>NC_090270.1:258086824-259350574 GCF_040414725.1 Anabrus simplex | reverse complement strand
TATAGAATAAGTTAAAAATGGCTTTAAAATATTTGACCAAACTGAATTCTGGTGACTGTGTAACAAAGGTTTTATAAGTAATATATCCCTGTTCTATTCACTGCACAATTCTTGTATTTACGGAAATAATTAATTTATTTGAAAATGCACATAAATATGGACATGATTTACTGCATGTGACGCTAGCATTTTGCCCCCGAAGAAACTGGAAACAATCGCTACGGTTTTCAGACGCTTTTCTCGTTTATTGTCTGTTGTACAAGAAACGTTCTTGCCGTACTCACTTTCAGACTGCACAACTTACCAAATAAATTAATAACAATTATTGTTATTTGCTTTACGTCCCACTAACTACCTTCACCGTACTCGGAGACGCCGAGGTGCCGGAATTTAGTCCCGCAGTTCTTTTACGTGCCAGTACATCTACCGATACGAGGCTGACGTATCTGAGCACCTTTAAATACCAGCGGACTGAGCGCCAGGATCGAACCTGCCAAGTTGGGGTCAGAAGGCCAGCGCCTCAACCGTCTGAGCCACTCAGCACGGTAATTTACAAAATAAAACTCGTCCATCTGTTAAAAACGTCTAATTTTCAAAATGCATTCACTAGTAGAATTAAGAATACAATTCGTGGTGGTTTCACTTTTCGCATTTGTCATGCAAAAAGCGTTTGTTGTTGCTATTTGCTTTACGTCGCACCGACACAGATAGGTCTTATGGCGACGATGGGACAGAAAATGCCTAGGAATGGGAAGGAAACGGCCGTGGCCTTAATTAAGGTACAGCCCCAGCATTTTCCTGGTGTAAAAATGGGAAAACCACGGAAAACCATCTTCAGGGCTGCCGACAGTGGGGTTCAAACCTACTATCTCCCGGATGCGAGCTCACAGCTGCGCGCTCCTAACCGCACGACCAACTCGCCCGGTTGCAAAAAAACTAATTCGGAGGATAATTATTCTGTACTGAATCAGAAAGTTGCGTCACTTGTTTCCAATCCCTTCTCGTTTCCATTTGTTCTTGGTATTGAGGTACGCGGGGGTGAATGATAGGTTGCAGGGCCGGGTGCGAAGACTGTTGCATTACTTGTGCATGAGGCAAGTTACGAAATACTTTCTCCTAATTACCTAAGTTACCCATTGTGTTTCAGCATATATCTTGGAAACACAAGACTCACTGGTGTAAATCGCTTCCTTACCCTTCATTAGTCAACAACTGCTTGGTCATGAAACATATATAAAATATTTAAGCATGTTGTGATAGTACATATATCACACCCCCGAATTATATGTAGAAGTTCGAAATATTATTGTCAGTATTCGATTTATTATTATTATTATTATTATTATTATTATTATTATTATTATTATTATTATCATCAGTATTCCATCTGTATATTTTGCCATTTATGTTGGTAAGTTGGAAGATATCCACATATGTAGGTATGAGTAATTTGTTTTGCACGAGTGGAAAAACATTGCTTTAATAACTCTGGTAATCTGAATGAGTCATATGGCTACCCCAGTGATTGTTGTGATGTACTTGTGTCGGGAAATTCATGAGTCATGTATATATCCCAGCCTGATGAGATGAGCTTGTTGTTGTATTAGGGAAGTTCGTTGACTCATCCGAGGCAAACCCCAGAGTTTGTTTATCTCTTGGGAGCTAGGACTTGACAAGAGGTTCACTCATGATTAGCTGGCAAGCACCAATCCAGACGTATCATCTGAGAGGAGGGGGATGTTGATGTCTATAAAGGTTGATCATACGGTGGCAACAGGGGTGATTGTAAAGGAACGAGAAGGAAGATAACTACAAGCAGTAACACTGTATGAAGGAACGACAACTGACACTGTACGGGAAGGAAGTGGTGCTGATACACGGTACTGGAGTGGCACGGCTGCAATGGACTGGACATCAAACGTTCGTGGAGCGTAGTCTTGTTATGTTCGTGGAAAGTGGATGATTGTGGAGAGTGCTTGCGCATTAAGTATTGTAGCACTTGTGGCGGCCTAGCATTATATATTGGTGAAAGCTATCTCAGACTTTCCATAATTTATGTTGAGGATCGACAGACATGTGTATATATCTTTACAGCAAGTGTTAAAATATGTGAACACAGTAGTACAAGGTACAGTATCTGTGTGATGTGATAACTGCCGATTATGAGAATCGGTAAGTCGAATTGATATAGAGACAGTGAAGGGTATTTATCTTCATACATGTACATTGTTCATCGGACTATCTACAAATGGTAGCTTAGTTCCCGCTTTCGTTTTCCCACTGTTTTCATTATTATTATTGCTGTTGTTGTAAATATGGAGTCTTCCAGCAATATTTTATGTGTGTATTATATGTATAATGTTGTATGTTGATGAGGTGCTCATGCACGGAATTTGTTCA
Organism: Anabrus simplex; assembly: GCF_040414725.1. Lineage (NCBI taxonomy): Eukaryota > Metazoa > Arthropoda > Insecta > Orthoptera > Tettigoniidae > Anabrus > Anabrus simplex. The sequence goes on along the minus strand of NC_090270.1, from coordinate 259,348,174 downwards.
GAATATAGTTAGCTATTTTAGAATCAGTGTTATTGATGAACCTAGGTGCAGTTCCTACCTAATTAGTCGTTTTCAGGAGGTAAGGCCTGCAGCAGATATACCAGTACGCAGCATTATGTACACGCCCTGGGATATACAGTTTATCATGCTCTTATCTAAATTCGAGGGATCCATTCCGGTGAACTCTGACGTCCATACTACGGACATTTCGGTTAATTATGCTTATTAATTTTATTAAGTTTTAGAGTAATTTTATTTATATACTTTTATTCATGATTTTATTTATTAGTAGTCATCAAAAAAGTTACAATGTATAAGGATTTTTTTTTTCTTGTCACGTGTGGACTTTTACCAGTCTAACAATAAAGAATACTTGCATATTTCTTTTTTTAAATAAGGTGCAGGTGCAGTATGTTCATTTCTACCGTCTGTACTGCTTACTACCACTACTGCTTGACCGGCCAGCCAGGAAAAAGAGTGGGCACTACTGCGTTAGAGCAAGCAAGCTGTTTCACTCATGGGCAGGAAATAACATCCAAATGCCGTGCCCATTTGTTTTTAATAACAAATGTAATATTAAAATATATTCTGATGTGATGATTGCGACTCAAGTATCTACACAAAGTAACTGAGAAGATCTCATTACTATATTATTACATCTATTTTCTACATAATAAAAAACAACATACTGTTCACTATTCTCTATGCATAAACCATTTTCGTCGATGATACACTGTTTGCAATGTTCACCATTATTAAACAAATAATATTATTCTATACAAAAATGAATCATGACTCGCTTTACTTTTCATATTACTATATTAAAATACATTGAAATGTTTGACGATGCAAGTATCTACACTATATAAAGTAACTAACGTTCTCCTAACTATAATATTATTTTTACTGGCTGACGTGCGCGTGCTTCATTACGAAATGAGCAGGCTGCAGACAGCTGCCCCTCTGTCATATTTCGTTAAGTTTGCACACTGCTCATTCCAGTCAGCGCCTCAGAGAAGGAATCGGATAGCTAAAATACTATGATGAACCAGTGTGTTATGTACAATTAATTATAAGAAAATTTATGAGCCAGAGGAAAGGAATGGCATGCTAAAGAAGAGAGATATCTAACTCCCCAGCTACTTCCCGCCAATATCCAGGCAGGCTGTTATACTCGGGACGCAGCAGTAATCCCATCCATCGGAAATGAATGGCAGCAGAAGAGACAGAGCACATCAGAACAAACGGGAGGCATAAGATTCACCGCCATCTAGCACCACGCGTGACGTCACGCAAAGCCGAAAATAGCCGACTCCTCTCCGACCTGGAACTATCTTACTCTAGCACCCGATAGAGATTGCATGTGCTATGGGACTCGCATTGTCATAATTTAAGAAAATGCCGACATATATACTTTCATTGTAGTTTTTTTTTTTTTTTTTTTTTTTGCATTTTTTGCTTTACGTCGCACCGACACAGAAATGTCTTATGGCGACGATGGGATAGGAAAGGCCTAGGAGTTGGAACGAAGCGGTCGTGGCCTTAATTAAGATAAAGACCCGGCATTTGCCTGGTGTGAAAATGGGAAACCACGGAAAACCATCTTCAGGGCTGCCGACAGTGGGGCTCGAACCCACTATCTTCCGATTACTGGATACTGGCCGCACTTAAGCGACTACAGCTATCGAGCTCGGTTTTCATTGTAGTACGCATTTTATAAATGATGAAATGAGATCATCCCCAGTAGTAAGAATAATTATTGAAAATTGTTGAAAATAACTGGAAGTATATTTTAAAATTCGAAGTTTTTTCTTCAGAAATATAAATAGAAAGTACACCTACAACATAAATTTCATACTACTATAAATATCATTTTGTCAGAAACATAATGCTGAACTTCAGCCGGATAGAAATATGCCATAAAATAATTTTATTCAGAACAGTTCTGTTATTTCGGTGTCTTCGGTCAGAATCCTTGAAAAACTCTCTGTAAATAAAGAATAGTTATTCATTTCATGACTGCAAACCAAATGTTTAAAATTCAGTGTAACTTTATTATTAAAGTCAAACGAATATTCGCTTAGATATCAGTTCTCAGTATATGATCAAATTGTACAAAGAAAATATACACAGTTTTTATTTGTAAATAGCAAGTTATCTCCCTAGAAATGATGTCTTTAGTTATGTGATATTTAATACTAACAGGGTGTGGGGTAATAAGCTTACTTATGACAACATACCATATAAGTTCTGAGAAAAGGAGATTGGCGTTCGATTTCCCCATTAAATTTGTGGTTATCTAATTCTGTCACTGAAATAATACGATACATTCATTTGATAGAACAAAATATATTGTTTAAATAATTTCAATAAAATAGTGAGAACTGCTCCGATTAAAACAGATGAGAATATGAAATTATGACATTGCAACTGAAAGAAACTAGGCATGAATTTGAATTCTTCTTAGCCGAACATTTAACAATTACACACGAAATTTATCCCTCACTGGTATACTTGACTGTACTTTCAACACTTTGAGTGTAATTACGACGTATTCCTTTGATATGGTGTTTACTGTGGATGTATCAAGCCTAATTTGGTGATGTATCCTTTTTGTTTCACTGACAACTAGGTATCCATGTGACTATTCTTCTCCATCGAGTGGACTTCTTTGTAATTCTGTCCTGTGTGACTTCGTGGTAAGCCTTCCCGTCCGTATCTTCAACTAAGTAACCGACCAACTGGGGCCTCAACTCTCTCAATGACCAATGACTAATGACCCACTGAGTCCTTTCCTTCCCGTAGACTCCCGTTGACTTAATGGCCGACTGAGGCCTCTCCATCTCGTTCACTCTTCGACCAACTGTCACGGTTAGTAGACTAGACGGTAGGGGTCATCAGCTGGGTGCGCAGTAGCAAGCCACGCCTCCTGACGTCACACGGTCCCCATGTAAGTTAAACGAAGCAGAACGCCATTGGTGTAGTGATGGTGTTTACCTTGTCAACAGTGTGAGAGTTTAATTTTTCTGTGCTGTGCTGTGCTGTGCCATGATGTGTTGTGCTGTCGCCGGTTGCTCTAACCACGATAGACACCAGAAGGATTTAGACATTAAACTGCATCGTTTTCCAAAGAACAGTGACATTAAATGAAAGTGGATTAATGCCAGTAAACGGGCTGACTCGTTTACTATTGAGAAGGCTCGTGTGTGCTCTGTACACTTCGACAACTCGGACTACATGAGGGACTTGAAGGGTGAGTTGTTAAACCTTCCAATTAGATGCGATTTATGGCCTGACACAGTACCACATTTCAATTTTCCACTGAGTATTAATGATTTACCGAGTCATTCCTGTAAAAATCGTGAAATAAGGGCACAAAAGCGAAATCACCGTAAGGAGATAGGGCAAATTTTAAAATCTCAGGCGCCAATTGAAGCAAAAAATATGAATAATTCAATCTTGAGGAAGGAATGACAAAAATAAACATCAGTGTCTCTGTAATGAGAAAATTGCTGAAGTGACTGCAGAATTGGAGTTTATTAGACTAGAAAATTGTGACTTAAAACAGCAAAATAAGGATCTTCAGGGCCGTTTTAGTGCAGCTAATAGTGAGATAATAATTTTTTTTTAATTTCAAGTTTTTGACGGTACTTTTTCTAAAAGACGACATCAAGCATTAGTAAAAGGCAGATGCCCAAGCTGTTCATCTGAGGACATTGTTAAGGCGGTAACCTTACGGTCTACATAATATAAAGCATAAACAAACATAAGCAAACTAGGCGCATGAATTCTTACAAGAGGTGTAAACGAACTCCTAATGAAAAAAGGAAAAGTGTGAAAAAATTAATAAAGTTGTTGAATAGACTGATTTTAAAGTAATGTAAAACAACCAAATAATATGTAGATGTAAATATTTTGTGTGGTACCTATATAATGTAAATATGTATTCAGTTTTACCACCATAATTATAATTAGGTGTTTTTAAATATTCAACTTTCGATCGCATTTTCTGAATGTGAGGGTTTTCTCCGTACCACAGGTGTATATGGCCTAAGCCATTGGAAGCCTCTTTCTCCCCCAAAAAAGAGTGGCCCCTGATATGGTGGAAGACGTTGACGTTTATTCAGGGGCTTTTTACCAACATTCCACCTGCCAATACACATTTATAAATAATTCCTTATACACAAATATAATATTAGGTGTTTACAATACTACTTATCACCAACAATCCGCCAAAACAACGGTAAAAAGCATCCCGTGCGATTGGTCATGCTTCTTTAATTTAAGTAACTAGTTTTATAAATAAATCTATGTATAGAATCGTTCTAAAATCACTGGGTGGATAGAAAATACGAAACCCGAACAGTAAATACTTTATTTGCGAGGCAAAATATAATTCAGTACTGAGAAAGCTACTGGAAAAGTTCGTTAAGCACAGTGTTATTATATTACTTGTAATGTTCTGAAAAATACTCATATATATTACAACATAATTATCTACACGTAACAACTGGCAATTATATTTGACAAAATTGAAAAATATTAAGCAAGTGGTTAAACAAAAACAAGCAAATCACTAACAGAAACACGCAAATACAATGGTTGCGGTCACTTCAAGCCAAGCAGTGGAGACCACATGACGTCATCAGCCAAAGCAAGCTTGCGCGTGACCCCTACCGTCAAGTCTAGTAACAGTGCCAACTGTGGCCTCTGCTTCCAATTGAAAAATGACTGACGCTACAATATACAGCCACCTTATATAGGCGTTAGTTGACACACCTACGCAATCTCCAGAAATAACTATGATCTACTCCCACCTCGCGACAAATGTTACATCCTATGGCGAAAACGCCGGCGGCACCCAGTAGGTATCACCAAGAACGTGAGCTCACCGCTAAATACGCACGATGACGTAGCGATGACTTGGCCGTAACGCCAGCAGTACTGCACAATGTAGCAATGTCATATCCACATCTGATATACAGCAACTCTTACTGTACATGTTTTTAGTGTTAATCTACACACACATACAATACGTAACAATTTGAATACAATCAGGCAAGCGACAAGCATTGCATAATTGCATTGAACAAAAATAAGTTACAATAATAGTAATAATATCAAAGATAAAATAATACTGACATAATAATAATAATATAATCACAGATGAAATAATAATAATAATAATAATAATAATAATAATAATAATAATAATAATAATAATAATAATAATAATAATAATAATTGTACCGGGTACCTCTACGCCGCACGTTTAAATCTCGTGCCAAGTAGAACTCCTCTACTGGAGAAACACTGAACTTGGAACTAAACCAACTTAAATTTTTTTCTCTGAAGATGTCACTGTGTGAATTTCGACTTGTTCTTGTTTACTATATATCAAGAATTGTGGACATTATCTCATAGATGTCTCTACTAAAAAAATATGATCATGCACCCTGGTGCGAAGTGAAGGAACTTTATTTGAAGAAATTTTGTATTCATAAGTTTTTCTTCTTTACTAAATTTTGTTCATTCATTCTTGGGTTGGCAATATTTATCTTTTCCTTCCGCCAGTTTCGAAGTTAAGCAATCAATAATTTCTGTAATTAATGTTCAGCCAATCCCGTATTTCTTCTTCGATTTTGTGTGTACCTCTTGATGTTGCCCAATAAAAGCCTGTGGGTGTGTCTTAATTATTCATGAAAGGTCTCGAACCTTCCCCGACGGTATAAAAACTGCTGATTTTCTTGTCTCTCGGCCACTTTATCAACATCTAACCTAGTGTATGGACGTGTAGCAGGAGGCGGGAAGCGCCTCTTCCATCAGGCAGCAGTTCTTCAGTAAGGTAATGGCCACTTAACATATTAATTTCTTGCTAGCTCTCAGCAGTTTAACCCGCGGGAAAGGTCCGAAACCTTTACTATGTAACCCATCTTTACAAATATGTAAATTTCTACCAGTTTATGTAAAAACTTAAGTAAATTGGTAACTGTAATTCGGGGATAGAGAGTGACTTACCCTCTAGAGCTCTTCTTCATATTGGTTTGAGGCGACTACGTTTTTGTGATTTTTTTCTTCCTCAATGTTATAAATTTCTTCCTTATACGAGTCACCTCCATAGTTTGGGAACAGCCCCTGTTTCATCGGCCTAGTGCCTTTTAGGTTTTAAAATGTGTATTTAGGAGTGCGAGTCTACGCCTCCATTCTTTTTTGTATTCCGGGCCATTTACTTAACCTGTTCTTTTCCTGCTAAGGCCCAGTAGATTGGGTACAAGATACCCCCGTGTCACTGTTGTAGGTCGTGCCTTGATGGCAATCAATGGTAAAGTCTGATATTGCCTTGAATAGGCGTGAAAAACCGAGAGCTTTTTAGCTCTTTTCGAGTTTGTAATAGTGCCTCTGGGAGGCTTGAGTTTCAAAGTTGGGAGCAAGTGCTCCAGGTATTAGGGGTTTTCTTCCCCTTTGAACAAATTGTGCTTTTGTAAAACTAGGGACTTGTTCCCAAAGTATGTTAAAAGTTGAAATCTTGGATTTTTCTAAGCTGGGTATCATTGTTATCTCAACTAGTTAGAAGTTGTGAAGTTTTGTTGCTACTTGTTTCTTTTAAAAGAGAGAAAATATAACCTTGTCACAGTTTTAAATCAACTTTGATTTTGGTAGTTAGACCCATTCACCCCGGCACCTTCTTTCACCTCTGCTGATCCACTAAACCACGGTAATAATAATAGAAATAATAATAATAATAATAATAATAATAATAATAATAATAATAATAATAATAATAATAATAATAATACAGATATCACCTTGTAACGGGATTTGAACCGTTACAGCTTATCTCCGTTTCAACCCAAACCTCGTAATTATCTCTGTTTTCTGTTTATATCTCCATGGCGTAGAAGGTGGTGGCGATTATTCATTTAAGAGAAAATACAACTCGGCAACCATCAACGCTTAACAAACTGATCACAGGAAGAAGTCCGACAATTCAACAAATTAAGGAATCGGCCAAAGACAGACAAGGGTCACAAAAGGGCGTGAAAATGAAAGACTCCGTAGCATTCGCAGATGTAATACCGCCGGGGTCGGAAATGAACAAGAGTTGATCAAGACAGGTTGGACAGAACTGATGTAAGTGTGGAGTCTGGTACAACTAAGTGGAAGCAATGTCAGGACTCAGCTAAGGGCTTCGTGGTAGCCAACCCACGCTCCCAGGCTGAAAGCCCCAGGAATCCCTTTTCGCCGCCTCTTACGACAAGCAAGGGATACCGAGGATATTATATTCTACAGTCCCCGCAATCTCAGAGGGCTCCATGAAAGGCGTTTTATTACCAACAATAAGCCTCTACAGTACTTCAGTGAAACTTTAATATTAAAGATTTCTAGATTGGATACTAATTGTGAATTTAGCCGATGACCTAGCTGTTAGTCCCCTTTAAACAAACAAACAAACAAACAAACAAACAAACATACATTTCTGAATTCTTAAAAATAATGCGCATAGCTGTAACAGATGCAATAGGAAAGCAATTGTGCTTTCCACACTTTCATCAGTCCTGTCCAACCTCTCTTGGCCAACTCTTGTTCATTTCCGACCCCGGCGGTGTTACATCTTCGAATGCTACGAAGCCATTATGGTCTCGGTTTCAATGATGATGAAATCCTGACATTCACCACCCCCTAACCCCCGCGCGGTAGAAAGGGGGCAACGAGTGTTTGACAATTTTGTTATATGTAGGCGGTTAACGAATGAAAGGACCTAGTATCTTCTGGTATAAGAAGATCCCCTCTACCAAGTGCCAAAAGTCTCCTTGAGGGCGGATGAGCAGGTAGAGGTTAGGGCACTCTGGTCCCAAAAGACGGAAGAACCTACAACTGGTAAACGGTATTAGGATGCGGAAGGCAACGGAAAATCACTCCATTAGAGATCCCGAATGATATCCCTTTGAGTTCATATGGCATGGCTCTGCTCAACGTAGAATTATTATCCGGAGTTTCTATTCCCCCATTCGGATCTCCGGGGGGAATGCTTTGAACGCTGCAGACTAGAAAGCTCGACAGTTTTGGAAACATCAAAGCGTATGAAAACGAAGTTCGAATTGCTACATGGAATGTACGCAGCTTATATATGACCGGGAAGCTTGCAAACGTGGAAGCAGAAAGATGCAGGTTGAAAATTGACGTTCTTGGGTTAGGTGAAGTAAGATGGCCTGGATCAGGGATTCAGATTATGAAGGAAGGATCCTTATACTTTTCAGGGGAAAATGATATTAACCACAGGTAAGGTGTTGGCGTGATTGTCTCATCAATGATTGCAAAATCAGTTTTAGATTTCGATTCCTTGTTATGACTATGCGGGTTGCACATTTGAGGCATGAAAACGAAGACAATTATCATATTCCTAGTAGTACAGTAATTTATTTTCTACCAGAAATCACTTGTAATTAACACTGGCTTGCAGCTGAAGAAAACATTTATGAATAAGCAGACAGAAATACCGAGTTCTTCTCAAACGTAAACCAAATAAGTCCCAACCCTTTTAAAGAAAACTACTTCTGTAACACATTACACTAAAGCTAAAGGAAAAAGTCGTAATCATTTGCAAAAATAAAGTTAATACTGTAACCGTTAAGCCATGCAAAATGAATTTTCACCAAATTAATTAAACAGTACGAAATATCACAACCTCCTAGATACATTTTAGATCCTCAGTTTTACTCTTAATTCATCCTCGGCTTTGAAATTCTTAGGTTTCTCTTTCGTCTTCTCTTCCTTGTTAGTATAATGTATGTTTATGAAATGTTATAAGTATTATTGTAATCTCCTAGATGTTTAGTTTTTAATCTTATTCTTATATCCTCAGTAGGAAAATGTATCTTATGCTTTTTATGTATTCTTTTGTTAGATTTTGTTACGCTTTTTATGTATTCTTTGATTACATTTTGTATGTTAGGTGATACACATAAGTTAAAGTGGCAGTTAGTTACAGCCAAAGGGACCTCTCGTCCTACTTGTAATTAACTTTAAATAAATATATTTCTATATTTCTATTCTTAGTTAGGTTAGGAATCGATCAAAAGCACTCGGCCAAACTCGGGGTTATCGGGACATTTCGTATCTTTGCTCTCATGTAGCAAATGACGGGTCGAATACTTCGTCAACTCAAGAAACCTTGCCATGATGAACAACTCACAAGTTACTTCAAATTTGTTAACAATAACCATAATAATCTGAAAAGCTTTTCTCACAATTTATAACACAGAAAAAACAAAAACAGCGAGTGAGGTCTTATCGCAGTCGGCCATGATTCATCTGAACATCAGTCGATTTCTTTATTCGAGTTACAACAGAAAGTCACTCGAGTTGAATCGAATACATGTTTGACTCGAGTTAAACGAGTTGAAATATTCGACTCGCCACATCACTCTAAGTTTGAATTGTGACACCATGGCGATTAGTCCATTGACTGATGATCAGTTGGAAGAATTAGTAAGTGCCTAGGCAGATGAAGAATCACTTTGAGTTCGAAGATCATATCAGTAATGCATCTGAAAGAGTGTGTTCTGATGACAATTACAGCAGTCCACAATCTGTACAAAATAGTGTGGACATTTCTTTCTGGGAATATGAAATGCAGTTGCATCCAGCAGCACAACATAGCCACTTACCAGCTTCGGAAATCATCAAGAGTACCCTTGGAATTAGCAGGCACCAGAAAGAAATCAGGGAATGACGGTAGTATCTGATCTCAATTTTGATTTACATGGTCAAAATATCACGCATGGCCAACATTTTTACGTCATACAACTTGGGACATCTGCCTCTGAAAAGAAAATTGACTATGTTGGGAACTATACGGAAAAATATGCCGGAACTTCCGCATAAAATGACCGACAAGGAGGTACTTAATTCTTCATTTAACTTCAAAAATGACACTAATGTGGTCGATTATATTTCTAAGATAAGAAAGAATCTTGTAGGCCTACGTATGAGCACTCTCCACCATCATGACGAAATCAGTGACAGGGGTGATAAGAAGCTAAAAGGGGCTGCAGACATGTTTGATCAGCTATCAAGTAAAACTACATGCGAAAGAAAAACCAACAGGTGACCAATGAAACTTTACTACAACATTCTTGATGTTTCTGCTTATAATGCACGTCTTGTGGACTTCGATTGACCCTAATTGGAATACGAGCAAATGGATTATAAGGAGAATATTCTTGGAGGAACTTGGACATTCACTAATAATAGAACACGTTTCATCAAGAATGCATTTTCCAAGAACAGAAGATTCTTTGAGAATGGTCAAAAGCATCCAAAAGCCTAACGATGCGGCTGGTCCGTCAGTCAGTAACAACAAGAACATCTACGAAACATGCACGCCACGCTATAAAATATGCCCATCAAGCTATGAAAATAAAACTAACATGTTGTGTGGTAAATGTAGCAAACATATTCGCAAAACACATGTCACCTACTTGTGTCCAAACTGCAATCAGAAGAAAAGTAAGAAAAGAACTGTAGTGTTTTCTAAGATAACTGTATTGCAAACTGTCTGTTATTTCAAAATGACGTGAATATTTAAATACGAAATGTCCCTTAATAAAGATTCCTGTATTATTATTATTATTATTATTATTATTATTATTATTATTATTATTATTATTATTACCAACAAGGTATTGAATAGAACAATATCGTTGGCTAACTGTAAAAAAATGTATGTTAGTACAAGATTTCTACAGCGTTTTGATACGTCTGGTCATATTCGTCGAGTAAAAGTGAAGAGAGCAGCAGAGTGAAGCCGAGCAAGTCAGTAGAAGGTAGGATAACCAATCGTAACGGGAAACTGGGTCGGCGAGCCGATCAGTGTTAGGGGAAGGGATGAAGATTATGAGCCCCAACGGCAAAAAAGGCGGATGAACTGTCTTTAGAACCGACATCCACATACGTCTGATCACGTAAAAGTCAGTGATGTGGTCAGCGTTTGAACAGGTGAGGTGCGACTGAAAATAATGATAACTATACGGCTAACAGAACAACCGTAGTTTTAACTTCGGAGTAGAACACAGTCTTCTCCAGAAAGCATTCAAGTAACTTACATGCATGTTAGAAATGTACGGCGAGTACACATCACCTATCGATTTTGCATGCATCAAATATCGTACTAAACTTCTTGCGCTAGCATAACCTGAACGCATGTACTTAAAGTACAAAGAATAGCCATGTTTCAAAGCGTGTACACATTACCTAATGATTTTGCATGAAACGACTATCATATTAAACTTTTTCTACTAGATTGTGCTAAAATCGTTTAAGTGTGCTGCTATCTTAGCATAACCTATCAATTTTACATGCATCGACTATCGTACTAGGCTTCTTCCGCTATAGCATGTAGCAATCGCTTTTATGTATACATAACCCATGTGCACGAACTTAAAGCACAAAGAAGAGCTATGTTCTAAAGCGTGTACACATCACTATCGATAATGTATGTATCGACTATCGTACTAAACTACTTCTGCTACAGCGTACGACTATCGTTTGTGTGTGCACGAACTTACAGCATAAAGAATAGCAATGTATAAAAATCTTGTAAACATAGCAGCAGTATTAAGCATAGCAATGTTTAAATGCGTGTACACATCATGTATCAATGATGCACGCAGTACTAAACTTATTCCACTAGAGTGTACAAAGTTCGCATGTGCTTGTGCTCCTATCTTAGCATAGCCTGTGTGCATGAACATAAAGTACAAAGAATAGCGATGTTTAAAAATCTTGTGAACATGGCAGCGGTAAGAATAGCAAGGTTTAAAAGCGTGTACACACTATCTTTTATAATGCATGCATCTTCTACTAGAGCGTGTGACCATCGCTTCCATCTGCTGCTATCTTAACATAACCTATGAACACGAACTAAAGCATAAAGAATAGTTATGTGTAAAAAATCTTGTGAACATAGAAGAGTGTTAACTACGTACGTGTAGACATTGAACTTTGCATGCTGACGCAGCATACCACGTGACCGTGATGTCACAACTCTCGTTTAGTAAACAAAGCCACGTGCTTTTTGGACAGCTGTCGTCTTGACGGACCCTAACCTCACTTTGAAGGACAATAGAGCGTCGCTAACCTCACTGCTTCCATCTTGACGGTGGTAAACCTCAAGGCTGCCACCTTATGCATGTTATAGTGCGGAATTTAAAATCCAACATAACATTGCTAACCTCACTCTTGCCATCTTGATGGGCTTAAACCTTACTGTTGCTACCTTGGTAGTATGCTTTTGTGTTAGTTTACTCTTAATCGCTAAGCTGTTCACATCATCGAAGTAGAGAGTAACAAATGTTAAGCAGATTTAAAGAAGAATCTGTTAGCAGAAGATAAAAGTCCGTCATGGAAAACCCTATTTCTAGGTATATTTGCGAAGAGTGTGGAAAAGTATTTTCCCGAAGCTATCACAAGAGACGTCATGAGATATCATGTAGGACAATTTTTCAATGCAAACATTGTAGAAGAGAGTTCAAGAACGTATACAACGCTCAACGTCATGAAGCCGCGTGTAATGTAGCTTCATCGGGAACAAAATACAAAGAGCTCAACCATATTCAAGCGAACACTGATTTATGTTTAAAAACTACACCTCTGCGAGAGATTTTTAATTCTCCCTTGTTGTCTAGGCCTGCTACAAGTTCTGTTACTAAGCACAAACTTCAAGATAAAGAGAGGCAAGATCATGATTATGATAATAAGGATAATGATGTTGATCAAAACAGTAGTAAAGGGAAAGTAGAAGAAGAAGAAAATCTTAATGTTTCATTGCCATTACAGCTTGATGATTTTACTTCATTTCCTAAGCCTACTACACGTTTTGTCGCAGTGCAAACATCTCAAGAAGAGATGCAATGGAAAGAAGAAGGAAATTTCAACGCTTCATCGCTATCGAAACAATTTAAGTTTGTACCTAGTAACGCTACTGCTGAAGCATGTATTACATCCAAACAAGTCCCTACACATCAACTGTCTGCATATAGACTCCAAGTTCACAGCAAGCCTCTGTTACCCTATGTAGATATAAGATACTGTAAAGACCCCAACGTACTCGTAAAACGTTTACAACTGCTAAGAGCCTATCATGATGCTGGTTACACAAAGAAGATATTTTTGAAATAGAGCATGAATTACGTCGTGCAGGTATTATTAAGTAAGCGCTTGCCCTCACCTACGTCATCCATCTGTAGTATATAGTCGATCGAGTAGCTATATGCGTATAGATTATTTCCCAACATTCTCCCTTCCTTAGGGTGTTAACTCCGCCTCTAGTTGTAGAGCCGGTCCCAAGCCCGGATAAAGAGAGGAGAGGCACCCTAGCCATTTTTCCCTTTTGCCCATTAGCCCTTTAGCCCTTTTGCCCATTAACCTATTAGCCCTACAAGGAATGTGCGGTAATCTAATCTTCTTAGAACAAGGTATCCCCTGACATGTTCTAAACACATGTTGTATCGAGTACAGTGTTCTATTTTAGTCTTGATCACTTATTTAGTGTTCTAAACACTTCAATCAATGTTCCGATCACATGATAAAGTTAACGGCATAGAGTGCAGTGTTCGATTCTAGTCTTGTTATGTTTCTTTTGTGATTTGCAAGTCTAAACATGCATAATGACGTCATCACTGCAGCACGTGCTTACTCTAGCTATCCCGATGCAGGTTTAAACTTGTTCGATAGAGCTATGCCTTGACATAAGAGGAGGCCTTAACAGCTTATGTATAGCCGCTATTGTTTAAAGATAGCTGCTGTTAAGAAAAAGCACGTAGAATTTTTCAAATTACCCGCCACCACATTTCAAAGGTTTTTATGCTGTAAAGATACCTGCACGATGCAAAGCTAGCTTTCTTCATCAGAGCAGCCACCATCTTGTGTGAGCACCTCTAGGCCGTATCATAAGGAGCTGTGTATAGTCACCGTCTGATCGCTGCTACCTTGCGCAAGCACCCCTAGGGCGTCTCATAAGAGCAGCAGCCATCTTGTTCAAGTGCTCTTAAGCTGTCTCATAAGAAGCTATGTATAGCCGGCATCTTGTAGAATTATATAGCAGCCAATGCCAAAGGGCCTAAGTAGGAATCAAACCGTTGATCTCATCATTGGACTATGTTTTTCTTATGCTATCATGTTCCACATACTGCGAACCGAGGTATTGGACAGAAAAATTTTGTCCGTTTTGCTCTACGATGCACCGTTTTCGAGATATTTAACATTTTGCATTTAAGCCCCAAATTTAATGAATCGAACTAGCATGACACGTTAGCCTCTAAGCTAGTTTTCTTCATAAGAGCAGCAGCCATCTTGCGCAAGCACCCTTAAGGAGTCTCATAAGGAGTCGTGTATAGCCGCCATCTTGCGTCCGCCATCTTGCGCAAGCATCCCTAGGGCGTCTCTAGCAATCTTGTGCAAGGACCCTTAAGCCGCCTCATAAGAGCAACCGCCATCTTGCGCAAGCATCCCTAGGGCTTCTTATAAGGAGCCTTGTATAACCGCCATCTTGCGCAAACATCCCAAAAGCGTCTCATAAGAACCTATGTATAGCGGCCATCCTGCATAAGCACCTTTAGTCATGAATAGCCACCATCTTGTGCAATTAGCATCGAGAGATGGCTGCTGTAGAATTTTTCTTTTTAAATTATCCGCCACCATATTTCAAAGTATGTACCTAAAGAGTGTAGCACTGAGGTTTGCGATGACAGATGGCGGATGACAGCTGACAAAAAGCGCGTGAGTTTGTTTACTAAACAAGAGCCCGTGGAATTTTTCAATTTGCCGCCACCACATTTCAAAGGTGTCTAGCTAAAGATAGCAGCACGGTGCTCTCTTCATTAACGATGGCGGATGGCAGCTAACGAAATTACTCGCATGATAGCTCTGTAGATTAAAGATGGCGGATGACAGCTGACGAAATTGCCCGCATGATAGCAGCACAGTGCTCTATTGATTAAAGATGGCGGATGACAGCTGTAAAAAAAAAAGCACGTAGCTTTGTTTCCAAACAAGAGCACATAGAAATCGCCGCCACCACATTTCAAAGGTATCTAGCTAAATAGTGCAGCACTGAAGTTTGTGATGCAAGATGGCGAATGACAGCTGTCGGATAAAAGCACGTGAGTTTGTAAAGCACGTGGAATTTGCCACTGCCACAAAGAGGGCAGCACGGTGCTCTCTGGATTAAAGATGGCTGCTGTCAAAAAGCATTTTTCAAATTATCCGCCACCACATTTCAGCTAAAGAGGGCAGCACTGTGCTCTATAGCTTAAAGATGGCGGATGGCAGCTGTCAAATAAGCATGTAGCATTGTTTCCAAACAAGAGCACGTGGAATTTTTCAAATTGCCGCCACCACATTTCAACTAGAGAGTGCAGAACGATGCTCTCTTGATTAAAGAGGGCGGATGGTAGCTGTCAAAAAGCGCGTGGCTTTGGACCAAACAACAGCATGTGAAATTTTTCAAATTGCCGCCACCACAGAGTGCAGCCCTGTGCTCTTTTGATTAAAGATGGCTGTTGTCACGTGGAAATGCCTGTCACCAGAGTGCAGCACGGTGCTCTGTCGATTAAAGATGGCTGCTATCAAAAAGCATTTTTCAAATTATCCGCCACCACATTTCAAAGGTAAGTAGCTTAAAAGGGCAGCACTGTGCTCTATAGATTGAAGATGGCGGATGACAGCTGTCAAAAAGGACGTGGATTTGTTTACCGATTCAAATCTCGCGCTAGTGAGGTTAAGTTGGTAGCATTAAGGTTTAGGCCCGTCAAGATGGCAGCACTGAGATTAGCGATGCGTTGTTGTCTGTCAAAAAGCACGTGGCTGTCAAAAAGCACGTGGCTTTGTTTACAAATTCAAATCTCGCGCTAGTTAGGTTAAGCTGGTACTACTGAGGTTTAGGCCCGTCAAGATGGCAGTACTGAGGTTAGCGATGCGTTGTTGTCTGTCAAAAAGAACGTGGCTGTCAAAAAATGCACGTGGCTTTGTTTACCAATTCAAATTTCGCGCTAGTTAGGTTAAGTTGGCAGCACTGAAAGAGGCCTCTGGCTGTGGTGGTGGTGGAGGAGGCCTCTGGCTGTGGTGGTGGTGGAGGAGGCCTCTGGGACCCGGTGGTGGTGGTGGCCGCCGAACCATCCAATTATACTACTTTAATGAAATTCTCATCCGCCGTTTTCTCGTGATGCGTTTACATACATACATACATACATACATACATACATACATACATACATACATAGGCAGGCAGACAGACAGACAGACAGAAATTACGGAAAATTAAAAAGTGTATTTCCTTGTTACTGTGGACATGACCGATACAGAAATACCATTCTTTTCAAATTCTGAGCAATGTACAGACAAAACTCTTATTTTATAGATAGATAGATAAAATCAACAATTGCATGCGGGCAAACAACAGTTTTGATTTTATCCTGAGATTGATCAGCTTCGTAACAATACGATTTTTTTACGGCTATGAACACTGAGTAATGAGAAAACGTTGTTTCGCAAAATTTACAGCAACATTTTTTTCACAAATATCAGATGAAATAAAAACTTGGTACATAAATCAACAATAAGTTCCTTTAAAACGTATGATCTACGCTATGATCTACAGCGATTGGCAACAAGGGAACTATGAGCTGAGACATTTAGTGACACGCTACGCCGTTCATGGCTTCCACTTCAAGGTGTGCATGACCAGCAAATATCACGATACAGACGTCACCTGTGTTTGTGCTTTGTGCAACAGAAGCTGTGATCGATATCATGCAATGATATGCAGTGAAAGGAAGTGCTCATAGAAAATGCTTTGCAGTGAGGGGCTATCCTAATAACTATTGTTAACTATTTGTTGTTTTTATTTCCTGCACATTGTGCGCTTTTCCTCTTTATTATTAAAACGTATTAAAGTTTGGTAACGATCAGATTACTATATTTAGAGTTATGAATCTTTGAACTTAGCGCTCCGTTGGAAATGGAAACCATAGCAACATTTTTTTTTTTTTTGTTCAATCTGCATTGAAGTTTTTAACTAAGTACGATGAAAATTTCTACTCCACATAATTAAAGATAGAATACAATACGGTAAGTAAAATTTTGGCTTAGCTTGTTTCTATGTGAAACAAAGGATACATTTTTGTTAACCTATTGACTCGGGTGTCTATACTTTTTTCACACGACGGTAGAATAACATGTGAGATGCAGAACAAGAAACCTAAATCCCAAACGAAAATACTTCTTTGGAACTCGAAATATTCATTCCCTTCTAAAAGTTGGAAATCTGAAAAATGTACGAATATTTTAGATCAGAAAACGTTAATACTTCCTTAACAGGAAACAAGATTATATGGATGATAGAGCAACCGATTCGGTAAGTACAGGATATGCAGAGGAAAAACGGGAAAAAGAGTAATGAAGAATGTTCCTCATCTTGGAGACTGCACGTGTAGTCACCAACAACTTGATGGAATCAATTAAAAAATACCATTCTCTCTCTGGAAATCTGTTACTTTTGACAAAAAGATGTAGAAATACAAATTAATCAGTGGCCATGCGCCTATTATCGAAGATAACAGGCAGAACCCAAATAAAGAAAATGAAATCCACAAAATTCAAAGGAGATCATGTCAAGGTGCTACTTGGCAACTATAATGCTCAAGCTGAAAAAGAAAGGATATATAAGAATACTGTAGGAGACTTTCGAACACAAAAGGCCGCTCGCAAAATGAGACGCAGCTCCGTGAGGGGACGCAGAGTGACTGAAGGTGAGTTTCTGCGAACCACAGAACTGACTGGACCCGCGCATGTTACTGCGTAGCGTGACGTGACGCAGTTGCTGCCCGTGGTGACCCTGCGGACCGCAGTCCCTCTTCCGCAGTTTCCTGCAAAACTCACGGTGATTTTGGTTGTTCATGTTGTGTTTTGTAGTTCGAAATGAAAAAAAAAACTAATTGAAGCCGTGCTAGTTTCTCCTCAGTCCTAATAGGCCTTGTAGCGTTGCATGCCTCTGTGAATTTCACTCTTGATGAGATCATGCACTTCTTTCAACTGATCACGGTTTAACCTAAAATAATTCGTAATTTTTTCATTATCAAATCCCTTAGTTAAAGCGAATTCCCCATAGCTTAGTCTTTTCTTCATGTATGTACTTCTCCCTGCTTTTTGTTTCATCAGGTCAATCGCGATACAGTCCACTTGACATCCAGAATCCAAGATATCTGCTATATCTTGCTGGAATCCTACAAGTTGAGCTTCATGGGAATAACCTTACCTAAAACCGAACTGCCTTCTATCGAACCAGTTATTCATTTCACAAACATGTCTAATATAATCAGAAAGAATGCCTTCCCAAAGTTTACATACAATGCACGTCAAACATACTGGCCATTTATTTTCAGCTTTATGTCTATCACCCTTTCCTTTATATACAGGGGCTACTATAGCAACTCTCCATTCATCTGGTATACCGGTATCTCCTCTGTCCAAACAATAATCAAATAAGTATTTCAGATATTGTACTATATCCCAACCCATTGTCTTTAGTATATCCCCAGAAATCTGATCAATTCCAGCTGCTTCTAGTTTTCAACTTTTGTATCTTATTGTAAATGTCATTGTTATCATGTGTAAATTTTAATACTGTACTTCTTTAGCCTTAGTCTCCTCCTCTACCTGGACATTATCCTTGTAACCAACTATCTTCACATACTGCTGACTGAATACTTCTGCCTTTTGAAGATCCTCACATACACACTCCCCCTGTTCATTAATTATTCCCGGAATGTCCTTCTTGGAACTGTTTCTCCCTTAAAATACATACCCTTCTATTTTTCACTAAAATTTGTATGACTGCCAATTATGCTTGCCATCGTGTTATCCTTAGCTGCCTTCTTTGCTAGATTCAATTTTCTAGTAAGTTCCTTAAATTTCTCCTTACTTCCACAGCCATTTCTAACTCAATTTCTTTCCAGTCTGCACCTCCTTCTTAGTCTCTTTATTTCTCTATTATAATAACGTGGGTCTTTACCATTCCTTACCACCCTTAAAGGCACAAACCTGTTTTCGCATTCCTCAACAATTTCTTTAAACCCATAACAGAGTCTGTTTACATTTTTATTTACCGTTTTTCACCGATCATAGTTACTTTTTTTTTAGAAACTGACTCATGCCTGCTTTATCGGCCATATGGTACTGCCTATTAGTCGTACTTTTAGGATCTTCCTTTCTATCACATTTATTTTTAACTACCACAAAAACATCTTCATGATCACTAATACCATCTATTACTTCAGTTTCCCTATAGAGCTCATCTGGTTTTTATCAGCACCATATTCAGGATATTTTTTCCTCTGGTTGGTTCCATCACTTTCTGAATCAGCTGTCCTTCCCATATTAACTTATTTGCCATTGTTTGGTCATGCTTCCTGTGATTCACATTTCCTTCCCAATTGACATCTGGCAAATTCAGATCTCCCGCTACAATCACATTTCTTTCCATGTCGTTTCCCACGTAGCTGACTATCCTATCAAATAATTCCGAATCCGCGTCAGTGCTACCCTTTCCCGATCTGTACACTCCAAATATATCAAGTTGCCTATTATCTTTTGAAATGAGCCTTACACCTAGGATTTCATGTGTCTCATCTTTAACTTTTTTCGTAGCTTACAAATTCTTCTTTCACCAGAATGAACACTCCCCCTCCCACCATTCCTACCCTATCTCTACGATACACACTCCAATGCGCTGAGAAAATTTCTGCATCCATTATATCATTTCTCAGCCATGATTCAACTCCTATTACAATATCTGGTGTGTATACACTGACTGACAGAGCAAATGCAACACCAAGAAGGAGTGGTCAGAACTTTATGCCAATTGCAGGGTAGACTGACGTCACTGAGGTATGCTCATGATGTAAAATGCGCCGCTGTGCTGCGCACGTAGCGAACGATAAATGGGACACGGCGTTGGCGAATGGCCCACTTCGTACCGTGATTTCTCAGCCGACAGTCATTGTAGAACGTGTTGTCGTGTGCCACAGGACACGTGTATAGCTAAGAATGCCAGGCCGCCGTAAACGGAGGCATTTCCAGCAGACAGACGACTTTACGAGGGGTATGGTGATCGGGCTGAGAAGGACAGGTTGGTCGCTTCGTCAAATCGCAGCCGATACCCATAGGGATGTGTCCACGGTGCAGCGCCTGTGGCGAAGATGATTGGCGCAGAGACATGTGGCACGTGCGAGGGGTCCAGGCGCAGCCCGAGTGACGTCAGCACGCGAGGATCGGCGCATCCGCCGCCAAGCGGTGGCAGCCCCGCACGCCACGTCAACCGCCATTCTTCAGCATGTGCAAGACACCCTGGCTGTTCCAATATCGACGAGAACAATTTCCCGTCGATTGGTTGAAGGAGGCCTGCACTCCCGGCGTCCGCTCAGAAGACTACCATTGAATCCACAGCATAGACGTGCACGCCTGGCATGGTGCCGGGCTAGAGTGACTTGGATGAGAGAATGGCGGAACGTCGTGTTCTCCGATGAGTCACGCTTCTGTTCTGTCAATGATAGTCACCGTAGACGAGTGTGGCGTCGGCGTGGAGAAAGGTCAAATCCGGCAGTAACTGTGGAGCGCCGTACCGCTAGACAACGCGGCATCATGGTTTGGGGCGCTATTGCGTATGATTCCACGTCACCTCTAGTGCGTATTCAAGGCACGTTAAATGCCCACCGCTACGTGCAGCATGTGCTGCGGCCGGTGGCACTCCCGTACCTTCAGGGGCTGCCCAATGCTCTGTTTCAGCAGGATAATGCCCGCCCACACACTGCTCGCATCTCCCAACAGGCTCTACGAGGTGTACAGATGCTTCCGTGGCCAGCGTACTCTCCGGATCTCTCACCAATCGAACACGTGTGGGATCTCATTGGACGCCGTTTGCAAACTCTGCCCCAGCCTCGTACGGACGACCAACTGTGGCAAATGGTTGACAGAGAATGGAGAACCATCCCTCAGGACACCATCCGCACTCTTATTGACTCTGTACCTCGACGGGTTTCTGCGTGCATCGCCGCTCGCTGTGGTCCTACATCCTACTGAGTCAATGCCGTGCGCATTGTGTAACCTGCATATCGGTTTGAAATAAACATCAATTATTCATCCGTGCCGTCTCTGTTTTTTCCCCAACTTTCATCCCTTTCGAACCACTCCTCCTTGGTGTTGCAATGTCACTGTCAGTCAGTTTATATCTATTAAATTACTTAATTCTATTCCTTTCTTTACAATACTTCTACAGTTCAACACTAAATATTTTATGTCGTCTCTACTTGATTTCTAGTTCCCTCTTCCCTTATCACCGCTCCCTAGGCCATCGCGTTTCCCGGAATGTACCTCCCTATAACCCTTTCAAACAAATTTCCTAACTTATACTACCGGGCGAGTTGGCCGTGCGCGTAGAGGCGCACGGCTGTGAGCTTGCATCCGGGAGTTAGTAGGTTCGAATCCCACTATCGGCAGCCCTGAAGATGGTTTTCCGTGGTTTCCCATTTTCACACCAGGCAAATGCTGGGGCTGTACCTTAATTAAGGGCACGGCCGCTTCCTTCCAACTCCTAGGCCTTTCCTATCCCATCGTCGCCATAAGACCTATCTGTGTCGGTGCGACGTAAAGCCCCTAGCAAAAAACTAACTTATACGTACCACTGCGGTTTATGTGAAGGCCATCCGAGCGCAGATCCCTATCTCCTACCCACCCATTAGGATCTAGAAATTTCATGTTCGCGGATGTCGGGTGCCGAAGTTATCGGATCCCGCAATGCTTGGCGTACCATACGACGGTCCTACCTCGATAGGGTGTTTCTTGGTTGACCCGAACCTGCACGGCGTGATTGGGTGCCCTCATATACCCACTGCGTCCAACATCATGCCACGGTGACATCTGTATGACCCACATGCCTGGCAATTGCACGATACGACCAACCAGTCTCATGCAGTCCTACAATGCAGGCTCTGCCAAATACTGTCAATTGGTGGGTAGGCTGTCTAACGCGTCTGCGAGGCATTGCGGGTGCTTCGTACTACAGTAGAAGTCCGATAGTCCGGCACGTCCGGGAACGGCCCGGTGCCGGATTACCGAAAATGCCGGACTGTCGGGCGGTACCTCTCACTACGATATAGGTTAAGGTGTACAGCGAAAACAGCTGTAACACGGCGTTTTGCAGTAAAATGTTGATCAGCAGAATCATTAGTTTAATAACTTTAGCTCAAAATTAGGGCAGCAGCAAATTTTCGTTCAACACATTCGGTTTACATAAATGTACTGTACAATATTTTAGTGTGACTGAAACATCTCGAATATCTTTTTGTTTTCAAGATCGTTGTCGCTTGGCATAAAAGTTATTTCTGATCATATGTAAATCAGTAAGTTCACTGGCATTATAATTAGTATTACACTCAGCAAAAGTGATGAATTTATTTAGGGACTCTGCGGCTAGATCGCAAGAAAAAATACTGTAGCGAAAAGTGCTCGCAATCAAAACAATGAACTGAACCTGTGTGTGGTGACAGCCAACAATGCCGATTGTGTCTAACAGCAGCAGACGCGTAGTGGACACTTCCGGGTGGTTTCGAACCGCGCTGTGCTCTTTAACTGTCACAAACGGAAAAGAAAGAAGAAAAATCCTGGAATTGTGTCGGACCATCGGGCGTTCCGGACTGTTCGATGTCGGACTAATGGAATTCTACAGTATACGTAATCCTCTCTGTACGTCTTGCTTAACCCTAGAATCATAAACTTTCGTCTCCCAGACTACGCACCCCTGTAGTTTCCGGGGTTATTTCCATATGCTAATGAACTGTGCCTTCCCCCTCCATCTATTCTTCCCCGGCTATCAACAACCAGTGGTCACCTTGGTCTCAAGTATAAAGGTCCAGTTGTTTGTTCGCTGCGATATGACCGTCGTCTGGGAGACGACAGTATATGATTAGTGAAAGTATTCGTGATTTGTACGTAGCTGTAAATAGTGTGAATATCTGGTTTATTACAGTAATGTTTTTGTACGTAATACGTAAGCTTAATAGAATACTGAAATGGAAAAATCTAGCGCACGATAATGAATTGATAACGGCAGTGTTTTCTGAATTAGACAGAGAACCACTCTCTTCGGGAGACATTAGTGGTAACGTATTTCGTGAATGAAATTACCCCGCCAATACATGCATCAAAGAGAAATATTATGACCGACAATTGGTTCACCTCAATTCGCCTGGCTGATTCTCTGCATTGCGACCATAACCTGACAATCATTGGAACAATGAGAAAAGACAAGCCACAGATACCACCAGAGATGAAAACAGTCAAGGGAAGAAAGCTTGGGTCCTCCATGTTTTGTTATGATGGTATAAAAACAATGGTATCCTATAAAGGAAAACCAAACAAGAATGTAGTTTTCCTTTCTACATGACATGAAGTAGGAACAATAGCAGCCAGTCGGAAAAAGATATGGCAGAAGACTACAACGGGACTAAAGGTGCCGTGGACACTTTCGATGAAATGTCAACATTGATGTCCTCTTCAAGAAAAACGAGATGGCCAATGTGTATCTTTTATAGTATGATTAATATATCACTTGCCAATGGATACATTATTTATGTGCATAAGATGGTTCAAAAAGGCCAAAAGCCACTTTCAAGGCGAGAGTTTTCAAAGGATATATCCAAAATGGTAATGGCTCCAAAGCTGCAAGAGAGACATCAGACACCAACTTTGAGGCGCAGCCTGAAGAGGACCATTGCTGAAATTCTTGGAAAAGATGACATTCCTGAAGAGCCTCAATCAGGTACTGCTGAAGGAAGAAAAGTTTGTGCGTTTTGTCGATCAAAGAAAAGAAGAATAATCCGATTCCTTTGTAAGACATGCCGAAGCACATTTGTCTTGATCACCAGGCAAAACAGTGCACTGAATGTGCCTATTGAAGAAAAACTGACCAGAGTGTATTGTCATCACTACGTGTGGTAGTTTTAAGTTTAATATTCTGTATTTTGTGTAAAATGTTGGGTTTATGCTTATTAAAGTGCTTTTCTTTTTGGTAGTCTGATAGACGAAAGTTTATAATTCGTGTTACCCTGGAGGGACTTTATGATTCTAGGGTTAACTGACTCACAGCAATTGACTGGTAACAACTTACTAACAGTAGGACGGTGCCATCACGAATGCATTCTGGTGGGCGTTCTACATATTACAGACCATCTTTAATGTAATCATTTACTCACACATCAGGGGTATGCATGTATACCGAAATGGGATAATATTGGACCACTCCCTCTGGGTGCTTAACTTTTTTTTTGTAAGGCAGTGTAGATAAGTCCAAAATAAAAGTAATGGGGTGCGAACGAAGTCGGGTTTTGAAGGAAATATTTGATTAGGAAATGAAGTCTTAAAGTAAATGAGTTGTTACTTGGGTAATAAAATAACTCTTGATGATAGGAGGAGGACATAAAATGTAGACTAGCACAAGCAGTTTTAAATTTCTGGCAGTACCGGGAATCGAACCCGGGCCCCTGAGGACGGCAGCTAATAATACCAACCCTTACGCTACGGAGGCGGAACAATGCTGAAGGTGAGATGGGTAGATAGAATCACGAATGTAGAAATACTGAATCGAATTGGTGAGATGAGATCGATTTTGCAAAATTTGACAAGAGGAAGAGAGAGAATGATAAGACACTTCTGAAGACACCTAGGACTTGTACAGCTGGTTTTCGAGGGAAGTGTTAGTGGTAAGAACGGAAGGGGGGGCGGGGGGATAGACCAAGGTACGAATATGACAAGCAGATTAGAGCAGATGTTGGATGTAGTAGTTATGGCGAAATGAAAATTTTAGCATAGGATAGGGTGTTACAAATGCTGCATCAAACAAGCCTATGGACTGATGACTCCAGCGGTGCGAAACAGGTATAGGTGGGGAAGTATTGTGTATGCGGTAGAGGCAAAATGGGAGCGTGAACTGGCCGGCCGCCCCCTGTTTCCCGCCGGTCACATCTATCTATTCGGTACTTAAATGAGCAAACGTTTGGCAATCAAAAACAGGTGCTAAATATACGACTGGGAATCTAATTTTGATATGGATGAATAAAGCAGTGGTACTGAAGTTGATGTACTAAATCTTGATCTGATTGGAGACTTACAGATGGAAGGGTTTCCTTGTCAGATGCAGTAAGGCAATAACGAAAATATCTAGTGTTAAGGCAAAAGAGTATAAGTCAGAAAGGTTAAATTTTCAGGAGAGGCTGTTTTTTTTTTTTTTTTTTTTTTTTTTTTTTTTTTTTTTTTTTTTTTTTTTTTTTTGTCCAGAGGTTATCTTTACTTATTTGTAAATGTTTTGTTTCAATTTATAGCTTTTGATATTCTTCTACATAATCTACCGCGAGAATATTTAATATTTACATATTAATAAAGTAATAGAACGGAACGAATACAGTATTTCTTGAGGTCGATCATGTGCAGAACAAATATGGAACTTGTAGACGTAATTAAGGATTCGCCGAAGTGCCAGCACGATCGTCAACTTTGTGGATTTTAAGAAGGCGTATGACTCTGTGGACAGACAGACATTATTTGATACTCTAGAAGAATTCAGAGTGGACGGGAAGACCAGAGCACTTATCCGGCAGACCCTCACAAATATGATCTCTAAAGTGAAATTCCTTGGAGAAATCTCTGAGCCTTTTGAAATATGTACAGGCGCTCGTCAAGGTGACGGCATCTCCCCTATTCTGTTCAACTTAGTTCTAGACAAAGTTATTAGAGAGTAGGAAAAGGATATCAAGGGTGTGAACATCGGAAATTTGGGAAGCAAGGTCAATGTGAAATGTTTAGCATTTGCTGATGATCTTGCAATCATTACTAAGACCAAGGATGAAACAAGGTATGCCATACAGAGACTACACAATATAGCAGCTAAGGCAGGCCTCCAGATATCCTACGAGAAAACCAAGTACATGGAAAATCTGCGTCAAAATAGCAAAAGAATTCCGCTAGAGATGGAAAACGGCACAATTTCACAGGTGCCCTCCTTCAAATACCTTGGAGAAATTATACTACCATCAGGATTAGACAGTAGTGCCAATGTAGAAAGGAACACCAAACTACATAAGGCATACAGACTGACGTGGAATTACTACAACAAAAGAGTCATATAGCGTAATGCAAAATTACGACACTACAAGGCAGTTGTATTGCCTGAAGCTTTAAATGCCTCAGAAACCACATGCTTAGGTGGTCACTCTAAAATTACAGAAATTGAAAAGCAAGAGCGGAAATTTTTCAGGAAAATGTATGGTCCTACGAGATAAAATGGAATATGGATTTAAGAGGAAAACAGTGGACCTCTACTCCTTCACTGACAGGTTTACTGATGCCGTACGGAAAAGACGCCTTAATTTCTATGTCCATATCTACAGAATGAACAGCGACAGACTAATTAAAAGATTATTCAAAGTAATCAACTCAAAGAAGGTCAAAATAAAATGGCTAGACGAAACTAAGGCGGACCTCCAAGAAATAAATATCACAGACGACATCATGGAAAATCGTGGAGCTTTTAGAAGTTAGCCAATCACATATTTAGGAAGAAACCCAAAAAGACAACTGGTAGGAAGTGGTCGACAGAACGCAAGATGCAACACAGTGCATTCATGAAGAGATTTTGGGAGGATAAGAAGGCACAAACCATCAAACCCACCAACACGCGCTCTATGAATGGGCATAACGAAGAAAGAAAAGAAGAAGAAAGTAATATGCAACTTATATTATCATGACCATATCCAGAGTGTGACTTAAAGACTACTAATATGAAGAATGGGAAATTATCTTTAGTTACTGAAGTTCTAATCATACTTGCATTGGGAAATAAAATACGGAGGAAAGAACCAAAAATGATTAAGATCAAATTACACTACTTTATTCATAACTAGCTGATGTACCCGTGCTTCGCTACGGGATTCTCAGAAAGACTGAGTTGGTGGTTTTCCTAACCGAATTCAACATAGGTCATTACAAAAACGTCAGTAGGAATGTAGCGATTGAAAGCAATGTTATCATATACAATACTCGATCAAATGAAAAACCGCACACTTTCTCACTTTCAACGAACAGTACTCCAGTGCCGATCTAAGAGTCCAAAGTTCCACAGATGGAATAACCAGGTCCCAGACTGCCGTGAACACTCTGTCATTCCGTTAAATATGCACACTACTCATTCCAATCAGTGCCTCAGTGTACGGATTAAATAGCTCGAATACTATGATGAACCAGTGTGTTACGAACCAGATATACACTGACTGACAGTGACAATGCAACACCAAGGAGGAGTGGTACGAAAGGGATGAAAGTTGGGGAAAAAACAGAGACGGCACGGATGAATAATTGATGTTTATTTCAAACCGATATGCAGGTTACACAATGCGCACGGCATCGACTCAGTAGGATGTAGGACCACCGCGAGCGGCGATGCACGCAGAAACACGTCGAGGTACAGTGTCAATAAGAGTGCGGATGGTGTCCTGAGGGATGGTTCTCCATTCTCTGTCAACCATTTGCCACAGTTGGTCGTCCGTACGAGGCTGGGGCAGAGTTTGCAAACGGCGTCCAATGAGATCCCACACGTGTTCGATTGGTGAGAGATCCGGAGAGTACGCTGGCCACGGAAGCATCTGTACACCTCGTAGAGCCTGTTGGGAGATGCGAGCAGTGTGTGGGCGGGCATTATCCTGCTGAAACAGAGCACTGGGCAGCCCCTGAAGGTACGGGAGTGCCACCGGCCGCAGCACATGCTGCACGTAGCGGTGGGCATTTAACGTGCCTTGAATACTCACTAGAGGTGACGTGGAATCATACGCAATAGCGCCCCAAACCATAATACCGCGTTGTCTAGCGGTAGGGCGCTCCACAGTTACTGCCGGATTTGACCTTTCTCCACGCCGACGCCACGCTCGTCTGCGGTGACTATCACTGACAGAACAGAAGCGTGACTCATCGGAGAACACGACGTTCCGCCATTCCCTCATCCAAGTCGCTCTAGCCCTGCACCATGCCAGGCGTGCACGTCTATGCTGTGGAGTCAATGGTAGTCTTCTGAGCGGACGCCGGGAGTGCAGGCCTCCTTCAACCAATCGACGGGAAATTGTTCTCGTCGATATTGGAACAGCCAGGGTGTCTTGCACATGCTGAAGAATGGCGGTTGACGTGGCGTGCGGGGCTGCCACCGCTTGGCGGCGGATGCGCCGATCCTCGCGTGCTGACGTCACTCGGGCTGCGCCTGGACCCCTCGCACGTGCCACATGTCCCTGCGCCAACCATCTTCGCCACAGGCGCTGCACCGTGGACACATCCCTATGGGTATCGGCTGCGATTTGACGAAGCGACTAACCTGCCCTTCTCAGCCCGATCACCATACCCCTCGTAAAGTCGTCTGTCTGCTGGAAATGCCTCCGTTGACGGCGGCCTGGCATTCTTAGCTATGCACGTGTCCTGTGGCACACGACAACACGTTCTACAATGACTGTCGGCTGAAAAATCACGGTACGAAGTGGGCCATTCGCCAACGCCGTGTCCCATTTATCGTTCGCTACGTGCGCAGCACAGCGGCGCATTTCACATCATGAGCATACCTCAGTGACGTCAGTCTACCCTGCAATTGGCATAAAGTTCTGACCACTCCTTCTTGGTGTTGCATTTGCTCTGTCAGTCAGTGTATCAGGAAGTATGAACCCGAGGAATGGCATGCTAAAGAAGAAAGTTATCTTACTCCCCAGCTACTTCCCGCCAATATACAGGCAGGCTGTTACAGTCGGTACGACCAGGCGAGTTGCGCGAGTGGTTAGGGGCGCGCAGCTGTGAGCTTGCATCCGGGAGATAGTGGATTCGAACCCCACTGCCGGCAACCCTGAAGATGACATTCCGTAGTTTCCCATTTTCACACCAGTCAGTACCTTAAAGTCAATGCCGCTTCCTTCACACCACTATTCATTTCCTATCCCATCGTCGCCATAAGACCTACTTGTGTCGGTGCGACGTCAAACAAATTTAAAAAACCTCGGTACGCTGCAGTAATCCTATCCATCGGGGACGAGATGAAACAGAAGACAAAAAGCACATCACAACAAACAATGGACAATGTAATGTTATTGGTGATAAAGTTTATGAGCTTTCTATATTGCAGGCCTTCACATTAGTTTTCTTACGACTCTGTGATATTAGGGTGCCCCACAAAATTATCTATATCGTAGACAGTAGTTCCTTATTCTCAGATTTTGACATACCGATTTTCACTAAATTCTGTTTACCCATTTTCTCGTGACTCGGCGCTGATATCCAAATTAATGAATATCTCTGATTATAGGCGGTACAGTAACAATGTATAAGACATAAGTGATCGGAAATTTAATAACTTCTTACATAAGACATAAGTGATCGGAAATTTAATAACTTCTTACATAACTACTACTAACTTACGACATAACTAAAGTTATGTTAGTTATGTAGTATTTATCGATACGACCACTAATAACATAAATAACTTATTTGAGAATTACATTTCAGGCCTTCCCCTAAACTACCATTTCATTCAACATGAATAAAATAATTTGTAGCCTAGATTAAAGTGGTTCATCACCCGACATTACATACCGATTTTCATTAAATTCTCTTCAGCCGTTTTCTATTGATGCGTGTACATACATACCTACAGACAGATAGACAGACAGACAGACAGACAGAAATTACGGTAAAGTAAAAAATGCATTTCCTTGTTACTGTGGACATGACGGATACAGAAATATCATTCATTTCAAATTCTGAGCAATGCACAGGCAAAACACATATTTTATATATAGATTACATTTCAGGCCTTCCCCTAAACTACCATTTCACTCAGTGCGAATAACATTATTGATAGCCTAGAATATAGCGACCTATTCCCCGACTTTGCATGCCAATTTTTGTGAAGATACGACCACTAATAAAATACATATTTGACAATTAAATTTTAGGCCTTCCCCTAAATACCATTTTTCTCAGCTTGTATAGCCTATATTGTAGCGAATTATTTCCCATCTTTGTCTAGCGATTTTCATTAAGACACGACTACTAATAACATAAATATTTGAGAATTAAATTTCAGGCCTTCCCATAAACTACCATTTCACTCAGCGTGATTAAAATAATTTATAGCCTAGATTGTAGCGGTTCATCACCCGATTTTACATTCCGAATTTCATTAAATTCACTTCAGCCGTTTTCTCGTGATGCGTGTACATACATACATATAGACAGAAGTTACGGAAAAGTAAAAAATGCATTTTCTTGTTACTGTGGACATGACCGATACAAAAATATCATTCTTTTCAAATTCTGAGCAATGCACAGGCAAAACTCTTTATTTTATATATATAGATTGTATGTACAAAATTGACCATAGAAAACTAGCATAAATTCAAATTAATATCCAGCATCTGGAATAAGAAATTGTCCACACCAACAAGTTTTACTGTGACAAAGGGCGTACAATGCACAGAAACTGAGAGTTCGTGTTTAAACAATATACAGTAATGAAGAGAGATAAAATTGGCATTGATATTCAAGTCTGTAATGGTTGAAGAAAGTTTAATCATCATCCATGTGTTCTTCTATGTCAGAATAAACTTCTGGAACTCCTGATGCTCACTTCAGGCTGTAATAGAACGGATGGAATTCAGGATCTCTTGAGCTAGTGATAGAAGATCCACGATATCCTTTTGTTCTCTCTCTTGTGGTTGGCCACGAACCTACTACGCTGGCGTAGCAGGGGGGGAGAGGTGATGCTCCCACGTGGCGCGTCCCAGGTGGCGGATAGGGGGGTCCTAACCGGCTTGCCGGTGGACTTCAGGGAAATAAAATACCTCTCGCGGACCAAACACCCTACCCCTGCGGGTGGGGGACGCACATGTAGAATACACCCGCGGTATCACCTGCCTGTCGTGAGAGGCGACTAACAGGGGCCCAAGGGGCTCTCAATTTGGGAGTGTGGATTGGCGACCACGGGGCCCTTAGCTGCGTCCTGACATTGCTTCCACTTGAGCCAGGCTCCTCACTTTCGTCTATCCTGTCCGACCTCCCTTGGTCAAGTCTTGTTCTTTTCCGACCCCGACAGTATTACAGCATTCGAGGCCTAGAGAGTCTTTCATTTTCACGCCCTTCGTGGCCCTTGCCTTTCATCTTCCGTTACTTCATTTTTCGAAGTGACGGATCCCCTCTTTCTTTTTTCTCTCTCTCTACCCCCTGTGGGTGGTGGACGCAGACGAAATATACACCCACGGCATCCCCTGCCTGTCGTGGGAGGCGACTAAAAGGGGCGACCAAGGGATGATTGAATTAGAACCATGAAACTACTTTCTATTCGTACCATCACGCGGGGAACACCATTGGTTGCCTGTACTTGCGAGTAGTACCACTATATTAGGTACGAAATAGATTTGTGATTAGTAGCAGCAGAGAGTGGTTCGCCGTGGGTTTCCAGTACCCGTGAGTCGTACCCACGTGAGCAACACCACGGTTCTGGGCGTTGCCTGTGATTAGTACCACTGTATGAGCGGCGCCTTGAGTCTGCGTTGCCTGCGCTTAGTACCCACTATGTGAGGAACACCACGGGATTACCCTCGCCCGTGATTAGTACACCATCGGTTTGCGTTGCCTATGTGTGGCGCCATTATGTGAGAAACACCATAAGTCTGCGTTACCTGTACGACGTCCAATACTTGTGAGTAGTACCATCATGTGTGGAACACCGTTATTCTACGCTACTTTTGATTAGTACCTCAACATGACAAATACAATGGTTCTACTTTACTAGCGACATGTACCATTATGAGGAGCCGTTGACCTGGATTTTGAACCCCTTTAGAAAACAAGCATCATCATCATCAGGATTGTACTTCAGAAGTGGTCCCTTGTTCGGTAACGCTATTTCTTTATGGTAGTTTTTGGGTAGGATCCACTGATTGTTTGGGTTGATGTCCATCCATTCATTCCTCATGCCATTTTTTCTTTTGCTCAGTGGATGATTTAAAACTTTTGTTTTGTCATTTCATTTCGTACCATCAGAGGTCGATGACCTAGATGTTAGGCCCCTTAAAAGGACAAGCATCAAGATCATCATCATCTTGTGATTGCCAAGGCTGAAGTCTATGTACAGCATCGGTTTTCCCTTTTCGAATTGAGGCATAATTGAATAAAGTCTTCATCCTCTATGAGGCTATTCTTAAAATGAATCATGTCAACCTCTTTGGTGTATCTGAACCACTTGCCATTTAACCAGCTAAATGGTTCTCAATTCGTGTCCTCCTTTCTCAATTGCAATGTGCACTTTAACAATTCTGCGAGTCCAAAAATCGGAATGAAGGAGTTCCGTAATTTCAAAGTGTCCTTTTTTTTTTCTTTTGTACGTACCAGTTTGTATCAATCATGCGGATGATAAATGGGGAATTCTAGTTTGTTCTTTTGCTTTTCGATAAGCGCATGGTCATCATCGCATTCTGACCTCCACAAGTGTCAGAGTAAAGTATGACATGTTTAACGTCTGGTGGGAGCGAAGCTGACTGGCGGTAGTAGAGATGGGCTCTATCGACTGATAACTATCGGACTAGTCGATAATTTAAACTATCGTAACAGTCGACTACTTTAACCCTCGAAGTGCTATCGTCTCACTACGAGACGATTCGGATCCCGGCTGAAGTGCTATCCTCTCGCAGTGAGACGATTCGTAAAATCGATATAACTCCTAAAATCGGTATAACAATCGATTTTAGGAATATTTTTGGTACGAGATGAAATTCTCTATCTGGTAGGAAGTGCAAGTTGGTCTTTGGTTGGGGAAATAAAGCAGTAAGCGGCGATCTTGTCAGCTGTGAACTGGTCTTTGTTTACGTCTACTCAAATTCTCCAGTTGCTTCGCGCGTTTGAAGATTATTGTTTGCTAGCCGATTTGTGATTTGTGATTATTGTGTGGCTGATTTACTCTATTTTAATTGGTTTATTTTATTTAGTGATTATTATAATATAAACATGAGTGAACTATGTGGTTCTAGTGCAATTAGAGAAACACATTGGATGAGGTTGGGAGTGATGAAAGTGAAGACGACATTGGTAATGTAGAAGATTTTCCTGATGATTTATCGTTAGACGACTTTTCTTCTGGAAGTGGGGACGAATATGACCCTAATTTAGATACCCGTGACTGTAGTGATGCGTCAAGTAGTGATGTAGACAATCCAAACGTGCGAACCCTACCAGGCACGTCTAGACCTAATGGCCCACCACAACAGACTCTCTCCGAGTCTTTTTACCTGTCAGTTTTTTATTATTCATTGAAGATTCTATTATATATCATTAAGCGTGCAATGAAATTTGCCACATTTTGTATATCTTACAATTTAATTTCAGATAATGTAGTGCTTGTTACCAACCTCAAAAATTTGAATATTTTAAATTTTTTTTTTAAAGTATGACATCACTAGAGCCCGGATTTCCATGCAAATGCATGTTTTTAAATAAGCTGGTTACAGTTCTGAACCTTCGCAGATATTCGTTTTGTGGCTTAACGATTCCAAATAACCGTTCTTTTTCCGTGCATGTTTGCATGTTTTGGCCTTTTTATAAGAAAATTCATGCATAATGCATATTTTGCAGATTTTGGATATAATAGCGAATACTTGGACGTTTATATTGTATAATATGACTTTTCTCCTGACTTTGGCGCATATACAGTATAATGTTAATTTGCATGATAGTGCCTTTTATGAACGTGATTTCCAGAATTCGGGACCATTTTTCCACGCTAAATGGTATGTCTATTACTGAGAGAGACAGAAAGAATGTATTCCTGGCATCCTATGAGACAACTAAAGTTTAGCACAAACGGTACAGGTTCTATAATCCAATTAAGGTGTTCCAATTATACATTGCTACAAATTGAACCGTAAATTGCGCATTACTCATTGATGGCTCATTTTTTCGCCTATTTAGACGAACAAAACAAACCTTGTATAGCACTTCTGTGACGCCGCTTTAATGAGATAATGACTTACAAACCTTGGTTTTACACTGAACACTCTTCAGTTGTCCTGAAAATTCCTGCCTGGAACTCTCACTCGTCACACGTCTTTGATATCGCAGCAGGCAATCTTTAACTGTGATTGAGGAAATTCAAATGTGTCTGCAGTCATCGCATCGAGATGTAACTATGGCAGCTAGAGATAGGTTGAACAAAGTGATCCGTTTGAACACTTATTTTTTATTCGTCAACGTTATCAAAGACGCACTCTGGTGAAAATGCAAGAGACGTACAATTTGACCTCACTTTGTCTCAAATTTCTTAATTTAAGTATGCACCTGTCACTTCTTGTGACGTAGAAATATCATTTTCTGTGCTTAAGAATGCGCTGACAGATAAATGGGTGAGCTGATCAAGACAATTTGGAGAAATTACGGTAGTTGTACAAAGTTTTAAAAAGAACTAAATTTTGATAGAGCATATTTTTCAGTTTATTGTGCATTTTTTGCCATACTATTGTGCATGAACGCATGCATCTTCTGGGATTTGATAGTGCATGGAAATCCGGACTCTACTTATCACCCATTATTCTTTTACTGCATACTTGTAAGTAAAACATACTACTATTATCTTATTCTCTAATTCTTCCTGAACAAATTGATATATAATATGCCATATGTAGTTACGAATTTGTATTTATTATATTTTTTTAAAATATATATCTGCACGGTGTCTTAAGAATGCTCAGCACTTAAGAGTGAAACCATCAGCAATTGGAGGGTTAAAAAACAAGTCGACTGAATACAGTCGCACTTCCATCACAGCGACGCGGAAGCGAATGGAACTATCGGTTTATGGTCACTTCGAATATATAATACTAGTGCTTTGCCCGCGACTTCGCTCGCGTCATATTTATGTCCCATTATATTATTTTATTTAACATTTTCTTATGAAGGTCACCGA
Source organism: Anabrus simplex (assembly GCF_040414725.1). NCBI lineage: Eukaryota > Metazoa > Arthropoda > Insecta > Orthoptera > Tettigoniidae > Anabrus > Anabrus simplex. Next base: position 259,313,091 of record NC_090270.1, on the reverse strand, counting down.
ACCAACATTATGCGTTCATCGACTTTCGTAAGAAATGTAAGACGTGAAAGTTATCAACTAAATATTGATTTTGATAAAGCACCAAAATGTAAGAGTAAATTATCTTCGCCCTCTCGCACCATTATTCGAAAGGCATAATAGCTCTCCGCTGATACCTTTTTGTTCAAAAAATATTTTTATATTTTTATGATGGTCACGTTGAGGAATATTTATTGAATAGCCATCTTCACCATAACGAAACATCATAGGATATTGAAGTGCATCGTAAGACGGATGAATTTTTTTTTTTGCTAGGGGCTTTACATCGCACCGACACAGATAGGTCTTATGGCGACGATAGGATAGGAAAGGCCTAGGTGTTGGAAGGAAGCGGCCGTGGCCTTAATTAAGGTACAGCCCCAGCATTTGCCTGGTGTGAAAATGGGAAACCATGGAAAACCATCTTCAGGGCTGCCGATAGTGGGATTCGAACCTACTATCTCCCGGATGCAAGCTCACAGCCGCGCGCCTCTACGCGCACGGCCAACTCGCCCGGTACGGATGAATTTGAGTGATACGTTTGAGTTTATCATTGTGGCTCTGAATAACTGTTATCTCATTTTTCATATTGTTCGCCAACAATTACTAAAGCAACCTCATTACATGTTAGAGCATTATATCGTCCTCTGTGAGCGTCAGCCTGCTTTCTGTTCGCATGAATAACTACCTTAAAATCTTGACACCTTGAAGAGCTGTTTTCAGCTGCCTTAACAGTTAACATCATGGAGCATTTCTTGCAACAGTTTAACCAAAGCCGGCTTAATATCTCGTATCTTAGAACAGTGTATTATAGTGCTTCTGTTTCATCTTCGCCAACAAAGTAAATGTGAAAAAATCCAGGATCTTGATGAGCATTTGGCAATAGACTGCCAACGGAATGCTAAATTAGACCTTGTACCTTGAAGGTTGCCATAAAGCCGGGTTGGATGACTTCTTTAGTACCAAAAGCTGTCATTTGAAAACAGCTGCTATAGTTTCTAATTCGATCCCAAAAAATGACCATGATCTGGAAGGGCACCCATTAGTAAACTGTACAATGGTTCAGGTGGAGATTAGAATGGTGCCTGCTGAACCTTGCCCAAATCGCAACACATGCCTTGTGTTTCATCTTTCCACTTGAGAGCATTGCAGAATTGGCATGTATGGATCATCGTACCAAAGGTTATCAAGCTGTTATCTTCGTAATTAATTTCAGGATCCTAAGAGATCCCGGAACGAAACTTAACTTTAGAAGGACGCAATCGTCTTTCTTTTCTTTTCGGACACCAGGGCGATGTTGGTCATATCGCTTGAATTGTCCTGTGATATTCGCGATTATTTTTCTGGTATGTCGGTGCCGCTGCTCTATGAACCTTGAGATTTTCTTTTGGTATTTACTTTAAGGAATGGTATGTGCGGAAGGATTATTCTGTAGAAATGTGGCTGCTGCTTTTTTAAATTGTATTTTTCTCGTAGCATTTGAGTATCAAGTATGACGTTTTTCAGAAACTTTTGTAACAACGAATGAAGCACTTGTTTCTTCGCACAGACATTGATATTTAGTACTTTAAAATGTCCGTTAGAGAGATTACCAGTAAATCACAATCTTTTTACGGTATTAGCTTCATCACTAAATGTCCAGTATGACTTTTGATCACGATAAACATCAAAGCGGAATGGAAATATTTTGCCTGCTGCCGTCAACTCACATGTTCCACCATAAGTTGAATCTTCTGACATGAAAAGTCGGCACTCTTCCGATGAGGAATAGTTAGTACCAAGATGATTTTCGGACAAAATGGAGAACTCACCCAGTTCACAACTTACTAAACAATAGCTTCACGAACTTCTATATGCCGTAACTGAATAGAATATAAAATGTAAGAAAGAGGTCTAAATAGACACGCACAGTCACCTACAATAGAAACAACAGTCTGTTATTTAGCTGTCTCCTTGAAATATCACACACCAGTTCGTTGAATCTTCTTATATGAAAATTTGTACTCTTCTGAGGAGGAATAGTTATTAGCAAGGATTGCCAAGGTTCAAACCCTTCTTGTTAAGAGTTCCATCACACTCACTTCACATTAATCCTACTGGTCGACAATATTAAGCAAGTTGCCTCCGGTCTCTTCTTCGTCAATATGAGTGACATATCTTCGAATCTTAGACAGTTTTGCTAATGACGCATGCGCGCGACGATCATAATGAAGGAAGGACTGGTACTGCTTTCGCTTAGCACGTTTTAGCAGTTGTACGATGAAACAATTCATTTAAACTGTAAGCGGCTGCATAACTCACTAACAAAATATAAAACTTTAATAATTGTCCTTGATAAAACAATATTTCTGTGTTAAAGAAAGCCGCTAACACGCAGATTCAAACCTGCATTCTTGCAGTCTGCAGTCTATTGCAACGTACAACAGTTTCTCATGAATTTACTGACAAACATTCGTATATGTAGGCCTGTATACTGTTAGTTGTTTTCTTTTTTTTTTAAGGACTTGGTCCATTACCATCTTAAAATTCACGGAAGTGGAGAGAATTGGCGCGTACGCTTATATGTTGGAAAGTGCCGCGTCCATTTTTAATTGGCAAAAGCCAAAGATGAATGCGCGCAAAGGAAGTATTTCATCTGGAAAATCTTGAAAATAAATATATTTCCGTTGACTTTTTAAGAAATCCAAGATTTTTGCTGTACTATTGAGACGATTTGGAAGATTGAATGAATATACAGTATATGTACAATGTTCAAAATCTACCACATGTCACCCCTTTACACCCACTTAAAATAGGAATTTTAAAAATTTCTTACCTATAAAATAGTATTTATGATATATGAAAAGAAATATCTGAATGATTATAAGTACAATATTTTTCACAGAAATGGAGATATTCAACAAAAATGTAAATCACATTTCACCCCTTTTCACCCCATTAAAATAGGAATTTAAAAAAATACTTTCTTAAAGCACATCTAAGCTACAGTAGGAATATGTCTTCAAATTTCCATGCAATTATCTCCAGTAGGTTTTGCTGTGCGTTGATTATCAATCAGTCAGTCAGTCAGTCAGGACATCTTGCTTTATATATAGATATATGTTAACTTTGTAGGTGCCTACATGATATGGCGATTTTCTCTTGTATATCTGCTCTTTGTTTCGTTGTGTATTTGTTTATATAAATTACGTTATTCATAAATAAGGCATAACTACATACAGTAGTAGTGTGTTTGGCTATTCTCATATATCCTGATTGTGTACTACAGCAACAAATTTTACATATTATTGTTAGCATTTTTCTGGAATAGAGCCTCATTGTTGTCTATGTACGTTTCACTGTCCAGTTAGCACTGTGACGTACCCACTCTTGCCCACAGATGTGTGAAAATATGTGACGTGGCGGTCACCTTAATTGTAATATAAATAAGCAATCTCTCATTTACTTCTCCATAAACTATATCTCATGGGCGCCAGCCTTCAAGGTTATGGCTTGAAGACGAAAGTTGATGATAATAATAATAATAATAATAATAATAATAATAATAATAATAATAATTCTAATAATACGTAATGGGACTCTAAATGCTTCCAGAGGTGGGGCGATGGAACAGTAACCATTAAGTACACACTAACTTGGAAGTTAAGGACCATTAATAAGAATTTAAGAAAATAATTTAAACAACTATTTATTAGGATGAAAAACGTGACGGCGTATTTACGAAATCTGAACTTACAGAAGCGAAAGAAAAATTGAATGAAATAACATTTAAGAATATGAACTGTTACGGGGAGACTTGCAGTTATTTACGCCATTAATTCACAATTTGTAGACTCTGTTATCTAGACACGATTGATGTAGCAGCTGGTGTTTGATGAACCTCTCGTACAGGCGTCGTCATCTTGTTGTTGGTACCAGTCATTTCTGATTCATGCATAGTCCACTAGTTGTACTAGGACTTTCCTGACTTGAACACTTCCTACAGCACTCCTTACATTTAAGAGGGGAATTCCTCAAGGCAGTATTATCGGACCTTTATGTTTTCTTATATATATAAATGATATGAATAAAGGAGTGAAATCGGAGGTAAGGATTTTTGCGGATGATGTTATTCCCTATAGAGTGATAAATAAGTTACAAGATTGTGAGCAACTGCAACGTGACCTCGAAAATGTTGCGAGATGGACAGCAGGCAATGGTATGTTGATAAACGGGGGTAAAAGTCAGGTTGTGAGTTTCACAAATAGAAAAAGTCCACTCAGTTTTAATTACTGCGTTGATGGGGTGAAAGTTCCTTTTGGGGATCATTGTAAGTATCTAGGTGTTAATATAAGGAAAGATCTTCATTGGGGTAATCACATAAATGGGATTGTAAATAAAGGGTACAGATCTCTGCACATGGTTATGAGGGTGTTTAGGGGTTGTAGTAAGGATGTAAAGGAGAGTGCATATAAGTCTCTGGTAAGACCCCAACTAGAGTATGGTCCCAGTGTATGGGACCCTCACCAGGATTACCTGATTATTCAAGAACTGGAAAAAATCCAAAGAAAAGCAGCTCTATTTGTTCTGGGTGATTTCCGACAAAAGAGTAGAGTTACAAAAATGTTGCAATGATTGGGTTGGGAAGAATTGAGAGAAAGAAGAAGAGCTGCTCGACTAAGTGGTATGTTCCGAGCTGTTAGCGGAGAGATGGCGTGGAATGACATTAGTAGACGAATAAGTTTGAATGGCCTTATAAAAGTAGGAAAGATCACAATATGAAGATAAAGTTGGAATTCAAGAGGACAAACTGGGGCAAATATTCATTTATAGGAAGGGGAGTTAGGGATTGGAATAACTTACCAAGGGAGATGTTCAATACATTTCCAATCTTTGAAATCATTTAGGAAAAGGCTAGGAAAGCAACAGATAGGGAATCTGCCACCTGGGCGACTGCCCTAAATGCAGATCAGTATTGATTGATTGATTGATTGATTGATTGATTGATTGATTGATTGATTGATACAGACTCCAAAACATTCTGTGAGCACCCGCACAGTGTCTCGACGACTAGCATCCGCCGGATTGGGGTCCTTCCGCCTCATGCGTCGATTGCCATCAACACCAGAACACCAACGCCTGCGTTTGGAGTGGTGCCTTGCAAGGGAGGCATGAACAGGGGACGAATGACGTCGCATCATGTTCAGTGATGTGTCCCGCTTCTTCATAACCTCCGCTGACCATCGTATGCGGGTTTGACGGCGTCGAGAGCATACGGCAGATCCTGATAATATTGTAGAAAGACACACCAGACATAATCCCTGGCATCATAGTGTGAGGAACTATAGGATATGCGTTCAGGTCACTTCTAATAGTGCTTCGGCAGACTTTGACGGCACAGCGATACGTCACAGACATTCTGCCTCCGCGCGTCCAACCGCAAATGACATAGCAACCTGGGACAACGTTCCAAAAAGACAATGCAGGTCCACAAACAGCACGTGTGTCTATGGACTGCCTAGAGCATGTTGAGGTCCTTCCGTGACCAGCAAGAACCCCGGACCGCTCCATCATTCAACTCGTGTGGGATGACAATGGAAAGGGGACTTCGTCTCATTATCAACCTGCGGGATCCGGAGGGACAGCTGCATTACTGTGGACGAAGTTGCCAAAGAAGATTCAAAGACTGTGTGACACCCTTCCAAACCAGATAAGGGCATATGCAGTTTCATTCACTTGCAATCACTCCTCCTGTGTGCTTAACAATTTTTGTCATACAGTGTATTTTCATCTTGCATTCCTTCCCTGAAAATGTGTCCATACCATCCGCCAATTTCTTACATTTTTTGACGCAGATAACGATATCAGAAAATCGCAGATTTTGATCTCCTCTCCTTGGATTTTAATTCCCTTTCCAAATTCCTCCCTGAATTCCTTTATCGTCTGTTCTATGTAAACAATGAAAAAGAGAGGGGAAAACTTCAGCCTTGCCTCACTCCTTTCTGGATTGCTGCTTCTTTTACAAAGCCCTCGATTCTTATGAATGCAGACTGATTTTTGTACAGAATGTAGATAATTCTCATTTCTCAATATCTGATAGTGATCACCTTCAAAATCTCAAAGAACTTGGTCCCATCAACATCATCGAATGCCTGTTCTACATCTACGATAGCTATGCACGGGGGCTTGCCTTCCTTAATTCGGTCCCCTAACATCAGACGTAAGGCCAGGATTGCTTCACGTGTTCCCACATTTCTTCTGAAGTCAAACTGATCTTCTCCCAACTCACTTTCAGCTAGTTTTTCCCTTCTTCTGTAAATAACATACATAAATCATTAAAGACGTCCGACTCGTTGGCTGAATGGTCAGCGTACTGGCCTTCGGTTCACAAGGTCCCGGATTCGATTCCCGGCCGGGTCGGGGATTTTAACCTTCATTGGTTAATTCCAATGGCCCGCGGGCCGGGTGTTTGTGCTGTCCCCAACATCCTTGCAACTCACACACCACACATAACACTATCCTCCACCACAATGGCAGATGCCGCCCACCTTCATCGGAGGGTCTGCCTTAGAAGGGCTACACTCGGCTAGAAATAGCCACACGAAATTATTATTATCATTAAAGACCGGTATGCCTCTCAGCGTCCAGTCTGCAAGCTTCTGTGCATTTACTACACGTCGCCATAATCCTCTATTTGCAACTACTGTTGTGGCCTCATTTAATTCTATACCTCTTATCTTCAGATCGTTATAAACTGAGTGTAACCATCGTCGCCTTGGTCTCCCTCTACTTCTCTTCTCCGTAACAGAGTCAAACATTCTCCCAGGTAACCTATCCTCCTCCATTCGCCGCACATGACCCCGGTTTCTGCGAACAGCTTCATCCATCAAGTTCATTCCTAACTTAGCCTTTTATCTCCTCACTCCGAGTATCCTCCTGATATTGTTCCCAACTGTTTGTACCAGCAATCTCTCTCGCCCCATCCATGGCTGTTAATTCTAACTTACGAATAAGATATTCTGAGTCCACCCAGCTTTCGCTCTCGTAAAAGCAAAGTTGGTGTGAAAACAGACTGATATAAAGATAGTTTTGTCCGGGAGCTGAATTCCTTCTCATAGAACGCTGGGGATCGAAACTGCCAGCTCATTGCAGTAACTTTACTGCAACTTGATTCAATCTCACTATATCACCAACCAGAGCGAACACACATCCTAAATAATTGAAAATACCTACCTGTTCCAGCTTTGTACCACCAATCTGACATTCAATTCTCTTGGATTTCTTACATACTGACATCAATTTAGTCTTAGAAAGACTCATTTTCATTCCATACTCATTGCCCCTACTTTTCAAGTTAAAAGATATTAGACTGCAGGCTTTCGGCACAATCTGCCATTAAGACTAGATCGTCAGCAACGGCCAAGACGCTTACTACATTTCCACGTAACTGAATTCCCCCCTGCCATTTTGTACCTTTCAGCAGATTACCCATGTAAACTATGAACAAAGGTGAAAGATTACAGCCATGCCTAACCCCTGTAAATACCCTGAACCAAGAACTCATTCTACCATCAATTCTCACTGCAGCCCACTTGTCAACATAAATGCCTTGATTTTAATGATCTACCTTCAATCCCATAATCCCTAGCGTAGTGTACTGTCATATGCTTTCTCTAGATATACGAAACATGAACGTAACTGTCTATTCCTCTCGTAGCATTTTTCAATTACCTGACGCATACTGAAAATCTGATGCTGGCAGTCCCTCTGTGTTCTGAAACCACACTGGTTTACATCCAACTTACTCTCAACCACTGATTGCACCCTCCCTTCCAAGATGCCAGTAAATACTTCGCCTTGTATACTAATCAAAGAGATAACTCTATTTGTTGCATTTCTTCCTGTTCCCTGCTTATAGATAGGGGCAATTACTCAAGTTTGTCCAATTTGAAGGTACCTTACCACAACCCCATGCTAATCTTTTTACACTATGAAGCAATTTCATCCATGCCTTCCCACTACACTTTACAATTTCAGGTCTAATTTCATCATTTCCTGCTGCTTTATGACAATGGAGTTTATTTACCAGATTTTCCATTTCCTCAAACGTAATTTCACCAACATCATTTTCCTCCTCCCCATGAGCTAGGTTGTTCGCGACACCTCCACGACGATTTCCTTTTACGTCGAGAAGATTTTCAAAATATTCCCTCCACCTGTCCAGACATTCCTTGGGATCAATTATGAGTTCCCCTGAATTACCCGAAACACTGTTCATTTCCTTTTTCCCTCCCTTCCTAAGATTCTTTATTACTGTCCAGAAAGGTTTCCCTGCCGCTTGACCTAGCCTTTAAAGGTTATTACCAAAATCTTCCAAAGACTCCTTTTTGACAACAACTATTTGTTTCGCTCTCTTTCTTTCATCTACGTGTAACTCCTTGTCTCCATCAGCCCTTGTTTGGAGCCATTTTTGATGAGCCTTCTTTTTACCTTAACAAGCTGCTCATACTTCATCATTCCACCAAGGTGTTCGCTTTTTTTCGTCCGTACACAGTTGTTCCTAGGAACTCCCTTGCTATTTCTATTACAGCACCCCCGTATGCCAGCCATTCTATTTCTATATCCTGAGCCTGCTTGCTGCCCACTGTTCGGACCTTCTCAATAATCATATCCATGTACGTCTGTCGAATTTCCAAGTCCTGGAGATTTTCTACCCATATTCGTTTGCAGACCAATTCACTTTCTCTATCCTAGCCTAGAGATACTAAGTTCACTACAGATCAGATAGTGATACCTTGTTCCTACTCCGACCTCTCAAAGCTCTATCGAATTCTGACCTCAATATTGGGTTTCCCACGTTATCAGCATCAACAGACTCTTCCTGTTCCAGAACCCTGTATACTACTCCTTTACCTTGACACAACTGTTGGATATGTTTCTGCCATCTTTGTGACTTGTCTTTTTTCCCTAGAATTGGTTTTCCATCTGAGCTCTTAATATTCATACACGTAGTTTTCCTTTCTCTAAAGGTTTCCTTAATTGTCTTGTACGCAGCATCTACCTTTCCTAGGACCATGCAACCTTCAACTTCCTTGCACTTCTCTTTCAGCCATTCTTCCTTAGCTGTCCTGCACTTTCTATGTACTCCATTCTTTATTCGCCTGTATTCCTTCTGCCCTCCTCATTTTCTGCATTCTCACCGAGCTCGATAGCTGCAGTCGCTTAAGTGCGGCCAGTATCCAGTATTCGGGAGATAGTAGGTTCGAATCCCACTGTCGGCAGCCCTGAAAATGTTTTTCCGTGGTTTCCCATTTTCACACCAGGCAAATGCTGGGGCTGTACCTTAATTAAGGCCACGGCCGCTTCCTTCCCACTCCTAGCCCTCCCCTGTCCTATCGTCGCCGTAAGACCTGTCTATGTCGGTGCGACGTAAAACAACTAGGAAAAAAATTTCTGCATTCTTGTACTTTCGTCGTTCGTAAATCAGGTTAGTATCTCATGAGTTATCCATTGATTCTTACTTGATATTTCCTTTCTTCCTAACTTTTCATCAGCCTTACTGATCTCATTCTTCATCAATGTCCATTTTCCCTCTATTGTGTTTCCTTCAGCCTTTCATTTAGACGTTGAACAACATGTTCTTTGAAATAATGCCCCGCACTATTTTCTTTCAACTTTTCTACATCCCATCTCCTTCATTCCTTCCCTTTCTTTTCAATTTCATATGGCATTTCATGACCAACAAGTTGTAGTCAGAGTCCATGTCTGCTCCTGGGAAAGGTTTGTAACCCAACAACTGGTTTCTGAATATCTGCCTTATCATAATTAAGTATATGTGATACATTCCAATGTCTCCAGGTCTCGTCCATTTATACAGCTGCTGTTTGTTGTGTTTGAACTAAGTGTTAGCAAGGATAAATTATGATTGGTGCAGAATTCAACCAGCCGGTTTTTATTCCTTTGTCCCAATCCGAATTCTCCTACTATATTACCATCTTTTCCTTGGCCTACCACTGCACTCCAGTCTCCCATCACAACTAGAATCTCATCACATTTAACATGTTGTTGAGTCATCAGTCCATAGACTGATTTGATGCAGCTCTCCATGCCACCCTATCCTGTGCTAACCTTTTCATTTGTACGTAACTATTGCATCCTACATCTGCTCTAATCTGCTTGTCATATTCATACCTTGGTCTACCCCTACCGTTCTTACCACCTACACTTCCTTCAAAAACCAACTGAACAAGTCCTGGGTGTCTAAGACGTGTCCTATCATTCTATCTTTTCTTCTCGTCAAATTTAGCCAAATCGATCTCCTCTCACCAATTCGATTCAGTATCTCTTCATTCGTGATTCGATCTATCCATCTCACCTTCAGCATTCTTCTGTAACACCACATTTCAAAAGCTTCTATTCTCTTTCTTTCTGAGCTAGATATCGTCCATGTTTCACTTCCATACAATGCCACGCTCCACACGAAAGTCTTCAAAAACATCTTTCTAATTCCGATATCAATGTTTGAAGTGAGCAAATTTCTTTTCTTAAGAAAGCTCTCCCTTGCTTGTGCTAGTCTGCATTTTATGTCCTACTTATTTCTGCCATCGTTTGTTATTTTACTACCCAAGTAACAATATTCATCTACTTCCTTTAAGACTTCGTTTCCTAATCATATATTTCCTACATCACCTGCCTTCGTTCGACTGCACTCCATTACTTTTGTTTTGGACTTATTGATTTTCATCTTGTACTCCTTACCCAAGACTTCGTCCATACCATTCAGCAGCTTCTCGAGATCTTCTGCAGTGTCAGATAAAATAACAATATCATCGGCAAATCTCAAGGTTTTGATTTCCTCTCCTTGGATTGTGATTCCCTTTCCAAATTCCTCTTTGATTTCCTTTACTGCCTGTTCTATGTAAACACTGAAGAGGAGGGGGGACAAACTGCAGCCTTGCCTCACTCCTTTCTGGATTGCTGCTTCTTTTTCAAAGCCCTCGATTCTTATCACTGCAGACTGATTTTTATACAGATTGTAGATAATTCTTCATTCTCGGTATCTGATCCCAATCACCTTCAGAATCATAAATAGCTTGGTGCAATCAACATTATCGAATGCCTATTCTAGATCTATGAATGCCATGTACGTGGGCTTGTCCTTCTTGATTCGATCGTCTAAGATCAGACGTAAAGTCAGGATTGCTTCACCGATATACGGTGTTAGCTTGATTTTCAGCGACTTCTCGCTTTCGACTGAAGTGCTCTATCTACCGTCGGATGTACGAAGCTCATTTCGATCGTCTTATTTTCCCGGGCTGGGATCTGCTGATTACCACCAACAAGCCTAACGAGGGGAGTCTATAGAGTTATTGAAAAATAGATTTCCGACAAGCTTTCGAGAGCTTAATCTACAGGTTCAAAAATCAATATCTAATAGTGCTTAAAATCTGGAGATTTTAACGTTTAAATTTTCTTACACCTGTTATAAGCTGCCACATAAGGCAACACTTCGTAAAGTATTCTCGTAATAGAATGGTCAAGGCGCTCGCTGCGGAATTGAAAGTACCGGTACGGAGGTTCGCTGTGTCTTTTTAGTTACGTTTAAATTCAAATTTATTTTCGTTTCCTGCCGTTGTTCTTAACTCTCTTTTAATTGCTTCCATATACAGTGACCTTCAACCCCTAAACACCCTCATAACAGCGTGCAGTGATCTGTAACTTTTATTTACAATCCCATTTGTGTGATTACCTCCAATGAAGACCGCCTTATATTAACACCTAGGTACTTACAATCATTCCCATAAGGAACTTTCACCCCATCAACGCAGTAATTAAAACTGAGAAGACTTCTCCTATATGTGAAACTCACATCCTGCCTTTTAACCCAGTTTATCATCATACAATTGCCTGCTGTCCATTTTACAACATTATCGAGGTCATTTTGCAGTTGCTCACAATCTTGTAACTTATTTATTACTCTATACAGAATAACATCATCCGCAAAAAGCCTTACCTCTGATTCCACTTCTTTACACATCATTTACATGAAGGTCCAATAAAACAGCCTTGAGGAATACCCTCGTAATTATTACAGCGTCAGATAAAGCTCCACTTACTCTAATTATCAGAGTTCTCTTTCTTTTTTCTTTTCTCCTACCGCTTTTCCCACGTCTGTGGGGTAGCGGGTGCGAACTGTGCCACACATATGGATTTGGCTGTCTTACGGCCGGATGCTCTTCCTGACGCCAACCCTACATGGAGGGATGTAAATACCATTGCGTGTTCCTGTGGTGGTTGGTAATGTAGTGTGTTGTCTGAATATGAAAAGGAAAGTGTTGGGACAAACACAAACACCCAGTCCCCGGGCCAGAATAATTTATCAGAGGCGATTAAAATACTCGATCCGGCCGAGAATCGAACACAGAACCCTCTGAACGAAAGGCCTCAACGCTGACCATTCAGCCAATGAGTCTGAATCTAAATCTCAGAGTTCTATTTTCTAGATATAAAGTCACCCATTCAGTCACTCTTTTGTCTAGTCCTATTGTACTCATTTTTGCCAGTAGTCTCCCATGATCCACCCTACCAAATGATTTGGCCAGGTCAGTCGCGATACAATCCATTTGACCTCCCGAATCCAAGATATCTGCCACTGTATATCTTGCTGGAATCCTTCAGGTTGAGCTTCAGTTGAATAACTTTTCCTAAAACCGAACTGCCTTCTATAGAACCAGTTATTAATTTTGCAAGCATGTCTAATATAATCAGAAAAAAATGCGTTCCCAAAACTTACATGCAACGCATGTCAAACTAACTGGCCTGTAATTTTCAGCTTTCTGTCTATCACCCTTTCCTTTCTACACAGGGGCTACCATAGCAACTCTCCATTCATTTGGTGTAGCTCCTTCATGCAAACAATAATCAAATAAGTACTTCAGATATGGTACTATACCCCAATCCATTGTCTTTAGTATATGCCCAGAAGTCTTATCAATTCCAGCCGCTTTTCTACTTTTCAACTTTTGTACCTTATTGTAAATATTGTTGTTTTCATAGGTACATTTTAATACTTCTTTAGTATTGGACACCGCCTCGAACTGAATAGTATCCCTGTAACCAACAATCTTTACGTACTGCTGACCGAATACTTCTGCCTTTTGAAGATCCTCGCATACACACTCCCCTTGATCGTTTATGATTCCTGGAATGTCCTTCTTGGAACCTGTTTTTGCCAAAGTGTCTACGCATACCCTTCCCTTTTTAACTAAAATTCGTATGACTGCTAATAATGCTTGCCACCATGTTATCATTAGCAGACTTCTTTGCTAGATTCAATTTCCTACAAAGTTCCTTCAATTTTCCTTACTTCCACAGCCATTTCTAACTCTTATTTCTTTCCAACCTTCTTATTAAAAAGGCTCCATATATGATCAAAGGAATTAATATCAGGGGATTGGGGTGGAGTGTATATGTGTTTGGAAGAGTCACATACAACAGCCACAGTTTGACATTATGAGTGGTATGTTTGGGGTCAATGTCTTTCCTGAAGATCCAGTCGTCCAGCCACCCCCATTTATTCTGTACTGTTTGGTAGTTCTTGTTTAAGAATATTCAGGTAGTCTACATTCTATGGTCCATTATACCATCAATAATGTGCAGCTTCCCCACATCCAATGCAGTCCCACACACATACACAGCTGTTTTCATGTCTGACAGTTGAAAAGAAATTCTGAGGCTGCATTTCAGCGTTCGCTCGCCTACATAGCTTCGGCTTTCCATCTGATCAAACACGTTGAATTTACTCTCATGAGTTCATATTACCTTCCTTCCAAAATTCCTCAGTCTAATGCTGATATTTCAAAGCAAATTCCGGTCGCTTTTTCCTATTGGTTTGATTCAGGCAAAACTTCTTCCGACCGACTCGACCATGGCGCCCTTCACGATTATAAAGAGACCGCACAGTGCTCGCAGACACTGTAGCACCGATGTTCTATAGTCCAGCTGCAATCATCCGAGCACTGAGACGGGTTTTTTCCTTGATATATCGGCGGACTTATAGTATAGTGTATTTTCGGTCGCCCCATTCTTGGACTGTTTAGGACGGATTCGTCCCTGCCGTATGACATGGTAAACAGTTGAACGAAGTTAACAATCCGGCTCAGCTAAATCAAAGATTTTAATTGATTGTGTAGCCTTATAATCACACTTCTTTCATTCTATGTCGTCTCATTACCTTTCCGATCCGTTCTATGTTTTCTTAATTGTGCTGTTGATTTCACTGCTGTCCACCTGCTATGTGCCCCATTACTACTCCTGAGGTTCGATACGATTCTGAAACACATGAGTGACGGTACAACACTCATGTGTTTCTCTCTTTCAGTACGTGTCCGAATACTTTTGGAACGTGGAACAGGCACCCTCTCCAACTGGTGTTTTGTATGAGAGACATGAAAGGGACTGGTAAACCAATCCCGCTTGTTCTCGGAAGTAAGCTCACTACTAAGACACCTGGCATGTCGAATTTGACTTCCTACTCATAGGAGCAGGAGTAATACCTTGTGTATTGAAAATGCTGCGTGTCCGAATATTTTTGATTCTCACTATACGCGGGGTGGGAGTTACGCGTTACATTACCTATAGGTGGTAGAACCGGGCCTTAATAGCTTATATGCTAGATGCAAAATTTAAGGAATGTCGCAAATTTACCCAACTATGGCACAAATAAACCCTGGTTCGTAGTATCCCCATCGGAAGTGTGCGTACTTTTGTAGAAACCAGTTGCCAGTGACTAGTCTAGAAAATATGAAAGTTACTTCAAATTGAGAGAAACCTTACCAAAGTTAGATTTATAGAAGAAAAAAATATTTAAACATTAGGACGAGGCCCCAATTTTAACTGGCCCGGTGCAAATAGAGACAAAGAGTTAATCATAATTAGCAAAAACGGAAACAGCAATTCAAACTCTTCCCTTCGAGGTTCAAGATGATATGCGGTACGAAATAAAAGAAAATTCCAACTCTCATTAAAAGGTCTCAAATCTTTCCCTGACAACACGAAATTAAAAAAGTATCTCGAAACAAAGATTGTTTTTACAAGTAGCTTTACGTCGCACCGTCGTCTTATGGCGATGGGGCAGGGAAGGGGCTTGGAGTGGGAAGAAAGCAGCCGTGGCCTTAATTAAGGTACAACCCCAGCATTTGCCTGGTGTGAAATGGGAAACCACTGAAAAACATCCTCAGGGCTGCCGACAGTGGGGTTCGAACCCCACTATCTCCCGAATACTGGATACTGGCCGCACTTAAGCGACTGTTGCAGCTATAGAGCTCAGTGAAACAAAGATTTAACAGAATCAGCTAATAGTAACTAGGGCGGACAAAGGGGGGGGGTCCATAGTAATACCAGATAAAGCTAATTACATCGTGAAAACCAAGTTTTTTGAACAGCAATGAGTTCAATACTGTCGACACAAAGATCGTACTTCACCCCACAGTCCTGCAGCGAGCCCCCCCCCCCCGCGCCGCACTTCAAACCCAGGGCTCCGGCAGCCCAGCCCGTGCAGTGTCGTTCACTTCTGACGCGGCCGCTTACTGGCCCATAGCACTGGTCCCATACAACCCACCGCAGTCCACCGTATAATAACCTTGACTACTTCGAAACGCGTGCGTTGTGTACAACGAAATGTTCACTTCACATTTCTATTCGGATCACTCACTATGCGAATTCCTGTACGCTAATGACGTATTCCAAAGTAGGCTAATCGCATTTTGAAATAAAACGATAGAGATCTCTCCTGCACTGTAATAATAATAATAATAATAATAATAATAATAATAATAATAATAATAATAATAATAAACAAAAACAGAAACTTTATTATAAATTATATTTCATCTGCAATAGACATCAAGTTAACTGAAAATGAGTCTAAATAACACGAAGCATATTCATAGAACTTCATTCGCGTTTACCTCAAAATAAATGACAAACTGAAATGACGTGCAATATGCCTACAAAAAAACAAACCTGAACATAGCAATTACTTAGTGTGTGTAGTTCATTGGTCATTGATAATGGTGGTGGAATGGAATTACTGTGAATGAAAATAAGAGCGTCAACATTGTCTGGGTGTAGAAGAGACCATCGTGCGTTTGGAATGAAGCCCGCAGAACTGAAATTTATCTCTGAAGCTGAACTTAATGCTTGCATAAATAATACTCTCTTAGCGATCTGGTGAACTTTTGGATAGTTTTACCCACTTGTTCTCCAATAGGACGCTATGTCTATCGTCTTCCATTCCACAATTTTGCTTTAAATATCTTTCCAGCTCATCTGTTGGAATAGGAGAAACATGAACGCCAGCCCACGAAGCAAACTTCATTACTTTGGCAGGTTGTGGCATTGTCATGGAGTCTGATGACACGGAAACATTAGAATGCTCGTCATTCAAGAACATCTCGTACGTCATACGTGTTTTATCCAATCAGAAAAAAGATAAAATCAGTCCGACTCCTTTAATCTATACTAATATAATAAAAAGAGTGCGAATTTTGTTAGTTTGTGTATATCTGGAGGGTAACCTCAGAAACTACTGGACCGATTCTAAAAATAATTTTACGAAAGTAAATATACATTGTCCTTGAGGGACATGGGCTGCATTTTATTTTCAAAACAGTTCGAGGTGGGGGGGGGGCGCGACTGGGAAGATATAAAAATAATAGACTAATATAGGCGAAATATCGAATTTGTCGTACAAGGACAAAGCAAAACTCATATAAAGCTCCTTGACGCTAAGAACAAAACTCTGTAAGCCCTACGGGTCCAAAAAACATGGTATAAGGTCCTAAAACCAACAGTTATCGAGATATTGGCACCACACTACCCCTGCTCTCGGAATCGGATAAAGGAATGAACTGCCGTAACCATGGAAACGTTAGCTCCAGGATTCTACATCAGCGAGATTGTGCGTGTACGTTTGGGCATAGCTGCCAACCACAATTTGTACACATAATCCCTGAGCATATCTACAATATATCTCAAACACTTAACATGTTACAGACGCGAAGTGTTATTCATAATCACTTTTAAAAAAGAAACATGTATTTTGTTTTCGGAAAGAAACACTTACGGGGGAGGGGGATAAAAAGGACTGAAAAGTGGAGTGGCGTGATTTTTTTTAAGATGAGCCTATCTACAGGATATCCCAAAAACTTAACACCGGGCGAGTTGGCCGTGCGGTTAGGGCCGCGCATCTGTGAACTTGCATCCGGAAGATAGTGGATTCGAACTCCACTGTAGGCAGCCCTGAAGATGGTTTTCCGTGGTTTCCCATTTTCACACCAGGCAAATGCTGGGGCTGTACCGTAATTAAGGCCACGGGCGCTCACTTCCCATTCCTAGGCCTTTCCTATTCCGTCGTCGCCATAAGACCTATCTGTGTCGGTGCGACGTAAAACAAATAGCAAAATAATAAACTTAACATGTTACAGATGTGAAAATTGTTTCCTTTAATATTTTAAAAATAAATAAACAGGTATTATGTTGTTTCTGGAAAACCATTTAACGTGGGGGTAAAAGGGACTGAAAAAAGGGTTGAATATTATTTTTACTAGGGTACTGATATCTCAAAAACTGAAGATATTACAGACGTATTGGTATTTAGAGTCCGTAAAGAAGAAAGAAATACGTATTCTTCTGGTTAAGGAAAATCCACTTAAGTGAAAATGGGTAATTGAAATCACCTTTAAACATTAAAAAAACACGTATTTGGATGGTAAAATCAACTGGGGGGGGGGGTGAAATACGTGTTGAATTCTTTTCATGAGGATACAAATATCTCAAAAACTGAAGATGTTGCTTGCTTGTTTAAAGGGGCCAATACATTTTTTTTTTTCTACTTGAGAGAAGACGTTCTCACGTGTACAGTTCTATGTCGCATGGTCATCTTAGCCCCAAAAGGCAATACCACAAACGTGCTTTACAAAGAGATTCTGGGGTAAATGAAACTCAATTTTTCAATGAGGTTTTATACTTTAGGGATTTTCAGATAATGTTTTAGTACAGTACCGAGGAACGATTACTTTTCTCAAATTACGAAATTCACGCGAGAGAAGCCGCGGTTAACTGCTAGTGTGTACACAAAGTTCACCTCAGATCGTACAGCACACAAAATTAACGTCTTTCCCATCACCGCCAACTACAGGCTTGAATACTAACCAAATACGACTTTTAAGTTTAGGATCCGGTTCAGAAGTCTTCTATTGTGCGGTTTCTAGTTCGTTTGTTTCTTCTTTTTTATTTCACATTTTTACCACGGTTTCTTTCTTTTTTTTAACTACAGTCCACATTCGTTTCCGATAACAGAATACAGTACCTGGCCACATTATTAGACTCAAGGACCTTTTTAGCAATTATTTTCTTTTGACACCCTAATTCTTGGATTTATGTGACAGCAAACCCATTGTTGATACTTGCATTGTTGGACATGGCATAGTTGATAATAATGTGAGTTTTGGAATTTATTATCTTTACAAATTCCCGCCTTTTTTACTTTATTAACTTAGTACCTACCTTGCCATAACATATGAGGTAATAATTCCTGCGGTTTTTGTGTCAGATGTGTGTTTGGTTTACTGATAATTAACTTTAACAGTTTGTCTTGCTGTATTTTAGATATTTACGCTAAATCTGTGTTGATAACAGGAACTTTATGAGGTAGCAGTGGTTTTAAATTTGTTACTTGGGAAATCAAACAATTTCTTGATAACAGAGTTATGGGGAAGTCTCAGGACCTTTCTCCTCGCAAAATTGAGTTTGTGAAGGGACTTTTGCAGCGTGGAAATCTGACACAACGAGAAATTGCTGCCCATTCAGGAATATCGCAGACTTCTGTGCGTCGTATAAGCAATACAAATAAAAGTGGGAGAGATTACACGAAGAACAGAATAGGGAAATGTGGTAGGAAGAAATTCTGACTCCAAGAGCAGAATGTTTGCTCGTCAAAATTGTGAAAGGAAACAGAAGGGCATCTTATGCTACTATAACCCAAGAACTGAACAACAGTGGTATCAATGTTTCTGAGAGAACAGTGTGTCGACGTACTTGCAGCTTGGGGTACCGATGTCGTCGACCAGCTAAGAAAGCCAAACTTACTGAACGAATGATGAAACGGAGGCTACAGTGGGCAAGAAAACACGAACATTTCACAGCAGAAGACTGGAAAAGGGTAAGTTCCTTATATAAATTCCTTAACAAATGATGTTTTAGCTAGGAAAATCCCAACGAGTATTTACAACTTTAAATTTCATACACATCATCTTAATTTCTAGGTTTGCTTCAGTGATGAATCAACTTTTGAGGTGTCAAGCGAGAAATCCCGGTTTGTAAGAAGATTGTCTAGTGAAAAGTAGGAGAAGAATTGCGTCCAGTAAACAGTAAAACATCCTACCAAGGTCATGATTTGGTCAGTGATAAGTGGAAAGGGAATGGGACGTCTTCAGATTATGGAGGGTATATTGCGTCAGGATCAGTACAGACAAATACTTGAAAAGAGACTGATCCCGCAACTGAAGGACTGGTTTAATGAAGGTGAAAAAAAGATTTTCATGCAAGATGGGGCTCCATGCCACACAGCAAAATCTATGGAAGCTTTTCTGAAAGAGAAAGAAATTTATCTTTTGGATTGGCCTGGTAATTCACCCGAATTGAACCCGATTGTGAATGTGTGGCAATGTCTGAAACGTGAAATTGGTAAAGGGTTTACCACTACCAAGCTTCAACTATTTGAAAAGATCATATTTCATTGGAACCATAATGAAAAGTTGTCAGCAGCAGCTTCATCTTGCATTGCAAGTATGCCTCGCAGGGTGCAAGCAGTCATAAAAGCTAAGGGTGGACTGACTAAATATTAGAATTTCAGTCTTAAAACTGGGTATGACATCGCAAATGAAACATACTGTAATGCTATCGATTAGTGAATTTGTAATATTCCATTAAAATTCTGTCAATATAACATTTTGTTAGAAAAATGAAGATATTTATGTTGAGCCTAATAAAGTGGCCAGGTACTGTAGATGGGGAAGTCAAACTGACAAGCACAGCAAACTTGATAGTCTCCACTCGACCGTAATGCAACGCACTCCGCTGACGCGCAGTACACTGTACACATTGC
The DNA here is from genome assembly GCF_040414725.1 of Anabrus simplex. Taxonomy (NCBI): domain Eukaryota; kingdom Metazoa; phylum Arthropoda; class Insecta; order Orthoptera; family Tettigoniidae; genus Anabrus; species Anabrus simplex. Next base: position 259,292,927 of record NC_090270.1, on the reverse strand, counting down.
AGCAGTCAGCCCATAGAACTACCACAGCGCTGTCCTTGGCTCACCGCGTACGAACGACATAGCGCTGCCCAGACCGGCCCGTGCTAAGGCTCTATAAGATGGGTATGCTTAGCCGCCATTTTGGTTCATACATGCGCAGTGGGATATGTGATCAAACTCTAGTTTCTCCTACGTGCCCTCGCTTCGTCGCATTGAACGTATCACTTTAAAATAACCGCGTGTATGGACAGAATAATGCTATATTTGTGTAGATATTTATTACATAATGGTGGGTTGTTCTGCACCTAATTGTAGTAATGTCTCTACTGCGGCATACAGGTTGTTTAGATTACCTCCTGATCTGCGTTATACCTCCACTGCCTCAGCTACACTTTCTACTTCAACTGCTGACTTAAACTTGCATCCAGTTCCCACTGACATTACCACACCCCTTAATACAGTCACATTGATCATTCAATATTCAGTTCTTCCCACAAAGTCCGGCAACATAAGTTCCAACATCCAAACACCACAGCTGCAATATTTGTAAAAACTAGTTTCACAGGACAGAAATAATTTGTTTAACATTGGTAGTAGTACAACAAACGAATTATTGAAAACCAAGATCTGTGGTAGGCCTATATGCATACAGGTTTTAAACTATGAGCTTTCTGACTCAAACTCTGAAACATTCGTGTTTTTTTAATTGGGTGCCTAAAGAAACCAAATTGTGAAGTTATTAAATTGATTTGTAACTGTGAGATCTTCTATAGGATCTATAAGCATTTTATAATAAAAAATGGTGCAAATCTTGTAATAGAGAACATTCTGAATGATAAATGTACCAGTACATGTTCTCCAACGTGCTGTAATTTGAAAGAAAAAAAATTAGACAGTTCTTCAAAATTCGATCCTATGCTGTTGTGGACTTCAACAAGAATGTAAGGAAACGAGGTAAAATATATGGGACCTCTTCGGAAAAGAAGAGAAAATGTAAACAAGGAATAGAGTGTTATTGTTTTGTAAATAGGGCCTATTGGAATTAAAGGAGACAGTAAATTTGTAAAATATTACTTTAAAATCTTTTTTTTTTAATGTGCTGCCTGAGCAAGCTAACCAATGTTGAAACCCTTTGAAGTTTAATAAGGTGAGTCGTGTTGAGAAATCATACTACTTCTCAAACCAGAGAAACCTCTGTAAAAAATAAAACAGTACTGTTAACTTTGCCAAAGTCAAAAATGTTCAATATTCTCCACAGCTTGTGGGTCATTGCCCTTACAAGTCACTGGTAGCTGATTATCAGTGCAATACTTCAGGTTGGGAGAGAATATTCAGATAAAGAAGTAGTTACTCTATCCCTACAGTATTTTCTTCCTGAATGTAATTTATAACAACATAACATTTGTTTCATGAATGTTCGGTTGAATAAACTAAAATCCTCTGTTCATTACAACTGCATAAGCTGATGAGATTCATAACACTCACCAACAATTAAGTTTATTTTGCACACAGTTTGTAATTTTTTAAATGCTGGCAAATAGGAAAAAGGAATCAATTTTAGAAGAAAGAAACTTAAAAAATCCCAGTTGCTTCGATGTGTTCGTCTTCGTACATCACGTCTCAGCGTTATTTTTGTTTGATGAATATTTTTCTTATTATTTCGACAACATTGAAAATAGCGCTGAATCAATTTCATGCAAGTACGAAATAACGACTGAGATCATATGGTATCAAAATCTTCTATCACAATTTATATATCTCGGACACTGACCGATTACCACGTCAAACTCCACGATTTAAGAATGAAAGTAGACTAGCCTATATCAATACCACGGTGTCCCTCATTTTATTTGACGGTACTGCGGCGCATAGCTTACGAACAACCTATATTACTTATCAATAATATAATAATAATAAACTGTTTTATTAGTAAGCTATTTTTTCTAATATTTCTCCAGTGAGAGTAAATGCCTAGTTTGTTTGTTTGTTTGTTTGTTAAAAGGCAAATTATCAACAGCCTTGCTTTTACAGTCACCGTCTCGAGTAAAATTTTCACAATAATATACGAAATATACTAATATCTATTTTGAGTAACCGTTTGAGTAATACTGAGAATGAGTATTTTTACAGTATGTTTGTTTAGCATTATTTTCTAGCTTGGAGAACAGTAAAAAAAGAAAAAAAAGAAAAAAGAGGCATATACAATGCTGGGGCGGTCAGCTGCCTTACCAACGTAGTGCAGGAATGAACCATAATGGCGGCCGAGCATACCTAGTCTTTAGAGAGCCCTAGCCCGTGCAATGACGTCACGGGCTTCGTTATGTTCAAGCCTTTCAAAGCCCATTGCAGTCTAATGCCGAAGAAGCTCATGGGCTGGGTCGCTCTGCAAGACTCTGCTTCACGCACACAAAAAGCTCTAAAGGGACTTTTCAAGAATGCATCCTTCATTCTTAGTGAACAAGATATAATAACGCTGATTTGCATGAATCCGAAGCTCCCAAAGGTAAGAGCACTACCGAAATTGCACAAAGAAATTATACCAATTAGACCCATTGTAAATTTTCGAGACAGTCCCACGTATAATGCATCTGAGTTTATACACAAATGTTTGTCACATAGTTACACATTTCACAACAAAACTCCAATTAAAAACTCGGTAGACTTTTGTAAAATTAAAGATTTCACACATAACTCCCTGTTACACTACTAGTCCGTTTGACATAAGATATGTATACCAATACCGTATTCCTATTGAAGAAACATTAACATCATAAAGAGGAATCTCATGGAGCACAATCGAATTAGTATTCCGGAGGTCGAAGATTTAATATAAACATTCGTAAGTTCGTACTCTAGCACAATAATCTTTCCTTCAATAATACTGTCAAAAAGGGCTATGTGGACGACGTTCACGCCATTATACATAGCAGGCTTATGACAACGGTAACATTCTAAACGTCATAAATCCATTAGACGGTAATATCAAATTTACTTTGGAGAACGAAGAGGAAGGTTCTCTTAAATTCCTAGATGTAACTACAAAGCGAGAAAGAAATCGCTTCTCTTTCAAGATTTACAAGAAGCCCACGTTTGAGTTAAATACTATCAAAAAGAAAGTTCCCTGCACCCACAGGCACAAAAAAGATCGGCGTACTTCAGTTTCATTAGTATAGCGTTCATCGTTCCCTTATCTAAACCTGAGCGAGCAGTGCCGTATACTGAGGGCTACCAAGGCTATCAGTGAAGCCCAAGCTTCAAATGAGAACGATGGAAATCTAAATATTATAATGCAAGCATCTGACACATTCTTCCACTTACAAAACTTGAAAGCATTGAGAAAGAACGTCGCTCGTATTTCTGAGAACAAGGCATAGGAGACTTGAGAAAGAACGTCGCTCGTATTTCTGAGAACAAGGCATAGGAGACTAACATCGCAGGCCAGGCCTTCGGCCCACTTCCCCTCGACCCGACGCGCAAGGCTTGCTGGCGAATGTCGGAATGGTGCGGGGAACGAGAGGATACTAACCTTGAGCTGTGCTCGGCTTCGGTCCGTCAAATCGCCGCCACTAACGAGAGAGACAGCGGTGGAAGGAGAAGGCCCAAAGACTCGAAGTTCTCCGGAAGTGTCCGAATTGATGGGATTCACCCATGTGCTACAGTATCACAAATTTGTTTTTGCATGTGCATGACATCTTATGGGTTGCTTATAGTTGGAAATTATTGGTATATTTCAGTTGATCTCAGAACAATTTTAGTATATCTGAAGTTATAGTGTTTAACGTTACTGTGACCTTGTTATGTTACTTTTGTGAAATGGCTGAACCGTGTGTAAATTGTTGGATAAACCATTCTCGCAACTGAAATATGAAGATAAATTGCTGATAATTAAAAATGGTAAGCCTACCCCACCTATTACTCAGTTACAGTGTGAACAGGAGGAGAAAAACAAGAATCCATACAAAGAGTATTTCAACTTAAGTAAGCATGAAAAGTATTTGTGGTTATGGTGGCTCATGCGAACTTCACAAACTTTATTGTTGGCCATGCTTATTGTTTGCAACTAAGAAAATAATAATAATAATAATAATAATAATAATAATAATAATAATAATAATAATGTACACCTCCATTGTGTAGCGGTTAGTGTGTTTAGCTGCCGCCCCCGAAGACCCGGGGTTCGAATCCCGACTCTGCAACGAAATTCGAAAAGTGGTACGAGGGCTGGAACGGGGTCCACTCAGCCTCGGGAAGTCAACTAAGTAGAGGAGGGTTTGATTCCTACCTCGGCCATCCTCGAAGAGGTTTTCCGTGGTTTCCCACTTCTCCTCCAGGCAAATGCCGGGTTGGTAACTAACTTAAGGCCACGGCCACTTCCTTCCCTCTTCCTTGTCTATCCCTTCCGATCTTCCCATCCCCCACAAGGTCCCTGTTCAGCATAGCAAATAAGGCCGTCTCCTTCCCAGATGTTTCCCCCGACCCAAAGTCTCACGTTCCAGGACACTGTCCTTCAGTGTGGAGGTGGGAGCTCTCGCTGAGTCCGAGGGAAAACCAACCTGGAGGACAAACGGATTAAGAAATAATAATAATAATAATAATAATAATAATAATAATAATAATAATAATAATAATAATAATAATAATAATCGTACATAGCCTCTGGAAAGGCTTGATGGTGACCTGATGAAATGAATGGTGAAGACGTCATAAGCACCCAGTCTCCGAACTAGGGGAATTAAGAGTACGAGGAGGCTGCTTCTTTAGCAACTATCTACATTGATCAAGTGTTGAGTATTGGCAGTAGCAGAGGCTAGGGCTTGTAAACCATCCTTAACACAGCAGGCTATTCCGATGGCTATTAGCTGCAGCTCAAAACCCTTAAGGCTTGACATTCACTAAGCCAACTATCGAAAACGGGTAACGTAAGTCTAGTGATAGCCCATGTCTTGATTGCAGGATACGCCACTGTGAGCGAGAAAATGAACTCTCATTCATCCGTAAACAGCAATATACAATGGTTTCAATTTAAATGACAAATAATAAAATAATTCGTACACTCACAAATTATCAAACGAACTTATACAGAACCTAAAAAGGTTGAGATATACGTGAGGTTTACCTTTAACAATCCCAACATTCATGCCGTGACAAATCTGTTCAGCAAACACAACTATAAAATAGCATTCTCAACTAATAACAGAGAGCACAGAATTTTAAATCAAAACTCAGTGAACCTTCCCCAGAAAGGAAAATACCTCGATTCAGGGGTTTACAGGTTGGCATGCTCCCAATGCAAAATGTCCGGACAATCCGGACGCAATTTTATGATCAGACACCAGGAGCATGTCAACACTGAAAGACACGATATATTATATGCAATGGGAGCCTACATGGCCCACAATAGGCCATGTGTTAACTAATATTCAACAAGATCTTGCAATCATAAAAAGAATGAACAAAGGTAAATTATTGAATAACTATGAAAACATTTATTTGGACAAACTCGTCAATAAATTTCAATGACAACCTACAAAAATCCTATGTATGATCATATCGTAATTCTTTTTTTTTTTTTTTTTTTTTTTTGCTAGGGGCTTTACGTCGCGCCGACACAGATAGGTCTTATGGCGACGATGGGATAGGATAGGCCTAGGAGTTGGAAGGAAGCGGCCGTGGCCTTAATTAAGGTACAACCCCAGCATTTGCCTGGTGTGAAAATGGGAAACCACGGAAAACCATTTTCAGGGCTGTCGATAGTGGGATTCGAACCTACTATCTCCCGGATGCAAGCTCACAGCCGCGCGCCTCTACGCGCACGGCCAACTCGCCCGGTATATCGTAATTCACCTAAAGATATTAGGAAGGAGATATGACCTCATAATTAATAACATAAACAAGCTGGAAAGCTCCAATTCTTAGCTAGAATCTCCCTCCCCCTCAAAAAAGAGCGCATAACGAAGGAGCTAAGGACACACCTTCTTCCCCACTTTCCCTACACAGCGGCGCTAGAGGAGCCAATCACCAACGCTACAGGGCGTTGTTTTAGTGAAGGTTAGTGATAAGAAAACAACAAAATACAACAGCCAATAACTGTTTAGACTTACGAATAATACTGTCAGATAGTTGAAAATAACATCCTAAGTCCCCACGAAGAAATTATCTTTGAACTTTAATAACAGAACACACGAGATAAAATGTAACATTAAGAAAAGCAAAAGCAATATTGTGTTTTACATACTTCAAAACACACTTTTTAAACAGAGCACACTAAACATTAATCATTCTGTGTTCTTAATCTGCAGGAACTACAACTAGCTGACCTTGAAACGTACCGCTTACAATTCCCATCACTGCTTCATTCACATCGTGATTATTGTTCCTTATCCTCTCGATACTGTCTTCATTCCTTTTCCTACTGGGTGCCTTTCGCGATTTTACCTAAGCGGACAGGTATTTCGGCAAATTTGGAAATATATGACGCAGCGCTCCTGGTTTTAGTTTTCACCTCCCATGAGGAAGTTCAGCGTTTTCACCGTTCACAACGAAACAGTCCGCCTTTGTAATTAAATCCGCCGAAAAGGCGGGTTTATATTCTGCTTTTGACTGACAAATTGCTTATCTTTCCGCAGAATTACTCTCGTCCGATTCGCAAACAGATTATTTTATTTTGGCGCTGTAAGAAATTGTCTACCATCAGGCTTCGTTCCGTAATCCGACTTACAACCAGGAACGAAACAGTACGACAATTTCTCGAAATAGAAAACTAGTAATAATAGAAAACTAGTTTTTTGCACACACAAAAAACTGCGCAGATATGAATAGACTTTCGGAAAATATCAAAACAAATTCCTTCGATAGGCGTTAAAGTTGTTACATGATTTCCCGCATGCACGCTATTGCCTTCGTCGACAATTTGATGCACGTGTTATAGCAGCTGGTTCGCTGTGACTGCAGTGCCACACTTCGGCGGGGCCACCAACGGCAATGTTAAGAGAGCGGAGTAACCACACTAGGTATTCTATTCGTCATGACCAGACGCAAGGCAGAGGATAGAGCTCGATACCGTTCGTTGCCTTGAGTCGTTCAAATGAACGAAGTAGTTCATGAGGTGATGTTACAGAAACAGCTCTAGCGGCACGAGCAGAAAACAGCTACCGAATGCTATTGCCAGCCTAAGTGGAGAAATGGTATCTCCGAAAGGCGGAGAGACAGATAAGCTTTCTTATTTTCTATAACGCCCCTACCCATCCCCCAGTTGAGAGACGTGTGCACTGATCTCTATACATGGATCGCTGATGGTAGCTCTCCGCTGCAGGAGAAAGTACGCCAAGTTGAGCGCGCGGTCCTCCATGTTGGTGTACCCATCCTAGAGCTCTCCTTATGGGGAAGCAATAATAATATAATCAATTTTAAATGGCAATTAATGGCACAATGGAATAATTAAAAATATAGGGACATGTTCATTCAAAGCATAAGGACATTGGGAACACTGACACGTCATTCCGAGGTCAGCAAATCTCCGGGATAGCAATAAAAATTAGTGTATAATAACGGCCGACAAATATTAACTTAGGTGCTGAATACATGCAATTAGCGATCGGTAACACAATACGAGTGAAAAACAGTTTCTGGAAACATTGCTATAAATTGTATACGTGTATGCCACGAAATTGTGCATTCTTAAGGGGAGGTATGACTGAATTTTTCGTATTTTGAGCCCAAAACTCGGTTTTTCTTTTTATTCATACAAAAATAGCCCAATTCTTCCTCTTTCAGAAAATGTTTTTATTTTCGTCATTCCAGCTTGTTTAAAGCTTGTAGAAGCCATTTAATATGACCCCACAGGACATTTAAAAGCCCAGAACCACACCCACTTCTCCTGTAATGGCATTATGATAAGTAGTTTACTGTATGTTTTTCGCTGGATATTCAAATATTTCGTGGCGTATTTGACGTAGAAGTACACCTGGGCATGCTGACAGTCACTTGTTTACTACGTAATCAATACAATTACGTTATGTTAGGAAATATTTTAATTTGAACTGACGGAGAGAACGTGGTACCTCTTCCAGATAGTACTTAATTTATATCCGTCTCACATATGTATACTTTGATAGTTTAAATATATTATGTACCGTATATGTATTATTTACATTCAGGAATTCGTATTTGTGTTAATCGTAGTAGTACAAGCATGGCTCCCTTGTTTGTTAATATTTTACTAACATGCAGAAGTAACATGTGGTTTCAATACAGCGAGTGAAATATCTAAACTGGTGATTTTTCCATTGATGTGTTTCATCTTAATTCCTTTGTAAATGTGTGATTTATATCGTAGAGTTCATAGGCTTATACCAGTAGTGATAGCCTAAGTCATGGAAAATCAAAAAGGTCCTAGGTGTACATATTGGCCAGTGAAGAAACGTACTTCAAAAAAACAAAACAGTAAGGCTGCCAAATTAGCATTTGCCAAAAGAAATTGTGAGAAACCTGGACCAGACATTAGTTCAGTTTGGCCTAATGAAGATGTGATCAACAATTCTAGTAGCTCACTAGATGCAAATATAACTGCATCTGAGAGGAAGAAATGTATTTTCTGTTCCTGCCAGTGCAGAACTCAGTGTTGGGTCTGTGACTTATGCCTTGGTCCATATGGATGTTTTCCAAGAACTTGTGAAGGAACTACTGTGTGGTGAGTGCAAGAACAAATCTATTTTTATTGAATTTAGGGAAACAGCATGTTAATACCCCGTAGGATGTTTCTTCATTCGGATTTCACATAAAAACATACCGGTACACAGTGAAATTGAATCTTGTAATTTACAAGCATACTACAAGGCAACGAACCTAAATTCGTAAAATACACTACTATTTCCCTTGCAATAACACAGCACAGAACACCCGTGGAACTACAATCAAGAACCCTGGCGTCACTGAACTAAGCATAAACAAAGCAAGTGCGCTCCTCGTGGTCTACTGCACCGTGCGCACGCTGCCATCTTACTACGCCAGTCATCTTCTATTCGGCTTACTGCTACCCAAGCTACCAGCCATCCATGTGTAGAGATCAGTGAACGTGTGGGGGATGTGCTGTCATGTGTCCATTAAGGGAACTGGGAAGTGTGAAATGATAGAAAAAATGTTACGATGTTTAGTTACATATCTCAGAAAGTAAAAGAGGTATTTCTTGAATGTTCTTTTGATACATTCAGAATACATTCATCATTATTTGGTAGAATATGAAGCTTCTATGTTTAATATTTTGTGTTAGAAAGAACAATATAAAAATAATATTTTTATAAATGTTGTTAAAATTCCCTTAACTGAGGTACCATTTTCTGAGAAAATACTCAAACCAGCCCCTGGAAACGTTGTGTGCTTAATATTTAAAACTTGTTTGAACTGCTGAAGTAAAATCATTGGCCTGTTGTTTACAGAGGTTGAGAAATAATTAGTTTTGTATATCCTAGTTGAAAACTGAAATTTTATGTAAAATTTTCAGTGCCCTTCAAGCTAGCCTCCATGAACTAGTCAGGATATCTAATTAAATTTACTTCCACAAGCAGATCTGTATAGTGTCTAAGAAACTACCAAGTTTCAAATACATTTATGTAATAGTTTCTGAGAAGAAGGTACAAGAACTTTCAAAAAATATGACCTAGGGAAAATCCAAATACAATATTTGACTGATAGCTGGCATCTAATGATATTCAGCGTGCAGAGCAATATTTAAACCTAATTTTATTGCCTCAAATATAAATTCAGCACAATAATTGATACACCAAATCCTTCAGGAAAAAGAGATTTTATAAGCTCTAAAACGAACATTGACATTTTTGAGCCTATCACACTTCCCGGCTCCCTTAACACGGGGCACGCCATTGGCCATACGCGAGCGAGCTTATTTTGTCGTTCAAATGAACGAGGTAGTTCATTTGCGCTGCCTTCGAGGAAAGAACTCTCGCAGCAATTCGTTCAATGAACGAAGTCGTTCAAATGAACGAGGTAGTTCATTTGTGCTATCTTCATGGAAGTCGTTCAAATGAACGAGGTAGTTTATTATGAGCTATCGCAGAAACAAGCACTAGCGGCGCGAGCTAGTACGTACATTTTACAACAAATGCTTCGGTCTTCGTCCTCTGACATGTTGAATGCTCGTGTGAACGACCCGTTCGAAATATTTGAACGAACTAGTACCAGTTCATTTTTTTTTGCTAGGGGCTTTACGTCGAACCGACACGGATAGCCCTTATGGCAACGATGGGATAGGAAAGGCCTAGGAGTTGGAAGAAAGCGGCCGTGGCCTTAATTAAGGTACAGCCCCAGCATTTGCCTGGTGTGAAAATGGGAAACCACGGAAAACCATCTCTACGCGCACGGCCAACTCGCCCGGTCGTACCAGTTCAAATAAACGAGTCGTTCAAATGAACTAACTACTTAGTTCATGAACGACCCAACTCTAGCCGAGAGACTAGTAAGGATGATGAGCGGTAAGTTTTCTCACGGCAATAAAAGTACTAAACTTTCTCACTATAGTTCCTCAACACACTCAAATATTTTATTCCTCCCATTTTCTTTCCCGTTACAGATAGAGTTGCAAGTCACCAGCCGACTAATGCAGTCTAATGCAAAACAACCCTAATATTCTCCCATGCAATGCCAACTCCAATGAGGTTAGCAAGCCGGAACTACAATTTTTTAAAAATCTATCCAGATCCAGTGTCATAAGAAAATAACTCATCACATTCGCAGAACATTTAAGTCTCGTGCTATCGTCAGGACTACTATTTTTTAAATTACATTAAATAAGTTATTAAAAGTATTTTAGCTATAAGCCACTTTAACTGTTAAAGAAATGTTGAAACAGAAATTTGATAGTTTCACACATCCCCCACCCCCGCTCTTTCCCCAACGCATTCCTTTAGTTTGAGCTAAGTAAATTATTTTTTAAGGTTTTTAAATGTCTTTTTAGGATTAAGAAGAGATGAATATGTCCTTACTCGTTGTAATTATTGCATCTAAACACGACGTACCTGATGTCTAGTCACTAGACAAAACATGTACTACATTTTTTACTTTGCCTAAAGCAAATAAATGGTATACATTAGGTGGAATCATTGATTTACTTCTCTCAATTGTATGTCACATCGATACGGATCATGGGGATGAAAGTTTGCAAGTTTCTCCCAATACTAACCTAATATCCAAGCATCACAAAGAACACCATAACACAAGAGAGCAGCCTGAAAACTAACAATAAGTACACAATCGGAATGCACATCATGAAAGGTAAATCTACAAGACAATCTGACACGATTTATGACAATAAAAAGCCAAAAAGTTTAAAATAGCAAATTATGTCAACAAAGATAATTCCCAGCATCACAGCTCGCTTACTTGGCACTCTCCTACAGTCGTGTTAAAGCTAGCTAGTTGACAACAGAAAAACTGCTTAGTATATTTGAGGAAATTACAGAGGAATATGCAATGTCAAATCGCATAACATCGTACCCAATGTTACATAACATCAAAAGAGGAAGTTGCCATTCTCAGCACAATCCGAACTAAAACAATATTGGAAAATAAACACTGAACATTATTTAAGTATCAGTATTGGCATGTACTACAATAAAAACAATACATATTATTTACTGGGAGGTGGTTCGTTCAATTCTGACAATTTCTCCAAAAGACAATAACGAAACTGCCTTAACATAAGTCCTATCAGTGAGTGAAGAGCACCAACTGTTTCCACAAGAACACCCATCACTCTGGAAAAGAAAAAAAAAAAGTGATCACGTCTTTCGACATTGGACTATTACGGCAATAATGCCCTGGTTACACAACTTAGAGCTACAGCCCCATCCGCATGTTATGGACATGTCAGCGGAAGGTTACGTGTGCCTCATTTCGATGTGTGCGGGAAGGTTGGTCTACGTGGAGTGTGTATAGTTTGCAAATCATGGCTAATCGGTGGGGATAGATGTAGGCAACGGGGAAAGTGGTTTTCGAATGAAGCCATTCAAGCTATTACACTGCTTCAATAAAGCTACTCGCAGAGGCACGGAGCCAGATTGCTAGGGTATACTCAGAATACGATTAGGTATCTGTGTAACAGTTTCCAGAAGAGCGAAAGTGTCGCCAAGAGCCGTGGTACGGGCCGCCAAAAGAAAACAACCCTATGACAGGATCGCTTTTTCCTGTGTCTACAAGCTCTCCGAAACCGCAAGTTAAAGCACTAACACTATAAGTGGACATACATAAGGCTCTTAGAGAACGAGTTAGTGAATACTCAAACATGTTTCGAGAGGGCAATTGAAGGTCCCGATTCCCGTTTACGTACCTGCACTAAACAAGACGACATCGTAGCAAGAGACTGCAGTTAGCTAGAGATCTACACTAGCAGCTAAAACATTCGCGTCCTATGCTGTACTCAAGACGAATCCCGTTTCGAGTTACATCTTCCAGATAGCCGACTGCGAGTCTGAGAAAGACGTGGGGAGCGATTTCATGTGACAGCTGTACAATCCACCATTGCTAATGGAGGTGGATATGTTATGATGTGGGCAGGCATAAGTATTGACCTGAAAAAAGATCTGATCATTCGCAATGAATCCTCAACTGCTCGAAGGTACATTGTCCATGGGATTGCATTATTCATGCGTGATATTAGAGCTCTTGACGCTAACATCCTTCGGAGATGCATGCAAAGAGCACCTGTTCAACGAATGGAGTGGACATCCACAAGTCCCATCTTCAAACCGACCGAATAGGTCTGGGACCATCTGGAGCAACACATCTGAACGAGAAATCCACCACCCCAAACACTACAAGACCTTAAAAACGCGTTTTTGGTACATGACAAGGAATCACTTTGTTTATGGCACGTTCTATAAAAACGCCATGTATTGTCTGTCCACAGAACGCATTTCAATTAATTGTCGCAAAGACTGTTTGTTTTCATTGCTTGTCCGTTTTCATTTTAATGAATACCACTACTAAATGTCTTCATTCCTCTCCTGAAGGCGGAGGCGGGACACCCTAGACGGTGACGCCGTCTCTCAGGCCAGGAGATTTGTATCGGAGAATGAGATGTGAGGAGGTGAGAAGGTTGGCAGCCGTGGCCTATACTAAGAACTGTTCCGACATTCGCCTTAGTACAGGATAATAGAAAACCACGGAAAACCTTTCTCAGGATAGCCGAAGGTGGGGACTTGCCCTCTCCGCCACCCCAATACAGAGGTGTAAAGCCACGGCAGAGCTGTAGCCAAACCTCCTCTCCTCGGGTGGTCGGTCGGAGTGTAGAGCTGTTGGACCACAGAACAGCCGTGGCCACTCGTGGGCCTAGACCCACTCTGCATCCGCCGACCTTCAATATATTTGCGTGCAATGGAAGTATGAATGCAATACAAAGCGACCAAATTTCTTTTCTGAACGGTGTACTTTCCTTTCCATTACGGAAATCTTGCACAACGATTGGTTTCATCATGCAGGGTCAGTTTCAAAAGCCTTGACAAGTAATGTACATTATATCGTCCGACAACACTGGAGCACAGGAAATCCACGACGTGCGTTGGAAGGCCAAGGCAATTTTCGTCTCAATGCTAGCGGCAAATGGGATCGAGGTACAAGAGGTATCGGTAGGTGGGAGAGGGCGATAAAACAAGCAAAATCCACTACGTTAGAACCCTCACGGGCCTTGAACTAGCAAGCGAACGATGCTCAACCTAAAGACCGCAGGATTACGAGGTGACGCGTGGTCAGTGCAACTAATCCTCTCGGCCGTTGCTTTGTTTTCTAAACCGGAGTCACCATCCCACTGTCAGATAGCGCAATTGCAATCACGTAGGCTGAGTGGACCTCGATCCAACCCTCAGGTCCAGGTAAAAATCCATGACCTACCCGGGAATCGAACGCGGACCTGTAGTAGAGAGGCGGGTACCCTACCGCTAAACCGCGGGCTCGGCGATGGCAATGGAAACATACACAAAACACAATATTTTAGTATTCTGTTATGAGAAAACAGCTAACGTCCATCAAAATAATTTTCTTGGGACGCCAACACATCGCTGACAACGATGAGGAATGCTTTGAATACCACCGAGGCTGCTTGTTGTCTGTGTGTACCACATGTTGCCGAAAAGCCGATACAATGGATGTCATATTTTCGAACAGCAACGGCTTCTTCAATTCGGTATAAGGTCAAAGTTGCATGGAAACTATGGAGGGTGTTCCAATGCCCACCACCCCACCGTTATGCAATGTCCCTGATGAGAGGTGCAGTGAGGGCTGTAGTGTTACCATGAAGTCCTGTGTTGTCCAGCAGTGGCCAATGTTTCTGCTGAAGTGTACGACAGTATGGCCCTGCAAAAAACAAATTTTAAAAATGCGGTACCCGAACAGCATGGTCCTCAAACGAACAGAACACCTCTCACGGACACCTAGGCTGCGAAATGCAAAGATGAGCAAGATCTATTTCGGCGAAGGATTTAATTGCATCTTGTGTCCTCGCGGTGACACAGTCCAACAGACTGGTGCTTGCTTCACTTCTGCTTCGAACGCACACGCCGAAGTTTTGTCAGTTACATTAATGCAATTACTCATAACGCTAAAATCGCTCCAAGTGAAGGTTCTATTATCGCATCCACTTCTGCACGATGTGGTGCACCTTGAACACACCTTGCAAGCTTTGCTGTAAAATGCGGAACATCGATCCAGATATAAACATATGTGTGAATAATTTCTGCGATGCCCGACATCGTTCTCTTAAACACTGTTCGATTGCGGGCAAGGTCACGTCTGTATGGCCCGTCGGACACAGGACGTCAGCTGCACACCCGGTCTTCAATTGCTACGCGTCAACGTTGGAAGACAGCCATCCAATTTGTAACAGTTCGTTTTGGCAACGTCGTATGACGGACTGTTTCTAGTAGCTCCGCGTTACACTAACAGCCTTTTCTGACACGGAGAATTACAATTTCCACGCATGATCTCTGTTCTACTTACACCCATCTTAGAGCACAGCCGGACACACGCTAACTGCGGCCGGCGCTAGTAACTACCCAGCCGTACCCATACATGTGATCTGTTAGTCTTCGGTACAGTGTGCCACATGGTTTCGAATGCAATACGGGCCTTACCGTGGTGCCAAATATTCGGACGATATAACACCGTTACCATGACTTACGAAATTACAAATGAAAAAGTTACAAGGCCTCTGAAGGCAACAACAAAAGTTGTCTATTGCTTTATCTAGCGAGTTTCTGTCAACCTAAGAAATGAACACAAGCATTTTTTACAATTGGCTTAATGTCGCACCGACACAGGTGAGTCTTATGGGGATGATGGGATAGGAAAGGGCTACAGGTAGGAAGAAAGCAACCGTGGTTTTAATTTACGTACAGCCCAATAGGCATGTTACCATGTCAAAAATAATTAGTACTGGCTGAATGTACTGAACTCAATATGCACAATCACACTACAGTCAAGAGCAAATGAATTAGAGATAGCTGGCGAAGTGGGGAGATGGCGCTGTACTCGGCCGATTGAATTTAACAGGAGAGCATGGCATGTAACAGCGAGGACGTCAGACCTCGCATTGACTCTATGAGTAACAGTAGAATACAGGATGGGTAAGACACAAGGTCCCGAAGAGTATTTGATCGCGGCCAAGTTGTTGGCGCCAAACGTAAGGGCCACTCCATCTCTAATATTTGTGCAGGCAGTGGACTTTCCACCGGCCACCATATCAGTGTGTTTCGTTAGTACGTGTAATCGGGGGAAACTACCGACGCAAGGGTCAATAACTGTCGCGTTGTACGACGCGTTGACGAAAGGAGTCGCCGTCGACCAGCTCGGATCGCAACAGCGAATAGACGAGCCACAGTGCAGCAGATCTCTCGTCAACCCAATGCTGGACAAGGACTGCGCTTAGGAAGCCAGACCATCCACAACCATCACCTCGTCATGGGGTACGGAAGCTAGCGTCCCACAAGGACACCTCTGCCCAACACCCGACACAAGCCACGACGGGCATGCATAAATGAATACCGCCACTAGACGCTCGAAGCACGGAAAAAGGCCGCCTGGACAGATGAAGCGAGGTACGCTAATACACGCGGATGGCAGAGTACGAATACGTCGTCACCAAGAGGCAACGGATCACCCTTGCCAGCAGGGTACAGTTTAAGCTGGTGGTTGTAGTATCTTCGAACGAGGGACTGTTCACGTGGGATGAAATGGGACCCCAAGTGCATCTGATGTCTTTCACCGGCAAACTTCACAGGAACCTGCTGGCAGATCGCTTTCATCTTTGTTCGCCTCCAGCACCGCGACCTGTACCTACTGCAAGACAATGTTCCAGCCCAATGCTCCTGCCTTGTGGCTGACTGGTTCCATAAGCACTATAGCACATGCGGGATGCTGTCGAAATGGATGTGTGTACCCTGAACCATGTTTAGATCAATCTTCGTGAATTATGGGAGGCTGTGCAGCGATCATGGATCAGTGTGGCTTCCCAACGCTTCAGGTGTCTTGTGGAGTCCATGTCACTCTGCAGTCATCATGCCGAAAGAGTGTGCTACGCGCGATACTACTCAGGTAACTCTAATTTAATTGCTCAGGAGTACTACTGCCAACACAGAGAAAATCCTTAGATAACTGTATTACTAATCTAGCTGAGACACCTAGTAATTCCGAGGTAGTTTATAAACGTGAAATATAGTGGTAATGATATACGATACTCGACGACGGCGGGGCGCAGCTGAAGAGGAACGTCACGTTGCTGGAGCTGATGTTACTGGTATTGCAAGGTGTGTGATAAGGCGTCTGGCTACTTGTCACCTTTTGCTGTGATGGATAAAAAGAGCGGTGTCCGGACATTTGCGGGCAATGAGATAAATTTGTGCCCAGTCACAGAAATTCCCTAGTTGTCACTGGAAATATGTGGTTATTGCAGCAGCGGGTGGGTCTCATTAGTTTTATCTCGGAATATCCTCGCTAACCAGCCTGATCTCCTGCTCGCTCCTTGCAGATCAACATTTTTCTCTCTCGGGCATTATTTAGATACTGATACCTTCAAACACAAACACAATTCTATATCGAAACTTCCTGGTGTAATAATTTGGTGTTGTGTGCTGTAATGGATTTGACATTTACTAATAAGTAATAAGGCAAATTTTTATATGTACTGTATTAGTAAATATATAGCCCGACTTTATTTTTAAGTTGGCTTGAAGTATTTCCCAGGGCAATTTCAGGTGATTAAAGGCTAGGACTTGGTACAGGAGGAAGGGTCCTACCTACAAGAAAACTTGAAAATTTACTGAAGAATAGTTTCATTCAGATAAATGCATGGTGACGTGCACATCGCCTTACTGCACATATTTCCCGCCTTCAACATCGTCTATCAGACAACCTGTGCTCCCAGGTCACCATACTGAACTGGACTGGAACTCGTTCTGCTGGCTGTTCGCGTTACGACGAGATGAGGCTGGAACACCCAGGTCGGCTTGACATGGTATCGAACTCGAACCTTTGAAGTTCTGGACGGTCTCCGACGATGTTGCGGAGTAATCACTCGCCACTTTACTCACACGAGTGTTCACAATTGCACAGTCCCCCGACACATTTGTTTAACAGCACTGTTTAATTTAATATTGTCGTGATATGCAGTCGAACTCTACTATTCCTTGTAGATAGAATTTACAAGTTCAGAAAAGATGAAGATGTGGATAGCATCGAGTTTGGAAAGAGATAAAGCACAGTTCACGGAAATAGAAATAATGAAACTGAAAATTGTTCACGCACTTGGCACAGTTCGTGGTGGCTTTCCATTAATTAAGGTCGCACTTGACATTTAAATAGATGTATGACTGCTCGTCAAAGACACTGCTGTCAGTCATGCACTAATAATAAACACTTCGATGAATCAATAAGGTTAGCGATTATTGAGCACAGTTCATGGTTACTTTCCACTAAAAGATGGGCACACTTGACATAAGAATAAAATATGCGACTGGTCAAGAGTTTATCAAAAGACACTGCTGTCAGTAACGCACAAATTTTAAACACTTCGAAGAAGAAATAACAATACACAGTTCAGAAGGTGGTTCAGTTTCAACCGAATAGCATTCACTTAAACTGAAAAACATGAAAATTGGCAAATACCGTTGTACATCAACACAGTTTGAATTGATCATCGTTCAGAATGAATCACTTGTGTCGAAGCACACGAGTATACCTTTTACAACAGGTAATCACTTGCATTTATATTAGTGGGAAAGTTTGAACACTTTCATAAACACTCTTATTTAATAACGAAATTATGCTGTCTGAGATTTTAAAAGAATATCACAGTTAATAATATATTGCAAGTATAGTTACACTGAAATTATTAATACTTGTTCAGAGACCAAGTTCCACTATGGCAACGTGGTAATAAACTAAGTTCCACAATCATAAAAGTAGGTTACATCGAGAAGTTGCAACACGCGCACAGATTCTAAGTTCAGCTCGGCTGATAGAGTTTAAGTCCACTACGAAGACTTTGAATAATTTAAAGATAGACTTTGTGAGCACTTCGACGAACAGTAACGACGTAGCGTGGAGAGTCGACTGGACTCCCAGCTGAGAGCGACTGATTTTGGTTAAGTGAGCTCGCCTTATATTCTGTTTGGGCTCCTACATCATCAGATAGCATATCTTTGAAGTTGATTATCTCGCGAATCCCTCGACGGATTTGCTTGAAATTCACAATTGGACACGTTTATGTGATCCTCTTCAAAATGACGTATCTCTCGAGTTGCTGCGATTATTATTATACAAGTTTAAAAGAATTTCACATCGAATATTCGCGAAGCGGTGACGTTCTTTCTGGAACACGCCAGACAAGCTACACGTGGCACGTCAGGCGGGTGGCCTATCTTGTTCCTGCAGCTACGTCACTCACTCAGCTGCGGCTGGCACTAGTCGGCTCGCCTCGCCGAGCGTAAACAAACCAAGTTCGCAGTGAATGTCTTCCGTGAAGATGAAAAGTAATGATCGTCAAAAAATACGGCATGTACCGCTTGAAACCGGTACAGTACAGAAAATATAGGGAAAGTCAACATGAAATCGTCACCTGGGTGTCTGAAGGAGAACAAGTCATGTCATGTTTTTGGTAACATACAATTCTGTAGATGATAAATATATTCTATTCTACAGTATTTCCTACCCGGCCTCTCTTGGTCAACTCTTGTTCTCTTCCGACCCCAACGGTAAGATGTTTGCGAAGCCCAGGGAGTCTTACATTTTCACGTCCTTCGTGGCTTTTCCCTAAAAGAGAGTCGGATCTATTCTACTTTTTTCTGGTTAGTTTTAAGGTAGGATAGTGGCACCGTTCTACTTTCTCACAAAAACAGTAATCACCACCATCACGAAAAGGACACATGTCTGCCACGATTTTTTTTATTGGCTTTAGGTGCCAGACCAAACAGCCAGCTAGAAATGCATAAGAATACAAAGCATTTACATTAATTACACACTGAGAATACATATACGCATATGAATCTTCCATAATATTATACTGGTATGGCGTTCTGAGCCCGTACAGAATGCGCCCACACACATACAAAGAGAAAAAAGAATAAATTGAGACACTGCAACTGTAGTATATTTACGTAGTTTTTCTGAAGTAGTATCACGTCAAATTTCATAATCTTAAATCGGCGTCTTTTAAGAATATAGCGATTGCATTATACACCTCTGGTTGTTGGGATGATAAAATGCACTGGATGTTGAGTGGTAGTTGGAATTTCAATGAAAGTAAAGTTGATATGAATTTTTCCCGCTGTACATTATAAAGATGGCATGAGAAGAAGATGTGGTTAAGGTCAGCGATTGCTTGGCGGTCACAGGAACAGTAGGGCGAGTTTAGGACTCCTATCCGATAGAGATGATTTGCAAAACTGCCGTGACTGAACCTCATACGAATAAGAGAAGTCATGTATCGGCGACAAGCATTCCATTTGGAGAACCAAGGTGAGTGAGGAGGGTATGGTTGCACTGCAGCGTATCGTTTTCCATGTCGCCCTTTTGTAATATACCATTCTTCTTCAATTTGCGTCCAGGAACGCTGCTGCTTGATACGTGGCACGTATTCTCGAATAGACACTGGTGAATCTAGCCGTTCTAGCGAGCCGGTCAACATACTCGTTGTGTTTGATACATTTATGACATTCCCGCAGATATACAAGCTGGCACATTTTATTTAAACTGTAATACAACACAAAGTGTATTTATATATACAAACATCAGAGGCTAATACAAAAAAAAAATAAGTTTCCTATTCATTTATCGTGGAATAATTAAAGGTAGGCCAGGGTAAAAGACACTGTTTTATTCCGCACCAATCCTTCATTTTTAGAAAAACTAAAGTTAATCCATCGTTAATTAATTGAAATTTATTTATCTATGTATTTATTTATGGTAGTCTAACG
The DNA here is from genome assembly GCF_040414725.1 of Anabrus simplex. Lineage (NCBI taxonomy): Eukaryota > Metazoa > Arthropoda > Insecta > Orthoptera > Tettigoniidae > Anabrus > Anabrus simplex. Next base: position 259,272,474 of record NC_090270.1, on the reverse strand, counting down.
TCACTTTAACATATTTTTCGGAGAAAATGGGATGGGAAAGAATTTAAAATGCCGAACTCAGTGGCTCAGTTGAAGCGCTGGTCTCCTGGCCCCGAACTTGGCAAAGTTCGTTCCTGCCAGCCCACGCTTCCAAGTTGTGAGCCCCCCGGAACCCATTTAGTCACCTTCTACGACAGGCAGGGGATACCACGGATGTATTCTTCGTCTGTCCCCCACCCACAGGGGGTCCAAACCTCCAAACTCGAGCACATACAATAATTGGTCGACAGTAAATTATATGTTTTAAAAGGCAGATTAGTATCACACTTTATCCGGGCTTTGGACTGGCATAATGATTGTATCAAAATCATTTTGGTGTGTTCAAAATCGGCTGTAACTAAGCTTCGTAAATATTATTTTTGTCGGCTTTAGGTAAGCGTCGTTATAATTTTGTTCCTTTGAACATACCTATTTACATTAGAAATACCTGAAGCAGCAAGAAGATTACGCAAGATTTTCTGTGTAAGAAATTGCCTTTAAGAAGGACCTGATGTCGCTAGTTTATTCCACTTTCTTAAGAGTTCTTTCAAACCTATCATCTTTCTTCACATATTTCGAATTTCTCCTCTTACCTTCAAGATTGAGCTCCAGCTTCAGGTACATGCAGTTCGTCGCTTGTTTCCTTTTTAAAACAAACCACCAAATCGTCGAATCGAGGATATGGATTTCCAACTAAAGAGTTGATCATATGATGCCATCCCTCAACAGCATTTGCTGTTCGATGTCGCTTTTTGTAACAGATCCATATAGTGATTGGTATCTCGATCTTTTCAAGCCAGACGTGTACAAAATAGTCGAAGAATCCATTAAGTTTTCTGTAGGCGCATGAGAATGTATCACCAACCATCCCTCGCTGACGGCATCTGGCTTCAAAAATGCCAGAGTAGTGCACATTCGGATGTGGAGACGTATATCTTCGTTTTCCTTGTATTCGCTCGTCAGGCCAAGTTCCTGTACTTTTCTCCACAGCCATTGCTTCATGTGAAAAGAAAAAACAAAACAGCCACTTAACTCTGCTGACGGAAATACTTCTTGTAGGGCTGATATCGTAGCTGCTTCGAAGTCAATAGCGATTTTCTTAGGATTCCATTGGGGAACCACTTCCAAGATAAGGTGAAAGAAACGAATACAAGTTTCATTTTGTTACGCAGGAACGCTAATACGACTGGATAAACGTTGATTTCATCATTCCGGCCTCCAAAATCTGCGTGAATGGTGTATATTTGCACGAACTGTTTGCTGCAACTCCATTAAAAAAAGCGCATAATGCCTAAGACTTTCTCTACCTTTTTCGGCACTAAAAATTATAATTCTTTCTCCTATGCCGTCGTAAGTTAAAAGAAACGGGCCGCCATTATTCATCCTTAACGCCTCTTCAATAAGAATCATCTGAGCACTTGTCTTTGGCTCTACTTCAAGTCCGCGTGCATGTTTTCGTTGCCGACGCATTGTTCTTTTTAAAGTTTATTGAGCTGGCATGTCAGTGACTAAGTCGTAGCCCCTGTTATGCAGATCACCCAACTCCTGCACGTAAATCTGTGATAGTGGAGTCACTTCTCCTCTTGCTCTCTTCTTTCCATCTTGAACCTGTTTTTTCACTGTGAAGGCCGCTTCTTCAGGCGGTCCACGCTGATGAACGACGGTATGAAGCATTTCTTCGCCTCTTGTCCTCAGCCGTCCTTTACACTTGTTCATATCATTCAGGCACACCCAAGTGACGGTAACAGGTTGACTCTCCCTATACTTTCTGTACATATAACGTTTGTAAAGTGCACAACGATTTGCCTGATTAGTAAATGTCAACACCATTACAGTACACAATAGTAAATATAGTACTCACACCAGGAAGTTTCGATGTAGAATGGTGTTTGTAGCTGAAGGTATCAATCTCTAAACAATGCCCGCGAGAGAAAAATGTTGATCTGCAAGGGGCGAGCAGAAGATCAGGCTGGTTAGCGGGGATATCCCCGAGATAAGACTAATGAGGCCCACCCCCTGCTACAGTGACCGCAAATGTCCTATGGCAACTGGGGAATTTCTGTGAGTTGGCACAAGTTTATCTCAGTGACCGCAAATGTCCGGCAACCAAAAGAGGTATTCATCTAAGCAGCTGAAATGGATCATTATCGGCTTTTGGGAAAAAGGTGGAAGTATTTCTGAATCAGCTAAGTTCATGAATCGTTCGCAAGTTGCTATGCTGTTTATTGCTAGTGGACACAAGACATCGCTGCGAATAAACTATGCGGAAACCGCAAATAACGTGGTATTGATGGTAAGAGGTGAATGTCACCTACGAACGAGGGTCTACTGATACGGTGTATTGGAGTAACTTCATCATCAATATGAACCAAATGGCAGGTCAAAGGACCCTTTTGGGAATACGGTTCCATAGGAAACGGATGGTCACTGCACCTCCGCTTAATTTCCGATGGGTTATCTTCTCCAGTAACTCCAGTTTTCTGCTTTAGGGAACGGACGGATGCTGCCGTTCCAAGTTAAAACAGCGCAGAACTAAGTTCATACGACTAATGTTGGACGAAGACCAGCGGATGGCGGCAGCGTTGGCAACCAATCTCAACCGACTTAATTAACTTATATCCACACATGCCGACAGCTTTCACCGGGGCAAACGGATTCATCAAGTGGTATATCGCACAATTGGAGGTGTATGACTGTGGTTGGCAGAGCACAAACTGACTTCCAGTACATCCCTGGCCCCATAGTCCCCTGGACTTGCACCGAACATCCATGACATCACCTCTATCGTTATGTTCGCTCTATAGATTGCCCATCACGAACCTCCCAACAGCTGTGAAATGCATTACAGACAGCATAACTCCTGATATCCGTAACAACCTGCCAATACATAACTGAGTAACTCTCATCTCACATAGCCGCTGTCCGTACTGCATTTGACGATTACTCTAGGGTATTAACTGCTAGTCATCGTAATGTGCCTCGAATGCGTTATATTGCAGAGCTTCTGAGAATACCGACACCCACCTGATAAAAACTTATCGTGCCTGCCTGCCTCGTACACGGAGGTCCTCTGTTCGATTATGGTTCGTCCCAGGACTTCAATCCTAAGAAGGTGGAACGGGCCTCAGCCAGTATTGAGGGACCAAGTGAAGAGCCAACAAGGCGGCAGAGGACCTGGCCATGCACCCAAGAAATACAGCTTAAGACGTCACGCTGACCAGGTGTAATTTCAATATCTGTAAGCCATCCGACTAGAGACTGGGCAGCAGTATTCCTGGCAGGTCACGGTCCTTAATGAACTGTAGATGCCAAGGCGGAAGATCTAAGTACCTCCCGTCCACACCGCGATCAAACAAATGAACAGAGGCGTCAATGCGTCAATGTGACGCCATGGTCAGCTTGTTCAAGTCACTCTGGTGAAAAAGAACAAAATTGCCGCCAGAATGTTGACCGGCAGTGTAGATGTGGAGATATATAATTTCTAATCCCTAGAATGCGTGCCAAAAGCCTGGATTAAATTCCAAACATATCGGCAGTGTTCATATTAGGTATGGGAATATGACTCCGATTCGTTTTTCGGACGGGGACGTTAAGCCTTGAGAAGGCGCTCTGGTGTTATTCGACACGAGTAGGCTATCTGCCGACACCGGGTTCCTCCCTCTCCCTACCCCATTATTATCCTATACGTCGCAAGTCGCACATGGGCGTCAAATAGAAAGAGCTGCACCAGACGAGCCGAAAATGTCGCCAAGGCACTCCTGGCACTAAAAGCCATACATTTTTTTAAATAGTACGTTCAGTATTAAAAAATGAGTGTTTATTTTATTCAGCGTATGATAATACAAAGTTATATACAAGTTATATACATAGAAGAGAGATACTGCGAGATCACAAGATCGATCGGAATATAGAAAACAAATCCAGACTGGAAATCTATTGGATGGGAGATGAAGACATGTCAAAGTGCCCTGAAAAGTTCGAGCTGCGCACTCGAGGTAACTGTCTGTAACCGCTCAACACAGTCGCAGTTCGGTGAAGTCCACCATACCCAAATGGTGAGAATAGCTACACCTGCCTTGATCAGTCTATATTCCACTAAGTATTCCTCACTGACGTCTGGGACGGTGGAACCCAACTGACTGAACACTGGTTTTGAACAATTTCATGGTGTAAGAGAGAACATTATTTCAAATGACATTTCCATGCATCTGAGATGTTGAAAGAGCTCCGAAGAATTTTGGTCGCCGTACACCATGTTTGCCGATATTTCAGTAACTTTCTTGTAGCTCTTAACGTATCTGCGTGGCTTGGTAAACACGGATTGCTCGCGATTTTCTTCCATGTCTTCAGTAGAGATTCTGCATCTCCTTAGTAATGGCGTTGGCACGTTGCTTACGACAGGTACCTAGCCAGTCTGAATTGGATAGGCAAAATACATACCAGCAATGAGTAGGGTCCGGATTTTTATGTAATATCAAAACGTGAAATATGTAATACGGTAGATCAAATATAAAACGGGATTTTTGACCCTCCCGCGCTTCTGCTATGGGCTGGCGGGACCATTAGGAGTGGGGAGAGCGTACTGTTCGATATTTCCCGCCGTTTCGTCAGTAACACTCACGTTGTCCGAGTAACAGGTGCTCCCCTTCATTGCGCAACGTGTAATTATAAAATTTCTTTCTCGTGAAGGAGTTACAGCAGCGGAAATTTGCCAGAGATTTATTGCACAGTTCTGTGATCAAACATTGCGAAGGAAAATCAGCAACACTATCACCGTTCTCGGGCCAGCATTACAGACAAAAACATTCGTGCGGTTAAATACATTATTGCTGATTGAATTTTTGCATGGGCGACGCACAATCAACGCTGCTTACTACTGCGAGCAGTTGAACAAGGCGAGGGTTGCATATCGCCGCAAAAGACGAGTCCAACCGACTCGACATGTCATCCTCCTCCACGACAATGCGCGGCACCATACTGCAGCCCTGTCCCCAAGCTAAAGGAAATGCACTGGACTACACTTGATCATCCTCCCTACAACTCGGACTTATCGCCCTGCAATTTCAACTTATTCGGACCGCTGAAAGCACTAAAGCAGCCCTTACACGATCAATAATACTGACAATACAGTATGATATTGTGAATAATATTGATCGTTTAAGGTGAAAAAAAGAGTATTGACGGTAGATATTGAAGCGATATTGATGAAATCCAGATTTTCTGATCTCGGGGCGTCAATATTTAAAAGTGGGGGGAACATCGTCAAATTATGATCGTCTAGGGGCGGACGTTAATAATATTGTCAATACTTAGTTGTTGCGGCGCTTTCGTGGGGATCGGAAGTGATCTTTGTGCGGTGTATTAAGGACTATACGAGTGACCTTGAGACTAACTTCGGAAAACCGTTTGAGACCCAGATAATAAAAAAAAGAAGACTGGGATATCAACAAATCGAATACTGAAAAAGAAATATAGTGTGGAGGACTGATGGCTCAAAGAGTGGGAATGGAACAGGAGGAGGGATCAATCCAGATGAGTGGGCAAACACACTACAGTCTTTCAAGCTGAAGTGATAGCTATCACAACATGGCTTGAAGAAAATCTGAAAATGAACTATAGGAATAAAAACATTTTCATTTTTACGGACAGCCAAGCGGCCATTAAGAGTCTAGAAGCAGTCCGGATAATATCCAGAATTGTCTGATATGTTTCACTTAACGCGCCATATTTAACAGCTGTACTCAAACAAAAGCGCATCGGAATGCGCTGTAAAACAGCATGTTCGTACCACTGCCTCCTTGATTCGCACCAGTTCGCAATGTTGGGAGAATTAACAGTCGATTAGTTAACATTTCACAGGAAAAGTTTGATGAAACGCATGAAACCTAACAAGATGTTAAATTTTAAACAAAGTATTAACTACTTGTTAGTATATATTTAACATGTGTTGATGAAACCGGGCCATAGGATTGTGATGCGCGGGGATATTTCCCTGTAAAGGCGTCAGTATTCGGAATATGGTTGCCGGACAATTGCGGTCACCGACATTTGCGGTAGCTCAGGTAAACTTGTGCCCACTCACAGAAATTCCCCGGTTGTCACAGGACATTTGCGGTCACTGAAGCAGGGGGTGGGCATCATCAGCTTAATCTTGGGGTAAGTCCGCTAACCCGCCTGAACACCTGCTCGCTCCTTGCAGATCAACATTTTTCTCTCGCGGGCATTATTTAGAGATTGATACCTTCAGCCACAAACGCCATACCATATCGAAACTTCCTGGTGTGAGTACTGTATTTACTATTGTGAGCTGTAATGGAGTTGACAGTTACTAATCAGACAAATCGTTGTGCACTTTACAAACGTTATTCGTACAGAAAGTATAGGGAGAGTCAACCTGTTAACGTCATCTGGGTTTGTCTGAAGGAGAACAAGTGTAAAGGACGGTTGAGGGCAAGAGGCAAAGAATTGCTTCATACCGTCGTTCATCAGCGTGGACCACTTGAAGAAGCGGCCTTTACAGTGAAAGAGCAAGTTCAAGAGGGAAAGAAGAGAGCAAGAGAAGAAGTCGCTCCAATACCACAGATTTACGTGCAGCAGTTGGGTGATCTGCATAACAGGGACTACGACTTTGAGAATGGCATGCAGCTCAAGAAACTTTAAAAATTACAATGCGTCGGGAACGTAATCATGCACGCGGACTTCAAGTAGAGCCAAAAACAAGTGCTCAGATAATTCTTATTGAAGAGGCGTTAAGGATGAATAATGGCAGCCCGTTTCGCTTAGCTGACGACGGCATAGGAGAAAGAGTTGTAAGTTTTAGTGCCGAAAAAGGTAGGGAAAGTTTTAGGCATTATCCGCAACTTTTTATGGATGGCACGTTCGAGAGTTGCAGCAAACAGTTCGCCCAGATATACATCATTCACGCAGACCTTGGAGGCCGGAGTGATAAAATCAACGTTTATCCAGTCGTATTAGCGTTCCTGCCTAACAAAAAGAAAGAAACTTATATTCGTTTCTTTCACCTTATCTTGGAAGCGGTTCCCCAATGGAATCTTAAGAAAATCACTATTTACTTCGAAACTGCTACGATATCAGTCATCGAGCTCGATAGCTGCAGTCGCTTAAGTGCGGCCAGTATCCAGTATTCGGGAGATAGTAGGTTCGAACCCCACTGTCGGCAGCCCTGAAAATGGTTTTCCGTGGTTTCCCATTTTCACACCAGGCAAATGCCGGGGCTGTACCTTAATTAAGGCCACGGCCGCTTCCTTTCCACTCCTAGCCCTTTCCCGTCCCATCGTCGCCATAAGACCTATCTGTGTCGGTGCGACGTAAAGCAAAAAAAAAAAAAAAAAACCCGACATCAGTCCTACGAGAAGTATTTCCGTCAGCAGAGTTAAGTGGCTGTTTTATTTTCTTTTCACATGAAGCAATGGCTCTGGAGAAAAGTACAGGAACTTGGCCTGACGAGCGACTACAAGGAGAACGAAGATATACGTTTCCACATCTGAATGTGCACTGCTTTGACATTTTTGAAGCCAGATGACCTCAGTGAGGGATGGTTGGTGAAACATTCTCATGCTCCTACAGAAAAACTTACTGGATTCTTCGGCTATTTTGTACACGTATGGTTTGAAAAGAGCGAGATACCAATCACTACGAGGAACGGTTACAAAAAGCGACATCGAACAACAAATGCTGTAGATGGATGGCATCACAAGATCAACTCACTAGTTGGAAATCCACACCCTCGTTTCGATGATTTGGTTTGCTTAAAGAAGGAAGCAGAAGCGACGAACTGCATGTACCTGAAACCGGAGCTCAATCTTGAAGGTAAGAGGAGGATGACGAAATACATGAAGAAAGATGCCAGGATTGAAAGAATTCTTAAGAAATATGAAGAAACTAGCTTAAAGGCAATTTCTTACATAGAAAATCTTGCGTAATCTTGCTGCTTCAGGTATTCCTAATGTAAATAGGTATGTACAAAGTAACAAAATTATAACGACGCTTACCTAAAGCCGACAAAAATAATATTTACGAAGCTTAGTTGCAGCTGATTTTAAACACGCCAAGATGATTTTAATACAATCATTATACCAGTCCAAAACCTGGATAACGTGTGATGCTAATAAGCATTTTAAAACATATAATTTACTGTCGACCGAATTATTGTATGTACTCGAGTTCGGAGGTGGGGGACACAGACGAAGAATACATGCACGTTATCCGCTGCCTGTCGTATGAGGTGACTAAATGGGTCTCCGGGGGCTCACAACTTGGAAACGTGAGTTGGCAGGATTGAATCTGCCAAGTTGGAGCCAGAAGGCCAGCGCCTCAACCGTGTGAGCCACTGAGTCCGGCATTTCTAATTATTTCCCATCCCATTTTCTCCGAAAAATATGTTAAAGTGACGTTGACTACCATAAATAAATAAATAAATAAATAAATAAATAAATAAATGAATTTCAATTAATTAACGATGGATTAACTTTAGTTTTTCTAAAAATGAAGGACTGGTGCGGAATAAAACAGTGTCTTTTACTCTGGCCTATCTTTAATTATTCCGCGATAAATACAGAGGAAACTTATTTTTTGAATTAGCCTCTGATGTTTATATACAAAAAATCACTTTGTGTTGTATTAGAGTTTAAATATAAAATATACGACCTTGTACATTTGCAGGAATATTTATATCGTGGTAGGCACGGGACCTTTTCGTGATGGTGGTGATTACTGTTTTTGTGATAAAGTAGACCGGTGCCACCATCCTCCTTTAAAACTAACCAGAAAAATAGTCGAATACAACCAACTCTCTTTTAGGGATAAAGAAGAGAAAAGCCACGAAGGACGTGAAAATGTAAGACTGCCTGGGCTTGGCAAACATTGTACCCTGGGAGACGGAAGAGAATAAGAGTTGACCAAGAGAGTCCGGATAGGAAATATAATATATTTATTTATCATCTACAGTATTGTATGTTATCAAACACAGGACATGACTTCTTGTTCTCCAGACACACGCAGGTGACGATTTCATGTTGACTTTCCCTACACTTCCCGTACATATAACCATTTGCCTTATCAGTAACTGTCAAATCCATTACAGCACGCAACAGTAAATAATTACAGCAGGAAGTTTAGATATAGAATTGTGTGTGTCTGAAGGTATCAGTATCTAAATAATGCCCGCGATGGAAAAATGTTGATCTGCAAGGAGCGAGCAGGAGCTCAGACAGGTTAGCGGGGATATTCCGAGATTAAACCAATGAGGGCCTGCCCCTGCTGCAGTGACCGCAAACGTCCTGTGGCAACTGAGGAATTTGTGTGACTGGGCACAAGTTTATCTCATTGACCGCAAATGTTACGCCTTGGAGTTTAGTTTGGAAAAGTGAACAGAGAAGGAAGCGTCACCCCTGCACGGCTCTTTGGCTCCCAGCTAGTTCTGTACGGCCTCGTGCATTTAGGACAGTTGGAAAACGTACACCGTAATAAACGCTCCTCATAAAACCTTTGTAAAAATACTAACTGCATATATTTATAAGAATAACCACAAACGCCTCCTTTTCATGTGGCTCAGTTGGTTGAGTCGCTGTCCTTCTGAGTCCGATTTCACAGGTTTAAATCCCGGGTTGGGTAGGTGGCCCTTAAAACGGCATTGAAATGGCAACAGCTCCGTGTCGTTGGTTTCTGGCAGGTTAAAAAAAATTATACATACTAATATTAGCGTCACAAAACTGTAACTTTTTACTACTATATTCTGTATCCCAGGCTTGCGAGGGAAACTAATTAACTATTTGCTTTACGTCGCACCGACACAGATAGGTCTTATGGCCTAGGAGTGGGAAGGAAACGTTCGTGGCCTTGCTTGGTGTGAACATGGGAAACCATTTTAGGGCTGCCGACAGTGGGGTTCGAATCCACTATCTCCCGGATGCAAGCTCACAGCTGGGCGGCCCTAACCGCGTGGTAAACTTATAGGACAAGGTAAACCCTACCTAGCATATGTTGCGACCTGTATTCTTCTTTACCAACTAACAAACTATCTATACCAATACGCTTTAGATTCTATATTTATTTATTTATTTATTCATTTATTTATTTATTAGTACCTTCTGTGCAGTGGTGAAGTTAGGGCTCTAGGCCCTCTCGTACACTTACCACATACTAATCAGAATCTTAAATAAAATACTGAGGTACTTAAAATAGTTAAAAACTACATAAATTAACAGAATTGAAAGTAAATTTAAATACATTATCAACTAAATTAATATTAAAAATAATTCATAATGAAAAACTCTTAAAAATGACTAATACTCAGGCACGCACATATTCATACTTCAACCACTCAAGTCAGCTGTCCTCAGCAGGTAGTAACAGCAGGTGACCTTAAATCATGATTTTTTTTTAAACTAGTTTCTCTGACCTGAGCTGGCAGGGAATTCCATAATCTGGCGACTGTCACCACAAATGAACTATTTATTTGTGCGGTGCAGTGGAATAGAAAGAATGAATCTAGAACGTGTATTTTAAGTTGTGAAATGATGGTAAAAAGATGAATTTCGAAGAATTATACAGTAACTGATTTTCAGCTACCACTCTAAACACCATCGTTAAAGTGTGTAACTGCCGACGTTTATCAGACATCAGCCATGAGACAGCCTGATAGTATGGCGTGATATGAACATCGTACCCGATATTGTAAATAAATCGCAGGCAGGAATTCAGTGATCGTTAAAGTTAGGCCAGGTTTCTTCAACTGTATGTTAAATTTTACTTAAATGTCACCTAACAATTGTTATTAATTTAACATTTTGTTTAAAAGTGCCCTGTTTCACGAACACATTTCCAACATTTGTTACGAAACAATTGTTAAAGACAAATTAACACATTTCAGTGAGATTTCTGAATGCGTTTGGCAGTGAGCGTCTTTTGTTTCTTTACATAAAGCGATCCTAGTGGTGTGTTGAAATAGTATGTTGTCACACAGACACATGGTTGACATTATTATAGGTTATGGTTAGCGGAGACCGGTAAGACGTAAACATGTTAAATAAGAGGAACAAAGGCGTTATGATGAATGCGAGTTTTATTTCATTTAATTTTAATTTAAAATTATGCGAATGTGCTTAAAAATGAAAGGACTGTTATATCACAACATTCGATATAACCTATTCTTATATTATCACCGGGAAAATGTGATAATTGATGTGTTCTGAATGGTTTTCAGGCATTGTTTTATTGCGGGGAAAATAATGGAATGCCTTGTTAATGCTGCAGTGGCAGCAGGAATTCTTTACAGGATTCTACACATTTTTCTTGCACTCGTGAACATAGTCTCCTACAATTACATGAAAAGTGTCTCAAGCATAATATCTAACAAGTAGAGGCCAGACCCTGCGGTCAACGGATTTCACCGAGCTTCAATGTTCCTGTGGGGAGACACTCAACGGTAACTCGTGTATAAGGGTTCAAGTCAACACGCTTTCGTTTTCGAAAAAAAATGAGGTCAAATGTCATTACACAGTGGAGCTGGTACAACACTAAAAGGCGAAACAAATTTTACTTAAACATGTCACGTCCGCAACCTAATAACTTCTGAAAAATTGATGAATCCCCGATTCCAATGCTAGGCATATATACTTGGGAGTTACATCACAGCGGAACGGAGTGGTGGCAAAGTGGTCACCGTACTTGTCTGCGAACCTCGTAGACGTGAATTCGAGTCTAGTCACAGCTATGATTTTTGCATAAAATAAATTAATATGTCCGCCTCTGTGGTGTAGTGGTTAATGTGATTAGCTGCCACGCCTAGAGACCCGGGGTCGATTCCCGGCTCTGCCACGAAATTTGAAAGGAGGTACGAGGGCTGGAACGGGGTCCACTCAGCCTCGGGAGGTCAACTGATTAGAGGTGGGTTCGATTCCCACCTCACCCATTCTGGAAGTGGTTTTCCGTGGTTTCCCACTTCTCCTCCTAACTTAAGGAAACGGCCGCTTCCTTCCCTCATCCTTGTCTATCCCTTCCAATTTTCCCATCCCCCAGCAAAGCCCCTGTTCAGCATAGCAAGTGAGGCCGCCTGGACGAGATACTGGTCATCCTCCCCAGTTGTATCCCCGACACAGAGTCTGAAGCTCCAGGACACTGCCCTTAAGGCGATAGAGGTGGTATCCCTCGCCGAGTCCGAGGGAAGACCGACCCTGGAGGGTAAATAGATAAAGAATAAGAAGACGATTAAATTAATATTTGAGGGAACGTCAAGATAAAAATTGGAACAAAAATATTACGCAGATTGCAGTACAATTTATTTTCTACCTGAAATTAATATAGGCCTAAACGTTCTCACAGTTACTGCTGGATCTCTTTCTATATATATTAATTTGAGGTAGAAAATAGAGTTCCACTGCAATTTGATCATTCATTTTATTCGCATTTTACCTTCACATTCCCGGAAAAAGTCATGTCTACGGCAGGACTCGAATTCAAGTCGTCGCGGTTCGGAAACAAGTACGATGACCACTCGCTTTTAGTGTTCTATCACCTCCATGTGGTCCGAAGCGGATCCTCCCTCATGATATTTGTCCTCACTGTTGGAAACTCTAACCTATTTTCAATATCGTCTAATATCTTGTTCATTATGGCTTTGGTAATTAGAAATATATCTTCTGACAACTCTAGAAAGTAGTTATTTCTTAGTATGGGTCATCCTTTGCCTTCTTCAGTTTATAGTCTTCATACAGCAGTAAAGCTTCAAACTTACGTCTTCTATATGGCTCCGTTTTGAAATTTTAGCAGTTGTTAAGAAGTTTAACGGGCTACTGCCAGGTTAATTTAACACAAGTATTAACAATTTGTTAGAGTTAACAATTCTCGATGAGACGACCATTTTGTTACATTACGTGTTACGTCACCGTAACAGCAGAGTTAACACTTAACATTCGTTGAAGAAACCGGGCGTTAGTGTTTCTTCTTTCGTCATGTCAACTAAAACATCACAATAATCAAGAATAGGGAGAATGAGTGTCTGTTGTCCAAGGAGTCCAGACACCACAGGAGTTTTAACGAATGTCCTTTTATTAAGAATGTTATATATAATGTATATTAATAACAGCTTCCGGAGTCCGACTCATTGGCTGAATGATCAGTGCTGAGGCCTTCGGTTCAGAGAGCCCCGGGTTCGATTCCCGGCCGGGACGGGAATTTTAATCCCGTATGATTAATTCTTCTGGCTCGGGGATTGGGCGTTTGTCCCAACACTATCATATTCATATTCAAACAACATACTATACTACCAACCACGAAAGACACACACAACAGTGATTACATCCCTCCATATAGGGCTGGCGTCGGGAAGGACAAGCGGCCGTAAAACAGAGCCAAATCCACATGTGCGGCACAGTTCGCACCCGCGACCGCACAGATGTGGGAAAAGCGGGAGAAGAAAAGAAGAAGAAGATTACTATTAGCTTCCGGAATCCGCACGAATTCACCACTCTTAATTGGATCCAAGGACACTCCTCCTTTTTAGGTATTCTACACCATCCAAACTATGCAAGTTTGGACACCTATCAAAATAAAATTCTGGATGAATCCCCCCCCCCCCCTAACTGAAATCCTGGCTACGCTACTGACACTGCTCATTCCAATCACTGCCTCAGAGTAGGGATCGAATAGCTGGAATACTATGATGATCCAGTGTGTTACATACCAGTGGCATCAAAAAATGTATGAACCAGAAGAATGGCATGCTAAAGGAGAGAGAGAGAGAGAGAGAGAGTTCTAACTCCCCATCCACTTCTCGACAATACTCAGGCAAGCTGTTATACTAGGTACGCAGCAGTAATCTCATCTATCGGAGATGAGTGGCAGCAGAATACACAAAGCACATCACAACAAACAATGGTCAATGTAATGTTATTGTTGATCAATTTTATGAGCTTTCTATACTGGAAGTTTTCACATTTAGTTTTCTTCCGAATCTGTGATATTAGAGCATCTAATGTAAAGTGAGTTGTCCCTTCTTTCATGACACCCCATTGTGTTATTATCAAATACAGTAGAGACAATACACGACACTTACGGATTTCGCCTTGCTAAAATGGGAGACAATTCGACGGTGGCGCTCCTAGTGACTTGACCTGAACAAATCGCGCTAAATTCAAATATCAATGGAAATGTATATACGGAAATGAATTACGTCTAGAAAGACAGTGGTATTGAGATATTAACTTCGAAGTTTCTAAAGCAATTCTGGATAAATGAATGAAGAATTATTTAAAAGGTTATTATTCAAAGACTGAAATTAGACATATAAACAAGGTGTGAAATGGACTGCTGTGAAATGGCTTGATCTTTCATTTATGCATTACTTTTTTAGCTTTAGCATACCTGCCTGAAATCTTACGGTTGGATTTGTATTTTTTCCTCATTTAAAAACAATGTACCATCACATTAAGACATATGTCAATAAAAATATCGGCACATTCCTTACACATATGATGCAATGAATTAACATTTAATAGCTGGACAATTTTCCTCTTAACATAAAGCCTACTAACAGAAAGACAATCTATAAAATCCCGGCTTTAATCTGAGAAGAGGGATAAAAGAAAGAAAAGTTTGAAAATGTTGTCGATAGTGATGCTTTGAGGAATATTTACGTACAATTAGAGTAAAAATGTAACATACCCTTGGCTGTATAGTCGAGGATTTTTGAAGTCGCTGGCCTGGAAATGATCTGAACAGATCTTATAATTCTTATACAAGCGTAACGTCCCTTCTTTCTTGTACACTTTATCCAAATCGCTTCTGTGACATTTCAAAACCCACAGATCACACCTACAACAACACATCGGTATTGAAGGTTAACTGCTGCACTATACAATAAAATATGCGTATTATATTTTAAGCCCGTTAAAACATGGGTCGAGCAGGTCAGAAGATTACGAAGTACTATAAAAATCTCTGTCACTGGAAGAATATATATGCAAACACAATATTACTTACATGTTCTTGTCACGAGGGAACCTGAAGAACGACCGCGCATTTTTCTCTACTTCGTAATTACTGCAGCCAAACACAGCACATACCTTTCCCCTCATGTTGAGAGGAGATATCAAGGAATGACACGCGCTACTATTTAATTATGTCAACTCACTGAAAACGCATAAATAACACCAAAAACTTCACACAAAAATACACGTGCTCTTATGACAGAATCAGTACCGTTCAGGTCTATCCGCTAGAGTGAGCTCCAATAGTTGTCCCTCGATATCTCGCTCAGTGTCGTGTATTGTCTCTACTGTATTTGTTATTATTCAAGCGATTGTTCCTTCATGACTTTCTCATTCTTATAATCATCAAAATTTAATCACCATCACCACCAATATTATTATAGTTGGTACGGTAAATCTGAATAAGACATAAACAATCAGAAAATGTACTCTCTATAACTTTTGTCATGTAGTATTTTTCAATATGACTAGCAGCAAGATAGGTAATTAAAAATTAAATTTTTTTGCACCTTTCCCTAAACTACCATTTCGAAAAGAGTGAAATAAAATATTTATAGCGTTGACTGTTGTTCCTTATTTCTCAACTTTACATACAATTCTGTTCACCCATTTTCTCGTACCTTGGCGCTGATTCAAATTCATGAATATCTCTGTTCTCATAGGTAAAAATGTATAAGACATAAATGATAGAAAATTTAACAACATATAACTTTAGTTATGTAGTATTTATCGATAGAGTCAATAATGACATTAATATCTGACAGTTAAATTTTAGGCCTTGCCCTAAACTACCATTTCACACAGCGTGAATAAAAAATGTTTATGGCCTAGATTGTAGCGACTTATTCCCCGACGTTATATACCGATTTTCATTAAATTCTCTTCAGCCGTTTTCTCGTGATGAGCGTACATACATACATACAGACAGACAGACAGACAGACAGACAGACAGACAGAAATTACGGAAAATTAGAACGTGCATTTCCCCTTGTTACTATGGTCACGACCGGTACGTAAAAATATCATTCTTGTTACATTCTGAGCAATGTACAGACAAAACTCTTTATTTTATTTATATTGAGCTGAATTAAAATTAGTCAGATTTGTCTCCAAATGGCTCCTAAAATCTCTAGAAAAGTCACTAGTCGTTATCATTGAAATTCTGTCACTAAATTACTAAGAAATACTCAATATCTAGCAACTAGTCTCTAGAACGGACCAAAGAGAACGGAATCGACTAGACTGATGTGAACGAACACGAACATAGCACGCGAGAACGAGAGACTGACAATGGATATACGCGTCGCGATATACAGGTTTCAATAAACATAGCACATTCGCGCACATTTCTCGCATTAATAAACGTCGATGTTTCGTTTGAAAGCGACCAATGAGCAAAAGACTTCCACTAGCATAAAAAAGCTGAAATGGCGGGATTTGAAAACAAATGTTTAAAGTTCACAAAAAAAAAAAAAAAAAAATCGGGAGAAATAATAGAACAATCGGGAGGCGGGAAAATCTCGAAAATCGGGATTCTCCCGCCTAAATCGTGAAAGTTGGCAGGTATGCTGACTGACTCATCATCGCCGAGCATAAACTACTGGACATAAGGAAATGAAAT
The DNA here is from genome assembly GCF_040414725.1 of Anabrus simplex. Lineage (NCBI taxonomy): Eukaryota > Metazoa > Arthropoda > Insecta > Orthoptera > Tettigoniidae > Anabrus > Anabrus simplex. The sequence goes on along the minus strand of NC_090270.1, from coordinate 259,255,827 downwards.
TCCGGTTATACGTTTACATTATAATACAGGTGCTCACTAAGGGAGGATTTTTGGATATTCCGTCGTTGGGGGGGGGGGGGGTTAACAGGGGATGAATTTTTAAAATCAGTGTATCTATATCTAAAAAACTTAACAGTTTAAAGACATGAAAATTGGTATTCTGAATCTCCTTTAAAGATATAGAAACACGTATCGTTTTTTTTTTTCTTTCGGGAAATCCTATTAAGGGGAATGAAAGGTGCAAAGGGGGCTGAAGACCTTTTTTGAGAATGCTTATATCTCAAAAACTGAAGATGTTATAGAGTCATGAAAATGGGGTATTTTGAGTCCTTTAAATATTAAGAAACACGTACTTTTTTGTTTTTGGAAAATTCACTTGGGGGGGGGGGTGAACAGGAGTGACAAACGAGGTGCTTTTTTTTTATTTGCTTTACGTCGCACCGACACAGATACGTCTTATGGCGACGATGGGAAAGGAAAGGCCTAGGAATGGGAAGGAAGCGGCCGTGGCCTTAATTAAGGTCCAGCCCCAGCATTTGCCTGCTGTGAAAATGGGAAACCACGGAAAACCAACTTCAGGGCTGCCGACAGTGGGGTTTGAACCCACTATCTCCCGGGTGCGAGCTCACAGCTACGCGCTCCTAACCGCACGGCCAACTCGCCCGGTCATGTGAATTTTTTAAATGAATGTATCTACAGTATATTTCAAGAACGTATCATGTTACAGACGTAAACATTGGAAATTGGAATATCCTGTAGAAGTAAATAAACACACATAATTTGTTTTCCGAAAATCCACTTTAGGGGAAGCGTTAAAGGGGATGAATTTTTAACTTGAGCATATCTACAGTATATCTCAAAAACGTAACGTTACAGACGTCAAAATCGGTATTTTTGATCTCTATGAAGAATAAAGTAACAATTCTTTGTTTTCGGAAAATACACTTAAGGGGGGTGTAAAAAGGACTAAAAAAGTGGTTGAATTATTTTACGAGGATAATCATTTCTCAAAAACTGAAAATGTTACAGACATGAACATTTGTATTTGGAATCTTCTTTAAAAATTAAGGAAACACGTATTTTTGTTTTCAGAAAATCCACTTACGGGGTGGGGTGGGTGTAAAGAAGTGAAGGAAGTGTTGAATTATTTTTATGAGGATACTTATATATACCAAATAGTGAAGATGATACAAACGTGAAAATTGGTATTTGGAATCCTCTTTAAAAATAAACACGTATTCTTTTGTCTTCAGAAAATCCAATTAAGGGGAGAGTAAGTGAATTGAAAAACGAGTTGAATTCTTTTTGTGAGTATACTTATACTGTATCTCAAAAACGAAGAATGTTTCGGACATGAAAATTGGTAATAGGAATCCCCTTTAAAAATAGAAAACCACGTATTTTGCGGGGGAGGGGGCGGTCAACTTAAAGGAGTGCGTGAAAGGAGTTGAATTATTTTTTGATACAAATAAGTGAACTTAAAAGACACCCCTAAGGTTTTTTTATGGGGGTGAGGAATGATGACAAAAATATGCATTTATATGAAGCCGTTTGAATTACGAATTTAAAATGTCAAATGATATCCGAGGTGTTAAATAACATAAGGTTTGAAATAAATTTATGATCCGAAAACAGATGTATTCATTCCTTCCTCAGAAACGGTGTAACGTACGAAGACACAATTCCTAATAGCGGTATATATTTTAAATTCTAGGTGTGAAATAGGAAATATTTTTAAACGTTCCACCCCTAAAGTGTTAAATAATGAGGTTAGTTCCGTAAACGAAAATAGTCATCCCTCCAAGACTGTTTTACGTACAAAGTTGTAATTTTACGAGAAGGTTCTTCTTTTATGTACAAAGCGTAAAATCTCCTGTACTTCGAAATATTTCTCCCATAAGGGGTTTAGATTGGGGTGGACCCTCTAAAACACAATATCCATTCTTCGGAAACCGTTTCAGGCACGAACTTACTTTTTTTATGAAGGGCTGTCTTCTATATCCTAGATGCTAATCAATATTTAAACGCATTCACCCCTTAAAGAAGCATTAATTCCTCCATTACTTTTCGACATACAAAATCAAAATTTCACAGGTTGGTCGCTTTTACGTCCTAGATGTTAAATAATATATAGTTTAAATTCTTCCGTATGGAGTTCAAATGAGTGTCAGATCAACGAACTTTGAATAATAACTTTCAACTTAAAACCGTAGCGAAGCACGGGTATCTTGCTAGTACAGTAATAAAACAGCTACGATTGCTGCGCTTGACCACCTCATCCCCTTTCAGCAGGTATGAAATTCATCTGTATCTTCGTCATCCCTCCAACATCATCTCGCCAAACTCCTCAAAATAAAAAAGCTACAATGCAAGGTCCGATTGCTACACAAAATGACCTACAAAAGGCATATTCATATTTGTAAAACTCGATGAACCCTGACAGCAACATACCGACTACGCAAAAGCTTAGGGAGAAAGACTGCTCACTTTGGATGCCAACCAGAGACAGTTTTCTGAGAAAGCAATAAGTGACGTGCTTTTTGAAACAAGCTTGGGCACTCTCCATCGCAACTCCGTAGAAATAAATGAAGCATGTCAAAGTCTAAGTCCTCAAAGTACCACACAACCGGGAACAAGTAATGGCAGAACATCATCCTTCTCCACATCTAATTATTCTTCTACTCACAGTGACAATCCACCAATCAACAAGCAACATCAGGATTTATCAGTGGTGACTTTTTTCAACACCTTCGCAGATTGAGGATTTTAATTTTGATTGCCTTATTTCTTTCTGTTTAATCAATGCATAATTACTATAGACTTTTGGTTTAAATTATTCAATATTCGTTTCACTACTTCTATCATACTATTTTCATATAGGTAGTGAAGAGGTTATGTGCAATGGCAGACTGGTATAATTAGGTAAGTAGGAAGGTATCTGGAAAATATATTTAAAACACTTACTTTCAGGTAGTCTCGTAGGACATGAACAAGAGTTTCACACATTCCGATTATAGCTTCGCTGATAGTTGCAGGCGACATGATGACAGAGAACTTCAAATCTTCAAAATGTCTTCCCGTAGCTAAGTACTTCAAGGTTAAGGCTAATATTCCATTAACAGGAATACATTTCCTGATGTTTGTGTTCAGCCTTCTCGAGAGTGATCCTACCATCTGTAATCATTTTATGAACGTCCTTTCTTTCATTCTGAAATAATTGTAAACATCTTCCGCATCCGTCAACCTCAGCAGCCTCAAATGAGAACATTCTTCACGTTTTTCAACCACTCTTTCATCTACCGATTTCTCTGAACTCTACGAATACTTCCCGATAGCCATAATTATGGCCACACAATCTTTTTTTTCGATCCTCCATGTTTTCAAAACACATAACGCCACAAAAATTCACTTGAAAAGACACAATTTCACTAGCCTGAATGGTGGAAACAAACGCACTCAGCACATTACAGTTATTGCTAGTTGCTTTACGTCGCACCGACACAGATGGGTTTTATGGCGACGAGGGGACAGGAAAGGGCTAGGAGTGGGAAGGAAGTGGCCGTGGCCTTAATTAAAGTACAGCCTCAGCATTTGCCTGGTGTGAAAATGGGAAACCACGGAAAACCATTTTCAGGGCTGCCGACAGTGGGATCCCAACCTACTATCACCCGAATACTGGCCGCATTTAAGCGACTGCTGCTATCGAACTCGGTAGTTATTGACAATAATATTGACCGTGTAGGGTATGGCGATATTGACGGCTAGGTTGATTGGAGTAAACGACTGTATTGAGAATACTGGTTTTGTCAAGAATATTGATTGTGTAAGGATCGCTTAAGACGGCAACGATTTGAAGATGGCAAGAGTGTGGAAAACTTCGTGCGCAACTGGCTGGTGACACGACACTGTTCCTTTTACGATGAGGGCATCAAAAAGCTACCCATACGCTGGGACGCATTTCCAAAGCAGCTATGAAGAAAAATAAATTGCAATTGTCTTGTGTTTTTCAATAAATGAATTTAAATAAAAATAAAATCCCGTTTATACTTAAACCCCCTCGTAAATGTAAAAAAAATGATCTATATTCCTTTTATTATGACGTATGGTTATGAGACAAAACTGTTCCTCCATATATTATAACGAAGTCATCGTTTTTGTTTAGATAGTTTATATAGTCTACTGCTTTCTAATTTTGACAGTATTAAATAATCAAAGTAAAGATAGAATCAAAATCAAATTGCTGTAATTGTTAAATATAATGCCATACACTGTAACTCGCGGAGTAAAAATGTAGTGGTGGTGGTGGTGGTGGTGGTGATGATGAAGTACAACTAGGCAACCATCCTCTGTATAACACTAATCAGGGAGAGGAAAGATAAGATATCCAACACTTCGAAAAATGAAAGTATCGGCTAAAGAATGGCAAGGTCCACGAAGTGCGTGAAAATGAAAGACTCCCTAGGCATCGAGTGCTCTAATACCATTAGGGTCAGAAAAGGACAAGAGTTGACCACGGGAGGTCGGACAGGATAGATGAAGACGAGGAGCCTGGCACATGGAGTTAGTAAATAATACACTAGAGGTAGCACTGGTGCTGCAGTCGCGTGCGAAGTTGAACGAGCGCGCTGTTCGGCAAGAGCTGGATTGTTTGGCATTTACACTACGGGAGTTTCTCGATATATTGGAGTCTTATACTTCTCTTAAAGAAAATGTCAGTCTCCTGTGCAGCTTATGGCTGCATAGGGAGGTTCATAAAGGGCAATGGCGTATCATTTCACAGGTATGTTTATTTGATATCCATTTTCGTGCGAATAAAATAATAATTTGTGTGACACTTATGGTCATATGGAATGGCCTACTTGTGCTGACTTCGCGGTTTCTTTCACTGTCGGCGTGAATGAGATTCTTTGGACTTTACCATGAAGACTGAAAGTAACGTTTTAGGAAATATAAGGGAAGACATTTTTCTTTCACTGATTGGTCATGTCTTTGAAAGCGATTATCCACAAAATCCAACGAAAGAGTATACGAATATAGGCCTATGTATACAAAGAGCACTAGGAAAGTTTTGCAATACGCAAAACCGGCTGGCTGGACACCCCTGTTATGGTGAGGGATGAAAACCGTTCTAGAAGACAGCGAGGCGCGACCTTCACACCAGCTGTTATCAAGCAGTGGGATTGAAAGCAAGTTAAGATGTCAGTGTGGTCTAAACTGGACTGGACTGAACAAGTGACAAATACATGCCGTAAAGTGCAGAAATATCTTATTCCTCTCAAACGCTACGCTTCCATATTTCCAAAACATTTTAAGATACAACTTGTAAAATCTTGAAGTCTATTACGACCACAGATTTACAGATCCTTATGTCTTACTGTAAAAACACTTATTTAGCTGAGCTAAACACTGTTAAAAAAATAAGATTAAAATACCCGAACCTGAGAGTGAGTGCAAGTTTCTCAGCTGGGCTGATAGGCTTCTTGTACCGATTGCACGGGTTTTTCAAAATTTCATTTTTTAAAAGTTACAGAATATAACTAAACACTCAGTCTGAAATATTTCCTGAACTTTGTCTCATCACTTAAAAGATGCCCCTTAATTAAACTGTTATAGCGTCCTTTCTCATAGTGCGATGCAAATATACTATTGGCATTCCTTTTTTCGGGCCGAGATACAACATTAACAATTCTTCTTCTTCTTCTTCTTCTTCCATTCAAATGTCAAAGAAAGCCCTGTCACTAACGAAATCGCCCGTGCTCTCGTCCATTTCTAACGGACTGGACTGCGCGACTGGCGGCTGGAGTCGTGTCTAAGAAAACACCCCACGTGCCCGTCGCTTGCGGCTGCTGTCGCCAACGTATATGGCGACTCCAGTCGTTGCGGCTACTTGTGATTAGTACCACCATGCGGGGAGCACCCTGGGTCGCTTTCACTTGCGCGTAGTACCACTATGTTACAGTAGGTACCAAATAGGTTTGTGATTAGTAGCAACAGAGTGCATTGCCGGCTTCTACAGTACCTGTGATTCGTACCCCTATATGAGGAACACCATGGGATGAGCGACCCCATAGTTCTGCCTTGCCTATGCTTGGTACCCACTATGTAAGGAACACCACGGGATACTGCGGGTCCCTGTGGTTAGTACACTTATGTGAGGAACGCCATAGGTTTGCGTTGCCTGTAAATAGCGCCGCAGTGTGCGAAACACCATAGGTTTGTGTTACATGTGCTAATTTCATTACCTGTGAGTAGTACCATAATGTGTGGAATACCGCGAGTCTACGCTACTTTTGATTAGTACCGCAACATGACAAATAGCATGGTTCTATTTTCCTAGCGATAAGTACCATTATGAGGCGCTCATGACCTGGATTTTGAACCCGTTTCTATTACAACCATCATCGATTCAGTATTGTACTTTAGTCGCAGTCCCTTAGTCAGTAATACTATTATTTAACGCTAGTTTCTGGGAATGTGGGGCATTGCGGGTAAGATCCACAGATTGTTTTAACTTCATATCCATCCATTCATTCTTGTCCTCACTTTTTCGAATCTGGTCAGTAGAGGATTCTGGATTTTTAAATTGTCATAACATTTCGTCTCATTTCGCACCATTAGGGGCCGATGACCTAGATGTTAGACCCCTTTTAAACAACAAGCATCATGATCTTCATGATCCTCATCTGTTGTTCCCGAAGATCTAGTTCAGTTATGAATCGTGCAATTGTACGACTGAGGCGGCGTTGACAAAAAAAAAAAAAAAAATGTGGTAGATTCATCCTACTATCAGTGAAAGATCAACGAAGGGTAAATTTGTCCTTATTCATGAGAACCTGAAGCTTTACCCAGACATTTTTTTTAAATAATACCGGATGTCACTGAACTCTTTTCACGATCTATAGTCAGTTATAAGTGGCGAAATATCGTCGTCGTTGCTGTTCATTCTAACGATATGCAATGTTTTACTACGAAATGAACATGTAACTTTCCTCATCAGGAAGTGAGGGGCCCATTTCCAATTATTGGGGGGGGGGGGTCGAGTATCTTAGTGCCGCTACTGCGCGTATTGTACAAACATGGGTACCTCTCCACTTCCAGAATGAAATGTTCACTGTCCACATACTCCATGAACGAAAATGAAATACGCAGTAAATACCGTCTCGTGTGGCCATTGTCCACCAGCGTATGCAGTGAAAGAAATGGGCTCTGGCCTATCCCTTCAACAGCAAGACCTTGAACTGCATTTACTGGCAAGTGTGGCCCATCACATTGCAAAACATGGTGCGCATTTTTTATACTGCATTTGCTGCTGACTTCCAACAGCATTTACTGCTCATGTGGCCCTAGCCTTACTCGTCCAACCGAAGAATGGTATCAAAAAGTTACGCATTTTGAGGTACTGTTTGACAGTTTTCACGGGCTTTACATTTCGGAATGTGAAAGAGTAATACAGACTGACTTCTACAGTTAAATCAAATTTTCCAGAACTTGACGAGAATATTATATCGCTGTACGTCAGAACTAGGACTTTCATTAGAATACGCCACCTCAAAAAAAAAAAAAAAAAAAAAAAAAAAAAAAAAAAAAAAAAAAAAAGACCATCATATAGATGCTATGTAGAAGTATTCAGCGAAAAAGAGTCGACTGTGGGCAGTTTCAGCTTCTTCAACAACTTCCTAAGCCATCAAAACGTGAGTTCTAAATACAATTAAACCAATAACTATTCCAATGTTCCTATGTATGTATTGTTCTTACAGCCGGCTTTTAAGATGTAATTACTCAGAGTTTCTTCTATTTTCTATCAACAGTATTATATCACTGATCGCAGGTGGTATATAAAGAACCACTTTATTATAATAAGGCCAAAGTTTTATTTATTTATAAGAAAATGAACTTATTTCTCCTAATTATCGATGTTTATGCTGCATGCAGGCAATGCAGGCGCACGCTTCTAGCCCTTCCGGCTACTTCACGCGCGATCAACCAATGAGACCGCTGTGAGCGGGAATTACCTAATATACTCTATCTACCTTGTGAAAACCCCTTGGGGCTGTATTGTTTCAAGACGACTTCTTATTGGAGGTCTAAAACATATAGGAGCAACCATCGTGCGAAATTGCAGCCTCGTACGTCAAGGGGTTCCAGAGGAATATTTTTTATCATCTGCCCTTACTCCAATTCAGAACCCCTTAGTGGTGTATTGTTTTAATACGTCTAATTTAGAATCTAAGACACTGAGGGGTCATCATGTGACATTTTTCAACCTTGCATGGCAAGCGGTTTGATTTTGGAATGACGACCATTTTCCCCGTCTTCCAAGCTCAAGGGAAGTATCCCGTTTTCAGGCAGGTTAATATGGATCAAATCCTTGAGGAGATCCGGCGTGGCGTCGTCTCGGGTGCCTTGGCGGTACTGAACCCGCGGCCGGACTGCATTCGTAGTCATTAACCGGCGAGGACCCGTTTCCAGCGTGGTCCACACATTTTGAGGACGGTCCAGAACATTATTATTAGGGTGGGTGATAGTAGTTGAATTTTGGTTATTATCATTATTATTATTATTATTGATGTTCTGGATCAAGTACTTTAATATGACAATACCGGACAGCTTGCTGTTTTCTGCAAGAAAGTTGACAGTGCTGCTACCTACATGGCTTGGTGTGACCAATTCTTCAATAGCATTTATGGCCATCTGTACGGTTCTTGGCGCACTGCCGTGTTTTTTATAACGTATCAGTGTTCGTCACTAAATAATCTTACATTACAGTTATATTCCAAGAAAAGTGTTATGCGCTATACAAAGTACCCAGCAAGATAATGAGCATGGAAACTGATAAGGACCGCAAGTATTAAAAAAAGTAATCACCTCGCATCTGTGTTGAGGTTACATTATATGCCCCTTATATTACGAAAAATCAATCAAATACTCGTTAATGGGATGTAAAACCAGTATTATTAACAAATATGGAAATCTAGTATACTCAAACTTCAGGGTCACAATCGAAAACTTGTAGGCCTGTAGCGTAATGGTTATCGCGATAGTCTAGAAATTGAAAATTGAAGGCCATAGGTTCCGAATCCAGTCACATTTTTTAACTGTAAGAAAATAATAACAATAATACTACTCTTTACGTCCCACTTAGTACTTTTATGGTTTTCGGAGACACCGAGGTGGCGGAATATAGTCCTGCAGGAATTCTTTTACATGCCAGTAAATCTACCTACACGAGGCTGACGTATTTGAGCACTTTCAAAGGATCGAACCTGCCAAATTTGGATAAGAAGGCCATCGCATCCGCCGTCTGAGCCACTCAGCCCGGCGTAAGAAAATTATTTAAGTGTATTATTGGCATAGGCTTGAGCACCAGTTCCCCCTGTGTGGGGGGGGCGGTAGAATAACACCTACAGTATACCCTGCCTGTCGTAAGAGGCGACTAAAAGGGGCCCAAGGGGCTCTGAACTTTGGAGCGTGGGTTGGCGACCACGGGGCCCTTAGCCAAGCCCTGACATTGCTTCAACTTACTTGTGCCAGGCTCCTCACTTCCATCTATCCTATCCGACCTCCCTTGGTCAACTCTCGTTCTTTTCCGACCCCGACGGTATTACATATGTAGGCCTAGGGAGTCTTTCACTTCCACGCCCTTAGTGGCCCTTGTCTTCCTTTGGCCGATATTTTCATTTTGCGAAGTGTCGGATCCCTTCCAATTTTCCTTCTGATTAGTGTTATATAGAGGATGGTTGCCTAGTATTGTTAGGAGATCAGAAGAATGCACATGCCCTGTGAGGTACGGGGAGAAGGGGTTTTCACCAGGAGAGTCAGTGACGCAATGGGTACCATAGCAACTCCGCTACTACCCAGGCGACTTTACATGATCTTCTATTGGCAGCTCTTCGCTCTTGTCAGTTGTAATCCAGCAAACTGCAAAGTGTGAGCGAATGTTTTCGTGTAGCAGATCAGAGCAGATAAGAGCCGATCTCGCTCGGCAGAACAGGAAGCTCGTGCTTGCAGGCCACATTCCTCATGCTTGCATTCTTCTCATCTCTACACAGTAGTACTTCCTCTTAAAACAATAAAAAACACCATCACTTGAGCACCAGTCCAACTAATTGCATACGTGTGTATGGTAATTCTCCATGCATAAAATTGTTAAAGAGTTTTTAGGAAATTCTGAACACTTCTTCCTTGTCAGGAACATCGTAATTCATTCACGCAACCCCAATATTATGTATTTCTGTCTTCGGGGTAAAACAGAAAAATTCAAAGTACAGCAAAAGCGAGATAGCAGCGTGAGGAGTACCCCTGTAGCGTTCGGGAAGATCGGCCGTACCGAAGATGATGATGATGTCAAAATAATGGACCTAAACTCCTGTTCCTTAATTACAGCTTCTCTTTCTCAAAATCTTAATAAATCATGGATGTTGTTATCTTCCCCCTCTGGCGCTTTGGCTGAATGGTTAGCTCTAGTTGCCCCCGCCCCCCCCCCCCCATTTTATGATACCTTCATTCTTCGGAGTGTTGGACCTCTTTCATTTCCCTTCTGATTAGTGTTAATAGAGGATAGCTGGCCAGTTGTACTTCCTCTTAAAATAATCACCACCACGGAATGGTCAGCGTACTGGCCTCCGGTTCAGGGCTTCAGGAACAAGTAACAAACCTAGGGAACTATTTGACGCTGCGGAAGAGTTTTCACCGACCAGAAGTCTGACTAACATCAAAGGGACCGCTAAAGTCTTGAGTTGACTCTCAGTTAGATATTCTGGTGAACTGACTTGACGAATTAAAAATGTTTGCCTTGTATAAATATGGAAAATATATCACAGGTTGTATGGTTCGTTACCAACTCTGATATTTTGTACGTATATTCGCTGTGAATAGTTATTGTTCTCAGTGGTGTATGTAGCAAAATAATAATTATTTAATATGATATTGATATCTTATTGCACTGTGTACTTAGTAAGCTTTGTTCGAGTTCATTCCATTGCTGGTAAAATCGCATAATATGTGCGACGTTGAAGATGGATCCAAGAAAACTGTTGGTAATACTGGGCTACTGGCTGCAACAGCATGTTCAGTGTTCATAATGGCTGCCAGCTGTAAGACGTGTGTGATGCTGAGACGCTTGAGTACCCTGTGAAATAGTTTAAAGCTAACAAAAGTGGAGAAAAATTAGGTGGAAAATCTAAACCAAATTGTTTTAAACGTTTACAGTAGCCTACGAAATCAGAATCCGCTGTGGACTGTGGAAGACGTGGCGAAAAACACCGCGCAGCTGACCGGCGTTTCTGTGTACAGTGTTTACGCCGCTCGCGTGGAATTTAAACTCCACGAAAAATCCAAGTTTCCAGCGAAAGGTCGATGTGTCACTCCCCGTAAATAAAACAGGAAGGGCCTTAACACGATATGGGAATAGGATCCTTGGCGTATTAGATGATAATAATAATAATAATAATAATAATAATAATAATAATAATTTGTACTTTGCTTTATGTTCGTAACCGCCCTCTACCTGCAAAAATGTTGTCATGAGGGGATCATGAGTTCGTTTTTACTTTTCGAATGACGAGACTAGAATATTTACAACATTCCTGGAAACATTGTAGTTTGCAATCCCACTCACAGGTGGTTTTTTTTCAGCCTTTTGAACTGTGAGAAACTGCCACTGACAGTCGTTGCACGAGAGCGGAATCGTATACTTATGTTGTAAGTCCCCATGTGCCTCACACAAATTGCATTATGAAATAAAAATAAACCTTGCTTCTCTTGCCTTGGTATTCATCAGTAATCTGTAGGTTTTACAGGGTCAATAAAGGAATACATAGGTATGGTACGTGAACAAAGTACAGCTATGTGAAAGGATGTGATTTCGTTTGATGCTTCACTATTTGAGAATGAAGTACTTGTCAGATAGACGCACGGCGTTAATAATAAGCTGGTTGTGGCGGAGATGGAGAACGGAGACGGGAAAGGGGAACAGGGGACGTGCTCACGTGCGGAAGGATACTTTACCTAAGCTCTTGACTTGAATTTCAGTATAGTAATACCATTCCTTATACAGCCAGTCCCTGTTATGATTGGTGTGAAAATAACGCCCATAGGGTAGGTTGGTGCATGCATTTCAGTGGGCTTGGCAGACTGATATGAAATAGCAACTTTTGGCTCGGTGAGGAAAGCAACGGGAAACTACCTCACTCCTCGTTTCACTAGTATGCCTCTTCAGTGACGCCTAGGCTGTCTATGATAGCCTTTGGTGGAGCTGTGGAGGATCAGAGCAGCCTTCGGGCTGAATACCCAACATACACTTTAGACATGCTCATTTCAAAATTTCACCTCCTTTTTAGTTTCCCTTAAGTGGAGTTTCCGAAAACAAACCACCTATGCTTTTTACTTTTACAGGAGATCCCCAATAGCCATGTTGAAACACCGGATCCTGTGAGATCTCCGAAGTTAAGCAACATTGGGCGTGGTCAAGATTTGGATGGGTTGCCGCGCGCTGTTGGTGGGGGGTAAGGGAATGGAGGGGCGGAAAGGAACTGGCCACCCAACCGCATGTAAACGCTGCCTCAGGCACACCTCAGGAGGTGCGGACCTGCCTTCGGGCAGAATACACCCTTACCTCACCTTACCGAATAGCAATTTTTACGTCTCTAACATTTTATGTTTCTGAGATATACTAAAAATATTCTAAAAATTCACCCCCATTTGTTTGGATTTTCCAAAAACAAAAGAAAAAAAGAAAAATAGGAGTTTCTTTATTTTTAAAGGAGATTCCAAATACAAATTTTCAGACCTGTAATATCTTCAGTTTCTGATATGTAAGTATCCTCATTAAAGGCACCCATCCTAGTGGGATTTTCCAAAAACAATAAAATACAAGTTTCTTTATTCTTAAAGGAGATTCTGAATACCAATCTTTACATCTGTAAACTTTTAAAGTTTTGAGATATAGATTAACTCGTTTTAAAAATTTACCCCCTTTTCACCCCCTTAGCGACGAAATATCCAAAAACCCTTCCATAGCGAGCACCTACATTGTAATATATATGTATCCTCGAAATTTCATTTCTTAATGTCCAGTAGTTTTGGCTTGACGATGATGGAGTGAGTGAGTGAGTCAGTCAGTCAGTCAGTCAGTCAGTCAAGACATGTTCGTTTATATATATATTATATAGATAAAGCACTTGAATAATCTAGATTTCGTTTCAAGACTGCATGGAGTTCTTTTAGAAACACTGACCAATGAAAGGCACCTAGCTATTCCAGATTCTGAGGAAGGATTGGTGCTGCTGTATGCAGTTGAGCCACTCGGAAACACAACAAAGAACCAGAGCATTGGATCCAAGGACGGAAGCATTACCGTCCCAAGACATGCAGTACAGGATAACGTTGGCTGAATGATCAGCGTTGTCATCTTCCGTACAGAGGGCCCCGCCAGGCCGGAGATTTTAAAATTAAATGGTTATTTCCCGTGGCTTAAGGACTTTGTGTTTGTACTGTCCCCATCATTCCAAAATTCACACAATACACAACAATCCCCCCCCCCCCGCTGCACCAGAAAGCCGAACATGTTCTCGGACACTCCCGGCACTTAAAAAAAGTCATACGATAAATAAATAATAAACAGAGATACAATAATAAGATACAACAATTTACACAAGGGGAGAGATTTTTTCAGAAGCTACTTTGAAAAGGGGTTTCCAAATTAGTTCAAGAAAACCAACAGCAAAACTCTTAGACATGATGGCTTCACAGCGTTGAGTGCTTTCGCTATGTTCGCCGAACTTGTAGACCATCTTCACTGTCTTCAACTGCCCAAACCCTACCGTTATTTTCTCCACACTCAGATGTTACGAGGGAATGGTTAGCTCCACCAAGCGATGTCTGCGGAAGATATTCAATCGTTCCAGAATCGATAGAGAAGGATTATACACAATCCTCAAAGTACTGAAGCTGCATTGAACAAAGAACCATCTCAGTTTCCCAATCAATCTATTATAGAATTTCTTGCAGCATGAGTGCAATGCGTTCAAATAAAGAAACTTCAAATCTTGCTCAGCTACTGAGCCCAAAGGAACTTTGTGAAATGTTCATTTTACTGCTCCTTTTTCTGCATTCATTGAAAGACTAGGTAAATAATTGACCGGGAATCTCCCACCTGCGTGACAGCCCTAAATGCAGATCAATGGTAGTGAATGAAAATTTAAAAAATAAAAATAAATCAACACACACCATTTCGCATATCAAGATAACTCGATTCTTACAGTTACACCTACAGGCGGGCATATGATTATAATTTGAGATGAGTAGGTCGGATCACAAATAAAGGGTACTGAAATCGAACTGGTCACAGAACGATGTGATAAACGTTACCAGGAAAAAAATAAATAAAATGGATTGACACGTCCAGAGTCACCCAGGACTTGCACAGTTGGTTTCAGCATGAAGTGTAGAAGGGAGAAATAGTCGGAGACCAAGCCATGCCATAGATACAGGATGAAACCAAACAAACCAAACCCCATGGCACTACAGCCCTTGAAGGGCCTTGGCCTACCAAGCGACCGCTGCTCAGCCCGAAAGCCTGCAGAATACGAGGTGTCGTGTGGTCAGCACGACGAATCCTCTCGGCCGTTATTCTTGGCTTTCTAGACCGGGGCCGCTACTATCTCACCGTCAGATAACTCCTCAATTCTAATCACGTAGGCTGAGTGGACCTCGAACCAGCCCTCAGGTCCAGGTAAAAATCCCTTACCTGGCCGGGAATCGAACCCGGGGCCTCCGGGTAAGAGGCAGGCACGCTACCCCTACACCACGGGGAGATACAGGATGAAGCAGAAACGGAAATATTAGTTTTCACAAAAAGCTGTCCTGTAAGGGCTCTTTTACTTCCCAATTAAATCTTTTGACAAGGCTGGAGTATTTCAGCATCTTCAAATATCACCTAACTGAACAACCTGCCATCCTGGGCTCAAAAAGCAAGCACTTTGTCATATGAACCACTCAGCCTGGCACAAATACGGATATTTTCCTTTTAAAGGAGCCATCAAGGGTACAAGTTGTGACCTTTGTAGAAGACAGAATAACTACATTTAAACAAACAAAACATCGAATTACAAGACCCATTGATAGCTGTCACGTTTGCACTAACTGGTTCTCAAAAATAACTGATTTAAGGGAAGCCAATAAAATGGGCCATATTTCGAGAGTAACCTACACCATTCTTTCGTCTACGATCGGTATAGTGCTTTTAGAATTCTTTATTCCAAATCTCGTGAATCAGGCTGGCAAGCATGTGGAACCAGTGTCTGGTAAAATACATACACACTAGTCTCTAATGAATAATCAGTATAAATACTATAAATATCAACAGTGCATATTAACAACACCACAACTTAAGTTTTTGCTATGGCAAGTTCTGTAGGTCATGTGTCTCCCAAAAGAGGTATAGTGATGTGAGAGAAGGTCCACAGCCCACGTGAGTTATGCTTGAGAATTTATGCCGAGCACTAGTCTGTGATTGCAACAGTGCATTAAGTAGTTTCACATTTAAAAGTTCTTGCAACTACTAGCAAGTGCATTATTTACCATTTCAGAACTTGATCACCTTTGCCCCCAGGAATTAACCCGGTAATAATTCTTGGTGTAGGCCGAGTGAACCTCAGGACCACGTGCCCCTCCGGAAGTGGATATTTTGTTTCTTAAATTTTAGACTACCTGACAGGGAATCAAGCCCACATCCTTCGAGGTGAACCGAGCACGCCTATACTGCCTTGGCCTGGCAGCCCCTTATAAATGAAAATTCTGTAATTAAAAAAAAATAACTTCCTCTGAAGTACATAACACTTTCTCTGGATTAAACCCCAGTGATTCTATCTCAGATTTTAAAATATATAAAGAAAAACAAACAGTGCATTCAGAAAGACCTGCAAACTGTTGAGAAAGCAATAGGTCTTTAAAAAATGGTAATAATGGAATATTAACCATTAGTTAAATCATGTAAGTTATAAATATCCGACAAATTTTAAGCATTCCTTTCTTTCTTTGCTTCTCAGTACGTACATTTTAGAAAAATAATTTTACTCACCACAATGAACAGTGGACACTACAACAAACAAATATTACCCTCAGCTGGCAGGTAAAAACAGGTAATGCTATTCATAGACTGCCATAATGAATTCTGTGTGATTGTCAAGGAATGCCCCATTAGCCATTAAAATACAGAATTATATTATTGAGCTGATTAACATGAGGAAATGTAAGACAAGATTCCTACTGCTTAAAATTTTGAGTTAGTGTTAAACATAAAACAAAACAAAAATCTTATTAATATGTAGCAATACAGCAGAACCCTGGTAAACTGAACTACGATAATTGGGGCTGCGGTCTGTTTTGGAAAGATTTGGAATATTCAAGTAAAAACACGGAATACTGTAAATATGTATGCTACGTAGAACAGCCCGCTGCTGCCAGACTGACCGGCATGATGGTTATGAGAGACAGCCACACTACCGCAGATTTAATTCCTTACGCCAACAGAAGATAACCGATTCTTCTGGTTAAGTTTTCATAGAAATGTGAGTTACCTAGATTAAGAGGAAAATCCAGTATTTTTAGTGCATTACAAAACACAGTAATGACATTTTTATGCAACAAACATGTTTTAAATATGGTATAGAATACAATGTAAAATTGCTTACAGCATTGGTCACTTATATTTTATAGCTTTACTTTTGTTAAAGTTACAGTATACTAGAATGTAATTAGCAATGTATGGTATTTGAATTCTTTTCCACTAAATGTTGGCTACAAAAAAATATTTTCAAGTGCAGCACCATGATTAAATAATTTCTTTGAACTACAAGTAAGATTCCCCCCCCCCCCCCCCCTTTAATCAGAGTTTTTGTTTGGATTATCCAAAATTAGGAATTTTCAGGGTTCTGCTGTATGTATTTTAAAACAAAGCGCAAGTTAGTATGCCCCCTCATACAGTCATATCTCACCAGTAAATTATGAACAGTACAATATCAATAAATTAGCTGTTTTATACCCAGAATGGTGCTGGATGACTGGGATTCAAAGCCTACAATTTTTTTTTTACTTTCAAATAAAACTCTACACACTCAAATAGGTTTACATTTGTACACTTTGTATAATATACAGCGTTTAAGAAAAGTTTTAAATTACAAACTTCATTAAAACATGTTTAAAAAAATCACAAAACATATAAAAATGAATATTATACTTTGAAACAGAAAAGTAGCCTAAATAATATCGCTTTCACAGAATTGCAAGAGCCTTGAATGCACATTCAATTCCTTGTGTGAAGGGACACTTGGAACGCAGTGACTCCAAGCCTTTTATACAAATGCAAATAGGATCAGTTTCACATTACTCATCCCATCATACGGAGGTATTGAATGTAGCAAGTAATTTCTGTCACACTGTTTAACGGTAACTCTATGGCACAGTCTCAAGATGTGGCATATCATAAATCTTACTTACCAACATCCAAAGTGAAAGACAAGCGAAGCTTTTCTACATCAAGCTGCCATTCAAACCCAAACATTTCAAATTAAGCCAGAGGAAAAAGCTGCCTGCTATTATAGAGATTGAACTGTCTGATTATAGTATATTCAGTTTTCAGACAATACACAATTGTAGGCTAATATGTAGTACAATAAGAATTGTTGCTTTAAAGGGCCCCATCATATTCACTCCAGACTTCCTTTCTATGAAAGATGCAATAACAAGTTGTTTGCATCTTATTCTATACAAAACACATGAAACAAAAATATAGAAGAATAAGGAAAGAGTACAGGAGATGAAGGAAAATTAAAATGAGCTTATAGCAACATATGTTCACATTCATTATTGATCTACTGAACAGTGTACAATAACAAGATACACTGTATATTTTGACACTAATGATTACAATGCAAGACTAACTTTGAAAGAAAAAGCCTTTTCGCATCACAAGCTACACTATGAGCTGAAAATGAAGGCTCTCTCAATGTAACAGTTTTTATTTCACAAAAATTCCCAGTTTATTTCCATTACACTTCCCATAAAACAGCAATTCTTGGTTAAATAAGAAATATTTCAAAAAGGAAAGGTTCTTAATTTCTTCTTGCCAGTGGCTTAATGTCACACTAACTTAGTTTTAAGTGATGATGGAGGAGAAAAGGAGTAGAAATGAGAAAGAAACGGACATGGCCCTAATTACGAAGCAGCCCCACGATCTGCCTGGCATGAAAACTCGAAATCACACAAAACAATTTCCAGGACTGCCGATGATAAAGTTAGATTCCACCATCTCCAGAATGCAAGCATGTGACTACACAGTCCGTACTGCACAGTAATGTGCTAGGTGACAGGTTTCCGTTTTAGTAATTATCAACAGTAACAGCCAAAGTCAACTGATCGGGAGACTCCCTCAACAATTAATAAGAAAATATGAATAGGGCCAAAGCTGCACTATCCTACAAATAAGAAAAACGACCGTCTTTGAACCTGCCACAGCTTATTCCACTTTAAATAAAATAAAGGGAAGTCAGAAATCTATGTAAAGGATTTATTTTGTCTACATACCATGGATAGTTGTAATTAGAATCCTACTGGTACTGAATTTTGGTATGCTTCCTTAAATACAAGAAGTTACAAATCGGTAATATCAATCATTAAAAGCAAATCCAGTGCATCCAGCAATCTCATATCACCCACAAATGACTCACCCACTCCATCACACAAACGGGGGCACTAATTTTGTAGTAAGCAGTGCTTCATTAAACATGCTTACTTTACTAGACAGGCACCCATATGACTCGATAAGTAGGTAGATGGTAAGGGTTATTCTGCCCGAAGGCAGGTCCGAACCTCCGCAGAGGTGTTCCTGAGCCAGAGTTTACGTGCGGTAGGGTGGCCAGTTCCTTTCCGCTCCTCCATTCCCTTACCCCCCACCAACAGCGTGTGGCAACCCATCCAACTCCTGACCACGCCCACTTCGGAGATCTCATGGGATCCAGTGTTTCGACACGGCTACAGCTGTTGGCACTCAATAGGTGCACAACTATAGTAACTTGGCACCACCATGGTGGAAAACTCACATATGACTTCGGCTGCAGTCCCGTGAATGTTCTGCCAGGCAGATGTTTGCAAGTATCCAAGAGTCAACAATGGCCTCTTGATTTGGTTGGGAATTACAAAAATTTTACTACAATAGAGTTGCTCAAACGATCTTTGCTTATCCAACATTCCGCGTTATCTGACACTAGTAGACTTAATTTGAACTTTTGGTGGAGACTAAATTCTGGGACACCCGGCGTGGAGTGTGCGACTGTGGGACAAGCAATGGCCTGAATGCTGGCGGTAGGACTGGTCTTTTCTCAAGGATAGGTGCAGCGAGTCTTCAGTCATTGTTCAGTGTAGTATTGGTTGGGTGCGGATGTTAATAGTTTTCATATCCTCCTTGAGTATAGCGAGTAAACGGAAGAAAGTGATTGTTTCAATGGAAGACAAGTTGAGAGCATTAAAGAGACTGGACAAAGAGGAAACTCTTCAAAAAGTGGCTTCAGATTATGGTGTTGGATGTGTTACAGTGGGAGACTGAAAAAAAAAAAAAAAAAGTGGCGAGGAATTGAAAAGTGGTGCACTACCAGAGCAACAAGTGATGCACTAAAATTTTTTTTTTTTTTAATTTTAAAATGTGAGTACAAAAGACGAGTACTATTTCTTTGATTCACCAAAACCGGGAAAAGGACCTGCAATTATCTCGCCCCATACTGCAAGAAAAGGCAGTATATTTCCAGAAGGAATTTAATGAAGGGAGCCCTAATTTTACTGCCAGTGCTGGGAGGCTTGATCGGTGGGAAAAACAGTACGGCATTAGGGAGCTTAATATCTCTGAAGAAAAACTATCAGCTACATCCAAAAAGGTTGTGAATTTTTTTGGAATTTCAAGAAATAATTCTTGCTGAAGGATTAACCGGTGATCAGATTTTTAATTGTGATGAGACTGGGTTAAATTTCAAGATGCTGCCATCAAAATTTCCCGCAGCCCAAGCCGAGACGTCTGTACCTGGCTATAAGCGTAGTAGGGAAAGAGTTACTGTTCTTGCCTGGAATAATGTTACTGGGAACTTAAAAGCAAAATCGCTTATAATCGGTAAAGCAAAGAAGCCTACGAGATTTAAAAACATTTCTATTAATGCTCTTCCAGGCCATTACACGAATCAGAAGGCTACCCGGATGTCTGCTGACACCTTTAAAGACTGTTTTTTTTACACAGTTTGTTCCAGATGTAGAAAAATTTCTATCTTCAAACAATCTCCCTATAAAAGCTCCTCTTCTACTAGACAACGCTCCATCACACCCAAATGAAGAGCAACTTAGAAGTGGTGACATTAAAGTCATGTTTCTCCCGCCTAACGTGACGTCATTACGCCAGCCAATGAACCAAGGTGTACTGGAAACATTGAAGAGAAAATATTGGCGGAAACTCCTTTCATCCCTGATAGAGGAAACGGACAACGGCAACGACATGATAGAAAAGTTAAAACAAATCAACATGAAAGATGTGGCATACTCGATAGTGCAGTCTTGGGAAGAAGTTGAAACATCATTAGCAAAGTCTTGGAACATATTGTTGAGTGAGGCTGAACATCAAGGGGAGGTGGTACAAGAAGACACTGAAAACATTGTTACCTTACTGAATTGCATTCCTGGCTGTGAGGATGCTATGACTCAAGATGTAAGTGGTGTGCACAAGATCAGCTGTTTGAACTAACTGACCCTGATATTATTGATTTTGTGAATGCTAATGAAAATGAGGATGAAGGAGGAGGCATTGCAGAACAAAAGGAGAAAACGATGACTCACAGTGAAGGATTAAGTACATTGAAAATGACATTAACCTACGTTGAACAACAGCCAGGATCAAGCGTAACGGAGGCGTTGATTTTTCGTCAATGGAGGGATCTCGCAACAAGAAAACGTCAATCAGCAGGCAAGCAAGACATTGTTGACAAGTTTCTTTTCGTAAGACATTTAGAATGTTTTTGTTCAATACTGCACAACTGAATTGATAATTCAATAAATAGAGTACCATAAAACATGTCATTGTTTTAGTATTACAGTATAGCCTTCCTGTTTTAGTTCATTTTCGAAGTTATTCTGTATTATCCAACATTTTCGGTGATCCGACATATTCCTGGTCCCATTTAGGTCGGATAATAGAAAAACTCTACTATAATTTCAAACTACTAACTCTTAGGCAATGCATTGTGACATTCTCTTAAAACAGGTGTGAAAATAAGCAAACACCCACATGACACAGGCATCTAAATTTTCTTCATGGACTCCTAACATTCCAGTAACATGGACAGCAGAATTTAATAAAAATTATGGCTAAAAGTGTTTCGTTCTACAACACATCTTGAAAAATTTGTATTATTTTGCAGTGTCTATTGCATAGTTATAATTCTGTAAGTTTTACCTGAACTTCCTGATACACATCTGTGACTAGATACATAACATCACTTTCTCTGCCAGGAATCTTGGTTCACAAGTGAACATATTCTGAAGCAAGCAGCAGGTGACATTGCATCATTTGTATAACGCTGTCTACCATATCTATTTGAGAGTTTTGTTTAAAATATTACGTACGAGTTTGTTTCAGTAACCAAAGTACGTCACATGAAACAAAATATTTTGTTGTTCTTTGGAAAAGACCGGAGAGTTCAGATGAAATGGAAAGCACTGACTGTAATAGTGTATCAAATGTAAATGGCCATATAACGGTACTTGCATTAGTGTTTCCGATAAACAGAGTACACAAAATGTCAATGAACAGATGGACATTAATAATATAGGTGACTAAAGTCGAACATACTCCTCCAGTAACACAGGTATGTCTAACAAGGATGACGGAAATTATAGGCTTACGCAGCGCAAGAGACCTGATTCGAGAAATATGATTGGCTGTAACAAACCTATTCAAAACCAGCTACTGTAATAAAAAAATCACACCAGCCTCATTATAAGCAGTAAATCATGTAAGAGAACTGGACCTGTAGCTTTTTTTTTTTTTTAAGGCCTCTAAATATTGTCCTTGCACCCCTGATTCATAAATAATTTCTCCATTGTTACATGTATCTAACTAAATCATTAGTACATGGAACAATCTAGAACAAAACTGTTGGTTGTAACTTCTATTTCACTGCAACGCACATCTGCAGCATGTTATGGCATAATGGGTTCATACATCTTTACCTCGTGTCATCAATATGGCTCGCATGTTATTCGGTCACACAATTTCTAATCCCTATTAGGATATCTGCAATTTGTATTAACTAGAACCAAATGAAAACCCTCCTTTCAAGACCAAATTCCTTTACTACAACAAACTACAATACTGCTTTAATTTTCCTTACCAAGCATGATGACGTCTGCAACTTCAAAGCAAGCATACATTCTTCATCTGCAGCTTCTTGCTAGAGCCAAACTTGACACTACACACAGTCTCTTCCATCATACACACGACTACACTGACACCCAACCAAATCTCTGGGGGAATATAAAAGTTCCAAATATGTACCAGGTTCTTCAATGGATCAAGGTTGATGGTTTTATGCAGGTTACTGTAATACAGTTGAGGAAAAATCAAGAACTGAGGAAAATACAAGGATAGGAACAGAGATGGTCATTACAAGGTTATACTTTACTAGCTCATTCGCATTTGTAAGAAGCTGAAAATTGCACAAAAATGTATATATGAAACAACAGCAGAGGTAGCTGAGAGCAACAACCTTCCTATATGCTTTCCAGGGATTACTAACCCACCGCTAGAGGTATTCTTACTTATTTGGAAAAATTAAAAATGATACTATATCAATCTCTGAAATATTGCTATTTCCTGAGTTCCTATTGGCTGCAGTTTAGTTCCTGTTGCCTCTGACAGAGGTTGCATCATGTATGGCCCACTGTTACCACATTCCGTGAAACTGATAAAATCGCAGAGATCAAAAATGACGTCATGGCGTGTGCCAGATGTAGTTACAGTATCCATGGCGTAACTATCCAATGGTCTTGCACTAGCCAATACTGTCATAAGGGATACTAGGGGCCTGTGGGCTGTTTCACAGCTCTAACCTTGGGGTTAACACCACCAGACCCTACTTCCCTTGGCCCCAGCCCAATGGCCTTGTCACTAGACAGACTTAACCAATTCACTCTAATGGCATTACTAGCTGGACCTAACCAATCCAGACCCATAGTCCTGTACCTATCAAGACATCTCACATATTCTGTCATGTTCTTGTCACTAATGTCACCAGCCTGACTTAAGCTCCTAAGTTGGACTCTTTCTCTCTTTTGCGAACTAGCTAGTAAAGTTTTATCCAATAAAATTATAGGTGATTACTCCAAAATTTCCAACAACTACTGTAAATTTCTGAAATAGATCAACCAACTTCAATCTACAACCACAAAATTACAAGTGGCATAGGATACTCATCACTTCCATAATTAAGATTCTTAAGCGATCTGAGTTTTTAAAAACTACGTTTATAACTAAGTTTTAAATGAATATATTACCAGTATTACTTTGCTACAACAGTATTAAAATATCGTGACTAAATAAAACTCTCACTCTTTTTTCCTACTATTCCCACTTGATCAGGATGTCTTATTTAACTTGACTACGCATAGACCACACTAGGGAAGAACCACAAGATTAAGCAACTTTGGCTACTAAAGACACCACAAGCACAATGGTCAAAAAAGCAATGCAACACACGTAAATTGGTAGAATATTATGACATTTTGAAAATGAAGAAAGAGTAAAAACTAGTACCTTCAAAAATGTTCGATCAGCGATTAAAAAAAGGCAGACAAAGATATCACCAAACAGATAAGCAAATTGTTAGGCAGTTACAAGAGATATTGATGGGTAGCCTACCCATCACACTCTAGTATAAAAGTTATAAAATGATTGTCTGTGCAGCCATATAAAGTAGTATGTTCCAAAAGTTAGGGGAAGGGGGAGCAGAAACATAAACAAAAAATTAATGTAGCAGAGATGAGAAAGCGATGAAAGGATGAGCGAACTACAAACATGATTTCCAAAACCAGTTATATGGAGCAATGCTCATGGCTGAGAAATCTTAAGGACATTGACTAAGATGGTCAGATCACCTTCAACAAACACTGAGTAGGCCTGTGTGTCACACTAAATAATAGCAAGAGGTTGCCATTGCCCCTACACTGGGGCAATCCAAAATTAGATGGAGACCTTGGTTTAAGATGAACCTGAACCAATCCCAAGGTGATATCAATAAGATGTAGGACAGAAATAACTGGACGAAATGCCAGGAAATCTGATGTCGCTAAGACGGAAAAAGCTTACAAGATGATATAGTCTTCGTTTGCCTCTACTTTCTTTGTCATCGAAAGATAAGACTCTGGAATGTTACAGATTTAATGTCACAATTAGTTTCCTTATGCTTTAGCATAAGGAGAAGAGTAATATT
The DNA here is from genome assembly GCF_040414725.1 of Anabrus simplex. NCBI lineage: Eukaryota > Metazoa > Arthropoda > Insecta > Orthoptera > Tettigoniidae > Anabrus > Anabrus simplex. The sequence continues at coordinate 259,231,309 of NC_090270.1, read as the reverse complement.
ACAATTACATAAATTTGTGAGCTAATTAACAATGTTTGAGAAAAATAGGGAAATATCAGAAGATTGATGTACAACAGAATTGCTAGGTCAATATATTCTTCTTATTCTTCTCTCGTAGAGTTTAGTCCCGCATTGGTGCAAGGTCCACTTTTAAACACGTTATCCTCCACTTCCTGTGTCAAGGGCGTCAGCCTTAGCGAAGCCTACAAGACACGTCTTCCTTGATGCAGTCGAACCATCGCTTCTTGGGACAACCTAGGGATCGAGAACCTCCAGATTAAATGGGAGGGATGTATGTATTACTGAGTCAGTAGGGCTTAGGACAACATGACCATACCATCTAAGTCATGCTTCTCGCAACTTCTCTGGAATAGGTGCCACTCCCAATCGCCTTTGGACATATTTATTTCTGACATGATCCAATCTTGTAAGCCAAAGCGACCAACGTAACATTTTCATCTCCATACCATGTAGAATCTGCTCATGCAATTTTTCGTTGTAGGCTAGCATTCAGACCCATACCCATAGAGTGCAAATGGTGGGAATTTTCTAGTCATATAGCACGCCAGTGACTTGACGCTACTTTAGCCATGTATCCGTTACTCATGCTTGAGTATCTGGTAATGTCTCTCCGTCTGAGGTGATAAGTGATCCAAAGAATTTTGGTTAGCTTTAACTAGATCTTGACCATCAATGCGAATGGTAACAGCAGCCTGCAAGCCACATTTCAGATACTCTGTTTTCATTATGTTAAGGCACAAGTCATATTCCCCCAAAATTAGGGAAATACCAGGAGATTGATATAAAACAGACCTGCTAGGCCAATATCTTCTTCTTTCGTAGAGTTTAGTCTCGCATTGGTGCAAAGTCCACTTTTAAACATGCCATCCTCCACTTCCTGCGGATAAGGGCGCCAGTTTCAGAGATGCCTACAAGACAGGATAAGAGAAGTGACATTGCTTAACCCTGATGAACCACAACATTGAGGGCAAGATCCCTGCCGGACAGAAAACTACACTAGTGACGTGGTAGAGAAGTTGGGTTCATCGGACATAGGCTTCTGGAACATTATGGCAATCAGAGGGCTTTCCAAATAATCTTATGTGGTATCCGATCCAAAGCCCTCTAAGTCCGAAAAGGCTGGGTATAGAAGTTTGTTTTTCTTTGTTTCCCCACAAGGAGTAGTGGTAGTGGTGATATTTGTTTTAGGAGGTAGTACAAGTAGATAGGCCGGCCGCGTGATGTAGGGGTAGCATGCCTGCCTCTTACTCGGAGGCCCCGGGTTCGATTCCTGGCCAGGTCAGGGATTTTTACCTGCATCTGAGGGCTGGTTCAAGGTTCGCTCAGCCTACATGATTAAATTTGAGGTGACAGTGGGATGGCAGCCCCGGTCTTGAAAGCCAAGAATAACGGCCGAGAGGATCCGTCATGCTGACCACACGACACGTCATAATCTGCAGGCCTTCGGGGTGAGCAGCGGTCGCTTGGCAGGCCATGGCCCTTCGGGGCTGTTGCACCATGTGAGGGGGAGGGGGTACAAGTAGGTAACCATCCTCCCTAAACAAATTACGAAACAAATTTAAAATAAAACAAAATTAGTTATTTAACGAAGGAATTCCAAAATAAATTACAAAATAAAACAAAATTATTGTACCGAAACTAAAAGGTCACAAACAAATCAAAAGGGAACAGAACTCTTGAAATTTACATACCCTTGATTAATCCACTCTCACACATCAAGCGAATGACTAGATCAGCAGTAGTAGCATCATCGGCTAGTATGGAATGGGTTATATGAATAGAACCAGTTGTACTGATCCCTTTGACAAAGCCGCATTGGTTTGTAGAAATCCGTACAATGTTGCGTAGGCAATGATGAATAAGTTCAGAAATCAACATCGTCTGACATAATAAATGTATTGGTCGGTAGATGATGCATTCGCCAAAATCTCCTTTTCCTTTCCAGATAGGGACTGAAATGCTGATCAACCAAACTGCATGTATGGTACCAACATGGAGAATTCTGTTAAACAGCTTTATGAGAATCTCAGCTCCACCCTGACAAGGATCTTCCAAACCTAAGATGGTATATTGTCTGGTCCTGGTGTTTTGTTATTTTTCATATTTTCCATAGCCCTTAAGACTTCTTGAATAGTAATGGGTGGGATAGGTCCATAGACTGGACATCTACATACTGTCAGTGGATGGGGAAATTCCACATTACTCAAAACAAACACAGTAAGTGAATATTGTAAGAATGCTTTAAGAAAGTTTAGAGACTGTTGTAGGGTTAATTTTTTTTTTTTTTTTTTTTAAGCGAAACACTCACCATGACTCTCTTCAATTTGTGCATGGAAAGGATTATCAGTAATGTCAAAATTAACCCCAGCAGAACTATTTTTAATCAAACAAGACAGTGCATGGCATATGTAGATGACATAGTATTACTGGGTCACACACATGCAAGTGTGCAGGAAGTGGTAAAAAGAAATGGAAGAGACAGGAAAGCCATTCAGTACAGTAATAAATTAACCTAAAATGCAACACAGTCACAACTAGAGAATGGCTCTTGGGCAACAAGAAAAGAAGAGAGAAAGGTGAATGAACAGAAGATTGCACCATGGGGGGTGGGTACAAGTAGGTAACCATCCTCTCTGAACAAATTTCAATATTTGGGTTTATTGATAACTTGTAAGAATGAGGGAGTTTAAGAAAGAATTATGGCATGAGATGCTACTCACTGTGAAATATTTTAAAGAAGAGATAAACAGTACACCTCAACATTTTAAAATCCAGTTATACAGGGACTGTAATATGGTCTATAGTAGTGTATTATGTAGAAGCATGGACAATGACTGAAAAAATGCTCAGAACATGGGAAAGATAATTTTAAGAACCAATTCAACATTATGGTGAATGGCATATAAGAATGAATTACGAACTGCACAAAAGTTCAACTCACTTGATAATGTTACCATAATAAAAAAATCAGGAGACTGGAAAGACTGGGATATCTGATACGAATGCCAGAGAAAGAGCTGTAAAAACAGTGTTCCAAGGGTGCATCTGATAAGTCAGAGAAGGAAATGAAGACCCAAAATGAGATGGCAAGATGATGTAGAGGAATACGAGTGAGGAAACGGATAGTGGCAGCTGTTCATACAGAAGAATGGGCATAAGTTGTAAAGGAAGCAATGGCTAAACTATGAGAACCGTATGCTGAAGAAAAAGAAAAAGTCTGAGCAGGTCACATACACACAAGCTCTCAGAAGACACCCTATATTTGAAGCACCACAATCTCCATCCTATTAATGTGTCAATCCCATATGGTGTTCTAGAATGTTCAATCAGTTCAAAACCATACCCCACATATGACATCGCTACATAGGCTTGATCCAGATTGGTTACTACAAGAAGTTTGTCAATCTTTTTACGAGTATTAACGTACAAAGTCACACTACTATTTATCACTTCCTATGTCAAAGTGATAGTTAAGAAGAGGCAGTATTCCTTTCCCAGGATATTTTTAAAACAACTGGCATGTTAACGAGTCACTTCTGCTCCGTCAATCCGGACTGCAATGGTTGTAGTACATTACAAGTCTCGCAGAGTGTGTTTCTATAGTTTCTACTGCTGTAGCTGGTCAACATGTGCCAGGCCTAGAATCTATGCAGAGTTAGAAGAACCAGACCTCAATCTGTGTAGTGTAATGTCCACCTATGCCCCTCCGAGGAAAACAACAGTTTTAAAATGTTCCATACGCATGTGTAACCTTGAGTCATGACCTGCTGGAAATAGATTAAATGGAACCTCTGACAATCTTTTTCATATATGGTAAATGTATTCAATTATGTGAAAAATTGACAATGGCAACAGTTGTTCCCATTATTTGGTATTCTCACCCCAATGAATTAGTTGCAAACCACTTAAGATATTTTACTTTTTATCATTCTTTTGTGTCAAATAATGGGAAAACTTGCTCAATTAACACCAATGTGCTGGTACATTCCCAAAAGATGCACAGCAGGAATAATTTTTAAAATATTTTTCTCTTTTCCAGAGAGTGTACCCATTCAGAAATGTACTTGTAAAGAAAATACATAATGTATAGGTTTCAGGAAGGAAATGAGTGTATAAAGATCAAGATGGCAGAGACCTGAATCATTCAAAGGAATTTGTCATGGAATGCATGAATATTCAGCAATTTATTTTTTTTTTTGCTAGGGGCTTTACGTCGCACCGACACAGATAGGTCTTATGGCGACGATGGGATGGGAAAGGCCTAGGAGTTGGAAGGAAGCGGCCGTGGCCTTAATTAAGGTACAGCCCCAGCATTTGCCTGGTGTGAAAATGGGAAACCACGGAAAACCATCTTCAGGGCTGCCGATAGTGGGATTCGAACCTACTATCTCCCGGATGCTATTCAGCAATTATCAAGGAAAGCACTACTATAGGTTTTACAAACATTTTTATTGGTATCAGGTAAACCATAAGTTATTTTCATTTCCATGTTGATGTATGTGCATACTATGTAGTTTATTTATTTTTCATTTAGTGTATACTTGTGATTGTGTGTGTTTGTGTGAATCAGCTGGTCACTGTATGTACAAGGAAATTAAGGTAAGCCGCAGTTTTACATTCCTTTAGCATTCTTGAGTTGAGAAGTGCTATTGAATGTTCACCTCCTTGCTCCCTCCCTCACCACTCCTCTGTGGACAGACCCCCCTCACTCTCCCTTCACCAGAACATACGTCTCAAAGGACATGGCTTGCCTCTGACTGTTCCTCAGCACTTTCTCCCTCCTATTCTACCCATACCATTTTAGAGTAGAGAAGGAACTGATGTCATTTAATCGCACCCTGTCATGTGCGCATGTCAATAGCCAATCCATCGTTGCTCACCTCGACGAACTGAAGACTATATTTGAAGACAGTCCAATTCATATTGTTGCTGTAAGCGAGAGCTGGCTCCGTCGTTCGATCCCCTCAAGCATGACTGACATATCGGGCTATGATATTCACAGGCATGATCGGACGAATAGACGAGGTGGTGGGGTTGCCCTATATTGTAAATCAATGTTCATGAGTAGAGTTGTTCACACATCTACTACTGCTGTAAAAACGGCCCCTGAATATATGTTTGTAGAGGTGCTTGTCAACTCTGTAAAAGTACTTGTAGGTGTAGTATATAGGCCTCCTGACGCAGTGCAAGACTTCAGTGATTTAGAAGACAGCTTACTGAGACTGCTACCATCATACGAGCACGTGATACTTTTTGGAGACTTTAACACAAATTTATTAACCCAGAACGATGCCGCCATATGACTACAAAATATTTTTAACCTGTCAAAGCCCAAACACGGTGCAGGAAATAAATCTATGTATTTCCTTTCAGATTATGTTAGCTATACTACAAAAAACAACGCAAAACCAAAAATCTGCAGGAAACATGGTCCACAAAGAAAATACAGGGGTGTCAGTCAGTATAGTTACAGTTCGCAGCTTGCTGGTAGCCTACATTCAAGTGAGGATAATTGCTGCCCATAACGCATATTCGGACTGTCCCGGATTCGGAGCCAATTTAGACCCTTGGTAAGGCTCAAAGTCTATGAGGTAACTAAATCGCGTAGCAATTGACTACAGTTATGTCTAGCTCTAGCATATGGTTCTTGTGCAGAGCGTATAACTTAGTCATTTTCACAATGACATTCTTCTTCAATGAGCAGTAACTCAAAACACTGAACTGCAGACAGTTGCGGTCTGTCATATTCAGAAGGTTCCTCATGCACGTCACCTCACCCAATCGGAAAATAAAATAAGAATAAGAAGAATTATTCTTCTCTGTAGCTGCCCACAATGTATTGTATCTTTTCGTAGAAGATGCTGGTTTATTTGTCCTAGAAAGACCAGATGCCTGCTGCATTTCATTAGAAGGTATCAGCGTACTATCATAAGCTGATATCACATATATTTACACTGTCAACCTCGACATTCTACCAGAAAGGGGATTGACATCGACAGAATCAGTTGCTTCATCGCCACCTCCCTCATCCGTAAACTGCCCATCATTTTGAGGAAACATAATAATAATACCTGGGGTGCATTATTACTGTCATTTTCCAACATTTGTAGTAGCTCATCGAGTGTCAGTCCGAAGAGAGAGAAAAAACATGAAGTGAATATCAGATACTATTCATAATTGAAACTGGACAAAAAGGCCTACTTGATGTGACCAATGTCAACTACAGGTGACACCATGCTTTTTCATGGCAATAACATATGCTTCAATTATAATATTATGCTTAAGAATGTATCACTTTCATTATTGAACCTTTAGGCAATATACATGCATAAAATGCAAAATGAAATTACCTTTTATCACACGCTTTTCATGCCACAAAAACTTGCGGTTGCTTGACCACTTAAATCCAGTCCATTTCCTCTTTTATCTGACCGAGAGCTGACTGATCAGTGCAGGCTACGAGTTCAAAAAAGGTCTATTTCAAATTATAAGACCTTTCTTTAAATACTTCCAACGGCAGAAAAGTTCAAGCAGTCTGATGACCAAGAAATGTTATTAATATTAGGTGTCACCTGTAGGTGACATTGGGCTTTGGCGGGTTAAATCCTGTGACACGACTATATTGCCCCTTAAACCCACCCACCATGTCCATATTTCCACTATCTCCGCTGATACACTCATAGACCTACTAATAACAAATAACCCCCAAAAAATCCTTCACCACGCTCAAGTATCTTTTCCTGACATATCTAAACATGACCTCATATACTTAGTATACTCTCTTCGTGTGCCTCAGTACCGACCGAAATATGTAACGTTTAGAGACTTTAAAAGGATGAATTTAACACAACTGAGACAAGATGCACAACTCTACCCCTGGCATGACATAATGATGAAGAGTGACATTGACGAGAAAGTGGAAATATTTAACTTCCATTTAAATGAATTGTACAACAAACACGCCCCAAAGCGTAATGTGAGAGTAACAAGTCCACCCTGCCCTTGGCTGACTACTGACGTTAAGACTATGATGAAAGAACGAGATGCACTACACTGACGCTATAAACTCTACTAGCTCTCTACTAGCTGACGTACATGAGCAGTACCCTGTTCTTCGAAACCGAATTAAGCTTGTAATTCGTGATAAGAAATTTAATTATTTCAAGCATTTAACCCCTTCGGTGGGCGATGCGGCGAGATCCGCGGCTACAAGTTGCTTGCTCGGTGGGGAACGCGGATATATCAGCCGATTCGAATTATATTTTTTTTTCTCGGTTGCCTGCCTGATGGTTCATGATTGTGGGTTACTGTAGTCACGTCCTAGTTCGTGAACCATGGGCAACGGCTAAGTGGCCTAGTAAGTGGTCCTGAGAGTCGGGATACCAGTTGCTATGGAATGGGAGTGGGCATCTCGGACATATTCTGAGTCATGGCCCTCCTTGTGCTCAGGCGGCTAGGACTATACAATCCACCGGTGGTCCATAACCCGTTAGAGGAGAGATCCTCACTTGGACTATGTGCAAGTAGGGCAGCATCCTGCTTCATGAATCGACCGAGCTCAGAACATTTTAAGCAAGCCTCGGACCTATGGGAGTAACGGAGTCCCACTCCCATTTGACAGGCGAGGGACTCCTTGGAAACAACTTGGCGAACGAAATGGAATTCGATGGGGAGCTATCAATATTAATGGGGCTTATGGAAGAAAGAAAGTAGAACTGGCTGAGTCAGCAAAGAGGATGCATCTGGATGTGCTAGGAGTAAGTGACATTCGGGTAAGGAGAGATAACGAGGAAGAGATAGGAGATTATAAAGTGTACTTGACGGGTGTTAGAAAGGGAAGGGCAGAGTCTGGGGTAGGGCTCTTTATCAGGAATACCATTGCACAGAACATAGTTTCTGTTAGACACGTAAATGAGCGAATGATGTGGGTAGATTTGTCAGTTGGAGGAATTAGGACTAGAATTGTGTCCGTGTATTCACCATGCGAGGGTGCAGATGAGGATGAAGTTGACAAGTTTTGTGAAGCATTGAGTGACATCGTAGTCAGGGTAAACAGCAAGGATTGAATAGTGCTAATGGGCGATTTCAATGCGAGAGTTGGGAATAGAACTGAAGGATACGAAAGGGTGATTGGTAAATGTGGGGAAGATATGGAAGCTAATGGGTATGGGAAGCGTTTGCTGGACTTCTGTGCTAGTATGGGTTTAGGTGTTACGAATACATTCTTCAAGCATAAGGCTATTCACCGCTACACATGGGAGGCTAGGGGTACCAGATCCATAATAGACTATATCTTAACAGACTTCGAATTCAGGAAATCTGTTAGGAATGTACGATTTTCCAGGGATTTTTCGATGATACAGACCACTATCTGATCTGTAGTGAACTAAGTATCTCTAGGCCTAAGGTACAGAAAGTGAAATCTGTCTGCAAACGAATAAGGGTAGAAAATCTCCAGGACGAGGAAATTAGACGGAAGTACATGGATGTGGTTAGTGAGAAGTTTCGAACAGTAGACATTAAGCAGGTTCAGGATATAGAAAGTGAATGGGCGGCATACAGGGATGCTGTAGTAGAAACAGCCAGGGAATGCCTTGGAACAACTGTGTGTAAAGATGGGAAAAGGCGAACATCTTGGTGGAATGATGAAGTGAGAGCAGCTTGTAAACGTAAAAAGAAGGCTTATCAGAAATGGCTCCAAACAAGGGCCGAGGCAGATAGGGAGTTGTATGTAGATGAAAGAAACAGAGCGAAACAAATAATTGTTGAATGCAAAAAGAAGTCATGGGAAGATTTTGGTAACAACCTGGAAAGGCTAGGTCAAGCAGCAGGGAAACCTTTCTGGACAGTAATAAAGAATCTTAGGAAGGGAGGGAAAAAGGAAATGAACAGTGTTTTGAGTAATACAGGTGAACTCATAATAGATCCCAGGGAATCACTGGAGAGGTGGAGGGAATGAAGCTCAAGGGGAGGAGGAAAATGATGTTGGTGAAATTATGCTTGAGGAAGTGGAAAGGATGGTAAATAAACTCCATTGTCATAAGGCAGCAGGAATAGATGAAATTAGACCTAAAATGGTGAAGTATAGTCGGAAGGCAGGGATGAAATGGCTTCATAGAGTAGTAAAATTAGCGTGGAGTGTTGGTAAGGTACCTTCAGATTGGGCAAAAGCAGTAATTGCCCCTATCTATAAGCAAGGGAACAGGAAGGATTGCAACAACTATCGAGGTATCTCACTGATTAGTATACCAGGCAAAGTATTCACTGGCATCTTGGAAGGGAGGGTGTGATCAGTCGTTGAAAGGAAGTTGGATGAAAACCAGTGTGGTTTCAGACCACAGAGAGGCTGTCAGGATCAGATTTTCAGTATGCGCCAGGTAACTGAAAAATGCTACGAGAGGAATAGGCAGTTGTGTTTATGTTTCGTAGATCTAGAGAAAGCATATGACAGGGTACCGAGGGAAAAGATGTTTGCCATACTGGGGGACTATGGAATTAAAGGCAGATTATTAAAAGCAATCAAAGGCATTTATGTTGATAATTGGGCTTCAGTGAGAATTGATGGCAGAATGAGTTCTTGGTTCAGGGTACTTACAGGGGTTAGACAAGGCTGTAATCTTTCACCTTTGCTGTTCGTAGTTTACATGGATCATCTACTGAAAGGTATAAAATGGCAGGGAGGGATTCAATTAGGTGGAAATGTAGTAAGCAGTCTGGCCTATGCTGACGACTTGGTCTTAATGGCAGATTGTGCCGAAAGCCTACAGTCTAATATCGTGGAACTTGAAAATAGGTGCAATGAGTATGGTATGAAAATTAGCCTCTCAAAGACTAAATTGATGTCAGTACGTAAGAAATTCAACAGAATTGAATGTCAGATTGGTGATACTAAGCTAGAACAGGTCGATAATGTCTAGTATTTAGGTTGTGTGTTCTCCCAGGATGGTAATATAGTAAGTGAGATTGAATCAAGGTGCCGTAAAGCTAATGCAGTGAGCTCGCAGCTACGATCGAGTGTATTCTGTAAGAAGGAAGTCAGCTCCCAGACTAAACTATCTTTACATCGGTCTGTTTTCAGACCAACTTTACTTTACGGGAGCGAAAGCTGGGTGGACTCAGGATATCTTATGAATAAGTTAGAAGTAACGGACATGAAAGTAGCAAGAATGATTGCTGGTACAAACCGGTGGGAACAATGGCAGGAGGGTACTCGAAATGAGGAAATAAAGGCTAATTTAGGAATGAACTCAATGGATGAAGCTGTACGCATAAACCGGCTTCGGTGGTGGGGTCATGTGAGGCGAATGGAGGATAGGTTACCTAGGAGAATAATGGACTCTGCTATGGAGGGTAAGAGAAGTACAGGTAGACCAAGACGACGATGGTCAGACTCGGTTTCTAACGATTTAAAGATAAGAGGTATAGAACTAAATGAGGCCACAACACTAGTTGCAAATCGAGGATTGTGGCGACGTTTAGTAAATTCACAGAGGCTTGCAGACTGAACGCTGAAAGGCATAACAGCCTATAATGATAATGTATGTATGTATGTATGTATGTATGTATGTATGTATGTATGTATGTTGCCTGCCTGCAAAGGTTTATTTCCTTTTTAGCAGCGTATTCTGGATGAGTTTGCCCTCTGATGTGAATTTATTCAACTATGTTCACCCAATACCAATGTGTCATCCACGAATTGCAACATAAAGAACGCAGCTGAGTCCGGGCAAGAACGACCTAAGGCCTAATAGCTCCGCACTGAAGCTTTAGCTCATCACCTAATCGTCCCTTGGATGTAATAATATTGCTGTAGAAGGGATTTCTAGAGATTATGACACTGAACAAACTTCTCCAATGACATTTTAGAACTGTGACCTGATTTATTATCCCCAGTCTTGAGTTCATCCTTCACGACTGGAGTGTGTGTTTATCGCGAGTTATACATTTTATTATCGTACGCATCCGTAATACAGTCCTATTTCATGATTTCCGGCCAAACTGCTGAGACCAGGGTTCTATTCGACCCTTCTTTTTTGTTTTTTACATTTTTTCCGCTAAAATATCTATAACGAATTACCGGCCCCCACTGTTAGAGGAAGACGATTTACGGGTCACAAACAAAATGTTGGAATTTAGTGGGGAGAATTGTGATATTAGTGAAGTAAGTTCTGCCGAAGGGGAATTCGTAAGTGACAGGAATTTACCTGGGAAAAAGTACTGCAAGCTCGAATATACAGGGTTTGGACGTAGCTGACGCGAATGATCAGCAGTCGCAAAAGAGATAACACGTATTCGATTCCAGTTCAAGTAGCGATCATGACAGTGACAGTGGTGACGATAATACTGATTACAATCCAACCATTGCAAGTTCTTCGTCAACTTATACTGAAAATGGACAAAGAAATTCCCGCTTTGATCCAAATTTCCATCGTGATGTAAAAAGAGTGTTTTTAGGGAAAACAAAACTGAGCAAAATATTGTAATTACTTTCTTATGACGAGATATGCCAGAACATAGCTGAACAGACAAAAGATGCCGAGCAGGAAATCGCATATAAATCCCAGTTTAGTAAGACAATAGGAAGGAATCTAGATGAAGACCATGTCTGGACAAATAAGGACAAAATCTTCTTATGGCCATACTGTTGCCGCAGGGGATTGTAGAGAAACCTAAATTAGGACACTATGTCTCTGAATCGCTTGTTCACTACGCCTACTTTCTATGAGCTGATGACACAAAAGAGATTTTTTCTCGCCAGATTGAGTGGCCTGGCCAGCCTCCTGACTCCAACTTGGCAGGTTTGATTCTGGCTCAGACCGGTGGTATTTGAAGGTGCTCAAATACGTCGGCCTCTGGTCAGTAGGTTTCCTGGCATGCAAAAGAACTCCTGCGGGACTAAATTCCGACACCTCAGTGTCTCCGAAAACCGTAAATGTAGTTAGTGGGATGTGAAGACAATAACATTATTATTATTATTATTATTATTATTATTATTACTATTAGATTTTCCTCCACTGCTTTTTACATATCTCTGACAATGAGTTGAATAATGCACAACTTCCTCCCAAAATATGAGATAAATCCAGTATTTGACCACCTGTTAGCAACATTTTCGGAAGCTTATACCCCTGGTGGCAAAATGTCAATTGATGACAACCTCTTGATATGGAAACGGTGGCTAGGGTGGAAAGTTTACATAACAAGAAAACGATCGCATTTAGGAATAGAATTATATAAATTATGTGCAGGCGAGACATGACCTGCTTCCGTGTGTATCATAATGAACAGCTGTAAAAGACATAACACTGTGAAGACTGTAAATACTGTAAATATTACCTGTATTATAGTGTAATATAGTCCGTTTATGTCACTTTTGAATTGATGGGAGGCGATATAAACTTGATCCCTAGAAAGCGCTAATAAACATAACAGAAAATTTCGTATTATAATTTATTCCATTTTACATCTTTTAAGTACATGTAAACTTTGTAAATCTATAATTTACATATGCAGAAACATTTATTTACAGGCAGAGATTGATATTAAACTGCCTAAAATATTCAGGTGAAAGTTACTGTATAAACAAAAACCAGAGTTTTGCTGTTAGGAAGAAGCAATCTCGATTTCACAGTGTGAAAGCACTTAATACGTTTTTGCATAAAGTATTGAAAAATTAAAATAATCGAATTTCTCAACAATTAAATACATCATATTCAAGTAAATATTTCTCTTTTGGCCCTTCAATAGTTCATTTTAGTCTAAGATTGTTTTTAATCAAGCAATTAAATATTTTCTTCAATCAGGGAAATCGCTCCCCACCTGGGAGTGAGCTAGTGTGAACCGAGCTCCCCGCTTAAGGGGTTAAATAAAAACATTAACTCTGGTTCCATATGGCGACAACTTCAGTCACTGGGTATTGGCAAACCTCTTGCGAAGTATTCTGATCCCGAGGTGTCCCTTGATGAATTAAATACATATTTCTCCACGGAACGCCTCACTCCTGACACGACGACAGTACAAAACACCATTGACAATATATTAAGGCAACAATCCCCAATCCATCCTTTATTTGAATTTGATACCGTTACAGCGCATGAAGTAAGAAAGGAAGTTATTTCAATTAAATCTCACGCAACAGGAGCTGATGAAATTCCCATTTCATTCATGATTTACATAATCGACATAATATTGCCCATTATTACGCATTTACTTAATACCTTACTTCAGGCAATAACCCAATTAAATGGAAAGATGCACTCATTTTGCCTGTCCCAAAAAACTCTCCTGAAAGCAATACATCTGACTACCGACCTGCCTGCATCCTCACAGCACTTTCGAAGGTACTAGAGAAAATTATGCATAAACAAATAGTTAAATACTTGGAAAAACATTCTGTACTTGATCCCTTACATTCTGGTTTTAAGAAAGGACACAGTACTGCAACAGCACTAATCAAAATCACGAATGACATTAGACGGGCTATGGACGAATGAAAACTGACTATACTTATCCTTCTAGATTTAAGCAGTGCATTTGACACTGTAAATATAGACATATTGTTAGCTAAGTTACAAAAACTTTACATGGCTCATTTTGCTATTCAGCTCTTGGGCTCATACCTCAAAAACAGATGACAGCGAGTTGTATTAAACATGAAGACTACAGAATGAAGGGCTAAGCTATCTGGCGTTCCACAACGGTCCATTCTTGGACCTCTTTTATTCTTAATCTATATTAATGACATTTCTTCTCATCTGAATGACTGCAACTATCATCTCTATGCTGACGATCTTCGGATACACTCACACTTTAAAGTCCCCGACATTGACGAAGCAATCCACCATATGAACTCTACTTTAAATTCATTTCGCTCATATGCTAAAGAGAACTGCCTATTAATTAACCCGAAGAAAACGCAAGCAATCACAGTAGGACAATCTAGGCTTTTAAATACGCTAAACATCATACAACAGCCTAATCTCATGCTCTGTGGTGAAGCTATACCTTTTTCAGAAGTCTGTAAAAAAACTTGGGCATTGTCATGAATGACACATTAAACTGGAATGACCATATAACAAGTGTATGCAGAAAGGTACATGCATCTCTTCACCCCCTAAAAATGAAACAATCCATTCTTCCACACAGCATGAAAATAAAACTTATTCAAACTCTCATATTTCCAATAATTTATTACTGTGATTTTGTATTAACCGATGCAACTGCAGAACAAACTATGAAACTTCAAAGGGCAATGAACTTTTGCATATGATTTATATTTTGTTTGAACTTTAGGACACACATTTCCCCTTATTATAAGAAGCTATCCTGGTTGAAAATCGATCAACTAAGAAATTTATATACTGCGAATCTAATTTTTCGACTTCTGAACGAATCTACACCTGAATACCTGTCCTCACATTTTAACTTCCTCTCATCTATTCATGGACATAATACCAGGTCGACTTCTACCCTTATGATACCGGTTAATCACTCAACTGTATACAGCAACTCTTTCCTAATGTCTGGGGCAAGGCTATGAAACACACTCTCTGTCAGTATACGTAACAGCACTTCAACAGTCTCATTTAAATGGTCTTATCGAGATTTCCTCTTAAATACGTGATCAGCTTATATGAATGTTACTGTGTATGAGTGCATGTATGATTTAGAGCTATTGTTAGGTGAAGTAGATAGGCTAGATAACATTAATCATTAAAAATAACAATTATAATTTGTTATAATATTAATCCATTAATTCAGGTAATTCCTAGAGACTGTTAATGTTATTTTTCCATGTTATGTGACTATGTACTGTATGTTGTGGTTAAGAGTAACAGAGGGCCATGAGCCTTACCTTCGCCACATACAAAGGCATAAAAAAAAAAAAAAGAATATAATAGGAATTAATCTAGGGATGTTTCACCATTCAACACAATATATAACACAGTACATAGCATTTACTGAGTCAAAACCGGTTTTGATTCCCTTGGAATCATCAGTTATAAATAAATAAATAAATAAATAAACAAAAAAATAAAAAATAAATAAATAAAACAAATAAGTCAAAGGACCATAATAACAATCAACACGAAAATTGCCTTAAATATATTTAAAATGGTCAACATCGGTTATATGACATAAAATGCATTACTATTTAAAGAAAGTCCTTGAATCCAGGTCACAGATAACACCGCTTCCATACCACAGCCAATCCAAAGCAAGTCACTGCCCCTTTTCCCCCTCTCTCAAAGCCAGCCATAAGCTCTACGCAGACACGGACGAGCAGTGCACCTCCTACCTTTCTAGCGGCAGTTTAACGAGATCAAATACGACAGGCCCGTGTCGGTAGATTTACTGGCACGTAAAAGAAATCCTGCGGGACTAAATTCCGGCACCTCGGCGTCTCCGAAGACCTTAAAAAGTAGTTAGTGGGACGTCAAACAAATAACATTATTTATTATAATTAGTTTAACGAGAGCGAGGAACAAGGGAGTAAGTACTATCAAACCACTTTCCAATAATAATTAAATCCGAACAGACACATCAGTTCTCATTTCTTTTCCTTCTTCTTCTTCTTCTTCTTATGCATCAGACATAAACCATTTACGATACTGTGCAATACAACCAAGGCCATACCATAATTCAACTTTTATTTCAACAACAATAACAGTTGACAGTCTCAACAAGAAAGCAGATGTTACAAAACAACAAAGCATGTTCCCCCAAATTGTCTTAACATCGGCACTTTACAAGACCATCGAGTTTGAGACATATTTTTACCCTCCATTGAAGATTCAACTACAAATTTTTG
This sequence comes from Anabrus simplex, assembly GCF_040414725.1. Lineage (NCBI taxonomy): Eukaryota > Metazoa > Arthropoda > Insecta > Orthoptera > Tettigoniidae > Anabrus > Anabrus simplex. The sequence continues at coordinate 259,215,477 of NC_090270.1, read as the reverse complement.
AACATTTTAACATATGTCTTTTATTCTACAGTAACAAATAAGAACCTCACAGTATTCAGCAAATTCAAGTTTTTATGCATTATCTTAAAGCTCTGTTCAAAATTGTACAAATGCACTGCAGTTATCTGTGACCTGGATCCACAAGAACCTTCTTTAAATAGTAATGTGTTTTACATCATATAACCCATGTCAACTATTAATATATTTAAGGCAGTTTTCATGCTGATTGTTATTAAGATACTCTGATTTATTTATTGTGAACTGATGATGATTCCAAAGAAATCAAAACCAGTTTTCACTCAATAAATGCTATGCTATGTATTGTGTTGAATGGTGGAACAACCATCAATTAATTCCTCTTATATATCAGGTAAATCTGTACAACAAGCACACCTCTAAATTTTCTAAGAATCCTCACAAAATTCAAACCTGCTTTGGGTGTGGTTCATGCATGAATGAACTTACAGGTTTGTTAGTAATTTTTACTATTTTCGGTACCTCTCCTACTTGTCTGAATTTATGATATGTTGTTCTTACCTTAATTGCTTTTGGTTTGGCAGCCTTTCGTTGATTTAATATAAGTTAGTTTCGACGTGCAATCTTGTCACAGGTTGGATGAATACTGCTTGCCTTTTACTTTCTCTTCTCTGTTGACTTACCTAATTTTTTCTTGCTTGTTGATTGGTTGCATTACCTTGACATGACTGTCTGCGCCACCGGCAACTTCATTTGTAATTGGTACCGAGAATTATTCTTCCGCTTCTTTCTACTTTCTCATTGGCCATTTCTGGTTTTTGCCTTTACATTTTGTTATATTATTAATTAATTGGAAATTATTAATATTCTTTCTGGACTTCCTTTCCCCCGCTATTTTGAATTTTTTTTTGCTAAGGTTTTTATGTACTGTTGAATAATTACTACCTTTAGTCTTACAGAACTACTTTATGTCATATCTGGAACCTTCTGCAGAGCTACTTAAGGACCACCTCAACCCGGATATACTGGACAGGAGCCCTCACTCTCTTCAAGGATCTCTCCGCAATCACTGCCAATTCTCAGCGGCAGCTTTTATGCAGCACCGTCGTCCAGGCAGTAACTTGGCCGCACGCATTAGAGAATGCGGCTTTTCGCTAACATGTATATCGCTACACCTTGCTCAAGGCCGTTTACCTCTGCTTCGCTTGCATGTTAGAGCTTCAGCAAGACACGTCGATCACAATTTAACCACTTTGGCAGCTGGCTTGGCCAGCATTTATATTTTACTTCAGATTTCTAACTAATGGTAGACTGGACCTTGTATTCTGCACCAAGCCTACAAATATTTTATGTAATGTTTTAGCCAGCCATGTCTATTTTTGAAAAAGGACTTTGAATTGCAGTGCAGTGCCGGACTATGTAGTTCCTGGTCAAACATTTGGCAACCTTTTCAATTTATTATCTCCCTGGTGGATAATTCAGTGCTGTGAGATTTTGATTCAAGCATTGTAATCAAATTTATAATCTTTGTGAATTTATTGGTCATGGAGACCTCTCTAATACCAACATTGGTAATTTTTGATAGCTTTAATATTCGTTTACCTAGTCATGTTATTCAATCTTAATATCGGTGTGGCTTGGACCAGCCTTCATAGTTAATGTAATTATATTAGATATTCTGATTATATCAGATATTCAGATATTCTCAGGCTTCATAAGACAATAGCCTTATTTATATATCATATATGCATAGCCGGGGGTCATTTGGCTCAAGGACATGTGCCCAGTATTTAATAATAAAACTTAGTCATTGTTCATTTTCAAAACTATTCCAACTATTTATTATTATTCTTACAAATATTATAATAAATGTTGTAACTGCTGATCCTTTACTTTTTTTATTCCCCCTAAAACTCAGAAATCCTACTTTGGCTTTTCCTAGTTTTCTCCATGGTGCCAAAACCCAGGATCAGCAGATTTCTTTTTTTCCTATTTTTGTACTAACTTTGAATTGTTATTGTTTCAGGAGATTACTTTGTAATGACTTCCTATTAGTTCCTGATGCAGCCAGCAACTGCCCTAGTTAACTCGGACGCCAGCATGCTGCCCGAGGACAAGCTGATACGAGCTCGCGCTGCCTACAAAGGACAACTTAGCCTGTTTCGTAAGTTCCTTTCCAGCTGGGGAGACGAGACTTGCAATGTAGACAATCTTGTCCAAAGGTTGAAAAATTACGAGGTGGCTTATAGTCATTATGACGAAGCCCAAACAAATTTAGAAATCAAATGCCCTGAGCAGTCAGTTGATCAGGAGGAGGTAGAGAACCTCTATTATGAAGTACACACTCAAGCAGTTCAAATCATTAAACGTGTTACTCAATCCTTGAAGCAGAAAGAACTTTCTAATTCCACTCCCCGTTCAGGATTGTTAAAAACTCCTGATAGTTCTGCTCAGGCCTCTTTGCCTAAAATTCAGCTTCCTCAGTTTTGTGGTAATGAAGAAGAATGGAATTCCTTTTTGGAATTGTTTGACTGTTTATAGTCAAGCAGAATGAGTTGCTGCCCGACATTCAAAAATTTCAGTACCTGCGTTCTTCGGTACAGGGCTCGGCGCTGAAACTCATTGAGTCTCTTTCGCTTACTGGTGATAACTATTCAGTTGCCCTAGAGTTATTGAAGGAACATTACGGCAACCCTCGGTTGAGGATACGACAACATACGCAAGCCCTATTTAATTTGCCTGTCACCAGAGTAGATAAGGTTCAAACATTCAGAGAATTATTGGACACTATCAAACTGCATGTTAAGGCTTTAGCAATTTTAAATCAACCGGTCTAACACTGGGATACTTTCTTAGTATATTTGATCTCCTCCAGATTTGATCAGGATACTTTAAAGGTTTGGGAGTTTGAAATCTCTAATTCTCAAACAGTTACTTATAAAACTATAATTCAATTTCTAAAGCAGAGATGTCAGATTCTTTCAGCTGCTGACTTTCAAATGAATAGCCAGCCTTCAAAACTGATGAATAAACTTCAGCCGCTGTCAAAGTTCTGTAAGTTCAAATCTCTTTCAAAACCTCAAGTATTCAGTGTTCAGTCAGGAAATTCGAAATGCTAAACAAATGCAACTCTACCAATTCTTGTAAGCATTGTGGTTCTAAGCATCATTTCTTAATACATCACCACAACAAAACAAGTGCCAATACTTCATCGGCAGATCCTGTTCAAATCAATGCTCCACCCGCTAGTGCACAAACTCTCACTCAAGGTTCATCCACTCTGCGAGGTTCTCAAGTATTACTTTCCACAGCCGTCGTTCAAATAAAGGATTCTAGAGGTCAATCGAACTTGGTTCAATGTCAGTTGGATAATGCCGCCACTCACGACTTTATTAGTGAGAACTTAATAGAAAGGCTAGTCTTACGGAAAATTCCTACCGATATGGAAGTCACAGGCATCAACAACAACATCTACTAATTTTTGTGAGAATCTGTATTAAGGATTCTATTCAAAGTAATGTACTTTTTAATCTGAGCTGTTTAGCTATGAAAGTTATCGGTAGCAGTACACCCCCTTTATCCTTTGACATTCAAGACTGGGTTATCCCCCCTTATGTTAAATTAGCAGACCCTAGGTTTTTAGAGAGTGCGCCTATAGATCTGTTACTTAGTGCTGATATTTTTGGCAAGTATTACTACCTGAGAAGGTACAAATTATGCCTAATGTCTTTGCCCGTAAAACTAAGCTAGGTTGGATTCTCACTGGGCCTCTTCTTAGAAATTCTATGACTTCCAAGTCCCAATGTCATTTCATCTCCGCTCATGATCAATTCAATCTAGGAAGATTTTGGAAATTGGAAAAATGTTCTTCAGATTGCCTTCAACTCTGAGCAGGAGCAAGCATGTGAACACCTTTATAAACAAACTACTTCCTGTAATTGTGATGATTGATTCGTAGTTCATCTTCCTCGTGTCCTCAATCCGCCTGTCTTAATTGATACTAAGCCTTGATAGCTATTGAATCAAAATTCAAGCATGATCCTTATCTTAAACTTCAATATACTCAATTCACAGAAGAATATGAAGCCTTAGACCATATGGAAGTAGTAAAGGTCTTCGTTGGGGTAATCACATAAATGGGATTCTAAATAAAGGGTACAGATCTCTGCACATGGTTATGCGGGTGTTTAGGGGTGGTTAAGTCATAAGGTAGCACCCAGATTCGACATTTTTAATGGGAGCACAAAAATTGTGACAACATAGCATACTATTAGTAAAGAATAAAAAGCCATTCTCTGATTTTAAAGGTTTGTTGACATTGGCAGGCATACTAGGGCCTGAAATGAAAGGAGTATAGAAATGACAAAACGTCTCTGAAAACGGTAAAAGTAGTTAGTGGGACTTAAAACCAATATCGTTATTACAAATTGTACGCTGAATTTCTCTCTCCCATTGATCAGATGTTAAGAAAAGAATTAATTAGCAAACTATGCAAAAAAAACTATGCCAGTTTGATGCTGGATGCATCGACAGATTCAGTTTGTGTACAAGTAATGGTTTACATATGGTATATAAAAAGACTGTATGATGAAAGTAGTTATCTTGTCTGCTGACTCTCTCGAAAATGTAACTGCTGGAAGCTTTTTTAATTTTATAAACAAGTGAAAATGAAATTGAAGATGGATGGGTTATCTATCACAATAGTTGAATACCAATCACTTAATTGGTATTGGAACTGAACACGATTGGTACAGGAAATGGATTTGTACGCAGGATTCAAAAAAATTGCGGGCACAGGGTTAGTATTCACTGCATTGCTCACAGGTTACCATCGAGCATGTTGAATACTGTAAAAAAAAATGATGTATCTATATAATATAAAATAAGAGTTTTGTCTCTACAGTGTTCAGAATTTAAAAATAATAGTATTTCTGTATTGGTTGTGTCCACAGTAACAGACATGCACCTTTTCATTTTCCGTAATTTCTGTCTGTCTGTAAGTAGGGCCTACTCACATCATGAGAAAACGGCTGAAAAGAATTTAATGAAATTTGGTATGTACGGTAGGGAATAAGTGGTTACAATCTAGGCTACAAATAATTTTATTCACGCTGAGTGAAATGGCATTTAGGGGAAGATATTAAATTTAATTCTCAAATATTTATCTTATTGGTCCTATCGATGAATACTACATAACGATAGTTATATAGAATTAAATAATCCTATCATTTATGTCATACATATTTACAGTATCGGCTATGATAATGGAGATATTCGAGAATTTGGAAAAACATATTTTAATGAAAATCGGTATGTAAAGCCGGTGAATAAGGAACTATAGTCTGCGTGATAAATAATTTTGTAAGATGCCCTGATATCACAGAGTCAGAAGAAAAGTTAGAGTAAAGATTTGCAATACAGAAAGCTCATAAAATAGATCAAAAATAACACTACACTGACCATTGTTTGTTGTGGTGTGCTTTGTGTCTTCTGCAGACACTCATCTCCGATAGATGGGATTACTGTTGCGTACCGAGTATAACAGCTTGCCTGAATATTGTCGAGAAGTACATGGGGGGTGAGATCTCTCTCTCTTCTTTAGCATGCCATTACTCTGGTTCATAAATTTTCTGATACTACGGGTACATAACTCACTGGTTCATCACAGTATTCCATCTATTCAATCCCTACTCTGAGGCACTGATTAGATTGAGCAGCGTGTACATTTAACGGAATAATGCCAGAGGATTGTTTGCTGCTGGGAAATTTCTTCCTGTCTTTCCAATGTAAATGTCATTGCAATTATTGCACATTTTACAAACCCCTGAATGCATATATTTATTAGTTTCATAATGAACATTTGTATTGTAAATTAGTTTAGAAGTAGAATTATTTTGAAAGCGATGTTGAGGTTTTGCTTCTTAAAGAAGTTCGAGATTTGATAAAGGTGATTATGATGATTATTATTATTATTATTGAACGTACATGTAACACAACATTTTTCTCCTCTTTATTTTGAGAGTGTGGTGAAAGGTTTACTCCTTATTTTACTAAAAATTCTGTCAACGAAGTTCTCGTTGGAACCATTATTGGGTGCTATGGTGTACAGTGACCGAGCAAATGTCATGGGATAGTCACCTAATAGAGTGTGGGGCCTCTTCTGGCCCTGCGAACTGCAGTGAGACGCCGTAGAAGTGAGTCGACAAGTCCCTGGTAGTCCTCTGGACCTAGCCGACACCAAATCTTTTGCAGAGCGGCCGCCAATGCTGGTCTGTTCGTGGGTGCAGGATCCATCACACGGAGCCTGCGTTCCAGGACATCCCAGATATGCTCGATAGGGTTCATATCGGGGCTCCTGGGTGGCCATGGCAGTAGTTGGACCTCCGCTGCATTTTCCTGGAACCATTCCCAGGCGACGTGGGAGCGATGTGGTGGCGCATTACTATCTTGAAACACCGCAGAACCGTCAGGGCGCTGGAAGGCCAAAAATGAGTGGAGATGGTCTCCGAGCAGCGCAACATACCACGTACCATTCAAAGTCTCTTCCAAAACAACAAGGGGGCCCATTCCATACCAGGAAAATGCACCTCAGACAATAACAGAGACACCAGCGCCCTGGACCACACCTTCGACGCAGGCGGGATCCATCGCTTCAAGTGGTTTGCACCATACACGATGCCTACCATCGGCAGGGTGCAGTTCAAATCATGATTCGTCCGACCATATCACGTTATGCCATTTTTCCAGTGTCCAATCCCTGGTGACTGGCGACAAATGCACGTCGTCGTGCCCAATGACGTTGGGTTAACAGTGGCACCCGTGTGCGACGCCGGTTCCCATACCCCACAGAACCCATGTTCCTACGGACTGTCCACTGGGAGACGTGTCTACCACGGCCTGTGTTGAACTGACCTGCGATTTGTTGCACAGTTGCCCGTCTGTCACTTTGACAACCCTGGACACGGTTGATCGTGTGAATAATACCAATATAATGGTCCGTTATTGGACATTATAAATTTTCCAGCTAACTCATTCTTGGTTGCCTGCGTTTCGCCCTCGTGTGCTAAGTTAGGCTCGTCAGTTGGGACTTAGCACACCACCCAAGACGCAAGGCTAGTGCATACCGTGGAGGCCACTGCATAGGCTACTTGAAGCCACCAGCAGTGCCAATGCACTATGAGAGCTATGTCTCATTTCCAAAAATAGATGTCTGCCTGGCCATCAAATGATGTAGATGTTGATTCCCATAGGGAACCTAAAATATTTTTCCCCGAATGAGTAAATTTATAATACCAATATAATGGTCCGTTATTGGACATTATAAATTTTCCAGCTAACTCATTCTTGGTTGCCTGCGTTTCGCCCTAGTGTGCTAAGTTAGGCTCGTCAGTTGGGACTTAGCACACCACCCAAGACGCAAGGCTAGTGCATACCGTGGAGGCCACTGCATAGGCTATTTGAAGCTACCAGCAGTGCCAATGCACTATGAGAGCTATGTCTCATTTCCAAAAATAGATGCCTGCCTGGCCATCAAATGATGTAGATGTTGATTCCCATAGGGAACCTAAAATATTTTTCCCGAATGAGTAAATTTATAATACCAATATAATGGTCCGTTATTGGACATTATAAATTTTCCAGCTAACTCATTCTTGGTTGCCTGCGTTTCGCCCTAGTGTGCTAAGTTAGGCTCGTCAGTTGGGACTTAGCACACCACCCAAGACGCAAGGCTAGTGCATACCGTGGAGGCCACTGCATAGGCTATTTGAAGCCACCAGCAGTGCCAATGCACTATGAGAGCTATGTCTCATTTCCAAAAATAGATGCCTGCCTGGCCATCAAATGATGTAGATGTTGATTCCCATAGGGAACCTAAAATATTTTTCCCGAATGAGTAAATTTATACATAAGTTGGGTAGCCTCCTGCTTCACAAATTTACCAAGCTCAGAACATTTTAGGCAAGCCTCGGATCTATGGGAATAACGGAGTCCCACTCCCATTTGTCAGGCGAGGGACTCCTTGGAAACAACTTGGCGAACAAAACGGAATTCCATGAGGAGCTATCAATATTAATGGGGCTTATGGAAAAATGAAATTAGAACTGGCTAAGCCAACAAAGAGGATGCGTCTGGATGTGCTAGGAGTAAATGCTATTCAGGTAACGGGAGGTAGGGAGGTAAGGAGGAAGAGATAGGAGATTACGAAGTGTACTTGACGGGTGTTGGAAGGGAAGGGCAGAGTCTGGGATACAGCTGTTCATCAGGAATACTATTGCACGCAACATAGATTCTGTTAGGCACGTACAGTAAATGAGCAAATGATGTGGGTAGATTTGGCAGTGGGAGGAATTAGGACGAGAATTGTCTCAGTGTATTCACCATGTGAGGGTGCAGATGAGGATGAAATTGACAAGTTTTATGAAAGCATTGAGTGACAACATAGTCAGGATCAACAGCAAGGATAGGATAGTGCTAATGGGCAATTTCAATGCGAGAGTTGGGAATAGAACTGAAGGATACGAAAGGGTGATTGGTAAATGTGGGGAAGATATGGAAGCTGATGGGAATGGGAAGCGTTTGCTGGACTTCTGTGCTAGTATGGGTTTAGCAGTTACGAATACATTCCTAAAGCATATGACTATTCACAGCTACACATGGGAGGCTAGGGGTACCAGATCCAAAATAGAATATACCTTAACCGACTTCGAATTCAGGAAATCTATTCGGAATGTACTGGTTTTACGGGGAATCTTCGATGAAGCATACCACTATCTGATCTGTAGTGAACAAAGTATCCCTAGTCCTAGGATAAAGGGAAATCTGTCTGCAAACGAAAAAGGGTAGAAAATCTCCAGGACGAGGAAATTAGACAGAAGTACATGGATATAATTAGTGAGAAGTTCTGAACAGTGAAGAGTAAGCAGGTTCAGGATATAGAAAGTGAATGGGTGGCATACAGGGATGTTGTAGTATCAACAGCAAGGGAATGTCTACGAACAACTGTGCGTAAAGATGGAAAAAAGCAAACATCTTAGTGGAATGATGAAGTGAGAGCAGCTTGCAAACGTAAAAAGAAGGCTTATCAGAAATTGCTCCAAACAAGGGCTGATGCAGACAGGGAAACAAACAGAGCGAAACAAATACCTGTTGAATCCAGAAAGTCGTGGGAAGATTTTGGTAATAACCTGGAATGGATAGGTCAAGCGGCAGGGAAACCTTTCTGGACACTAATAAAGAATCCTAGGAAGGGAGGGAAAAAGTAAATGAACAGTGTTTTGGGTAATGCAGGTGCTCATAACAGATCCCAGGGAATCACTGGACAGGTGTAGGGTATATTTTGAACATCTTCTCAAGGTAAAAGGAATCTTCACGGTGATGTCGCGAACAACGAAGCTCATGGGGAGGAGGAAAATGATGTTGGTGCAATTACGCTTGAGGAAGTGGAAGGGATGGTAAATAAACTCCAATGTCACAAAGTAGCAGGAATAGATGAAATTAGACCTGAAATGGTGAAGTATAGTGGGAAGAAAGGGATAAAATGGCTTCATAGAATAACAAGATTTGCAAGGAGTGTTGGTAAGGTACCCTCAGATCGGACAAAAACAGTAATTGCACCCATCTATAAGCAAGGGAACAGGAAGGATTGCAACAACTATCGAGGTATCTCACTGATTAGTATAACAGGCAAAGTATTCGCTGTCATCTTGGAAGGGAGGGTGCGATCAGTGGTTGAGAGGAAGTTGGATGAAAAATAGTGTGGTTTCAGACCACAGGATCAGATTTTCAGTATGCGCCAGGTAAATGAAAAATGTTACGAGAGAAATAAACAGTTGTGTTCGTGTTTCGTAGATCTAGAGAAAGCATATGATAGGGTACGGAGGGAAGAAATGTTCGCCATACTGGGGGACTATGGAATTAAGGGTAGATTATTGAAATCAATCGAGGCATATACAGCGGTGTGCAAATTATTATGGTAAAACACTTTGGTCTACTGTTTCTTCTCACTAGTAACTCTTAAGCACAATTTCTTGGTTGACACATTAGTCATGACACATAATATGTATGCAGGGATACTATGCAGCAAATATACTACTTTTTATAACAATATTGGGTGCAAATGGTGGCAACACTGACTTGAACTGGAATTATTGACCTTCATCTGTTGAGCTTCCATGTTACAGTGTGTTGCTTACATAAAGTTTGTGAAGGTATCTGATCCTTTATTGTTGAGTTTGAGTTGTGGTATGCATAATATGATGTTATTTGGTTATGGTAGACTGTTTTGTTTTAGTTTATGGTATTTCTTTTGCAGCAATTTTATTTTGAACTTGGATTCATTGAAGTGTACTAAAAATTAGGTTATGGGGCGTAAGAAGGACCTCTCACCAAGAAAAATAGGTATTGCAAGGTCCTTACTGCAAGAGGGGTGTTATACACAGCAGCAGATAGCTGAAAGACTCTGTATTTCTCAACAGGCCGTGAGTAATATCAAGAAAAGTGATGACGGTGGTTGTGTATACCAGCAAAGTCGTGTTGGGAAATGTGGCAGAAAGCCAAAACTAACACCAAGATTCAAAAGGAAACTCAAGAATCTTGCAATATCTAACCAGAAAGCAACTACCAGGGATCTGTCTGTGAAGATGGAAGAGTGTGGGGTACAGATATCTCCTTCAACAGTCAGAAGACAACTTTGCCTTTCAGGTTTAAAGGCAAGGAGACCAAGAAGAAAAACCAAGATCACCCCAACAATAGCAGCTAAGAGACTTCAGTGGGCAAATTCCTTAAAAGATTGGAGTGTTGAAGACAGGAAAAAGGCAGGAATATTATTTTATACAATTCTTGAGCAATTTCTGTAATTGTAGGGTTTTCAAACATTGCAGTGCGGTAGTGTCACTTTTTTTACAATGAAGTGGAAAAAGTTATCCAGATTAACAGTTCCTACACACAATTTATTACCACATAGTCATGTGTAAATGTATGGCCTAAATACTTCATTTTTGCTTCAGTGATCAATCGATCTTCTGTGTCGCTGAAGAATCCGCCCAGTATGTCCGCAGGAGGAACAACGATGAATTCCACCAGGAGTGCGTCCACCAAATGTTGAAACACCCAACATCCGCAATGGTGTGGAGTGTATTTTCTTGGCATGGAACTGGAAGGTTGTACATTGTGGAGGGTACAATGAGGCATGAACAGTACCTAAAAGTGTTGGATCAAAGACTACCACCTCAAATGAAGGACTGGTATGGCTCAAGTGAGTGCATTTTCATGCAAGACGGTGCGTCATGCCATAAGGCAAAGAAAGTGATACCCTTTCTACAAGAAAATGGTGTTAAAATGCTTGACTGGCCTGCCAACAGTCCTGACATGAACCCATTGGAAAATCTGTGGGCTATAGTAAAAAAGAAAATTAAAAGGGAAACCATTACCATTAAAGCACATTTGGTCGAAACACTCACAAAAATATGGCATCAAGATGAAACTATAAAAGAACAGTGCAAGACATTGATAGAAAGCATGTCAGATAGAGTGAAAACACTCATAAAGGTCAAAGGCATGCATACCAAGTATTGAAGTGAAATTGTGATTCCCTTTGTAACTTTTATGTAACTTAAAAACTGAAATAAAATATTTTTTTGTCTTTACCATAATAATTTGCACACCTCTGTAAATATATAAAGGCACTTATGTTGACAATTGGGCTGCAGTGAGAATTGATGGTAGAATAAGTTCTTGGTTCAGGGTACTTACAGGGGTTAGACAAGGCTGTAATCCTTCACCTTTATTGTTCGTAGTTTACATGGATCACCTGCTGGGCAACTGCCCTAAATGCAGATCAGTATTGATTGATTGAAGGTATAGAGTGGCAGGGAGGGAATGAGTTAGGTGGAAATGTAGTAAGCAGTCTGGCCTATGTTGAGGACTTGGTCTTAATGGCAGATTGTGCTAAAAGGCTAATATCTTGCAACTTGAAAATAGGTGCAACCATGAGTATGGTATGAAAATTAGCCTTTCAAAGACTAAACTGATGTCATTAGGTAAGAAATTCAACAGAATTGAATGTCAGATTAGTGATACAAAGCTGGAACAGGTAGATAATTTCAAGTATTTGGAAAGTATGTTATCCCAGGATGGTAATATAGTAAGCGAGATTGAATTACGGTTCAGTAAAGCTAATGCAGTGAGCCTTCAGTTGCGATCGACAGTATTCTGTAAGAAGGAAGTCAGCTCCCAGACGAAAGTATCTTTACATCGGTCTGTTTTCAGACCAACTTTGCTTTACAGGAGTGAAAGCTGGGTGGACTCAGGATATCTTATTCCTAGGGACCTGAAAAAAATTGCATTTGCGATAAATGCAAATTTTTAAATCTTGTACCGAATCCAAGCCTACGGTAATTCTAATGTGGAATAAAATCATTTTTACACATAAATAGAAGTGCAAAATGAGAATTGTGACCCAAAATGCAAAATTAGTATGAATATGCAATTTTGGTGCGAATTCTGCAAAAACGTGCTATTTTACTGGCAAAAACAACATATTTCGGCAAAATCATCAGAAATACTCAAAATATGATGTATAAATCTTTTGAACGTTCCGATCGATGAAGAAAAGTAGCCGATCAATTGCTGCTTGCAGACTTTAATCGATATTTACAATGGGAATAGCAAGGGGAATAACTTCTGTATTGATATTATTGAAATATAAATTGAGTGTCACGGAAATAACGAGATAGACGCAGCGTTGTTTTCCTGTTATTCAAAATTGAAACAAGTGAAGAGTAGAAAGTCAAGCAATCGTTTACATTATGGGGCGCACGACAAAAACTGCGCACAAAAGGGCTCAGCAATATGCAAAGGATGGTTTATATGCCACAGATTCGTCGACAGTGTTTTGCAACTATTGTAATTGCCGAGTTGGATGGGAAAAAAAGATAGCATTGTGAAACACGTTAAATATGAAAAACATGTGGGTAAGCAACGTGATAACGAAAGTTCAACCCCTGCTGCTAGTACATCTCAAAGAAAGCAATTTTCTGTGCTTACACAGTTAGATAGTTGTAAACTACAAAAAATTTCCAGAGATAACTTCTCGAAACGCACAATTGAAGTATTTGCCAAAGTAAATATACCTCAGTAAAAGCTGGAAAGCAAAGAGCTAAAAGCCTGCATAACTGAGTTTTCAAATGAAGAGGTGCCATGTGTGAGAACTCTACGTGAAGTATATTTACTGGGTAAGTTTCAATTTAACTGATCGGTACGGTTTAGGTATTAGGACATCGAAACCACACGCAAAATTGAAGGATACCGAATTTGAGTGAGACTTCCATATCAAATTATCTTACCCGTACCCAATTGATCTAGTAATTTTGAATTACCTATTTACTCACGTATCAGACCCCCTTTCTCCCCACTTTTACAGCCAAAAATAATAAAGTGGGGTCCAATATGCAATAACAACAAAATTTTGTGCAGCGAACAAATGACTTCTAGGTCATAAAGAGCTATAAATTGTACGTGTAAACATTGTATACTATTATTTAACAAACTTAGAATGTATTTAAGTATGTATTTTGGTCAGAAGGCAGTATTTCTAAACGTAAAAAGACAAAAAATGGTGAACACGACTTTTAGGCCTACGGTACATATAAAAGTCTGTTTTAGTTACACATATCGCATCATTCGTTACATCTCATTAATTCCTCTGGTGAGGTTGACGTCAAGAAGGGCATACGGCCGTAAAACTCGCTATGAAGATTCGTCTCACTTCATACTCAATCGCGTAGAAGAAAGGGATAAGGGTATTGTGTTATCATATAATTAAATATTGATACAAAAGAACTTAATGGCCAGTCATTTCAGCAGTAGGCCTACCACACAGTAAACCTGATCACTGCTTTCATTTGAATTATTGCCTTGGGCCGCCAACTTCCCTGCCTTGCTACTGGCGCGTCGGCATTCTAAATGACGTCACCTTCACTGCTATCTCTCGTCATTCACATCAGCCATTCTTCATTCTCTTTTCACATCCTCTTTGAGGAATGCCAAACCATCAGCTGATAACTAGCGTATGTTACGAGTTGTACTTCCGAATGTAATACATAGTAACAAGAAACATTCTTTTGATAACTGCGGCTATTGAAACACAGACCCTTATTTTTAAGTATATTTCTTGCTTGTTCTCTACATTTATCGCAGCAGGATTTGCGTAAACAGCTGTCCATGACATAAGACAGACCACAATGTTTAGGTTAGGTATATTATTGCCCTGATAGTGCCCAAAATTCAACGGAAAAAATAAAAATAAATAACAGGAAAATATACCGCATTTATCAATATCTACAGGTGTGGCAGTAATGCATTATATTATCATAATGTTTAACTTTGTACGTTCGTTGTCTCTTTTTCTTTATGAACGCATACCCTAGTATGTTTTATTTAGCGTCTCCAAAAAACCACTAAAGTACGTGGGGACATAAAATTATATATATATAATTCGCTGGGGCCATCAAGGACCACGTTAAGTCTTGTTGCATTTGACACTGAACTTGGCCTTCTTTAGAGCCCAAATTTCCCTCATTCTTTGTGAGTGGGCCTGCTTACGCTCCTCTGTCCAAGGGGCACAGTGTCTTCTCTTCGGTTGCTCGTCTCGGTTTAGCCCGTTCGTCAATATTTTCTTGCGGAAGAGATCTCTGTTACGGGCATCTTCAGCTGAGATATGTAACATTTGCAGGTCTTCTTTGGTATTTCTAAACCAGGGAATTGTGGTTTTGGGGTTTGATTCAAAAAGGGAAAGATTTCATTAGTTAACTTTCTTCCGTCCATTCTTTTCAGGTGACCGTAAAATCGTGCCCGTCTTTTTCTGATTGTGTCGGTAATTTTCTCTATTTTGCTGTAGACTTCCATGCTGGATTCCATTTCTGTACTTTGATCCCAAGATTCCTCTCACAATTTTGCGTTCTCTTTTCTCCAGTTCTTCAAGGAGTCCTTTGTTGGCATTTAGAGACAGGGTTTCGGCTGCATATAGAACTACTGGCTTCAGAACTGTTTCATAGTGATGTATCTTGGTGTTTTGGGAAAGGCATTTTTTGTTGTAGATTCTGCGGGATGTTTGGTAGGCTATTTCCAGTTTGCGTACTCGCTCCTGAAGTGCTTTATCCAGTCCATTTTTCATGATGATCTCACCCAGGTATTTGAATTTGTCTACTCGGGCGATGTCCCCGTATTTTGTATGGAGTTTTGGTGGAGCCTCTTTGATGTTAGTCATTACTTCTGTTTTCTCAAACGATATCTGCAAACCAGTTTGTTCGGCAATTTCCTTTAAAATTTCAACTTGAGCTCTAGCAGTTTCTATGTCGTTTGAGAGAACAATCATCGGCAAATGCTAAGCAGTCTGTTGCGATCCCCTTGGATTTGGTTCCTATTCTCAAAGGACTGTAGTTGGTTTCCTGTAATCTCACCCGCCAGGTTCTGATGATCTTTTCAAGAACACAGTTGAAGAGTATCGGGGATAGCCCATCACCTTGTCGGACTCCTGTTTTGATGTCAAAGGAATGCGAGAGACATCTGTGGAACTTCACCTTGGATTTTCTATCGGTCAGGGTGGCTCTAATTAATGCCAGCAGTTTCAAATCGACTCCAAATTCATTTAAGATGTTTAGCAGGACTTCCCGGTCAATGGAATCGTACGCTTTCTTAAAGTCCACAAAGACAGACACATACTGCTTGGACCTTAGTGTACAATGTCTGATGATCGTTTTGAGATTTTGGATCTGTTCAGCTGTTGAGCGACCTTTTCTGAACCCTCCTTGGTATTCACCTATTTGATGCTCGACTTGTGCTTCCAAACGCTCCAGGATGGCAAGTGATAGAATTTTGTAAGTCACGGGTAGCAAAGATATTCCTCTGTAGTTGTTGATGTTCTTCATGCTGCCTTTTTTGTGTAATGGATGGATCAAAGCTATTTTCCAATCTTCGGGTAGGGTCTCCTTGTTCCAGATTTCTTCTATTCGCTTTTGCAAGATATCAAGTGATTCCTCTGGGGCATATTTCCATAGTTCTGCTACTACTAAGTCTTCCCCCGGCGCTTTGTTATTTTTGAGACGGGCAATGTGGCGCTTGATTTCAACTCTGTCGGGTGGTCTGGAATCTGCGTACCTGAGTAAGGGTTTCTTGGTCTCAATGGCACTTTGCGGTTTAGAGCAATTAAATAAATTCTTGAAGTAATCTGCCAGAATGCTGCAATTTTCTTCATTTGACGTCGCCAGTGTGCCGTCCTTTCGCTCAAAGCATAGAGATGGTGGTTTATAGCCAGTGTGTTTCCGTTTGAAGGCTCTGTAGTACTCTCTGCTTTCATTCTTCCTAAAGTTTTGTTCTATCTTTTCAATGAGAGATTTTTCGTATTTACGTTTCTCAGTTCTGAACACCCTAGCTGCTTGGGCACGTTGGGTTTTGTAGGTTTCCCAATCATTTTCTGATTTCGTAGAGTAGTACTGTTTCCACGCATTGAGTCTTTCTTGGAGGACTGATTCGCAGGTACCATTCCACCAGGCATGCTTTTTGCTTCTCTTGATTTCTGCAACGTCTTTGGCGGCCTCAACAAGGAGACTTTTGGCGTTGTTAAAGTCACAGTCATTTGGTCTAGCCTTCTCCTGGAACTCCTCGACCCTTTGCCGAAGTTTATCATTGTCGAAGCGTGTGATCTGTTTGGTTGTCTTCCTTGTGTTTGCGGGAATTGGTTTGAATTTGATAAGAGACATATAATGATCTGAGACCACATTGATGCCTTTCTTTAGCTTAACATTCATAATCTCCGGGCTGTTTCTCCTGGAGATTGCAACATGATCAATTTGGAACTCTCCAAGAGCTTGGACGGGAAAACGCCAAGTCATTTGCTTTCTGGGTAGATGGCGAAAGTGAGTCGACATGACCTGCAGGTTGTGATTTTCGCAAATGGACACCAGTCTTTTGCCGTTGGGATTGGTTCTTTTGTGAGCAGGGTAATTTCCTATAACTTTCTTGTACTTCTGTTCACGACCTACACCCAAAAGAAGCTTGGTGTTTGGGGATTTTGTTTAATTTTTCATCCAGTAGGTCCCAGAAATTATCAACTTCGTCTGGATCGGACTTGTTCTTATCGTTTGTAGGAGCATGTGCGTTAACTAGGGCGTAGGTTTTGTTCGCGCATTTAATTGTGAGTATAGACAATCTGTCATTCACAGGTTCGAAATTTTCAACCGATGTAAGGATCTTGGTTCTAACAGCAAACGCGGTTCCAAGCATCACAGCTCCATTGAGGATTCCTCTTTGCGCTTTGCTCTTGAAAAATCGGTAGCCTTCGGATTCAAAAATCTCTTCATCTGGGTACCTTGTTTCCTGTAGGGCCATTATGGATATCTGATTTTCGTGAAGAGCTTTGGTGAGGGTTTTCAGCTTGCCAGTTTGTGTAAGTGAATTTATGTTGAAAGTTGCTAGAAAAGTTTTAGATTTTGGCCTGAGTCTACAAAACACAGACGTACAGCATGACTGATGCATGCTTGCAATGCGCGGGTTGGACACGAAGCTAGGCCTATTATCTATTTGTGCAATGTCATCAGAGCTGCAGTAGACCTACGCTACAGAGGCGGACATTTCTTAACTACGAAACACAAATGTACCGCATGGATTCAAGCGTTTTTCACTGTGTAGGTCGTACGGACGAAACTATACACAAATGTGTGCAATGTCATCAGAGCTGCAATAAGACTCGTACCCGCTTCGAAGCGGAATCATCATCGTTCTCTGACGAATTATGTTGGGGGGTCTTATAGGCAAGATTATTTTTTTCATTTTCTTCGTCTCGAAAAGCCAGGGAGGGTCTAATACACGAGAAAATACGGTTATATGTTATAATTTGAGGTCTTTCTTCCTTTGTATAAATTGCATCTGACCACCAGAAAAGAACAGCAGAGGCTCTAGTGGGGAAGAACATCAACAAACTACAGATAGAATGGGCCGTTGTGTTTTTATCATCATACTCCAAGTCCCAGCCAAATTGAAAACAGAGCTGCACGTTGTTTCTGTAAACTATCTTGATGCAGGAAATGCTACAAACTGCTCTTATGCTGTTTTAGAAGCTCTATGCAGTTATAGTGTACCATATGATGCAGTTAAAGTGTTTGTTAATGATAGTGCCCCGTACATGATCCAGTGTTATGAAACATTAAGTAAAGTCATTGGGGATCATTTAATGCATGTACAGTGCTGGGCATATAAGATCAGCCTGGTTGGCAATAGTTGAGTCACAGTGATGACAGACTTAAATCAAGTGGTTACGATGGTAAAGTCTGCACTTTTAAACACTAGAAAGTGAAAACATAATTGTATACAATTCTTAACATCAAAATAGGGTGCTTCAAAGGAAGCAAAGCTTTTTCCTGCACCTGTCATAACCCGATGGAATAGCTGGTTTCAGGCTGTCTTCTATTTTAGTACTTACTTTACCGATGTTGTTACATTTTTCAAGATGTCGGACATGAAAGACATCAACAACTGTGGTATTAAGTACCTGACTGATCTGAGTGACCGAGAAGTGAATAGGCTTCACTCCCACATGGTTTTTGTCACAGATCATGCAGTTGGATTGGTTGACCTCCTTACTGAACTTGAAGGGTCTCTGTATCCTACCTCTCATCTCCTTTACCCCACACTGCATAACCTTGACGCCAGTTTTACCTTAATTTGTGAGCGGAATTTTTCTGCGGCAACTAATGATGCTTTGATTAAGCTCACTCCTCTACAACAGGCTGCCTGTAGAGACACATTTGTCAAAGCTGCTCATTCTTCACAGTGCAAGCTAGCCACATTGAAAACTAAAGACCGCAACCATAAGCATTTTGTGTCAATTTCTCAAGCTTTGTATCCAAAAAATATAATTTTGAATAACACTGGTAAAATGGAAGAGCTTGTGAAATTGTTTGGAATAACAGATCTCTCACGAAATGATATCTGGTCTGGTTACTGTTCTCTGAAACATGCAATTCAAACCCAGATGAAAAAATAAAAAGTGCTGTCATGCTTGCATTAACTGCAGTTCAGACAGAGTTCAGCATACTTGCTAAATACTGTCTTGAGTTGTTGTGGACCCCAACGAAGAATGCATATAGCGTGCGCGTGTTGTCTCATTACAACACAGTGGTTACAGACCGACGGTGCAATTTGAAAAAAAAGCAATGCCGACTGACAATGCTTTTGTTTGAACAATGAATTTGTATTGTGTATGAACCACGAGCAATAACTGCACTTCATAAACTTTGATTCGTTAAAATTAATAACACCACGTGATTATTTCAACTTTGTAAATAGATACTAATTTTGGAAAAAATAGATGCTAATTTTGAAACAAATAGATGCTAATTTTTCAGGTCCCTATTTATTCTTAAGTCAGAAGTAACATACATGAAAGTAGCAATTACTGAGACAAACAGGTGGGAACAATGACAGGAGGATGCTCGGAATGAGGAGATGAAGGCCAAATTAGGAATTAACTCAATGGACGAAGCTGTAGGCATAAACCAGCTTCGGTGGTGGGGTCATGTGAGGCGAATGGAGGAGGATAGGCTAAAGAGGAAAATAATGGACTCTGTTATGGAGGGTAAGAGAAGTAGAGACAGACCACGATGACGATGGTTAGACTCAGTTTCTAAAGATTTAAAAATAAGAGGTATAGAACTAAATGAGGGCATGGAACTAGTTGCAAATAGAGGATTGTGGCAACATTTGGGAAATTCACAGAGGCTTGCAGACTGAACGCTGAAAGACAAAAAGGTCTATAATGATGTATGTATGTATGTATGTATGGTAAAGCTTCCATACCTGGCAGGTGAAAGAGAGGTTGGAGATAAACATGGTGTTGCTTGGAGGAACTAATAAGCAATGGTTGCCAACGATGGAGATTTCAGATGAGAGGAGATCAGAATACTGGTAAGATATGGTCTACAATATAATTATGAAAATAATGTAGTAATGGTCACCTTTCAATACTATAATATGTAATATTCTAAATTACATTCATTAATTAGGGACTAGTTTTGGCCGGGGCTGGCCATCTTCAGCCTTAATGTGAAACATCTAATAACTAAACAAAGGTACATGCACACAATTGACATAAAACAAATCAAACAGGACAGCACATGAAGATGTCCTGACAATGTCCAACAACATTTCAGCATGATGTAACAAGCACCACGAGAGCATCTCATTTTATTACCTTGATTGATGATGAAACAACATCTAACAGTTCTCTGTCAGCTAATGGTTATTTACAGCGGTGTCCAATGG
This sequence comes from Anabrus simplex, assembly GCF_040414725.1. Taxonomy (NCBI): domain Eukaryota; kingdom Metazoa; phylum Arthropoda; class Insecta; order Orthoptera; family Tettigoniidae; genus Anabrus; species Anabrus simplex. The sequence continues at coordinate 259,195,185 of NC_090270.1, read as the reverse complement.
CTTGCATATGACTAACACCACTCAGACTCGTTGGCTGAATGGTCAGCGTACTGGCCTTCGGTTCAGAGGGTCCCAGGTTCGATTCCCGGCCGGGTCGGGGATTTTAACCTTAATTGGTTAATTCCAATGGCACGGGGGCTGGGAGTATGTGTTGTCTTCATCATCATTTCATCCTCATCACGACGCACAGGTCGCCTACGGGCGTCAAATAGAAAGACCTGCACCTGGTGAGCCGAACCCTTCCCGGGATATCCCGGCACTAAAAGCCATACGACATTTCATTTCAACACCACTCAAATAGATTTGGTGATGAACCACGGGATCAACCTTTACCAGTTCCCATTTACTATTGAATTATTAATGATTGAATGTTCTGTGTATATAAATTAATACTTGAAATATTCTCAATGATTAGCATACTCAAAAAGTTAGAACCTAGTTTATTTTCAAATTTAATCATAATTTCATCCCAGTTTTTTAATGTCAATATGTATATATTTGTTTCATTTGTTTTATGTCAATTGTGTGCATGTAAATTTGTTTAGTTATTAGATGTTTTACATAAAGGCTGAAGATGGCCAGCCCCGGCTGAAACTAGTCCCTAATTAATTAATTAATTAATGTAATTTAGAATAACATTACATATTATAGTATTGAAAGGTGGACCATTACTACATTATTTTAATAATTATATTGTACTTAATATTCAATACGGATCAGAACCATGAAGTTTATAACCTATGATTTATAACCTAAGATATGGTCTGGACAAAACCACTGATCTGGATAGTTTAGGATAGGGTCTGGACAAGACTATTGGTCTGGGACAAGCAAAGGGCTTTAGTATTCCTTGACAAGACCATGAACTTATTCTGGACAAAATCATTGGTCTGTAGTCACGTCGTGGATAGAGCACCCGAATCCACCACACGGCATGACAATTTCCAAATTAAGAGTTTTCTTATTTTTACCGAATGGGGCAGCCCTGTGCCTGGACATGATGCAAGCTCTATAGCAGACAATACAAAACTCGGCCAGCCAATAGGACACAGCAAATGTTCACACTTAACTATTTTATTTTAATAATAATAATGATAATAATACTACAGAATTTTGCACAATGTGCATGGAAATAATCTTCCTCCGTGTGGGTGGGGTTAACTTCCAGTAAGTAACCAGGGGAACCTAACCCCTACAGAGCGCGTCCCCAGGTGGCGGATAGGGGGCCCCTACAGTATGTAGGGCTGGTTGAAATAACCAATACAACCTGCGGACCAACAGGTAGCCCAATTCCTGGGGGTTTTAAAATACTGGGACACCCTCTCTCCAGGGGTCATAAATATGGAGGGCCCTTGCCCTGGGTTAAGGGTGAAGACCTCAACGGCATCTACGGCAGAGAAGATGGACTTCGGTACGGTGGAGATGGCGGAAGAGGCAACCCATCCTTCTGGGGTGTACAGATGGAACCTACTGCCTTGTAGGACAAGGAAGGCATCCTCAAAGGCTAAGGGAGTAAACCCTGAAAGAAAATCCTCTTATGCGTTAGGCCTAGCAAGTCAGCAGGAGAGTATTTGAGTACAGTTGCTTTCAATAAGAAAAAGAGCCTCGGAAAGAATATTATAGACCACACTGACACACCCTCTCAGACAATTGCATACCTGCCAACTTTACAAAACCAAAAATCAGGAGATTTTGATATGAAAATCAGGAAAAATCAGGAGAAATCAGGAGATAAAATTGATCGAAACTGCTTATTCTACATGTCTTGCACAATACAGTACTACAATATATTTATAATACTTATTGTCTCAAAGCCCGATTGTAGCTATACGAGGCCACAAGGCTAAAAATTACACATCTCTATTCCCTCACAGAAAGTATGTGAGTGAGATGATCGGTCCCTGATAAGCCTGCTGAAAATAGTATGAACACATGTGTGAATCAGTCATGCACTTAGATGCCATTAGGCTACTTAGCAAATGCATAGATTAATATATTGCACCAAGTGCCCGTGCGATTATGCAAAGCGCAATGCTATTTGGATCAAATAACTAGCTGATGAACACGTGCTTTGCTACGGAATTCTCAGAAAGACTGTCCTTATAGTTTTCCCAACTAAAGTTAACATAGGTCATTACAATAACGCCAGTATGAATGTTGCGATAAAAAGCAATGTTGTCATATGAAATATTCGATAAAATGAAAACAGCACATTTTCTCACTTTTAGCGAAATGTACTACGGTGTCGCTCTAACAGTTCAAAAGTTTCAGAGCTAGAATGACCAGGCTGCAGACAGCCGCGAATACTCCTGTGTAATCATTCCGTTTAAGTGTGCACACTGCTTATTCCAATCACTGCCTCAGAGTAGGGATTGAATAGCTGGAATACTATGCTGATCCAGTGTGTTACGTACCAGTAGTATCAGAAAATTTATGAACCAGAGGAATGGCATGCTAAAGAAGAGAGAGATCTAACTCCCCACTCCCCAGCTACTTCCTGCCAATATTCAGGCAGGCTGTTATACTCAATACGCAGCAGTAATCCTATCTATCGGATATAAATGGCAGCAGAATACACAAAGCACATCACAACAAACAATGGTCAATGTAATGTTATTGCTGATCAATTTTATGAGCTTTCTATATTGGAGGCCTTCACACTTAGTTTTCTTCCAAATCTGTGATTTAGAGCATCTAATGTCAAGTGAGTCTCCTTTCTTTCATGACAACCTCTTATGTTATTTAAGCAATTGTTCCTTCATGACTTTTTTTTCATTCTTATTCTTCACAATTTAATCACCATCACCACCAATATTATTGTAGTCGGTACGGTAAAACTTTATAACACATAAATAATCGGAAATTGTATTCTCTGTAACTTTTGTTATGTAGTACTTTTCAATATGACCAGTAAGATAGGTAAATAAAAATTAAATTTTTGGCACCTTCCCCTAAACTACCATTTTGAACAGAGTAAATAAAATTATTTATAGCATAGACTGTAGTTCCTTATTCCGCGACTTAACATAAAATTCTGTTCACCCATTTTCACGTATCCCGGCGCAGATATGGACTTAGCAAAAAAATCCGAATCCATGAATATCTCTATCATCATAGCCGGTACGGTAAAAATGTTTAAGACGTAAATGATAGGAAATTTTATAATATATAACTTTAGTTATGTAGTATTTATCGATAGGGCCAATAATAACATAAATATTTGAGAATGAAATTTTAGGCCTTCCCCTAAACTACCATTTCACTCAGCGTGAATAAAATTATTTATGGCCTAGATTGTAGCGACTTATTCCCCGACGTTATATACCGATTTTCATTAAATTCTCTTCAGCCGTTTTCTCGTGATGACGTGCGTACGCACGTACGTACAGACAGACAGAGACATTACGGAAAATTAAAACGTGCATATCCCCTTGTTACTATGGATGGTCGCGACCGGTACGCAAACATCATTCTTTTTAAATTCTGAGCAATGTACGGACAAAACTCTTGTTTTATTTACATTGAGATAAATAAAAATTAGTCTGAATTGTCTCCAAATGGCTCGTAAAATCCCTAGAAAAGTCACTAGTAGTTATCATTGAAATTCTGTCACTAAATTACTAAGAAACACTCAATATCTAGCGACGAGTCTCTAGAATCGACCAGACTGATGTGAACGAACACCAAAATAGGACGCGAGAACGAGAGATTGACAATCGATACACGCGTCGCGATATAAAGGTTTCAATAAACATCGCACATTCGCGAACATTTCTCGCATTAATAAACGTCGATGTTTCGTTTGAAAGCGGCCAATGAGCGAAGGACTTCCGGCCACTGGCGTAAAAAAAGCTGAAACGGCGGTATTTGAAAATGTTTGAAGTTCACCAAAAAATAAGCTAAAATCGGGAGAAATAATAGAATAATCGGGAGGCGGGAAAAACTGTCGAAAATCGGGAGTCTCCCGCCTAAATCGGGAAAGTTGGCAGGTATGCAATTGTAAAGTATGATGACCGTAAGGATGATGATATACAATGTTCTGAAAGGAAACCTCAAATAAAAAAGAGACCCAAATACCGAATTGGAACTATGAACATTCTATCATTAACTGGAAAGTTAGAAGAACTCCTAGACATGATGGATAGAAGAAAAATATCAATATTGGGATTAAGTGAGACCAAATGGAAAGGGATTGGAAGTAAGACACTTCGTGGAGGTTATAAATTATACTGGAGTGGACAGGAGAAGGTAGCGAAAAATGGTGTTGGATTCTTAATTAACGAAAGGACTGATGCTACAGTTGAAGTTATCTGCAAAAGTGATAGAATCATTAAAATGTTTATGAAACTGGAGAACACTAAGTACACCATCATACAAGTGTATGCCCCACAGACAGGCTGCAGTGAGGAAGACAAAGATAAATTTCGGCAAGACCTGGAAGATACAGTTAATGAGGAAAATGTTATTATTATTGGAGATCTAAATGCGCAAGTTGGGGTAGACAGACTTGGGTACGAGAACATCATTGGTCCACATGGATTTGGACAAAGGAACCCAGAAGGAGAACAACTATTAGATCTGCGCAGAAGAAATGATCTTATAATCAAAAATACATTCTTCAAAAAAAAGAGACAGTCACAGAATAACAAGGTACAGTTGGGATGGCCAGTATAGAACATTGATTGACTACGTAATCACAAATAAAGATGGTGGCAGGTACATCACAGATGTAAAGGTCATCCCTAGTGAAAGCATGGACAGTGACCACAGATTGTTGGTAGTAGACTTCAAACATAAGGCAAATGACACGCAGGAACTTATTACGAAAAAACCAAGGGTTAAAACTTGGAAGTTGCAAGAAGTCCAAATAAAGGAAGAATACAAACTAAGGATTCAACAGAGTTTGCCGAAGTGTGAAGTAACCAGCGTTAATGAAGAAGGGAAGGCCTTCAAAGACACCTTTGTGGGAGAAGCCAAAAACCTATCTGGAGTTACAAGTTCTATCAAAAGAAAAAAGGAGACACCATGGTGGAATGATAGAGTGAAAACAGCGGTGAAAGAAAGAAACCAAACAAAGAAGGCACTGGACAAGGAAAAACAAAAACAGGGACAAGAACGAAATGAACAAGAAATACAAAGACTTCAAGGAGTATACAGGAACAAGAAACTTGCTGTAAAGAACATTGTAAGGGAAGAAAAAGAGAAGAAATGGAATGAGTTTGCAGACAACCTGGAAGAGGACAGTAGAGGAAATATGAAATTGCTAAACAGAGTAGTGAAAAACAAGCGAAGGGATCAAGAGACCATAAAAGCAATAGAACGTGATGATGGAACTCTGGCACAAGAAGAGAGAGAAATTAAACAAGAAGTCAAGATCTATTTCGAAAAGCTGCTGAATGGAGATACAGTAAACATAACGGATAGAGGAGAGCCAAGTCGAGGAACCACAACTGAACCACCAATTACATGGCTTGAGGTTGAAAATGCGCTCAAGAGCATGAAGAAAGGAAAGGCAGTGGGCATAGATGAACTAAGTGCAGATATGCTGAAAGCAGCGGGAATTCCAGGAATCCAATGGCTCTACAGACTGCTCAACAAGATATGGGAGGAAAATACTATTACTGAGGACTGGAAGATGGGCATCATTGTACCTCTGTTCAAGAAAGGAAGCCGACGAAAATGTACTAATTACCGTGGTATCACACTACTGTCTCATGTCCTGAAAATATTGGAAAAAATAATAGAGACCAGAATCAGAGATATTGTTGAACCAATTTTGGAAGAAGAGCAGTATGGTTTCAGACCAGGAAGGTCAACTACAGACCTTATACTTGCAATTAGGATACTAAGGGAAAAATACTGGGAGAAGAACAAGCCTTTATTTCTAATATTTTTGGACATTGAGAAAGCATACGATAGTGTACCAAGGGAAAGAATTTGTCAATGCATGAAAGAACTTCAAGTGCGAGACAGCCTCATAGACAAAGTGAAAATGTTGTATAGTGGGAACAGAAGCTGTATTCAAGTAGGATGTGGTTTGTCGGACTGGTTTGAAACAAAGAGAGGACTGCAGCAGGGCAGCTCATTGTCACCACTTCTATTTATTATTGTAATGGATGTAGTAATGAAATCTATTAAAAGGAAAGAACACGGAAATATCAAAGCCTTCACATTTGCAGATGATGTTGCGATCTGGAGTGACTCAGAAGAGGAATTGGGAGAGAGAATACAAAGCTGAAATGAGGAGTTTAAGAAATATGGTTTAAACATCAGCAAGACTAAGACGGTGGTGGTGAAAGTGTATGGGGAAGGAGCAGAACCAATAGTCATGTTAAATGAAGCCCAACTGGACAGCGTTCCAGTTTTCAAATACATGGGTAGCGTTATATCAAATGACAACCTAGCAAAACATGAGGTGAACAATCGAATCAATAAGGCAACACAATTTTACCACCAGGTAAGACACCTCCTGTGGGATGAGCAAATACCCATGAAAACAAAAATGACATTGTACAAGTCCTATTATACACCAATTCTTACATACAGTCTCAAAACCACAACAATGACCAATAGAGATAATTCCAAACTTCAGGCAGCTGAAATGAAATTCCTACGCACTATGATCCAGAAAACCAGGAAAGACAAGATTAGGAATGAGAAAATTAGAGAAGAAGTAGGAATAGATGATTCTCTCCTCAATAAGATTCAGTTATCAAGACTGAAGTGGTTTGGTCACATTAAGAGGATGCCAGTAAACAGAACTGCAAGGAAGGAATTTGACAGAAAGGTAGAAGGAAGACGACCCGTGGGAAGGCCACGAAGGAAATGGATAGATTTAGTTAAGAGCGATGTACTGCTGAGAGGTTATGATTGGGACAAGTTGGTGGAGGAAGAATGGTACAAGGACAGGATGAGATGGAGGAGGCTCATATACCACACCCGGGAAATTGGAGATGGTTTAGGATGATTATGATGATGATACATGGAAAAATTAATTTTCACAGAACTTTCTTAGAGAAGAACCTATATAAAGGTTTGTTCAAACACGATTCTGAACTGCCTGCTCATGCGCAGTAACTTGATGGGCGTTCCAACAAGCTTCTTAAACTTACAAATTATTTATTCTATCATCCACCTATTCAAAACAATAAAATCCTTGTGATTAGGATTCAAACTTTGTTACATTTGTTTCTAACAGGACATGTTTTGCCTCCATTTCAGGCATCATCAGCCAGCATATCATCTCTAAAATAGATCAGGATCCTGATATTGTTCTTACTGTATATGAGACTATCACATCGTTTAAAATCTTAAAAACTACTTACAAATATATGTAATAGAATTTACAAACAGGTGTAGTAAATTTAAAAATATAAACAATCAATAGCTAGTCTGTGAATGTGGATTGACTAGTAAAAGCACATTGAATAATTCTAATGTATTGTAAGTTATTATGAAATGTTAAAACCTAATAAATTACTATGTCTAAACCTTTTAGGAAACTCATTCCATCTTAACCTCTTTCGGAGAATGGTGGTTGTGAACACAGTACCATATAATTGCAACTGTTGTGAAAATCTGGTTAAAAACTTGTGTTAATGTTTTATAGTAACAGTCTGTCATTAAAGGATATTTCTGCGACACCACTGATGAGAATTATTTGGCTAAACCAATGTTAGACTCCCTTCTTAGTTGTATTACTGATGTTGTGGAATTAGAAGAACAGATCATCACTGCTTAGTTTAAATAGCTGGAATTTTACGAAAATGAGTTAGTCAAAACGAGACGTTCAAATTTAAATGATGGATGTAGTCTATAGTCTGCTACAGGATTACCGAATGAGTGTTAAGTTCTCCAATTTAAAGAACGCTGTGTAAATTCAAGAGTCAATAGGAATATCTGATTTAATTGGCGATATTGATATTTTGTCACTTACCGCCTTGACTGTCGGAGTGTTATCTTGCAGCGTTAACCGCACTGGAAAGTCTGACAGTCGCTACGCTTCTGCTTCTCGTGTTATAGCAGTGGGAATGTTTAAACGGGGGTGGGGGATGCGAAGAGGGGAGAGTTGCATTCACTGGTGTAGTGGGAGTGTTTATAGATGTAGAATTAAATACTTTAAAGAAATCTTTATCCTTTAAATTAAATGTTTGTGGTAACAGGAATCTGTTCATATAATGGACTTTTTATTTCTATTACTCATTCAAGTTTTGGTTCTTATTGAAATACTGGTCTAAATATATGTATATGTGTATGAATTCCGTCATTAGATTGCCTTTGTCTATTCCTTTAATGATCTTCAAATCTTGTTCTCCGGTGGTAAATTGATGCCCAGTTTACTTCACGTGGGAGCTCATAGCGGAGTATTTATTATGTTTTGACGCACTAAAATGTTCCAAATACCAGGAAACCATTATCAAAACCAGGACCTCTCAGGGTGCATGCGCCATACACGCCACAGAAGACGACTTTGCTTGCTTGACCAGAGTGCAGACCCCCACTCCTCGATTTGGAGCAATAGCGCTGTCTCCCTCTTTCCCCACGCCTGTCTCGCTCGCTCCACCGTCTCCCTCTTCCTCACTTGCTCCATAAAACTCCAAATCCGAGCCGTGTTGAGCCAAGCTTAGCTCAGTAGCCCAGAGATGAAGCATTGGTCCGAGCTGAGCCGGACCAATGCACAGGAACTCTACGCAGCTTTCTGCACTCGGGAGATTTTGGGAGTTTGAGATGCCCTGATCAAAACTAATCTTTCTTAACATAGTAACCTAAGTAAGTTAGAAACAGAAGATTTCATCAAGTTATTAAGTTTCGTGCTGAATAACACCTATTTTATTTTTAACAACAAAATTTACCATCAGAAGGGTTTGGCAATGGGAGATCCCATTTCAGGAATTTTGGCATATATTTATATGGACAATCGAGGAGCGTTTTTTCAAAACTCGATAAATGCAAAAATTTTCAAAATTGAGTTATGCATGCCAATGTTATCAGTTTGACCTTGCTCACCAGCCCGTGCAATCGTCCTTTGCATAAGTCGATATTTGCTGTGTATAGAAGTGGTTGAAATCACTAGGTTTTTGCGAAAGTCGATATACGCTCTCGGACAGTTATAAAAGCAAAACTCGATAAATGCAGTTAACTATTAATCACGTAGCATTCTCATGGATAATCGGAAGTGTTATTCTGTGGAACAATGGAATGCCGGGCTCCTTTTTGAAAGGATATTTTCTTGGAACTGCATGCCACATGTTCCCGCGATTAATCCTCATCATCGTCGACAGAATAAAACTCACTTCTTGAGAAGTTTTAAGGAATTTACTGTGCGAGGAACTATTTCACTCTACAACTTTTTTCTTTTTCTTTTTGCTAGCGGCTTTACGTCGCACCGACACAGATAGGTCTTATGGCGACGATGGGATAGGAAAGGCCTAGGAGTTGGAAGGAAGCGGCCGTGGCCTTAATTAAGGTACAGCCCCAGCATTTGCCTGGTGTGAAAATGGGAAACCACGGAAAACCATCTTCAGGGCTGCCGATAGTGGGATTCGAACCTACATCTCCCGGATGCAAGCTCACAGCCACGCGCCTCTACGCGCACGGCCAACTCGCCCAGTCACTCTACAACAGTATGAATAATGAATCTGAAGATTCTGAAGCTGGCGTGCCAGTTCAGGAATGTGTCGGTAGAAGAAAGTCTAGATACAAGAAGAGAGTACCTGGAAAGCTGGCTAGAACTAAAAGCGAACCTAATATTAAATGCATTCATGGACTCAAAGACTTGCCCACAAGTACAGAAATTAGAACGATGAAACAATGCAAAGCTGCTGAACTCTGCTATGAAGATATCACAGAATTCCATCATCATGTGACTTCTTTAAACAAGATCGATCAAGACAAGTTTCTATTGAAGTACATGCACATTTCCACACCTCAGCGCAGGGTAGTGAACATTGAAAGTGCCAGGAAGAAGAAAACTGTTTCTGTGAAGTACAGCATTAGGAAGAAAACTGGTGAAATACTTACTGTCTGTGCTGCAACTTTTCAAGGAATTTCTGGCATGTCAAAGGACAGATTATCTTATCTGGCTAGTAGGTTTCATCATACTGGGAAGTTACCTACGGAAAATTGAGGTGGTGAAAGAACAGGCAATGAACACAAGGAAATAACGGTTGCCATTAAAAATCACATCAAAAGGTATAAATGCAGAGAGAGCCATCATGGCAGAGGAAAGTCTAAGAGAGGATATTTACCGTCATATCTCTCAGATAGAAACAGAATCCTCAAGAGGTTGCAACCAAGTTTGCTTCAGCTTTATTGGACTTTCTTTTTAACCTAGAAAAGAATCTGTACAATGATGGCCCTACCACGATACATTTATTCTCAGAATCTTGTAGCAACCTAAACAAAAGCAGTGTCATCCTGGCCACAGTTACGACTTTCTTGGAAAAAAGTACATTATTCAATAACATTCTCCATTTCTTCCCTATTCGGGGACACAGCAGCATGGCTCCAGACAGAGTGTTCAGTAGAATTGAGAAATCTTACAGAAGATCTAAAAGAGAGTTCACAGAAGGTACTACGAACTAGGTTGCCATTTAAAATGAATAGTCAACGTGTTATCACGTATAATAAAAGACATAAGAGAGTCTCCGTATCAGTACAGGATACTGTACCTACTTCGCTTACCCAGTGGAAGTTGAAGTTCTGAAAATGAAATCCAGTCATGAAGCATTTATAAATCCTCTGTTTTACCAAAGAAAAATATGGTGAGCAAAGAAAAGAAGAAGGATGTTCAAACTCTATTGAAATTTTTTGAAATACCGGATGATGCTGTGGATTTCTACAGGGTCATGTTAGAAGGCAAGTAACAGACTTCTGATGGCTATGTGTTTTAATGAGTTGAGTAGACTTTATTTTATAAGACTTCATTTTAATTTAACCTGTGTGATTTTAATGTGTTCATTCATTACAATAGGATCGATAATATAGGTTAATACCTTATTTTTCTTTATGTTACATTGCTTGATGCAAAGTATATTAGAATCTAATAATATTATGTAATCTTACAATACCAAGTAGTTTATATTATAAAATGTATGACAATGGAGCTAAAAAATCAATAAATATTCTAAAAATATTATTCACAAAATAACAAAAAATAATAATTGAATAATACGATAAACAAAAGTATATCATTCAGTTAGAGTATTAATGTGAAGTTCCACTTTACCAAAATATTTGCATATATCGACTTTTGAGAAAACTTGAGAAAATTATCTTCTAATCTTACCTCATCGACCTTAAGATTCAACAAGTTCTATTCAGGTACCGTGCTTGTCTCTATTGGAACTAATATCGACAAAAATTTGAAATGTTTTATGCATATGCTTCTAAGTGAAAATAAAAAAACACATTTCCTGAAAAATTATGTTTGCTGCAAATGTCGAGTTTAACAAAAATGCTCCTCAATTTGGAGTGGAACAAGATAGTGAAGAAAATTAAATGGGCTCTGCTTATGCCTTTGGTACGTTGATGATACATTTGCAATAATAGACAAACAACACAACAATAGTGTAAAAATCTTGAGATTTTCTAAATAGTTAGGATAACAATGTAAAGTTTACAAAAGAGGACGAAGTTAACAACTCTTTAATTTTTCTAGGCATGAAGATAACACGCACCATTAATAAGTCTGAGTTTCAAATTTCCAGGAAACCAACTTTTGTCCCGCTGACAATAAAAAATGATTATCTACATCCAAACTCCCACAAACCTTCTATAGTTTGGTCTACAGGGCATTAAAAATCCCTTGCTCGGCAAGCAATTTAAACAAATAATTTGATTATATAAAATAGTTGGCAATGTTTAACAGTTACAAGTTAGATATGATCAACAAAATTAATAACAAAGTCAAACTTAAGATAGCAACAAATCTCTCCCCAATTAAAACCAAAAAACCTAAATTTGCTACTTTCACATACACAAATTCAGCCATATATCAAATCTCGAACCCCATTAAAAAAAAAAGCATGAGGTCAACATTGCCTATAGAGGCCGGTCTCCACTGATTAACATTTTTTTTTTTTTTTTTTTGCTAGTTGTTTTACGTCGCACCGACACAGATAGGTCTTATGGCGACGATGGGACAGGAAAGGGCTAGGAGTGGGAAGGAAGCGGCCGTGGCCTTAATTAAGGTACAGCCCCAGCATTTGCCTGGTGTGAAAATGGGAAACCACGGAAAACCATTTTCAGGGCTGCCGACAGTGGGGTTCGAACCTACTATCTCCCGAATACTGGATACTGGCCGCACTTAAGCGACTGCAGCTATCGAGCTCGGTTGATTAACATTTAACAACATGTTAGATGTTAAAAGTGTTAAATGTTTAACACCATGAACATGTTAAATGTTGAATACCGTTTCATTTAGCATTGTGTCCGGCTGGCCATTTTTGTTCTGTACTTAACATCTCTTCAACACGTACTACATGTACGTAACACGACCTAATACGTTGAAAGTCTGTTTCGATTACAATGCGGTCGTGAAAATTCAATATTCATTGACATGCCCCACAACGGGCGACTTAAACGCACTCTACAATGTGCTAGCAGTAGTGCCAGACCTGTAGCTCAGATCCTTTCAAACAGAACAAAGATGGCCTAGGCCACCATAGCTCAATTGGTAGAGCAACCGACGCAAAATCGGGAGGTTGTGGGTTCGGATGCCACTGGTGTCCGGCTGGCCAGTTTTGTTCTGCACTTAACATCTCTTCAACACGTACTACATGTACGTAACACGACCTAATACGTTGAAAGTCTGTTTCGATTACAATGCGGTCGTGAAAATTCAATATTCATTGACTTCCTTTGTCTATATACAGGTAGTTCATTGTATCAATTTGTGATAATACATTTAGGTAGTGTCTAGTATTTTCAAACAAGGACAATGGACTCAGATGAAGAGGATTACCGGGCGAGTTGGCCGTGCGGTTAGGGGCACACGGCTGTGAGCTTGCATCCGGGAGATAGTTGGTTCGAATCTCACTGCCGGCAGCCCTGAAGATGTTTTTCCGTAGTTTCCCATTGTCACACCAGGCAGATGCTGGGGCTGTACCTTAATTAAGGCCATGGTCGCTTCCTTCCAAATCCTAGGTCTTTCCTATCTCATCGTTGCCATGTGACCTATCTGTGTCGGTGCGACGTAAAGCCACTAATAGATGAAGAGGATTTGGCCTTTGTTATTGCCACTGTTGCTTCTTGTTACGATTTAGAAATGCAGTTTTATGAGGCATATTTCCTACCCCCATCCTGCTCATTGCTTCAAAAGCAAACCACTTTGAAGTATATACTTTGTCTGGTACCGCCCCCGACTTCCGACTTTTCTGAACCTTTTGCAATTATTAATTGTACTGGGAGCGAAGATTTTTTCTTTTTGATTCACTTGCAGGAAGAATTATAGATAAGAGGATCGAGAAGGCAGTGACTGTGATGTTCGCGAGTAATTATCTTACTCAAGTTTTGCTACATAATGGAGGTTTGTAATCGTTACATTAGTGTAAGAGTGATCAGAAGTAAATATTTAGAACACCTACTACATTCTTGTAAGAAGATACCTGACATTATATCCGTGGTCTTTGTGATAAGTGAAGAACTATACAGATAACCTAAAACCCTTTGTTGACCCACTCAAAATGGCCACCTCTGTTGATAGAGGTCGGCATCTATTGAAGTCAATGACTGAAAAAATCAATGATATTTTTCCTCAACAGACACCAAGTAAGCCAACAAATAATAACAACACCGTAAATAACCCTCCACATCCTAACAGTGCATCAGGTAACCAAATGACAACCGTCACAAGTAGGCCTAGTAATGAACGTAATTCAAGGTTAAGCTATTCTGCTGCAATACAGTCGTACCCCTCCAAAGAACAAGCTATTGTAATCGAATCTCATGATGGGATCAGTATCAATGATTATGTGCTAGCTATAGGAAAACTTACAACCCCTAGCAATATTCGGTTTGTTTCACGTATATCGAACGGAAGGATATGCACCTTTCTCTCTAGTAAGAAAACTGTTGAAGATCTGATATTGAGAAACCCTAAGATGTTAATAAACAATGTATCACTGGAAATACGACCCCTTCTAACAAAAAACAAGCGTATTATATTATCCAACGTCTGTCCTGTGATCACAAACGATGATGTTGAAGAGGAATTGTTAAAACTCGGTGTGAAAATCATGTCTAGGATTACCCCAATTAGAGCAGGTTTGTCAATTCCAGCATCCTCCCACATTTTAAGCTTTCAAAGACAAATGTACATTCAAAATGAAGGCTGTGATGAACTCCCCGAATCTCTTCATCTCAAATAAGATGGTACTATAAGCGAACTTTTCTTGAGCCCGATTTTTACGGGGTGAGGGGTAAGGAGGGAGCGCTGACGGTTCCGGTTATACTGCCAACTGGATGGAAATGAAATCTGAATTGAATCGATAATATGATCGAGCGATATGAATTTTCTAAACATTTATTATCTTACGCCAACAACTGTGTCACACATACATTATTTAACATTATATAATATTTCTCGATGCGAATCTTGTTCCTAGCATGAATTATATAGTTTGGCTTTGCTGTGTAAACAACATCAGTACTAGTTCGTAAAGTGTATGCCAGATGTCGCACAGCGATGCATAGTTTGTGTTTCAAAAGTTGCCAATATGGATGTCGAAGATAACCGAGGTCTACCAATTCAGCACTAGGGAGCTCAGGGCTCAAGAAAAGGTTCGCGTATAGTACAAACTACTGGATTTACCTATCATCCGACTCACCCACTTGTTTTCTTTACCATACCGAAGGACATCTGGCCAAAGATTGTCCTAACAACGTATCACTTCCAAAAGATGAATCCTCTTCGAATCATTTTCCTCAGCTCCAACAGATTTCACAAAAGTCAGAGGTCAAAAACCCCAAAACAGACATCGGTACTTCTAGCTCTCTCCCAAAAGATAGGCCTATTCAAGAAGCCACTTCACTGACCAACCCTGACTTAGCACTTAGCCAAGTCTGTAATGATCCTCCCTCCTCCAGAATTCTAATTGAGAGAGAAATTACAACACCTATGGAAACACACGCCGCCCTTACAACAGTGAATTTTCCTGGATGTAAAAGGCCAATTTCACTAGCTAGTAGTGAAACAACTAATCCAAATCCTCCCGATAGCAACAAATCCATACTGCCCTCTCCTGAACAAATTGAAAACCGTTAGACAAATCACACTTCCAAGAAACCCAAGACAGACGCAAAAATCAATAAGTGATATGCTCCTGCCAATAAAACAAATTCTGGAAGCCGACCCATCACTATTCCCCCTCAGCTACCTACAGCTCCAATCCTTTGAAAATACAGTTGGTGCCAAGGACATATCAGCAATTGCTTTTAACTACACACAAGACATAGAAGGTCTTGCTAAAGCCCTTCAAAAACTTACTATACCGATAAAAGCATAAAAAACAAAAGCACTCGAATAGTAAAAAAAAACTACTGAAATCCGCCAGTCAAAGTGAAGACCCAACGCATATCAATGTAACGCCAGACTATTCCAGTGACGACAATTCCTTCCCAGTATAATAATGGAGATAAACCTCGTTCTGCTTTTGATCATTATTACTCCAACAACATTACTCCCAATGGAATCTCAACCGTTATTGATCACAGAATATCTACAACTCCTATGGCCGGTTTCTGGAATGACAGTTATCTGTAGATGCGTAGTTATCAGTGACTTAACATGGTGATATGTTTGAAACGAGTTTCCGAAACACCAGTTATCGGCTTCTTCACAGTTATCTGTGCAACGACTGGTAACTGCAGCTAGTGCTGTAGTTACCTGTATGTTAGAACTGATTCCAACACATACCGCTATGAGGCGCCACTCGTAGAAGTTCTTATATTAATTTCGTAAACAGCAGCTAGTGCTGTAGTTACCTCTATGTTAGAACTGATTCCAACACATACCGCTATGAGACGCCACTCGTAGAAGTTCTTATATTAATTTCGTAAACATTAATACGTGATAATGAACTGGTTATAATGTATTTACAGTCATTCATTGTAGTTTTAACGTGCTTGGGTGTGCTGGAGTCGACATTATTTTGGTCACTGGCTTTTAGTCACTGATTCCACTTAAATGGTGTAATCTGTTTAGGTTATAGTCTTCTCGGAGTAGGACGCCTCTAACGTAGATGTATCTTGCAATACGGGAAATGAATAGTCAATTAAAATAGAATTCGAATCAAATGGATTTTCATCAGGCTCAAATTGATCTTTCTGTGTAAAGTAGAATGATTGTTAAGATCTCTTTCGTCAGGCTTTGATTTATGTGTCCCACCAACAGTTAGTTAACACCCAGTCTGAAATTATGGAATATTTACATTTGTATTAAATAATATCTTAGGTACCGGTATGCATTTAATATAAGCCTGCTGAATAATAAATATCGATTTTTCATTGCTTTTTTAATGTTATTATATTCTTTAACCGATGACGTGAGGTCTCATAGACTCCCAGTAAACATAAAACATCTGGACTTAATTAAAAATCTTGCAGGGAGCTGTAGGTTATGTCATCATCTTATCTGTGTCAACACACTTCACACCCTAGGTCGGGATTACCTCGCTAGGGTCGATTGAAATTCTTAAGTGGACTTCACGTCAGCAGTTACGAGAGTATTTTTGTCAATGCATGTTGCGTGCTCAGTATAAATAAAACATCTCTAATGTTGCAGTTATTATGAACTACAAATTCTCAGTTCGAGGAGTGCATTAGGGAACTACAGTACTAGTGAAAAATTGAGTGATATGGCTATTTTCTTTTGGCTGTTGGAAGATCGCAGATTGTAATGCTTTCGTGTTGTCCCAGTTGTGCCATGAAAGCCCGGAAAGAAATGAATTCTTGAAGGGTTTGGCATCTGATCAGGTGAAATTACATGTCAAAGAAGAACGATAAATGAGAGAGTTCCCACGGCGATATGAACAGGAATAAGCAACATTTCGTGCGTAAGACTCGGCGTCGGGATACGGAAGAAAACTGAAGAAACTGCAATCTTGCCGTACATATCCAGCATCCTTGAAGAGTAGTAAAACGGCATATGCGTGCTTTAAGTAGGAGTTTTCGGTTTGTTTGCAATACCTGTTTATTTCTGTATTGTCGTTTTCAGCGTTAATTTTATGTCGTACTGAACCTGATCACTTGGCACGGCGTTTTTACCTTGCCGTACGACATATCAATGCAGTATGTAATGCCTGTTCACAGCGGGAACAAATGGATATCCCACCATCAGTGCAGAACTTCAGTGCTGGAATGATAGGTTCCAACGTGTGCTGCACGTTTTCATTTATGGATTTTTTTCGTTTACGCTTGTTGTGTTCTCGATCAGTGAATTGTGATCTGTTCGTAAATTGCTGTGTATTTTTATAATTTTACTGAGACAACGATCAAGGTGAAATTTAGACGATGACTGCGTACTGTAAATAAGAATGAACGGGAAATACATATAATGTTTGCATTATTTGATCGTACATACTGTATATTCATATTATGAGAGATTATTACATGCCAATCAGATTGATTGAGATGACTGTGTACATATTTGCTAACCATTTTTCATTGTAGAAAACTTCTGCTAGTAAAAGTAAGTAGATATTACAAAAATAACCCTAAAATCATTTGCATAGAGACATCTATTGGAGGACGACAGATACTAAACATGACAATAACTGCACTGTTTATTACCAGGGCTTATAAATCTGGATTTAAGTTTCCGGAAACTAAAGTTAACAGCGCAGTTAAAGTTACAAGCGCATTTAGGTAACTCACAGTTACCAGAAACAGGCCACTAATAAATAAACACCAACCATCTGTTATCTGTCTCAAAGAAACCAACTTTCAGAACGACTTTACTGCCAATCTAAGACTCTACAGTGTCTACCACAAAAATAGAACTAATGTGAATCATGCGAGTGGAGGAGTAGCTATTTAGCCTATATCAAAAACAATATCTATGCCAAAGAAATTACTGTTAACACTAATTTCGAAGCTGTAGCAATTTCAGTCCATCTACCACCTTATCTATGTATCTGCAATGTTTATATTCCAAACAGTTATTTGTTTCAAGGTGACGATCTACGAAACCTTTTCCACCAACTACCTAAACCATTCCTCCTAGTAGGTGACTTCAACAGCCACAACACATTATGGGGTAGCCATAGTTCTGATGCAAGAGGAAAAGAGATAGGAAAGATACTTGATGAATTTGATTTAATTCTAATGAACTCTACTGCTCGAACTCTCTTTGACATAGCCCACGGCACCTGTAGTAGTAAAGACCTAACCATCTGCACACCCTTTTCAACTGGTCTGTTTATTCAACACTCCAAGGAAATAGTGACCACTTCCCGATACTAATCAATAATGAAAATTCTTCTGTCAACTCATTTATTAACAACTTTAAATGGAACTTAGATAAGGCAGATTGGACGAAATTTAGGCAGTCAGTCAATAATCACTTTAAAGACTTAATCCCTCCAAATGATTTCTCTTCTAAGCACATAAATATCATTGTTCAAGATTTCACAGAAGTTCTTGTTAAATCTGCGGACATGAGTGTTCCAAAAGTAATCTCAAATTCCTTTAAGAAAACAGTACCTTGGTGGAATGACACTTGTAAGGAGGCTATTAAGAATAAG
Organism: Anabrus simplex; assembly: GCF_040414725.1. NCBI lineage: Eukaryota > Metazoa > Arthropoda > Insecta > Orthoptera > Tettigoniidae > Anabrus > Anabrus simplex. Next base: position 259,176,442 of record NC_090270.1, on the reverse strand, counting down.
AATCACGCTTTCTACCACTACAAAAGAAAACCCACACCTAAAAATAAAGCCCAATTTCAGAAATGTAGAGCAATCGCTCGAAAAGATATTAACTCAGCAAAAAGATTTCATGGCTATCATTTGTCTCCTCGCTAAGTTCCCAAACCCCACAAAAGGAAATGTGGAATAAACTTCAAAGAATAAACGGCAAATATAATCATTTCTACATTACTTCCCTCAGAAAATCGGTTGATGGTTCCAACCTTTATAAGCAAACCTCAAAACATCGCTGATAAATTAGCTGACACATTTGCCAAGGCCTCTAGTGACAAAAATTATGATCCCGAATTTCTCCATACAAAGAAATCCAGTGAATCCGTTCATCTAAGGAAAGCCATCTCTGACCCCAACTATAATCCAAACGATGCTTTTCAACTACAGGAAATAATTATTGAACTTGACAAATGTGGCAAACCTAGTCCTGGCACAGATACGGTCCCTTATGAATTTCTAAAACAGCTTCCACTAAATGCAATAAATTATCTTCTGGCCATTTTCAACCACATATGGTGCTTAAAGACTTTTCCTGATCAATGGTGAAATGTCATTGTAGTTCCAATACCCAAACCAGGGAAAGACAACCCAATTGCAGAAAATTATTGCCCTATTGCTTTAACTAATGCGATGTGTAAACTCATGGAGAAAATAGTCAACAAAAGATTACGCTGGTATCTCGAGCACATAAATTTCTTCAGTAATGTGCAAAACGGGTTCCGTAAAGCACACTGCACAACACACACACTTTGATAAGTCTGGAATCTGAAATACAGGAAGCGTTCCTCAATAACCAACACCTAATAGCAGTCAGTTTAGATATTTTTAAGGCATATCACATGGTATGGAAAGACTATGTAAACAAAGTACTAATGGCACATAATATATCTGGAAATATCCTATATTTCATTTATAATTTTCTCCAAATGTGCCAAATTCAAGTTAGAGGAAATGGAATGCTGTCAAAGGAAGTAGTAATCAACAATGGAGTCCCACAAGGATCAGTTATCAGTGTAACACTGTTTCTTGTGGCAATTAATGGTATAGTCTCTAACATCCACTCACCAGTTAAGTGTTGCCTTTTTGCTGACGATTTGATAATCTTCTGCCCAGGGAAAAACATTACGACGACTCAACTCCTATTACAAGAATCCATTGTAAATATTCAAAAATGGACTAAAACCACAGGGTTCAAATTTTCTAAAACTAAAACCAAACGTATTCTCTTCTCCAAAAACAAATATACCATCCCTATCCCTGTATCATATATGGAAGACCATAAAATTGAATCAGTTAAAACTATTAAAATTCTAAGACTTCTATTTGATAACAAGCTCACCTGGACCCCATACCTTAAAAATCTTAAAGACGAGTGTCAAAGAAGAATAAATATCATGAAAATTCTCTCAGCAAAAAACTGGGGAGCAGACTACCATGTCCTAATGAACACATACAGAGCCACAATCAGAGCCAAACTGGATTATGGCAGTATAGTATATTGTTCTGCCAGACCATCTACTCTTAAGATCCTTGATACCATCCAATCTTCAGCTCTTCGAATTGCCCTAGGAGCCCATCGCACCAGCCCCATAGCTAGTATAGAGATTGGAGGCAACGAACCACCACTTGAAATCAGACGTAAACTGCTGAGTTTGACATACGCACTCAAGATAGCTGGCACAAGTAACCAATACTTGAAAAAACACCTACTTTCAAAGAGACATAATGGAAAACTAACTGTATCTAAACCCCAACCCTGTAACATCAAATATACAATCTTCTCAAAGAACTAAACCTCAGCCTTCCACCCATTTTATTTCCACACAACTCACTAGATACCCCTCTATAGAAAGCTCATTTGCCTCCAATCAACTGGGAATTGAACAACAAATCTTAAAGCTCAAACTGACACAGCGAAAACCCAACAGTTATTTAATGAAATTTGTAATAGATACTCATCATATAGTGCAATTTCTTCTTCTTCTTCTTTTATGACCACATAGGATCACTTTAGTCAGTCCGTCGTTCAGGTCTCTTTGAAGGGATTGTTCGGGCTTTGCGGTCCTCCCAGTACTTCTTCAGATGCTCCGATCTTCGTGCCCTTTCCTCAGTTGAAAATGTGCGTGTTGTTGGTTTGTTTTGTGTAAGGGTAAAGCGGAGGTTTGTATTCTTGAGTTTTGTATTCAATTTTATCTTATTTTTGGTGTCTTCTGTTGTAAGGCCTATTTCCTTCAGATCCTCTCTTACTTCTCTGATCCATTTACATCCTGTTGTGGTATTTTTTGAGACGAGATTGTGTTGTACTAGTTGTTTCAGAAGTCTCGAGTCCTGCATCCTCATGATATGTCCAAAGAATCCCAGTCTCCTCTTACGCATAGTATCTGTAATGGGTGCTAGTGCAATTTATACTAATGAATAAAAAATTCAATGAGAGAAATGGTTGTGCAGTGAAATATATTCTCTGATTCCAAAAGTGCATTAACTTCAATACAAAATCCATCAACAACACACCTCCTTGTTAAAGAAATTCAAATGCTGTACCACAAGATTAAGATTGCAGGAAAAAAAGTTATTTTTATGTGGATACCATCTCACAGAGGAATACCAGGCAACGAATCAGCTGATCAAGCAGCAAAAGAGGCTACTAGTCTTCCAATCAACGACCGTCAAATTGTCATGCCACATTCTGCTATCATCGCTTATATCAAAATCAAACTACACGAACAATGGAAAATGAACTGGCTTAAAACTTCCACTAGCAACCTCCAAAAAATTGGAATGATATCTACGAGAACATATCCTCTCCAAAACCTCACCAACATGAACAAGTCTTATCTCCCGACTAAGGATAGGACACACGAAGATCACCCACAACTATCTCCTGGAAAAGAAACAACCTCCCACCTGCAATAAATGTAACTGCTCTCTCACTGTCAAGTATATCATCTCAGAATGTCAACTGTATGACCATTGACGCCAACACCACAACACACCTAAGAAAATGGAACTGACACTGGCTTCTCCAGCAATGAGTCATCAACTTCCTCAAGGACACTGGCTTGCACTCCAAAATCTAATTACATTATACTTATTCATTTTTCCTTTACATTTTTATAATTACAATATTATTATTATTACTACTATTATTCTGTAATCGTATATAAGAGTCGCGATAAGACCTTGGAGTTAAAGCGACTATAAACAACCCTAATAAAATAAATTTTTAAAAATAGATAATTTCGAGTTCCAGGAAACTGTCGGCTTTCTTCACTTTATCTCTGTATTCCTTTAATGAGACATCCCACAAACAAGACCTGTCTATTATATCATTAATTAAGTCCAGAATAATCTCCTTGCTCCACTCCATTTCTGACTATAAATTTTAGTATCGGTATAGTGCAGAGAGAATGACAAACAAGCCCTACTGTTTTTGTAGCTTATAACAAAGAGAGTGAGTGTTGCGGAGTCTCGTAACTACAATCCTACTTCACGAGAAGTATGTCGTTCACGTTGTTTAGGCTATCTGTTGGTATGGAAACAGCACAAAAGTTGTAGAGGCTGTGCCGCCATCTCACGAACAACGAACTGACTTGAGATGTTTTCCACTTGGAGCGGATAACATGCCAAGATGTTAAGTGTTAACCTCAACATTCTGAGTTAACATGCAAAGTCAATTGGAAGACACAATCACAATATACATGTCAATTGTAACATGTTGGTGTTAAATGTTAAATCAGTGGAGACCGGCCTTAAGACTCGAAATACTAACCAGAATATTTTCTTTATTCATAACATAGTCAACTCAACCAATAACCATAATTCAGGCTCCAGGATCTATAGACGTACGTGTTCGCAATGCAATTTTTCATACATTGGGCAAAAAGGCCGCAGTTTCCATACCAGGTATTTGGAAAATTTCAATGCGTCAAAACATACTAAATACTCCGCTCTGAGCTCCCACATGAAGCAAACTGGGCATCAATTTACCACAATAGAAGAAGATTTAAAGATCATTAAAAGAACAAAGGAAAACAAATGACAGAATTCAAAAACATATACATATATTTAGACCAGCATTTCAATAAGAACCACAACTTGAACGATGTAATAGAAATAAAAAGTCTGTTACATGAACAGATTCTGGAATTACCAACATTTAATTTAAAGGATAAAGATTTGTTTAAAGTATTTAATTCTACATCCATAAACACTCCCACTACACCAGCAAATGCAACTCCCCCCTCTTCGGTTTACGTCAATTCCCCTCCGCACACAACTAGCAACTTTATTATTTATAAGTTTCATTTTCCGTATTGATTGGATACACTATACAGATAAGAAGTGTGTTCCACCTATCAATACTTTAATTATTATAAACGGATTTACATCAGTACCGGTTTCGGCCTTCCACGGCCAACATCAGCTGGTATATTACATTATAGCCATTAGACATATGTCCAAAGATGTTGTTATGATTAGATCATCTGAATGTCTAATGCGGTTAAAAATAAAATATATAGTAGTAATGTTTTGTCTATGTTGTTTGAGTCATCAGTCCATAGACTGGTTTGATGCAGCTCTCAAGGCCACCTTATCCTGTGCTAACCTTTTCATTTCTAAGTAACTACTGCATCCTACATCTGCTCTAATCTGCTAGTCATATTCATACCCTGGTCTACCCCTACCATTCTTACCACTTACACTTCCTTCTCGTCAAATTTAGCCAAATCGATCTCCTCTCGCCAATTTGATTCAGTATCTCTTCATTTGTGATTCGATCTATCCATCTCACCTTCAGCATTCTTCTGTAACACCACATTTCAAAAGCTTCTATTCTCTTTCTTTCTGAGCTAGTTATTGTCCATGTTTCACTTCCATACAATGCCATGCTCCACACAAAAGACTTCAAAAACATCTTTCTAATTCCTATATCAATGTTTGAAGTGAGCAAATTTGTTTTCTTAAGAAAGCTCTTTCTTGCTTGTGCTAATCTGCATTTTATGTCCTCCTTACTTCTGCCATCGTCAGTTATTTTACTACCCAAGTAACAATATTCATCTATTTCCTTTAAGACTTCATTTCCTAATTTAATATTTCCTGCATCACTTGCCTTCGTTCGACTGCACTCCATTACATTTGTTTTGGACTTATTTATTTTCATCTTGTACTCCTTACCAAAAAGACTTGGTCCATACCATTCAGCAGCTTCTCGAGATCTTCTGCAGTCTCAGACAAAATAACAATATCATCAGCAAATCTCAAGGTCTTGATTTCCTCTATTTTGTCTATATGGGGTTAAAATAGTATCTATGAACAATGTGGCAGTGAAGGCTACAATAAACTAAAACTTATTGTATGTAGATTAGACATATTGAGCACATTGAACATATTAAAATACATAAAGCACAGTATAAAACACTTAAGTTTAAACACACTAAAATATAAGTTACATGTATGTTAAAACACTTATTAAAATTTGAGAGTTCGTGTTGTGTGGAGTTCCTTCTTCACGCTTCCTTATAGTTCTTGCACTTCTATGTCTATGTTAATTTAGTTGCATAAAGTGATCTGCGAGAATATTCTATTTGGCTGATATATGTCATGTTAATTCGTAGTGAAAACCCTTGTGGGATGTTAAAAGGTTTGTTTTTTTCACCTATTCAATACATATAAATTTTATAATTTAGGAATTTATTGTAGATTCCACTGAGACATGTTTCGCCCTTCATTGAGGGCATCATCAGTCAAAATATCACCTCAAGGTAAAAAATCAGGTAACTGGTTAGTAGTAGACATGTACAAATTAATACATATTATTAACAACATACAAAAATTAAGTATGGGAAATAGTTGCACAAAAGTGATGGTTGAACATGTAGGTTTATAGATGAAAGGTCAGCACCAATGCCTAAAATTAACATAGTAGAGTTCTGCAGTGGTGCTCTGGAGAAACAGTCGACGCAATCATATGATAATAAAAAGTTAAAAATATTTACATTATAACAATTAAGGGAGAAAAGGTGTAGTGTTTGGCATCAATGTTTTTAACCTACAATTGATGTCAAAGGTTGGTAACTATACAGTATTTACACTGTTCTATTGAACAGTTGAGAAAAAGTTTTAAAAAATATTTACATTTAACATTCAGCGTAAATGTTTTTAAATAAAAACTAATGTCAATGGTTAACATCCTAACATCCTACATTCAGTATCTTCAATACGGATAACAATGATTTTTATCACTTGCAACGTGAAAACCCTTGTCGTAAAAGATATGATAGAACAAGACCTTCATATCCTCAAAAGAGTCGGTAAAAGTAAACTTATGACTGAGTATGAAAATTTATTCATTTTCCTCGACCAGCATTTCAACAAAGATAAGAACGACATTATTGATTAAAAAAAGCCCCTTGTACGAACAGATTTTATGTCTATTATTTTTTTTTTGCTACTTGCTTTACGTCGCACCGACACAGGTAGGTCTTACGGCGACGATGGGATAGGAAAGGCCTAGGAGTTGGAAGGAAGCGGCCGTGGCCTTAATTAAGGTACAGCCCCAGCATTTGCCTGGTGTGAAAATGGGAAACCACGGAAAACCATCTTCAGGGCTGCCGACAGTGGGGCTCGAACCCACGATCTCCCGGATGCAAGCTCACAGCTTATGTCTATTACAAGAATCAATTCCCCTCACCAATATATTCTTAAAAGTTTTCAACCTCAAATCAATAAGCCCTCTTACCTCCTCTACAACTAACACACTCCCCTCCCTTCCCCTCACCGCCAGTACCACTAATTCAAATGCAACCAATAGACCCTTAGCCACACCACTGTAATATCGCTCCCTCCAACGGCACCTCACCGTTACAATACGCGCTGCAATACACTTCCTCTTTCTCTCCCACCAACAGTAGCTCCCCTCCAAGTACTACAAACAAGCCCATAGTCACGCCTTCGCAAACAGATCCCTCTCCAACTCAAACCTACAGCTATAACACTCTTAGTAAGAAGCCGACAGTCGACAATAACGTTCAGTTAATAACTTAACATATTACCCTCACCATCGTCTAATGATAAGTGTACACAATTTCCACTTAAACATTTCATTACGATTTTTTCACACAATTAACACCACGTTCCTGTCACACTTCCGTTTTGACTAGAATGTCAATCAACCCACATTCTTAACAACATTTTAGCATTGCATCAAATTGAGATAGTCCATAAAGGTCCAATTTAAACATCGTTCTTCAACCTTTAACTACAACTTCGTATTTTTTTTATCAAAGTGAACCACATCACCATATGCCATTGATAACATCAAAAACTATTTATTAAGAAATGGCATTACAGAGATAAAAGCCTGTGAAATGCTTAATACAATTGGGCCCATGAAAGCCTGCAAATTGGGAATTCCTTTTGAGTTTCTACAAACAACAGAAAAACCAGATTTCTGGCCTAAAGGTATTGTAGTTAGAAGATTTTCTTTTCGAGGCCAAAGACGCAACATTGGAGTGTCCCTCGAATAATAAAATAATCAAGATTCTTCTCTGGAACATCGAAGGACTAAAAAACGCCTTACTATTAATACCCCAAAAGACAATGGAACATTTCGATGTCATCATAGCTACGGAAACTTTTCTTTTAGAACCAACAGACCTACCAAAATTCTACGGATACCACACATTTGCAACGCCAACAGGAGGTCGACCGGCTGGAGGAGTCTCATGCTTCCTCAAACCAACTGTTGGAAGAGTACATGAAATCCCGAGAAGTGAAAACACAATCATAGTTAAGACCACTGACCTAACATTAATAGGAATATATATCGCACCAGATAATTCAGTAGAAGATGTAGTAGAATCAGTACTTAATGCAATAGGGAAAGTAAATACTGCGGAAGAAGTGATAATCGCGGGTGACCTCAACTGCAGGATAGACAAGCCGAACGTAAAATCGGAGTTAGTTATTCAAATCCTGAGGGATGAAGGTTACACAATGACAAACAGAAAAGACCTTAAAACATACTTTGCTCCAAATGGCTCTAGTGCAATTGATCTTTTATTCTACAGAGGTGAAAGATTTATGATAAGGAAACAGGAAGGTCTATGGTCCTCAGGGTCAACGCCAATCAGAAAACATACACCCATCTGCACAGAAATTCAACACAAAGAGTCACGGAAAACACTAATCCCCGATGATAAGGGCATCACAATTTCAAGAAATATTGATGGAACGAAACTGCAAGACCACCCGAATATACAAAAAGCAAGAGCACTTGTAGCTCGAGGACACCTAGATGAAGCAGTAGAAGTTGCTACAAATCTGATACAGGAAACCGCTTTGCCTGTGAAAGAAAGGAGAGCGCAAAAGTGGTTTGACAGGCAATGCTACATAGCACGAAGACACACCTTACGCGCGTTATACTCAGCCAGAAAAATGGGGACCGCTGATTACTTGGAAGCATGTGCCATCAAAAGAAGAAATTACAGAAAACTTATACCCATTTCGGGCCCTCAAGAAAAAGCAAGAGTGTAGAGCGAGGGAAATACCAATGGAAACATGGGAAAAACACTTCTCAGCGCTTCTAAACAGGGACAGCAGAGCAAAAGGTGACATCGCAAACCACCCTATCGATCCAGAACACGAAATTAGACTAACCACAGGGGAAGTACAGATGGTAATCAGCAAAGGAGAAAAAGGGAAGTCAGCAGGACCGGACAACATATATACAGAACACTTAAAAAGTACTCAAGACCATTTACTACAGCTTTGGACAGAACTATTCAACAAATGTCTAAATTTAGGCAAAATACCGGAAGTTTGGAGAACGGCAACGCTGAAGATACTGTACAAAGGGAAAGGAGAAACTGACAACCCCGACTCATATAGAGGTATAGCTCTAGAAAGCAACTTATACAAAGCATTTGCAACTATTGTAGCAAATCGCCTGAACAACGAAATAGACCCATTCATACCAGAATGCCAACTAGGCTTCCGCAAAGGAAAAAGCACGTTACAAGCCGCAGCATGCCTGAAAGAAAAAATTGAAGAGGCACTGAGGCATCCAAAAGGGAAGTACTACGTCGTCTTTGTTGACTATAAGAAGGCTTTTGATATTATCGACAGAGATATTCTGATAGGAAAATTGAAACAAATGATTGGTGACAACATGCTCGTGAGAATCGTTGAGACCATACTAGACTACAACCTAATCAAAATTGAAGATGGAGCATCCTCATCCGGGAAAGTAATTCAAACAAACGGGGTACCCCAAGGAGACCCACTAAGTCCGCTACTATTCAACGTAGCAACGGCAGATATCACACAGATAATGACGGACTCCCCTGAGACTACTCTAATAATGTACGCTGATGACATGGCTCTGGGATCGAGCTCAAAAGCAGAACTACAGTCGACAGTGATGAAGTTAGAAGCTTGGGCTTCAGATAACAAATATGAAATTAACCACGAAAAGACAGTACAGATGGTCTTCAGAAAAGGTGGCAAGGCGGCCAAGGACGACGCTATATCATTAAATAATAAACCACTAAAATAGTCAAGAAATTAAAATACGTGGGCATCACGTTCCAAACGAGCATGACATCCTTCAACAGCCACGTCATAGACAGAACGACAGCAGCAATCAGAGCCATCCACAATATCAAGAATATATCTATGCTATCCCTTAACACAGCGATGACTCTATTCAAGACCGCAATAACCCCAATTGTTTCGTATGGAATCGAAATAATATGGGATAACCTGACAATCGGTGACTTGGAGAGGATAGAAAGTGTCAAAGCAAGGTTCCTGAAGAAGGCCCTAGGAGTAGGCAAACTGGCACCCTCCAGACTTGTTTATGTACTGGCACGGGAAACTTACTTCATTGAGGATCTACGACTCAATCTACCACTGCCATCTAGCGGCCCATTCCAAGAGCTTCAGAAAAAACTTCTCAAGAAACGCGCGGAAATAGACCCCGAATTCTACGGAAATGACGCCATGATCAATCGAAACTGGACCAAGCAACTTCAAGAGCAAAGACATGTCATAACAAGATATGCAATACATGGCTTCCACCACAAAATATGCGCAGACAAAATTCCACAATCCAACAGATGACTGTGTTTGTACAATGTGTAAGGAAAAGTGCGACCGCTACCATCTGCTAAAGTGCAAGAACAGAATAAAGACTCTAACAGAATACAGCACAATGTAAATTGGGACAACAAACTTAATACTCATTCGAGTGCTCCTTATATAATTATAATTATATGCCATTGATTTTCGACTCTTATCTCTTGTAAACAAATAATTACTGGTCACATGACCATCTTTCATCATTATTTTATTCTACATTATTTTTTATTAAATACGATTTTTATCGTAATTTTCGCTGTAACCGCTGGTCGGCCAATATAATTTTATAGCAATCTTATCACTTGTTCATAACAGACCGTTGCTTTGTTCATTTTAATTATAATAGAAGCCTTCTAATGTCAATATCACTAATACTTTCACCAATTATATATTTCCTCACTCATTGTAATATCTTTAAAACCAACTTCATTACAAGTCTTTTACCACATGTTAATTTTAGTTCAAGTCGCTCCAAGTTTTTTTAAAATTTGTTTTATTTCATATATATGTAAATCAGGTGCCTGATTCTATTTTAAGGTTAAGATAATGGATGATGATGCCTAAATACAAGGCGAAACGTGTACCATTTTAGTTAACATGCCAAAGTAAATCAACTAAGACAAGACTTATTGTATTGATTAGGTGGTCAAATTAAAAAACTAACTTATTGTTATTATTCCAATTAATTCCACAACATCAATAATACAACCAAGAAGGTAGTCTACATTGGTTTTGACAATTAATTCTCGTCAGTGGTGACGCAGAAATATCTTTTAATGTCAGACTGTTACTATAAAACATTAACACAAGTTTTTAACCAGATTTTCACAACAGTTGCAATTATATGGTACTATGTTCGAAACAACCTTATGGAATGAGTTTCCTAAAAACTTACAATACATTAGAATTATTCAATGTGCTTTCTCTAGTCAATCTACAATCACAACCTAGCTACATGATTGTTTATATTTTTATATTTACTACAACTGTTTGTAATTCTATTACATACATTTTTAAGTAGTTTTTAAGATTTTAAATGATGTGATATTCTCATATACAGTAAGAACAATACCAGGATCCTGATCTAACTTAGAGGTGATATGCTGGCTGATGATACCTGAAATACAGGCAAAACATGTCCCATTAGAAACAAATGTAACAAAGTTTGAATCCCAATCACAAGGATTTTATTGTACTGAATAGGTGGATGATATAAATAATTTGTAAATTTAAGAAGTACATTGAATTTCAATACGGACTCATAATGATTACTTGCAACGTTCCAACGTAATAGAGAATTGCTTCTGAACTCCCAGCTTCCTGTTCCAACATAATTCAGAATTGTTCCAAATCGGTGAAAGCAGTTCTTGGTCCAGGACCAACTTTGATAGGTCTGCCCAGTTTGAAGAATGTAGCTGTGTATTAGATGTGTAAAATATTTAAGAAAGGGTGAAAAATATAGAATATCAACAGTGGAATGACATGAGTTATCACCCTCTCCTAACGAAGAGCAACTGGGTGTTCCCAACGAGCAAAGACAAGTCTATGTAATCTATCTACAGGTCTACATACATATTATATATATATATATATCAATGTCATTGTATGTGGATATGTAGGCCTACTATGTATTATATCTCCTAAACCACTGGAGCGATTTCAACCAAACTGGGTATCAGGAGACAAACCCTGTGGGGGAAAGACACCACAAGCACCCTTAAAGGTGGGGAGGGAGGGAGTTGATTCATAAAAATAATCGAAAATAGCATCAAATCCATATTCGGAGTGAGTGAGATGAATAGTGACACACTGGATTTTTATAAGTCCATGTTCAGCCCCCTTTGGGGTGGGGAGCGAGGGGCGGTGAGATATAAAAATAGTCGAAAATAGTGTCGAATCCATGGTTCTCAGGGTCATTGATATGAATGGTGACACTACGGATTTTTTATCCCTTAAGGGTGGAGGTCGGGGGGAGAGAGATAAAAATAATTGAAAATAGTGTTGCATTATAAGTAACAACTCTCATTATTGTTGCAACAACTCTCATTATTAGTGTTGCATCCATACTTTTCGGGGTCGCTGAGAACAATAGTGACACACTGGATTTTTTAAAGTCCAATTTCAGCCCCGCTTGGGATGAGGGCCAGATATATAAATAATCAAAAATAGTGTCAAATCCATTGTTCTCGTGGGCGCTGAGATGAATGGTGACACAACGGATTTTTTACACTACAGATTTTTAAAAGTCCACTTTCAGCCCCCTTCAGTTGGGGGCGAGGGGGAGTGAGGGTTATGTAGACCAAAGATATCCACGAAATGCCACTTTAATATTTGTCCCAAATGGAACATAATAATTGCTTTTACACCAATGAAGTGAAAAATCCACGGTAAATTAAGAAACACCGCCGTTACTAAAGAAATATCTAGAGAAATGTGTATGCGTAGTTACGGGCTGTAGACAGGACTCCTTTATGTTGTATTCCACTGCTCGTGCCGTCTTTAGTTTCTTTCTTGAGGTCCATGGCTTGCACCGACGAATGGGAGTGCTATGTCTGTGAATTGTCATTATCTTTGTCCATAAGACTAGCGTGGGCAGTTCAAACAGCAAAATCGCATGATCCCTGGACCAACAAATATACTTATTACTTGTTTGTTGGAAGGAAAATAGCATGATCCCTGGACCATTTCATGAATGAGTTAGGGCACAAAAATGAGCAACATGAAGAAAACAACACCTAATTGATTCAAAGAACTTCAGTGAGCAAAGACATCGCACACAAAAGTGTTAGACAAATAAAACACATACGGAAGCGCTGCGACGTAGCAGAAAAAATAGTTGTAAGGTAGTAAAGTATGTATCCATATTAAGTTGGAAACGATCCACAATTAAGATGTTATATAAAGGGAAAGGTGATACAGCAGATCCCAATTCTTACAGAGGTATTGCATGGAGTGTATTCTCTTAAAGACCCCGGGTGATACGAATAACAGTAAGATGTAACTCGAAGACAAGTCTCGAAGGAGGATTGAGACGGAAGTCACTTGCGAGACAGAACTCGTCATGTATATGAATGAAGTTTGTTTCTCGCTAACGAGACTTGTCTCCTTCTGCTTGAGATGAGTCTCGCACACTGGCTCTGGTATCTGTCAGCTGACGAGCGAATTAACAATCGGAGAGCTTCAAAGAGAGGTTTTGTTGGAACAGATGAAAGTGTTAAATTTACAAGCGAAAAAGATTGAAAAGCGACAGTGAGTTCTCGAAAAAACAGAAGAACTCATTTCAGTGCAAAAACAGGTTTTTCAACTTCAAATGGAAAAACTTTTATATGAAAGGGAGAAAAGAGCAGAACAAAGAAGTACAACCGAAATGAAACACCCACTGATATTTTTTTTTCATTTAGAATAGTTCTTGACAGCCTTTACTTCTTCAGTTGTGTTGCACTTGGGAGTCTATTCTGCAAATTATAGCCTACCTTTCGTATTAATCAATATTCAATAATTACTACAGTTATTATTTCAATTCTTTCTAGGCTTACATAAACGTAGTGGCTCGTACACTTGGTATACTTGCACCCCAGTTTGGGAACGACTGATTTAAGGTTTATTTTCTTGTAAGTTTCCTTCAAGATATTGTGTAAGAAGTTGCATTGTATTTATCATCACATTTAGGATCCACATTCAAATGCATAATTTTCTGCGGTCATTGAAAGTCGCAAGTAACTATTCTCATTTTGGTTCCGTATTGAAGATGACGTCAAACACGTCACTCAAACACTTTTTAAACATGCTTCGTACTTCATTCTTCCCAAACATGAAGAGTTTATTGATCATACGTGTGCATAGCTAGGGGTGTTCCGGCATATAATGTACTTTTTCTACAATCTGTTTTATGTCGCACCGACACAAGATAGGTCTCATGGCGAAAGATAATGAGAATCCACAGACATAGCACTCCCATACCTCGGTGCTAGCCCTGGACCTCAAGAAATTAACAAAAGACGGCACCAGCAGCAGAATACGACATAAAGGAGGCCTGTCTACAGGCCTTAAGTATGTATTCATATTTCTTAACTTGCTGCATATTTTTCACTTCACTTAAGTAAAAGCAATTATTATGTTCCATTTGTGACAAATTTTACAGTGACATTTCGTAGATAGGAATGCGCAATGTAACGTACTTGTATTCACGCACACTGTGCCTAATTAAATATTTATTATATTAATCCCTGCAAGTAAAATATTTTGTACTATTCCTTAATTTACCACAGATTTTAAACTTTGAGTAAAATGAATTATTATATTCCATTTGGGACAAATATTAGTGACATTTCGTGGATACCCTTCGTCTACATAACCGCTTTCGCGGTCGCTGAGATGAATAGTGACACTCCGGATTTCTTTAAGTCCAGGTTCAGCCCCCTTTGAAGTGGGGGGCGAGGGACCGGGTACTACGGCTAGTACATATATATTTCTTCGCGAAGTAGTGTGTTATAAACTGGAATTAGTACACTAGGATTATTCCAACTTATGTAACTATATTTTGTTTCCCTGATACAGATCACAATATGGTCCTAGAACATGTGTCAGTTGCCTAACCTGACATGGCAATACTTGACAACGTTCTCCCCAGCACATATCACATTATTTGCCGAGGTAAATTGAACAAATCTTACCTAATACATAGTGGATCCGCTTCAAAAACTCTCGCTAGAGGTTTATTCTGTACTTATTTATTTTTTTGCTAGTGGCTTTACGTCGCACCGAAACAGATAGGTCTTACGGCGACGATAGGATAGGAAAGGCCTAGGAGTTGGAAGGAAGCAGCCCTGGTGTGAAAATGGGAAACCATCTTCAGGGCTGCCAACAGTGGGATTCGAACCCACTATCTCCCAGATGCAAGCTCACAGCCGCGCGCCTCTAACCGCACGGCCAACTCGCCCGGTTTCAGTACTTCAAAATATACGTTTATCAATGCTTTACTTCTCGCAGCCCAGCACTCGCTACATTCAGCTGCGCGCGGAACGACTGTCGTTTGTTTACACGCTCGCGGCCTTCTCGGGAAGGATGTTGTGAAGCTATGCTCAGAGCTGCCAACCTCTGTACGGAGGAACTAATGAGTGAGGTGCTTCGATAGCTGGTGGCAAGACGATTGGTCTGGACGGTTAGGATTCTTGCCGTGGACAAGACCATTGGTCTGGACGGTTAGAAGCCGCGAAGCGGCCTTAGGTCCCTAGTTTCATGTGAAAACACGATTGGTCTGGACGGTTAGGATTCTTGCCGTGGACAAGACGATTGGTCTGGACGGTTAGGATTCTTGCCGTGGACAAGACCATTGGTCTGGACGGTTAGAAGCCGCGAAGCGGCCTTAGGCCCCTAGTTTCATATGGAAACACGATTGGTCTGGACGGTTAGGATTCTTGCCGTGGACAAGACGATTGGTCTGGACGGTTAGGATTCTTGCCATGGACAAGGTCATTGGTCTGGACGGTTAGAAGCCGCGAAGCGGCCCTACGCCTCTAGTTTCATGTGGAAACATGATTGGTCTGGACTGGTTCTTGCCGTGCGAGTGGTTAGGATAAGACCTGGACAAGACCATTGGTCCGGACGGTTAAAGCCGCATTCTAATTTTACGTGGTGTTTTTTTGTTTGTGCTTTTATTCAGCCGGGGTTGGTAACGCAATGTATTTATCAGCATTGATGGCAATGACGTCACATTCCGTTCACCATGATCAATGAGAATGCAAGAAACTACTTGAGCCATGGACGATGGCGGCTACTGCTCTTTATTAGGTTATAAAAGTAAATATATTTCTCGGGGCGGGCTGGTGGGTTCCTAGACATGGCAATGAACACATCTCTCCTCTAAAAGGAATTCCAAGTAAGATTTACATTATTTTCACTTCCCTATAATGTTATAAACGTTGGGCTGCGAGAAGTAAAGTTTTACCATACGTTTTACAAGGATGCAATATTTCTAGAGTCAAAATGTTCCCCGACTATAACACCTTCAAAGCTTCACACTGAAGTCCATAACATCACACTATAAATATTAAAATAAAATATAGCACAGATGCATCTTTATGATGGACAGTTTATATGAATCATTCAAAGATATGCGCCAAACGTCACTTGCCATGACACTGTGTAGTGGGGACAGCAGAACCCAACAAAGCAACTGTGCGATCTATGGAATTCAAAACGTAGTCGAATACAGGTAAACTATAACCATAAGGACTGGAGCACTACGAGCCTAACCTAAACATCTGACAAGCATTGTTGTTTGTAAACAAATACTACTCCCACAATGCCCACCAGCCCCTTGTGCGATATGACATTGCATAATCAAAGGATTGGGATGTTGCAACGTTCCATCAGATTTAAAATTAAAATAAGGGCAAGCTTACCGGTGAGACGGAGCTTCAACGGAGCTTCCAGGATGAAGGATGCGCCGCAATTTCAGACGACAGTAAAACTTACCACAACCTAAATCTACCTACACAAGAAAGCACATTAAAGGATACGGACTCGGAACGTATCGCTGAGTATATCCTTGTGTCTGTCCAGCTTGATGTTTTCCTTTTGGCATGCTCATGGCAACGTGTGCTGTAGTACGTTTGAAGTCCTCATAGAAGGACCTTTCGTTTCGATCAGAATACTTCGAATTATCTCCTGCGAAGGAAAGAACCACTAGCATGAACACAAACTAAAAAACCTCCGATTCCACACGCAATCATTTTTAAAACATAATATCGATGGCTTCGAGCAGATGATTGAAGATTTTCTATAATTCACATACGCCCAACACCTTTCCTAGCTCTTCAAGGAGATGTCTTCGTACACTTTCGTCAATCGGTCGGGCTCAGTCGGGAAGGTGAAGGTCGAAAAATGGCGCTGCGACTGTAGGGAATAGTTTTTAGTTGGGAAAGTTAAGTACTGACACTTCCACTACACGCACTTATAAATATCATGGACACTAGAACAACTTAGGTAATACAAAAATAGAAGCGAAATATTTTTAATACAAAATTCCGAAGCCCAGGACATGTCGCAAGCATTTGTACAGTTTGAAACAAATGTTTTAGCGCCATCTCTTGTCAAGATTGTCATTTTGTTATAGATATAGTCATGTTAAAAGGCGCGAAAATGTTGTCTATGAATAATATTTTGGATTCAGGTACGTCTGATACGACAGTCTCATAATTTTTCACTATGTCACAATTCACGAACACTCACGTTTTACGATACTGGCAAAGTAATTACTTACGGCCAAAATTCTAAGTCAATTACATCTACGAGAGCTCACAATATACCATTGTTTTCTTTTCTTTCTTTTTTTCTTTTTTTTTTTTTTTTTTTTTTTTGTGTGTTTCAGTATTCCGCGCTTCGATAATCTTTTGTTCCCTAACAAATTAATTGCTGCAAACATAAAGAAATAAAATTATTTTTGACAAGTTGGATGGCTGAATCAAACTATTTCGCCCTTCGAGAGACATTCTGTATTGAAATACAGATCCTCATTGAAAAAGAAAACTTTTATGAAAATGATTTACCACAACCGGTTTCCACTTGAATTCATTGTCAACGATGCGCATAATACTGTACTTTTGACGATCACCTGGCACGGGCTATTCGCCGTCCTCTGTTCCGTGCATATTCGAGAAGTCTTTGTTTGATACCTTGATTGCAGCAAATACAGTAGAGACAATACGCGACACGTACGGATGTAACCATGCTGGGAGACAAATCGACGGTGGCGCTCTGAGTAACTTGACCTGAAAAAATCGCGCTAAATTCAAATATCAATTGAAATCTATATACGGAAATGGATATATAAATTACGTCTAGAAAGAAAGTGTTATTGAGATATTATCTTCGAAGTTGCTAAAGCAATTCTGGATAAATGAATGAATTATTATTTAAAAGGTTATTATTCAAAGACTGAAATTAGACATTTAAACAAGATGTGAAATGGCTTGATCTTTCATTTATGCATTACTTTTTTAGCTTTAGCATTCCTGCCTGAAATCTTACGGTTGGATTTGTGTTTTTTCTCATTTAAAAACATTGTATCATCACATTAAGACACTCGTCAACAAATATATCGGCACATTCCTTACACATATGATGCAATGAATTAACATTTAATAGCTGGAAAGTTTTCCTCTTAACACGAAGCCTACTAACAGAAAGAAAAACTATAAAATCCCGGCATTAATCTGAGAAGAGGGATGAAAAATTATGAAAATGTTGTCGATAGTGGTGCTTTAAGGAATATTTACATTCAATTAGAGCAAAAAATAATGTAACATACCCTTGGCTGTATAGCCGAGGATTTTTAAAGTCGCTGGCCTGGAAATGATCTGAACACATCTTATAATTCTTATATAAGCGTAACGTCCCTTCTTTCTTTTACACCTTATCCAAATCACTTCTGTGACATTTCAAAACCTACAGATCACACCTACAACAAAACATCGGCATTGAAGGTTAACTGCTGCATTATACAATAAAATATGTGTACCGTATTACGTTTTAAGCCAGTTAAAGTATGGGTTGAGCAGGTCAGATGATGATTATGAAGTACTATAAAGGTCTCTGTCACTGGGAGAATATATATGCAAACACAATATTACTTACATTTTCTTGTCACGAGGGAACCTGAAGAACGACCGCGCATTCTTCTCTACTTCATAGTTACTGCAGCCAAACACAGCACATACCTTTCCCCTCATGTTGAGAGGAGATATCAAAGAATGACACACGCTACTATTTAATTATGTCAACTCACTGAAAATGCATAAATAACACCAAAAACTTCACACAAAAATACACGTGCTCTTATGGGAGACTCAGTAGTTTTCAGGTCTACTCGCTAGAGAGAGCTCCAATAGCTGTCCCTCGATATCTCGCTCAGTGTCGCGTATTGTCTCTACTGTATTTGATTGCAGTCAAACATTCGATTTTAAAGCCCTAACAATATCATCGCAAAAAAAAAAAAAAGACCATGCCATTTTTCTCTGGTGTTGATGGTGACTAGTCAAGAGCTTCGGCTGAAACCATTGAACCGTAGATAATACCAATGTCTGAAACCAATAAAAACCGAAAAGAAAGAAGAATTTATCTGGTGTTGAGTTGGTCTTGCTTGAGGTATATCACAGCAAATAGGTTATAACAACGAGCTAGAATCTATTTGAATCTACTTGAACGCCGCGTCAGGGATCAGATCAAGTGGGAGTGGTGTTGAAGCAAGTACAGAGGCTGCGATAATAAATACCGCTTCACCGTTTTCTTAATCAGGGAAGAACTCAAAATGTCTGTTTAAAAGGACATTAGGAAAAATAACACATTTCCAGTAATTACAAAATAAATCACCATACATTGCATATTTAGCTCTACTTACAGACAATGAAAATATAAAATATGAAACCTAGAACAAAATGACATAACAACATCGAGAAATAATTCATATCACTTCAATAATAATAATAATAATAATAATAATAATAATAATAATAATAATAATAGGCCTACCTGGTCTATTCCCAGTTACCTGGGTTTGGCATTTGTATCGATTCCGCCTAATTTTACGGCCGGATGCCCTTCCCGACGCCAACCCCTAGGTGGAGTGATGTATTTACTATAGAGTGTCTCTGTGGTGGTTTGTAGAATGTTCTGTTGTGCGTAGATGAAGAAGATTATCCAGTCTTCGTTCCAGAGGAATTAGCTATCGACTACCCAGTTAAAAATCCTCAATCTGGTCGAATCCGGGGCCCTATGAAGTCAAGGCCAGCACGCTGATCATTCAGCCAGGGAGCCGGACACTAAGCAGGTTCGATCCTGGCTCAGTCCGGTAGTATTTGGAGTTGCTCAAGTCCGTCAGCCTCGTGCCGGTAGATTTACTGGCACGTAAAAGATCTCTTGCGGGACAAGATTCCCGCACGTCAGCGTATCCGAAAAAATAGTCAGTGGGACGTAAAATAATAATAATAATAATAATAATAATAATAATAATAATAAAAAATCGGAACAAGAAGTAGTAGAATAAACAATTTAAAATAATTGTTTAAAAAGAGGACAGAACTTCATGTGTTAATGATTTTAAATCGCATTATTTCTTGAAAAATTCACTTCGATATTTTTGGACGAAGATTTTGGTAATACCGATTCTTTTTTATTTGCCTTATCTTGCACCCACTCAGAAATGTCTTATCGCTACGATGGGATAGGACAACGCTTGGACTGCGAAGGAAGTGGCAATGGCCGTAATTAAGGCACAGCAGCCCCCGTATTTGGCTAATGTGAAAATGGGAACCTCGGAAAACCATCCATCAGGGCTGACGACAGTGGAATTCGAACTCACTATATGCCGTATGCAATAAAAGACTTATATGAACCGAGCTCGGTAGCTGCAGTCGCTTAAGTGCGGCCAGTATCCAGTATTCGGGAGATAGTAGGTTCGAACCCCACTGTCGGCAGCCCTGAAAATGGTTTTCCGTGGTTTCGCATTTTCACACCAGGCAAATGCTGGGGCTGTACCTTAATTAAGGCCACGGCCGCTTCCATCCCACTCCTAGCCCTTTCCTGTCCCATCGTCGCCATAAGACCTATCTGTGTCGGTGCGACGTAAAGCAACTAGCAAAAAAAAAAGAAAAGAAAAAGACATATGATGCGAACCACGTAGCCAACTCGCTTAGTAGTAGTGGTGATATAGGATATTATTCCGTATCGTTTGCAGAGGGGATGAGGTGACTAGGAAATTCGAAACATTGTAGGTGTGGCGTTGGACAGCAAGCGTCTTGTATCATCGCTGTTCTCTATATATTATGCCCTTCAGGGCAAAATGAAAGGATCAATAGCGTAGGCAACGGATCAAACACAAGAAACAATAGGGGTCCATAACTTACCTGCTTACATATCCATAAAATAAATTACACCTGACTAGCTGCAACCGGTGAATAGGCGTTTCAGGTTCTTGTGACGAGAGTATAATAGGACAGGGCTGCTACTCTAATAATCTTAATTTTGGAAATGAGGAACTCTATAATTATTTTAGCTATTTAATTGTCAAAGCATAGTCAATTCATAAATCTTTGTTGAAACAATACTTCTTTACAATAGGCCACACTCGTGGTGCAAAGATAAAAGGCCATAAACGGCTGACAATTTGCAAGGAAAACAATAAAACTATGTCGACGTGCTGACGGGTGAACAAATGAACCAATTAGAAAGTCCTTCGGTGAACATCACCATTGGACCTACAAAAACAAAAACATGGTGCTAGGATTAGGGATGTTTCGCAGAAATATATTTACCATTAAGGTTCCCTTATATTTGGGAGATATTTACATATAAACAGAAACACTGAACGCTATAAAAGAAAAAATAAACTAAAACAAAACACTGAAACTACTTGTGGCCCCATTCCACTTAAAAATTATAGGAGGGTGAAATGTTGTTTGCTAGCAAGTTGCTTCTACCTCGCCGCTAGAGGTGCTAGTCTCGCTCCAGTTTTTTTTTTTTTTTTTTTTTTTTTTTTTTTTTTTTTTTTTTTTTTTTTTTGTTGATAGCTCTTAGTGCGAGTCCCGTGGCAAACACTAGGCCACTCTACTCTTCTGTTGCGGAGAATTGCGAAAGATCGCATCAGCACCATCACGTACACTAGTGGGGGAAAAACAATCTGTCGATGACGGAGCAGGTCCGCCATGTCAGAGCTGAAACCCCCTCTTCGCTTCGCTATTAGTTATCAATTAGCTAGTGCTAGTGGGCAAGGTGGTGATATTGGTGTAAGTTTGTCGGAGACAAGAAGACAGTGCAAGTGCGGTGTCAGAGGAAGGAAGTGTCGAGAATACTTGTAACTTGATTAGGGTACCAGGATTTGTCGGGAGGGCATGGCTGGAATTTGCAGTGAGGGCTGGCGTGAAATTAGATTTAGTAGAAGTAGGAGTAGGGCAGAAGTGTCTTGGCTGGCTTGAGGAGGAGATGGTGCAAAAGGCAGGGGAGAGGAGTGATTGAAATGTGGTGGTGGATGTCTTGCTGGTGAAGATGCCTGGAGTGCCTATAATGGGACCTGATGGCCCTCTTGATGAAGGGGCACCCAGGGAACGACGCCGCATGCTGTCCCTTGCAGTTGGCACACTTCGCTTCCTTCCGTGGTACTTCGCAGTCTGTGTGGCGGTGGGGGCCGCCACACCTGTTGCACCTGGTGGGATGTGAACACGTGGCTGCGGTGTGATGCAACTGAAGACAGTTGAAACACTGTATTACCAGGGAGGGGCGAGGAGAGGAGGGGTTGTTGGGCTGCGGGGGGAGTTCTGGGTTCGAAGTAGGCGTGGGAGCGGGTGTCCGGCGTCTTCTTCGTCGTCTTCTTCTTCTTGGCGGCGTCTGGGTGGTTTGGTCTGAGAGAAGACTGGGTTCGAGTGTCATAGGTGACGGTGGAGGGGTGAGGAGAGTTTGAGGGTCCGGAGTGCTGCAGGTAAGTTGGTCGGTTTGACTTTCTTTGGTTTCAGTGATGAGGTTCTGATTGCTTGAAGGGGGATCAGTTTGCATTTCAGAGTCTATGGTAGTGGGTGGTTGGGTGTTCGAAACCGGAATGACAGGTTGCGCTGACATGGTTATTGGATTTACTAGAATTGGAGAGGGAATACTGGAGTGTTTGAGTCTGTTCAGGATGGCCGGAATGAGCTTATTGCTGAGAGGGGTGATTAGAAGATGGCTATTGTGAGTTTCCTCGATGACTGCTATATGACTGCTGAGGATGGGTTCGACGGCTTCAATGATGGATTTTCTGAGGAGGGGGACAGGGCCTGGATTTGTCAGAGGGACGATGAGGAAGCTGCTCTTGGGACTCAGAGGATAGGAAGTATTCTTCCGGGTGTAATGGAAGGGTTGCTCGTAGGGGGGTGGGTCTTCGGCTACGAGGGCTTCTTCTTATTCTTCTTCTTCTTCTTCTTCTTCTTCGGAGTCTGCGAGGGCTTCCAGTAGCTCTTGTTCGTAGAATTGATTAGAGGGGGTGAAGGGCATGCCTTTTTTTGCGAGAAGATTAGAGAGAAAGGGTAGAGATTCTTGGCTTCTGGGGAGAATGAATATTAGGTGGGAAATGTCATTCTCATTAGTGTAATGGATTTTCTGGGTAGAGGAGCGAAGGGCGGCTACTATGCGCTGCCTGAACCACTTCAACTCAGTTTGCCACGGAGCTGTAGGGGGGTGGATCACCAGGTAGTTATCAGAAGAGGAGGGGGGGGGGTATCAAGAAAATGAACATTAAGGGGGAGATTGAAATCTGTATATGGGCCCCAGCTACTCGGTCCACCGGGGGAGTCCATATTTGATGAGGTGAGAGGCAGAAGGAAGGAGAATTTAGAAAGAAAGACTGGGTTTGCTGGGAGGGGAGGGAGCAGGAGCTAGCACTAGCGGTCAAACTCCGGAGAGGACCAGGGCTGGGTACACTCGGGGGGTGCCAGTCGCGCCAGGTGTAGTTATTAACCGGGTTGCGCCGGGACAAGTCGCGAACAGGCACGCACCGAGCGTAAGACAAATAGCTCTTTCGTAGACAAACTGCTCTTCCGAATTCCACAGCCCTGTGGGCTAGCTGTGGGTCGGCTGGGTTGGCTGGACTTCCGAGCGGCCGAGTAGCTGGAGTGAATATGGGAGACCGCACCATATGTCTGTTTGGACACCCCCTAGGGGGGTGCCTATTGCGGTGCCAGTACCGGTGCGCTATGTAGCGCTCCTCACCTGGCCTGTAGTAGAAAATAGGGTATAAGAATAATAGGTATATGAGAATTGATGATAATAATAATAATAATAATAATAATAATAATAATAATAATAATAAAAGAAAATGGTGAAATTGCCCTAGAATCTGTATGGTTCACCTGTCTCATAGAGACAGGTGGTGTGAGAGGTACCGATGCCGGTGCTCCTTCGGAGCTCCTCTGTCGGTCTTTGGTAGGTGTATTGGTTAGTGTATTAGAATAAGGTTACACTTTCAGTGGCCTTATCCTGGTTTCTTGTTTTGTGGAAATTTATTTCATTGTGTGGTTTTATTCTCGTTTAATAATTGGAGTAGTGTTAATGTATGACAATGTGAAGTTGGTTTATATGTAGTTGAGTGTGTTTATTTCTGAATTGTGTAGTTACTTCTTATTAGTTTAATTATTGGTATGTGTATGAGTGTCCAGGGGAAAACTTGCATAATTTTGAATGGCTGACACAGTGAGTTCAGTGTACGATGTGGATTGGAGCTTGGTTTCCCAAGGATCCAATCCTAGCTGATGTTGCGTTAGGAGGTTTGCAACGCTGCATCGTGTATGAGTTCGCTTACTTATTAATCATTATTGCTGGTTAATAAGTGTTTGGCGGGTGGAATTTGGTAGTTAACAGCAATGGCGGCATGACAGTTTATTTAGAAGGGCTTCACATGGGGCAATGTCGCTGTTACGCTGACCAGGGTCCATTCCCAGGTGACCTAGCTGCAGGTATGTGGGGCGTTGTGGGAGCAGAGGTTGTAAGAACAGTCCTTATCTTGTGTGTATTTAGAACGTAAGTGTGTTAGTTGCTGTGTATAGTGTTATTTGTGAGTATTATTATTACTTGTTGAAGTTTAGTCAGGGTTGGTAAGTATGTCTTTAATTATTAGAATGTATTTTGGTCGTCGGTAGACAGTGTCGGCTCGGTGTGGATCATATTGTCCAAGTGTATTTATTAGTGGATTCTCGTGTTGTTGTGTGGAGTTATAGAAGTTTGTAGTTAGTGAGTGTACGTAATCCAGGATGTACGGGACTTTAGTTATCTCGTGTAGTTGTACTGTAGGTATGGTGTAGTCTTTAACTGCTAAGTGTAAAAGCCAGTTTTGTATTCTCTGTAGGCGTTTGATGCTGGATATGGGTAGAAAGCCAATGGCTGGATATGCGTATGTAAGGACGGGGCGTATAAATGTAGTGTATATGAGTTTGATGTTTTTCTGAGAGAGAGCACTTTTCCTGTGGATGAGTGGGTAGAGCATTAGAGTGTTTCGTTTGGCGCGTTGTATTATGTTCGTGACGTGTTCTTGTAGGTTGAGTCGTGAGTCTAGTGTGACCCCTAAGTATTTGTGGCTGCTGACTTGTTGTATGGCTTGGTTGTACAGTTGTAGTTGTTGTTGCGGTTGTTTGCGTCGGCGAGTGTAGTGGACTACTTTAGTTTTTTGTAAGTTGACTTCAATTCTCCATTTGGTGAGCCAGAGTTCGAGTTCGTTTAGATGTTGTTGTATTCGTTGGGTGGCAATGTCTGGGTTCCAACTTCTGGCCATTATGGCTGTGTCATCGGCAAAAATAGCTGTTAGTGTTTTATCTGTGCGGGGGATATCATTGATGTATTGGAGAAAGAGAATTGGTCCTAAAATACTGCCTTGGGGCACGCCAGCGTGTATGTTTCTAGGTGTTGAGTTTTTATTGTTTATTGAGATGTAAAAGGTGCGGTTTAGTAGGTAATTGTGTATAAGTTTAGTGTAAGTGGGGTGCAGATGTAGTCTGATTAGTTTGTAAATGAGGCTGGGGTGATGTACTCTGTCAAAGGCTTGTTTATAGTCTAAATATACTGCTATTGTTCCTTGATTGTGTTGGAAGCCTTGTGTAATGTGTTCTGTGACGCGTAGCAGTTGTTGTGTTGTGGAGTGTTGCTGTCGGAATCCAAATTGCTCGTGTATTAGGTTGTTGTATATTGTATTTCTGATGCGTGAGTAGATTAGTTTCTCGAATACTTTAGAGATGATACTGAGAAGGCTGATTGGTCTGTAATTGGCTGGGTTTTTGGGGTCTTTGTTTGGCTTAGGGAAGCATATAATTTTGGCTGTTTTCCATTGTTGTGGGAAGTATTCGAGATTGAGCATGGCATTGAATATATGTGTTAAGAATTTTATCATGTCGGAGTTGAGGTGCTTGAGCAGGGGTGCGGGGATCTCGTCCTGTCCAGGGGCTTTTTTGTCTGATAGTTTCTTGATTGTGTTTTTGATTTCAATTGGTTTGAAGGGGGGGACAGGTGAGTGGTTTGGAGTATGTAGAAAGTTGTTTATGATGTTGGTTACTATGTTATCGTGTTGAGGGTTTGTTCTATTGGTGTTGGGTTTGAAGTTTTCTTTTAATGTGTCTGCTAATAGTTCTGATTTTTCAAGGTCGGAAATTGTTTTGGTGCCGTCTGGTTTAGTTAATGGGGGGGTAGGTTGGTCAGATCTGGTGAATATTTTTGTAGTTTTCCAGAGGTTGTTTATGTAATTATTATTATTATTATTATTATTATTATTATTATTATTATTATTATTATTAGTGGTTATTTCGGAGAGTTTTTTGTTCCAGGTATCATTAATATGTTTAGTTAATTCTTTTTTAGTCTTAGCGTGTAGGCGGTTGTAGTGAATTTTATTTTGTAGTGTACGTGTTCTTTGAAATGTGGTGCGGGCTCTGTTTTTCTCTTGTATTAATTGTATTAGGTGTGTCGGTAACGTGTAGGGTTTGGTGTGCTGTGGGGTGTAACTGGCTTTAGCTGCTGTAAGTAAGATGTTCGTGAATAAGGTGACAGCTGTGTCAATGTCGTCGGTAGTTGTGAGGGGGGGTACGGGGTTGAGTTCGAGGAGGTGTTCTAATTGAGAGGTGTAGGTGTCCCAGTTTATGTAGTTAGTGTTGATTACTTTGCGTGTATTGCATTGGTATTTTTTGATGCCTAGTTCAAGTAGTACTGGTCGGTGGTCTGAGTGTAATTGTTGCATGGTGTCTATTTTTGCATTGTAGGGGATGTTTTTGAGGAGTGTGATGTCGTTGGTGTCTGAGTGGAGTATGCCATTGCGGGTCCAGTAGAATGTAGGTTCAAGTGGGGCGGTTATGAAGTAATTGTTTTGTATACTGTGTTCTCGTAGTTTTATGCCGTGAGGGTTTATTGTTTTACTGTTCCAGTCTGTGTGTTTGCTGTTAAGGTCGCCAGCCAGTATAACATGTTCGTAATCTAAGAGTAAGTCGAAGTCTGTGGTGTGAAGGCGTTTGTCTGGGGGTAGGTAAGCTGATATTATTGTAATTCGTTGGTGTCTGTCGTCTAGCTGTATCGCTGTGGCTTCTAGTGTGTGTGTGGTGGGGAGATAGATATGGTTGTGGGCAATGCGCCTTTTAATCGCAATTAAGGTGCCACCGCCATCTCCATCTCTGTCTGTTCGGTATGTAATGTATTGTGGAATGGAGAATCGTTTATTAGGTTAAAGTTTTGTCTCTTGTATTAGTAGTATGTCTATGTCGTGTTCTGCGATGTATTGTTTGAGTTCGGCCTTCTTTGCAGGGTTATTCAGGCCGTTAGCATTCCATGTAGTTATCCTGAGTGGTTGTCTAGCCATGGAGCTTGTTTATGATTGTGTTTGAGAGCTGTAAGAGTGTATTGAGTATGGACTGTATGGCTGTTACTGTGGTGGAAATTAGTATGTTCATGTGTGCTTGAGCTTCTTCAATAAAGTATTTGATGTCTTCAAGGGTGTTAAGGGGCAATTTTAGTTTTGTAAATTGGTTTGTGATAGTTGGAGCAGCTGAGTGGGCAGGTGTAGTTGGCGTGGCGTTAGGTGTGCGTTTGGGGGCTGGTGAGGTGGTTAGTGCATTATTGTCTGTATGTGTGATGGTAGTAATGGTAGGAGGGTCAGTATGAGGAGGTTTGTCTTGTTTGCTACTGGTGTTAGGTTGGGTCTTGGTTCGTTTGTCTCGTTTAGTGGGCTGGTTGAGTACTTTGCTGAAATTTAGAGACGTGGTATTGGCCTGAGATGTGGTGTTGGATTGACCGGGGAGTGCCGGGAAGTCTTTTTCTCCAAAGTGCATGTTTTTACAGTTTGTGTTAATAGGTTCTTCTGAGCAGGTATTGTCATCAGTTTCAAGTGCGGAGTATCTGTTTGAGGTGGAGATTGAGCATGTAGATGAGGTAGAGTTCCTTCTTGTTTTAGAGTTAGTGTCCTGGGTGTCGGTTTCGGTTTCAGTTTCAGATTTCTCAGTATTCTGGGGTTTGGCAGGGAATCGTTTATTGACATACTTGATGTATTCAGGGCACTGTCTGTGTGAGGCAGGGTGGCCCTTTCCCCCGCAGTTGGCGCACAATAATTCTTCTGGTTTCCTTATTGTGCAGTCCTTAGGGTTGTGGGGGCCGGCGCACTTCACGCATTTCGGGGTCATGTGACACCCTGTTCGTGAGTGGCCAAACCCCTGACAATTGTAACATTGAACAACCCTGTTGGCCTCTGTAGGGGGGAGCCTTTCTGCAGTGCGTACGGGAATTTTTAGTATGTGTGATAAGTTTGGTAGGTCAGTGTTGTCTTGAGTGTCAGGG
Organism: Anabrus simplex; assembly: GCF_040414725.1. NCBI lineage: Eukaryota > Metazoa > Arthropoda > Insecta > Orthoptera > Tettigoniidae > Anabrus > Anabrus simplex. Next base: position 259,147,945 of record NC_090270.1, on the reverse strand, counting down.
TAGGTAACAATAAATAGTGGCATGAGCACTTTCTTTGGTTTACCCTCGCTTTGGGGGGTTATCTTATGCATTTGAGCAACGTGCGTAGGTGTGAAGCCCTTGTCCTTGAGATCTTCAATGATCTCTTCAGGGGTCATATCCATGGGTAATCCCCTAATGACCCTTTGCTTATGAGCAATGCGTTTCTTGGTGGCATATGTGTAGTAATTTATGTTGTGTGCATCTAGAGCGGCTGTGAGCTTACTATGGTCTTCTATTGTTTTTAGTACTACATGAGCACCGTCTCTAGTGGGGGAAATTTCGTAATTTTGGTTGGTGACATTTTTCTGGATGAAGGAACTTAGGTCCCTCCACCTTTTATCTGATCTGATCTGGATTGGTGGGATTTTTCCTGTTGGGGCTTGATTGCCGCATTTAGCCATGTTGAGTGATTTATTATCAGTAATGTGTAGATTGAATTAGCCTGTAATACAGCAACGGCAGCGCCGCCGCGCCTCGGGAGGCCCTAAGCCACGAGCTGGGCGCTGTGTCGGGCCAGGTATCGTTTTTATAAGTGGTGTCCCCACGACAAAGCCCGAAACAGCGCACCGCGTGGGTGATAGAATTTGAGAAGTTGATGATTTCCTCTGAGCCAGGAGCGAGGTGGATCCTCCCGTGACAATACGGGAAGCGCAGTCTCTGCCAACAATGCAGAGTTGTTGGTGCTGGTAGCGGGTCTTGCAGGGGCAACGGCTAGAAGGACTGGTTCCAAAAGCCAAATTGCATGTAAAAGAAGAGGCAAGCGACCTCTCAGGGTCTAGTCTCCTCTCCCAGTGACCCAGCAGTGCGGGCGAACACTCAGGTTCTAATGCAGGGCTTCTAGGCAGCAAAAGGAAGTGAGGATATATCATGAAAGTTCGCACGGCTCAGAAACACGTCTGTCCTGCTCACGGTTCATGCATTTTTTCGCCCTAGAATCAGTATGATTCACCTATCTCGTAGAGATAGGTGACTGTGAGGTACCGATGCCGGTGCTCCCATCGGAGCTCCTCTGTCGGTCTATAGTGGGTGTAATTCAGTTGTGTGTTGACAGGGTGCGCTGTGGTCACTACTCCGGGCGTCCACAGCCTAGATTACTTAATTATGTGTTAGTTTTTCAGTTGTGTGAATTTTAATGATTTATAATTGTCGTTAGCTTTATTAGTTGGTGTTAATTTGCATATTGCGGTTGTCGGATTTATGTGAAGGCGGATGAGTATGATTATTGTTTTGGGTTACGTGATTTCTTCTTAAGTAATTAATTAGTTAATTTTTAATTAATTTTGTATGTGTTGGGGTGTCCAGGGGAATATCACATAATTTAGAATGGCTGACACAGTGAGTTCTGTATACGATGTGGATTGATTAGCTTGGTTTCCCAGGCAGTTTTAATCCTAGCTGATGTTGCGTTTGGAAATTTGCAACGCTGCATCGTATGTGAAGTCGCTTACTTATCATGTAGCTGATGATTTATAAGTGTTTTGCGGGTGGAATGTGTTAATTAACAACAGGTTGGCAGCGGTGGTAGTTGGTTTTTATAAGGGCTTCACAGGGAGGATCGAAGTTGTGGTTGCCCGGATCGGGTGACCACTCCCAATGTTGCTTAACTGCGGGGAGATTGAGAGCAGAGGTTGCAAAAACGGCTCTTATCTTGTGTGTGGGTTGTCCGTATGTGTGTTAATTTCTCTGTAGTGTGCTTTCTTGAGTTTTATTATTTCATTTCTGAGTTTAGTCTGGGTTGGTAAGTATATCTTTGATTATTAGTACGTATTTCGGTCGTCTGTAAATAGTATCTCTTCTGTCTGCGTCATATTGGCCAAGTGAGTTTATTAATGGATTGCCGTGTTGTTGTAAGGAGTTGTAGAAGTTTGTGGTTAATGTGTGGACGTAATCCAGTATGTATGGAACTTTGGTTATCTCGTGTAGTTGTACAGTAGGTATGGTGTAGTCTTTAACTGCTAAGTGTAGAAGCCAGTTCTGTATTCTTTGTAAGCGTTTTATGTTTGTTATAGATAGAAAGCCGATGGCTGGGTAAGCGTATGTGAGAACTGGGCGTATGAGTGTGGTATATATGAGTTTAATGTTTTTCTGTGATAGTGCGCTTTTTCTGTGGATGAGTGGGTAGAGCATTAGAGTGTTTCGTTTGGCGCGTTGTATTGTGTTCGTGATGTGTTCTTGTAGGTTGAGTCGGGAGTCGAGTGTGACCCCTAGGTATTTGTGACTCTTAACTTGTTGTATGACTTGGTTGTATAGTTGTAGGTGTTGCTGTGGTTGTTTACGTCGGCGAGTGAAGTGTACTGCTTTGGTTTTTTGTAGGTTGACTTCTATTTTCCACTTGGTGAGCCAGGGTTCGAGTTTGTCTAAGTGTTCCTGTATTCGTAGGTTGGCAATGTCTGGGTTCCAGCTTTTGGCCATGATGGCCGTGTCGTCGGCGTAGATGGCTGTTAGGGTTTTATTTGTGCGGGGGATGTCATTGATGTACTGGAGAAACAGGATTGGTCCAAGAATACTGCCCTGGGGCACGCCGGCGTGTATGTCTTTTGGTGTGGAATTTTTGTTATTTATTGATATGTAGAAGGTGCGGTTTAGCAGATAATTGTGGATAAGTTTAATGTAAGTGGGGTGTAAGTGTAGTTTGACTAGTTTGTAGATGAGGCTGGGGTGGTGGACTCTGTCAAATGCTTGTTTGTAATCTAGAAATACGGCTATTGTTCCTTGGTTGTGTTGAAAGCCTTGTGTAATGTGTTCTGTGACGCGAAGTAATTGTTGTGTTGTGGAGTGTTGCTGTCTGAATCCGAATTGCTCGTGAATTAAGTTGTTGAATATTGTGGGTCTGATACGTGTGTAAATTAGTTTCTCGAATACTTTAGAGATGATACTCAGTAAGCTGATGGGCCTGTAGTTGGCTGGGTTTTTGGGATCTTTTCCTGGTTTGGGGAAGCATATGATTTTGGCTATTTTCCATTGTTGTGGGAAGTATTCTAATTTTAACATGGCATTAAAAATGAGTGTTAAGAAGTTTATCATGTCTGCGTTTAGGTGCTTTAGTAGGGGTGCGGGAATCTCATCTTGTCCAGGGGCTTTTTTCTCTGATAGCATTTTTATTATGTTTTTGACTTCTGTTGGTTTGAAGGGGGGAACTGGTGAGTGGTTTGGGGTGTGCAGGAAGTTGTTTATTATGTTAGTTACAGTGTTGTCGTGTTGAGGGTTTGTTCTGTTGGTGTTGGGTTTGAAGTTTTCTTTTAGTGTGTCTGCGAGTAATTCAGATTTTTCAAGGTCTGAGATTGTTTTGGAGCCGTCTGGTCTATTGAGTGGGGGGGTTGGTTGGTCTGATTTAGTGAATATTTTTGTGGTTTTCCAGAGATTGTTTATGTAGTTGTTATTATTATTATTATTATTATTATTATTATTATTATTATTATTATTATTATTATTATTATTGTTTTGAGTAGTTATTTCTGAGAGTTTTTTGTTCCAGGTGTCATTTATGTGTTTGGCTAGTTCCTTTTTTGTTTTTGCATGAAGGCGGTTGTAGTGTATTTTGCTTTGTAGTGTTCGTGTTCGTTGAAATGTGGTGCGGGCTCTGTTTTTCTCTTGTATCAGTTGTGTTAGGTGTGGTGGTAGCGTGTAGGGTTTGGTGTGCTGTGGCGTGTAGCTGGCTTTTGCTGCTGTGAGCAGGATGTTAGTGAATAGTGTGACCGCTGAGTCAATGTCGTCGGTAGTAGTGAGCGGGGGTGCTGGGTTCAGTTCCTTGAGATGCTCTAGCTGTGAGGTGTAGGTGTCCCAGTTTATGTAGTTTGTATTAATTACCTTGTGTGTATTACGTTGGTGTTTTTTGATGCCTAACTCGATTAGTACTGGTCTATGATCTGAGCTTAATTGTTGCATGGTGTCTATTGTTGCATTATAGGGTATGTTTTTTAGAAGTGCAATGTCATTAGTGTCGGAGTGAAGTGTGCCGTTCCGGATCCAGTAGAATGTGGGTTCGAGCGGGGCAGTAATGAAGTAATTGTGCTGTATACTGTGTGCTCGTAGTTTTGTTCCGTGAGGGTTAATTGTTTTACTGTTCCAGTCTGTGTGTTTACTGTTAAGGTCGCCGGCCAGTATTACGTGTTCGTAGTCTAAGAGTAAGTCGAAATCAGATGTGTGGAGACGTTTATCTGGAGGTAGGTAGGCGGATATGATTGTAATTCGTTGGTGTCTGTCGTCTAGCTGTATTGCTGTGGCTTCTAGTGTGTTTGTGGCTGGGAGATAGATATGGTTATGGGCAATGCGCCTTTTAATCGCGATCAAGGTGCCACCACCATCTCCATCCCTGTCTGTTCTGTATGTAATGTATCGTGGGATTGAGAAACGTTTATTGGGTTTGAGTTTTGTCTCTTGTATTAATAATATGTCAATGTCGTGTTCTGTAATGTGTTGTTTAAGCTCGGCCTTCTTTGCTGGGTTGTTTAGGCCGTTGGCATTCCATGTGGTTATCCTAAGCGGCTGTCTAGCCATGGAGCCTGTTTATAATTGTAATAGAGAGCTGTAGGAGTGTGTTGAGTATGGACTGGATAGCTGTTACTGTTGTGGATACTAGTAGATTCATGTGGGCTTGGGTTTCTTCTATGAAGTATCTGATGTCGTCGGGGGTGCTCGGGGGTAGTTTTAGTTTTGTGAATTGGTTTGTGAAGGAAGGCGTGGCTGTGTGAGCAGGTGTGGGTGGGGCGGTGAGTGTACGTTTGGGGGCTGGGGAGGTGGGTTGAGGTGTGTTGTTATCTGTGCTTGTAGTGATGGTACGAGTGGTTGGTGGGTCGTGTTCGTGAAGTTTGCTTTGAGTGATGGTACTAGTGGTTGGTGGGTTGTGTTCGTAAGGCTTGCTTTGCTTGTCACGTGGAATTGGTTGAGGGGTGCTTTGTTTGTCTCGTTTGCTGTGTTGCTTGATTGCCTTGCTGTAATTTAGAGATGTGGTGTTGGCGTGATTTGCGGTGTCGGTTTGACCACAGAGTGCCGGGAAGTCAAGTTCTGAGATGTGTGCGCCTCTGCTGTTAGTGTTGATTGGTTCTTCTGGGCAGTCAGAAACATCGGCTTCCAGGGCGGCATATCTGTTAGAGGTGTGTACAGGGCTCGCGGCGGCAGTGAGGTTTTTCCCAGTGTTAGTGTTAGTGTTGCTGTCTTGTGGGTCAGTGTCTATTGTTGTATTGTTCTGCGGTTTCTCAGGGAAGCGTTTCTTGACGTACTTAATAAATTCAGGACATTGCTTGTGTGACGCAGGATGGCCCTGTCCCCCACAGTTGGCGCACCGTAGTTCTTCGGTCTTGCTTATTGTGCAGTCTTTGGGTTTGTGAGGGCCAGCACACTTCACGCATTTCGGGGTCATGTGACACCCTGGTCGTGAGTGACCGAACCCTTGACAATTAAAACATTGGACAACCCTGTTGGTCTCTGCTGGGGGCCGCCTTTCTGCAATGCGTACTGGTATTTTCAGTATGTGTGATAGGGTAGGGAGTTCTGTGTTAGTTTGCGTATCTGGGTACGTTACTATGAAAAGAGGCATGTACACTCTTTTGGGTTTGTCATCATCTTGAGAGGTTACTTTGTACATTTGGGAAACGTATGTAGGTGTGAAGCCCTTATCTTTTAGGTCATCGATTATTTCTGCTGGTGTCATGTCTAAGGGTAGTCCTCTGATGACTACTTGCTTAGTGGTAATGCGCTTTTTGGTAGCAAAGGTGTAGTAGTTTATTTTGTGTAAATCAAGTGCTGTGGTGAGTTTGCTGTGGTCTTCGAGTGTGTGTAACTTTACGTTGGCACCTTCTCTAGTGGGGGTGATTTCGTAGTTCTGGTTAGTGACATTTTGTTGTACGAAAGAGCTAAGGTCCCTCCACTTTTTATCAGACCTAATCTGAATAGGTGGGGGTTTTTCGGCAACAGGTTTGTCTCCGCATTTAGTCATGTTGAGTGATAGATCATCTGTTTAGTGAGAATAAGTGAGCGTATACTGTAAGTAGCAACGGCAGCGCCGCGGCGCCTCGGTCACCCAGTCGGTGCGCAACCACGGCCAATGTTGCTTAACTGTGTGTTCTCGTTTTAATCTGGTTTGTGGGAGCAAGGCTTCCGCATCTGCGGCGGGGGGCAGTTTCCTGAGCCACAACAGAGTTCAGCTCGGGTCAGGTGTAGTTTTTAAAGTGGTTCCTCCACGACAAGACCCGAGGTGTTCTAAGTGTGGGTGGGCTGACAAATTTGCTCACAGTGGTGGGCAGGCAAGCAGTGCCCCAAGGAGCGAGGCGGAGCTTCGCCCCAGCTAGATAAACGATAATTAGCCGTGGCCCCGGAGGTGGTGGTAGCGCAGACCCCGCAAGCGGTAAGCGCCCCGGAGGGTCCCCAGGCGTCGAAGTCAGGTGCTGCAGTATGGCGGTGAGTTCGTCGTTGTAGTTCGCTAAGCCCAAGCGCACTCCCTAGCCGTAGCTGGGTGGATGACAGGACGATCGCTCGGGATCTAGTAGTCAGAGCCACACCTAAAGTGCACCAGCAGAAGGAAGTGAGAGGAGATACAGCGAGTCACAGCCATGTCTGCCCTGCTCTCCGTCTTCCACCCGAATGTGTTGTGTTGTGTGTGTGTTCCCCAGGGTTCGGTATGGTACACCTATCTCGAGAGATAGGTGTTAGTGTTGTGCCGATGCCGGTGTCTCTTCGAGACTCCTCTGTCGGCCTTTAATGTTATGTTGCAGTTGTGTGAAAGCTCGTATGTTTGATTTATTTGTTGTGTGTTATTTTCAGTAAATGGTGTTGTTAATGTATGTGTTTTGTTGAATGTATGTGTGAGTGTATGTGTACTTGTTGTGGTCACCCATCCACTGGGTGGCCATTCCCGATGTTGCTTAACTATTTGTGTAAGTAGTATGTATGTGTGTTAGTACCTAGGAGAATTTACATTCAGTAACCATGGCTAGCACAGCTGTTTTTGTGGACGGTGTGGCTCACCCTGTTGGAGCAGGGTTTGCCTAGCATATGTTACGTTTGGAAGTCTGTAACGCTTCACCGTGTCAAAGGTTCGCAACTTGCACTTTTACTTTAAAAGTGCAAGTATCTGCGGATGTTAGATAATAATTTTACAGCATCTGTAGGTGTTAATTTTGAGAAATTCAGCATTGTGTGTGTGTTGAACGTCGGCTCCCAGACGGTATCCAAGAAGTCGGACCGCGCTGTGAATCCCAAGATGGCGGCCGTTGCCGGGCGACTCTCAGTGAAGCTGGCGGCGAGTGAGCCGGGGCTCGCGCTGGCAGGCGGTCCGGTGGAGCGCTCCTAGCGGCAGGGTTGCGGTACTAGGGTACCGCAGAAACAGCAAGTTGACCGGAGACGTGGGCGCCCTAGCGGCTGACGGGGGCACGCTCGGTAACTGGGCTCTCTGGCGATGTTAGCAGCACAGAGCATAGGCTTGGAATGGCTGAAAGGCTCCAGTTGTCCGACCGACCATAATTTCGATTTACTTTTTCCCCGAGGGAAAAAGTAAGTGGAATTATTAGGAAACGTCGACCAGTGGTCTCTAATTCCTTTTTGATTGGGCATTTAGAGCTTGCGATAGTGATAAAAATTGAGATGTATGAGGAAAAATTAGTGGAATAATTATTACATAAAAATTAATATGTAATTGAGGAGCATGCAGTATTTAAAAAATACGGTCTTTTCAGGTGTAATTTGTGATGTGATGTGTATAATATTAGTAGTAAAGATATTGTTATTGGGAAGATGCAGGGTATAAGAAAATGTTAAAGTGTAAGTTGATATGTGTACTAATTAATGAGAGTTTTGGGATGGAGTTTTTTGTAATAGACTGTACTGTCTATATTATGAATTTCCTTGATTATATCATTGGGGTGTTTCTAATGAGGGCGATAGAAATTTTTTGCTGCAGTGATAATATGTTGCTTAATGGTAGGCATGTTAAGATTGGTGTGTATGGTCTTATTAGAAATATGAAAGGGAACATTGGCAATCATTCGTAGTATCTTGTACTGAAAAATTTGTAGTCTACGAATATAGCAGTGTTTAGCAGTACCCCAGACAGTAGAAGCATATAAAGTAATGGTTGAAATAAGTGATTTATAAATCAATAATTTATTTTTAACGCTTAGCTTAGAGTTTTTGGCAAGTAGGGGGTATAAACAAGCGAAGGCTTTATTCGACTTCATAAGAATATTCCGAAAGTGACTTCTATATGTCAAAGTGCGGTCTAGTGTAACACCAAGGTATTTAGCCTCGTTGCTCCATGGAATTGGGTGATTATTGAATTTGACTGATGTAGTGGGTTTTCTTTCGTAGCGTAGAGTATAGTACACTGCCGTAGTTTTCGAAATGTTTATCTTTACTCTCCACATAGTGCACCATAACTGATAGTGATCGATAGCTTCCTGCAAGTCGCGAACGACAATTTTAGGCATGAATGAAGGCTGTATCATCAGCATATAGAGCCAGCTCAGTCTTATTGGTAGTGGGCGTGTCTGCGGTAAAATGAAGATAGAGGTAGGGGCCGATAATACTGCCTTGCGGCACTCCTGCTGTTATAGGACGAAGTGTAGACTTAATACCTTCAATTTCAGTGTAAAAAGTTCTATTCCTGAGATAGTCGTCAAGTATTTTCCATAGTTGGGGTGATAATCCATGAGAATTGAGTTTATAGAGTAGCCCAGCGTGCCATACTCTGTCAAAGGCTTGGGCTACGTCTAGATATATTATTCCCCTACCTCTTTTCGTGTTAAGGGTCTTCGTTATGGCGTTGACTATGCGGATGAGTTGTTGGACGGTTGAGTGTCCCTTGCGGAAACCAAATTGCTGCGAGGGAATCTTATTGTGTCAAATGGATGAACTATATATATATAGATCACCGCCGTCTCGATCCTCTTATACTGCCTGATCTATGCCACTTAAAGCCGGCTTTACATTTACGAGCACTCGTATACGAGTAGGAAACGCGTTTACATTTATGATGCTTACTCGTATAAGAGTAGAGTTTCCAATATGGCTCCAAGCAGATGAAAACGTCTTGCTATGGCTGGTATCTTGCTGTTGTGTTTTAAAACAAGACAACAGAATGAAGCGAAAAAAGTCAGGAGCTTTTGGGTTAAAGATTCCTTGAAGAAAAGACCCGTTTTTGGAATACAGGAACATTTATTAGTTGATTTATTAAAAGGGGGAGGAGATGGTTATAGAGACTTCTTAAGGATGGATTTTAGTACATTTGAAATGTTGTACCTTTTGGTAAGTGGACGAAATGACTTTTATAGGTACCGGTATCGCTATGCTAAATACTGGCATATTATTAGTAATTATTTTTTTTCTAGGTTGCCCCTCATATCCCCAAAGAAAACATTCAGATGAGAAGTGGTATCAATTTTCAGCTGCAACTGGCAGTGACTCAGATTTTTAGCTACTGGAGAGAGCTTCAAATCATTAGAATTCTTGACGCGTATATCAGCCTCAACTATTTCCTTCTTCATTCCAAAAGTTGTTGATTTTCTTTTTAACTAGATCCGTAGTTATGTTTAACTTCATAGGCCTTATTTCTCGCATTGATGTCCCGATATTGAGAACACTTAAATTCCACAGGCACTCCGCTCTGTAGTATAAATTAATGAACTCCTCCAGATTTTCACGAGACATCCTGCAGTATTTAGTCTCCGCCATTTTTAAAAACAGTCTAACTCGGATGCAAGTCGGAAGCCTCTCTACTTTGATTGCTATTCGTATACGAGCTACGAGTACGTACGAGTCATCGTTTACATTTACGATTTCTTATCCGAGTCAGTCCAAGTAGCCTACTCGTGTAAGAGTTACTCGTAAATGTAAAGCCGGCTTAACACAGGAAGGCGCGACTATGAATAGTTCTTCAAATCGCCGTAAGAGTGCAGCAGTAGACGCACAATCTTCGCTGTCGGTGTGGGTGTAGCACTGTATTATTGGTGCATGAATGTGTGTGAAAACCTGGTATATTTTGTACAATGAGTAAACGTGTCTGGTCACTTTCGTTCGTACAAGATATATTTTGAATAGAACTGTAAAATGAATTAATCATGTTATGCTTATAGATATTTCAAAAGTGATTTTAAGGTGTTGATACTTGTTTCTTTCCGTTCGTGCAAGGTATATTTTTCGTAGAATTGAAAATTCAGATTCTTTCCCCGAAATATTCAACTGTTGTATACCATGTTGCCAATCTCGTCAAGGTTGTTCGCAGCCAGAAAATATACGACTCCATGAAATATCGTCTAGAAGATAATTGCGAGAAAAGCGGCTGTCGGCTTTATCTAGGCAAGGACCTAATGAAGGAAGTAATTGGATATCCTCAGATTACTCTCGCATCTGTGCCTTTACACCTTATTTCAGAATTTGATGGAGCCTCCGCGGGCTCAGACGGTAGACGCCGGCCTCTCACCGCGGGGTTCTGTGGTTCAAATCCCGGTCACTCCATGTGAGATTTGTGCTGGACAAAGCGGAGGCGGGACAGGTTTTTCTCCGGATACTCCGATTTTCCCTGTCATGTTTAATTCCAGAAACACTCTCGAATATCATTTCATTTTATCTCATTCATTAATCATTGCCCCGGAGTGGTGCGACAGGCTTCGCCAGCCGGCACAATTCCTATCCTCCCTGCTAGATGGAGGCTTCATTCATTCCATTCCTGGCCCGGTCGAATGACTGGAAAAAGGCTGCGGATTTTTTTTTTCAGACGGTGATTAAAGCCGTGGAGGATAGTGGATTCCTCATGACGGACAATCACAAAACGCCTTCATGTTTAGACATTTTGGACAACCTCAGATATTCAGACGATAATCTTCCAATCAAACTAGAAACAGGAAATCAAATCCTAACTTACGGGTACTAGGTTCGTGTTGTTGAAGAGAGGATGGAGTGTGACATTTGTGTCAACATCTCACTGCCTAGAGCTTCGACACCTCTAAATGGAACTGATTATACATCAGGACAGAGGAGGAGTTCGATACCCGAAACCTAGTTTTGTTGCTCTGGTGAAGCACCTCCAGGAGTTCGTTTAAACTGATGTGCCCTATTGTCGAAGTCCTTCAAGCGTATGAGCGTAATACGAGGACTTGCGACGTCTTCCCTTTCAGAATACCGGGCGAGTTGGCCGTGCGGTTAGGAGCGCGCAGCTATGAGCTTGCATCCGGGAGATAGTGGGTTCGAACCCCACGGTCGGCAGCCCTGAAGTTGGTTTTCCGTGGTTTCCCATTTTCATACCAGACAAATTCTGGGCTGTACCTTAATTAAGGCCACGGCCGCTTCCTTCCCATTTCTAGGCCTTTCCTATCCCATCATCGCCATAAGACCCATCTGTATCGGTGCCACGTAAAACAAATATTAAAAAAATCTTTCAGAATGTGTTTTGTTACAGTGTGAGGTCAAAGAACATCAGCAAAATGTTAGTTATATTATCCTAACTAAGTTCGTAAGACCTCTATTATTTGATATTGCGTTGGCAAGAACACAAAAAGTACGGTACCACTCCAAGCCTTCGTCCAGGAAAATCTTTAAATTGTGCATGAAGAGGCCAACTGCGACTTCGTGCAGGTAATTTTGACGATATTTAATATTACTGATGTAATTTACGAGCTTCGGTGAACATATGACCATACTCCATAGTGTTTTGTAGGCTGTCGTCATTAGAATAAGTTTAGACCATTGTGCGTCTATATCTGCCATCTAGCGGAGAAATTATGTCGCAGCGTAGTCGCAAAAAGGCTCGCATAGAGCTGTATAGGATAGGAGAATCGAGACGGCGGTGATATAGATATAGATGAACCTTCCTCGTATCGTATCAAATATTGTATTTGGATTTGCTCTTATTAGAGCTTCGCGGTTGTCCATACGGTACGGTACGGTACGAACGATTTAAGTTGTGTCCGGCGGTAGTCAGGTGGAGATAACGATGGCTCGTTGTGTATTTCAGTTGTTTGCATCATTGGAATAATGTCTTCAAGAGGACAGGTAGAAACAGAGAAGTTACGGCAGAATTTAGAAGGCCAGTTGGACCGTCTGGTTCAGCAATTGGCGGATTTGGAAGAGTGCAGGTGATGCAAGAAATGGACACTTTATTTCCTTTAACTTCATTGAATGATTTATCAGCATATATTTTCTTCGTGGCCAGTCGCTGCTAAAATAGGGCGATAATATGGCGTGTTATTTCAAATTGATACACCGCCGAAGGCAACATTAGTGTACTGTTACATTTTAAGGGAATTGGTGGGTATTTTCATGGACATTTCAATTAATTAATTCATCAAACCCATATCTATGATCGAAAAAGAAACCTCGGGAGTCCTTTACCACTCAGTTCCTGAAAGATTGTTGCAAGGGAAATCTTAGAGCTAAATAAAGAATTTATTGCAGCCGAATAGCCATAATGATACGTATATGACATATTCTTTTTAGAATTTGACCTACATAGTAATACAGCATATTTCCTAGTTCTAGGCAATCATGTCACTCCTTGCTATATTCCACTATTGACCTGGTTCCGTTTGAGCACGTGGTTATGTGGTAAATACCGCATGTATTGTTACATAGTTCACACATGCAATTTTCATCTGGATCATGAAACACTTCTCGGGAGCAAATCTTGTGGTGGAAACCACGAACTGCAAGGCTGGTCACGACTTGCCTCATTTACATAGAGTTTGCGTCCATCTTCTGTCTAGCATTGCATTTGTTGTGTAGAATTCTATAGAACTTGGAGCAGCTTATTGTAACTTTCCGTAGTCGGTAGTAGTAGAGTTATCCGTAGATCCTCTATTAGGAACGTTTCTCTTGCAAGCTCGTACACCAGTCTGGATCTGGTTGTCTTTGATACACCAAGAGCTCTTTTTAGAAATCTGGATTTTGTCTTTTCTCTCTTCCAATTGCCTGTAGTTAAGGAATTCCCATATTAGCTCGAGTCCATATGTCAGAACGGGCAGGACCTTCGTTTGAAAAAGTGCCATTGCTGTTTCCAGTGAAATGAGATTTATGTGTCCAATGTCGTTTATAGCTTTTATTGCGGCAGCTGTTTTTGATCTTATGTGTAGCCTAAAGCTTCTTCCTGTAACCTGTAGGGTGATGCCTAGGTATTTGAAATTGTTGACTATTTTCAGTTCCTTGTCATTGCAGGTCACTTGGTCAGAAACTGCTGGCCTTCCACCGTTTCGAAAAATTATCATTTCCGTCTTGTCCTCATCGATTGCGACTTCATTTTTCTGGTCCCAGTCACTTAAGATGTCTACTGCCTTTTTGTTAAAAATGAAGCCATGTTTTCCAGTGTTGACTTAGTTAAATGTAACAAAGGCTTTTCAGTCTGTCAAACACACAGCAAATACAATGTAAATTAAAACACTATAAACATATCTGTAAAACACACACTAACATACAAAGAATGACATGTTTCGTTCTACAAGAACATCCTCAGATTCTATCAATCACTTAAAAAGAGCTTATATATGTACCTTTTGTAAGTCATTTATCTGCTCTGAAGTTATTGCCATATCATCCGCATATATGTATAATTTTGCCTTTGTTGTTTCTCGAATTCTGTCACCAACATCGTATGTGAGCACATTAAATAGGGTGGGGCTCAAGGGATCATCTTGAAGTACGCCATTTGTTTGCATTATCCAGTTTGAATTCCCAACTCCGTCGTAGACTTATATGTAGTTTTCTGCTAGTATTATTCGATATGAGGGTCGTTCTTGTTCTTTTTGTTAGCGTTTCTAACTTGTTCATAAGAATAGTTCTGTTGACTAAATCAAAGGCCTTCGAGTAATCAACAAAGACTACTGGTACATAAAGTTTGCCGTTAGGTTTCTCCAGTGTCATTGTTATATGTTGTAGTAGATATTCTACTGCCATGAGTGTTGGCCTTTGCTTACGGAAGCCACATTGCTCTTCTGGCAGCAGTGGGTCTATAATTACATTTATCCTGGATGTCAGTATCCCTGTTAATAGCTTCAGGGCATAATACCAATATAAATAGTCTGTTATTGGACATTATAAATTTTCCTGCTAACTCATTCTTGGTTGCCAGCGTTTCGCCCTCGTGTGCTAGGGTGGGCTCATCAGTTGGTACCTAGCACACCTACCAATACGCTGGCTAGTGCATACCGTGGAGGCCACTGCGTAGGCTAACTGGAGCCACCGGCAGTGCCAATGCACTAAGAGACTTTGTCTCATCAGCAAAAATTGATGCCTGCTTGGCCATCAGATGGGATGCTGATGAGACAAAGTCTCTTAGTGCATTGGCACTGCCGGTGGCTCCAGTTAGCCTACGCAGTGGCCTCCACGGTATGCACTAGCCAGCGTATTGGTAGGTGTGCTAGGTACCAACTGATGAGCCCACCCTAGCACACGAGGGCGAAACGCTGGCAACCAAGAATGAGTTAGCAGGAAAATTTATAATGTCCAATAACGGACTATTTATATTGGTATTATAAATTTACTCATTCAGGACAAATATTTCATATTCCCTATGGGAATCAACATCTATATCATCTGATGGCCAAGCAGGCATCAATTTTTGCTGATGAGACTAAGTCTCTTAGTGCATTGGCACTGCCGGTGGCTCTAGTTAGCCTACGCAGTGGCCTCCACGGTATGCACTAGCCAGCGTATTGGTAGGTGTGCTAGGTACCAACTGATGAGCCCAGCCTAGCACACGAGGGCGAAATGCTGGCAACCAAGAATGAGTTAGCAGAAAAATTTATCATGTCCGATAACGGACTATTTATATTGGTATTATAAATTTACTCATTCAGGACAAATATTTCATATTCCCTATGGGAATCAACATCTATATCAGCTTCAGGGCAACCGACTCCAATGCAATTCCTCGGTACGAGTTTGGATCATCAGTGCTCCCCTTTCCCTTATACAGTAGCTTAATTGTTGATTTCTTCCATTCACTTGTTATTCGTCTGAGTTCTAAACATTTGTTTAATAGCGCCATCCATACTGGTAACAGTTCATCTGTAGTTTGCTTAAGATGTTCAGCCCTGATTCCATCCGGTCCGGGAGATCTATTATTCCTAAGTTTCTGCATAGCCTTTAAAATCTCCATTCCGTCATATCCTGGTCTTCTGGGGGTCTGATATTGGGTCTTGATTCTTTTGCACAGGTTACTTTCTTGATATGGTCTTCCCAGATTTCCATTGATATGCTGGTTTGGAATCTTAGAACTAAAGATAGTAGGTTTTCAGTCTATTTTTTGCAAGCTGATATTCATGTTTTACCCCTAAAAAAAATATATACCAATTGCAAGTAGGGTGTAGTTCTTGTTAACATGTATTGCTCAGTAATTTTCAGGATATATCGTTGCCATATGACCTACCTGTGTCGGTGCGACGTAAAATAACTAGAAAAAAAAATTGCAGGATACATTTGTGTATTTTTTATATTTCTAATTTGGTACTCTTTATTCATTAGTGCTACTTTAACCTTGTAGCACATTACTGTACTTTATTCATATTGGTGAGTGGGCCAGTTAAAATAGTTAATATTCATATTTATTATGGTGGATAATGCATAAGTTTCTTAAAAGTTAGTGGATTAATTCACTGTCTTAAGATAAATCTTAAAATGTAGCTCCTGAATCAGTGACATACTGTGTACAACTAATGGGTACATAAATTTCCTGAACAGGCTCACGAGAAGGAGAAAAGGAATGAGGAAGTAGCTTCTGCAGCTATCAGGAAAGATAAAGCTGACCAGGAGGGGAGGGGATCAAATGAGGTGGGTAGGGTTGAGGCTCTGGTCGTGGGGGATTCCATCGTTAGACACGTTGGGAAAGTGTGTGGAGGAAAGGGAGCCAGGGTAGAATGTTATCCAGGAATTAGGTTAAGGCAGATGTTGAGGAAAGTAGAAGAGAGGGAGGAGGGGAAGGAGAAGGTGGTAGTGTTTCACGTTGGTACCAACAACGTAAGGCAAGCTGGTATAAGTACCAACATAGTTGGAGATGTGTGGGATCTGGTAAATGCAGCAGGGTGAAGTTTAAGAAAGCGGAGATTGTTATTAGTGGAATACTGTGTAGGACGGTAACTGACTGGAGGGTGATTGGGGATTTAAATGAGACTATGGCGTGGGTATGTGGGAAAATGGGAGTAAAATTTCTAGATCGTAATGGGTGGGTAGGAGATGGGGATCTGCGCTTAGTTGGCCTTCACTTAAACCGCAGTGGTACGTATAAGTTAGGAAATTTGTTATAAGAGTAATACGGAGGTACATTCAGGGAAACGGCATGGCCTAGGGAGCGGTGATAAGGGAACAGGGAACTGGAAATCAAGTAGGGATGACATTCATGTTTGTGGGTTACTGTAGTCACGTCCTAGTTCGTGAACCATGGGCAATGACTGAGTGGCCTAGCAAGTGGTCCTGAGAGTCGGGATACCAGTTGCTACGGAATGGGAGTGGGTATCTCGGACGTATTCTGAGTCATGGCCCTCCATAACCCGTTAGAGGAGATCTCCTCACTTGGACTATGAACAAGTAGGGTAGCATCCTGCTTCTTAAATTTACCGAGCTCAGAACATTTTAAGCAAGCCTCTGACCTATGGGAGTAACGGAGTCCCACTCCCATTTGACAGGCGAGGGACTCCTTGGAAACAACTTTGCGGACGAAATGGAATTCGATGGGGAGCTATCAATATTAATGGGGCTTATGGAAGAAAGAAAGTAGAACTGGCTGAGTCAGCAAAGAGGATGCATTTGGATGTGCTAGGAGTAAGTGATATTTGGGTAAGGGGAGATAACGAGGAAGAGATAGGAGATTATAAAGTGTACTTGACGGATGTTAGAAAGGGAAGGGCAGAGTCTGGGGTAGGGCTCTTTATCAGGAATACCATTGCATGCAACTTGGTTTCTGTTAGGCATGTAAATGAGTGAATGTTGTGGGTAGATTTGTCAGTTGGAGGAATTAGGACTAGAATTGTGTCCATGTATTCACCATGCGAGGGTGCAGATGAGGATGAAGTTGACAAGTTTTATGAAGCATTGAGTGACATCGTGGTCAGGGTCAGCAGCAAGGATAGAATAGCACTATTGGGCGATTTCAATGTGCGAGAGTTGGGAATAGAACTGAAGGATACGAAAGGCTGATTGGTAAATGTGGGGAAGATATGGAAGCTAATGGGAATGGGAAGCGTTTGCTAGTCTTCTGTGTTAGTATGGGTTTCTTCAAGCATAAGGTTATTCACCGCTACACATGGGAGGCTAGGGGTACCAGATCCATAATAGACTATATCTTAACAAACTTCAAATTCAGCAAATTTGTCAGGAATGTACGAGTTTTCCGCGGATTTTTCGATGATACAGACCACTATCTGATCTGTAGTGAACTAAGTATCTCTAGGCCTAGGGTAGAGAAAGTGAAATCTGTCTCAAACGAATAAGGGTAGAAGATCTCCAGGACGAGGAAATTAGACAGAAGTACATGGATATGATTAGTGAGAAGTTTCAAACAGTAGACAGTAAGCAGGTTCAGGATATAGAAAGTGAATGGGTGGCATACAGGGATGCTGTAGTAGAAACAGCAAGGGAATGCCTAGGAACAACTGTGTGTAAAGATGGGAAAAGGCGAACATCTTGGTGGAATGATGAAGTGAGAGCAGCTTGTAAACGTAAAAAGAAGGCCTATCAGAAATGGCTCCAAACAAGGGTCGAGGCAGACAGGGATTTGTACGTAGTTGAAAGAAACAGAGCGAAACAAATAGTTGTTGAATCCAAACAGAAGTCGTGGGAAGATTTTGGTAACAACCCTGAAAGGCTAGGTCAAGCAGCAGGGAAACCTTTCTGGACAGTAATAAAGAATCTTAGGAAGGGAGGGAAAAAGGAAATGAACAGTTTTGTGTAATTCAGGTGAACTGATAATAGATCCCAGGGAATCACTGGAGAGGTGGATGGAATATTTTGAACATCTTCTCAATGTAAAAGGAAATCATCCTGGTGGTATTGCAAACAGCCAAGCTCATGGGGAGGAGGAAAATGGTGTTGGTGAAATTATGCTTGAGGAAGTGGAAAGGATGGTAAATAAACTCCATTGTCATAAAGCAGCAGGAATAGATGAAATTAGACCTGAAATGGTGAAGTATAGTGGGAAAACAGGGAAAAAATGCCTTCACAGAGTAGTAAAATTAACATGGAGTGTTGGTAAGGTACCTTCAGATTGGACAAAAGCAGTAATTGCACCTATCTATAAGCAAGGGAACAGGAAGGATTGCAACAACTATCGAGGTATCTCATTGATTAGTATACCAGGCAAAGTATTCACTGGCATCTTGGAAGGGAGGGTGCGATCATCATTGAGAGGAAGTTGGATAAAACCCAGTGTGGTTTCAGATTACAGAGAGGCTGTCAGGATCAGATTTTCAGTATGCGACAGGTAATTGAAAAATGCTATGAGAGGAATAGGCAGTTGTGTTTGTTTCGTAGATCTAGAGAAAGCATATGACAGGGTACCGAGGGAAAAGATGTTCGCCATACTGGGGGACTATGGAATCAAAGGTAGATTATTAAAATCAAAGGTATTTATGTTGACAATTGGGCTTCAGTGAGAATTGAGGGTAGAGTGAGTTCTTGGTTCAGGGTACTTACAGGGATTAGACAAGGCTGTAATCTTTCACCTTTGCTGTTCGTAGTTTACATGTATCATCTGCGGAAAGGTATAAAATGGCAGGGAGGGATTCAGTTAGGTGGAAATGTAATAAGCAGTCTGGCCTATGCTGACGACTTGGTCTTAATGGCAGACTGTGCCGAAAGCCTGCAGTCTAATATCTTGGAACTTGAAAATAGGTGCAATGAGTATGGTATGAAAATTAGCCTCTCGAAGACTAAATTGATGTCAGTAGGTGAGAAATTCAACAGAATTGATTGTCAGATTGGTGATAAAAGCTAAAACAGGTCGATAATTTCAAGTATTTAGGTTGTGTGTTCTCCCAGGATGGTAATATAGTAAGTGAGATTGAATCAAGGTGTCGTAAAGCTAATGCAGTGAGCTCGCAGTTGCGATCAACAGTATTCTGTAAGAAGGAAGTCAGCTCCCAGACTAAACTATCTTTACATCGGTCTGTTTTCAGACCAAATTTGCTTTACGGGAGCGAAAGGTGGGTGGACGCAGGATATCTTATTCATAAGTTAGAAGTAACAGACATGAAATTAGCAAGAATGATTGCTGGTACAAACAGGTGGGAACAATGGCAGGAGAGTACTCGGAATGAGGAGATAAAGGCTAATTTAGGAATGAACTCGATGGATGAAGCTGTACACATAAACCGGCTTCGGTGGTGGGGTCATGTGAGGCGAATGGAGGAGGATAGTTTACCTAGGAGAATAATGGACTCTGCTATGGAGGGTAAGAGAAGTAGAGGTAGCCCAAGACGACGATGGTTAGACTCGGTTTCTAATGATATAAAGATAAGAGGTATAGAACTAAATGAGGCCACAACACTAGTTGCAAACAGAGTATTGTGGCGACGTTTAGTAAATTCACTGAGGCTTGCAGACTGAATGTTGAAAGGCACAACAGTCTATAATGATAATGTATGTATGTATGTATGGTGTGTATATTTACCAGATATTGTAATATGAGTTGAATTATGGCTGAGAAATGATATAATGGATGCAGAAATGTTCTCACAGAACTGGAGTGTGTATCGTAGAGATAGGATAGGAATTGCGGGAGGGGGAGTATTCATTCTGGTGAAAGAAGAATTTGTAAGCTACGCAAAAAGATGAGACACATGCAATTCTAGGTGTAAGGCTCATTATAAAGATTTTAGGCAACTTGATACATTTGGAATATATAGACAGGGAAAGAGTAGCACTGACACAGATTCAGAATTATTTGAAAAGATAATCAGCTATGTAGGAAACGACAAGGAAAGAAATGTGATTGTAGCGGGAGATCTGAATTTACCAGATGTCAATTGGAAAGGAAATGCGAATGACAGGAAGCATGACCAACAAATGGCAAATAAATTAATTTGGGTAGGACATCTGATTCAGAAGGTGATGGAACCAACCAGAGGGAAAAATATCCTGGATGTGGTGCTGATAAAACCAGATGAGCTCTATAGAGAAACTGAAGTAATAGGTGGTATTAGTGATCATGAAGGTGTTTTTGTCGTAGTTAAACATAAATGTGATAGAAAGGAAGGTGTTAAAAGTAGGACTATTAGGCAGTACCATATGGCTGATAAAGCAGGCAGTTTCTAGAAAGTAACTATGATCGGTGGAAAACAGTAAATAAAAATGTAAACAGACTATGGGATGGGTTTAAAGAAATTGTTGAGGAATGCGAATACAGGTTTGTACCTTTAAGGGCAGTAAGGAATGATAAATACCCATCTTATTATAATAGAGAAATAAAGAGACTAAGTAGGAGGTGCAGACTAGAAAGAAATAGTTAGAAATGGCTGTGGAAGTAAGGAGAAATTGAAGGAACTTAGAAAATTGAATCTAGCAAAGAAGGCAGCTAAGGATAACATGATGGCAAGCATATTTGGCAGTCATACAAATTTTAGTGAAAAATGGAAGAGTATGTATAGGTATTTTAAGGCAGAAACAGGTTCCAAGGACATTCAAGGAATAATTAATGAACAAGGGGAGTGTGTATGTTAGGATGTTCAAAAGGCAGAAGTATTCAGTCAGCAGTATGTAAAGATTGTTGGTGACAAGGATAATGTCCAGATAGAGGAGGAGACCAAGGCTAAAGAAGTATTCAAATTTACATATGATAACAATGACATTTACAGTAAGATACAAAAGTTGAAAACTAGAAAATCGGCTGGAATTGATAAGATTTCTAGGGATATACTAAATACAATGGGTTGGGATATAGTACTAAATTTGAAGTACTTATTTGATTATTGTTTGGTCGGAGGAGCTATACCAGATTAATGGAGAGTTGCTATAGTAGCCCCTGTGTATAAAAGAAAGGGTGATAGACATAAAACTGAAAATTACAGGCCACTAAGTTCGACATGCATTGTATGTAAGGTTTGGGAAGGCATTCTTTCTGATTATATTAGACATGTTTGTGAAATGAATAACTGGTTCGATAGAAGGCAGTTCGGTTTTAGCGAAGGTTATTCCACTGAAGCTCAACTTGTAGGATTCCAGCAAGATATAGCAGATATCTTGGATTCAGGAGGTCAAATGGACTGTATCGCGATTGACCTGTCTAAAGCATTTGATAGGGTGGATCATGGGAGATTACTGGCAAAAATGAGTGCAATTGGTCTAGACAAAAGAGTGACTGAATGGGTTGCTATATTTCTAGAAAATAGTTCTCAGAGAATTACAGTAGGTGAAGCTTTATCTGACCCTGTAATAATTAAGAGAGGAATTCCTCAAGGCAGTATTATCGGACCTTTATGTTTTCTTATTATTTATTTATTATTATTATTTACATATTTTACGCCCACATTGGAGCACTGAAATCAATACATTTGAGTTAATTTCTTCTTCTTCTTCTCCCAGAACTTTTTCATCCTCTCCGACCTGGAAGCCCTTTGTGTGTCCGATATAGTATATTGTTTCCGTTCAACTGCTTTTAGTTTGAGACTTATGCTTTTGTTCTTCAAAATCCTCTTCTCTTTTCTGTCTTTGATTTGTTGCCGAGTTATACCCAATTCTTCCAAATCGTCCTGAACTTCTTTGAACCAATTATTATTGATTTTATTCTTCAAAAAGTAATCGAATAGTTGTTTCAATATCCTGGTGTCTGCTAATCTTGATATGTGACAGAAAAAGGAAATTCTTCTTTTACGCATTGTAGATATTATTGATTCACATTCACGATAGACAATGTTGTTAGGCAACAATCTCCACTGTCCAACAACTTGGTGTTTTTTATTAATAATTGTTCTAAGAATTCTTCTCTCAGTTTTCTGTAATTTGTCTGTTGTAGATTTTACATTTAATTTGAATAAAGTTTCACTAGCATAGGTTGCCTCTGGTTTAACTATGGAATTATAGTGTTTCAGCTTAGCGTTTATCGAAAGAGATTTTTTTTTATAGGTTGGCCAGGTAAGTCTTTGTGCTTGTTTAAATTTAGTTGTTCTGTGTTCTATTGCTTCTTTTTCATTTGTGTTCCATGTTATTATTTCCCCAAGATATTTGAATTTCTGAACAATTTTAATCTCTTTATTACTGTTCAGCTGAATAACTGGTAAATCAACTTTAAAAGTTGGCATCATTTCTGTTTTTTCAAATGAAATTTGTAATCCCATTTTTTTAGCTATAATTTCTAGTTGTTCAATTTGAAATTTAGCCTCTTCTATTGTATTTGCAAGTAATGCTAAATCGTCCGCAAAAGCAAGGCAGTTGAGTTTAATATTTCTACCGATCTTGATAGTTGGTTGGCATTTCTTGTTCCATTCACGCATAACCTTCTCCAATGCACAATTAAATAACAATGGTGAAAGTCCGTCTCCTTGTCGAAGTCCAGTTCTTATAGTGAATGATTCTGATAATTCACCTCTAAATTTAACTTTTGCCTTCGTATTTTTAAAAGTCATATTAATGAGGTTAACAAGTTTTTGATGTAAGCCAAATTCTTTAAGGCTTTTTAATAATGAGTCACGATGAATACTGTCGTATGCTTTTTTAAAATCTACAAACGTGATGACCAGACCCTTACTTCGAACTCTTTGGTGCTTCATTATCCATTTTAAACTAATGATTTGATCTGGACAGCTTCTACCTGGTCGAAATCCTCCCTGATATTCTCCAAGTTCTTGGTCGAGTTGTTCTTGGATTCTTGTGTATATAATCTTGGATAAAATCTTGTATGTAATATCAAGTAAGGATATCCCCCGATAATTATTTGGATCGGAGCGATCACCTTTCTTGTGCAGCGGGTGGATTATCGCTGTATTCCATTCCTCAGGAAGCTTCTCCGTGTTTCAAATATCAATGATGTATTTATGTAGGTTTTGAATAGTCTGATCATTAGCATTCTTCCATATTTCTGCTACTATTTGATTCTGTCCTGCTGCTTTGTAGTTTTTAAGTGCATTAATTGCCGTTTTCACTTCATTGTAAACTGGTGGTATAATCTTTTGTAATGGAGTTTTATTTTTTGGGTTAGGATCAAATTCTAAATGTTCCACAGGATCCTCACAATTAAGTAACTCTTTAAAGTATTCTGCAAGAATGTTAGCATTATCCTGATTATTGTGTGCCATTTTACCATTTCTATTTCTTAACATAAGTGTGGGAGGGGTAAATTTAGATTGATATTGCTTGAATGTTTTGTAATAGTCTCTTGTTTTATGCTGATTGAATGTTTCTTCTATAGTGCTAAGCATTTCCTTTTGATAATTCCTTTTAATTGTCCTAATTTCTTTAGCTGTTTGTCTTCTGGCATTAATTAGTTCTTCTCGAGATTTTTCCGTTTTCCTCTGTTGATCATTTATCCATGCCTTGTGTCTTGCTTGAATTGCTTTGTCACATTCCTCGTTCCACCACGCATGTTTCTTTCTCCTTTTGATTGGGGCAATTTCTTCAGCTATGGTTTTAAGTTTGTTGATCATTGTCTCTAATTTGTCATTTAAAGGTGTTTTGGATCTCTCTAAATATATTTTATTATTTATTAAGTAACTGGGATCATAATTTCTCCTTGCTTTGAGATGATTATGTTTGTGTTTCCTTTTTGGTGTTAACTTGATTTTTATTTTTGAGATATAATGATCCGAGTCAATGTCTACCCCACGGAGGACTCTGACATTATAAATTTCTTTATGATAATCTTTATCCATGGCAACATGATCAATCTGAAACTCTCCCAATTTTACGTTAGGGCATTTCCATGTCATAAGTTTATGTGGTCGCCTCATGAATCTGGTGGTTTCCAAAACGAGTCTATGATCTGCACAAAGTTCAATTAATCTTTGGCCATTTTTGTTCGTTAATTTATGAGCTGGCCATTTTCCTACAACTGTGCGATACTTCTTTTCTCTGCCTATTTTAGCATTGAAATCTCCAAGTAAGATTTTTATATGCTCATCAGGGATCTTCGCTAATATGTAATCAAGTTCCTCCCAAAAGTTTTCAACTCCTTCTCTATCTTTATTGTTTTTGTCATTTGTTGGTGCATGGACATTTATTAAAGTATAAGTTTTATTCCCTACTTTAATTGTTAGAAGTGCCATCCTCGAAGATTTTGAAGAAAATTCTTCAATTGAGTCTATTATGCTACTATGAACAAGAAAACCTACACCAAATTGAGGGACATTCTTCATTACTCTTTCTCCTGGAGGTCCTTTGTAGAGACGATAACCTCCTGATTCAATTGGGTCCTGGTCTGTGTTCCTAAGTTCTTGTAAAGCCATTATTAAAATCCTATGTTGGTCCATCACATCAGTTAAATGTTTCAACTTGCCCACCTTACTTAGTGAATTAATGTTTAATGTTGCAAAGTATGAAAATTTTCCTGATTTGTTGAACTTAAGTCTCTTCTTACATTGTTGGGTTAGTCCACTGTCTGTCAGCTGTCTGTCGATTGTCTGTTGGGCTTCCAGGCGCTCCGATTCGCCTAGGTCTTCTACTTGACACCCCACCGATTCCGAGTGGTGTCTTTGTGCAGATCCTTGTTGTTGTTTGTCCACACCGGTGGATTTATTCATTAGAAGACTCATCATCATTGATTGTCTGATCTTTCGATCGAAACATTTCTGACCAAGGTCAGGCTTTACAATTCCAGATGTGATCTGGAAAGGTGATTAATGAAGTATGAATTGGTGATGAATGAAGTGCTACAAGTTCATCCTAGTTGTTCAGGACTGGGAGTAGGCATTTCCTCCATACTCCGCATATGTTATGGTTTTCCCGCCAATACTCGGGTAGCTGATTGCAGTGGTTTCCCACTGGGCGATGGGGTCGCCACATCCCTACGCCATTATGTTTTCTTATATATAAATGATATGAGTAAAGGAGTGGAATCAGAGGTAAGGCTTTTTGCGGATGATGTTATTCTCTATAGAGTAATAAATAAGTTACAAGATTGTGAGCAACTGCAACGTGACCTCAAATGTTGAGAGATGGACAGCAGGCAATGGTATGTTGATAAACTGGGTTAAAAGTCAGGTTGTGAGTTTGACAAATAGCAAAAGTCCTCTCAGTTTTAATTACCGCATTGATGGGGTGAAACTTCCTTTTGGGGATCATTGAATGTATCTAGGTATTAATATAAGGAAAGATCTTCATTGGGGTAATCACATAAATGGGATTGTAAATAAAGGGTACAGATCTCTGCACATGGTTATGAGTGTAAAGGAGTGTAAGGATGTAAAGGAGAGGGCATATAGGTCTCTGGTAAGACCCCGACTAGAGTATGGTTCCAGTGTATGGGACCCTCACCAGGATTACCTTATTCAAGAACTGGAAAAAATCTAAAAAGCAGCTCAATTTGTTCTGGGTGATTTCCGACAAAAGAGAAGAGTTACAAAAATGTTGCAAAGTTTGGGCTGGGTAGAATTTAGAGAAAGGAGAGTGGCTCGACTAAGTGGTATGTTCCGAGCTGTCAGCGGAGAGATGGCGTAGAATGACATTAGTAGACGAATAAGTTTGAGTGGCGTTTATAAAAGTAGGGAAGATCACAATATGAAGATAAAGTTAGAATTCAAGAGGACAAATTGGGGCAAATATTCATTTATAGGAAGGGGAGATAGGGATTGGAATAACTTACCAAGGGAGATACATACATTATCATTATAGACGGTTATGCCTTTCAGCGTTCAGTCTGCAAGCCTCTGTGAATTTACAATCCTCGATTTTCAACTAGTGTTGTGGCCTCATTTAGTTCTATACCTCTTATCTTTAAATCGTTAGAAACCGAGTCTAACCATCGTCGTCTTGGTCTACCTCTACTTCTCTTACCCTCCATAGCAGAGTCCATTATTCTCCTAGGTAACCTATCCTCCTCCATTCGCCTCACATGACCCCACCACCGAAGCCGGTTTATGCGTACAGCTTCATCCATCGAGTTCATTCCTAACTTAAGCTTTATCTCCTCATTCAGAGTACTCTCCTGCCATTGTTCCCACCTGTTTGTACCAGCAATCATTCTTGCTAATTTCATGTCTGTTACTTCTAACTTATGAATAAGATATCCTGAGTCCACCCAGCTTTTGCTCCCGTAAAGCAAAGTTGGTCTGAAAATAGATCGAGGTAAAGATAGTTTCGTCTGGGAGCCGAATTCCTTCTTACAGAATACTGTTCATCGCAACTGCGAGCTCACTGCATTAGCTTTATGACACCTTGATTCAATCTCACTTACTATATTACCATCCTGGGAGAACACACAACCTAAATACTTGAAATTATCGACCTGTTCTAGCTTTGTATCACCAATCCGACATTCAATTCTGTTGAATTTCTTACCTACTGACATCAATTTAGTCTTCGAGAGGCTAATTTTCATACCATACTCATTTCACCTATTTTCAAGTTCCAAGATATTAGACTGCAGGCTTTCGGCACAGTCTGCCATTAAGACCAAGTCGTCAGCATGGGCCAAACTGCTTACTACATTTCCACCTAACTGAATCCTTCCCTGCCATTTTATACCTTTCAGCAGATGATCCATGTAAACTACGAACAGCAAAGGTGAAAGATTACAGCCTTGTCTAACCCCTGTAAGTACCCTGAATCAAGAACTCATTCTACCATCAATTCTCATTGAAGCCCAATTGTCAACATAAATACCTTTGATTGATTTTAATAATCTACCTTTAATTCCATAGTCCCCCAGTATAGCGAACATCTTCTCCCTCGGTTCCCTGTCGTATGCTTTCTCTAGATCTACGAAACATAAACACAACTGCCTATTCCTCTTGTAGCAGTTTTCAATTACCTGTCGCATACTGAAAATCTGATCCTGACAGCCTCTCTGTGGTCTGAAACCACACTGGGTTTCATCCGACTTCCTCTCAACGGCTGATTGCACCCTCCCTTCCAAGATGCCAGTGAATACTTTGCCTGGTATACTAATCAATGAAGTACCTCGATAGTTGTTGCAATCCTTCCTGTTCCCTTGCTTATAGATAGGTGCAATTACTGCTTTTGTCCAATCTGAAGGTACCTTACCAACACTCCATGCTAATTTTACTACTCTATGAAGCCATTTCATCCCTGCCTTCCCACTATACTTCACCATTTCAGGTCTAATTTCATCTATTCCTGCTGCCTTATGACAATGGAATTTATTGACCATCCTTTCCACTTCCTCTAGCATAATTTCACCAACATCATTTTCCTCCTCCTCATGAGCTTGGCTGTTTGCAACACCACAAGGATGATTTCCTTTTACATTGAGAAGATGTTCAAACTATTCCCTCCACCTCTCCAGTGATTCCCTGGGATCTATTATGAGTTGACCTGAATTACTCAAAACACTTTTCATTTCTTTTCTCCTTCCCTTCCTAAGATTCTTTATTACTGTCCAGAAAGGTTTCCCTGCTGCTTGACCTAGGCTTTCCAGGTTGTTACCAAAATCTTCCCATGACTTCTTTTTGGATTCAACAACTATTTGTTTCGCTCTGTTTCTTTCATCTACATACAAATCCCTGTCTGCCTCGACCCTTGTTTGGAGCCATTGCTGATAAGCCTTCTTTTTATGTTTACAAGCTGCTCTCACTTCATCATTCCACCAAGATGTTCGCCCTTTCCCATCTTTACACACAGTTGTTCCTAGGCATTCCCTTGCTGTTTCTACTACAGCATCCCTGTATGCCACCCATTCACTTTCTATATCCTGAACCTGCTTACTGTCTACTGTTTGAAACTTCTCATTAATCATATCCATGTACTTCTGTCTAATTTCCTCGTCCTGGAGATTTTCTACCCTTATTCGTTTGAGACAGATTTCACTTTCTCTACCCTAGGCCTAGAGATACTTAGTTCACTACAGATCAGATAGTGGTCTGTATCATCGAAAAATCTGCGGAAAACTCGTACATTCCTAACAGATTTCCTGAATTTGAAGTCTGTTAAGATATAGTCTATTATGGATCTGGTACCCCTAGCCTCTCATGTGTAGTGGTGAATAGCCTTATGCTTGAAGAATGTATTCGTAACAGCTAAACCCATACTAGCACAGACGTCCAGCAAACACTTCCCATTCCCATTAGCTTCCATATCTTCCCCACATTTATCAATCACCCTTTCGTATCCTTCAGTTCTATTCCTAACTCTCGCATTGAAATCGCCCATTAGCACTATTCTATCCTTGCTGTTGACCCTGACCACGATGTCACTCAATGCTTCATAAAACTTGTCCACTTCATCCTCATCTGCACTCTCACATGGTGAATACACGGACACAATTCTAGTCCTAATTCCTGCAACTGACAAATCTACCCACATCATTCGCTCATTTACGTGCCTAACAGAAACTATGTTGCGTGCAATGGTATTCCTGATAAAGAGCCCTACCCCAGACTCTGCCCTTCCCTTTCTAACACCCGTCAAGTCCACTTTACAATCTCCTATCTCTTCCTTGTTATCTCCCCTTACCCGAATATCACTTACTCCTAGCACATCCAAATGCATCCTCTTTGCTGACTCAGCCAGTTCTACCTTCTTTCTTCCATAAGCCCCATTAATATTGATAGCTCCCATCGAATTCCATTTTGTTCGCCAAGTTGTTTCCAAGGAGTCCCTCGCCTATCAAATGGGAGTGAGACTCCGATACTCCCATAGGTCCGAGGCTTGCTTAAAGTGTTCTGAACTTGGTAAATTTAAGAAGCAGGATGCTACCCTACTTGCACATAGTCCAAGTGAGATCTCCTCTAACGGGTTATGGACCACCGGTGAATTGTATAGTCCTAGCCGCCTGAGCACAAGGAGGGCCATGACTCACAATATGTCCGAGATGCCCACTCCCATTCCATAGCATCTGGTATCCCGACTCTCAGGACCACTTACTAGGCCACTCAGCCATTGCCCATGGTTCACGAACTAGGACGTGACTACAGTAATCCACAAACATGAACATGAGATGTTCAATAAAATTTCAATTTCTTTGAAATCATTTAAGAAAAGGCTAGGAAAACAACAGATAGGGAATCCGCTACCTGGGCGACTGCCCTACTTGCAGATCAGTATTGATTGATTGATTGAAGATACATTTTACTTCTTGAGCCATAAGCAAATACTTCTTCTTTTTCTTGTTGTTGTTGTTGTTGTTCTTCTTCTTCTTCTTCCTCTTCTTCTTCTTCTTCTTCTTCTTCTTCTTCTTCTATGGCTCTACAGTTCATTGTGAATCGTAGCCTCTTCAACAATCTTCCGCCATTTATCTTGATCCAACGCTAAAACTTTCCAATTCCTATAGCCCATTTCTCGAAGATCTTCAGTAACTCCATCCATCCATCTGGTTCTCGGTCAACCTCGTCATCTCTATCAGCCTGGATTTCCATTTAATATCTGTTTAGGTACTTCCGTATCACTCATCCGTGCTACATGCCCAGCCCACCTCAATCTGGCTGATTTCACTATTCTTCTAATAAGTGGGTCTTTATAAATTCATGATTGTACCTCCTCTTCCATGTTCCTCTTTCACAGACTGAGCCAATGATTCTTCGAAGTATCTTTCTTTCGAAGGCATCCAGCATTCCAGTATCTTTGGTGTTGATGGCCAAGTTTCCGAGGCATATGTAAGCACAGGTCTTACAAGTGTTTTATAGATGGTAATTTAGTGGTATGGGTCAAGAGCCTTGAGGAGAGAAGCCTTGTTTGAGCAAAATAAGCTCTGTTGGCTGCTATTGATCTCTGTTTAATTTCATGAGAGGTATCATTTGAGTAGGTGACTGTCGATCCCAGATATTTAAACTGCTCAACTCTCTCAAAGGTGTAATTGCCCACGGTTATTGAGGGTGGCATGTTCTCCTTACGTGCTTTCCCAGCAGCCATATACAGGGTGGCGCACGAATAGTTGACACATTTAATTTTAGAATAACAACCTTATTTTTTAGAGAACACTAATGAAATTTTAGACACAGGAAGCTTGGACCCTGGAAATACATTTCACTATATCACATATTCAATGTGATCTCCACTTCGGCGGATAACCTTTTGGAGACGGGTATGCATGTATCTGACGACTTTGCGGCACAGATCTTCATGAATTTCACTGGAGAGCTGCAAAAACCGACCATGCATTTCCATGCGGCTTTGAGATCTTGAAGCGAAGAGTTTTTATTTCAAATAGCCCCATAAAAAGAAGTCACAAGCATTTAAGTCTGGGCTTTAAGGAGGCCGGAAAAATCTGCCATAATTGTTGTACTGTGGGTAACGATGAGAGATTATACGATCAACAAATACTCCCCTCAAGAACATCATTAGCTGTGCGAGATGTTGCACCATCTTGCATAAACCACTGCGCAAAATAGGTACAGCGGGAATTTGAGGCATTAGTTTATTCTCTAGCATGTCCTTGTATCGTTGTGCATTAACTGTCTGACTGAATAAAACTGGTCCAATTGACTCATGACTTGACAGAGCTACCCACAGACTGACTTTTTCCCCATACGTGTTTTTTTCGTGAATAATGCCTGGTTTTCTGTAGCCCAAAACCGCACATTTTGTTAACTGCCCCTTTGAGATAAAATAGGCTTCATCAGAGAACCAAGTGTTAAACAGTACTTCATCTTTATCTTAAGTCCATAAGGCGTACTGTAAACTCTTCTGCCTGTGAAGATCTGTTAGCTTGTGTAGCACAGACATTTTGTACAGGTACACTTGAACGTCACCATGTAACATTCTTTGAACTGAATGGGGCGATATTCCACTTTCTCTTGAAGCTCGCCGGGCTGCGCTGCATAGCGACCCTCAGTGCAGCGGTTTTCAGGAGACCGAACTGCTGGTGCACGTGGTCGCTTTTCTTCCTTCACACTGCCTTGTCCTTCAAAGTTTCTGTATAAGCGAAGGGTGGTTTGCCTTATTGGTGCCCACCTAGTCTGCAATACAGCTCGAAATTTCTTTTGTGTCACCGTAACACTTTTCGATTCGCAATAAGGGATAACTGTTTTGGCGCACTGCTGAATGGAGAGTCGGCCGTGGTCGGCCATGGCAGAAAGCTCACTGGAATGCAGGCATTGGGAGACAAAGCAGCAGTGTCACCTCTACAGATATATCCATGAAAGAGGGAAGGTGTGCACGAAATTTTAATAACATAATACCTAAGTTGCATTTTATATTTGCTTTTCAAATGTGTCAACTATTCGTAGTCCTATAGAGGAGGTTTGTATCTCTCATCACCTTCTCCAAAGCAACATTAAAAAGGAGACATGCCAGTGCGTCTCCCTGCCGTACCCCATTTTGAATATTTAATGTCTCAGACATCATTCCTCCCATTCTTATACTACTTTGTGTCCCCTCATTGTCATTCTCACCAGCCTCACCAATTTTTCAGGAATTCTCAGTTCAATCATAGCATGGTACAATTGCTCACTGTCTATACTGTCATATGCTCCTTTGTAGTCAATGAAGAGGTGATGTGTGCCAATCCCAAATTCGATTGTCTTCTCTAAAATTTGCCTTAAGGTGAAAATCTGATCTATAGTGGACTTTCCTTGGATAAATCCACACTGATAAATCCCAGTCTCTCTCTGAACAATTGGGAGAAGACGGTCAAATTTCAAATAAAATGTTGGAGAATACTTTACATCCCAAGTTAAGTAGCGTAATTCCTCTATAACTGTCACACTCAAGCTGATCCCCTTTCTTATATATAGGACATATAATTCCTCATCCCATACTGAAGTAGCTACTTTTAGGAAAGTCCGTTCCAATTCATTGCCACCTTGCTTGAGCAGTTCCGCTGGAATATAATCTGTTCCTGTTGCCTTGTTATTCTTCAATTTCTTCATGGCAGTTATCACCTCTTCTAAAGTTGGTAGACCTATAGTCAGTCATTTTCTCCTTGCGCTTCAATTCAGAATGACAGGAGTTACTGTTCCAAAGGAAAGCAGGCTTAATAAGATTTGACAACTAGGAATTAGTTATATTTTCATCTACATTAATAATAAGAGCCGCACTGTGATATCAGGATTTCTTCATTTCGATAATTACTTATAAATTGTATAATTTTTAATTTATAAATTGATCTTTTATCATGAATTATTAAGAAAAGAATATATATTAGGACAATTTCTCTATGGAATATTGTACAAGTGTTTCCTTGACGACTGCTTTCTATTGTAGAAATAATTTATATATTTTCTCTTGAGTTATTTGTTTGTTTTAATCTTGTCAATCTTATGTTAATTTTAAGGACACTTCCTCTAAAGCATTACTTTGTCAATTTTATATATTTTTCATCTAAACAGTGTTATGTGGCTGAAGATGTTGATAATATACGAAACATGTACCACTTTTGACCATTAAAAATTGCCTTAAGCAATCATTGTATCGACTAGGTGGAAAATAAATACTTAATTGTGAATTCAGGAGTCTATCAAAGTGTCGCCGCCATCTTTCACGTATCTCTTTTCCTTCGCTAACAATTCTTCCTGTTTCATCCTTTATCAGGCTAGTTTTGCCACAGAAGGGTTTCCGTGCAGCATTTACCTCTCTGTAAAATTTCCTCGCCTCATTTTGATTTCTCAGAAGCTCCACTTCTTCAATATTTGCCTTCATCCACTCTCTTTTTCCTCTGATGGATCTTCTTTTCAATCCTCTGTTTTTCTTTATAGACTTCCTTCATTCTTCTTGCACAGTTTGATTGTAATGTCCTTCTCTATACCATGTTCTTCTCTTCTGTTGCTATTTCACACTCAGTGTCAAACCAAGGAAATCTTTTATATCTTTTTTCAATTCCTAGTGTTTCATTTGCTGACGTCTCCGCTGCATTTTTAATCATTTCCCACTGATACTCAATGTCGTTGCATTCTCCAGTATTTTCAAGGATCTGTATTATCTAGTGATGTGCGTGAGTGACGCTTGGACTCGCGAGAATCGAGTCTGGCGAGTCCGAGCCTCTCCGAGTAACCCATGCAAAGTACTTGAGTCTCCACGGTGCCGTCAAGATCCGTAACTGCGACCTGTGGCCGAACAGTCGGAATAAATACTCCATTCATTACATACTATTACAACAGCTAAGTAAATGATGACCATACCGTGAAACACGCGAATGTAAGACCGTAATATATTTGTTTCCAAATGCCATTCGTTTAGTTTGCCTCACAATGACATTCTTCTTTTTCTCCTTTGTCTGTATTTAGGTGGGCTTGTTCTTTACAGTGTATCTGTAGCGTAATGGTTAGCGTTATTAGCTGCCACACTTGGGTGCCTGGGTTCGATTCCCGGTACCACCAGAAATTTTAGAATGTCAAGAGGGCTGATATGTGGTTGAAATGGTACATGCAGCTCACCTGCAATGGGGGTTTTCCTGAAAGGAGCTACACAACCTCGGGATGAGGACATGAGTTTGCAGTTTTGCATTATATCTCCCATTTGGTAACTTGAGATACGGAGTGAAGATTAGGAACATAATTTAACAATTCATTGTAGGTATTGCATACTTCCTCCAGGGTGGTGATTGTTTTAAGAGGAAGTACAACTAGGCAATCATCCCCTATATAACACTAATCGGGAAGAAAAAATGGAAGGGATCCGTAACGTCGAAAAATTAAGGTATTGGCCAAAGGAAGTCAAGAGCGTAAAATAATGCCCTTTATAATACTGTAGAAATAGATTAGTCGAAAATGTACTTTTGTGCTACCTGATCTCTAAAATTTCACACTGTGCACCAGTAAAATGAAATGGCGTATGGCTTTTAGTGCGGGGAGTGTCCGAGGACATGTTCGGCTCGCCCATAGGCGACCTGCGCGTCGTAATGAGATGAAATGATGATGAAGACAACACACACACACCCAGCCTTCGTGCCAGCAAAATTAACCAATGATGGTTAAAATTCGCGACCCTGTTGTGTATCGAACCTGGGTCCCCTGGGACTAAAGGCCAGCACGCTAACCATTTAGTCATGGAGCCGGACTGTCCGGCGGTGATATTGTGGTACATAAGCACCTGGTCCACACGTTCTTTAGTTTACGTTACAATAAGGTTTCGTTGTGTAGGCCTATACATTCATGTGAATATGGCATAATGTACATGTTCGGCTGTATATCTTGTTGTGCAGTAGAACAACGCATGCCCTAGTTCAACGTCCACAACGTTCAATTGATTGAAGGAATGCTCTGGGCATTTACTGAGGTATCCATGAATAACATAATTATATTGTTTCGACCTCCGGTATTTTGTCCAGCCTTATAATATCGTACTTATTTTTTCGGTAAGGTACTGTATGTATGCTTCGGGATTAACAATGTTTCAAAGGGTGACTGTATTACTGCATCGCAACATTAGTTTGTACATTATATCACTGTGCATTATTGGGAAACGGAACCAATACTAATTGTCCTTAGCCTACCTACAATATTATGCATTGTGTTGTTTCCATTCACAGCTCGCAGATAGCGCTGCCAGCGTCCTCGGCCTCGAGTCCGGACTCGAGTACCTCGAGTTTTACGTCCCAGACTCGGTTCTTCGCGAGTCCATACACAACCCATCACTAGTATTATCCTCTCCTGATATTGCTTTTAAACTTCAGATGATTCTAGAGCTGTTATATTGTATTTTGGTATATTGGTGCGGGTTCCTTTGAATGCACTGGAGATCCTAGCCCTAATTCGTGCACGTACCAGGAAGTGGTCTGAGTATATATTTGGGTATCTGAGACTCCTCACATCTATCAACACATGATCAATCTGGCTAACTGTTTCCATCGGGCGATGTCCACGTTCCTTTATGTATATCTTTGTGTGGGAACAATGAAGAACCCACAACCATATTTCTAGATGCTGCAGATAATATAAGTCTCGTTCCATTATCATTACTTACAGTATATTTGCTGTGGGGATCAATTGTTGGCTTATATATCTGTTCCCTTTCCATCTGAACATTTAGATCACCAGCAACTATTTTAATGTCATGGCCTGGGCAACCATCATATGTTCTTTCCAAAAGTTCATAGAACAATTCTTTCTCTTCATCCTCAGATTCTTCTGTTGGTGCATGGGCATTAATTATAGAGTAATTAAAGAATTTACCCTTTATCTTGAGTACTGACATTCTTGGACTAATAGGTGTAAACCCAATTACAACGTTCTTTAGCTGGTGGTGTACCACAAATCCTGTGCCGAACTCGTGCTTCTCTCTCGCTACAGCTATAGAATATGCTAGCTTCTCGCTTTTCTAGAACTCCACTTCTGGTCCCACCTTACTTCTTGTAGAGCTATGATACTCTGCTTCAGCTTTATTATTTGGTTCAGCAGCACCTTCAGGGCTCCTGGGCGATACAAGGATCTCACATTCCAGGTTCCAATATAGAAATCTGACTTATGCTTTATATGTCTTTTCTTTCTTTCATGCACTGATGGTCGATTATCATTGTCCTTTTCCGCAACAAGTTTGTCTCCATTGATCAATCCGGCTTTCTTTCGTTGAAGTTTTGCAACTTGACCTTTTTTACAGAGTGGGGTGTCAGCCCTACGTCCAACCTCTTCCGGTGGACGGGTAATTTTTAATCAGGGTTTTCTTCCCTTAGCTTTTGGGGAACCAACGTCACATACTACAAGGCAGCAGCATTTTCACCATAGCCCCATTAGCTGCCACTTTTCAGGGTTCCTGCTGGGCCTTCACAGCTACCGAAGCGATCGCAGGGTACACTCAGTCCCCACTGTACATCACCCCACCAGGCAATCCCTTACTTTATGATGTTGCCCGTCTCCCATGACATAGACGAGGGTTTGGACTTACGGGAGACATTAAGCAAATACATCTGAAATTAATTTAATATCATTAAAATTTAATTTCCATAAAATACAAAGTAGTGTCTTAAAATATACAATAAAAATGTTATTTTGCAACATCTCAACATAAATAATTATAATAAAATTAACCAATTATTACAGAAATATTGTATCAAAAATATGAATATCGCATCTTACTAGAAAATCTATAAATATATAAAATAAGAGTTTTGTCTGTACAGTGCTCAGAATTTAAAAAGGATGGTATTTCTGTATCAGTTGTGTCAACAGGAACAAGGAAGTGCAGTTTTTAATTTTCCGTAACTTCTGTATGTATGTATGTATGTATGTATGTATGTATGTATGTATGTACACACATCACGAGAAAACGGCTGAAGTGAATTTAATGAAAATCGGTAGTCAAAGTCGGGGAATATGTCGCTACAATCTAGGCTATAAATAATTTTATTCACACTGAGTGAAATGGTAGTTTAGGGGGAAGGCCTAAAATTTAATTCTCAAATATTTGTGTTATTAGTGGTCATATCGATAAATAGGCCTGCTGTCATTTCTTGATGGATGCAGTACTTTTGCATCCATCTCTTGGCATAGGCCAGACCAAAGTGTAGTTTCCACTGAAGTCCCAGTCTCACCCATGACTGTGACAATATGGAAGCTGCTGGGGTGTGGGTCGTGCTGATTATTGGCATTCAGAGCACAACCAGTGCGTCTGAGTGTTATGAAAGGTGTTGCTCATAGGGTCAGTCGTGCTACAATAGCACTGCCTGGCCCAGTGAGGAAAGCAACGGTAAAGTACCTCACTCCTCGTCTTGCCTAGTATGCCTCATTTAGGTACTGCCATTGGTTTTTGTGGTATTCCTTTAACTGCATAGCCTTTGGTGGTGCTATTTGATGATCCAACCAGCCTCTGGGCTGATGACCTAACAGACAGACATCGATAAATACTACATAACTAAAGTTATAGGCCTATAGTATTAAACTTACAGTCAATTATGTCTTATACATTGTTACTGTACCGGCTATGATCACAGAGATCTGCATGAATTTGGATTTTTGTTACTAAGTCCATATCAGCACCGACTCACGAGAAAATGGGTAAATAGAATTTAATGAAAATCGGTATGTAAAGTCGGAGAATAAGGAACTACAGTCAACGCAAAAATACAATTTTGTAAGACACCCTAATATCACAGAGTCGAAAGAAAACTAAATGTGAAGGCCTACAATACAGAAAGCTCATAACATTGATCAACAAATACATTACATTGACCATTGTTTGTTGTGATGTGCTTTGTCTTCTGTTGCCACTCATCTCCAATAGATAGGATTACTGCTGCGTACAGAGTATTTTTTTTAAATTTTGCTTTACTTCGCACCGACACAGGTAGGTCTTATGGCGATGTGGGATAGGAAAGGGCTAGGAGTGTGAAGGAAGCGGCCTTGGCCTTAATTAAGGTACAGCCCCAGCATTTGCCAGGCGTGAAAATGAGGAAACCATTGAATACTATCTTCAGGGCTGCCTACAGTCGGGTTTGAATCCACTGTCTCCTGGATGCATGCTCACAGCTGCGGGCTCTTAACCACATGGGCAACTAGCCCGGTCGTACAGAGTGTAACAGCCTGTCTGAATATTGGCAGGAAGTAGCTGGGGAATTAGAAAACTTTCTTCTTTAGCATGCCATTCCTCTGGTTCATAAATTTTCTGATATTGCTGGTTCGTAACACACTGGTTCATCATAGTATTCGAGCTATTCAATCCCT
Source organism: Anabrus simplex (assembly GCF_040414725.1). Taxonomy (NCBI): domain Eukaryota; kingdom Metazoa; phylum Arthropoda; class Insecta; order Orthoptera; family Tettigoniidae; genus Anabrus; species Anabrus simplex. Next base: position 259,110,320 of record NC_090270.1, on the reverse strand, counting down.
ACTCTGAGGTACTGATTGGAATGAGCAGAGTGCATATTTAACAGAATGACAGAGGAGTGTTCACGGCAGTCTGCAGCCTGGTCATTCCATCTTTGGAATTTTTGGACTGTTAGATCGGCACCGTAGTACTGTTCGTTAAAAGTGAGAAAATGTGCGGTTTTTCATTAGATCGAGTATTTTATATCATAACATTGCTTTTAATCGCTACATTCCTACTGCCTTTTTTGTAACGATGTATGTTGATTTCAGTTAGGAAAACCACAAAGTCGGTCTTTCTGAGAATCCTGTAGCGAAGCACGGGTGCATCAGCTAGTGTATAAATAAAATAAATGTATGGTAAAATAATAAACTGTTAAAAAAAATTCATAATTTCAAGAAAAAATGGAAATTAACACAAAACTAATTGTGAAATGGGTATTAAATGACTAAAGAGTTGTGCCAGATACTGACTTTACAAGTGTAGGTGACAGGTTCATCCTCCTTTCCAGAACATTAATAATCAGACCATGCCCCGTTCCTGTTTATCACTTGCTTTGGCCACTTGGGAATGGAATCTATTATATGTTGGAAAAAGTCTGATTCATTCCTTAGATGTCGGCACTGCGGTGTAGGGGTAGCATGCCTGCCTCTTACCCGGAGGCCCCGGGTTTGATTCCCGGCCAGCTCAGGGATTTTTACCTGGATCTGAGGGCTGGTTCGAGGTCCACTCAGCCTACGTTGATTGCAATTGAGGAGCTATCTGACGGTGAGATGACGGCCCCGGTGTAGAGAGCCAAGGATAATGGCAGAGAGTATTAGTCTTGATGACCACATGACACCTCATAATCTGCAGGCCTGCGGGCTAAGCAGGGGTCGCTTGGTAGGCCGTGGCCCTTCGGAGCTGTTGAGCCATGGGGTTTTTTTTTTTTTTTTTTTTTTTTCATTTCTTAGATTCACCCAAACTCGATGGCAGTGCATTAACAGCAGCGCTCTTGTCCTCTCCTGACCTGGAACCCACGTGTTTACCATTCTTGCCCAAACATGTTCTATTATGTTTAAGTCAGCTTCGGAGGCCAGTCAAGCACGTGAACGACAGGATGCTGTTAGAAGAAAGCTTAGGTTACATGTGCAGTGTGAACAAAGCAGTTATCTTGCACAAACTTGATAACGGTAACTTCTTCTACACTAGGAAAAATGGCACCTAAAATGCCCACATATTCACAAGCAGTCAAATCTTGAGTGACCTCTTAACAGCTCTCCTGGACCAGCACCACTTATCCACCCAAATACGCCACATGAAGCTGTTTACCTGGATTGGAGCAAAATACTTTTTCATCCAATCAAATTGTAATTTCCCGTTCTTGTCATGGAGTAACACTTTCTTGTAGTGCAGAGCCTACACAAAGTTCTCTGTGGATAGCTCGGCGATTGTGAATACCTGCAATGTGGAGTCGGCGACTCACGGTAGTCCAGCTTACTGGCAATTCCAATGCGGCATTTGCATTACCGATAGTCGCAAACAGAGAATTGTCCATAGTTGGAACGATTCCAGCATCCTGTTCCAGATTAGTTCTTCTAGGAACCTTGTTATGTGTCCTATGATCTACCAATCCTCCTTCACCTCATTCTTGCCATATTTCTACCCATCTCCAAACTGCCTTAAGACTGCATAGTATTGCATCATCTATTGCTTGGGAGACCATGTGAGCCTTCCACATGCAAATAATATGGCCTCGACTCACTTGTGATAAGATAGGAGCCATCTTACAGTGTTGCAGTATAACAAAATGTAGGCTGCGACGGAATACACTCATTGTGCCTTCAGCACTACCCATTTACTCCCTTCCTCTCCTTTTTGGTATTGAATTAACCTTCAACACTACCCCTTCATTCCCTACCTCCTTTTCAGTACTGGAATGGGGCAGTGTTGATTGTTTACGTTGGGACATCATTAATGTGCACACCGTTACCTCACAGTTTTGTAGCCATGAAGGGAGATAGGTCCTGTTTTTTCTACTCCGTCTTAACGCACGGCACTGACACCCGGGCTGAATTGGCTTAAGAAATGAGCTATACTCACTCCTGAAAACGACACCGCAGCAAGCATTGACTGATTCCTTATTGGGCAAACTTCCTACTCGGATGGTGAGATATAAGTCTGTGGACTCTGTGGTGAAGATAGAGGACTTGATTCACTACCCTATGGAGTTCCTTCACACACTTTAAGTCCACTAGATTTTCCACCTCCCAATCTCGGTCTGAAAGTCCTGCTACAAAATCTGATATCTCCTAAGCTTGGTAATGGCACCAGGCTGCAAGTGAATTGTCATAATAACATGATTAAAGCAACCATCTTCACGGGATTGTGTGTGGGGAAAACATTTTTCATGTCCCGCATTCCTTTGATTGCCTCCAATTACCAATTTCTGTTCAATTGATTACAATTTCCCCTTGAAGTATGCTTCACAGTAACAATTAACTAAGCTCAGAGGCAGTCTTTAAAAGTTGCTGGTGTGGTTTAAGGGATGATTGTTTATCCCATATGTAGCCTGTTCACATGTTAGCTCTCTTGACAGCCTTGTGATTCTGCAGCCACAGGATGAACGAAAAATGTAGTTTATAAAACAACATGACTTCAAGAACAACCTTAACACTAGAACCGCTGGAATATATTATATACCTATAACCGCCGATGCGGTCATTTTGATCGCTATTGAAATTATTAAATTTTCGTTCTCGGTACGCACAGTTACTCATTATTATCATTTTACCTCTGTTTGTGTATATTGCTTTATGAGTTTCAGTATTTAATTAGCAATAATTTTTTATTATGACTTTTTTTGCTAGTGGCTTTACGTCGCACCGACACAGATAGGTCTTATGGCAACAATGGGATAGGTAAGGCCTAGGAGTTGGAAGGAAGTGGCCGTGGCCATAATTAAGGTACAGCCCCAGCATTTGCCTGGTGTGAAAATGAGAAACCACAGAAAACCATTTCAGAGCTATTGACAGTGGGATTCGAACCCACTATCTCCCGGATTCAAGCTCACAGCAGCGCGCCCCTAACCGCATGGCCTACTCGCCTGCTAATTAGCAATAAAAAGAAGCCACGCACTCGTTACACTGTCATCACAAACATGCTGCTTTGAATATGGAGTAAGTCCTGGAATTTCTTTCAATGGGGTATGGCGAACAATCCAACCACAGGTTTCATCTTCCCAGTCTGCTACATCCCACTCCCTGATGCCATCAGTACCTAATGGTGCATTATCTGGCCATGGGAGGCTTTTACCTTGGTTGTTGCGTCCTCTATGATACTAGTGCGGGTTACTGTTTCTATGGCTGTAATAGAATAATTGAAAACTAGTCAGTACTCAGCCTATATGATGGATCATTGTAATTGTAGTACGGTATAAATCAAGGAATTTCACCCAATTTGTTACGCTGATAGTTATAACACTAATATCAACTTACCTTCAGCCCGAACAATCTGGTTTTCACTGTGATCTGAATCACTGCTTTTCGAGTTATCACTTGACTGATAGTAATCTTTGTATATATTTTCTCTTTTTAGGTCCTTTATATCTGGGCCACATTATTTTGCTATTTGCTTTACATCGCACCAACACAGATAGGTCTTATGGCGACAATGTGACAGGAAAAGCCTAGGAGTGGGAAGGAAGCGGTCGTGGCCTTAATTAAGGTACAGCCCCAGCATTTGCCTGGTGTGAAAATGGGAAACCACGGAAAACCATCATCAGGGCTGCCGACAGTGGGGTTCGAACCCAATATCTCCCGGACGAAAACGGTCTTCAGAAGGTGATGGCAAAGTATTTTGAAAAACTTTATAATGAGGATGACTTCTTGGAGGAAGAAGGAGATAAGAAAATGGAAATAATAGATGGAGAAAAAGAAGAGAACCCGATAACATGGTTGGAACTTGAAAGGGCAGTGAAAGCTATGACTAAAGGTAAAGCAAGTGGAAAAGACAAATTCAATGCTGCTATGATTAAGGCAGCAGGAAGCATTTTACTACAATGGCTATACCGACCCCTCAATGCTATATGGAAGGATACTTGAAGATTGGCAACAAGGAAGCATTGTACCACTGTTCAAAAAAAGAAAATAGGAAAAAATTTGAAAATTATAGAGGTATAACCCTATTATCACATGGGCTAAAAATAATGGAGAAAGTCATAGACAAAAGAGTGAGGGATATAATAGAAACGCAGTTAGAGGAAGAACAGTATGGCTTTAGACCAAATACGTCAACAAGAGGAAAAGCTGGGCCTTATTCACACAGAAATTGAGAGATGATATGCAGGGCAGCAAGAAATTACTGTATGGTATCTTAAGAAACAAAAAGAGAGATCAAGTAAACACCAGATTTATGAAGGATGAAGGTGGCATAATATTAACAAAGCCATAAGAAATAGATGGAGAGAGTATTTTCAGAAGCTGCTGAACAGTCATTCAATGGACGACCAGGAAAGGCAATTAGTTGAAGAAATGGATAAAGAAATTACATTACAATGAATGAAATTGAAATGGCAGTAAGAAAAATGAAGAATTTAAAAACTGCTGGAATAGATGAAAGTTCAGTGGAGATGATAAAGGCAGCTGGAGTTGTAGGCCTGCAGTGGACATATCAGGTTCTCAGGAATGTCTGGGAGAATAAGGAGGTCGCTGAGGATTGGCAAAAAGGAATAATCATCCCAATTTTCAAGAAAGACGATAAGAGAGTTTTGAAGAACTACAGGGGAATTACTCTAATATCCCATATTGCTAACATAATGGAAAGGATACTGGAAAGTAGAATAAGGTTGGGAGTTGAGAATCAGATACAGGAAGATCAGTTAGGTTTCAGAAGTGGAAGGTCAATAATATAGCCCATTTTCATTATGAGACAACTAATGGAAAAGCAATGGGAGTACGGGAATGATATGGTGATGACATTCATTGACATTGAAAAGGCATATGACATTGTCCCAGGACTAAAGTTTGGGACAGTCTGGTGCGAAAAGGAATTGGACAGCGATTAATAAAAATTATCATGGCATAGTATAAGGAATTTTGTAGTTGCGTGCAAACACAAGTTGGCAGGACAAGTTGGTTCAAAACATCTGGTGGGCTGAGACAGGGAAGTGTTCTATCACCAATTCTGTTCACAATAGTAATGGATGACATCATGAGAACAGCAAAAGCAGCATATGGGGGAAGAGAAATGAACATGATGTTATTTGCAGATGATATTGTGATTTGGAGAGAAGACGACAGGAAGGTTCAAGAACAGTCGAATGTGGTGAATGGGAAGATTGAAGAATGTGGATTGAAAATAAGTGTAGAAAAGAGTAAAACTCTTGTTATGACTAGAGGGGAGAAAGAAGGGAAAGGTCAAATTAGACTTGCAGACAAGCCCCTGGAAGTAGTGGAAACGTTCAAATACTTGGGGAGTGCATTAATGGAGAATGCTAGACTGGATGCTGAGATTAATAAGAGGATTCAGGCTGGAAGTTGTTTCTATCGAAGTGTGAGAAACATGTTATGGGACAAAGATGTGCCAGTGGAAGGAAAGGATACTATGTACAAGATGTATTACGTACCCATAACAACTTACGAAGCAGAAACTTGGACAATGACAAAGAAGGATGAGAGTCGAATACAGGCAGCCGAAATGAAGTTCTTGAGGAGTATGATACTGAAGAGTAGAAGAGACAAAATAAGGAATGAGAAAATCCGGGAAGAAATTGGAGTGGAAAAAATGAATGATAGAATAGAGAAGAGCCGACTAAGATGGTTTGGGCATATAAAGCGAATGAGTGACGAAAGAATGCCAAAAAAGGTGATGGAAATGCAAATCCAAGGAAGGAGAGGCCGTGGACGACCACGATTGAGATGGAAGGACACAATCCAACGCAGTATTATAGAAAGAAACCTGGACTGGGACACAGTGTTGGAGGAGTGGTGGAAAGACCGAAGAAAGTGGAGAGAAACCATATTTGCCCCTATCTGGCTACAGCTGGATAAAGGGAAATGATGATGATATCAACAATAGACTTGATATTTACAGTGCAAACGATAATGGAAAAATATCTGGAAAGGAACAAGGAAATCATCTTCGTATTTTTTGGATTTGGACAAAGCTTATGATACAGTTAAGAGAAAATGTGTATGGGAATGCCTAATGAAAAGGAATGTACCAAAATCATTAATTAACAAGATAAAAATGTTTTATCGTGAGTAGGGCTTGGAAGTTTGTTAATTGTTTTTTTTTTTTTTTTTTTTTTTTTTTTTTTTTTTTAGGGGTTAAAAATGTATGCTTATACATTATGTGCACAAATTATGGAATTTTCAATAATTTGAACATGCTTTTATGGTGCATATTACTACATATTTTCAACCCATGTCAGGTCAGAATATATTCTGCTATTGTATGCAACATTAGACGGTACTACCTGTGACTGGCGGCCGATACCAAACCAGGCAAACTAAGGGAAAACCAATAGCTGTAAGCAGAGGAGTTTTCCCTTGAAAGGTTGGATAAGATGAGACCTTTGTGTGGGAAATAACACAAATTCATCAACTGCTGCCTTGCAGTGAGGTAGGGGACTGCCAAAGGCTAGGAGACCACCCTGAAAGAAAATCCTCGAGTACGTTAGGCCTAGCAAGTCAGTACAGGAGTACAATGCAGTTGCTTTTAAAACAGAAACGAGCCTTGGAAAGAAACATATTTTGAATGTCGACAATACTTCAAGTACTCTTGGAACTAATGAAGATGCCATGTCCGATGTTCATTCAAGATGCACGAGAAGAATCGATCATAGAAACAAGCTTTGGATTGTAACCTTAAACTTTATGACTCTAACAGGAAAATGCAACAAAATCACGGATTTAATGAACCGTAGACGTATTCACATCCTAGGGCTAAGTGAAACCAAATGGAAAGGTTGCAACACAAGAATGTCAGAGGACGGATATAAATTAGGCTATACTGGAGTGGTAATCCTGCAGTGGCGAAGAATGGAGTTGGTTTTATACTCCATAAAGACATCGATAGTGTAACAGATGTCTCCTTCATCAATGAGAGATTAATCAAAGCTAAAATATGCCTAAATGGAGAAACTCAAACTGTAATCCAATTTTATGCTCCCCAGCAGGGTTGTGGCGATGACCAAAAAGCAAGCTTCCTAGAAAAACTGGAGGACATCATTGATGAAGAGAACATAATGATAATTGGGGATTTTAATGCCCAGGTAGGAACTGATAGGTCAGGTTATGAAGGCATTATTGGTCAATATGGATTTGGTAATAGAAATGAGTAGGGTGAACTTCTACTTGATCTATGTACACAAAACCAACTTCTGGTGAAGAACTCGTGGTTTCAGAAACGGGATAGCCACAAGATAACGAGATACAGCTGGGATGGTCAATATAGATCAGTGATAGATCTAATCATCAGAGATAAGTCAAGTGGAGATAAGGTGCATGATGTAAAAGTGATACCTAGTGAGAGCATTGATAGTGTCCATAGACTCCTCATTGCAGACCTAAAAGGCACCAAACCTATTACTAAAGTAAACAAGAAGAAAAAAACACAAATTAAAGACTGGAGATTGAAAGATGTGAAAGTCAAACAGCAGTTTCAAGAGGAAATCAGAACTAAAATACCAATAAGACACAAAGGAAGGTAATGAAGAATGGAATGATTTTAAGGCAAGTCTGGTTGGTAGTGCAGGTAAAATATGTGGAAGAAAAAGCAGAAGAGTGAGAGAGAAAAGAACATTTTGGTGGAATGATAGTGGAAGAAGCCATAATGAAAAGGAATAAAGCCAAAAAACTTCTTGATGTGGCTAAGTCTGACAGAGGAATCAACAGCGACCAAATAAACAACAATAAATTGGAAGAGATGGCAAAGGAATATAGATACAGAAAGTTGGAAGTCAAGAGAATTGTACGGGAAGAAAAAGAGAAAAGTTTGAAAGAATTTACAACTAAACTGGAAGAAGACAGTAAAGGGAATATGAAAATGATATATGGAATAGTAAAAAGTAAAAGATCAGATAAAGAAGCTATTACAGCTCTGGAGACAGCAGATGGGAATATAGTTCGCAATATGAAAGAGATCACGGATACAATGGGGCAGTATTTCGACAAGCTCCTAAATGGCCCTAAGATCTCTGTTGAGGATGTAGGACAGAAAACAATAGAGGAAGATATCCCAATTACATGGATAGAAGTAGAGCAAGCTCTCCATAGGTTGAGAAGTGGTAAGTCAGCAGGAGCTGATGAAATTACAGCTGACATGATTAAAGCTGCTGGTCTGCCAGGAATATAATGGCTGTGTAGAGTTCTCAGAACAATATGGAAGGATAACGAAATACCTGAAGATTGGACAAAAGGGGTGATAGTTCCTATCTTTAAGAAAGGGAGTAGTAGGAAAAGTGAAAATTACAGAGGCATTACCCTCTTACCACATGGCCTTAAAATTATGGAGAAGATCATTGAAGCCAGAGTAAGGGATATACTAGAGCCTATATTAGAAGAGGAACAACATGGCTTTAGGACTGGAAGAAGCACAACAGATCTGATATTTGCTTTGAGGATGTTGGCAGAGAAACACTGGGAAAGAGGAAAAGACCTAATTATTGTGTTTATGGACCTTGAAAAGGCGTATGATAATGTTCCTAGATCAACTATTTGGAAAAGTCTTAGAAAACTTGGTGTACCGGAGTACCTTATTAGGAAGATCCAAAAGTTATATACTAATTGTAAAAGCTGTGTCAGAATTGGAGATGGTCATTCTGAATGATTCAATACAACCAAAGGAGTTCAACGGGGAAGTGCGCCGGGCTGAGTGGCTCAGACGGAAATTCTAAGTTCCCATGAAGGGAATTAGATTCTTTTCCACCAATAGAGCATATCAAAAATCAGATAAAAAATTAGGCCTTCTAACCCCAACTTGGCAGGTTCGATCCTGGCTTAGTCTGGTGGTATTTGAAGGTGCTCAAATACGACAGCCCCGTGTCGGTAGATTTACTGGCGCATGAAAGAACTCCTGCGGTACTAAATTCCGGCACCTCGGCGTCTCCGAAAACCTTAAAAAGTAGTTAGTGGGACGTAAAGCAAATAACATTATTATTATTAACAGGGAAGTGCCTTATAACCTCTTCTATTCATAGCAGTTATGGATACCATTTTAACTCATTGGGCCCGAGCCACAGAACCGTTCCGTGCTTCGTCACGGTGGACCAAATGCCGGACCACGGAACTGTTGCGTTGTGTCGTTTTACTACGTAATTCAACTTTTCCTCAAGAGATGGCAGAGTGAGTTGCATTTGTGATTTGTGTAGGGACTCTTTGCAATGTTATATGCTCTTTGCTAATATATATCGATAGTGTACTTGGTAATATTAGTTTGAAGTGCGCTATCTCTAGACTTTGAGACTCGCTTGTAAACAAGATGGCTGCCAGTATAGAACTGATATTTACTGATATATAACCCCTTTTAGTAAGTAATGATGATTAGAAATGTAATTTTTTTCAGTGAAATTAGTAGTAATATTAGTACTAGTGTGAGCAATGCTCCTGAAGAACAAATAGATGTGGAAATCGAAGAGGAAGTGCAAAGAGAAGACTGTGTTACAGCTCAGCAGGCGGACTGAGTACGGTCCTGTGATGCTAATAAAATAAAATGTTTTACTGTATTCCTTGTTCCACAGGAAAGCCTTTTGTTTTCATATATATTTAAATCTTTAATGGTCGTGTAAGGAAGAAATTCCTCACGATATGAAGCGACACTATATTTCCTCCAAAATAATCCCAGCGCCAATGCAGTTTCAATCCAACAAATATGCAGGGCTCAATGGGTTAAAGGAACTAAAAGGAAAAGGTAATATGGTAAAGATCTTCAGGCTCTGGTGTTTGCAGACAATGTGGCAATATGGGATGAAACAGAGGAGGGAGTGCAAAATAACTGAATGCATGGTGTAAGAAGTTTGATGATTATGGAATGAAATTGAACCCATCAAAAACCTAGCATTGAAAATCAGCAGACATAATACAGAATGCAACATAAAAATACAGGACCACCAAGTTGAAATAGTACACCAGTTCAGTTATTTAGGAGGTGTAATGGCTAGTAATAACAGAGCTGTGATAGAAATAACAAACAGAGTAACCAAAGGCTCTAACTTTAAGAGTATCGTTAGACACCTACTATGGGATGAGAAGGTCCCACAAAGAACAAAAATGACTCTGTACAAGTCATATTTCATTCCCATGTACATATTCTCTGGAAATCTGCACACTAACATCAAAGGATTGTAGTAGGATTCAAGCCTGTGAAATGAAATTTCTTAGAACTGCCCTCCAAATGACCCGACTTGATCATGTGAAAAATGATGAGATCCGATCTAACCTAGGTCTAAATGAATCTATGGAGGAAAGACTTAGGTCATCTAGACTTAAATGGTTTGGGCATGTTAAACGAATGAATAGCACAAGGTTACTATGTGCTTATTTGGAAAAGAGAATAACAGGTAGAAGACCAGCTGGTAGACCAAGAAGAACATGGGTGGACCAGCTGAGGGAAGACGTGGAAAGAAGAGGATGGAATTGGGAATCTGTCTTGGACAATGAAATGTTTTTGAATAGGCAACTTTGGAAGATGCTAGTTTTCAAACATCCTACCTGGCTTGCTGGAAGGGCAAACCGATGATGATGATGATGATGATGATGATGATGATGATGATGATGATTACTACATATTTTCGTGATTTTGCTAAATGCATCATATTTTAATATTTGAGCGCCTATAAGGCATATTTAATCTGTTTAATGGCTTTTACAGTATTTTTTAATCAGCTTTTTCATCTGGTTGATGTTGGCAGTAATGTTGCACATGATGATGCAACTTGTCATGTGGTGAGGAATTGTCACGCAGTGAATCCCGTTTCATCATCTACCATCACTGTTGACTGGCTGTCCGTTGAGTCGTGTAGCGCTGTTGTGAACTGTTTGTGACAAAACTATGTTTTGTGTATAAAGTGTCCGTTAAAAATTTCTTTAAATACTGAAAATAAGGGCAACTTTGAATTGTAGATTAACTAATTTACAGAAGAAATTTTCAGGTGACTTCATATCTATAGATAATAGGGTTCATATTCTGTGGAGCGTGTGAGAAAACTATAGGGAGTGAGAAAGAATTTCAAATAGTTCAACACATAAACACACCAAAACATAAGGAGAATTTAACTAGCAAACTCGCAAATAAAGAGCCTGTTCAAAAACAACTATTAGTGTCTAGGAAGTAGGATTAGTGAATTTTCTTAAGACTTGTGCCAAGCATTTTTAGTTGCTGATATTCCCTTGTAAAAAATTCATAACCCCGCATTAAAACATTTTCTTGCCAAATACACTCAACATGTGCCTGAAGCAAGTACATTGCGTAAGACGTACATAGGACGTTGTTACAATAATGTATTGTCAAATTTACAAATTTAATTAGCGGATCAGTTTGTGTGGTTGTCTATTGATGAAACCACTGATTCTGAGGGCCGATTTATTGCTAATGTAATTGTGGGCGCCTTAAATAAGGAACAAAAGACGATATATTTTCTTACGTGTGTGAACTGCTGGCCACTAACCATGTAACCGTAACACAGTATTATTATGGCCATCTGGAATCAAATACGACCGGCTACTTTTATTTGTTACCGAATCAGGTACTTATATGGTAAAATCAGGACAAACACTGAAAGGCATTTTTCCTAACTTAATTCATATAATTTGTTTGGCACATGCTCTTAATCGCGTTGCTGAGACGATACGCAATTTTTTCCCATTGGTGGATCGATTTGTGGCCTGTTCAAAGAAAATTTTTGTTAAATCTCCTTCCAGAGTCAAGTTGTTTAGATCAACAGCACCCAATATCCCACTTCCCCCAGTGTTGACATGATGCGGAACATGGCTGGATGCAGCTTTGTATTACGCTCAGCACATAGAAGTATTCAAAGAGGTTGTTGATTCATTGGACTCGAATGAAGCTGCATCAATACAAACAGTGCAAAATATTCTGTCAGACATTGAGTTAGAAGAGAATCTTGTTTTTATAATTGCCCATTTTCTTCTTTTTTACCAACCACCATGTCACTGGAAGCTGTAGGATCTCCCTTAAAGGAAATGCTTACTGTTTTCGAAAAAAATATATCCAATCTAAATTCTGTTCCTGGTAGTGTGGGACAAAAAGTGAAAGAAAAAATAAATTATGCAACTTCAAGAAAAAAAAAATCTGGTTATAAACAGTTGTGCGATATCCGAGACATTATCGAAGGAAAACCGTCCATCACACCAAGTGACTTGCCTCATTCTGTGGAGCAGTTATCATCATTTGAATATGCCCCAATAACATCTTATGATGTGGAAAAAAGTTTTTCACGTTACACAAGTGTCTTGCGAGACAATAGACGATGGTTTTCAATTGAAAATTTGTGCAAAGTGATGGTTGTGAACTACAATTCATCACTCAGCATTGACAGCAGGACCATTTCTGCTTCAACCTCCAAAGAATAAATGTAAGTTAATTATTATCAATAACCTGACTTGTCTACTGCCATTTTTTTCATTTTAATATTGCCTATTTATTGTCATATTTTCAAGTTTTTAAGAGCATATTTCCATGCATATTTCTTAGCTTTTTAGGGCATGAACTTCCGAGCCTTAATCATGAGAGTAAAATCAGTGAATAAGTGGGGAGTGGTGACTCAAAAACATTTTATACAGAAAAAGGTCTCAAGCAAGGAAGTGCACTGTCGCCATTATTGTTTATTATAGAGATGGGTCACATGCAAATCGCTGTCTAAACTTTCCACAGACACGAGTCGGCAAACCATACACTTCCATCATACCCAACTTATCACACTGGGGCAAAACGCTTGCAACCAGGAATGAGTTAGCTGGGAAATTTATAATCTCCAATAACGGACCAGCTTTTTTGCTCTAGTGTCAGTCGGTTAGCCATTGTGTCAACTAAAAACAGAAGAGATTGAAGACATTGCATTGATCAGCTGTGCAACAACTGAAAATCTAACAATACAACATAATGCATGTTACAATACATTTCAATAAAGTATTTCTGATCTCTACGAGTTATGTCCATTTGAGTGTTAACATAATTTTGACTAACCCTGTATATCCCAATCCATTGTCTTCAGTATATCCCCAGAAATCTTATTAATTCCAGCTGCTTTTCTAGTTTTCAACATTTGTATCTTATTGTAAATGTTATCATAGGTAAATTTTAATAGGCTACTTCTTTAGTATTAGTCACCTCCTCTATTTGGACATTATCCTTGTAACCAACAATCTTTACATACTGTTGACTGAATACTTCTGCCTTCTGAAGATCCTCGCATACACACTCCCCTTGTTCATTAATGATTCTTGGAATGCCCTTCTTGGAACCTGTTTCTGCCTTAAAGTAACTGTATATACCCTTCCATTTTTCACTAAAATTTGTATGAATGCCAATTAAGCTTGCCATCATGTTATCCTCAGCTGACCTCTTTGCTAGATTCAATTTTTCCTTACTCACACAACCATTTCTATTTTTTTAAATTTTTTTTTTAACCTGCACCTCCTTCTTAGTCTCTTCATTTCTAAAGGTACAAACCTGTTTTCACATTCCTCAACAATTGCTTTAAACCCATCCCAGAGTCTGTTTACATTCTTACTGTTTTCTACCGATCAGAGTTCCTTTTTGAAACTCCCTCATGCCTGTTTTATCAGCCATACGATACTGCCAAATAGTCCTACTTTTAAGACCTTCCTTTCTATCACATTTATTTTTAACTGTGACAAAAACAGCTTCATAATCACTAATACCATCTATTACTTTATAGAGCTCATCTAGTTTTACCAGCACCAGGTCCAGAATATTTTTCTCCCTAGTTGGTTCTATCACTTTCTGAATCTCCTGTGCTTCCAATATTAACTTATTTGCTATTTGTTGGTCATGCTTCCTGTCATTCGCATTGCCTTTCCAATTGACGTTTAGTAAATTGAGATCACCCATTACAATCGCGTTCCTTTCCACATTGTTTCCCACATAGCTGATTATCTTATTAAATACAATAAATCCGAATCAGTGTCAGTGCTACCTTTTCCCGATCTGTAGGCCTACACTCCAAAGACATCTAGTTGCCTATTATCTTTAGAAATGAGCCTTACCCCTAGAATTTCGTGCTTGTCGTCTTTAACTTTTTCGTAGCTTACAAATTCTTCTTTCACGAGAATGAATACTCCCCCTCCTACCATTCCTATCCTATCTCTACGATACACCCTCCAGTTCCGTGAGAATATTTCTGCATCCATTATATCATTTCTCAGCCATGATTCAACTCTTATTACAGTATCTGGTAGGTATATATCTATTAAATTACTTAGTTCTATTCCTTTCATTACAGTACTACAATTCAACACTTACATTCTTGTGTTGTTCCTAGTTGACTTCCAGATCCCCGTACCCTTATCACCGCTCACTAGACCACCTCATTTCCCTGATTATACCTCCCTATAACCCTTCTAAACAACTTTCCTAATTTATACGTACCACTGGGATTTCTCTTTCTGCTACTTGCTTTACGTCGCACCGACACAGGTAGGTCTTATGGCGATGATGGGACAGGGAAGGGCTAGGAGTGGGAAGGAAGCGGCCGTGGCCTTAATTAAGGTACATCCCCAGCATTTGCCTGGTGTGAAAATGGGAAACCAGGGAAAACCATCTTCAGGGCTGCCGACAGTGAATGCCAACTGAGCACAGATCCCTATCTCCTACCCACCCATTACGATCTAGAATTCTCACTCCCAGTTTCCTGCATACCTACTCCATAGTTTTGTTTAAATCCCCTATCAACTTCCAGTCAGTATGCCTTGTACACAGTATTCCACTGATTACAGTCTCCCCATCCTTAAACTTCACCTGTGCTGCATTTACCAGATCCCACACATCCCCAACTATGTTGGTACTTATACGTGCTTGCCGTACGTTGATCCGTACATGAAAAACTACCACCTTCTCCTTTCCCTCTTCCTTCTCTTCTACTTTCCTCAGCATCTGCTTTAACCTAATTCCTGGATAACACTCTACCCTGTTTCTCTTTCCTCCACACACACACTCCTCACGTGTCTAACAATGGAATCCCCCCATGACCGGAGCTTCGACCCTGCCCACGTCATTTGATCCCTTACCCTCCTGGTCTGCCCTATATTCCCTGACGGCAGCGGAAGAAACTTCCTCCTCCCTTTTCTCCCTCCCATGACCCTATTCCACCTGTTTTTTCCTATCCCCTACTCTACATTTATTTTTCCTACATTTTCTTTTCCTCGTACTTCCACACTTCCCAGCAACAATTCCCTGTTCATCTTCCCTCAGTTGTTCTACCTACAGCGACTCGTATCGATTTCTCAGGCACCTGTCCTGAATAGAGCCCTTACCCTGTCATGTCCTTCCCCTTGAAACATTAGACCACCGAGCTCGATAGCTGCAGTCGCTTGAGTGCGGGTGGCCAGTATCTAGTATTTGGGACATAGTAGGTTCGAACCCCACTGTCGGTAGTCCTGAAAATGGTTTTCGTGGTTTCCCATTTTCACACCAGGCAAATGCTGGGACTGTACCTTAATTAAGGGCACGGCCGCTTCCTTCCCACTCCTAGCCCTTTCCTGTCCCATCGTCGCCGTAAGACCTATCTGTGTCGGTGCGACGTAAAACAACTAGCAAAAAAAAAAGAAAGAAACATTAGACCACCTGTCTTCTACGATTTCCCCCTTTCCTTCCCATACCTGTTTTAAACCTACTGTATCCTGCACATTGTTTTGAAGGAGGCCTGCCTTCCTTCCTGTCCTCTGTGGGAATCCTCATTATCTCCCTCAAACTCTCCAACTCCTCCCTAATACTCCTTAATGCCTGGCCACACCCACAGTTCCTACACTTGCCCCCTATAGCCATTCTTTATGGAATAATGAAGAGAAGAAAGAAAATAATTTATTCTGTGCAACAAAAAAATGAAAGGGAAGACATATTGTCTAGGATAGTATGCAAAGATCACACAACAATAAGGTTATTAATATACTACTACAATACTACGTAGAC
Source organism: Anabrus simplex (assembly GCF_040414725.1). Classification (NCBI taxonomy): domain Eukaryota; kingdom Metazoa; phylum Arthropoda; class Insecta; order Orthoptera; family Tettigoniidae; genus Anabrus; species Anabrus simplex. The sequence continues at coordinate 259,094,194 of NC_090270.1, read as the reverse complement.
GTACTAAATTTAATTGCTACAACGCCTTAACAGTGTAACCGTCCAGGCTTCTCCAGCCATATTAAATGTTATTCTATAGTCCTATTACGTGATATCACTCAATATCAAAATTATCTGTCATGGGCAATTATTCATTAAGACCTGTTATTTTAACTTCAGTCAGTTGTGAATGAGAAGGCTTTTGGAATCATACTGCATATACTAGAACATCACTTATTATTATATTATAAGATAGGAATTCATTATGTACTGTAAATATGGTCAATATGTTGAGACAGAGTTTGTATCATTTCATCTCATACTTGTGTACACGGAAAAGTTATTCTTGACGCTGGAAATTTTGGATGACTCACTGGGTTTAACTCATGAGCAAAGTATTATACAGCGGCCCGCGTGCAAGGCTAGCGAAAGCTACGAGACTACATCACCGACACACATACTGCTTACACGTGAAGAAAGAAGAGAGGGAAGATATGATATGAGATCAACGAATCCGATGCTACGTTGTAAAGATACTTGGTATGAAGCAGTTACCTAGGGAGGGGATGGCTCGTGTATATTATTCCGCACGGAGCAATCCAGAAACACACAATTATTATTTTCGGGACAGTGAGTTGTTGCTTCAAGATACAGTACGTAGCTGCTGTGATGCTTTCGGGTCAGGGTGAGACGAAATAAGTATACGGCTTGTAGTATATTTTATATTTTGGACGAAAAACTACATTAGTTCAAGTCTACGGTACTTGGTACAAGTCTGTATTGTATCAGGAGAATAGCTAAGTTGGATTGAGATTTCTGATAACATTGAAAAATTCATAATACCGAATTTTCTCCTCCTAAGATCAGCGGTGATCAATTTTCGCAAGCATAGGGCCAATGTCTAATATAAAGACTAAGCAATTAGGGAGTGCTAGTCTAGATAGCCCAAACCATACTGCAGAAGGAAGGAAGGATATCCATGGAGCCAGTCTACAACGAAAAAAGGGGAACGAGTAATCACGGAATACAGATTACCTCAACGGAAGTTACAATTAGTGAGCCACAATTTGGTAATGCAAGCAACAGAAAATTATAGTAACGTTAAATTCTTAATTCCCTCCAAGCTAAAAGGAACTTTACTGACTCATCTCATTTCTTTGTTTAATAAATTCATTTGACCAGATATTGCATTAATTTTCTTTCTCAAAGCGATACTTAACGGTTAATTTTTTTAAAATCTTACCTCTGTGATTTAAGTATAAGTCTGTATGCTATTCAGTATAAATTTTGCTGTACAGTTTTGTTTAAAACTGTAAAGCTAGCGCCCAAACAATACATAAAGAAATGGGAAACCATGGAATGATAATTGATATTCCATTTGCGTGGCAATTTGTGGGCAAGCTACATATAGTTTATATTTATATTCATGTGTCCCCAGCTATTAACTTTTGTCTCCCGAAGTGTGAAGCTGAGGAGAGTGAACAGTTACAACAGAAACAGTTCTTATCAGACCTCATTAATGAGAAACATTGGTCCATTTAACAGAATCCTACAACTGAATGTCGAAAGAATTATCAAGGCAAAGTGTTACCTGTCGAAATTCCTGCTGGACAATAACATCAATATTGCCGCCATTTAGGAAACTCGTGTTTCCAGTGAAGAAATATTCCAAAGCAGAGGTCAAATTCCTGGATGTACTGCTCTTGGTGCAACTTATCAAAAGGTATATGGAATTGCTACGTATGTTCGGAGCAACTTAAACTAGGCTTCGCTGATATCTGTTAATGTGAAGGAAGATATACAGTTGTCATACAAGTGCATGATATCACTATCACAAATGTTTATGAGCCATCCAAGACACCCTGGTCCGATTTTGTCGTACAAACTGCAATTTATGTAGGGGACTTCGTCATCATGAATTTTGGAAATAATTAGACTATGATGAAAATGGAAGCATGCCTGCAGAATGAGCTGAAGTGAACAATCTTGTTCTACGGTTCCATTTTTATGAGTTTCAGCTTGACAGTTCACTGGGAGTCAGACGGTGGTGCCAAACGGCTATGAATACAAACAGCTAATTTACGATACACAACACAAACGGAAATGTATATACTGGAATATGTCCATAATCAGTTATTCTTTGTAGCAACGTACTTAATTCACATAAGATGAACAACAATACACAACACATTTAAGAAAGGGCTACAAGATAAAAATGTCAATGCTCGAATATCTAAAAACGTGAGAAAATCAAATTTCTACTCATCCTATAGAAGAGTTTGCGTTGCTGTTAGATTCATTTTCCCCTAAGGAAGGAAATAATCCTACAAAGGGAACACACCACTCATTCTGAGTCACTATCGGCATTGTCATCGTCTGTTGAGGTTTCACTCTCACCTGACCCTAAAGAGATAATAAAGTCTTCAACATAATCGTCTGCGAGACTTTATTTCTCCCAACCTTGAATCATCTCTGATTTCGTGTGTCTTACAACGTTGCTCCAGTCCTCCACACTTATACGGCCTACGGCTTCAAAAATAAGTCAACTGCCTAATCTGTGAAGAGTCGGTTATTCTCAGCTACATAACCCTTCACTTGGGCCCAAATCAGTTCTCTGGCATTAAAATGGCAATTGCAATCAATTTCCCGGAATGGCTTCGTAGTGGAGTACCGCATCCGAGCGGCTTTCTTCTCTTGGGAGCTTCATCCGTAGACGTAGGTGTCAACATGACAGAATATGAAATTCACCCACCGGTCTAAAATTAACCAACTATATAACTACAGAACGAAATATTAAACTAAGCTACTGTATAAACTAGGCCTAGATCACTATTGTACCTTGTTACACACTATTCACTACAATACAATGCACTATATTATTAAAAAATACTAAACAATAAATCAATAAACTCTACACCACAAAATATAAACGAACAACCAAGCACAAAGACACACAAAAACCGCCAAAAGAACTGAGCACAATACAACCCACAGCTGATAGCACATGGTTACAGTAAACAACAGATCAACAACACTGCTAACCGGAACTGGAATCTAACACGCTCATCATTGGAGCGATTGGCAGTTGATTAATTCACTTACCCTCTGCCAAAAGGCAGCGCTCAAACGTCAAGTCGAAACTCATAATAACCGAACTATAGTGTTCGATGCCAAAGATCAAGGTACTTTCAGGTCAGCTGCTTGGGGCAAGGATTCAAATCCTGACATGTTTTGTTACCTGCAATGAAAGAGGCTTCCCAATCAATGCCATAAGAAAAGTGATTGATGCCTTCTCCCATAGCCAGCACAGACCTGTAAGAATGTAAATTGGTTGACATGGGACTGAAGGACCTCAAACCTTTTAAGTTACCTGGTTTCGATGGCATCCATCCAGAATTCCTGATTCATTTGAGAGGATATGCTAAGAAATGGTTGGCAGAGTTCTTCACTGACATCCTGCTGACGGATCAACTTCCATTGGAGTTCAAGAAGGCGAAGATAATTTATATTCTGAAACCTGGCAAACCCACCAACAAAGTAGAAAGCTGTCGACCTATCATCCTTCTTAGCTGCTGCTACAAACTTTTTGAAAGGTTGATATACAGGGTGTTTGAAAAAGAACTCCCTAGTTTTAATGTGTCCTAGAATCTTTACGAAGTGACATACACTATTCTAGTTTGTGGTGTGTGATTCATCAACTCTCCAAGTTTGGCCCCCTGCAGTTGGCAGTTCTGCTTGACCTTGAGACAGCGTCATTGCTGTTTGTTCCCTCTGTTCTGTACTGCTTGCACACTTGGACTGAACTGAGGGAACAGAGGAAGCAAACAGCACTGGTGCCTTCTCAAGGTCAAACAGACCTGCCAACTGCAGGGGAGCCAAACTTGGAGAGTTGATGAATCACACACCACAAACTAGAATAGTGTATGTCACTTCGTAAAGATTCTAGGACACATTAAAACTAGGGAGTCCTTTTCCAAACACCCCATATAACAGAATAAGTAGTTCAATCCTAGAGCATATTCCATTTGAACAGGCAGGCTTCAGACCAGGGCGTAGCTGCTGCAACCAAGTATTGTCCCTTACATCCTTCATAGAGGCAGGATATCAAATGAAGTTGAAAACATCTGTAGCATTTGTTGATCTTACTGCTGCCTTTGACACTATCTACAAATTTCTTTGTATCATACCATGCAGAACGATGGCTCAACTGGTTAACAACATGTTAAGTGATCAGAAGTTTCAGGTAATCACCGGAAACAAGATAAGCAAGGAAAGGAAGCTAAGCAACGGATTGCCCCAAGGATCAGTTCTCTCACCATTATTGTTCGACTTATATCTCTCTCACATTCCTGGCACTTCATCCAGAAAATTCTGCTATGCTGACGAGTTGGCTCTAGCAGTATAAGATCATGTAATGGAGACAACTGAAGAGATTCTGACCAAAAACCTGTCTTTACTGGAAAATGACTTCAAAATCTGGAGACTTCAACCCAGTGTTAGTAAAACTGAAGTGTCTTGCTTCCATTTAAATAATCGTTTGGCAAATGTGAGGCAGAATTCATCATAATTGGAACCCAAAATACCTTGGTGTCATTTTAGACCGTACACTATCCTTCAAACAACACGTCTTGAATTTAATACAAAAGTTGAAGTCTTGAAACAGCATCCTCCATAAACTGTGTGGAACTACCTGGGGATCTTCGTCAACCACCTTGCGATCTTCAGCCTTGGGTTTGGTATGCTGAGTATTGTCAACTTTAGTTCAACAGTCATTATGCAAGGCTTGTTGACACCCAGATTAATACCACAATGCACATCATATCGAGTGCAGTCACATTCATTGGCTTCCACTGCTAACTGGTATAATGCCACCTGACCTACGCCAATCTAATGCCCTTATGAAGGAATTCCACAAGATCTCCAGAAATCCTAGTCTACCCGTGCATAGTGACCTGCCACTTTCGAATCTTTATAGACTAAATTCACGCCATCCAACTCTGCGCGATGCTGCTGACATGGTTGTTAAGGATTTTAAATCTTCTGATGAGTGGAAAGGTCAATGGGAAGCAGTAACAGATGTGCGCCTTCATACCTTCTTCTCAGGTCCCAGACTTCCAGGCCGATCCCACCTACCACGCAGGGCCTGGACTGCCCTGAATAGAATCAGAACAGTACATGGCCGATGCAGAGCCGCTCTCCATAAGTGGAAAAGCTACCTAATCCAGACTGTGACTGCAGAGCTCCACACCAGACTATTCATCATATTATCAGGGAATGCAAGAATCGAGCCTATCACGGTGATGAAGTTGACTTCCTGCTGGTAACTCCAGATGCTGTATGCTGGATTGAAGAACTAGATATTCAATTGTGAAGCACAAATTACTTTCTCATTTGTAAATATGTATGTATATATTACTGCTATTGTCTGTATAAGCCAAACGCTAAATAATAAAATAAATAACACCCTAACAGGATGAAAACTGTTGTTAATTACTGAATACCGAAAGGAATACACAAGAATTAGACAATTCTAAACTGCAGTTGAGCCTATCCTATTACAACAACAGAATTCTAGTAACAGTGTTTCTAGAGATACTTCTACTAAGTAGGCCTACTCAAATATTTCACAGTAACAGACTAAGCACGCTAATTTCTAATAAGATACTACAATACACCACAATAATTTTTAAACTACGTTCAGTCTTACACTATTTACAATAGGTTATTACTAAGCTAAAAAAGAAATGAAAATTATTAGTACTATTTTATCCTACTATAATTGAAACTAAAACTGCCGTTTAGTTAAATGCTGAAGTATCAAAATGGTTACTGTACGTAAAGATACACACGAATATAACAGGCAAGATGCTATCCAGTATAATGTATCTACACTATAACATTGAACTAAATTTTGGTTGTGTGTTTATTACTGCTGGTGGATTACTATTACCACGAGCCTACTATGCTGGTGTAGCAGGGGGCGAGGTGATACTCCCAGGTGGCGGATAGGGGGGTCCTAACCGGCTTGCCGGTGGACTTGAGAGAAATAAAATACCTCTCGCGGACCAAACACACAATCCCCTGTGGGTGAGGGATGCACAAAGAATACACCCATGGTATTCCCTGCCAGTCGAAAGGGGCAACCGAGGGATGATTGTATTAGAACCATGAAACTACTTGTGTTTAATACCACCACCCGGGGAACACCATGGGTCGCTTTTACTTGCGCGTAGTATCACTATGTTAGGTACCAAATATGTTTGTAATTAGTAGCAAAAAAGTGCGTTGCCAGCTTTTTCAGTACCGTCCAGCTCCATGGCTAAATAGTTAGCGTGCTGGCCTTTGGTCACAGGGGTCCCAGGTTCGATTCCTGGCAGGTTCGGGAATTTTAACCTTAATTGGTTAATTTCGCTGGCACAGGGGCGGGGTGTATGTATCGTCTTCATAATTTCATCCTCATCACCACACGCAGGTTGCCTATGAGCGTCAATTCAAGACGTGCACCTGGCGAGCCGAACTTGTCTTCGGACACTCCCGGCACTAAAAGCCATACGCCTTTTTTTTTTTTTTTTTTTTTTTCAGTACCTGTGATTAGAAGCACTGTGTGAGCGATACCATGGTTCTGGCTTGCCTATGATTAGTACCCACTATATGAGGAACACCACGGGATAGTGCGAGTCCCTGTGGTTAGTACACGTACGTGATGAACACCATGGGTTTGCGTTGCCTGTAAATGGTGCCGCAATATGCAAAACACCATAGGTCTGTATACCATGTGCGAATTCCATTACCTGTGAGTAGAACCATAATGTGTGGAATGCCGCGAGTCTATGCTACTTTTGATTAGTACCGCAACATGATGAATACCATGGTTCTACTTTCCTAGCGATAAGTAGCCTGCCATTATGTGGGTTGACTTGGATTTTGGACCCCTTTCGACTACAAGCATCATTTCAGAATCGTGCTATAGAAGCAGTCCCTTGGTCAGCAATACTATTTTTTATGCCAGCTCCTGTGCATGTGAGGTACTGTGGTTCGGTTCCACTGATTGTTTTAAATTCATATCCATTCATTCATTCTTCATCCTCACGTTTAAATTCTGGTCAATGGAGGATTTTGGACTTTTAATTTGTAATTTCATTTCATAACATTAGGGGCCGATGACCTAGATATTAGGCCCCTTTAAACAAGCATCATAATCAGGATTACTATTATTTTCCCTACTCCTACCCCGTGCGACAGAGAATAAGTGTCCTTAAATGCTGAAAAATAAGAGGAGGTCTAAAATAATTTCCCAAAATCTGTCAAAACTACACCAGGGACTTTAATTGCAATTATTGAGATATAGGAATTTGATTATTATTAGCTAACCGCTCTTAAATACTGAAAGATCGAGGGTGCAAAGTATAAATTACGGACACTTGAACTACATAATACATTTGCCGGCAGGACCTAGTGTTTAGTATGTGCTATGTCTTCTCTAGAGCAATTTTGTTGCTTTCATTGATGTGTTCAGTCTTATCCTTGGCTTTGACAATATGAAAGTGACAGGTATGAGCGATGATAGTAATGCCATTCCTTATGCAGCCAGTCCCTGCTATGAATGGTGTGGAACTGTTGCTCATAGGGTTTGTTGGTGCATGCATTTCAGTGAGCTTGGCAGACTTATATGTAATAGCAACTTCTGGCCTGATGAGGAAAGCAACGGGAAACTATCTCACTCCTCATTTCCTTAGTACGCCTCTTCAGTGACACCTAGGCCATCTATGACAGCTGATGACCCAGCTGTTGAGGATCCAACGAGCCTTAGGGCTGAGGACTGAACATACCTACATACGTACATACCAACTACAAATGCATCTCAGAGAAAGGATCACTGCTGCCATTGTAACTGTCACTCAAGACATGCTCCAGCATACGAGGCAAAAGACTGATTATTGATAAAATGGGGCACATACAGAAATGTATTAAGGTGTGTAAAAACGTCTCCCGTTGTTCCTCTTCACTGTAAGACACTAATCACCTCAATATGTAGGCATTTATCACGCTGTACTATAAGCAGCAATTTTTTAAAATATGGGTGGTCCTTCTCTATGCCCCTGTATTTATATATTTATTTGTGTGCATGACTTATGAAATATTAACACTTTCTTACCATAATTTCTTCTATGTGAGCTAAAAAGGACCGGTGAGTGGCTGCGCTGTTTGGTCACTTAGCTGTTTGTTTGCATTTGGGAGATAGTGGGTTAAAACCCTACTGTCGGCAACTCTAAGGCTGGTTTTCCATAGTTTCCCATTTTTAATTTTCACACCAGGCAAATATGCCGGGACTGTACTTTAAGGCAACAGCCCCTTCCTTCCTTCCTTCCTTCCTTCCTTCCTTCCTTCCTTCCTTCCTTCCTTCCTTCCTTCCTAAGTGGGAAGGAAGTGACTGTTGCCTTAATTTAGGTACAGCTATAGCATTTGCCTGATGTCAAAATGGGAAACCATTGGAAAACCCTCTTCAGGGCTGCCGACAGTGGGGGTTCAAACCCACTATCTCTCGGATGCAAGCTCACAGCTGCGCACCCCTAACCGCATGGCCAACTTTCTGGATTTTTAGTGTGCTATTCCAGACTGAAGTATTGAAGCAATACATGATATGTGAAAGGTTGATAGCTCGATAGCTGCAGTCTCTTAAGTGCGGCCACTATCCATTAATTGGGAGATAGTAGGTTCGAACCCCACTTTCGGCAGCCCTGAAAATGCTTTTCCGTGGTTTCGAATTTTCACACCAGGCAAATGCTGGGGCTGTACCTTAATTAAGGCCACGACCGCTTCCTTCCCACTACTAGCCGTTTCCTGTCCCTTCATCGCCATAAGACCTATCTGTGTCGGTACGACGTAAAGCAACTAGCGCAAAAAAAAAAGTAGTTGTTAGTATTATTATTTTATTTTTTATTTATTATTTACATAGTTTACGCCCACATTGGGGCACTTAAATCAAACCCAAATACATTTATGTTAACAAAGAATTAACTGAAGATTTAGCTTGCATCATCTTCTTTCTTTCCCAAAACCTCTTCATTCTGGCTGACCTCGCTGCCCTTTCTTCATCATATACAACATATTGTTTGTGTTGTACAGTTTTTAATGACAATCTTATTTGTTTGCTCTTGAGAATCCTTTTTTCTTCTCTATTTTCAATTTGCTTCATTGTAATATTCAGCTCTTCTAAATCATTCTAAACTTCTTTAAACCAATTATTTTTTGTTTTACTTTTCCAAAAGTAATTAAATAGTTGTTTTATTATCCTATTATCATTTAATCTAGAAAGATGACAGAAAAAGGCAATTCTTCTTTTTCTCATCGTATCTATTATAGATTAACTTTCCCTATAAACCCCTGCATTAGGCAATAATCTCCATTGTCCATCCACCTGATGTTTTTTATTAATGATTGTTCTGAGTATCCTTCTGTCAACCTTTTGCAGTGTATCACAAGCATAAGTCGCTGCAGGTTTAATGATGGAACAGTAATGTTGAAGTTTAGCATTTATTGAAAGAGATTTTTTCTTGTACGTTTGCCATGTAATTCGTTGTGCTTTTTTTAACTTAAATGTTCTGCTTTCTATTGATGATTTTTCATTGGAGTTCCAAGCTATAATTTCACCAAGATATTTAAACTTATTCACAATTTTAATTTGTTTAGTATTGGCTGAGGTAATGGTTGGTGCTGTAACAGGGAAGGTTGGCATTATTTCTGTTTTTTTATATGAAATTTCAAATCAAATCAAATCAAAATCTCTTTATTTGCAAATGAGGTGTTTACCTCGGTGGCAAATGGTACACTAAAATACATTATTGTCAAGCACTAAATATTAAATTAACAAGAGAAGAAAATTTTCCTATAATACAGTATTATACAATTTACGCTAACAATGTTTTCTATTAAACATACAGCTCATCCTTAATAAATTTATATTGTTTACAAAATTCTACTTATAATATCTCCTGTACTACTTACAAATATAGTCAACTGATATACAGTATGTGGAATTACTACAAATGATACTATACAACTGGTATAAGATTAATATTTACATTGCATTTATTTATTTACTTTTTTTTTTTACCCGTTCTGGATCCTAAGTAACATAACGACCTGCTGCGTCTTAACCAGAGCCCCTTTTGCCACCACTTTTGAGAGTTCCTGAAGGGCCTTCACAGCTACCGTAGCGGTCCCAGGGCCCTCGAAGTCCCCACTGTACTTCACCCCTACAGGCAGTCCCCTACTTTGGCTGTCAAAACTCCTTGGACCAGGGGATGGAATTAATTTATTCACACACATTTTTTTAAAATTTACAATAACCTGCACTGGTCGAATGCCCTCTAACACTTCATTTATTTTCTCTGTTGCTGTTTATTCTCCTCTTGAATATCTGTACAGATTTTGGAAAAGGATCAAACACTACCCCTGGTAAACTGTTCCACTCCTTCACACCCTTCCCAATGAATGAAAATTTACCCCAATCGCTTCTGCTAAAATTCCTTCTAATTTTATGTTTGTGGTCAGTCCTGCCGATATAATTATTTTCCAACTGAAGCCTCTTACGGATATCTCCCCATGCTTCTTCTCCTGTATAGGCTCTATATAATCCTATAAGTCTAGTTTTCTCCCTTCTCTTACTTAAAGTTTCCCACCCAAGTTCCTTTAACATTTCTGATACACTACTCTTTCTCCTGAAATCCCCTGTTACAAATCTTGCTGCTTTCCTCTGCACACTATCTATTTCTTTTATTAGGTATTCTTCGTGAGGATCCCAAACACTGTTTGCATATTCCAATAATGGACGAACCATACTCAAGTAACTTTTTTCTTTTAGTTCTTTGTTGCATCCTTTAAGTAGCCTCATTATGACATGTAACGATCTGTATGCTTTCCCAACAATGTCATCAATATGACCCTTCCAGTGCAAATTACTTTCAAATCTCACACCTAAGTATTTGCACTTGCCATCTTTTGGGATAACTACCTCATCCAAAGTATATTCAAATTCAGTTTTAAAGCTCCTGTTTGTAAAAGTTGTAACAGTTGATTTGCCTCCGGTAACCTTCATGTTATTTTCTTCAACCCATTGTTGGATACTTTCAAGGTCCCTTTGTAATTCTGAACAATCCTCAATGTTGTTTATTTCCCTATAAACAATTATGTCATCCGCATACAATCTTATTTTTGATGTTATATTGTTCCCTAAATCATTTGCGTATATTAAGAAAAGTAACGGACCGATTATACTACCCTGTGCAATTCCCTTCCAAACTTTCTCTTCCTGAGATACATTATTTCCTACTTTGACTTTCTGAACCCTTGAATTTAGAAATGTTTTTATCCAACGTGTAACCCTTACGTCCAATCCTATTCCCTCCAATTTCTTTAATAATATTCCATGTTCCACTCTATCAAAGGCTTTGGAAAGATCTATGGCTATGCAATCTAACTGACCTCCTGAATCCAACTGATCTGATATGTCCTGCTGAAATCCCACCAGTTGTGCCTCACAAGAAAATTTCTTTCTAAATCCATACTGTTTCCTCATGAACCAATTTTTATCATCACATATCCCTCTGATGTACTTCGATATTAAACTCTCCAGTATTTTACAAACTATACTGGTCAGGCTGATTGGTCTGTAGTTCTCTGGTTTCCTTTTATCACCCTTTCCTTTATAAATTGATATTATTATAGATTCCTTCCATTCCTTTGGTATTACACTATTATTTATGACATAGTCAAAAATAAATTTTAAATAAGGCACTATGTACCACCCCATTGTCTTTAATACCTCCCCAGTAATTTGATCACTTCCTGCTGCTTTTCCTTGCTGAAGCAGTTGGATTTCTCTGAAAATATCTTCATTTGTGAATGAGAAGCTTCTTGTTTCCCTCTGTCTCTCTATCTTCTGTTTCGGTTTCCAACTCCTGACAATCATCTACTGAATCTCTAAATTCCCTACTAAATAGGTTTGCTTTCTCAGTATCTGTTAAATAGTGTTCACCCCCTTCTCCCACCATTGTAGGAATTTGGATTCCTTTTCCTTTTTAATTCCTGATACATGAATACAGCCTTTTCCATTTCTCTTTGTGGTCATTACCCTCTTGAAGTATGCCATTCATATAATTCTCTTTTGCTTCCTTTTTCACTCTATTCAGTTCCCTCATTAGCTGTTTTCTAGTTTCTCTACTCTCCCTACCCTCTTTGATTTTCCTGTTTACTATTCTACATTTTCTTTTTAATTTTCTTATTTCCCTTGTATAATAAACAGGGTCTGAGGTCATTTTACCCTTCTTAACAGGTACAAATCTCTTCTCTCCTTCCCAAATGATTCCTTTAAATTTAGCCCAAAGTGTATCCACGTTACTCCCTTCACTTATCCAACAACTGAATTGTGATTTAAGGTAAGTCCCAAATTCATCAACTTTAGTTTTTCTGTACAATTTCTTGTCTTGTGTAGCCCTCTTATTAAGCCTTTTTGGTATGAGTCCTACATCCATTATTACAGCCTTATGGTCTCCTATTCCTTCAATTACCTCAGTTTTATCAACAATTTCCCACGGTTTAACCAAGAATACATCTAGTAAGTTATTGAGACGAGTCGGTTCTTGTACTACTTGGGTAAATCCTCCCTCCCAAATTAACTTATTTGCCAGTTTCTGTTAATGGGCTTCACTTGCGGCTCCATTCCATTCTACTTCAGGCAAATTTAGATCTCCCCCAATTATTACCATATCATTATTATTGTTTTTACGAGTATAATCTATTATTTTCTCAAAGATTTCCATGTCTCTTTCCTCTCTTCCAGGCCTGTATGTTCCTATAATTCCCACCTCCTTCATATTATCACAAACTAATTTTATCCCTAATATTTCATCCCTTTCATCGGTAAACCATTCATGTGAACAGTAAGTTTCCTTCACCAGAATAAACACCCCCCCTCCCTTTTTATCTCCTCGGTCTCTATGATAGACTGTGTACCCTTCTGGAAATACTTCTCTATTACCCACCCCTTCTTTCAACCACGATTCCACTCCTATCACCACATCAGTCTCATAAGATTCCATCAATGTACCGAATTTTAATTGTTTATTTACTACACTTTGACAGTTTACCAAGAGCAATCTCAGACCCCCTTCCTCCCTAAAACTTGACTGTTGCAATTGGGTAACTTGAAATTCCTTACTATCCTGAGTTTCTTTTTCTAGTTGACTGAGCCAGCTTGAAGTACAGCTGGCTCTTTCTACTAGTTTTCCTGGTCAGTATTATAACTCAAGGGAGTTGCCTGTTTTACAGTACATATCTTAGGATTAATAAAATCTAGAACAATATTTGCTATCTTTCGTTTACCTGAATTGTTTAGATGGAGGCCATGTTTTGTATAACAGTATCTCTCAAAACTGCTGCATTCAATAACCTGAGTATTCCGAAAATGTTTACAAATTTTAACAATATCTGTATTGACCTTGTCCACTTCAATGTTCACACACGAGTCTCTACTCAAATCATGCCTGTGGGGCACGTTCACTACAAAAACGTTAGTGTGGGTCAGCTTCCCTAGTGTATGTTCAAGTTGTGATCCTACATCCTACGTCGTTCGTCCCACCGATGATAAGCACTGCATCATTCGTTGCTATGTTATCAAGTTCTTCTATTTGCAATTTAGCTTCTTCCGTATCATTAGCAAGTAGTGCAAGATCATCAGGGAATGCTAAACAATTGAGTCTTATTTTTCTGCCAATCTTGATGTTAGGTTGACACATCTTATTCCATTCCTGCACGATTTTTACCAACACACAATTAAACAATAATGGTGAGAGTCCATCTCCCTGCCGAAGTCCAGTATTAATGTCAAATGGCTTTGAGAGTTCATTTCTAAATCTGACTTTAGATTCAGTGTTCTTAAGCGTAATTCCAATAAGGCGAATAAGTTTTGGATGTAAACCAAATTCTTTTAGGATATTCAATAATGACTCACGATGGATTCTATCATACGCCTTTTTAAAATCAACAAAAGTGATAACTAACTTTTTGTTTCTAACCCTATGATGCTTCATAATCCACTTTAACCTCTTAACATGAAAGCCCGAGTATACTCGGGGTTTTATATATTTATATAAAGTAAAATCCCGAGTATACTCAGGAATGTGGAATGAGAAAACTTTAAGAGTTGGAACAATTTATGAAGAACAGAAAGGAGCTTCCCAAAGATTTGAAAAAATCTGAAACTGAAAAAAGGTAAGTTTTCCTTTAGGCAGTCGAATGAACTGTCCTCCCTAAAGTGGAAGAATACCCTTGATGCTTTCATGCTCTCCATTCGGAGCAAAACTGATTCTACTGCAGTACTAACTGAAAGAAGAGGATGTCCTGTAGAAAAAAACAATGCTAGATTATAACATAAACAAAATTGGAGTTGTCCAAGGAGGTCAGCTGCAGGCATTTTCTTGATGCAGAAGTGCCAAGTGGTGGAAGATATCTTTCTCCCACATTGTAATGATGAGAATTGTAAATGCATTCTTGCTCTACAAGAAATCCTGACCATCTAATGGGCATTTCCAGTTTGCACACTTCATGAAAGAGGCGTCAGTTTCTCCTGCCAACAGTGCTGCAAGGTATGAGAGAGTACTTTACTGCAACCATCTTTTGTCACATGGGTGACAACGAAGCACTTCCCATCCAAGATACCCAGCACAGAGAAGAAGAAAAGGCCAAGTAGAGCATGCAAGATCTGTTCAGATGCAGGAGAGGGGAAAAAAAAAAAAAAAAAAAAAAAACCCCACCACCAGTCTGGTATCAAAAGACAGCAAGTGGATGTTTGAGGTATGTGATGTTAGTCTTTGTCTTCCCAAGTGCTTCTGAAAATTCTATTCTCAAGCTAAAAGCGAGAAATGGCATTATTCTTGAATTTTTGTGACTCTGTTGATGCCTGTGATACATTGTAATTGTGTAATATAATTTATATTTTCTCATTTGTGTTATAAATTTTCCTATGCAGGCAATAATAAAAGTTTTTTTTTAATTTTTGAAAAGTACATAAAAGTTATTTTGAGAAGGTTCCTAATGATATAGGGACTGCCTGGCGGAGTCGGTAAAGACGTGCTCGGTTCGCCCAGAAGGACATGGGTTCAAATCCCCATCAGGAAGTTGTAAAATTTAAGAAACGAGATTTCCACTTCCGGAGGTGCATATGGCCCTAATTTTATATTAAAAGATAAAATACCTCATTGGAAACTGGAAAGAAGATTCATTTACATAAATAGAAGCACATGGTAGTTGATTAATTTGAAAATCTTGCAGTTAAAGCCTGAATATGCCCCCCCCCCCCAAAAAAAAAATGAAACTCCAGTATCCTCACACAAAACACAACTAAATGAGCAGTGTGGAAAGTATTAGGCTACCTCTTAATTCCTTATTTCACATACCTTTTGTGGGTGGGGGCCAGAAGAATATATCCGCAGTATCCCATGCCTGTCATAAGAGGTGACTGAAGGGGGACCCCAGAGGCTCTCAACATCTTGAAACAATCACCACCACCATCGTTGTTCCAGTTTCTTCCTTCGTGGTTTTGTTCACCAGTGTATTCTCTTTTGCCAGTTTTAATAAGTCATCTTTTAACAGCATGAAAATCTTGTCTAGAAGTAGTGTTTGTTGTTTTACAGTGGACTGACAAAGGTAGGTCTTACAGCGATCGTGGGATAGGAATGGGCTACGAGTGAGAAGGAAGTGACCTTGGCCTAGTCTTTAACTAGTGTGAGAATGGGAAACCTCAGAAAACCATCTTCAGGGCTGCCGACAGTGATATTCATATCCACCCTCTCTAAAATGCACGCGGACAGCTTCACGACCCAAACGGCATAGCCACTACAAGTAGTAGAATAGTTAAAGTACTTAGGATGTGAGCTAATGGCAGATGCTAGATTGGATGTGGAAATCGGTAGGAGAATATAAATGGGAAGTGCTTTCTACCACAGTGTAAGAAACCTGCTGTGGAATAAAGACATACCATTGAAGGCTGAGAAAATAATGTACAATACATATTTCATCCTGATAACAATGTATGCCTCCTCTATGAACCATGTGACCTTGCCGTGCCGGGGCGGCTTGCGTGTCCCAATGACGCAGATAGCCGAGCCGCAGCTGCAACCATATTGGATGGGTATCTGTTGAGAGACCAGACTAACAAATGGTTTATCGAAAGGGGGGTAGCAGCATTTCGAAAGTTGCAAGGGCGGCAGTCTGGATGATTGACTGATATGGCGTTGTAATAATAACTCAACTTGGCTTAGCTGTGTTGATACTGCTACACGGCTGAAAGCAACGGGAAACTACAGCCGTAATTAACTCCCGAGGTCATGCAGCTCTCTCTGTATGAATGATGTACTGATGATGGCTTCCTCCCGGGTAAAATATTCCGGAGGTAAATTAGTCCCCCATTCGGATCTCTGGGTGGGGACTACATGAGAAGATAGATACTGACATTCTGCGAGTTGGAGCGTGGAACGTTAGAACTTTGAATCGTTGTGGTAGGTTAGAGAATCTGGAAAGGGAGATGGATAGACTAAAGTTAGATGTAGTTGGTATAAGTGAAGTACGTTGGCAGGAAGAACAGGATATTTGGTCAGGTGACTACCGAATTATCAACACGAAATCAAACAAGGGAAATGCAGGAGTTGGTTTAATAATGAATAAGAAAATAGGGCAACTGGTAAGCTACTACGACCAGCATAGTGAAAGAATTATTGTTGTCAAGATAGACACCAAACCAATGGCCACCACAATAGTGCATGTCTATATGCCTACTAGTTTAGCGGATGATGAGGAAATCGAAAGAATATATGAAGAGATAGAAGATTTAATACAATATGTAAAAGGTGACAAGAATCTAATTGTGATGGGAGACTGGAATGCAGTGGTAGGCCAAGGAGGAGAAGGTAATACAGTAGAAGAATTCGGATTGGGACAGAGGAACGAAAGAGGAACTCGGCTGGTTGAATTCTGCACTGATCATAATTTAGTCCTTGCCAATACTTGGTTCAAACACCACAAACGGCGGCTGTATACGTGGACGAGACCTGGAGGCACTGGAAGATATCAAATAGACTTTATGATTAGGCAGAGATTCAGAAACCAGGTGTTGGATTGCAAAACTTTCCCAGGAGCAGACGTGGACTCTGACCACAACTTGTTGGTCATGAAATGCCATCTGAAATTGAAGAAATTGAAGAAAGGAAAGAATGCAAGAAGATGGGACCTAGACAATTTGAAAGAAAAAAGTGAGAGGGATTATTGCAAGGAACATGTGGCACAAAGGGCTAAATGATTTCAAAGAAGATATGACCCAGGGGCGTGCACAGAAATTATTTTCGAGGGGGATATTGATATTAAAATTTAATAATAATAATACTTCATACAATACAACTTTCAACAACACGCCGGAACCCAGCGCACATCGGCACAAATATGGCGTGCCACTACGGCTCCTCTTCGCGGTCAGAATGAGAAGATGCCTCACCCCAGCTTTAACGCTCTGACTCTGCAGTTGCCGCATACATTCTAATCTCTCCACAGCAGTCCACAACACAAGCAACGCTATTCTATCTCACCAGACCAGTAAAGAACAATAACTTCATCCCGAAGTCCGCCTTACTTTATTCCACGGAGCAATATCAATTTGTCTCACCGGCATTTCACACCGATGTCGTCACATCACATTCGATGCTACAGAAGTCAACTAAAAGAATAAGCGAAAGTTTCAACCCGCAACATTTTCCTAATTAGCAATTACCCACTAATAACTGTCACCATTGTTGCCGTTCAAACGCACGGAATACCCATGAATCTCCATCCACACTGACCAGTCTCCGTACCGATCTCGGCGCTGCAACTGGAAAACTTTCAGCTTGATGCCTATAAAACCTCATTTGGCTATGAAATATTTCCCTACCCCCGGTGATTTTAACTAAAATAAACTGCTCTACATATTTCTGAAATGTCAATGCTAATTCCTTCTTCCAACCCCTAAAACATCAGGACGCACTTGGTACTAAAATTTTTTATCCTTGCGCACCAGCTGCTCTTGTGTAATTATGTATATAATTGTAAATTCTCAACTATTATATTAGATAATGTAATTACTATATAGTTACCAACCATTGACATTAGTTTTTATTACAAACATTTACGCTGAATGTTATAATGTAAATATTTTTAAAACTTTATCTCAACTGTTCAATTGAACAATGTAAATACTGTATAGTTACCAACCTTTGACATGAATTTTTGGTTACAAACATTGACGCCGAACACTACACCTTTTCTCCCTTAATTGTTATAATGTAAATATTTTTAAACTTCTTATTTTCCTATGATTGCGTCAACTGTTTCTCCAGAGCACCACTGCCGAACTCTACTATGTTAATTTTAGGCATTGGTGCTGACTTTTCATCTATAAACCTATATGTTCAACCATCACTTTTGTACAACTATTTCTCATACTTAATTTTTTGTATGTGTGTTAATAATATGTATTAATTTGTACATGTCAACTACTAACCAGTTACCTGATTTTTTACGTTGAGGTGATATTTTGACTGATGATGCCCTCAATGAAGGGCGAAACATGTCTCAAGTGGAATCAATAATAAATTCCTAATTTATAAAATTTATATGTATTGAATAGGTGGAAAAAACAAACTTTTAGCATCCTACATTCAGTATCTTCAATACGGATAACAATGATTTTTATCACTTGCAACAGTATCCAGTAATCGGGAGATAGTGGGTACGAACCCCACTGTCGGCAGCCCTGAAGATGGTTTTCCGTGGTTTCCCATTTTCACACCAGGCAAATGCCGGGGCTGTACCTTAATTAAGGCCACAGCAGTTTCCTTCCCATTCCTAGGCCTTTCCTCTCCCATCGTCGCCATAAGACCTATCTGTGTCGGTGCAACGTAAAGCAAAAAAAAATGTAGGATGCAGTAGTTACGTAGAGATGAAAAGGTTAGCACAGGATAGGTTGGCATGGATAGCTGCATCAAACCAGTCTATGGACTGGTGACTCCAACAACAACAATGTATGGGGTTCAGACTTGCCCTATAACAAGAAAAACACGAAAGTCCTTTTCATGCAGCTGAAATGAAGTTTGTGAGGAGCATGTTTCAGGTGACGAGAAGTAACAGAGTTAAAAATGAAGACTTAAGGAAAGCAATTAAAGTGAAGTTGAATGAAAAATGGAATAGGTTGAGATGGTTTGGACCCACCAAACGAATGAGCAATGAAAACATGACAAAACAGGTTGAAATTGCAGCTGAAGGAGAAGGGAGGTCAAAGAAGACCAAGAACAAGATGGATGGGTTTACTGAAATGCAGCCTTAGAAAACACAACATGGACTGGACCACAGTAATGAATGAGGATTGGTGGTCTGACCAAGAAAAGTGGAGCAGAACCATATTAACCTCAACTTGGAATAAACCAGACAAGAGTAATGATGATCAGGGCCTGGATTCTTATGTAATTACATATTTCAATACTTTACTACCGGGCGAGTTGGCCGTGCGCGTAGAGGCGCGCGGCTGTGAGCTTGCATCCGGGAGATAGTAGGTTCGAATCCCACTATCGGCAGCCCTGAAAATGGTTTTCCGTGGTTTCCCATTTTCACA
Organism: Anabrus simplex; assembly: GCF_040414725.1. Classification (NCBI taxonomy): domain Eukaryota; kingdom Metazoa; phylum Arthropoda; class Insecta; order Orthoptera; family Tettigoniidae; genus Anabrus; species Anabrus simplex. The sequence continues at coordinate 259,074,522 of NC_090270.1, read as the reverse complement.
CCAGGCAAATGCTGGGGCTGTACCTTAATTAAGGCCACGGCCGCTTCCTTCCAACTCCTAGGCCTTTCCTATCCCATCGTCGCCAAAAGACCTATCTGTGTCGGTGCGACGTAAAGCCCCTAGCAAAAAAAAAAAAAAAAAAAAAACTTTACTTGTAGACAACTGAACATGAAAAAAGTATTGACTAAGTGTGGTTTTTTACTGAAGATGACTCAGCTAGTTGAAACGTCTAATTACAGTGATGTGCAGTGAACACATTCGTTATCCCAGCGCAATTTTTTTTAAAGCAATCGCAGCTCACCACTCTTTCTAAAGCCAACATTACTATTTTGTAAGCTTGCTCGATAATTAAGTGGAAATATAACAAGTAAAACAGATCAGACGATAAATAAATAAGACAGTTTACTGTAGGCATTAAATAACTTATGAAATTATAACTCAATTGAATAAGAATATTTTCAACCACATACTCGCACATTTTTCCAAACTAGTATTCACGGCAGTGACGGCACCATGACTTGAGCTACGGCAGATTTTAAACAATGTATTGTACTTAGTTTCACCCACTGACGCTTCATAATAGTACAGTCGTGGTTTTCACAGAAATATACTGGGACTAACCTTTTGTTTTTAACTTTTACAGCTTAAACTAAACTGAACGATCAAAACTTAGCAGGTATTTTACCATCGCCAAAGTATTTCAGTTTCATTCCCTTACTGAGCATAGATGCAGCAACTACAAACAAGGGAAATTATTCCTCACAACAGACTACTTTTATATTCACAAGGAATGCCACAGAATTGTGAAAACTTAAACCCTATAATCCAAGAGGAATGCTACAAAACTTCACAATATCCCACCATTTCAGGCAAACCCACTCGTACAGAGCAACCAAATACAAAATTATTTTACTTCATGCTTGGCTCTGTTAATGCTGGTCAACTTAAATATTTTTCCATGTGCATTGAAAAACATTCTCTACACGTGCCATCAATGAATCGCTCCCAAAAACTTTACTTTTATTACCATTGATTTCATAAAATGGCTGTATTTATTAGCAAGACTATGTGCAAGTGCTTATACTGTTTTTTCTTATAGCCTCTTGTGTGCGGTGCTGAACCCTTCGAGTGTTGACTATTACGACTAACATGTGCCCAAGCTAGCTGCTCCACCACCGTAAAACGCTGTGAATCTCTAGCAAGATCAAAAGCTACCACCCCGACTCCCCAAAAGAAGGAGGCTTAAAGCCCTTGCGTCAACCAAGCTACTTGATTTTCGCTGGGGTAGCTCTCTTTCACGCCGGTAAAGAAACCCAACTCACTGGAGAGACCTGGACTGCGGTAGAGCAAACAGGTTATGGAGACAGTTTTACTTGCCTTGACTAAGCTGTTTGCAGTTTTTAACTTGATAAATAAATGTTCTAAAGAATAAGAAGAAATACCTGGGGTTCAGTGCGCACCAATGTCTAATTAACACTCATAAGATGATACTAATGTATTCACTTAGGAGAATAATAAATACTGTTTTGGTATTACTGTAATGTAAGAACTGTAGTTCTGATATGGTTATACCTGTGTTTCTTTTTACATATTCTTAGTAATATTACATATTTTACTTATTATGTAAAGAATGCAACATTTTTGTACATATCTAGGCAATTATCTTGAAGGAAATATAGGTATATGGATCAACGACCTAATTAGTACACAGTATCATAATCCAGAAAGATTAATATCAAACAAAAGTGGACATTATTTTGCTCTTGAAGCCATCATCAGCCCATAAACACTTCAGTAAAATTAATAGCACATTAACACTTTTGAAAGAAAGATCATGATAGTAGTATTAATAATTGCAGACATGCCAAGTCTCCCGATTTTTCATCGTTACTCCCAATCTCCCGATTGCCGGGACCGCCAATTTTCAGAGCAGTATCAGTAATTTTCGTATTTTAAACTCCCGCAGATTTCCTCGTTCTGTCAATATATGGCTGAGTATGGCTGGTTGATAGTAGTTCTAATAATTATACCAGATGGCAGTACGTCGATAGTAGTTCTAATAATTATACCGGATGGCAGTACGGGGCACGGTGGCCAGTCATGTGCTCCTCTTTGGTCTATAATACAGTCATTCTCTTTGCAAGCGAGTCGTGCGAGTAACCTAACCTCAGAAGTAGCACGCCATAGTCGTCTACCCGGGTCAGGACCTTCAGAAGTGCTCGTGTTGTCTTAATATTTGTTTTGGCCAAAATGTCAAAAAAATAATATGATGCAGTGTTTAAAAGTGCTTATAGGGAAGAGTTTCCATGTTTGAGTGAATCCAGGAAGGGACTAACGTTCACATTCTATACTGTATGTGGGTGTGACTTTTCAGTTGCGCATGACGGGAAGTGTGATATACTCGAGCATATGCAAATAAAAAAACATAAGGAGAGTGTGCAGTGTATAGAAAGAAACCAGAAACTTAACTTTTCATATAAAAACCAAGACATAAATCCTGTGACGAATGCCGAGGCGTTATTTACATCATTTATCATAGAACATAACCTGCCTGTAAATTGTGCCAATCACGCGGGACCTTTGTTTCGTAAAATGTTTCCTGATTCTGAAATTGCTTAACGATATGGGTGTGCTAGAATTAAAACAGCGGCTATCATTACAGAAATGTGGATGGAAGGAAGGGTGAAAATGGTATCAGATTTGAAGGTAAATGCATTTTCTGTTGCTACTGATGGTAGGAATGAAAGCAACTTGAAAATATATCCCATTGTTGTAACATTTCTTAGGCCTGAACTCAATGAAATACCGAGTTGTCTACTCACTGGAGCTAACATTGCCAATCTTTTGCTCTCAACTTTTCGGGAATTCCGCATTCCATTAAAACACTGCCTAGCTTTTGGTGCTGATAATGCTTCAATAATGGTAGGATTAAAGAATGGTGTGGCAGGATGTTTGAAGCGGGAACATAGTAACATAATCATCGTAGGCTGCTCTTGTCACCTAATTAATCTTGCTGCAGAGAAGGGTGCGGCGTGTTTACCCATAAATGTAGATGAAATTGATATATTTTATTATCTGGAAAAGAGTGCAAAGAGGAAAGAAAAGTTCAGAGAATTTCAGACTTTACACAGCACAGTGATCAGGAAAATTCTGAAGCATGTGCTTACTCGATGGTTATTACTAAGAAAGTGTTTAGATAGGATTTTGCTGCAGTGGGATCCTTTGGTTAACTTATTCAGGAGCAAAAGTGTAAGTATTCTCAGATGAACTTTGAAAACTTACAAAATTTGTAAGCACAGTCTAAGCGCAGATGTCTTGTTTGTCTGAAAAGGCAAAGGATCGTCGTAACATTTCACCACACTCCTCAATTAAAAGGAAAACCCAGTCATCAGTTTCACTCTTTTTAAACGTAACAACTGACGACACTTGGAGTCATGCATTGTCACGTGAAGAACGACTGTTCATGTTCCTTTTATCAAATTTACATAAATCTTTTTATAATCTATCAGCTTCATGGTCTGTTGATAATTTGAGCACACAAGTATGAAGGATGAGTTTTCCACCTAATCAATACTTTATTTTACAAAGTGTTTAGAATTATTTACATTAAAAAACAGTACCGGTTTCGATCTGTAAATAGATCATCGGCTGTTGATGAACCTGCTTAATAGCGATTGTACATATAAAACATTACTAAAAATTATTTAAATCTTTTTGCCCTTTTCTTTCAATTTTTATGGTTATCTTTGAGAATCCAAACGTAGCTCTTCTGTCAAGTATGCTGCACATCCACTTGTTGAGGTCAGTTTTGGGGGAACCATTGAAGAAAGTGATGGCAAGGTTTGTGAAACATGTTATTAAACGTTCCTCTTCTCTACTTGATGTAGGTTAACATACTCCGGCAAATCAAAAGGATGATTGTGATCTGATAATACGGAACTCTGCGTTTGTTTTAGTGAACACTTCGAAGTTAAAATTGAAATAATTGATAGAGAGATTCAACCTATTCAATACAAAACAATAAGAAATGTAGTGAATTACATTCCCATTTAATAATTGGTAGAAATGGTACCGGTTTCGACCCTAGTCCAGGTCATCATCAGCCGATTAAGACGAAAAACAATGCATAGGATCAGTAGAAGAGGCGAAATAAAAATGAAATGGGGGTAGACACTGTAAAACTTAGAAGAAGTAAAATGCAAATTACTCAAAAGAAAACAGTGCGCAGTTCTCTGAGCGGTAGCATAGCACACGCAGCACTAGGCAAAGTCCCACAATGTTTACGAATAGCGGTTAAATGAGCCACTTTTTAAATATTGTCAGGCATAAAGTCACATCACAATCGAACACGTACGAAGATCCATAATCGTGCAGGAGTTGAAGATGAGTAGATCCATTGAAGCAACTTGCCAGCTCCCGGTGATCAGCGTGATGCATTCAATATCAGGCACTGTGGTTTCAAATGCCCAAAGTAAAATGGAGAATAGCTTGATGGTCCAGTTATTTTCCTCCGTTGCGGGAAAGTAAGTATATAGATAAATATAATACAATTCAATATAATTGAATAAGTAATTGTGCTCCTATAGAATTCTTAGAACAGTTGACATGAAAAAACAATTGTGAAGAGAAAAAAATATAGTAAAAAGCGCAATACCGGAAACAAATGAACGTATATGCACAGTGCGCAATTTTTTAAAACGTAAAAAACTCAGGTCTTGATTGAAGTAGTCGAAATAGGCGCAAGGCAGGAGTTGAGTATGAATGAGAAGAACCGAAATGAAGGTGGATTTTTTTTAAAAGAAAAGGTAGAATAAATTAATAGAGGAATAGTGGAATAAGAGGAGAATGAAAGAAATTGAAGTTAAATGGTGTTGAGGAAGAATAAGATAGGGAGATGAAGGAGGAGGGGTAGTTTAGGGTGGGTTATTGGAGGTAGAAAATGTGGGTAGGAACTTTGTAATGCATGGAAAATAGAATTGGGGTTTTGAAATTTAGAATTTTTGAGAAGTTTTTTACGTTTTAAAAAATTGCGCACTGTGCATATACGTTTTCATTTGTTTCCGGTATTGCGCTTTTTACTATATTTTTTTCTCTTCACAATTGTTTTTTCACGTCAACTGTTCTAAGAATTCTATAGGAGCACAATTACTTATTCAATTATATTGAATTGTATTATATTTATCTATATACTTACTTTCCCGCAACGGAGGAAAATTACTGGACCGTCAAGCTATTCTCCATTTTACTTTGGGCATTTGAAACCACAGTGCATGATATTGAATGCATCACGCTGATCACCGGGAGCTGGCAAGTTGTTTCAATGGATCTACTCATCTTCAACTCCTGCACGATTATGGATCTTCGTACGTGTTCGATTGTGATGTGACTTTATGCTGACAATATTTAAAAACTGGCTCATTTAACCGTTCTCCGCTATCCGTAAACATTGTGGGACTTTGCCTAGTGCTGCGTGTGCTGTGCTACCGCTCAGAGAATTGCGCACTGTTTTCTTTTGAGTGATTTGCATTTTACTTCTTCTAAGTTTTACAGTGTCTACACCCATTCCATTTTTATATCGCGGGTATGATACGCATAGGTATCACCCAAATATCACTATAAAATTTGTCACAAATGGAACATAACAATTGGTTTTACACATATCAAGTGAAAAATCTCTGGCAAATTAAGAAATACCGTCGTTATTTGAGAAATATCAAAACATACTTAAGGCTTGTAGACAGGACTGGTTTATGTCGTATTCCGCTGCTGGTGCCGTCTTTTGTTACTTTCTTCAGGTCCAGGGCTAGCACCGTGGAATGGCAGGGCTATGTCTGTGGATTCTCATCTTTGTCCATTCGCTGCTGGCGCCGTCTTTTGTTACTTTCTTCAGGTCCAGGGCTAGCACCGTGAAATGGGAGGGCTATGTCTGTAGATTCTCATTATCTTTGTCCAGATGACTAGAGCGGCCAGTTCAAACAGCAAAATGGAGGTCAACAGAAAAATAGCATGATCCCTGGACCAATAAATATTTTTATTTCTGTTCGAACGGAAGTAGCTCGATCCCTGGACCAATAAATCACTAGTCCACTGATTTTTTTCTTATGTACATTGGCCATACCATTTTGTCGCCTGTTAAATATTGCATATCGCGATACAATTCATGAAATGATGTCATTGACAAGTGAAGCAATGAAACTAAAGCAAAGAACTTCAGTGACCACAGATATCACACACGAAATTGTTGAAAGTGTAAGACAAAAGACATACGTGTGTCACTGTGAGCGTAAAACCAAATGTACTTGTAAAGTGGTAAAGTACGCATACATAATATACTCCAAAAATGAAATATTTCTTAATTTGCCAGAGATTTTTCTCTTGGTATGTGTAAAAGCATTTATTATGTTCCATTTGTGACAAATTTTATTGTGATATCTGGGTGATACCAATGCGCATCGTACCCCATCATGTGACTACATGATACACAAATTTCCGTTCAAAGATGTTTTAATTAATGCAGAAGTTGCAAATAATTCTGCTATAAGTAAGGCATCATTTTCTAGCCTTTTGTTTTTCATTAACACGTTTCCGAACATTCTGACTAGTGAAACGGAGCATTTAGGTAAAGAAACTGATATTCTGCACCCCCAGTTCTGCAACTTTGAGCCAGTGTTGCCAACTTAGCGGATTTTCCGCTAAATTTGGCGAAATTAGAAGACTGTCGGCGGATTATGAATTTGGCGTTTTAAAAAAATTTGTACTCCAGTTTGTCTCCGAGCTATTCCGTACTTTTTATCAGGAGCTAGTAATCACATGAGGAAAATATGTTATTTGGATTTGATGTTATGAGATCATGGTATCATAAATTTGTAATGAGTGGGGAAAGGGTACTTACCTCTTAGTTGACGAATGACGACAGATAATGAAACTGTGAGAGAGTAGCATTTATATTTATGCTGTGAAGGAGGACCGTTTAATGAACTGGCCTGTTTTGTGTGTGGGCCTTGAGGTAGGGGATTCACCTAGTTTGCACCCGGCACTAAAACGCCTACAAGTTTTAGCTCGCAGGCAGGGGTTAATCCCAGTGAAACTGACAGATCAGGTGAGTACAGACATTATTATTATTATTATTATTATTATTATTATTATTATTATTATTATTATTATTATTATTATTATTATTATTCATTATTTGAGATCAGATTTCTTGGCGGAATTTCAGCGGATTTTTCGTAGTATTTAGCGGATCTTGAAAATATAAGTTGGCAACACTGCTTTGAGCTTGAAGAAACAGACCTGGCAAAAGGACTTGAGTCTAGGGAATGTCGAGGAGCAGCCATCATCGGCTTTGCTCGTGACTGCTCGAGAAACCTCGGCGTTTAGCACCTCCTACCTATCATGGCGATTTCGCGCCACGTGTGGAGCAGGAGAAGGAGAAGAAGCAGCTTTGTTTTGCTGTCAGGCATTGTCGAGGTACAGCCGATGCAGCTTTTCGTGAAGCCAGCACTGTGTCTCGTGAGCGCAGCGCGTGGAGCCGCTCCCACGTTTTAAAATATGAATTTCCAGACGCCGTACATGTTTGTATAACTTTAAAGCCTAGAGTTTTAACTACGGTACCGGTACTTAACTATATTTTTAAAGCGTTTTCAAGTCCCTAAAAAATAATCAGGCGGCAAGATTGAACAACGAACGTTACCGGTACGTGTTTAAAATTGATAAACTAAATAATGATTTTTGCTTCTTTCTATTACAATAGTTGAATGTAAATACTGATAGTAATACTAATAAAACTCAATAAGGATTTCACTTTGTTCGAATCCTTGGCTGTGACCGTCATTTCAGAAGGTCCCGGATTTGTTTTCCATCCGGATCGAAGATTTTAATCACGCCTAATTACTTCTGGCTCATAGACTGGGTGTTAGTGTTTGTTCCACCACTTTTCTCTTAATATTCCGACAACACACTGAGCCTCCCTGTCACAGACGACAGCGCGTTGGCCTCTCACCGCTGGAAAACGTGGTTCAAATCCCGGTCACCCCATGAGGGATTTGTGCTGGACAAAGCAGAGGCAGGACAGGTTTTTCTCCGGGTACTTACGCTTTTTTCCTGCCATCTTTCATTCCAGCAACACTCTCCATTCTCATTTCATAGTATCTATAAGTCATTAATAAATCACCTTGGGAGTGGCGATCCCATCGTACTAATAGCCTAAATATGCTTAATTCATTTCATCCTTGATCCGGTCAAGGAAAACAGAAGGTAGCTTTTTAAATTCAGACAACACACACTGCACTCCCAACCACCACAGAAACATGCAATAGTGATTACTAGACTTCGGATATTTAGGTGTTAAAAGGTCATTTTAGCTGCCTAAACGACTGTCAAGTAGTTTCTAAAATACTTTTAGGCAGCTTCAATTGTACGTATTTTGATAGGCATTAAGTTAATTAAAATACCATACTTATTTTGCTAAATTGATAATCAATCACTACTGATCTGCATTTAGAGCAATCATCCAGGTGGCAGATTCCCTACCTGTTGATTTCCTAGCCTTTTCTTAAAGGATTGCAAAGAAATTGGAAATTTATTGAACATCTCCCTTGGTAAGTTATTCCAATCCCTAACTCCCCTTCCTATAAACGAATATTTGCCCCAATTTGTCCTTTTGAATTCCAACTTTATCTTCATACTGTGATCCTTCCTACTTTTAAACACACTACTCGAACTTATTCGTCTACTGATGTCCTCCCACGCCATCTCTCCCCTGACAGCTCGGGACATACTATTTAGTCGAGCAGCTCGTCCTTCTCCTTTCTCCCAAGTCTTCCCAGCTCAAATTTTGCAACATTCTTGCAACGCTACTCTTTTGTTGGAAATTGCCCAGAACAGATCGAGCTGCTTTTCTTTGGATTCTTGCCAGTTCTTGAATCAAGTAATCCTGTCGAGAGTCCCATACACTGGAACCATACTCTAGTTGCAGCCTTACCAGAGACTTCGTGGGCTGAATGGTCAGCGTAATGGCCTTCGGTTCAGAGGGCCCTGGGTTCGATTCCCGGCCGGGCTGGGGATTTTAACATTCACTGGTTAATTTCAATGGCCCAGGGACTGGGTGTTTGTGCTGTCCCCAACATCTCTGCAAATCACACATAACACTATCCTCCGCCATAATAACACGCAGTCACCTACACATGGCAGATGCCGCCCACGCACATCGGAGGGTCTGCCTTTCATGGGCTGCACTCGGCTAGAAATAGCAAACACGAAATTAAAAAAAAACAGAGACTTATATGCCCTCTCCTTTTACATCCTTACTACAACCCCTAAATACCTTCATAACCAAGTGGAGAGATGGGTACCCTTTAGTTACAATCATATTTATGTGATTACCCCAATGAAGATCTTTCCTTAATTTAAGACCTAGGTATTTACAATGATCCCCAATGGGAACTTTCATCCCAACAACCCAGTAATTGAAAAGGAGGACTTTTCATATTTTTGAAAGTCACAACCTGGCTTTTAACCCCGTTTATCATCATACCATTGCCTACTGTCCATCTCACAACATTATCGAGGTCATTTTGCAGTTGCCCACAATCTTGTAACTTATTTATTACTCTGTACAGAATAACATCACCTGCAAAAAGCCTCATCTTTGATTCCACTTCTTTACACATATCACATAAGAAACCGTAAAAGTCTAATATTACTGCCTTGAGGAATTCCCCTCTTAATTATTACAGAGACAGATAAAGCTCCGCCTACTGTAATTCTCTGAGTCCTATTTTCTAAAAACAGAGCCACCCATTCAGTCACTCTTTTCTCAAGTCCAATTGCACTCATTTTTGCCAGTAGTCTCCCATGATCCACCCTATCAAATGCCCACCATAGGTCAATCGTGATACAGTCCAACTGACCTCCTGAATCCAGGATATCTGCTATATTTTGCTGGAATCCTACAAGCTGAGCTTCAGTGGAACAACCTTTCCTAAACCCAAACTGCCTTCTATCAAACCAGTTATTAATTTTTTAAACATGTCTTTTATAATTAGAAACATTGCTTTCCCAACCTTTACATGCAATGCATGTCAAACTGAATGGACTGTAATTTTTAGCTTTATGACTATCACCCTATCACCCTTTCCTTTATACACAGGGGCTACTATAGCGACTCTCCATTCATTTGGTATAGCTCCTAAATGCAAACAATAATCAAATAAGTACTTCAGACATGGTACTATATCCAACCCATTGTCTTTAGCATATCCCCTGAAACCTTATGAATTCTAGCTGCTTTTCTAGTTTTCAACTTTTGTATCTTACTGTAAATGTCATTCTTGTCCTAGGTAAATTTTAACACTTCTTTAGTATCACTTACCTCTTTGTCTGCACATTATCCTTGGAACCAACAATCTTTACATACTGCTGACAGAATACTTCTGCCTTTTGAAGATCCTCGCATACACACTCTCCTTGTTCATTAATGATTCCTGGAACCTGTTTCGGCCTTAAAGTACCTATACATACTCTTCCATTTTTCACTAAAATTGTATGGCTGTCAATTATGCTGACTTCTTTGCTAGATTCAATTTCCTAGTAAGTTCCTTCAATTTCTCCTTACTTCCAGAGCCATTTCTAACTCAATCTCTTTCCAACTTGCATCTCCTTCCTAGTCTCTTTACTTCTTTGTTATACCGTAATATAGTGGATCTTTACCATTCCTTACCACTTTTAAAGGTACAAACCTACTTTCACATTCCTCAACAATTGCTTTAAACCCATCCCAGAGTCTGTTTACATTCTTATTTACCGTTTCCCACCAATCACAGTTACTTATTAAAAACTCCCTCATGCCTGTTTTATCAGCCATATGCTACTGCTTAATAGTCCTAATTTTTATATCTTCCTTTCTTACACATTTATTTTTAACTAGCTGACCCGACAAATGTTGTTCTGTCAAAAATAAATTACAATGGAACGAACTCGAATTCAGTCTGTACTGCACGCAAAAATCAGAATAATGCAAATGATTACGTTATCAACATCGAATGAGTTAATTTTCTACTGCTACCAAAAGTTAATAACAAACTACTGGAAAAATGTATTTTCATTACCTGCAATATGAATATCTTGATTGTGAATAAGGAAATGCTGAAATAGGTCACAGCATATCACTACCTAGAAATTACCCTGATAGACTAACATAGATGTGAACTGTCCAGCAGGTCTATATTTTTTGGATATTTGTAAGGAAATATATGGAATCTGTTCTTGTTCCTGAAACTAATGAGTACAATGGATCTGGTGGTGGAATCAATGGCACTAATTTCATTTTGCCATTTGCGCAACACAATCCAGCGGCTTCATTTTTGTATTTCATTGCCTTACAATATTGGCACACTGAGTTCATAGATACAATAGCAACGCACTGGTAGGCACTGTAGTCAATCGAAACATCGTAACTGAAAGCAGCTCGATTAAAACTTGCAAGATTATTAGCTGAACGACGCGCTGCACGGGTTTGTAATATCCCAATCCTTTCAGTTTCATTTCACTCTTCACGTTGTTGTGCAGTTCGATTAAACTGAAAATTAGCTTGGCTTGTAGCATGTGGAGTTCTTCGACCAAAGTTGCTCCGCCCGCGTCTTATAGGCGGCATGAGTCTTGAAATGAGTATACTGTATATGGAAGCACACACAAAATAAACCACTCAACCGAAGAAATAGATGAACTTGTTTGTTGAGAATCAAAGATTTAAAAACAATCAGGATAGACAAAGGTCTCCAACTATAACGAAACACAACACTGCATGCGACTATCTGGAGAGCGTATGTTTGGGAGATCCGTACCAGCAGTCGAGCCAGCCAGCGGATAATGTAGTGGATCTTTACCATTCCTTACTACCTTTAAAGGTACAAACCTATTTTTACATTCCTCAACAATTGTTTTATATATATTAAATTGGCACCGTTGGCGACGGGGGCCGGGCTCGCTACTGCGGGCACCGCTGACGTTGGCCCGGCTGGCGACGGGCTGCGCTAACGTTAGCCTTGCTCGCAGACGGATTTCAGTTGTACTATAAGGTAGGGGAAATTGGGCAGAGTTAAAAGGTCGCTTCTAGAAAGCTTTCTTGCATAATTTAAAGAGTATTAATACCCCGCGTAGGTTTGTAAGGACATCAGACTCTCCTCAGCTTCATTATGTCTGCATTAACACCACCTTTGAGCTGGTTCGTTCAAAGTGCCGAGTTGGCGGAGCTGCCGATTGACTGATGTGAAAATGGGAAACTACGGAAAACCATCTTCACGGCTGCTGACAGTGGGGTTCAAACCCACTATCTCTCGGATGCGAGCTCACAGCTGCGCGCTCCTAACCGCATGGCCAACTCGCCCGTTAATAAGTTAATTAATATAGGCTACTACTATACTACTTATTTGTGTGATTTTTTAAATTCCTACAACACCCTAACAGGATGAAAATTGCTGCTTATTACTGCAAACAGAATAACGCACAAGAATTAAACAATTCTTAACTGCAGTTAATAACTCGTTACGGGGAAATAAACAACTTTATTCACCTCTTTGCTGCAAACGTCACAGGAGCAACTCCTGTAACCACTTTTTAATTAAAGACGAGTTGTAACCTGACACTTTCAGCATAATTCATACAATGAACAAACGGGAACACCAAAATATTCTCACAGAATGAAATGCAGTTCTTTTCCCCCAGAAGTCAACGGATACTGTGTCATCTTCTGCCTTGTGACAAACTACAGGAGTGTTCACTGCAGGAGGTTCTTAAGGCATTTCGGAGAGAGTGGTTTATAGCTTCCCGATTTTAAAATTTTCGTAAAGACTGAACATAAGCCAGCAAATATTTTATTTTCTCGAAATATACTGAAAGGCATTTTTAACTGATTTAGGGATAAAAATAAGAATTATATAGGTTTTAACGTCAATTCAGACATTTTTAAGCACAATAGGAGTACAGTTTCTAACTTAATAAATACATGAAACGTGTATATACAACTTCATTTTTTTAGTAATTTCTTCAAGAACAAAATACACACAGCAGCACTATTTAAAAGCAATACTGGCTTCGCGAAAAGCTGCAACCAACAACAAACAAAACAGAGCTGCTTCTTCTCCTTGCCCCACACGTGGCGCGCAATAGCTAGGTAGGCGGTACTAAACGCAGAGGTTTCTCGAGCAGTCACGAGCAAAGCCGATGATGGCTGCTCCTCGACATTCCCTAGACTCAAGTGGCAAAAGGAAGAATTAATGTTCAATGGGGATTGGTAGGTCAGATGAGATCGGCTGATGGTGTACTTAAACATGACACTCTCTCTAAAGTGATGCTTACTATTTTATCAATTCCACATAGCAGTGCAGAATGTGAAAGGATTTTATGCAGAGTCACAAAGACAAAAACACAGTGCAGATCCTTGCTGTCTGAACAAATTTTGGATAAACTTTTAACCTTGAAATCAGTTCAGCAAGGCAAGTGCTTTGAGCAAAAATTTAGTTCGGAGTTCCTGAAGAGGGCTAAGTCAGCTACGGGTGTGTTGAACAACAGTTAGGCGTAATGTGATCACCATGTTGAAGGATGAGAATTCATATGTTCCTACAGTTCAGGCATGTCCAGTATTTAGTATTCACAAATAAATTTCATGCCAAATAGAATTGTTAATGTATTGAATTATAATGAATTTGTACATGTTCTGCCATTAGTGATGTAATACGTCGCGATTCGCTGCCAAAATTCTCCTGATTTTTTTACTTTTGAAAGTTGGCATGTCTGTAATTGAGACCATTAAACATTATTTTTTTTATTGGAGCTCATTGATAAAAAGTTCATAAATTCACCACAAGATGGCTAAATAATCAATCAATACTGATCTGCATTTAGGACAGTCACCAGGTGGCAGATTCCTTATCTGTTTTTTTCCTAGCCTTTTCTTAAATGATTAAAAAAAGATATTTATTGAACATCTCCCTTGGTAAGTTTTCCAATTCCTAACTCCCCTTCCTATAAATGAATATTTGCCCCTATTTGTCATCTTGAATTCCAACTTTATCTTCAAATTGTGATCTTTCCTACCTTTAAAGACACCACTCAAATTTATTTGTCTACCAATGTCATTCTCATACCATTGCCTGCTGTCCATTTTACAACATCAACCACGTCATTTTGCAGTCGCTCACAATCTTGTAACTTATTTATTATTCTATACAGAATATCATCATCTGTGAAAAGCCTTATCCCTGATTCCACTTCTTTACTCATATCATTTATAAGAAAACATAAAGGTCCAATAATACTGCCTTGAGGAATTCCCCTCTTAATTGTTACAGGGTCAGATGAAGCTTCACCTACTCTAATTCTCTGAGATATTTCTAGAAATATAGCAACTCATTCAGTCACTCGTTTGTCTAGTCCAATTGCACTCATTTTTGCCAGTAGTCTCCCATGATCCACCCTATCAGATCAATTGCGATACAGTCCATTTGACCTCCTGAATCCAAGATATCTGCTATATCATGCTGGAATCCTACAAGTTGAGCTTCGGTGGAATAACCTTTCCTAAAACCGAACTGCCTTCTATTGAACCAGTTATTAATGTCGCAAACATGTCTAATATACTCAGAAATAATGCCTTCTCAAAGCTTACATGCAATGCATATCAAAGTTACTGGCCAGTAATTTTCAGCTTTATGTCTATCACCCTTTCCTTTACACAGGGGCTACTATAGCAACTCTCCATTCATTCGGTATAACTCCTTCATGCAAACAATAATCAAATAAGTACTTCAGATATGGTACTATATCCTCAGAAATCTTATCAATTCCAGCCGATTTTCTACTTTTCAACTTTTGTATCTTATATTAAATGTCATTGTTATTGTATGTAAATTTTAATACTTCTTTAGCATTAGTTACCTCCTCTATCTGGACATAATCCTTGTAACCAACAATCTTTACATACTGGTACTGCTGACTGAATACTTTTGCCTTTTGAAGATCCTCACATACACGCTCCCCTTGTTCATTAATGATTCTTGGAATGTCCTTCTTGGAACCTGTTTCTGCCTTAAAGTACCTATACATACCCTTCCAATTTTTACTAAAGTTTGTATGACTGCCAATTATGCTGCCATCATGTTATCCTTAGCTGACTTCTTTGCTAGATTCAGTTTCCTACTAAGTTCCTTCAATTTCTCCTTACTTCCACAGCCATTTCTAACTCTATTTCTTTCCAATCTGCACCTCCTTCTTGGTCTCTTTATATAATAAGGTGTGTCTTTATCCTTTCTTACCACCTGTAAAGCTACAAACCTGTTTTCACATTCCTCAACAATTGCCGTTTTCCACAGATCATAGTTACATCTTAAAAACTTCCTCATGCCTGATTTATCCGCCATATGGTACTGCCCAATAGTCCTAAGACCTTCCTTTCTATCACCCCCTGCGGGTGGGGGACGCACATGCAGAATACACCCGCGGTATCCCCTGCCTGTCGTAAGAGGCGATTAACAGGGGCCCAAGGGGCTTTCAACTTGGGAGTGTGGATTGGTGACCACGGGGCCCTTAGCTGAGTCTTGGCATTGCTTCCAATTACTTGTGCCAGGCTCCTCACTTTCGTCTATCCTGTCCAACCTCCCTTGGTCAACTCTTGTTCTTTTCTGACCCCGACAGTATTAGATCATTCGAGGCCTAGGGAGCCTTTCATTTTCACGCCCTTCGTGGCCCTTGCCTTTCTTCATCCGTTACTTCATTTTTCGAAGTGACAGATCCCTTCTTTCTTCTTCTTTTTTCTCTCTCTACCACGTGTGGGTGGTGGACGCAGACGAAAAATACACCCACGCTATCCCGTGCCTGTCGTGAAAGGCGACTAAAAGGGGCGACCAAGGGATGATTGAATTAGAACCATGAAACTACTTTTGATTAGTACCATCATGCGGGGAACAACATGGGTCACCTTTACTTGCGAGTAGTACCATTATATTAGGTACAAAATAGGTTTGTGATTAGTATAAGCAGAGAGTTGGTTCGCCTGTAGGTTTTCAGTACCCGTGGGTCGTACCCATGTGAGCAAGGGTCTGTGCGTTGCTTGTGAGTTTTACCACTATATGAGCGACACCATGGGTCTGCATTGCCTGTGATTAGTACCCACTATGTTAGGAACACCACGGGAATACCAGCACCCGTTACTAGTACACCTAGGTGAGGAACCTCATCGGTTTGTGTTGGCCATGACTGACGCCATTGTGTGAGAAACACCATAGGTCTGCGTTACCTGTACGACGTACAGTACTTGCGAGTAGTACCATCATGTGTGGACCACCGTGAGTCTTTGCTACTTTTGATTAGTACCCCAACGTGACAAATACCATGGTTCTACTTTACTAGCGATAAGTACCATTCTGAGGGGCCTTATACCTGGATTTTGGACCCCTTTAGACATCAAGCATCCTCGATTCAGGATTGCGCTTTGTAAGTGGTCCCTTGGTCAGTAATACTCTTATTTATGATCTTTTTTTGAGTTGGATCCACTTTTTTTGTTGTTGTTTTCTTTTGGGGTCATGCCCATCCATTCATTCTTCATGACATTTTTTATTTTGGTCAGTGGATGATTTTGAACTTTCTGTTGACATTTCATTTTGTACCATTAGGGGCCGATGACCTCGATGTTAGGCCCCTTTAAACAACAAGCATCATAATCATCATCATCATCATCCTTTCTATCACATTTTTTTAAAACTACGACCAAAACAGCTTCATGATTACTTATACCGTCTACTACTTCTGTTTCTCTATAGAGCTCATCTGGTTTTACCAGCACCATGTCCAGGATACTCTTCCCTCTAGTTGGTCCCATCACTTTCTGAATCAGTTGCCCTTCCCATATTAACTAATTTGCCATTTGTTGGTCATGCTTCCTGTCGTTCGCATTACCTTCCCAGTTGACATTTGGTAAATTCAGATCTTCGCTACAATCACATTCCTTTCTACACTATGTGATCAAAAGTATCCAGACACCCCCAGAAACATACGTTTTTCATCTTACGTGCATTGTGCTGCCACCTGCTGCCTGGTACTCCATAACAGCGACCTCAGTAGTCGTTCACCATCGTGAGAGAGCAGAATGGGGCACTCACGGACTTCAAACGTGGTCAGGTGATTGGGTGTCACTTGTGTCAGAAGTCTGTACGCGAGATTTCCACACTCCTGAACGTCCCTAGGTCCACTGTTTCTGATGTGATCATGAAGTGGAAACGTGAAGGGACACGTACAGCACGAAAGCGTACAGGCCGACCTCATCTGTTGACTGACAGAGACCGCCGACAGTTGAAGAGTGTCGTCAAGTGTAATAGGCAGCCATCTATCCAGACCATCACACAGGAATTCCAAACTGCATCAGGATCCACTCCAAGTACTATGACATTCCGGCGGGAGGTGAGAAAACTTGGATTTCATGGTCGAGCGGCTGCCCATAAGCCACACATCACGCAGGTCAATGCCAAACGATGCCTCGTTTGGTGTAAGGAGCGTAAACATTGGACGATTGAACAGTGAAAAAACGTTGTGTGGAGTGACAAAACACGGTACACAATGTGCTGATCTGATGGTAGGGTGTGGGTATAGCGAATGCCCGGTGAACGTCATCTGCCAGCGTGTGTAGTGCCAACAGTAAAATTCGGAGGCGGTGGTGTTATGGTGTGGTCGTGCTTTTCATGGAGTGGTCGTGCTTTTCATGGAGTGGGCTTGCACCCCTTGTTGTTTTGCGTGGCACTATCACAGCACAGGCCTACATGGATGTTTTAAGCACCTTCTTGCTTCCCACTGTTGAGGAGCACTTCGGGGATGGCGATTGCATCTTTCAACATGGTCGAGCACCTGTTCATAATGCACCGCTTATGGCGGAGTGGTTACATGACCATAACATCCCTGTAATGGACTGGCCTGCACAGAGTCCCGACCTGAATCCTATAGAACACCTTGGGGATGTTTTGGAACGCAGACTTCATGCCAGGCCTCACCGACCGACATCGCTACCTCTCCTCAGTGCAGCGCTCCGTGAAGAATGGGCTGCCATTCCCCAAGCAACCTTCCAGCACCCGATTGTACATATGCCTGAGTGAGTGGAAGCTGTCATCAGGGCTAAGGGTGGGCCAACACCATATTGAATTCCAGCATTACCGATGGAGGGCACCGTGAACTTGTACATCATCTTACACCTAGAATTTCATGTTTGTCATCTTTAACTTTTTCGTAGCTTACAAATTCTTCTTTTATCAGAAAGGATACTCCCCCTCCTACCATTCCTATCCTATCTGTACGGTACACACTCCAGTTTGGTGAGAATATTTCTGCATGCATTATATCATTTCTCAGCCATGATTCAACTCCTATTACAATACCTGGCAAGTATATATCTTAAATTAGTTCGGCTTCTTTCTTTACAGTACGTCTACAGTTCAACACTAACATTTTTATGTCATCCCTACTTGATTTTCAGATGCCTGTACCCTTATCACCACTCCCTAGACTACCCCATTTCACTGAATGTACCCTCTATAACTATTCCAAACAAATTTCCTAACTTATACATACCCCCCCCTCCCCCAATGGCACTGCAGCCCTTGAAGGGCCTTGACCTACCAAGCGACCACTGCTCAGACCGAAGGCTTGCAAATTACGAGGTGTCGTGTGGTCAGCACAACAAATCCTCTCAGCCGTTATTCTTGGCTTTCTAGACCAGGGCGTCTATCTCACCGTCAAATAGCTCCGCAATTCTAATCACATAGGCAGACGAACCAGCCCTCAGGTCCAGGTAAAAATCTCTGACCTGGCCAGGAATCGAACCAGGGGCCTCCAGGTGAGAGGCAGGCATGCTAACCCTACACCACGGGGCCAGCAACTTATACGTACGACTGCGGTTTAAGTGAAGGCCATCTGAGCGCAGATCCCTATCTCTTAACCACCCATTAGGATCTAGAAATCTCGCTCCCAATTTCCCACATACCCACTCTATAGTCTCATTTAAATCCCCAATCACCCTCCAGTCAGTATCCTTCCTACACAGTATTCCACTGATAATTTCTGCTTCCTTAAACTTCTCCCGTGCTGCATTTACCAGATCCCACACTTCCCCAACTATGTTAGTACTCATGCCAGCTTGCTTTACGTTGTTGGTACCACGTGAAACACTACCACCTTCTCCTTCCCTTTCTCTTTCTCTTCTACTTTCTTCAACATCTGCCTCAACCTAATTCCTGGATAACACTCAATCCTGGTTCTCTTTCTTCTACATACTTTCCCCATATGTTTACAATAGAATCCCCCATGACCAGAGCCTTAACCCTACCCACCTCAACTGATCCCCTCCCCTCCTGGTCAGCCCTGTCTGCACTGACAGCTGCAGAAGCTACTTCCTCCTCCTTTTTATCCTTCCTATGACCCTGTAAGCGGGTAGCTACTGCAAAATTTTAACAGGTATTGTTTACAGAAGAATGGAAAAACAAGTTGAAGCTGAGCTGGGAGAAGATCAGTTTGGCTTCAGAAGAAATGTAGGAACACGTGAAGCAATCCTGGCTTTACGTCTGATATTAGAGGATCGAATCAAAAAGGTCAAGCCCACGTACATAGCATTCGTAGATCTAGAAAAGGCATTCGATAATGTTGATTGGACCAAGCTATTTACGATTCTGAAGGTGATTGGGATCAGATACCGAGAACGAAGAATTATCTACAATCTGTATAAAAATCAGTCTGCAGTGATAAGAATCGAGGGCTTTGAAAAAGAAGCAGCAATCCAGAAAGGAGTGAGGCAAAGCTGCAGTTTGTTCCCCCTCCTTTTCAATGTTTACATAGAACAGGCAGTAAAGGAAATCAAAGAGAAATTTGGAAAGGGAATCACAATCCAAGGAGAGGAAATCAAAACCTTGAGATTTGCTGATGATATTGTTATTTTGTCTGAGACTGCAGAAGATCTCGAGAAGCTGCTGAATGGTATGGACCAAGTCTTTTTGGTAAGGAGTACAAGATGAAAATAAATAAGTCCAAAACAAATGTAATGGAGTGCAGTCGAACGAAGGCAAGTGATGCAGGAAATATTAAATTAGGAAATGAAGTCTTAAAGGAAATAGATGAATATTGTTACTTGGGTAGTAAAATAACTGACGATGGCAGAAGTAAGGAGGACATAAAATGCAGATTAGCACAAGCAAGGAAGAGCTTTCTTAAGAAAACAAATTTGCTCACTTCAAACATTGATATAGGAATTAGATGTTTTTGAAGTCTTTTGTGTGGAGCGTGGCATTGTATGGAAGTGAAACATGGACAATAACTAGCTCAGAAAGAAAGAGAATAGAAGCTTTTGAAATGTGGTGTTACAGAAGAATGCTGAAGGTGAGATGGATAGATCGAATCACAAATGAAGAGATACTGAATCGAATTGGTGAGAGGAGATCGATTTGGCTAAATGTGACGAGAAGAAGAGATGGAATGATAGGACACATCGTAAGACACCCAGGACTTGTTCAGTTGGTTTTTGAAGAAAGTGTAGGTGGTAAGAACGGTCGGGGTAGACCAGGGTATGAATATGACAAGCAGATTAGAGCAGATGTAGGATGCAGTAGGTACGCAGAAATGAAAAGGTTAGCACATGATATGGTGGCATGGAGAGCTGCATCAAACCAGTCTATGGACTGATGACTCAAACAACAACATGACCCTGTACATTTCCCTTTCCTACCCCTTCCTCCTATTTCCACACTTCTCAACAACAGTTCCCTGTTCCTCATCTTCCCTCTGCAGTGACTCGTACCAATTTCTCACAGACACCTGTCCTGAATTCTCATTCTGAATAGAGGCCTTAGCCTGCAATCTCCTTCCCCTTAGAACATTAGACACCTACTGTATTTTGTACATTGTTTGAGGGAGAACTACCTTCCTTCCTGTCTTATGAGTTATGAGATAATTCTGATTATCTCCCTCAAACTCTCCAACTCCTCCCTCATACAGTAGAAGTGCGATAGTCCGGCACGTTCGGGACCGGCCCGGTGCCGGATTACCGAAAATGCCCGACTATCGGGCGGTACCTCTTACTACGATATAGGTTAATGCGTACAGCGAAAAAAACTGTAACACGGCGTTTTGCAGTAAAATGTTCATCAGCAGAATCATTAGTTTAATAACACACTCCCATTTTCAAACGTGTTGTTTCATATTGCCATTCCATAATAATGCCGGATATCATCGATGTTTTTATCTGTAAGTCTTCCTTTAACATTTAGAGTCTTTCCATCTACAACTTGTCTTTTCCTTCTGTCCGCTTTAATTTTTGAAGTCTTGTTCTCATCCGTTTTTGAACGTGGCCCATACATTCAATTTTTTAAATCTGTTTTTTTATCATATAGTTGGCTTTCCAGTACTCAGTATAGCACACAGGCTTCTAGGCTGAATATTTCCAGAGATGCTGTAAAGGTATTTAAGGAAGTCAATACATAACAAATGGATTGTATCAGATACATTTGCACAATTAACTTTGAAATAATAAAAAATACGCTTTGTTTGGTTTTGATAAATAATGCATCAAATTGTTCATGAGAGATCATTATTAAGAGATAACATAAAAAATCCTGGAATGGTGCCGGACCATCGGGCGTTCCGGACTCTTGGATGCCCGACTAATGGAATTCTACTGTACTTCTTAATGCCTGGCCACACCCACAGTTCCTACACTTGCACTCCTTAGCCATTCTTTACGGAAAAATGAAATGAAAAGGAAAAATAAAATAATTATGTGCGAAAAAATGAAATGAAAGAAATATTGTCTAGGATAGTACACTAAGATTACACGACAATAAGGTAATTAATATACTGTACACTACAGTACTACTTAGTTGTACTCTGTTTTTATCCTACAACACCCTAACAGGATAAAAACTTTAAAATAAGAATAATAGTTAACACCCCCTTTCCAATACTTATCTTTCCTTATATTTAGGATATAAACAGTACAACGGATGTTGTAAGAGGGGACATGTTTCGCTTAACTGTCGTAAGCATCATCAGCCAAAATAAATCTTAGGCTAAAGTTAGGTCAGGGCCCCGAACCTAGTGTCCTTAAAATATATGGCACCCTAAAAATCAACTTTTACATTTAGAAAATCAAATAGGCTTAAAACTAGTGTAATAAAAACATAGAAAGTTACAACCTGGCTAAGAGAAAAACAACAATCGTGTTGAAACAGAGGTTAAAAAGAGAAAGTACAATACAGAGCTTGTAGAGAAATAATTAAAATCATTAGGATATCATTGCTACCAATCAGTCAATCAGAATGTTCAAACATAAAACAAGAGTGAAAATATATGAGTGTTTATCATGGCTGAGTGAAAAAGAACAACACGTAATCGTGTTGCCAGAGGTTAAAAATCATAAGGTACAACACAGAGCTGGCAGTGTAATAATCAAACTCATTGTTACCAGTCAGTTAATAAGGATGTTCATAAATAACAAAAAATGATTATATTCTTTTGAATGAAGAAATAATTAAATCTCACTCTTGTATGGATACGTGAGTCGGGCAAGAGAAATCACATATTGTATCAGAGATGGAGTAGTAACACTTCAAACAGGATTGATCATGCCTGAAGCCGCTTATAAGGTAGAGGCCAATATCCACTTCATCCAAAACAATGGTTAAAGCTGAATAACAGGTGTCTTCATTTTACTTTTCAAGACCAAAAGGGTAAAAAAATAAGATGCAAAGTGCGTCAGCTGAAGTCTGAAAAATGGAAAAAGATGTACTCGGGCCTCGAAAATAGGGTGTTCAAAATGAGAGTCTAAGATCGCTTACCTCTTATGTGATTTCGTAATCTGATGTCCAATACGGTCTACAATGAGATTTGTTACTTGTAAGGATAAAAACTGCCGTTAATTACCGAGTAATGAAAGAAATACACAAGAATTTCACAATTCTTAACTGCAGCTAAGCCTTTCCTAATAACAACAGCAGTAAGAAAGTTTCTACGGATATCTCTACTATAATAAGACTAAATACACCAAAGCTGAGAACTTCACGCTTGAGTTGTTGCATCTGCGCACTCATGTATGAAAGAGTTGGGGCCGACGATGTAAAGTCGCATGCCCTTGCTGACACCACGGTCACCGGAATGACAGGCATCCATGCGATAGTCTAGTTGAGAAGAATGTCAGTTTTGTAGTTGAAAGGTAGTTGCATCTAATGTGGTATCTTCTTGTTAATAGAGGTAGACTTCTTCACATGTTCATCATATTAATAATAATTGTACCGGGAGGTACACCCCAACGCCGTGCATTCAAATTCAGCGCCTAAATGAACTCCTCTATTGGTGAAACAGTGAAACTGAAACTACACCAACTTGGAACTTTAATGAGAAGATGTCACCACCTAAATATTGAGTAATTTTGTTATTGTGCAGTTTCCTAACCTGAGTGAATTTCTACTTGTTTTGTTTGACATTCATCAAGAAGTTTGGACATTCTTCCACAGATGACACCACTAAAAACTATGATCATGCACCCTGGTGCGAAGTGAAAGAACTTATGATTTAAAGAAGTTTTGTATTTCTAGGTTTTTGTAACTGAATGATTTTCATTTATTTTTGGGTTGGCAATTCTTCCTTTATTTCTACCAGTTTTGAATCTAACCAATCCCTAATTTTTGTAATTAATTTCCAACCAATCCCGTATTTCTTCTTCACCTTGTGTTTAACCAATAAAATCCAGAGGGCGTGTCCTGATTCATCTTGAATGATCTCGAACCTTTCCTGAGGGTTGATAAACTGTGTCTTTTCTCATTTCTTGGCCAATTGATGGTCATCTTACTAAGTGTGTGTGTCAAAGCAGGAGGTGGGCGGCCTCTTTCATCGGTCAGCAGTACATCTACAGGGTAATGGCCACATAACATCTTTCTTTCTTGCTAACTCCGCAGTTTAACCCGAGGGAAAGGTCCGAATCGTTAACTATGTAACCTACTTTTCTAAAAATGTAACTTTCTGCCGGCTAATGTAAAAACTTCATAAAATCTTTAACTGTAAATTGGGGATAGAGAGTGAAGTACACTCTCGAGCTCCCCGTCAACTTGGTTTGAGGTGACTACGTTTTTCTCTAACTGTTTTTCCTACTGTACTGTGTTAATGTAATTTCTATACGAATCACCTCAGTGGTTTGGGAATAGCCCCTGGTTCATCGGCCTAGGGCCCCTTAGTTTTTTGTGTTCATATCTAGGAGAGCAAGTATACACCTCCATTCATTTTGTGTTCGGACCATTAATTTAACCTATTATTCTTATTCCACGAAGGCTCAGTAGGTTGGGTATTTAATACCCCTGTAAAAGTAAGTTCAATTTTGTAAATGGTGGTTTGAGAGACCAGAGAGTGATGTAATGTTGCCTTGAGTAGGCAGTAAGAAACCGAGAGCCTGTTAGCTCTTTTTCAAATTTTGTGATTGTAACGAGTGCCTCTGGGAGCAATTGCAATTGCTCCATGAATTAGGGGATTTCTGCCCTTGAATAAATTTGTGCTCTTTGTAAATTTGAGCTTGTAGCTCAGGAAATGTAAAGCTAGGGGCTTAAAGCCCAAAGTGTTATAGTTCTGAATCTTGGATTTTTCCAATCTGGTTTAATGATTGCTACTTGAACCTGTAATATTGGGATGAAAAAAATATTAAGTTTAAAGTTCTATTCTGGACATTGTAGTTAGACCCATTCACCCCAGCACCTTCTTTCACCTGTGCATTCCACAGGAAACCCCGTAACAATAATAATAGTAATAATAATAATTATTTAAAGGTATACATAATAAAATATAATGGAATATGAAAATTAAAGAATGTGGTTGGAGTGAAGGAAGATTGAACAATTATTTTAAAAGATTAAAACTGTGTCAGCTCGTTTAATTTTCAGGCTATAGTAAAATAATTGGGGAATTTCATCCCATATAGAATATACACTGACTTAGCAAATGTCATAGGATAGTCACCTAATAGCGTGTGGAACCTCCTCTGGTCCTGCAAACTGCAGCGAGATGTCGTGGAAGTGAGTCGACAAGTCCCTGGTAGTCCTCTGGTTGCAGCTGACACCAAATTGTTTGCAGAGCAGCCACCAATGCTGGTCTGTTCGTGGGTGCAGGATCCATGGCATGGAGCTTGCGTTCCAGGACATCCCAGATATGCTCGATATGGTTCATATCGGGGCTCCTGGGTGGCCATGGCGGTCATTGGACCTCCACTGCATGTTCCTGGAACCATTCCCGGGCGATGTGGGAGCAATGTGGCGGCGCATTATCATCTTGAAACACCGCAGAACCGTCTGGGCGCTGGAAGGCCAAAAACGGTGGAGATGGTCTCTGAGCAGCTCAACATACCGCGTACCATTCAAAGTCTCTTCCAGAACAACTAGGGGGCCCATTCCATACCAGGAAAATGCACCCCAGACCATAACAGAGACACTAGCGCCCTGGACCACACCTTCGAGGCAGGCGGGATCCATCACTTCGTGTGGTCTGCACCATACACGGTGCTTCCCATCGGCATGGTGCAGTTGAAATCGTGATTCGTCCGACCATATCACGTTACGCCATTGTTCCAGTGTCCATCCCTGGTGACTGGCGACAAATGCGCGTCGTTGTGCCCGATGACGTTGGGTTAAGAGTGGCACCCTTGTGCGGCGCCAGCTCCCATACCCCATAGAATCCATGTTGCTACAGATTGTCCACTGGGAGACGTCTCTAGCACGGCCCCTGTTGAATTGAGCCTGATTTGTTGCACGGTTGCCCGTCTGTCACTATTGACAATCCGTCTCAGATGTTGCTGGTCGTGGTCATCGAGGGTGGCTTGACGGCCGGTCGTTCGTCTGTTGTGGACGGTGACACCCGCATTCAACCATTCACGATACACCCTGGACAGGGTTGATCCTGTGAAGCCGAATTCCCGCATCACTTCCGAAATCACACTTCCCATCCGTCGGGTATCTCACGACAACGTTCCATGTTACACCTGTCACGTGCACAGCCACTGCACACAAGGTCTCCTATACAACTGCCGCTGGCACAGGTGGCATGTGGTGCGCAGACAACACACCTGCGCATCAGTGCTCTGCTATCCCATGACATTTGCTCAGTCAGTGTACTTCAGTAACTAAAGTTGGCTTTAAAATTCCTTTAAAATAGTTTTTTCTAACCCTTTGTGAAATACAGTAGTGTGAGTGTATCAACTGCATACAACAGCACTAATTCTTTCTTATAATCTGGGATGGCCTTTCACTGGTCAGAGTTTCTAACAAACTCCATGCGGTCTTGAAACAAAATCTGGGTTATTCAAGCTCTCTATCTGTTTGCAAGATCATACGTGACGAACAAGAAGAGCCCCTGGAAGATATTTCATCCAACTTGTTTTATCTTTTAAAATGTACACCGGTGACTTCCTGCAAAGTTGAACAGTCCTCCTCACCGTACGAGAGAATTTTATCGCATCAGCACAAAAACATCATAATGGAAACCATGGAGAAGTACTTGGTGACACACTGTGTAACACGATTTAAAAAAAGTGCTGTACTATTTGTGTTACTTAATATGGATGTAAAGGCAGATTCTATATATTAACTTTATTTAGTAACATTTATTTGTTTCATTTTTAGGGCATGAGGGCAATAGGAAATTAGCCACAATACATTGTGCAATATACTCTGTGATTTACAGTGCATATTATTATTTTTAAACTTTTGAAGGGTTATGATTATGTCTTTAATTTGATTATTTAATACTGTCAAAATTAGAAAGCAGTAGACTACCATAAATTATCTAAAGTAACAGCGATGACTTTGTTATAAAATATGGAGGTGTTTAAAACATTTTCACTGTCTCATATCGTAACCATTAGTCATAATAAAAGGAATATACAAGCTTATTTGTAAATGTAGTGACTTAATACTATTAGGTATTTTATGAATATTACATGTTCAATTATATATTATGTGTATATTACATATTTTGCACTTTTATATTACATAAAAATCCAGGCCCTAATGTCATCTTTAGATCCATTTCATATTGAAGTTCACTACAGTTCATACAAATGCTTGCGCTGTTTCGCTTCACATCCCTGCCAACTTTTGCTCTGGATCTCGCAACAAACACATTCACATTCTTCACTTTTACCCAGGAAAAAGAACACAATCTGAGTCTGAAGCTAAATCAGCACAGTCTTTATGCAGAACAACTCCTATTTCTCCAGAGATCACTGCACTCTCTTCTCAACTGCCCTAGCGCCTCATTTGTCCAACATCGGAACTTGACTATGGTGCCTGTTTTCTGGCTTTGACTCCATTGAACTGTTTGTAAAAGGTTATGATAGTCGCGTGACATAATCGGTGGTCTGTCACCAAGACAGCGATAGTTCAAACTCCAGCAATGCATATGAGATATTTGAAATGAAAAGCCATGTCCCTGTGATTCGTACTCCAAGTAAAACTTGAGATTCTTTCTGATTATATTAGACATGTTTGCAAAATTAATAACTGGTTTGACAGAAGGCAGTTTGGGTTTAGGAAAGGTTATTCGACTGAAGCTCAGCTTGTAGGATTTCAGCAAGATATAGCAGATATCCTGGATTCAGGAGGCCAGATGGACTGTATTGCAATTGACCTATCTAAGGCATTTGATAGGGTAGACAATGGAAGACTACTGGCAAAAATGAGTGCAATTGGACTAGAAAAAAGAGTGACTGAATGGGTGGCTATATTTCTAGAAAATAGAACTCAGAGAATTAGAGTAGACGAAGCTTTATCTTACCCTGTAATAATTAAGAGGGGAATTCCTCAAGGCAGTATTATCGGACCTTTATGTTTTCTTATACATATATATATATATATATATATATATATATATATATATGATATATTTAAAGAAGTGGAATCAGAGATAAGGCTGTTTGTAGATGATGTTATTCTGTACAGAGTAATAAATAAGTTATAAGATTGTGAGCGGCTGCAGGGTGACCTCGATAGTGTTGTGAGATGGACAGTGGACAGTGGTATGTTGATAAACGGGGTTAAAAGTCAGGTTGTGAGTTTCACAAATAGGAAAAGTCCTCTCAGTTTTAATTACTGCGTTGATGGGGTGAAAGTTCCTTTTGGGGATCATTGTAAGTACCTAGGTGTTAATATAAGAAAAGACCTTCATTGGGGTAATCACATAAATATGATTGTGAATAAAGGGTACAGATCTCTGCACATGGTTATGAGGGTATTTAGGGGTTGTAGCAAGGATGTAAAGGAGAGGGCCTATAAGTCTCTGGTAAGACCCCAACTAGAGTATGGTTCCAGTGTATGGGACCCTCACCAGGATTACCTGATTCAAGAACTGGAAAAAATCCAAAGAAAAGCAGCTTGATTTTTTTCTGGGTGATTTCTGACATAAGAGTAGCGTAAGAAGTAAGTATAAATAACCACCACAGCTGAAGAGGACCACTAAGTGGTCGAAACATGTCCTGTAAGTTTTAATTTTATTCAATTTTGCCTGAGGCATTAATAAAGTATCGATTAGGTGGTTATTTATACTTACTTCTTGATTAAACATCGATACGGTCATGAAATGGACAACTTGTAATAAGAGTAGCGTTACAAAAATGTTGCAAAGTTTGGGCTGGGAAGATTTGGGAGAAAGGAGATGAGCTGCTCGATTAAATGGTATGTGATGTAGATGTTGATTCCCATAGGGAACCTAAAATATTTGTCCTGACAGGCAGGCATCTATTTTTGAAAATGAGACATAGCTCTCATAGTGCATTGGCACTGCTGGTGGCTTCAAATAGCCTATGCAGTGGCCTCCACGGTATGCACTAGCCTTGCGTCTTGGGTGGTGTGCTAAGTCCCAACTGACGAGCTTAACTTAGCACACGAGGGCGAAACACAAGCAACCAAGAATGAGTTAGCTGGAAAATTTATAATGTACAATAACGGACCATTATATTGGTATTATAAATGGTATGTTACGAGCTGTCAGAGGAGAGATGGTGTGGGAGGACAGCAGTAGACGAATAAGTTTGAGTGGTGTCTTTAATAGTAGGAAAGATCACAATATGAAGATAAAGTTGGAATTCAAGAGGACGTATCGGGGCATATATTTGTTTATAGGAAGGGGAGTTAGGGGTTGGAATAACTTACCAATAATTTTCTAATTTCTTTGCGATCATTTAAGAAAAGGCTAGGAAAACAACAGATAGGGAATCTGCCACCTGGGCGACTGCCCTAAATGCAGACCAAGATTGATTGATTGATTGATTGATTGATTGATTGATTGATTGATTGATTGATTGATTGATTGATCTATCTATCTATCTATAATCAGTATATTGGTACAGTCAAATCGAACAAATTCATTATCATTTATCATCATCACCAGGTTCCCTTTTCCATTTCCTGTTAGGCCCAAGTCTTTTTAGTTTATATATTTCAGAATTACTTCAATTTTGCAAATATCATTTGTATGCTTATGATTTTTAAATATACTATCATTCACCAGTTGGAAACATTTTGCAATAAAGCAAATCTGTGATGATCTCAGCAACATAACACAGTATGCTGGCAAAAATTTTCTCTTTATTACTCCGAATAAAACGCAAGCAATAATCCTTGGACAAACTAGGCTCATAACCAATGTCAAAAGCAACTATATCCCCAACTTATAGCTAAGTGGTGTTTTAAATGCAATAAAAAACATCTGTACCAGAATGACTGAAAGTCTAAATTGGAGTGAACACATAATGAGTGAATGCAGGAGAGTACCTGCATCCTCTCAAATATCAGCAATCCTATCTCCCTCTAAATTTAAAAATTAGATTGGTTCAGACACTCATACTCCCATTATTTAAGTGTTGTGATGTTGTTTGATGCAACTATTGAACATACCAGTAAGTTACCAAAAAAAAAAAAAAAAAAAAACCCATTAAATTCCTGTAAAAGATTAATATTTTCATTAAATTTCTCTGCTGATGTAACACACTATTTTGAAAGATTAGCCGGGTTAAAATTCAATGAACTATGTAAGTTACACACAGCTTCTCTAGTTTGACTGTTGATGAATCACAACCCTACTACTTTTCTTCTTTGTTTAACTTGCTTTCCTCTTTTCATGACGCTAAGACGTTTCAACTCCCTTCCTATTGCTATTCCCATCAACAAAACTATTATTTTAACTGGTTGTTCCAAGTGTCGGGTGCCAGATTCTGAAACTCTATTCCAGTGAATATTAGAAAATCTATGAACTTGAAGAACTTTAGATTTTCTTGTCAAAATTATTTCCTATAAAACTGCCTGAGTGAATGATGTATGATTGAGTAAATGGTTATCTCCCAGTAAAAGAGTTTTCCAAGTACAGAAGATCACCGAGCAGGAACCGAATGTAGTACGATGATGGACTCTGGGAGCTAGAACATTGGGACTTTCAACTAGGCATACTCAGGAAACCAGAAAATATACACGCAAGGATGAATTTGCACAGCGATTAATTGAAGAAGCAGAAAATAAACCTTACAGAATACTTAACATCAGGAACACCACAGTGGCAGCTCACATCCCAGTGGGAACCTGACAAGCTTATTACTCTGAACTGTAACGAGAAACGAAACTCGCCCAACATGACTCAACAAGGAATTGACCTGAAACTGGTATATACTCGGACATAACAGAAGCAGAAGTATGGCCAGTTGTACAGAAAAGCAAATACCATAAAACTGCCAGTCCAGATAATATCACAAATGAACTAATCAAGAAAGCCCTCCCATACACCATCAGCATATGGACAGCACTATATAACAAATGTATGGCACTGAACAATCCTCATGGCCGATGACCTTAGATGTTAGGCCCCTTAAAACAAAAAGCATAATCATCATCGAACATTCCCCAACATCTGGAAAAAATCAATGATAAAGATGTTATATAAAGGTAAAGGACCTCGGAGCTCTCCTGACTCATACAGAGGGATTGCGCTAGAACATGCGCCTTCAAGATGCTATCCAATATACGTAGGTCGAGTCATAAGTCATAGCAACTATTTTTTTTCTCGCAAACAGGAGACAACATGGAATATCTAAGATATGCATTTGGAAACGTACCGTATGTACTTGCGTATGATGCCACTAGATGGTGTATGTAAACAACAGTGTGGGTCTAAGCATACCCCCAAGTTCAGTGTGTGAGTGAGACCGTCAGAAAATGGACATCAACAAGCAGGAGCAACGATCGTATATTAAAATAGCAGTTCTCTGTGGCAGAAATGCACGCCAACGCCATGCAGAGTTGCGGGAAGCATTAGGTGTGCATGCCATGCACTATAGAACAGTGGCGAGGTGGCGTTAGCGATACACATGCAGTGAATGGTATTCAACACATGCCCCACTGCTAGCAACGCACAGTGGAAACCTTGGGTGATTATTTTGAAAGTCTATAACCAGTGGAGACCTGTCCTTTGTACGTTGTCTTGTGTATTTGCTGTCTATACCATAATAAAACAGTACCAATGGCGTGTGTTCTGTCACTTTCCTACGAGAATCTCCTGAAGTCAGAATTTGTTTTCAGGCACTATGCATAAGTACATGCCCTATATTTCCAAATGCTTATCTTAGATTTTCTGCGTTGTCTCCTGTTCGCGGCAAAAAAAAAATAGTTGCCATGACTTATGACTCGACCCTCGTAATTACGAACAGAATCTTTGACTGGTTGATGGAAACCATGCCATGGAGTAATATGGGTTCATACCAGGGAGGTATACAGTACAAGAAGCACACTGTGTACTCCAGTATGTTCGCGATTCAGTAAGGAAGCAAAAAGGGCACGTTTTTGTTGTATTCATAGACTATACAAAGACGTTGGATGGGGTAAACAATACCATCCTCATCCAGAAGCTCAAAGCAGCGTCAAGACCAATTCATCAAGTTAATTAACATAATGAAATGGAATGTAATAAACATCAATAATGGTTGTCTTCAGTCAAGAGACACAAAAACGAATGGCGTTACTACCCATACTACAAGGTGACCCCCTGAGCCGCATGGTGATTAACATGATCACACATGGCTTAGTACAAAAGGTAGTAACTATAGAGATGTGAATATGTACTTATATGTAGATGATATGGTTATACTGAGCAATAGCAAGACCTCATTACAGAAAGCATTTAATAGTCTAGTGGAATGGTCTCAAGAGAATGACATACATATAAACCAGAGTAAGACAAAGTTCATGAAGTTCTGTAAATGAGGGAAACTGTCTTCAGCAGATACATTTACATGCAGAAACCAAACAATGGAAATAGTCAAATCTTTCAAATATTAGCTATGGGTGACTCTACAAGTCACTAGATTCACTTTCACAAGGCACATTGATGGTAGAATAGTGGCTATGATAAAGGCTACAATGGAGATTCACAATCTCAAAACCCTTTCACTAAGAACCACGTCATTATTCAAGCTGGAAGTTGCACCAGTAGCATTACATGCAATTGAGATAATATGGCCGTACCTTTCATACAGAAATCTCCGGGTGAGTTGGCCGTGCAGTTACAGGCGTGCGGCTGAGAGCTTGCATCCGGGAGATAGTGGGTTCAAATCCCACCTTTGGCAGCCCTGAAGATGGTTTTCTGTGATTTCCCATTTTCACACCAGACAAATGCTGGGGTTGTACCTTAATTTAGGCCACAGCCACAGTTCCAACTCCTAGGCCTATCCTATCGTCGCCATAAGACCTATCTGTGTTGGTGTGATGTAAAGCCATTAGCATACAGAAATCTCAAAACTTTAGCCAGAACTAAAGTCAGATACATAAAAAGAGTACTCTGCATCCCAAAATTTTCGCCAAATCAACTTGTACACCAGCTAACAGGAACATCTTCCTTCAGAAAAGACCTGATGACAACTTATAATCAGATACCAACCCTAGCTACCAAAAGGATTCTGAACAAAAAACTCCAGAAAACTGCAGAAATAGACCCGGAATTTTTTAATACTCCTGCCATGAACAACGATGAATGGGAAGCAGCCAATTTTGAGC
The DNA here is from genome assembly GCF_040414725.1 of Anabrus simplex. NCBI lineage: Eukaryota > Metazoa > Arthropoda > Insecta > Orthoptera > Tettigoniidae > Anabrus > Anabrus simplex. The sequence goes on along the minus strand of NC_090270.1, from coordinate 259,041,433 downwards.
TAGATTACTCCTTAATGAGAGGAGAAATTCACGGCTTTCATCGCACTATTTGTAATAAGAAACGTTTTCACCAGGTATCTAGTGACTGTGTTTGTGAAATTTATGGTTCACATGTTCGCTATACCACCTGTTCGACTGCAGTCAAAGAACACCACATTTTTTTTTATATTTTTTCTCATTATGCTAAAGATGAAACCTTGTACCGACAGTGTAATTTTTATATTTTCAAATCATATGTACACTCTGTGTTGAATATTGAATATTATTATTTGTTCTTTTTAAGTTTGACTATATAGATAAACTTACAGTAGTTAAATTAAGTTGTAATGTAAGATGATAGCATAGTTAGGTTTATTTTTTGTTTGTGTAATATATCATGATCCTATTTTTATACTATGGTTAAGTGTAAGAGAAGGCTGTGATCCTTAACTTCACCATTAATATAAAGATATTAATAATAATAATAATAATAATAATAATAATAATAATAGTGGCACCTTTATATCTTCCTCTATCCAACCACCATTGCTGCTTTTCAACTGTGTTCCAATCCAGGTTCCTTCTTATTATGCTGTTCTCGACCAAGTCCAGTTGCTTTACTCTGGGACCACCTCTCGTTCTCCTTTCTTCAAGTTTAGTCTCCATCATCTGCTACAATATCCTTCCCTCCTCCATCTTCTCAACATGTTTATTTTTCTTTCCATTCTACTTCATAGCTTTTCTACTCCAATTTCCTTCCTGACATCTTCATTTCTTACCCTTTCCTATTTCCTATCATACTTCTTACTTTACTTCTTTATACTTCCTTCTTCCAGATCAGGTTCTTTACACTCTAGTAAAACACGTTTCCCTATTATATCTTTTTACTGGTCTCTATATTCAACCCTGCATCAGCTTGCTTCCCAAGTACTTGCTATTTGTTTTACGTCACACCGACACAGATAGGTCTTATGGTGACGATGGGACAGGAAAGGCGTAGGAATAAGAAGGAAGCGGCCGTAGCCTTAATTAAGGTACAGCCCCAGCATTTGCCTGGTATGAGAATGGGAAACCACTGAAAACCATTTTCAGGGCTGCCGACAGTGGGATTCGAACCCACTATCTCCCAAATACTGGATACTGGCCACACTTAAGCAACTGCAGCTATCGAGCTCGGTCCCAAGTACTTGAAGCTTTCCATAATTTCAAGGTCTTTGCTCACAATTTTTACCGTATTTTTCCCTTCTCTTTCTCCTATAGTCGGCACCATTCAGTAGATTTTCGCCAAGGTTATTTTCATTTTATTATTTATCAGTTTCATATTCCGTATTGATTGGATTCAATGTAATAGATAAGAAAAATGTTCCACCGATCAATACATTTATTGTGGATGAATTACTACACTAGTACCGGTTTCGACCTATCTTGGCCATCATCAGCTAGCACACAAATTTACAGTCATTAGATGAATTACAAAGAAGTTACTTAAGAGCATCCGGATGTCTGATAAAAAATGGAAGTAAAATATATTGCAGTATGTTGCATTAAAATGGCTCTAATTAAAAGTAGTGATGGTTAGAATAAACTAAAACCTATTGATTGAGCATGGACATGAGTACATAAACACATTAAAATATATATGGCACATCATAAGACACTAAAAATATATAGCACATTAAACACATTAAAACATGGTATATTTTAAAAACGTCTATTAAAATTTGAGTTCATATTGCGTTGCATTCATCCTTCAATCCTCTTGTAGTTCTTGTGTTGATTAAGTTGAATATCGAGAATGTTCTATAGTTGGTATACTTTGCATTGGTATGTTATGAGAACTCTGGTCAGTAAAAATTTGAAAATTGAGTTGATGTGGCAAGATAGGTTTTAATATCAGAGTAGTTGGTGGTGACACTTCTCTCGTCTATGTACGTTATATGGTCGTTATCTGTAAAGAATCAACACAAGAACTACAAGAGGATTGAAGGATGAATGCAACGCAACATGAACTCAAATTTTAATAGACGTTTTTAAAATATACCATGTTTTAATGTGTTTAATGTGCTATATATTTTTAGTGTCTTATGATGTGGCATATATATTTTAATGTGTTTATGTACTCATGTCCATGCTCAATCAATAGGTTTTAGTTTATTCTAACCATCACTACTTTTAATTAGAGCCATTTTAACGCAACATACTGCAATATATTTTACTTCCATTTTTTATCAGACATCCGGATGCTCTTAAGTAACTTCTTTGTAATTCATCTAATGACTGTAAATTTGTGTGCTAGCTGATGATGGCCAAGATAGGTCGAAACCGGTACTAGTGTAGTAATTCATCCACAATAAATGTATTGATCGGTGGAACATTTTTCTTATCTATTACAAAGGTTATTTTCATTCTATAATATTGTCCAGCTCCATAGCTAAATGGTTAGCATGCTGGCCTTTGGCCACAGGGGTCCGGGGTTTGATTCCCGGCAGGGTTAGGGTTTTTAACCATCCTTAGTTGATTTCGCTAGCACGGGGGCTGGGTGTAAATGTTGTTTTCATCATCATTTCATCCTCATCATGACGCGCAGGTCGCCTACAGACGTCAAATCAAAAGACCTGCATTTGGCAAGCCGAACATCTCCTCTGACACTCCCAGCACTAAAAGCCATATGCAATTTCATTTTTTTCATTCTCTAATTACCAATATACTCACTCATTACGTCCAGTTGATCTTGTACATGTCATCTGCAAGCATCATCATCATCATAATCTCCCTCTCCCCATATTTTTTCATCTAATCATTTGTTTGTGCTGACTCCTATTTCTCCATTTCAGGGATGAACTGGATCCAAGTGAATATGAGGAAACCAAGAAGGAGACGATGGACCAACTTCATGAATTTAATGAATCCCTATCCAAAATGATATCTGGGGACATGACACTAGTTGATCAGCTGAACTCAATGCAGTTGGTGAGTTATGTGAGGATTTTAGTTCAGTTTACAACTAGAACATAATTTGGAGTATAATAATAGCAATGGCCTCAGCTTCCTTATGCAGGCATTTTGATTTGATGCTCTATAGGCTGCCTGAGTGTCAGTTTTGGTGTTCTGTTTCACTCTGCCAGATGGCAGAGAAATGGATCTCTGTTAGGTGATCTGTGGTGAGTTTTAATTAATTTTGTTTGGTAAACACCAGATAATTACAAGTAACAACTCTCATTATTGTTCCGTATTGAAGATGACGTTAGGCAAAGATATCAAGGATAATTTAATAAAAAACCACCTATTCAATACTTTCCACGTTTAATGTGGTTATTATCTATCTAAAAAAGAAAATAGACGACAACAACATTATTGTCACAAAAGCAGACAAAGGAGGATCCACAGTTCTCCTAGATCAAAACACATACATTCAAAAAACAGAAGACTTTTTTAAGGACAAAATATACACAATAGTCAACAAAGATCCAACCACGAGAATTCAGCGAAATCTAAAAACTCTAATAAGAAGTTCTAATTTTCTTTTCAATGAACAAGAACAACAAAAACTTTTTAACATGAACCCTAGTATTCCGACAGCCAGAGCCTTACCAAAGATTCATAAGAAGGACATTCCAATACGCGCTATCATAAACTGTAGAAACAGCCCCACCTATAAAGTATCAAAATTCATTCACGGCTTCCTAAAAAAACATTACGTATTCAATAATAAACATCCTTTAAAAAATTCATTCACTTTTTGCGAAATTTTAAACAAGTTTAAGCTGCGACCCAATCACTCAATGTGCTCCTATGACGTCGTAAATATGTACCCAAACATCCCTACCAAAGAAACTGTAAGAATCATCAGTGATAATATCAATAAACACAGCGGCCTTAGTAAGATGGAAATTGAAGAATTCATGAAGATATTAAATTTTGTCTTAAGCAACAACTTTTTCTCTTTCAATGGAAAGTTTTACCAACAAACAGGCTTAGTGATGGGCGACCCACTTTCCGGCATCTTAGCAGACATTTATATGGACACAATAGAACACACAAAAATTATAACACAAATAAAAGGCGTATGTTTATGGCTGAGATTTGTAGACGATACTTTCGTAATTTTCGACAAAAAAGTCACTAATAGTGACGAGATCTTGGAGTCCCTAAACAAAATTGACCCCAATGTTAAGTTTACTAAAGAGGATGAGGTTAGGAACTCATTAAACTTTTTGGACTTAACTATTACACGCGGACATAATACCTTCGATTTTGGAATATACAGGAAACCTACACACTCTCCCTTAACTATTATGAATTCATCCCTACACCCCAAGTCCCAAAAACAAGCCTCTTTCTATAATTTAATTTATAGAGCTTTAAAAATTCCTCTTTCTCCCAACAATTTAAAAATTGAACTGAAGTACATAAGGAATCTTGCTCAACTCAATGGGTTTAAAATAGATATGGTCAATCGTTTGATTAATAAAATCAAAATTAAATTGTCCACTAACCTCGTCCCAGAAAAACCTAAAAAAAACTAGTTTCGCCACATTTACATATAACAACCCAGCCGTCCATCAGATCGCAAATACTTTAAAGAAGCACAATATCAATATAACCTTCAGGACAGTTAACACCAATCGAAACATATTTTTTAACCACAACAAGGTCAATCGCAATAGCAACCATTATTCAAGGTCCGGCATATATAAACTAACATGTACACAATGTGATTTTTCTTATATCGGACAGACTGGCCGGAGCTTTACCACGAGATATCTGGAACATTATAACGCTCAAAAACACAATAAGTACTCAGCGATGAGCCAACATATGAGAGAAACGGGCCATCACTTTACATCCATAGAGAAAGATCTTACCATCATTAGAAGCATAGGTAAAGGGAAATTAATGAATGAACTGGAAAATCTACACATCCTTTTAGACCAAACCTACAATAAAAATAAAAATCTCAACGACGTCAATGAAATTAAAAATCCTTTGTACGAATTAACACCTAGATTAATTAATATCGTGAATTCAGATCAAAACAAAATCCCTCAATTATTTAAATCTCCACACTCAAATGCTTCATCCACCATGCCAAAAGTTAAACCTGCCCATATCGCTTCTAGAAACTCCCCTCCAGCAACAGCACACACGCCCATAGACCAGCCTACCCCCACTCTCCCTCCATGCCCCGCCCCTCCATTACCGCACCAGTACAACACCAGGAGTAGAAATGGTGATAAGACAGGCGCTGCCGGAACAGACAGGTCCATCTAGTATTAATTGAACAAGTAAGTCATTTTACAGTTAAGAGGTGTTAATTTAATACATTTTATCACAACGCGTGCTCTAAATTTTTAATTCAATATTATTTTTCTACTTCATTACAGATATTCTTAAGATCCCTCCCAAAGACCAAGCAACACATCAACGGGAACAATTTCTCACACAAGACTGTATCAAGTATCTAGGATGTTCCTTCTCAATTAAGCAGCAGCCTAAAACTATGAAACAGCTTAATATTGTACTCTTGTCAATTCCTTGACGTTACATGAGACCCAAAGTCAAGACGCTAACAGTTTCATTCACAGCGTTCTTGACCAGTCTACCTACAACAATCGGCTTTTTAAATCTCCACTTGTGCATGACAACACATTTAAATATTAGTTACGTCAAGAACATGAAAATGAAAATCGTGGGTCAAATAAGCCCCAGTTTTAATATCACCCTTTCTCAAGACTTATGATAAAAAAGAAGATCCGTTTCATTTTATTTTTATTTTTGAACATTTTAAATTAACCAGAATAGAACTGCCAAGTTAAAACACATTTAATTTAAATTTATATTTTCAATCTTGACCAACCTACAAGCAACAATCAGTTCAAATCTCCACTTATTGTTGACGACACATCCTGTCACCAGACACGGTATGTCAAGAACTTAATATGATATAGGGGTCACATAAACCCCGATATGTAATCCTCTTTACCGAAAAGAAGATCCATTTTAGTTTTGGACATTTTTCATATTAGATAGATTAGGACCAAAAAACTTAACTGTATTAACTTATGTTACCCATCTTAAGAGTTCATTAATGTTTGTTTATATTGTATGTAATGTATATATTGTATATATTGGTATGTTTATATTGGTTAAATAAGGTCCCAAACCTTGACCTAAAGGTTGTTTACAGGCTGAAGATGCCGAAAATAATGGGTGAAACATGTGCCTGACCAAATAAGTCTACATAAAATAATGTAGATAATAACCACATTAAACGTGGAAAGTATTGAATAGGTGGTTGTTTATTAAATTATCCTTGATATCTTTGCCTAAACACCAGATACATCATCAGAAATCTTTTACATGCCACCCTCATACTACATGGAATGCTGAATGTACTTTTTTCTCCCCTTAAAAAATCTGATTACCTGTCATAAGTTTTAAGGTTATTGGTCCTTGGAATGCAGAGGCCAGCACTCTACCACTGATGCTCAGAGCGCTCCTTTTTATGTTATTCACCTTGCTCTCTATACTAAATATTTCATGGCAAGATATTTTGAGAGAGATTTTTCTCAATTTTAATTGCCTGATGTTGGACGAAATGCAGTCATGATTGAATTTTCTCCCAGTTAAAGTCCTGCTACCCTCCTGCCCTTGGAGACTCCAAAGTTGGACACCAACTGGTGTCCGGGTCTAGAGAAGCTCCCGACCTTAACATTAGATAACTGTGTGCTCTTTCCATTCTCTTGTCTCGCCCATTCCCCCCTTCCTTCTTCACAACAGCATTGTCTTTCCAGTGATGATTTCTTACAGTTGGCTTTACGTCACACCGTCACACACAGGTCTTATGGAGACGATGGGAGAGGAAAGGCCTGGAAGTTGGAAGGAGGTGGCCGTGGCCTTAATTAAGGTAGAGTCCCAGGTGTGCCTGGTGTGAAAATGGGAAACCACGAAAACCATCTTCAGGGCTGCCGACAGTGGGGTTCGAACCCACTACCTTCCGAATGCAAGCTCACAGCTGCGCGGCCCTAACCACAGGGCTAATTCTCCCGGTGCCACCTTGAAACAAATTTTCCATCTTGTAGGTTGTGTAGATCACATATACTGGTAGTAAATGCTGAAGTGATGCCACATACAGAATAAAAATGGCCTGCCAGACACTGTTGTGAGAATCAAACCTACAACCTTCCAGTTTGGCATAGGATGCTCTCCTGATTGTGCTACGGTGGCCTCAGTCATTCTTGCTCTGTTGGCAGGGATCTGAGCCTCAGGTCTGTCACTTCGGCCAGCATAACTGTGGAGTGTGTGCAAGTGACTGGTTGGCTATTTATCTTCTGCACTTGGTATATTTTGGCATGCACTACATGCACTCTACACCAGTGTTCGTCATCCACTGGACTGCGAGACATTCTCCTGGAATTTAAATTTCCATAGCATTTTTAACAAAAATATGCACTAAATGGCCAAAAGTCATGGGAAGATATTGAATGTGATGTTAATAATGAGTTGCTCCTCTGTGAGCCCTCAAAACGGCATCAGTATGGAGAGGCATCAACTCTACAAGGTGTTGGAATCGTTCTGGAGGAATCTCGACCCACACATCTTGCACTGCTACCCACAATTGGTCTAGTGCAGTTTGTGCAGAGTTCATAGAGTGTATACCAGCATCGACAGCATCCCATAAATGCTCGATTGGATTAAGATTGGGGAATCTGGAGGCCAATTCATGGTCGTAACTTCACTGAAATGCTTCTCCAACCAGCTGTGTGCTACCACAAAGCAGTGACATGGCGCACTGTCCTGTTGAAGCATGGCATCTCCATCTCCTGATGTTAAATATTTCGCGCTGATCACCGGGAGCTGGCAAGTTACTCCAATAGATCTACTCATCTTCAACTCCTGCACGATTATGGATCTTCGTATGTGTTCGATTATGATATGACTTTGTGCCTGACAGTGTTTAAAAACTAGCTCGTTTAACCGTTCTCCACTATTCATAAACATTATAAGACTTTGCCTAACACTGCGTGTGCCATACTGCCACTCAGAAAATTACGCACTGTTTTCTTTTAAGTGACTTACATTTAACTTCTTCTGAATTTTACAGTGTCTACCCCCATTCATTTTTATATCGCCTCTTCTACTGATCCGGAGTGTACTTGATCTTTTATCTCTTTTCCTATGCACTGTTTTTCATGTTTTAATCGGCTGATGATGACCTGGACTAGGGTCGAAACTGGTACCACTTCTACTTATTATTAAATAAGAATGTAATTCACTACATTTCTTATTCTTTTGTATTGAATAGGTTGAATCTCTTCATCAATTATTTCAATTTTAACTGGAATTCAGGCATGCGAACGATGTGGTCTGTCCAGCGAAATTGGTGCTTGATAATCATGGCCTCAATGCTAGCGGAGTTAGCTTCTTCCAGAACACTGATGTTAGTGTGTTGATCTTGCCATTTCACCCTCAGGATCCTTCTCAGGCAACGTTGATGGTATTTTTCCAGGCATCGTATGTGCCCCCTATAGGTAGTCCATGTTTCGCATCCATATGTAAGAGATGGTATAACGGTAGCTTTGTACACATAAAGCTTGGTCTGAGTGCTGATATTATGATTATCAAAGACCCTTACCCGAAGACGACCAAAAGCCATACTAGCACATTTGAGGCGGTGTTGAATCTCATCATCAAGATTTGCATTTGCTGAGAGATGGCTGTCAAAGTATGGGAAATGTTCTATGTTCTTCAGAACTTTGCCTTGGACTGTGATTGTAGGAGGCTTGTAAAGGATCTGCATCTTTTGGATGTTAAGGCTTAGTCCAATACTTGTATAAGCTTCATTAAATGCATTTAAGATTGCTTGTAAATCTTGTTCAGAGTTTGCAAGAACAACATTAATATATAAGTAATAATAATAACAACGTAAACGTTTCCACCTTTTCAATACTAAAATATATTCACAAAATTATAAATTACACGGTACTAGTTTCGACCCATCTAGGGGTCATCATCAGCCGTATTGAATGAAAGATCACTTTCTTAGGATTTCGCCAAAAGTGATCTTTCATTCAATACGGCTGATGATGACCCCTAGATGGGTCGAAACTAGTACCGTGTAATTCATAATTTTGTGAATATATTTTAGTATTGAAAAGGTGGAAACGTTTACGTTGTTATTATTATTACTTATATATTATTCTCAGTTCAATACGGACCAAAAACATGAAATTCATAACCATTAAGAACAACATTGTCGTCATCAGCATACTGAAGTTCAGTGATGGATGTAGTGGAATTTTTGGTCTTGGCTCGTAGTCTACTGAGATTGAATAAATCTCCATCAGTCCTGTATTCAATTTCTATGCCTTTTGGTAGTTTCCCATCAACAAGATGAAGTCCCAACAAATATTGAAAACAGAGTGGGAGCTATCACACAACCTTGCTTCACATCTGCTGTGATTTCAAAATTTTCTCCATGGTTATTGTTGTCAAGAACCATGTCCTTCATATTATCATGCAGTAATCTAAGAATATTTATGTACTTCTGAGGACAGCCTATTCTTGCTAGGATCTTCCACAGGGCATCTCTTTTAACCAAATCAAAGGCTTTGGCAAGATCTATGAATGCCATGTACAGAAGTAGATGTTGTTCTTTGCATTTCTCCTGCATTCATCTAGCTCAGAAAATCATATCTGTTGTGCTGCAATTTGGTTGAAATCCACACTGAGTTTCAGGTAAGCAGTCTTCAGCGAGAGACGTCAGGCGGTTGGATAGAATTCAAGCGAGTATTTTCCCAGCAATGGACAGAAGCGTAATTCCACGGTAGTTACCACAGTCAGTTCTGTTTCCTTTTTTGAAGATCGTAATTATCAGAGCATTTCTGAGATCAGGAGGTATTGTTTCAGTGTTCCATGTTTGACTATGAGCGTTAGTGTATGTTCAGCAAGAATTCGTCCACCTTCCTTGAAAAATTCAGCGGGAATTCCATCTGATCCGGCAGCTTTATGATTCTGAGCTGTTTAATAGCATTTTTAACTTCTTGTAAAGAAGGAACTTCGCCAAGGTGAGATTTTGTAGGTTTTTGTGGAATTTTCAAGATTTCTACTGTGTTGATCTCTGGATCCTTGTTCAGCAGTTCATGGAAATGTTCTTTCCATCGTGCATTAATGGAATTGCTGTTGTTTAGAAGAGTAGAGCCATCCCTAGATTTAAGAGGGTTTAATCCTTGAGCTGTTGGGCCATATACAGTTTTATCATGCCAAAAAAAACTCTAGTGTTGTTAGTTTCTGTTGGATGTTGCATTTCTTGAGACTTCATCGTCCACCAACTGTTTTTCAGAACACTGGTTTTCCTCTGAACATCTGCTTTCGCTTCTTGATAGGATTGATCTGCCAAGCTTGGTGTGCTGTTGTCTATTAGAGTCTGATTTTCTTGGTCATTTTCATCAAACCAGTCTTGGGGTTTAACCCTAAGGTGTCCTACCGATTCTTCACCAGTTGATAGTATTGCAGTCTTCAGTGTTACCCAGTGTTCTACAGTGCTTTCAGGATATTCATCCGGCAGTTTATCATGTAGGAGTTGTTGAAATTTTGCTTTAGTGCTATGATCCTTGAGACGGTCTGTGTTCATTTTAGGTCTCGTAAGTTTTCTGTTTCCTTCGCTGCACGTGGATGTGAAGGGTCATCGTAGACCATATAAGTCAATGGTCCATTCAGCAGTCGTCAGCACTTGTTAGAGCCTCTGTGATTAACACATCGCGTTGGTCTCGGTCGTGTACAATTATGTAATCAGATGCCAGTGTTTTGACCGTGGATGTTGCCATGATGCTTTAAATTTATCCTTTTGTCTGAAGAGGGTATTAGTGATAACTAGATTGTGCTCTGAGCACTTTGTGAGCAGAAGGGTTGCATTAGAGTTGCAATTCCCTACTCCCTCTTTTCCAATTACTTTGGGCCATAGTGTTGAGTCTGTACCAATTCGCGCATTGAAGTCGCCCAAGAGAATGATTTTGTCAGCTTGGGGTATTCTTGTTAGAAGTATGTCAAGTTGGCAATAGAATGCTTCTTTTTCATCTTCTTCACAAGTGAGGGTCGGAGCATAGTCACTAATTACTGTAACTCATTGATTGTTGGTGAGCTTTAAGCGTAAGCTCATGAGTCTTTCATTTAAGCCAGAAGGAAGTTCATCAAGGTGAGGGACAAGTTCATGTGCAATGGCAAAACCAACACCATAAATGTGGGGCTCATGAATGATTTTACGTTTCCTGGAGAAAGTGTATCCACCTCGTTGTTCTTTAATTTGTCCTACATCAGGCCTTCTAGTTTCACTCAGTGCTGCAATATTGATGTTAAATCTTTTTAGTTCACGAGCCACAATAGTTATTCTCTTTTCTGGCCCGATTAGTTGTATCATAATACCAATATAAATGGTCCGTTATTGTTGTATCATTACCTATTAGAGTACGGATGTTCCAGGTTGCAAAATTCATCTTTATTTTCTTTTGACTGCTTATGGTGTACCCTCTGGGCGTGGTTTCCCAGTCGGGATGTGTTGAGGCTGACCATGTTTAGGGCACCTTTTATAGCCCCTTCCCCATTCAGGGTGAGCAGAGTGGTTCCTGAATAGGCCTGCTCAGTCACGAATGCAGCACACGAGTTGCTTTACAGCCTCTCCTCAAGCAAAACGTCGATCACACATTCGTCGCCTACGTGCCGGTTTGTCACTAGGAGCTCCCAGACTACACAGTCCTGCTCCCGTCACAACTCCCCGATCGCCACAGGACTTGTCTCAAGGGTAGTATAGCATTAACAGTTGAGTGGTGTTCGAGTACACATCCCTCCCATGTAACTGTAGTGTTTTGTCTTCATCTATTCTTTAGGCTTGTACAGGTGAGAGGGCCAACTAATTTAGGTGGAGGAGCTCTCTTGGGTGGATAATGGTCCCTCAGAGGAGGATATGCCCCTGAAACCCATTGGAAAGCATCTATACCCCAAGTTAGGATCAGCTACAAGAATGTCTCCAGGTTAGGAGCAGCCTTTTAGATCCTGTGGAGGGTTGACGTTCGGCAAGGGCATGCTGTCATAAAAAGTTTCTCCAGAATCAACAACAGACCTAGCCTGTTCAGCATTTTGTCATAAAAAGTTTTCCCAGAATGAACAACAGACCTAGCCCTGCCTTTGTACTAATTTCTTCTACAATATTTATTTATTTATTTATTTATTTATTTATTTATTTATTTATTTATTTATTTATTTATTTATAAAATAAAATACTAACTCTTTTTAAAAAAGGGTGAAGCGCTCCACAAATTATTTTTATTGGTTTGTTTCGTGTGATCAGACCAATAAAGTGTTTCATTTATAATTATGCAGAGATTTCTAACCTTTTTACTGTTGGGAATATTGTTACCATTCAGCAGAATAGGTGGGATTGCTGCATTGTTTAAGCAGCTCAGTAATTTTCATAATCCTGTTATGATTGCCTGAGTCTTTGTGCCATTTAATGTAAGAGAATTTTGTTGTGCTTAGACACTGAGTTATCGGAGATCATTGTTAATATCTTCTATTGTTTCACTACTGAAGTTAAGAAGGATAATTATAGTGAGCAGTCCATAGCATTTTTGATGTCTTTGGTAATCTTCAAAAGTTCATTCGCGGTACTGTGACCCTTCTTAAATCAAGTTTGCATATGGTCCGAAAGAGCCATTTTATTTAGGTATTCCAAAACTTGCTCATATAATATACAGTATGTTCAAAGGCTTGAGAAAGCGCAATGAGTATGGACACAGGATGGTAGTCAGCAAATTTAGGTACCGGTATTATATTGGCTGTTTTCCAGACAGTAGGGAAAGTTCTGTTTAGTAAACTGTAATTTAGTATGTGCAGCAGTGTAGGCAAGACTGCACCCTTAATGTTATATATAAAAATAATAGGAATATCATCTACACCTGTAGCCTTTGATTTGATAGAGTACAAAACCTTATTAACCTGATTTATGCAACACATTGAAATGTGAATGGTGGAGTGGCACGAGTGGAGGGTGGTGAGTCAGTTTAGTTACGTGGGTAGGTTGAATATTTACTAAAGTAATCATTCACTTCATCAAGTGGGATGTCGGAATTTGTCTGTTACTGTTGATGTTTCACTATTCCCTGGGCTCTAAGTTGGTTCCAAATGTGATTAGAATTTAAATTCTCGGCTAAATTGTGAAAATATCTACAAATTAATGGGACTGTCATAATTTTTCTGATGAAATATAGTGTGTGTATTTCTTTTTGACTGAAAATTATTTGTTCATTGTTATTGCATAAATGTTACTATGCTTGAATATCTGAACACACTGTACCCTACCCCTTAAAAAGTGTAATAAAAATCTATACAGGTCTTACTCATGCACTTATGAAACCTTTTTTAAATAAAATGTTAATACATGTTAGAATTTGCATCAATATTAGACAGGCATATGTAGGCCGAGATAGACTAGGTAGCTGCCTAGGGTGGAACATTTTAAGGGGCAGGGCTCTATTAATGTTACTTTTTAATTTTAAATGTTCTATTCACAACTCTTGAAAAGAGAACACAAACTTAACTCGCAATGAATTGGATATGAATAATGTTTGCAGTAAACAGTTCATATTCAACCCAGGTAAGATGGATATTTTATTTTTCTTCTAATAGGTTCATTTTATCAAATTTGAAGGTATTCATTGATGGGAAGCCAATTGTTAGTAACATTATTTCTCTTTGTGACTAAAGCAAGGTAATACAGTTATTTTCTCAGTGTGTTTTAAAAATATCCAGTACTGTAATTAAGCATTGATAATGTTATCTCACATGTGACTTTTTCAGGTTGCTGATTTCTAACCGTGGTTGACTCTAATTTAAAAGGAAATCTAGTGTTGCTAGGATGAACAAAATAAGAATGAGAAGGAAAGAAAAGAACCCAGAGTTTCAAAAGGAAGAAAATGACAGAATAAGCAACTGAAGGTCAAAAGGGAGTCACTGAGTGAAAAAGGAAAAATTAGAGGTCAGAATATAATACGAAAGAGACCAGAAGAGGTTGTAGAAAGCACGTAAGAGAAAATGTTTCCAAAGAACTTGATGATGTCAATCAGAATTGAAGCATTAATAATGAGCTGCCTTATCACAGTAGATAGAGTTTTGGTAAAGTCACTGCCGAAGTTCCCACGTAAACAAAAAGCGCTGTAGTAAGTGGATTAGCACAAAGAAATGTACTAGAACCTGCAAAGAAAATGAAACAGTCTTTTATTGAACCTGAAAGGATGAAACTAGATGAAGCAACTGTCAAAAAGTGATTTATTCACAGTGATATTGTTTACACAGCATCTGGAATGAAAAATATGATTTTTGCAGAGAATTGATAGGAACAGACACTTAAAAAGCACTATTTAACAATGCATCTGAGGGTAAGGATACTTTTTATTCAAGTAGGACTGTTCAAAATTTGATATAGAATTTTTTAAATGCTGTAGTCTATGCCATAAGAATGTATTATTATTGAGTGGCACACCAATGATCAGTGCAAGTACAAAATACAGGAGAAATTATCATTGAAACTTATTATTTAGCTTATGGCTAGTACATAACTCTACATACAGATATTCAAAAATATAACAAACAATATAACAGCTTAAACAATCAGCCAATCTCTAAAACAGTTCATAAACTCATATGTAAGCTGTCCAACCATTGTACAGCCCCGTCAGAAGCACACACAAACTCCTTCAGCTGACCGGAGTATGACCTCCTAGGACATTCGGTGACAATATGATGGATGGTCTGTTTCTTCTCACCACAGTCGCACTCAGGGGAGGAGCGCATACCCCAACATATGCAACAATGACCCACATCGTCCATGATTGGTACGGACTCTGTTGAGAAGAACCCAAGTTCTTCTGGGGAGATTGAAACCAGGTGGTGGGTGTTGGCGACTAAAGAGGGTCTGCCATTCATCTGGAGCTGTGCTGGTCCAATTGCCATTCATCAGAACTGTTAGAGTGCCTATTGACGAGTCCCCTTGCAGTTTGAATGGGTGGAGATCTTGACTTCAGACATCCATACCTAACAATCATGTCTTCATGAATGGGAAGACTTGGGTTCATTGTTATCTTCCTGAACTCGCGAATGAGGTTGTTTTGTCTGCGAATTCTTGGAGGTGTTATGTGGCACAAGACTGGCAACCAGAAAAGAGGAGTAGATCTGACTGTGCCGCTGACAATGTGCATCGTCTGATTCAGAACAACGTGAATATTCTTAACATAAGGGCTATTCAGCCAAACGGAAGAACAATACTCGGCTGTAGAGTATACCAGTCCCAGTGCTGACGACCTAAGAGTGGATGCTAATGCTCCCCATGTAGAACCTGCAAGTTTCTGAATGATATTGTTCCTGGTCTTCAGTTTAGCAGCGGTATTCATTAAATGTTTCCTGAAGGATAGTGTCCGATCAAGAGTTACTCCAAGGTACTTGGGGTTAGGATTGTGTGGTAGGGGAGAGTTGTCGAGGGAAACATTCAAAGTAATGTTTGCCTGCCTGTTATTAAGGTGAAAGAGACAGGTTTCCGTTTTGCTGGTGCTAGGTATCAAACACCGCATATCAAAGTACTCGCTCAAAATGTTAAGGTCTCTGTTCAGAATTGCTTCTATCTCATTCACATTGGATTGCTGAGTAACGATTGCTAGGTCATCCGCGTAAGCGAATTGGCGTGATGTAGTGCAGGGTATATCGGCAATGTACATATTAAACAGCAATGGAGAGAGCACAGATCCTTGAGGGAGACCATTGTTGAGCTTTTTAACTTTACTATGTTTGTTATCCATAACTACCTGGATCAGTCTATCTGATAGCATGTTGTTTATGAGTTGTGACATTACTCTGCATCCAACAAGTTTAAAAAACTTATACACAACTCCCTCTCTCCAAACCATATCATAAGCGGCTGTAAGGTCTATGAACACTGCACCACTCTTCAGTCGTTTTTCAAAACCGGCTTCAGTGTGGGTTGTTAATGCAAGAACTTGGTCTTCACAACTACGGTTAGGTCTAAAACTGGCTTGTTCTGCTGGGAGCAATCGTAAAATTAGAGGGCTTATTCTATTGTAGATGAGCCGTTCCAAAAGTTTGTAACAAACACTCATTAGAGCTATTGGACGATAACTTTCAGGAGGAGGAGGAGGAGGAGGAGGAGGAGGAGGAGGAGGCGGCGGCTTAAGTTCAATGCGGTCCATAGACGGCCAAATTCGGAAACAAGAAGAAGGAGGTTCTAAAAGTGGGACTACTAGGCAGTACCATATGGCTAATAAAACAGGCATGAGGCAGTTTTTAAAAAGTAATTATGATCGGTGTAAAACGGTAAATAAGAATTTAAATAGACTCTGGGATGGGTTTAAAGAAATTGTTGAGGAATGTGAAAACAGGTTTGTACCTTTAAAGGTGGTAAGGAATGGTAAAGACCCACCTTATTATAATAGAGAAATAGACTAAGAAGGAGGTGCAGATTGGAAAGAAATAGAGTTAGAAATGGCTACAGAAGTAAGGAGAAATTGAAGGAATTTAGTAGGAAACTGGATCTAGCAAAGAAGTCAGCTAAGGATAACATGTTGGCAAGCATAATTGACGGTCATACAAATTTTAATGAAAAGTGGAAGGGTATGTATAGGTACTTCAAGGCAGAAACGGGTTCCAAGAAGGACATTCCAGGAATAATTAATGAACAAGGAGAGTGTGTATGTGAGGATCTTCAAAAGGCAGAAGCATTCAGTCAACAGTATGTAAAGATTGTTGGTTACAAGGATAATGTCCAGATAGAGAAGGTGACTAATGCTAAAGAAGTATTAAAATTTACATATGTTAACAATGATATTTACAATAAGATACAAAAGGAGAAAACTAGAAAAGCGACTGGAATTTATAAGATTTCTGGGGATATACTAAAGACGATGGGTTGGGATATAGTACCATATCTGAAGTACTTATTTGATTATTGTTTGGTTGAAGGAGCTATTCCAAATGAATGAAGAGTTGCTATATCAGTCCCTGTGTATAAAAGAAAGTGTGATGACATAAAGCTGAAAATAAATGGCCAGTAAGTTTGACATGCATTGCATGTAAGCTTTGGGAAGGCATTCTTTCTGATTATATTAGACATGTTTGCAAAATTAATAACTGGTTCGATAGAAGGCAATTCGGTTTTAGGAAAGGTTATTCCACTGAAGCTCAACTTGTAGGATTCCAGCAAGATATAGCAGATATTTTGGATTCAGGAGGTCAAATGGACTGTATCGCGATTGACCTGTCTAAAGCATTTGATAGGGTGGATCATGGGAGACTACTGGCAAAAATGAGTGCAATTGGACTAGACAAAAGGGTGACTGAATGGGTTGCTATATTTCTAGAAAATAGATCTCAGAGAGTTAGAGTAGGCGAAGCTTTATCTGACTAAGAGGGGAATTCCTGAAGGCAGTATTATTGGACCTTTATGTTTTCTTATATATATATAAATGATATGAGTAAAGGAGTGGAATCAGAGGTAAGGCTTTTTGCGGATGATGTTATTCTGTATAGAGTAATAAATAAGTTACAAGATTGTGAGCAACTGCAAAATGACCTTGATAATGTTGTGAGATGGACACTAGGCAATGGTATGATGATAAACGGGGTTAAAAGTCAGGTTGTGAGTTTCACAAATAGGAAAAGTCCTCTCAGTTTTAATTACTGCATTCATGGTGTGAAAGTTCCTTTTGGGGATCATTGTAAATATCTGGGTGTTAAATTAAGGAAAGATCTCCATTGGGGTAATCACATAAATGGGATTGTAAATAAAGGATACAGATCTCTGCAAATGGTTATGAGGGTGTTTTGGGGTTGTAGTAAGGATGTAAAGGAGAGGGCATGTAAGTCTCTGGTAAGAACCCAACTAGAGTATGGTTCCATTGTATGGTACCCTCACCAGGATTACTTGATTCAAGAACTGGAAAAATCCAAAGAAAAGCAGCTTGATTTGTTCTGGGTGATTTTCCGACAAAAGAGTAGCGTTACAAAACTGTTGCAAAGTTTAGACGGGGAAGAACTGGGAAAAAGAAGACGAACTGCTCGACTAAGTGGTATGTTACAAGTAACTATTCTCATTTTGGTTCCTTATTGAAGATGCCGTATATCACAAATATTATTATAATATTTATAGATCCTCCTGTTCAATAGAATACAATACAATCCACTATTTCACGTGGTTAAAATTTATACATAAATCATAAAAATCATAGGTACATGTTTCACCCTTTTTTTTACGGGCATCATCAGCCTATATCAATCTTAAAAAATTAATGGATACGTGATCTTTCTAATCTTATAAACTATAGAGTAAAATGTTGGACAACGATCTCATAAAATGTTGTGCTATAACATCTAAAATAGGGATATTGCACAGAAAGTATGTTAAAAATGTGAATTAACAGTTTTCGAAGATTGTAACGTGGTTAATCATGAATATTTGAGCGTTAAAACCAAAATGGATCCCCATCTTATGCATCATTAGGACTGTGACGTCCTTGAGTGTAAAAGCACAATCATCCAAGGGGGGTGTTTACTCCATTCCGATAGTGTGAGTAAAAGTTCATAGTAAAATCAATGTCAGTTATTTAAAATAGGAGTGTGCACATCTCAAATGTGTTAAAATATGTATGGTTGATTTATCGCTAGCCAACGTTGCTGGAACAGCCCGACGTACTTAACACACACCGTACGAATAAAAACTCAATCATTTCTTCGAACAAATGTTTCAACAGGGTTAATAACACCCACTTGACCGTCTTTTGGATCCAATTGATTATTGTACTAACATAACTAAACACTGACATCAGCTAGCTTTGACACAACATTCTATCATTAGCAACGTCTCCACAAGAAGTCCCATCATCTTTTCTACGACTTTCCGGCTCCGAAGATCGTAAAAGTAGTGAGTGGGCAAATAGCATTATTATTATTACGACTTTCCGATAAATCAACCGTACATATTTTAACACATTTGATACGTGCACACTTCTATTTAAAATAACTGACATTGATTTTACTATGAACTTTTACTCATACTATGGGAATGGAGTAAACACCCCCCTTGGATAATTGTGCTTTTACATTCAAGGACGTCACAGTCCTAATGATGCATAAGATGAGGATCCATTTTGGTTTTAAACACTCAAATATTCATGATTAACCACGTTACAATCTTCAAAAACTGTTAATTCACATTATTTTTTAACATACTTTCTGTGCAATATCCCTATTTTAGATGTTATAGTACAACATTTTATGAGATCATTGTCCAACATTTTACTTTATAGTTTTTAACATTAGAAAGATCACGTATCCATTAATTTTTAAGATTGATATAGGCTGATGATGCCCGTAAAAAAGAAACGAAAAAAAAAAAAGGGTGAAACATGTACCTATGACTTTTATGTTTTATGTATAAATTTTAACCACATGAAATAGTGGATTGTATTTTATTGAACAGGTGGATCTATAAATATTATAATAATATTTGTGATATAAGTGGTATGTTCCGAGCTGTCAGCGGAGAAATGGCGTGGAATGACATTAGTTGACGAGTAAGTTTGAGTGGCGTCTTTAAAAGTAGGAAAGATCATAATATGAAGGTAATGTTAGAATTCAAGGGGACAAGTTGGGGAAAATATTCATTTATAGGAAGGGGAGTTAGGGATTGGAATAACTTACCAAGGGAGATGTTCAAAAAATTTCCAATGCCATTGAAATCATTTAAGAAAAGGCTAGGAAAACAACAGATAGGGAATCTGCCACCTGGGCGACTGCCTGAAATATGCAGATCAGTATTGATTGATTGATTGAACTAAAATAATGATGGTAGATTATCACTTGAAGTTAAAGAAGTTTGTGTTGGTGAACTTCAAGAACTCATACTGTCCAATATGCTAGCTTTTTTTTTTTTTTTTTTTGTATTAATATTAAGCAGATCCAGCCAATGATTTTCATGTTGACAAAAATCAGAGAAATATGAGATCACTTCAGATTAATATTAGAATAACATCTAAAGTGCTCTGTAGTCATGGGCATCTGTTACTTTTTATACTGCAACTTCTGCACTCAGACTCAGAACAGAAGGACAAAGAAACTGTTTGTTATGCTGACAAAGCTGTATGAAAAGTCAGTGTAAGAGGGTACTGATATTGCCCAAGAAGTAAGATAGAGTGATGGACCCTCATCACAGTTGAAAAGCAAATAAATGGTATAAAATTTCATTTCCTTGGCATCTTTGGACTGGTGTGAAATGTATCTGTAATTTTTTTTTTTCTTAGAGACTGTTATACTTGGCTGTTAATGGTGTTTTGTTTCAACTTGTGATATCCACTGCTAGCACAGAACATACTACTGTACTCAGTCAAGCAGCTTGCTTCCTTACTCCCAAGTCTTCTCAGCCGAAAGTTTGCAAAATTTTCATATCACTACTCCTTTGTCAGAAATCACTCAGAACAAATCGTGCTGCTTTCTTTTGGATCTTTTCCAGTTCTCTTATCAAGTAGCCCTGGTGTGAGTCCTATACACTGGAACCATACTCTGATTGGGGTCTTATACACCCTATGCTGTACATCCTTACTACAATTTCCTACATACCCTCATAACCATGTGAAGAGATCTGTCACCTTTCTTAACAACCTTGTTAATATTATTACCCCAATGAAGATCATTTCTTATAGTTACACCTACGTACTTGCCATGATCACTGTGAGATACTATCACCCCATCAGCACAATAATTAAAACTGGGAGGACTTTCCCTCTTGGTTAAGCTTATAACCAGGGGGGTCTCTTCCCGCATCGCGCTCACTTGTTTCTCTCCTGGCCGCCTTCTGCGTGACGTCATGTGATATGATACAGCGCTGGCCCATCCTGCTGACACGTATTAGCACTACAGTCTAAAATGGTCATAACTTCTGAACCATTCATGCAAATAATGTCGTGACAAGGTTATTGTAATCCTTATAAAATACTGGAGGAGGTCAAACAATTTATTTTGATGAGGAACTCGAGGATAATATTGAAATATTTATTTAATTTTAAGGAGTTATATTTTTTACCACGGACTGTAGCATAAAATTGTTTCTAGAGGACAGCCGGTTGGAAATAGGCATGTGCCATCGCAGACTTTTTTGTAGAGGATTCTATGCTCTACATTTCGTACGTTTACACTTGGGGTCTATCATTGATGGTTCATGCAGCGTAAGCCAAGAAAGCAAGTGACCGACCGACCAACATTTTTGTCTCTTTCTACGTATTTACTGTATATTGGATCACGGATACATAATAATTTTATAGTGGTTCACTACGTGAACAGTGTTCGTGTTGTCAGTATCTGAAGTAGAACCACTGTACTAATTAAAATGCAGTCAACATATTATGGAAACGTGTGTGGCGCTATAAATTGTCGGCACGTAAAAGAACTCCCATGGGACAAAATTACGGCACCTCGAGTCTCAGAAAACTGTAAATGTTGTTAGTGAGACGTAACACAAATCACATTATTATTATTTCGCATATTATAAAGACAATAACGACAACAACCATCATAGCCAGTTAGTTTGCTACTGTGATGGCATAACAATACTTCCTCGTCAGCAATGCTTGGTTATTGAAACACTTTGTAATGAACTCTTGAATATTTCCATTATTACAGCTCGTACGGTAAAAAGGTGTCAGATATAAATGACTGAATGAAAATCATATTTTCTATAATTATTGTTATGTGCTAATAGCCGGGCTGAGTAGCAACTCAAATGGTAGATCGCTGGCCTTCTTAGCCCAACTTGGCAGGTTCGATCCTGTCTCAGTCCGGTGGTGAAGGTGCTCAAAAACATAGTTAGTGGGACGTAAAATCCAATAACATTAACATTATTATGTGCTAATAACTTCTGAATATATTTTGAAGCTCACGAAATATTACAGTATCCATGATCCGATATACAGTAAATACGAAGAAAGAGACAAAAATGTCGTGCGAGAAGAGACCTGTTACTGGATCTCGGTTATTTCAAAAGGGGGCCTCACACATCCCAGTCATGAGTGGTTAAAAAATATAGCCCAGTTCGAAATTTCATTTGGTTTGTTTCACGGTAAGACTGTATCCAGATGCAAAAACGTGAAAACTCTTATTTCTATTATTAAGTCAAAATTTCCAGTATTCCATGACAAAATAATTTGTCTCTATGTAAGGACCAGGACATTTATTAGGATATGGCATTTTAATGCAAAGAGTAAGGAGCCAGCACTGAGAAAATATGCCAATAAGAAGGCCGACACGTACGTTTTAATAATTTAATATAATTCCATAAAGACGTCGAAATGATGCATAATTTCTTATGCCATTTGATCCAAATATTTACTTCATCAGGAAATAAATTAATTATTTTGAGTTGCATGGCAATATTTTATTTCTTATCGTAATATATGTCATGTATTTGATAGTTGATGTTCTACCTGCTCAGCATGTGACGAAATTTAACGCATTTTCATGTTTTTAAATCTATTGGAAGTGCCGTTACTTATCGAATCGGACTAAACCAGACTATTATTTGATGAAAGGTTGAGAAGATGTTTCACAGGCACGAGAACTCACAGGCTTGCTGTACTGCGACTGTATACCTTACTCGCGATCGTTCATACTGCGTGACGTCAGAGCGCTCCAGCCAATGGAAGCTTCAACCGCCAGAGTAGCCTACCTTATATTCTAGTTACCTTGCTTATAACCTGACTTTTCATTCCCTTTGTCATCATACCATTTTTCCACTGTCCATCTCACAATATTTTCTAGGTTTCCCTCCATTCACTCACAATCCTGCAACTCATTTACTATTCTATACAGTATAGCATCATCTGCAAATAGCCTTGCCTGTGATTGTAGGTTTTACTCATATGATTTATATACTATACCCTTCCCTCCTGTGAACACCGAGCTCGATATCTGCAGTCTCTTAAGTGCGGTCAGTATCCAGTATTTGGGAGATAGTAGGTTCGAACCCCACTGTCGGCAGCCCTGAAAATGGTTTTCTGTGGTTTCCCATTTTCACACCAGGCAAATGCTGGGGCTGTACCTTCATTAATGCCACGGCCGCTTCCTTCCCACTCCTAGCCCTTTCCTGTCCCATTGTCGCCATAAGACCTATCTGTGTCGGTGCGACGTAAAGCAACTAGCCTCCTGTGAATCGAACTCTGGCTGCTCATTCCAAGGTCGAAAATGGATGATCCCAGGTGATATTTCGAGATAAAACAAAATAAAACTAATCTTAATTAACTGAGTATGGAAGGAAATTGTTAAAATGCTATAGATAATGAATGAGAACTATCTTTCAATACTTAATTTATTCTGTCTTTGGCATTTAAAAAATAAACACTGAGACAAATTAAATGTAATCTCAGTGATAATAAAAAACACTAGGTCATCTAACACAAATGAACGTACGTACCACTCGGATAACTAAAGTTCTCTATGTCCTTCAAGCGGTATCGTCCATCTTGATTAATTCAAAATAATTAATTATTCTTTAGTTGATTTCACATTTCAGAAATCATCATCATCATCATCATCAATGTTCCACTCCAGTCGCCCAGGTGTGGTTATATTTCAGAAATATAAACATTAATTCATTATTTAATCTGTTACACAATAGAAAAATTCCTATCTCAATTTTGTGCTCTATTATGTGTGCACTCAAGTGATTTTCAATCCCCTAAGTATCATTGTTATTATTATATGATCATGACCTTAAATTAACCTGATACCATACCATTATCTTTACAAATTGGTATTTGAGGTTTCTCATTGAAGGTAAATATTCAACATAATTATACAGTCACTACCTTTTAAATGACCTGTGAAGAATAACTTGATTCACCATTTAAAACATTGTTTCGCTACACAATTTCATCCTACTGATAAGCTAGAACTGGACCGTAATCAACAGAGGACATCAGACATAAAATCTTCCCCATGAGCAAGCATCATTTTTAGTGTCCACATTCTGGAAAGTCAAGGAAAGTCAGGAAAAGGAATTTGGTCAGGAAAATAGAAAAATCTGGAAAATCTTCCCTAACGACAGATTTGAGGGGATATTTTTATGCTCTAGTCTGCTGTAACCCAGGATATTGTAGCATTTCTTTTTCAGGTATTTTTTCGCAAGACGTGCAGAACAATTCTACAGTTTTTGATGTGCCTTTGTGTCATTTCTGTCAACCATTTTTATATTTATTTTTTTCTATGACAGTGGCTAGCAAGCAGTGTACTTGCCTGTAAATGTAGATGAAAGTATAATTGATATATTTTATTATCTGGAAAGGAGTGCAAAGAGGAAAAGAAAAGTTCAGAGAATTTCAGACTTTACACAATATAGAGATCAGGAAAATTCTGAAGCATATGCCTTCTTGATGGTTATCACTAAGAAGGTGTTTAGATAGGATTTTGCTGCAATGGGACTCTTTGGTTACTTTATTCATGAGTGAAATAGTGAGTAAGGATTCTCAGATAGGAACTTTAAAGACTTAGAAAATTCCTGAGCACAGTCTGTCTATAAGTGCAGATGTTTTGTTTATCTGAAAAGGCGACAACCTGGAGAGCCCGTTTGGCTTCAGCTGATGTAACATTATCTTTATTTACAATGAAGGTCTTTAAAAGTCGTTTGATTGTTCCTGGCACTGCTAATTCCTTTGTAGCTGTGGATGTAGTGCCAACTCTTGGCTACAGATCTTCAAGTGGAGATGGAGTAGAGGTATCTTTGCAAAGAACAAAATTGTTGGCTGCGAATACTTAGCATTCATGTATTTTATCATGAGGAGGTCCTTTAGCATGAGAAGTGACTGCTTGTTCACCCATATTACTAAGTTTGAACAATTTACAACACACTTTACAATATGCTGAAGTTGCATCATTTACCAATACAGGTCCAACCACTCACATATACTATCTAGCCAAAGTTTATTAAATGTACTGCGATATACTTGTTGGAGTAAAATAAGAAGTATGATAGGATATAAAAAAGGGAAAGGATAAGAAATGAAATGAAATGG
The DNA here is from genome assembly GCF_040414725.1 of Anabrus simplex. Taxonomy (NCBI): domain Eukaryota; kingdom Metazoa; phylum Arthropoda; class Insecta; order Orthoptera; family Tettigoniidae; genus Anabrus; species Anabrus simplex. The sequence continues at coordinate 259,016,342 of NC_090270.1, read as the reverse complement.
TGTATGGCTTTTAGTGCTGGAAGTGTCCGAGGACAAGGGTAAGAAATGAAGATGTCTCTCAACTCTTGTGATGAAACCTCCACAGCATTCAAAACAATGTTCCCAGACAGTAAAATTGTTAAAAACTTTTCTATGGGCAAGAATAAGGCTTCCTATTTTATAAATCATAGATTAGCCCCATATTTTAAAGAAAGTTTTGCAAAATGTCTTAAAACAGTGCTCTGACTACGTTGTTTGTTTTGATGAATCGTTAAACAAATTTGTCCAAAGAGCACAAATGGACTTGTGTGTAAGATTTTGGGATGTAAATCTTCAAAAAGTTGCAACAAGCAGACATGCCAACTCTCCCGATTTAAGCAGGAGACTCCCTATTTTTTATCGTTCTTCCCAATCGCTGGGACCGATCCCCAGATTTTCAGAGCAGTTTCAGTAATTATCATATTATTTTAAACTCCGGTGCGTTTCCTTATTCTATCAATATATGGCTGAGTATAGCTGGTCACTAGTACTTCTATCACAACCGGATGGCAGTATGCGCACCCTTTTCTGCAGCAAGATTAATTAGGTGACAAGAGCAGCCTACGATGATTTTGTTAGTATTTCCCTGCTTCAAACATCCTGCGACACCATTCTGTAATCCTACCATTACTGGAGCATTATCAGCATCAAGAGCTGGGCAGTTTCTTAATGGAATGCAGAATTCCTGAAAAGTTGAGAGCAAAAGATTGGCAATATTAGCTCCAGTAGCATCCCCTTCCAAATTAGGCACAGAGAGTAGACAATTTTTAATTTCATTGAGTTCAAGCCTAAAAAAATGCTACAACAATAGGATATATTTTTAAGTCCCTTTTATTGTTTCATGTTTGTGGGTTACTGTAGTCACATCCTAGTTCGTGAACCATGGTCAACGGTTGAGTGGCCTAGTAAGTGGTGCTGAGAGTCGGGATACCAGTTGCTGTGGAATGGGAGTGGGCATCTCGGACATATTCTGAGTCATGGCCCTCCTTGTGCTCAGGCGGCTAGAAGTATACAATTCACCGGTGGTCCATAACCCGTTAGAGGAGAGATCCTCACTTGGACTATTTGCAAGTAGGGTAGCATCCTGCTTCATGAATTTACCGAGCTCAGAACATTTTAAGCAAGCCTCGGACCTATGGGAGTAACGGAGTCCCACTCCCATTTGACAGGTGAGGGACTCCTTGGAAACAATTTGGCGAACGAAATGGAATTCGATGGGGAGCTATCAATATTAATGGGGCTTATGGAAGAAAGAAGGTAGAACTGGCTGAGTCAGCAAAGAGGATGCATCTGGATGTGCTAGGAGTAAGTGATATTCAGGTAAGGGGAGATAATGAGGAAGAGAGAGGAGATTATAAAGTGTACTTGATATGTGTTAGAAAGGGAAGGACAGAGTCTGGGGTAGGGCTCTTTATCAGCAATACCATTGCACACAACATGGTTTCTGTTAGGCACGTAAATGAGCGAATGATGTGGGTAGATTTGTCAGTTGGAGGAATTAGGACTAGAATTGTGTCCGTGTATTCACCATATGAGGGTGCAGACGAGGATGAAGTTGACAAGTTTTATGAAGCATTGAGTGACATCGTGGTCAGGGTCAACAGCAAGGACAGAATAGTGCTAATGGGTGATTTCGATGCGAGAGTTGGGAATAGAACTGAAGGATACGAAAGGGTGATTGGTAAATGTGGGGAAGATATGGAAGCTAATGGGAATGGGAAGTGTTTGCTGGACTTCTATGCTAGTATGGGTTTAGCCGTTACGAATACATTCTTCAAGCATAAGGCTGTTCACCGCTACACATGGGAGGCTAGGGGTACCAGATCCATAATAGATTATCTTAACAGACTTTGAATTCAGGAAATCTGTTAGGAATGTACAAGTTTTTCGGGGATTTTTCGATGATACAGACCACTATCTGATCTGTAGTGAACTAAGTATCTCTAGGCCTAGGGTAGAGAAAGTGAAATCTGTCTGCAAACGAATAAGGGTAGAAAATCTCCAGGACGAGGAAATTAGACAGAAGTACATGGATATGATTAGTGAGAAGTTTCGAACAGTAGACAGTAAACAGGTTCAGGATATAGAAAGTGAATGGGTGGCATACAGGGATGCTGTAGTAGAAACAGCAAGGGAATGCCTAGGAACAACTGTGTGTAAAGATGGGAATAGGCGAACATCTTGGTGGAATGATGAAGTGAGAGCAGCTTGTAAACGTAAAAAGAAGGCTTATCAGAAATGGCTCCAAGCAAGGGCCGAGGCAGACAGGGATTTGTATGTAGATGAAAGAAACAGAGCGAAACAAATAGTTGTTGAATCCAAAAAGAAGTCATGGGAAGATTTTGGTAATAACCTGGAAAGGCTAGGTCAAGCAGCAGGGAAACCTTTCTGGACAGTAATAAAGAATCTTAGGAAGGGAGGGAAAAAGGAAATGAACAGTGTTTTGAGTAATTCAGGTGAACTGATAATAGATCCCAGGGAATTACTGGAGAGGTGGAGGGAATATTTTGAACATCTTCTCAATGTAAAAGGAAATCATCCTTGTGGTGTTGCAAACAGCCAAGCTCATGGGGAGGAGGAAAATGATGGTGGTGAAATTATGCTTGAGGAAGTGGAAAGGATGGTAAATAAACTCCATTGTCATAAGGCAGCAGGAATAGATGAAATTAGACCTGAAATGGTGAAGTATAGTGGGAAGGCAGGGATGAAATGGCTTCGTAGAGTAGTAAAATTAGCGTGGAGTGTTGGTAAGGTACGTTCAGATTGGACAAAAGCAGTGATTACACCTATCTATAAGCAAGGGAACAGGAAGGATTGCAACAACTATCAAGGTATCTCATTGATTAGTATACCAGGCAAAGTATTCACTGGCATCTTGAAAGGAAGGGTGCGATCAGTCGTTGAGAGGAAGTTGGATGAAAACCAGTGTGGTTTCAGACCACAGAGAGGCTGTCAGGATCAGATTTTCAGTATGCGCCAGGTAATTGAAAAATGCTACGAGAGGAATAGGCAGTTGTGTTTATGTTTCGTAGATCTAGAGAAAGCATACGACAGGGTACCGAGGGAGAAGATGTTCGCTATACTGGGGGACTATGGAATTAAAGGTAGATTATTAAAATCAATCAAAGGCATTTATGTTAACAATTGGGCTTCAGTGAGGATTGATGGTAGAATGAGTTCTTGGTTCAGGGTACTTACAGGGGTTAGACAAGGCTGTAACCTTTCACCTTTGCTGTTCGTAGTTTACATGGATCATCTGCTGAAAGGTATAAAATGGCAGGGAGGGATTCAGTTAGGTGGAAATGTAGTAAGCAGTTTGGCCCATGCTGACGACTTGGTCTTAATGGCAGACTGTGCCGAATTCAACAGAATTGAATGTTGGATTGGTGATACAAAGCTAGAATAGGTCGATAATTTCAAGTATTTAGGTTGTGTGTTCTCCCAGGATGGTAATACAGTAAGTGAGATTGAATTAAGGTGTCATAAAGCTAATGCAGTGAGCTCGCAGTTGCGATCAACAGTATTCTGTAAGAAGGAATTCGTCTCCCAGACGAAACTATCTTTACATCGGTCTATTTTCAGACCAACTTTGCTTTACGGGAGCGAAAGCTGGATGGACTCAGGATATCTTATTCATAAGTTAGAAGTAACAGACATGAAAGTAGCAAGAATGATTGCTGGTACAAACAGGTGGGAACAATGGCAGGAGAGTACTCGGAATGAGGAGATAAAGCCTAAGTTAGGAATGAACTCGATGGATGAAGCTGTACGCATAAACCGGCTTCGGTGGTGGGGTCATGTGAGGCGAATGGAGGAGGATAGGTTACCTAGGAGAATAATGGACTCTGCTATGGAGGGTAAGAGAAGTAGAGGGAGACCAAGGCGACGATGGTTGGACTCAGTTCGATTTAAAGATAAGAGGTATGGAACTAAATGAGGCCACAACACTAGTTGCAAATTGAGGATTGTGGTGACGTTTAGTAAATTCTCAGAGGCTTGCAGGCTGAACGCTGAAAGGCATAACAGTCTATAAGGATAATGTATGTGTGTATGTATGTATGTTTATTGCTACCATTAGTAGCAACAGAAAATGCATTCACCTACAAATGTGATACAATTTTCACCCTTTCTTCCGTGCATATCTTGTAAAGGAACTATTTAAAATAGTATATGTTGGGTCCTCTGTTTTAGTTACAGCACTTCCCACCATGTGCAACTGAAAAATCACACCTACATATAGTACAGAATGTGAACGTTTGTCTCTTCCTGGTTTCACTGAAACACGGAAACTCTTCCCTGCAAGCGCTTTTAAACACTGCACCATATTTCTTTTTTGACAATTTGGCCATTATGACATACACTACAACCAATAAGCACTACTGACTGACTTAACACGAGCACCTTCACAGGTCCTGCCCCGGGTAGATGTCTGTGGCATGTTACTTCTGAGGTTAGGTTACTCGCTTGCGACTTCCACTTCCTATTATTAAGCTATTTGAGTATTTGATTGTATTATAGACCAAAGAGGAGCCCATGGCTGGCCATTGTGCCATATCGTTAAGCGATTTCCGAATCAGGAAACATTTTGCAAAACAAAAGCCTCGCTTGGTCAGCAAAATTTACAGGCAGGTTATGTTCTATGGTAAATAACGTAAATAAAGCCTTGACATTCGTCACAGGATGTACATCTTGGCTTTTACATGAAAAGTTCAGTTTCTGGTTTCTTTCTACACACTGGACACTTTCCTTATTTTTTTTTTTTTTTCATTTATAATTGAAAGATTTGGAGGAAAAACAGGAAAAGTTGAAAATTGAAAGAGAGAAGCAGGATGCTAGAATTTGAAAGGAAGAAAATGGTTCTAGAAAGTATAAAATGAAAACAGAAATCTTTACGATAAGGGTAAACTTTTCTTTTTCGTTCCTATCTTTTTTCTGATTTTGTCCTCATATTTGAAAACTGTTTTGAATATAGACCTAGACTAATTGGAATTCATTATATTCACCTACGTTACAAATACAAGTTAATTGATTTTGATCTCAAAGAATGCTTTAATTCCACATAAAATAGTATTGGATTGCTGTGGTAAAATAATTTTATTTTCATATTTGAATTACTCTGTTAATAAGTTAGTTGTACTTTGTTCCTTGGAAATGATAAGATAAAGGTATATGTTACATGTTACCATTAAAATATTTGTTTATGTGTAAAGTGCCATCAGTGTAATTGTTTTTCCATAAATAATTGGAAAAAAAGGAAGTGGAGAGAGAATTAGGCCAGCTATGGGAATGGCGGAGGCTGGAATTTCCTTTTTTTTTGTTCCTTATAAAACATGGTGTTTAATGAATTAACTTCTCACTCAGTTTTCCTGAATCAGGGAAATTTTTCTTCGTAGATCTGGGAAACTTGGGAGAACATTTCTGTGGACACTATCATCATTGAAAAATCATAACAAACAAATGTCTAACCAGATGTGATATTAATCCTAAATTACAGTATACAAAATCAAGAAACTACAATACACAAATCATAATTTGTTAAATTAAATATTAAAATGAAATGCATAAATACACATGTACATAGCAAAGTATCCTAACTTAAATGAACGACAACAGCAATACAAAAGGAACCCCCAAAACTTACATACTACACTGCTTCTATGGCTATAGGGTTAGAACCCATGCCCCAAGTATCAACCCTGTGGAATAAATCCACGACAACAGACAAGAAATATACAACAACCACAGATATGAATCGGTGTTGTTCGAACATGTCACAATGAAATACAATAATACACCATCATGAAAGAATCCAATGATTAGCAACCTTCCATGAGATAATCATAACCGGTGATGTGGGTGAGGATTGAACATATGTCCTGCTGGACCAAAGAAACAGCCTATCTGAAATCCCTACATTCCTGAATCTGCTTTAAGTTACTAACAACACTTGACAAAACTGAATCAGTGCTGCGGACCTGTTCCATCAAATAGATAATCTTATTATTCTGAAACCATATAACATATTTTAAAAGATCCCTAACATAACACTCCCCAAATGGACACTGCTTATTTGTTTTTAAGCCTAAAAATTAATCATCATCATCATCATCATCATCATTTCCCCTTATCCACCTCCTGCCAGGTCAGGGTATTTATGGCACTTCTCCATCTTCCTCTTTCCTTCTACCATTCCTCTTCCACAATCTTGTCCCAGTCTAAATTTCATCTTCTTATGCCTCTCTTCATTGATTCAATCCGCTTTGTTCTAGGTCTTCCTCTTGTTCTCTTCCCCTCACACTTTGCCTCCAGCATCTGTCTTTGAATTATATTCTCCTCCATCTTCTTTACATGTACAAACCACCTTAGTTTATTCTTTTCAGCTCTCTCATTTAGCTTTCTTATAACAACTTCCTTCTTAACATCTTCATTTCTCACTTTGTCTTTCCTATCATACTTCTTAGGAATTTCATTTCACTGGCTTGAATTCTACTTTCTTGCCTGCTAGTCAAAGTCCAAGTCACAGCTGCATAAGTCAGTGTGGGTACATAGCACATTTTGTACATGATCTCATTACTTTTCCTTCGTTCTTCACTGCTCCAAAGAAGTTTTCTTACACTTTGGTAGAATGCATTACTCTGCTGTACCCTTCTGCTAATCTCCATGTCCACCCTAACATTTTGCATTAATTCACTTCCTAGGTTTTCCACGATTTCCAGACTCTGACTTCCAATATTCACAGTGTCTTTTCCTTGCCTTTCCCCTCTCGACATCGCCATAGGCTTTTCTCTGTGCTGATTTTCATGCCATACTTCTCAATTTTTTCGTTCAGTACATCTAGTCGTTGTTGCATTCTTTGCTGTTCTTTCCCCAGATCACATTATCATCTGCAAATAGCAGTATCTTCATCTCTTTATCTCCATAGGCTTCCTTTGTTTCCTTTACAATTTTGTCCATGACCATAATAAACAAAAGAGGTGACAGCACACTCCCCTGTCTTAGTCCAGTCTTATTCCTAAACCATTCTCTTTCCAACTGGGGTCAGTACTCTGCTAACACAGTTGTTGTGCATTGCTTGCACCATTTCTAATATTTCTCTTCCGAATCTCTTTTTAACCATAGTATCCCAAACCTTCTCTCTGGGGACACTGTCATATGCCTTTTCTATATCTATGAAAGTCATGACCAGATCCTTTCCATATTCCCAGTTCTTTTCCATCAGCTGTCTCATGCTAAAGATTGGGTCCACTGTAGATCTTCCACTCCTGAAGCCATATTGTTCCTCTTGTAACTCTCCTTCAGTCTTTCCTCTCATTCTTCTTTCTAATATCCTTTCCAGTATTTTAACTACCTGCAATATAAGTGTGATTCCTCTATAATTACCATAAACTTTCTTATCCCCTTTCTTAAACACTGGTATTATCCCTTTCTTCCAGTCTTCTGGTACACACATGTTTCCACATGCACTTTAGTAGTCAGTACAACCATTGCATACCAACAGGTCCAGCAGCCTTTATCATTTCCACACTGATTTCATCCATCTCTGTTGCTTTTCCCATCTTCATCTTTTGTACTGCTAACTCCACCTCCAGCTTTGTTATATCATCCTCTGTTGTTGAGTCCTCACACTGTATTGCTTCTATCTCCCCTATACAGTTGTTCACATTCAATAGCTTATCAAAATACCCCTTCCATCTTTTCTTTATCTCTTCTGGGTGTGTTAACAATTCCCTGTCTTACTCTTTCACTAGCTTTTTGGTAACTTTTTCTGTCATCTTACTTCTTATAAGTCCATACAGCATCCTTTTACTCCCACTTACATCCGCTTCCATTTTTTGTGTAAATTCTTCGTAACCCTTCTTCTTTTCTTCTCCTACCACCTTCTTACGTCTCCTTTTGCTGTTGAGATACTTCCTTTTGCTTTCTTCTATTTGATCTTGGTTCCATTCTCGCCAGGCTATCTTCTTTCACCACTTTCTTCACTTCCTCATTCCACCACAGTGTCTCCTTTTCTTTCACTCGTGTAGATGTCCTGCCACAAGCACTCTTTGCTGCACTAACAAATGCCTTTTTTAAATTGGCCCACTCCTCTACATTTTCCACTTTAGTAACTGGGATTTGTTGCTCAATCTCTCCTGAAAATCTTCCTGTACATTTTTGTCTTTCAATTTCCATACTTTTATTTTGCTTTCTCTTACCTCTTTTAGTTTTTCCATTTTTCCCAACTGTTATTTTGCTACCACAACTCTATGGTCCCCATCAAATGCTTCTCCTGGTAAAGCTGTCACATCCATCAACTTCCTGCAGTTAGTCCTTTCCACCAAAAAGTAGTCAATTACTGATTTGGTCTTCTGTCACCCTACCGATATCTCATAATTTTCCTGCTGTTTTTCTTTCTAAACCATGTATTCCCCACTATAAGTCTATTCCTTCCACAGAAATCCACTAGTTCCTCTCCTTCGTGATTCTTTTTCCCATATCCATATGGTCCAATGACTTCTTCCTTTCCTTGTCTCTTGTGTCCGACCTGTGCATTCAGGTCTCTCATAATAAGCACTTCCACACCTGAAATTTCTCTTTCTACTTTCTCCAAGAATCCTTCAATATCTTCTCTGTTTCCCATCTGTGGTGCATAAAGTCCATCACTTCATTCTTCATCTTTAGTCTAATCTTCATTATTCTGTCACTAACACATTCTACCACTTCAACATACTCCTCCAATTGCTTCCAAACGATTAGTCCCACTCCATTTATTGCCTCTTGGCCACCACTCCAGTATAATGTGTGTCCTTTCCTCAATTTCTTCCTTCTGTTACTTTTCCATTTCACTTCACTCAGCCCCATCATTTCCACCTTCTCCTTCTCCACGAAATCTACTACTTCATCCGGCTTTCCTGCAGGGTCGTAAGATTTACTATTGCTATCTTAATGTCGGTTACTGGTCGCCCATTTCTCATAGATCCCCCAGTACCCTGAGAACTGCACGTCGCTTTAAGCGCGCCCTAGCCTTTTCCGAGGTTGATTTCCTAGTACCATACCATATATAGGCTATTATTACGATGGGGTTACCACTCCCAAAAGCATTTTATACCTACTGCCAGGTGTTATTCTAGGCCACTCCACTGGAATACAGATGCCTTCTCTAGCTACTCCTCTGGAGTACAGACGCTACAAGTTTCCCTCTTACGCCACCGATGGCATACCGAAGTCCACCTTCTCCGCCACTGATGCCGTTGGGGTCTTCACCCATACCCTGGGCTTGGGCCCTCCATATTTGTTACCCCTGGAGAGAGGGTTTCCCTGTATTTTAAAGCCCCAAGGAACTGGTTTTACCTGTTGGTCCACAGGTTGTATTGGGTATTTCAACCAACCCTACTGAATTGTAGTGTCCCCCAATCCGCCACCCGGGGACGCGCCCTCTAGGGGTTAACAGGCTCCCCCGAGGGAGCTTAAAAATTAAATTAGCTAAAATTGTGTATGTGTATATGGTAAGGGATTTTAATTACTGTACATACAATGTATGACTTGCTGATGTTTAGAATGATAAGGCTAAGGATGAAATCTGGTTGGGTGTATTGAAAGGTGGATAACCTCATACTTATTTTCTAAATGCCCTCATTTCGGAAAAATTTGTATCTAATGATTTCATATCCCTGTTGGATAGTTTTTATTTGTATATTCAGTAGTATGTTTTCTCGTTTAACACATTCTGTTTTGTTGTCCTCTGCAGAAATGTCTTAACGAGATTTTCACATACTCATATGGAAACGGTTCCATATTATACAGTAAATTGTTACAAAATTTAAGCAATGAAACTAATTTACATGCCTTGCTGGTACTTTTCTGAAGATTCAGTTGCCTTCAGGGGTTTTGACATGTCTAACATATAAAAAGATACACATGTAAATTCCTTCAGATTATATCGAACCATTTAGAGGATTTTCACAGATTCTACCCTGAAACTGTTCTTCTTATCAGTCCATTGTGCTGAAAGTCTTTTCCAACATCACTTTCAGCGCTATCCATTTAAAACAGGCTTCCTTCAAATCCTCGTTATCTCTTGTTGCTTGTCACATTGTCAGCTGTCACACATAGCAGTGTTTTGACGGCATATAGTTGAGAAGTATGCAGTATACAGAGTGGTAAATAGTCTGTTATCAAATAGAATAATCGCAGTACCTACTATATATCTACAGTCACATTTCTATATCGATGGTGCTGTCTCGCAATGAAGAATACTTGTAAAAATGAAGTAGTAAAACAGATTCACTCAAGAGGATGACATTTTAGGTCTTTTAAATAATCCCCCAGACCTCAGACAATGATCTAAAAAGGACATGTCTGGATAAAAGAAGATGTTTGGACTCCCTAGGAAAATAGCATGCAGTGTTTCATGACTAGCATTATAGAGATAGTTCCTGAAAGTGAATCTGGGAGGCACTACTTGCCTCATTGGATTGTCATCGAGGCTTCTAGTCAGACTACGAAAATACGTCCATGTTTTGATGCATCATGTAAGGACCCCAAACAAAATTCTTTGAATGACTGCATTGAGAAGAGACTGAACTTGATTGAGCTAGTTCCAAAGATATAAACCCATTTCACTAAGCATGCCATTGGTATAATTGCTGATATCAAGAAGGCATTCTTGCAAATAAGTCTGTCACTGAGGGAAAGAGATTTCCTAAAATTCCTACAGTGAAGCAGGGTAGATACACAGAAAATAATTACTTTCAGACATAGTCGTGTATTATTATTTAAAGTTAAAAACTTGATAATTGATCCGTATTGAACTGAGAATCACAATATTAAAAAGCGAGAGGTTCCACCTATTGAATACAATGATATACAGTTGCACAAACTTATGTTACAACATGTTTAATTCGGGACTGGTTTCGACACACATTTGGTGTCATCATCAGCCGATAGAATAAGCAGGGCAAGAAGTATACAATTATCAACACACAAAAAACAACATTAAAGGATAACTATAACATATATAACACTTTCATGAAGAAGAGAACAATTGAAGTTCATGTAGTTTTTACACTCTTGCTGTGAGTGTTAAAAGAACAGAAGGATACAAGCGAAATGTAACACTTTTCCATGAAGATAATTTTTTGTGTAGATCATAAGCAGTGTGATGTTCTTGAGCACTCTTGCTGCAAGCTGACTACAGCACACAATCCTAATGAAGTTGTGCAAGTGAGTTGAACACAGCACGATTGGAGTAAATTACTAGTTACCTGTCCAAAGACAATTAGGACTACACCAGATTTATGCGCGGGGTAGATAATTTTGAACAGTTGAGAGAATCTTATTCTGTGTCAAGGAGATCCCGGAAGTGGAGGTTCCGGCTCTTTTATTTCCTATTTCCTATTAGATGCTGCCCTTGTGAATGCATTTATTCTGTATTCTTTGTATTTTTATGGCTCAACAAAGACAATGAATCGTCTTGAATTTCAGATAACTGTGGGGTGCTATCTGATAGGGAGTTCACCTCCAGAAAAAGGAAAGGTCCAGAGTGTGCTAATTATCTAAACAAGAATTATAAGAACGATGGCAAACCTCTAGGTGTTCCAGACAAAGTTCGATTTTTTTAATGTAGGTTGCCACTTACCTGAAAGTTTGCCTTCTTTTCACAGGTGCAGGTTGTGCTAGACTGCAAAAAATGACAAGAGAACAAAAGTCTATTGCAGCAGGTGCACTGTGCACCTCTGTGCTGTTACCTGTTTCTCTAGGTTCCTTAAAAAGTGAACTAACCGAACTGAAATTGTGTCTGTAGGTAGGCCATGGGAAATATGTTCCCACTTCTGAATGGCAGACAGCAGGCAGTGGGAAGTATATTCCCATCTTATTACTGACCTCCTGAGCACTGGATTGTTTTTTTTTTCCTTTTTTTCTGTCAAATTTTATTATTTAGCACTTATAGAGCCTGTAAATAAAATTAGTTAGAAAAGAAAGTGTTTTATTGAGTACTGCTTTAAAAAGGGCTATTAGACCAAGTCGGCACATCCAGACTACGGTGGTACGGGCATGTGATGAGGATGGAGCCTACAAGAACAACCAGAATAAATTTGGAAAGACAGGCGGATGTGAAAAGACCTGCAGGAAGACCTAAAACCTGATGGATGGACATGATCAAGGTTGATCTAGTTACCAGAGGATGGACAGTGGATAATGTTCTCCATGACAAGTTGTATATGGACAGGAAGAAGTGGAAGAGGCTCATTAACAATATCCGGGAAACTGGAACTGTTCGTTGATGATGATGATGATGATGATGAACACAAAAATTATATTGTGTCAGTTTTTATTGAATGAATAAATATAACAAAATAAAACAGACTGTTAATATCGAGCACAGTATAAATCAACCCAGAATCCAGAATATCTTGATAAAGTCAGTTTTATTGTTGTTGCAGTTATAAAGTTTTATTTTAAATAATCTACCCCAATCAACACTTAGCTGAATAGTGGAGGGGAGCTTCGTAATCACAGTTGAATGTCAATGCTCCCCCATTTCCCTGCAAAGTGTGTTCGCTTTCTCTCTTCACTGTGACATATGTTTCTTACGTAAGCTGCCAGCATTTACGTCACGCCAGCCCGGCCACATTGGACTACCTCAACGGCCGTCCAGCTAAGCACCTCTGGTCTAGCCAGAGGTGTCTTATTCCTGTTGCCTTCCATTTTGTGTCACTCATCGCCAATATGAGAATTTTCTTCCTTTCCTACTCTCTCTTCAGTTTTATTTGTCACTGTTAGAACATTCAAGGTTCAAATCCAGCAACTTGGTCTTGATTTGGTGGAATACATCCATGGTATCCCCTGCCTGTCATAAGAAGCGACTAAAGGGGACTCCAAGGGCACTTAATTTGGGAGCATGGGTTGGCGACCATGGGGCCCTTAGCTAAGTTTCGGCATTGCTTCCACTTACTTATGCCAGGCTCCTCACTTTAGTCTATCCTATCTAACATCCTTTGGTCAACTCTTATTCTTTCCTGACACCAATGGTATTAGAACATTTAAGGCATAGGAAGTCTTTCATTTTCACACCCTTCATAGCCCCTATCTTTCTTTGGCCGATACCTTCACTTTTCAAAGTGCCACACCCCTTCCATTTTTCCCCCCTCCGATTAGTCTTGATAGAAGATGGCTGCCTATTTCTACTTCCTCTTAAAATAATAGTCACCACCACTATCACTCTTGATTTGAGTTTTGTAACTGGTGAAGCTTGGGGCTGTAAGCTGTCATACACACCTAGCTGTTGTCGTCTTGAGTTTTTTCGACCTGAGGCTCGTATTTGTCTTGAAAGCATGCTTAATCCACCATTGGCCAGCTACGCCTAACATGGCTTCTACATCATAGCCCCGTTAGCCATCACTTTTCATGGTTCCTGTAGGACCTCACACCTACCTTAGCAGTCACTGGGCATATAATCCCCACTGTACTTCGCCTCTATAGGCAGTCCCCTATTTCATGCCATTGCCCATCTCCAGGGACATGAGATTAAATTTTTTAAACAGCAAAAATATGAAAAATGGTAAAGAATGACAAAAGGTTACCTAATAAATGCACATTTCTATAATGCGGGGAACCATGCTCAGATTTATGTAAATTAGCAATGTCTGTAAAGCACCAATTAAAAGACGACATGTCATCAAAATCTGGGCTTTGTTTATATGTTGTATGTCCTCTTTCTTGAAGGTCTTTTATGGTGGTAGAGCTTCTATTTGAAATGGAAAGTAAGTCATTTAAGTAAAATGTAGAGGGTATCTAATATTACTTTATACACTTGCCATATTCACCTGAACAGAACTTCATATGGTTGTGCTTTAAGTAAAGTTGTGGAATCAGTGGACCTTGTACCTTGTTTACTTTACTTACCAGCTTATCTGTTATATTTTATCTCCTAGTATCATGTATTGACCAAAGAAAAACTCTGATGCTTTTTAGTCCATATTCAAGACTTTAAAATGTTTGACTTGTATGTATATTTTTATTTGAAGCTGATTCATATTTATTTAATAGTTGTTACTTTTTATCGTCCCTTAGAATATGGTTAGCCAATCTGCAGCATCTTCTATTCCGTCTAGATATGTTCGATATGTGTATTGTTTAAAAGTGACATCTGTTGTAGGCAACACAAGCTGCCATCAGTGCTGCTTTCCATACTCCTGCTGTGATACGCATGTTTGCACGTCGTGAACCAGGCCAGCTGCGAGAACGCCAGGCACAGGTGGAGCGAGATATGAGGCTGGGAAAGCTAGCTGTTGAGACTGGTACCAGGGAGAAGGTAAGCAGAAAATCTCCTGAAAATATTTATCAAATGTGCTTCAACTAAAAGGAATTTTCTGCATTATCTACAAATTTTTGAGTGAAAAAAATGTTACGATATGTTCTAGACATTGGGCATCAATCCATTTGATTCTGTACGATAGCAAGTATTCATAATCTTACCCTTATATGTCTTCTTTACCTGCAAATATGTTTGCTATCCATGACATACAAGGCATGTTTTTTTAAGTAAGTACTGTTTTGATATAGAAAGTAACACAATCTTTTAAACAGTTCTTTTTTTTTTACATGTAAACCCATACCTCAAACTACAGTACTTCTCAACATAAGTTCCAAGCATATTAAGGCACTTGTCATATCGTGAAACCAGCTTCTGAATTTCATCATAGAAATCTGCTACCTGATGTGCCAGCCACTGCAGCACGGTCGTTTTTAGATCATCATCATCATCATCATCATCATCATCATCATCATCATCATCATCATCGTTGTGGCACTGACTTCCTAAATACTTTTTCATTGGAGGAAGAAGTGGTAGCCACTAGGCACTATAGCTCATTCCACGTTAAGAAAACAGTATTGTTCTTATGGACCTACAAGGAGTGAACACACCCCCTCTGAGACATCCATAATTCCTCGTGATTGAGGGATATGATACTGTACTTTGTAATGTATTGTGAAAGATAGATAAAAAGGATGAAGCATTTTGCCCGTGCGTTATTAAAATAACTACATAACATTTTATTTTTCATAAATATATTCGTAGGGAGGAAGCACAAAGCCAAGAACAGCCATCGCTTTGTTGCCTTCCTTCATTTTCCTTCTTCTGTGTTGCTCTGGTACAAGGCTCTTGTAGTCCCTCACTCTGTGAACCCCCGGCACCTCACTTCTGTAATGAAGTAATGTGCACTATTTATTTGTTACGTGTCTGTTTTTAGGCTTTAAATCAGTGCGTACTTGTCTTGTATTGAGTTAGAGTTCATTGTGTATTACATAGTATTCGTGTGTTCTATCATTTTCGTACTGTACAGAAGTTGTTACTGAAGATCTTGGTGTTGTGGTGTGCAGCGATACGTCATGGTATAACTAGAACTGATAAAAAATTGTGTTTTATTTGTGCTTGGTTTTGTTATTTAACTCTTTCTTAAGTGCATTTTAATTTTCAGACTTTTTTTCACAACCACATTTAATTTTTACTATTGTTTTGTGAGCGATACAACAGCATATTAGTACTCCGCGTTGCTTGGGGAAATTTATTAAATGCAATTAAATGCATCCCTCAGCCCTCAGGCCATGAAAAATATTATTTTCCTATTTTCTCCCCCAGTTTGCCTTACACTCCAATGTTGAGTTTTTTTATCTGCCGTAGTTAACCTCTGATTCCGTACAAACAAAAAATATCCCCTGAAAACCCCTGTCCCCTTAAGTTCATAAAAATAATTTGCAGCTTACTTTCTTCTGCGTTTTATCTTGAAGCTAAATACAGAATTTCCCAATTTGTGTGCCGCCGTAATGGTGTTGAGCAGAGCCGTTCGATATGGCAACCCTGCTGTCATAAGAGCAATACTGTTTTCTTAACATGGAATGAACCATAGGTCAAGACTATATGAAGGATGATCAAATTGTTCCCAACCAAATGAAACAATGAGGTCTTGGGTTCAATTAGTGTGTGAGGTCGCACATTGTCATGAAGCAAAGAATCTCCCTTGTGAGCATGCCATGCCGTTAGTTTTATATTGCACAATGGAGTTTACGTAAGGTTTCATAATAAGTCTCAGCATTTATCGTGTCACTCCGGTGCAAAAAGTCTGCAAGCAACACACCCTGTTTATCCCAGAACACAGTACACATGAGTTTGCGAGCTAAAATTTTTTGCTTGCACTTCACTTTCTTGGGTGATGTTCACTGTCTCTATTCCATGAATTGTCGTTTTGATTCTGACGTAACATAAGCTACCCATGTTTCGTCGCTGGTGACAGTTCGGCTTAGGAACGCATCATCTTCGTTACTGTACCGCTGAAGGAAAGTCAGAGCACTGCCTACGCACTTGGTTATGTGCACCTCCGTCAGCATCCTCAGTACCCAGCGTGAGCACAATTTCCGATAATCTAAGCGCCCCAACACAATTTCATAAAGAACACTCCTTGATATTTCAGGCAACTCATAACTTAATGACGAAATTGGAAAGCGTCTGTTATCTTGAACCTCTGTGTCAACTTTTTGCACCAAGTCTTCAGTAATGACAGATGGTTGCCCACTACGCCTCTTGTCATGGACATTAGTACGGCCTTCTTTAAATGCTCTAACCCATCTTCTTACCATTCCTTCACTCGTAGTGTGTTCCCCATATACTTTACTAATCTGCCGATTAATTTCAACAGCTTTCACATATTTTGCATGTGGCAAACTAATCACAGTGCGTACTTTACACTTGGAGGGACGGTTAATTGTCAGAGGCATTTTCAATACGCACAAATGTAAATACAGGTGAATACTTCCTGTATGGTATTTGTACAAGCCTACAGATGTACATACAGAACGTGCAAGCTCTGAATGACAACCCAAGTGCTGCAGTGGCCATACTTATAAAAGGTACTTACTTAAAAATCATGGTTCATGGTGTGGGTTACTCTAGTCACGTCCTAGTTCGTGAACCATAGGCAATGGCTGAGTGGCCTAGTAAGTGGTACTGAGAGTACCAGTTGCTATGGAATCGGAATGGGCATCTCAGACATATTCTGAGTCGTGGCCCTCCTTGTGCTTAGGTGGCTAGGACTATACAATCCACCGTGGTCCCTAAGCCATTAGAGAAGAGATCCTCACTTGGACTGTGTGTAAGTAAGGGTAGAATCCTGCTTCACAGAATTTTCACAGAGCACACTCAGAACATTTTAACCAAGCCTCGGACCTATGGGAATAACAGAGTCCCATGCCCATTTGCCAAGCGAGGGACTCCTTGGAAATAACTTGGCAAACGAATTGGAATTCAATGGAGAGATATCAATATTAACGGGGCTTATGGAAGAAAGAAAATAGAACTGGCTGAGTCAGCAAAGAGGATGCGTCTGGGTGTGTTAGGAGTTAATGACATTCAGGTAAGGGGAGATAAATGAGGAAGAGAAAGGAGATTTTGAAGTGTACTGGACGGGTGTTATAAAGGGAAGGGCAGAGTGTAGGGTAGGGCTGTTTGTCAGGAATACTATTACACGCAAATGAGTAAATGATGTGGGTAGATTTGGCAGTTGGAAGAATTGGGACGAGAATATTGTCTCTGTGTATTCACTATGTGAGGGTGCAGATGAGGATGAAGTTAACAGGTTTTAGTTATTTATTTGTGTCAGAAGCACTTACAATGATTGAAGTTAATATGGTAATAATTCATAATATGTACATGATATAACATTTAATTGACAGTTTGCTTACGCTTTTGCCGCCCAGAAGTTAGCAACACCGATTGCATTTGGTGTAGCAAAAATCAGGTCTTTCAGAGTACATGATGTTGGACACTGACTACATTGAAACAGGTGGGAGGACGTCTGCACTTCGCCATATTCACATAGCGGCTACGCCATATGGAAACCCCTGTCGTAATCTGGAATCATGACAGGTTAGGGACTTTGGGAGTGAATAACAATATTGGCCTTAAATTAAACACTGTCTGACACCATGAAAATATTACTCTAATTTATTCAAATAGGTTCTAAAATATACCATTTACAATAACACTTACAGCACACCTGCAATTATTCTCTTCTCAAAATTGATTTTAAATAATCAATTTGTCAGTCTCTGACTCCTTTAGAAAACACACCCTTCTAAATTTCACTATACAACACTTTTAATTTTTCTTCAGTCTTTAAAATCTCACCAGCATACAAGCAGACGACCAGACGAGTACAGCGCTCGTGGCATAGATGCATACTCCTAGCAAGCACAGGATGAGGTAACACGTTTTAATAATGCCCAGCCAACTCAGTGGACCCAAATCTCGTAAATACATTAGACAGAGATACTAAATACTAAATGTGCCGCATCAAATAATTTAAAATCCATTATACACTTACAGTTTACCATGCACCTGTTACTTCTGTAACACAGCTTCTCAATTTTGTCGCTGTCCTTCCAACCATTTAAAATAAGGCAAAAACACCTAGCCAACATTGGAAACATTGGAAATAATCTTCGAGAACGGGACCGCTAAATTGAGAAGAAATTGAGAATGCTGCTATTCTAAATTTTAAATTCATCAGCGTTTTTCCATCACTTATCACATACATTTCACCTGGCACGTTGTCTCCTCTCAAACTTGGTTTCTCAAACTTTTTCGCTTCAACAGTGATTTCATCCTGTTTTTGAATTGTTATCAAACTAAAAAAATGTTAGTCTAAGAGATCCGCGACCTCACTATTAGCACTTATTGTTTCGTTTCCGTCTGTATCATTTATTTTCTTTTCTTCTTAGGCTCTTACATTTAGCACATTATGCTTTATATTAACCTTTTTTTATCACTGAATTTGTCTCGGCGAGTTATTTATTGCTCCATCTATTGATGTAAATATTGTATATTGTCATTGTTTTTATATCCATCTGTCTCTTTTCTTTTTCATTTGTTCCTTCATTATGGTTTTAGCAGATTTTTAGTTTGTATTATGTAGATTACTTTAACCCCCTCCCTCCCCTACTCCATTGAAGATGGCTCGAACAAGTCGAAACATGTTTGAATCCTATTGCTCCATCTAATGATGGAATTATGTTTCATACTGAATTAGGAGGATACATTTAATTTTTTCCTTGGTAAAGTGAAAACCGTCAATACGGAATGATTCTAATATCTTGTAATAACAATAATTTTTTCTCCTCTGGCATTGCAGCTCGAATGTTACAATTTCACGACGATATAGTTTGAAGTTTGCGCTACAAAGGGTATTTTGTTTTCACGTGCAGCTCTAGTGAGAGAAGCCTGAACTACGAAACAAACATATCGCACACGTTGTTGTTGTGTGCGTGTGAAGAGCAGCGTAGTGTAGTTCAATGTTTGTGAACCAAAGGGCATACACAGAGTGAAATTCACCGGGACATGTGTGGCGTGTATGGGAACGACTGTCTGGACCGCTGCAATGTCTCCAGGTGTTGTGCATTCTTCCAAGAGGGCCATGTGAACCAATGATTCGCTATGCTTCGGGTGGCCGGTAACTCCGCAGAATGTCCGCGCCACTGAGGCAGCAATTTTGAACGACAGGTGTGTGTACCTGCGAACCTTATCGCAGGCGTTCAACATTTCCTATGGTGCGGTGTACGACATTGTTGATGACACATTGTAATTCCGTCAAGTTTGTGTTCGGTGGGTGGCTAAGAACCTGACAGACAACCACAAGGGGCAGCGAATGATGAAAAGCATGGATCACTTAACACGTTACGCTGCAGAAGTACATGACTTTCTGAAAGGAATTGTTACTGGTGATGAGTCGTGGGCGAATCACTAGACGCCTGAAACCAAGCAGGCCTCTATGGAGTGGAAACATGCTGGTTCCCCGGTATGAAAAAAAATTCAAAGTGACTCAGTCTGCTAGGAGAGTGCTTGTGACAGTATTCTGGGACATGTTTGGTGTGTTATTGGTGAACTTTGCTGAACACAGGACCGCTATGAATGCTGCAGCGTACATTAAGACTGTTTTCTTTGCGTTGTGCCCTTCGTGATAAACGCCGCAACATTAATGCTGACGGTGTCAAACTTCTTCATGGCAATGCCTGTCCTCATGTTGCTGCTCCTGCTTGTGAGAAACTTTCCAAATTTGGGTGGGAGTTTCTCCAGCATTCACCATACAGTCCGGACCTGGCACTGTCGGACTTTCATCTGTTTGGTCCCATAAAGAAATTCCTGGCCGGCCAACACTTTGCGACAGATGCGGAAGTGAAATCAGCAGTCCGCAGATGGTTATACTCAAGTTCATTTGTGATTTGTTTGGTTTTGTTACATATTAAACTTTTTGGGAAAAAAGTTATTGTGCATTACTTTCTGATCTGCCCTCGTATTTCTTTCTTGAAAGAAGCTGCAAATATATATATATATATATATATACAAGATGTAGGCCTATCAGGAAATGAGTGGACCTGAGCTCAATCCTCAAAATCTTGAAATGTGTCAGTATAAGATGGTTATCTCTCATTGATTCAATAAACGAGGTATTAGAACAGGGGAACCATTGCAATCATTGTTTCATGTTGGGAAGAAGTCAAGTCAGAAGAAACCAGCAATAGCAAATTTATTGCAGTAAAATCAGCAGTGGAAAATTATGCCACTAAACTTGTTATTTCTGAAAAACACACACCCCATTTTCACAAAGTACTTCATGTTGCATACAGAAAATGGCCAGATACATGAACAGATTGTTGATGATTTTAATGGTGAGGTTTGTGAAAACTGAGAAGTTCGGAAAGCAGTTAGGAGTAATTTTGAAATGTATTAACAATATAAAGTTCAATAGCAGGTGTTGTCAGAAAGAGGATGACAATCTTGTAACTGGAGTTACAACATTAAGCGAGGAAGTGAGGCTGGCAGTTTATCTGGAGATGACATGAGACCGTTCTTGAATTGGTAAAGAAATTTCTTCACTACAGCATGCAACTACATTTTGGACAAATACCCTTTTCATGACTGTAGTGAAACATGTGGAAGTAATGGATGTTTCACCGAGAGCAACTACTTCGTTTTTTTTGTTGAATTGTTTCAAACATAATTGTGATCACTGACCAAGTCAAACTGGAAGTGAAATTTTCTTCCTACCAAGCACATCCATTAAATGACATTTCAAACTGTGAAACAATGAATGTAGTTTGAGCTAAAATTTTGAAGCTGAAAGATGCTTTTGGAAACATTAAATATTCAGTACTTCCTTAAGTGATCCTTGCCGTTTTAGTGATACCTAATAGCAATGCTTCAACTGAGTGAAAATTTAGTATTGTTTGCAAGAATCACACTGACTGCTGTCCTTGTGGAAAAAACAAAAATATTATCATGTTCTGAGATCTGCTATCAAAAGCAGTTTTCTGAGAAGGATCTCTCTCAGCCAAAAGAAGCAACTGTTAAAATGCTGCAAGAAAAGTGACTACCAAGCACGTTGGCCATGCGGTTATGGTCACGTAACTGTGAGCTTGTATTCGGGAGATGGTCGGTTTGAACCCCACTGTTGGCAGCCCTGAAGATGGTTTTCTGTAGTTTCCCATTTTCACACCAGGCAAATGCTAGGCTGTAACTTAATTAAGGCTACAGCCAATTCCTTCCCACTCCTAGCCATAAGACCTATCTCTGTTGGTGCGACGTTAAGCAGAATTGTATTTTCTGTTTTTTACAGAAAAATAACTGGGTTCTGTTTGTGTGTGTTATCTTGTTAACTTGTAGGAATAGAGAAACATGTTGATATTGTTAGAAATTGCATATTATAATTTGTGTAAGAGGTCACATTCCCCACAATCTCTTCGAAATTTCCCTACTTTGGCTACAGTTCTTATCCCGTAAAAAAGTCTTATCCTTTGTTTCAGATTCTGTGTAAAACTGGAGATCCTGTGGCCACGATCACAATATCAACACTCATAAAACTAACCCTGTTTTTTTTGTAAACTTCATACCATAATACTAAGTTTGGTGTTTTATACATTTTACCGAGCTCGATAGCTGCAGTCGCTTAAGTGCGGCCAGTATCCAGTATTCGGGAGATAGTGGGTTCGAACCCCACTGTCGGCAGCCCTGAAGATGGTTTTCCGAGATTTCCCATGGCAAATGCTGGGGCTGTACCTTAATTAAGGCCACGGCCACTTCCTTCCTTACCACTCCTAGCCCTTTCCTGTCCCATCATCGCCATAAGACCTATCTTTGTCGGTGCGCCGTAAAACAACTTGTTAAAAAAAAAAAATACATTTTTCATGGCAGTATAAATTTAATTGTCTCAGAAAAGTTAAATTGTGGCTAATCACTGTCATACACGGAGTTTTTCAATAAAGATATGGTGTTCTGTGTTTTCTCGTATTTTATTGGCTTAGTTAAGTTGCTGAATTGAGGGTGTTAACTCTACTTACGTAAGCCAAAATTAGATGAAGTTTATATCATTACAGGTGGAAATCCTTAGTGCCCTACGGCATCTGGGAGAGCGCTTGACACCAGAGGAGCTTCACTTCTTGGAGCAACGCTCAGGCAGTGGAGACACCACTAACTTTGTGCAGGTGTCAGAGTCATCAGGCAAGTAAAGAATATTCCATATTTCCATCACTCAGATGTTCATCATTGACCTCTAGCAGATGGTAGGATAGCCCACAAAACTCCAAAGAAACACTTTCTAACAGGAAAAAATGTGGTAAAAATGTCTCTTGTGGGTGCATAGTCATATTACGATTAGACAATAAAACATTTTTGCTGATGAAAGTTGGTTTGAAGTGCAGGAGCAGAGGTTTCTATATGTGTGCCAAATAAGTGTCTAGGACATTGAAATACTGATAAGAAGAGTTCTTTGTGATTTGCAGATAAGGTTTCCAGTTGGTAACTGAATTTTCTGCAAGACCTTGCTCCTTCCCACACTTCAAAGAAAGCGAATAAATTATTCAGTTACAATAGTATTTTTGTGCTAGGGTGTTTAGGGAAATCCTCCGACATTAATCCCATAGAAAACATGGGCTGTTTGCAGAAGGATACTTGCAAAACTTGACTGTTGCACAAAAATATGCATGATAGTTTCTAATTGGAGTGCAGTACTTATCATTATGATAAACTTAAAATACCTGCTCAAAGCTTGTGGTGTCTATGAAAACTTGTGTATTGCAACTTATGAAACATCTATAATGTTTCTTAATAACTAATCAGTGCAAAAGAATATAAAATGTGCATGTTGTTGTGTTGCAGTTAATCAGTACCTGTGTCAAATTCAATAACTCTTATATTATTCACAATTCTTCAAAATTCACAAAAGCCTAATTTTATGTTTAAAGGGTGCAAAAGTGGAGGTGCTACTGGTTAATAATGAATATACTGTAAATGGTCAGTCAGATGTCCATTATACAAGCCTTCAACTTCATTGTCACATTGCAGCCATGTATGGAGCTTAATTCAAACTGTTTCAAAACCTGCTATGACTGCTATCAGTGTCTGAAGAGCTTGCTACCTTTCTACTTCAAGCTATTAAGATATAGGTACCAAAAGTTATCAAAGAGTCAGCCCCTCTCTCTCTCTCTCTCTCTCTCTCTCTCTCTCTCTCTCTCTCTCACCTTGAAACGATTGCATTAACCAATGATTCCAGTTCCATTCTGTTCCTCGGTCCTAGCAACAGATAAGTAGATACATAGCACATCAGATAGCGGTTTGCTTTCTTTTGCTTCTCGTATTGTCCTTGCAAGCAGAGACCAAATAGTTCTTTATCTTTTTGTCTTATAGTTAGTGAAATTTTAGGTATCATGCTGCCAAAAGTGAGTTTAAGATGAGAGAATTAAACCATTTGCACCTGATGCAATGAAAAGCTTGGGAGATATTATTTAATGCCAATTTTCCAAAAAGCAGGTGGCACAGGAATCTCCGACAATGGAAGAAAGAGAAAAAAAACAAAACATCATGCAAGCAGAGGTATGTGAAATTAAGAGAGACAGGGCAAGTATAGAAAGACAATATTTGAAGGGTCGGGGGGAAAAAACCAGGTAAGTCACTTTTTCATCGAAATTGAGATGTTGTCGCAGTCCGCTTCAGAGTGATCATGCGCATCTACTGAGAGGTCGGAAGTGAAAAAAAAGCAGGCGAGTCAGGAGAAATTAGCACTCAAAGTTTCGCTATTAGGAGAAAGAACTAGGGAAGTCAAGCACAAAACTTGCTTTCTCTCAAGTTGTACAAATATTGACTCTCCTGGTTTTTTCCCCTGACCCTTCATTTGAGGCTGTTGAAGATGCAAAGTTAGGTTATTTCCTTGATTCTTCACAGTTCACACAATTATTCACCTGTTATTTTCCTAGTCTTTTCTTAAATAATTGCAAAGAATATGGAAATTTATTAAACATCTCCCATGGTAAATTATTCCAATACCTAACTCCCCTTCCTATAAACAAATACTTGCCCCAATTTATCCTCCAATATTCTAACTTTATCTTCATATTATAATCTTTCGTACTTTTAAAAACACCACTCAAATTTATTAGTCTACTTATGTCATATCATGCCATATAGTCAAGCAGCTCATCTCCTTTCTCTCAAGTCTTCCCAGCCCAAACTTTACAACATTTTTGTAACACTACTATTTTGTTGGAAATCACCCAGAACAAATCGAGCTGCTTTTCTTTGGATTTTTTCCAGTTCTCGAATCAAGTAATCCTGGTGAGGGTCCCATACACAGGAACCATACTCTAGTTGGGGTCTCACCAGAGACTTATATGTCCTCTCCTTTACATCCTTACTACAACCCCTAAACACCCTTGTAACCACGTGCAGAGATCTATACCCTGTATTTACAATCCCATTTATATGATTACCCCAATGAAGATCTTCCCTTATATTAACAGCTAAGTACGTTCAGTGAGCCCCATAAGGAACTTTCACCCCATTAACGCAGTAATTAAAACTGAGAGGCCATGAACCTGCTACGCTGGCGTAGCAGGGAGAGAGGTAATACTCACACGTGGTACGTCCCAGGTGGCGGATAGGGGGGTCCTAACCGCCTTGCTGGCGGACTTGAGGGAAATTAAATACCTCTCGCAGACCACACACACACCCCGTGTGGGTGGGGGAGCCAGACGAAGAATTCACCCACGGTATCCCCTGCCTGTCGTAAGAGGCGGCTAAAAGGGGCGACCAAGGGATGATCCAATTAGAACCATGAAACTAATTTTAATTAGTACCATCACGCTGGGACCACCATGGGTTGCATTTACTTCCGCATAGTACCACTATGTTAGGTACGCAATAGGTTTGTGATTAGTAGCAACAGTGTGTGAATCAGGATGTGGGTCCTACAGTACCTGTGATTCGTACCCCTATATGAGCGACACCATGGGATTAGCAGCACCATGGTTCTGCCTTACCTATGTTCAGTTCCCAGTATGTGAGGAATTCCACGGGATAGTAAGAGTCCCTGTGGTTAGTCTATTTATGTGAGGAACGCCATAGGTTTGCATTGCCTTTATAGGTTTGCGTTGCCTGCAAATAGTGCTGCAATGTGCGAAACACCATAGGTCTGTGTTACATGTGCGCATTACACTACCTGTGACTAGTACCATAATGTGTGGAATACCGCGAGTCTCCGCTACTTTTGATTAGTACCGCAACATTACACATAGCATGGTTCTACTTTCCCAGCGATAAATACCATTATGAGAGGCTGATGACCTGGGACCCGTTACGCCTATATGCATAATCGATTCAGCATCATGCTATAGAAGCAGTCCCTTGGTCAGTAATACAGAGGTGGCCAAAATATTATGGTAAAGCTGAAACATCATAAACTGTTTTGAAATTCTTTGTTTCATGGTCATTTTCATGCAATTAAAGAACATAAAATTATTCTGAGGGGAATGTGCAGTGTCTGAAGGTAAGTTTGAGCAGTGTCAGAGAAGATTAAATTGTTTGGATTGGCTACAATGACTGCAAGAATATGACAGTTGACAATCGGTTGTGTTTCTATGGTTTTACATAAGTTACCTTCATTAGAATTTCTTTAGTGCTGTGTTGATTTGTGTGCTTGTTAGTCATCCTCAGTTGTTAAAAGTGTGATTAAGACCTTCACTGAAGTATTTGGAGTTAATTTCATATAACAGATTAGCTACCAAGTGAGTGGTTTCACCCCACACATTCATAGAATAACATTTTTAGGTTATGGGGAAGAAAAAGGACATTTCACGCCAGACAGTTGCCATTGTGAGGACACTTCTAGAAGAAGGGCACTACACACAGCAACAAATTGCTACCAGACTCAGGATCTCACAACAGACAGTGAGTAATATTAAAAAATCTGAGTTGAAAAATGTTGTTTATCATCAGCAACGCACTGGTAAACGTGGGAGAAAACGGAAATTGAGCCCTAGAGTCCAGAGAAAGTTAAGAAATATTGTTGTTTCCAATCGGAAAGCTACCAGTAAGCAGCTCTCTGTGCAGCTGGAGGATTATGGTGTGAAGGTGTCACCCAGAACTATAAGGAGAGAGCTGTGCTTCGCAGGCCTGCCAGCACGTCGACCCCGACCCAAGCCCAAGATCACCCCTGTGATGGCTATGTTGGGGAAAATCCTTGCAGAATTGGACTGTTGATGACTGGAAAAAGGTATTTACTCAAACTGACACAGTAGTACACATTTCCATAAAATAAACTCATTTCAAAAGTATGGTTTGGAAAATTTGTGAGTTTTGTCCACAAGGCTGCCATTTTTTTTTGTGAATATCTTTAGAAATTTTTGCAATGTTGTGTGTGGTAGTGGTGAAAGGCTTTGTATTTTCTTACAGGTGTGCTTCAGTGACGAATCAATGTTCTGTGTCACCGAGGAAAGCAGCCAGTATGTGAGGAGGAGGGAATTGGAGGAGTTTCATCAAGACTGCGTACGTCAAACAGTGAAACATCCGACATCCATTATGGTCTGGAGTGTTTTTTCATGGAAGGGTACAGGAAGTCTGTACATTGTTGAAGGTTCTATGAACCAAAGACAGTATGTAAAGGTACTGCAAGAGAGACTTCTGCCTCAAATGAGAGAGTGGTTTAATGGTGATGATTGTTTCTTCATGCATGATGCAGCACCATGCCATAAGGCCAAGAGCGTGGCCGAGTTTTTGGAGGAAAATGGTGTTTCTGTGCTCCCATGGCCTGGGAATAGCCCAGATATGAATCCTATAGAAAATCTCTGGGCAATAGTTAAAATGAAAATAAGAATGGAGAAGGTCAAAACAAAGGATGGTTTAATAGAATTACTGACCCAAACGTGGTCACATGATCCAGTCATTCAAAACAGTTGTCAGAAACTAGTAGAAAGCATGCCTAATAGAATAAAACTGTTAATTAAGGCTAAAGGAATGCAAACTAAATACTAAGAGAATTGTAAAGTTCCACTGGAATGCATTTGGCGTAATTTGCAATAAAGAATGTGTTTTTTTTTAGCTTTACCATAATTTGGCCACCTCTGTACTATTGTTTTGTGCCAGCTTCTGTGCATGTGAGGCACTGTGAGTCAGATCCACTGATCGATTTAAATTCATATCTGTCCATCCATTCATTCTTCGTCCTCATGCTTTGAATTCTGGTCAGTGGAGGATTTTGGAATTTTAAGTTGTCATTTCATTTCGTCTCATTTCGTGCCATTAGGGACCATGACCTCAATGTTAGGCCCCTTTAAACAACAAACATCAATCATCAATCAAAACTGAGAGGACTTTTCTTATTAGTGAAACTCACATCCTGCCTTTTACCTTTATATATCATCGTACTGTTACCTGCTGCCCATTTCACAGCATTTAAAAGGTCTTTTTGCAGTTGCTCACAATCGTGTAACTTATTTCTTTATACAGAGTAACTTCATCCACAAAATTCCTTATCTCCGATTCCAGTTCTTTACTCATATCATATATATATAAGAAAACATAAAGGTCCAATAATACTGCCCTGAGGAATGATTACAGGATCAGATAAAGCTTCACCTACCCTAACTCTCTGAATTCTATTTTCTATAAATATAGCCAGCCATTCAGTCACTCATTTGTCTAGAACAATTGCACTCATTTTTGCCAGTAGTCTCCCATGAACTACCCAATCAAATGCCTCAGAAAGGTCAATACAGTACAGTCCATTTGAACTCCTGAATAATCCAAGATATCTGCTATATCTTCCTGGAATCTTACAAGTTGAGCTTCATTTTAACCATCTTTCCTAAACCCGAACTGCCTTCTATCGAACCAGTTATTAATTTTGCAAACATGTCTAATATAATCATAAAAAATGCTTTCCTAAAGCTTACATGTAACACATGTTGTGATGTTTGGAACATCACAGCATGTGATAAATTATTGAACTGTGTAATTGTATATATATTTACATAATATATATATATATTTAATCACTGGTAGATCATTTTTAAATTTATATATATATATAATTCGCTGGGGCCATCAAGGACCCCGTTAAGTCTTGTTGCATTTGACACTGAACTTGGCCTTCTTTAGAGCCCAAATTTCCCTCATTCTTTGTGAGTGGGCCTGCTTACGCTCCTCTGTCCAAGGGGCACCGTGTCTTCTCTTCGGTTGCTCGTCTCGGTTTAGCCCGTTCGTCAATATTTTCTTGCGGAAGAGATCTCTGTTAGAGGCGTCTTCAGCTGAGATATGTAGCATTTGCAGGTCTTCTTTGGTATTTCTAAACCAGGGAATTGTGGTTTTGGGGTTTGAATCAAAAAAGTGAAAGATTTCTTTAGTTAACTTTCTTCCGTCCATTCTTTTCAGATGACCGTAAAATCGTGCCCATCTTTTTCTGATTGTGTCGGTAATTTTCTCTATTTTGCTGTAGACTTCCTTGTTGGATCTCTTTTGATGGATTCCATTTCTGTACTTTGATCCCAAGATTCCTCTCACAATTTTGCGTTCTCTTTTCCCCAGTTCTTCAAGGAGTCCTTTGTTGGCATTTAGAGACAGGGTTTCGGCTGCATATAGAACTACTGGCTTCAGAACTGTTTCATAGTGACGTATCTTGGTGTTTTGGGAAAGGCATTTTTTGTTGTAGATTGTGCGGGATGTTTGGTAGGCTATTTCCAGTTTGCGTACTCGCTCCTGAAGTGCTTTGTCCAGTCCATTTTTCATGATGATCTCACCCAGGTATTTGAATTTGTCTACTCGGGTGATGTCCCCGTATTTTGTATGGAGTTTTGGTGGAGCCTCTTTGATGTTAGTCATTACTTCTGTTTTCTCAAACGATATCTGCAAACCAGTTTGTTCGGCAATTTCCTTTAAAATTTCAACTTGAGCTCTAGCGGTTTCTATGTCGGTTGAGAGAACAGCAATATCATCGGCAAATGCTAAGCAGTCTGTTGCGATCCCCTTGGATTTGGTTCCTATTCTCAATGGACTGTAGTTGGTTTCCTGTAATCTCACCCGCCAGGTTCTGATGATCTTTTCAAGAACACAGTTGAAGAGTATCGGGGATAGCCCATCACCTTGTCGGACTCCTGTTTTGATGTCAAAGGAATGCAAGAGACATCCGTGGAACTTCACCTTGGATTTTGTATCGGTCAGGGTGGCTCTAATTAATGCCAGCAGTTTCAAATCGACTCCAAATTCATTTAAGATGTTTAGCAGGACTTCCCGGTCAATGGAGTCGTACGCTTTCTTAAAGTCCACAAAGACAGACACATACTGCTTGGATCTTAGTGTACAATATCTGATGATCGTTTTGAGATTTTGGATCTGTTCAGCTGTTGAGCGACCTTTTCTGAACCCTCCTTGGTATTCACCTATTTGATGTTCGACTTGTGCTTCCAAACGCTCCAGGATGGCAAGTGATAGAATTTTGTAAGTCACGGGTAGCAAAGATATTCCTCTGTAGTTGTTGATGTTCTTCATGCTGCCTTTTTTGTGTAATGGATGGATCAAAGCTATTTTCCAATCTTCGGGTAGGGTCTCCTTGTTCCAAATTTCTTCTGTTTGCTTTTGCAAGATATCAAGTGATTCTTCTGGGGCATATTTCCATAGTTCTGCTACTACTGAGTTTTCGTCCGGCGCTTCGTTATTTTTGAGACGGGCAATGTGGCGCTTGATTTAATCTCTGTCGGGTGGTCTGGAACCTGGGTACCTGAGTAAGGGTTCCTTGGTCTCAATGGCGCTTTGCGGTTTAGAGCAATTAAGTAAATTCTTGAAGTAATCTGCCAGAATGCTGCAATTTTCTTCTTTTGACGTCGCCAGTGTGCCGTCCGTTCGCTCAAAGCATAGAGATGGTGGTTTATAGCCAGTGAGTTTGCGTTTGAAGGCTCTGTAGTACTCTCTGCTTTCATTCTTCCTAAAGTTTTGTTCTATCTTTTCAATGAGAGATTTTTCGTATTTACGTTTCTCAGTTCTGAACACCCTAGCTGCTTGGGCACGTTGGGTTTTGTAGGTTTCCCAATCATTTTCTAATTTTGTAGAGTTGTACTGTTTCCACGCATTGAGTCTTTCTTGGAGGACTGATTCGCAGGTACTATTCCACCAGGCATGCTTTTTGCTTCTCTTGATTTCTGCAATGTCTTTGGCGGCCTCAACAAGGAGACTTTTGGCGTTGTTAAAGTCACAGTCATTTGGTCTAGCCTTCTCCTGGAACTCC
This sequence comes from Anabrus simplex, assembly GCF_040414725.1. Taxonomy (NCBI): domain Eukaryota; kingdom Metazoa; phylum Arthropoda; class Insecta; order Orthoptera; family Tettigoniidae; genus Anabrus; species Anabrus simplex. The sequence continues at coordinate 258,985,749 of NC_090270.1, read as the reverse complement.
TCGACACTTTGCCGAAGTTTATCATTGACGAAGCGTGTGATCTGTTTGGTTGTCTTCCTTGTGTTTGCGGGAATTGGTTTGAATTTGATAAGAGACATATAATGATCTGAGGCCACATTGATGCCTTTCTTTACCTTGACATTCATAATCTCAGGGCTGTTTCTCCTGGAGATCGCAACATGATCAATTTGGAACTCTCCGAGAGCTTGGACAGGAGAACGCCAAGTCATTTGCTTTCTGGGTAGATGGCGAAAGTGGGTTGACATGACCTGCAGGTTGTGATTTTCGCAAATGGTCACCAGTCTTTTGCCGTTGGGATTGGTTCTTTTGTGAGCAGGGTAATTTCCTATAACTTTCTTGTACTTCTGTTCACGACCTAGTTGGGCATTGAAGTCACCCAAAAGAAGCTTGACATGGTGTTTGGGGATTTTGTTCAATTTTTCATCCAGTAGGTCCCAGAAATTATCAACTTCGTCTGGATCACATTTGTTCTTATCGTTTGTAGGAGCATGTGCGTTAACTAGGGCATAGGTTTTGTTCGTGCATTTATTTGTGAGTATAGACAATCTGTCATTCACAGGTTCGAAATTTGCAACCGATTTAAGGATCTTGGTTCTAACAGCAAACGCGGTTCCAAGCATCACAGCTCCATTGAGGATTCCTTTTTGCGCTTTGCTCTTGAAAAATCGGTAGCCTTCAGATTCAAAAATCTCTTCATCTGGGTACCTTGTTTCCTGTAGGGCCACTATGGATATCTGATTTTCGTGAAGAGCTTTGGTGAGGGTTTTCAGCTTGCCAGTTTGTGTAAGTGAATTTATGTTGAAAGTTGCTAGGAAGGTTTTAGATTTTGGCCTGAGTTTTTGACTCTTCGGGGTACACCGAGACGCTCCAACTCGTCTCTTGTATGATGTCGAGTCTCCCCCAGAATCCGAACGAGACTCGTGCGCCGTGGCGTTCACGACGAGGGATTTATCCGAAGATTTACCCCCTGGGGTATGTTTCTTGAAATGTTGTGCCATCATGCTTTTTGACTTGACTTTGCTTTGGACGGGTACCAGTCCTTTTACAACTAGGGTTGTTAGCCCTAGAGGTTGCCTCAAGATGTTTTCTGGCTTCTGGTCATGTACCAGTCTTCGCCGTAACCCTGGCAAGGGACCAGTTTTTTTTTCACGGTGGTATTTTATTTCCCTACTACCCTCTGACTCTGCTGGCGGCAGAGCCAGCGAGCTTCCCCAATTCCAATGGGACGCGCCCGATGGAGGTAACCGGTAAATCCCCACACGGGTGTGTGTGTGTGTGTGTGTGTGTGTATATAGGGTTTTAATCATCCATTTCACATCATTTCATTTCTTTGTATCGCGGCTATAACGCATTCTGAACGAACCACATATTGGGTAAAGTATTTCAACATCATTCATATTAATAGCTTGCAGTAAATTTTTCAATAGCCGTTGTGAGGTGACCAGAGTCAGCAGGCTAATTTCAGCAAGTTCGCTACCTGACGCTTTGATTTCGCGGGAATGTTTAGGCTATGTGAATGGACGTAATGAAGCAACGTGATGGATTCACAGCAATACATAGGAGAAGGGATGAGACCTCGAATCTTACTGGACCATGTGATACGGCTGATGGAGGGAGACTTTTGAACCGATATACTTCGAAGACAAGAGCTGGAGAGGACATTCTTTTTCTTACTCTGAGACACAGAGACACTCTTGGAAGACACTCTTACTACGATTCTACGTCTGCACATTGGAGAAGATTTTAACTTAGTTCACTTGGCATCTGAGTATATACTACTCAAAAGTTACTCTCATTGGGACCTGTTATCTCAACGACGAGAGGTAGTCAACGGGAGACCGGTTTTGACTAGTATATGGGAGGAGAGCTTTTATTACGAATTTAGTTACGCTACTGTTCCGTAATACGGAAGAATACAAGTGTATTCTCTCCATGAACATAACCCATGGTGGTTTTGCATTTAAAATTAGGACTCATTACGACTTTATGTAAGGAGTACAGTAGGAAGTGTTAAAGGCAGGAAAGTCTTATTACAGCTAGTGTATTATGCACGAAGCATAAGTAGGATTGGAATCCAACAACAGATGAGGCAGTTGGTACAACAGATCCATTGATCATCAGCTTCAAGACAACAGAGTCTACAAATGCTGAGCTTATGGCATAAGTTGCTGCAAGTCTTCGTGCAACAGTTCATTTTCTTAGAGTTAATTTCATTCAATTTTTCTTTTGTTCCCTAAGTTCAGATTTCGTTAATACGCCGTTACGTCACGTTTTTCATCCTAATAAATAGTTGTTTTAATTTGTATTTTATGAAATGATTATTAATGATCCTTAAATTCCAAGTTAGTGTACTTAATGGTTAGTGTGTCCCATCACCCTACCCCTGGGAGTTTTTCGAGTCTCATGACGTATTATTATTATGATTATTATTATTATTATTATTATTATTATTATTATTATTATTATTATTATTATTATTAATTATCAACTATCATTTTCAAGCCATAAGCTTGAAGGCTGGCGCCCATGGGATATTGTTTATTGAGAAACAATGAGATATAATTTATTTATATTACTATTAAAGTGACCCGCCACGTTATAATTTTGTCACACATCTGTGGGCCGAGTGGGTACGTCACAATGTCAAACTGACTGGCCTGTAATTTTCAGCTGTACGTCTATCACCCTTTCCTTTATACACATGGGCTACTGTAGCAAGTCTCCATTTGTTATAGCTCCTTCAGACAAATATTTAATCAAATAAGTACTTCAGATATGGTATAACATCCCAAACCCACTGTCTTCAATACATCTCCAGAAATCTTATAAATTCCAGCTGCTTTTCTAGGTTTCAACTTCTGTATCTTATTGTAAATGTCTTTGTTATCATTGGTAAATTTCAATACTTCGTTGTTATTAGTCACCTCCTCTATCTGGACATTTTCCTTACATCCAACAATATTTATATACTGCGGACTGAATACTTCTGCCTTTTGAAGATCCTCGCATTACACACTCCCATTGTTCATTAATGATTCCTGGAATGTTCTCCTTAGAATCTGTTTCTGTTTTAAAGTACCTATACATATCGTTCCATTTTTCACTAAAATTTGTATGACTGCTATCACATTTATTTTTAACTACAACATAAAACAGCTTTGTGATCACTAATACCATATATTACTTTGGTTTCTCTATAGAGCTCGTCTGGTTTTACCAGCACCACATCCAGAATATCTTCCCTCTAGTTGGTTCCAGTACTTAATGATTCAACTGTCCTTCCCAGATTGACTTGCTTACCATTTGTTGATCCTGTTTCCTGTGGTTCACATTACCTTTCCAGTTGACATTTGGCAAATTGAGATCACCCACTACAATGATGTTCCTTTCCATATTATTTCCCACTTAGCTGATTATCTTGTATATAATTCCTAATCAGCATCCGTGCCACCCTTTCCAAGTCTGTACACTCCAAAATCATAAAGTTACCTATTTTCTTTAGAAATGAGCCTTACACCTTGAATTTCATGTTTGTCATCTTTTACTTTTTTATAGCATACAAATTCTTCTTTCACTAGGATAAATACTCCCCCTCCTATCATTCCTATCCTATCTCTACGATATAAACACTCCAGTACTATAAGAAAATTTCTGCATCCATTATATCATTTCTCAGCCATGATTCAACTCCTATTACAATATCTGGAAAGTATATCCATTAATTTACGTCCTTCTATTCCTTCCTTTATAATTTACAGTTCAACACTAACATTTTTATGTCATCCTTAATTAACTTCCAGATCCCTGTACCCTTATCACTGCTCCCTAGTCCACCCTGTTTCCCTGAATGCACCTACCTATAACCCATCTAAACAAACTTCCTAACTTGTAAATACCACTGCGATGTTAGTGTAGGCCATCTGAGCACATATCCCTTTTTCCTAGCCACCCATTAGTATCTACAAATCTCACTCCCAGTTTCCCACATGCCCACTCCATAATCTCATTTAAATCCCCAATCACCTTGCAGTCAGTATCCCTCTTCCACTATATTCCACTGATAACAATCTCCGCTTCTTTAAACCTCACCTGTGCCGCATTTACCAGATCCCTCTCATCCCCCAACTATGTTGGTACTTATACCTGCATACCTTCGTTCTTGGCACAAACGTGAAACACTTCCACCTTCTCCTTTCCCTCCTTCTCTTCTACTTTCCTCAACATCTGCCTTAACCTAATTCCTGGATAACTCTTTACCCTGGTTCCCTTTCCTCCACACACCTATCCTACATGTATAACAATAGAATCTCCCATGACCAGAGCTTCAATCCGACCCACCTCATTTGTTCCCCTTCCCTCTTGGTCAGCTCTATCTTTCCTGACGGTTGCAGAAGCTACTTCCTCCTCCCTTTTCTCTCTCCCATGACCCTGCTCCACCTGTCTTTTCCTATCCTCTACTCTACATTTCCTTTCCTTCTACTTCCACACTTCTCAGCAAAACTTTTCTGTTCCTCATCTTCCTTCTCTTGTTCTACCTGCAGCGACTCATACATTTTTCTCACAAATACCTGCCCTGAATTCTGGTCCTGAATAGAGTCCTTAGCCTGCAATATCCTTCCCCTTAAAACATCAGACCACCTTCTACAAATCCCTTCTTTCCTTCCCGTCCCTCTTGTACACCTACTGTATTTTGTACATTGTTTAAGGGAGGCCTACCTTCCTTCCTGTCCTCTGAGAGAATCCTAATTATTCGTAATATCTCCCTCAGTTGAGATCAGTTCACATTTTTTCATGTCTTCGCACAAAAGGGATTGTTGCTTTATGTTGCACCACTCATACATGTTAAACATTTAACGTTACTTTTGCAAGAAACAAATGTTTAGATTATATGAAAGTCAATTGGGAGATGAAGTTATTACTATTTATAGACGATATTGTGGTCCGGGGAACAAACAGCAACAGCTTGATGCACTGAACAAGGAAATTGAAAAGTATGGTATGAAAATTAAGGCAGAGAAAAGCAAGACCATGTTGAAATCAAGAGGAGAAAGTCATTGTGAAAATTGGTGGTCAAAGCCTTGAAATTGTGAAATTGTTGACAGTTTCAAATACTTCAGGAGTGAATTAATGCAGAATACTGGACATGTATTCATACTATTTTCAGAAGGCTTAATAGAGTTAAAAACTTCATCACTGATCCGTATTGAACTAATAGTTACAATGCTAAAAAGAGAAAGATGTTCCACCTATTCAATACAATAACACTGTTGCACGAATCAATGTAGCAACATATTTAATTTGTTATGGGACCGGTTTCGACATATGTCCATGTCATCATCAGCCTACACAAAAATGGCAAGAAGTCAACAAAATTGTAACACTAATGACACTTTTCTTGAATTAAAAATAGAAGTTCATGTAGAGGTTCTTGAGCACTCTTGCTGATCTTGAGGTTAAAAAATGATGCTCTATTGTTTAATTTGGTTTGAAGTGAATGTCTCTATGTTCCTTGCAAATCGTGTGTATTTGGTATGGACACCAACACCATATTGACTGTTGAGAGGGAGCAGCCTGCTACACTACATCTGATGAAAAGGAATTCCTATTCAAGTTATGAATGTTCCCCTTCAGCAAACCATTACCCATATTACTATTGTACAAAACATAATTTATAAACCAAGTGACTCGTCTATGCACATGAGAAACGCCAACTCTCAGATCAACTCAGGGACGTTTGGTTGCTGTAGGAGCAACGACATAGTTTGGCACCAACAGCAGCCGTTTTGAAGTGGCATTTGATTTCAATTTTGGATGTGTTGTTCAGACTTCATCAATGTTTTAAAATTTGGATTGTAAATTGAAACATACCAGATTGTTTAATTTATTATCTATTGTGTGTGAGCATATGTTTTTCCAATTGGATCGTGGCTGAAGATGACCCAGTGTATATGGGGTTGAAACTAGTCCCAATTATATAAAACACTGTACAAGCTAATTGTATTGAACAGGTGGACCCTTCTCTACCTTTTGATAGTATTTATCAGTTATCACATAATCAATAATTGTCTTTAATTTTCCATCCCAGCCATATCTAGTAATCTCATGGCTATCCCATTTTTTGAAGAATGCATTTTTTATTAAAATATTGTTGTTCCTTACGTATAAATTTAAAATATGTTCCCCCTCTACATTTCATGTTCCATATCATAAAGGGCCTATCACCATCTTGTACTACCTAGATCTATTGACCCTCAACTTGAGCATTCAGATCCTCAAAAATATATCATAATATTATCTTCTGGTATTTGATCTTCCAGGAACTCTATTTTCTCATCATCACTGCATCCTTGCAGAGGGGCATAAACTAGGACTGTTCTTCCCAAGTTTACTCTGGCTTTCAATATTCCACCAACTACAAAGGTAATATCTGTAACAGGTGTCATATATTTGTGGAGTACTAAACCTACTTTTCTTCATGCTTCCTTTATATTACCATGCCAGTATAGTTTCTAACCTCCCCTCAACAATTTTGAATTTATGCTGTTCTATTTTATCTTACTCAGTCCCAATATATAAATCTTCCTTCTTTCCATCATACCTATAATCTCTTCACTCTTGCCTGTCAAAGTTGTCATGTAGAGTTCCTGCCCTCAGTTTGTGTTTGTACTTTAGTCCAGACTGGGTATTTTTTCTGTCATTGATATTACTTCTTGTATTTCTAGGATTATCTTCAAATTCAGGATAGTTATCATTCTTTCCAAGGGTACACGAAGTTTGGCCTAAATTTGGTGTATTCTTCCATCTGAAGCTTGTTCTTAGATTGAAAGCAACAACAAAATAACACTCTTCTGCTGACTTGCTAAGCCTAACACATTGGAGGATTTTCTTTCAGGGTTTACTCCCGTAGTCTTAGAGGATCCCTCCTCCACCCACAAGGCAGTGAATACTTGTGTTCATCTGAAAACACCTTTCCAATTTATTTATTTAATCATATGGTTATTTTATACAATATATAGGCCTATACAAGGCAAAATCAAACTTTATAAAGTCCAACCTTCTCAGCCATTCAGTTAAACCGGGTGTGAGAGCGAACAAATCGTCAGGAGTGCCAGGGTACGAATGAAGAGGACGGCTTGGACCAGGTGCTCAGTCGTCTGTTCTTCCAGGTTACAATCACATATTGGTGAACTGATTCAACCCCACTTGTACCTGAAATAATTGCAACAACCATGTCCAGTCCTTAACCTGTTGATACGGCACCAGAGGTTCCTCGGTAGGTCAAAACCGTTTAGCTTCTTTGTGGGATCAAGATGGTGGACACTTGTTCCCAATGTTTTTGTTGACCACTCATGCTTCCAGCTTTCATTTAGGTTAAGTCCATCTGCAATGAGTAACAAAGAAATGCACAATAGTGAATACATCCCTCACATAGGATTGGTATCAGGAAAGGCATCCATATCAAGTGCCAAAACCAGGTAAATGGTAAAAAGCCAGGAAGAAGAAGATAATATTTTTCTAGGGTCTCCGCAGTATAATTGTAAAGGTATTGAATGTTTCATTATAAAAATTACACTCTGTAAGAAAAATCAGATCTATTATATTAATACTCTCAAAATAATAAAATGATAAATTTGAATTGGTCAGTGGAGAAAGGAACTACATCATTATTTTTTCTATGTTTTCTGGAGAAACCAAAAGCAGAATTGTGAAAAAAAAACAACATTGTGCTGAACAAATTAACCCTTTAATGCCAAAATTATTTCCCTCTGTTTTCTTTGTAATTCATCTCAATCACTTCTAGTCCATAGTAGAACATAACTACATAATATTGAGCTTGTACTTTTAACAGTTTTGTTGGCAGGTTCCATGTTCATATGATCACACTAGGTGCATGTGTCAGCATTTTAGCCTATATAGCACTTTTACCTGGAGATTAATATGAAATAGTTTTACCAATGAAGGCTAAAGAAGTAATGTACAAGGGATATTACTCACCTATAATGCCATATGCAGCAGAAACCTGGACAGTGATTTAGAGATAAGAGAGTAGAGTACAGGCAACTGAAATGAAATTCCTGAGGAGTATGATAAAGAAGACAAGGAGGGATAGAGTAGGAAATGGAAGCATACAAAAAGAGCTAAATGTGCCGATACTAAATGACAAATTGGAACAGAAAAGATTGTGGTGGTTTGGACATGTCAAGCAAATGAAAGAAGAAAGACTGCCAAGACAATCACTGGAAAGACAGATGACAAGGAAGAGGATGAGGAAGACCAAGATTATGATGGATGGACTTTGTGAAGAACAGTATAGGACAATGGACTGAAACACAATGTTGGGAGGAATGGTGGAGAGACAGGACAAAGTGGAGAGGAACTCTCTACTTGCCCCCACCCGGTGTTGGCTGGAAAAGGAGAAATAATAATGATGATGATGATGATGATGATGATGATGATGATGAGGAGCAGTTCTTTAATATTTATAGATTTTATGTATTGGTATGTATAAATTATGAAAGAAACACACTAAAACAAAGTGAAGATACAAATTTATGAAGAATATGCACTAAAGAAACTAATTATCCTACATGAATAATGCATTAATTATCACTACGTTTTTTTTTTAACTTACTGATTCTCTTAACGAATTACATACTTATAAGTGATCTAATTCACAGAAATGACTCGATAGACATACATATTCAAGAATTGTTTGCTTTATACGTTATGAAATATAAAAAAAACATGGAACATGAAGACCAACATTACACTTGATATATTTGGTACAAAATGTGCTGAAGTATTTCAGCGTCGTTGATTGTAGGGTGCTATAAGGCGATCAATGTCATCAAGGCATATATCATTACCAGGGAACGGATTTATATGTACTAATATTTATTGAAATATGTACATATATATTTATTTATTTTTATTCAAATATGGAATTATATATGGACTTAAAATTGCACATATAACATTCATTTCTATTTTATCAAAGTTCAAAGAAGCTAAACAAAGTAGATCTACATGCAACATAATGTTGCACTTCTCATTTTAATATAGGTATTTGAAGAACACACAATATTTTATTCTCTGTTACCAAAAGAATGGATTACAAAATGTTCTTTTAAGTGCTGCAAAGTGAATCTCCTCCTGTTATCTCTAAGGACAATTTTATATTGACTGAAACTGCGTTCAACATCGGAAGACGTAATGGGGGCATAATTCAACTTCACAATATCTGCTGGGGTTAAATCCAGTGTTAATTTTACACTTAAATCTCCACACAGCATCGCAGCAACCTTTGTCATTTCTTCATATCCGGGGTTATTTGAAAGCACAGTGGCCATCTTCATGTTTGCTACATCTGCAACTTTACCTGTACCACGATTTAGTTGTTCCACAGTTTTATTCACAATTTCACAACTTTCAGAAAGTGGGAGATGCGAGTTTTGGAGCCTTTTCAGTGTTTTTGTGATGCATAAAAAATTATGCTGAATGTAACATAAGTCATTTTTCACATATATGTTGCAAACAACTGTTTTCGCGGCTTCAATTGAGGCTGCATCTTCAGAGTCCATGGTATGCAGAACGTTCTTAATACAGTCTATATATATTCAACATAATATTCAATCGCTTGCAGCCACGTACCCCACCTAGTTAGAATCGGCTTAGGCGGCACTGGAATCTCTGGGTACATTTCTTTCAAAAGATGAACTCTTCTGTGGGCTTTGAGAAAAACTTTTTTCACTGAGGAAATCAGTAAATTTACCATGGGGTAACTGCCTTTTACCACTTCAGCCACACGACGAAAGGCATGTGCTACACATGTTAAATGAGTCATCTTAGGATATACAGCACATAATGCTTCTCCGGCGTTCATCATATAAGGTGCAGAATCGCTAATAAAAAGTAACACTTTATTATACTTAACGCCCTGTGGCCAGAGGTTACTCATAGCCTCACTGAACAGTTTTGCTATGGTTTTGTTATTGCACTTTTCTAGAACATCACAGTGTAACAGAATCTGTTCACAATAATCTTCGCTTAACAAGCCAGTGATTACGTTACCAATTAGTCTGCCTTCTTTGTCTGTTGTCTCATCAATGGAAACCGAAATTGGACCGTCTTTAATCTCTTGCCTTATCTTCCGAACAGTTTCATCGTATATGGCTGAACAGTACGTTTTTCTGAACGTTGACTCATCCGGGATGGATCGTTTGGTATATTTCTTGAGGAATTCCCTGAAGCGCTGATTATAAGAGAGGTATGTCAGCAGAGATGAGAGCACGGCAGAGATCGGTGTTGAACTCGAAAGTTACACTGGAAGTTGCTGGTTGTGTCAGAAACAACTGTCTCTGCTTGGAATCTCCTTGTTAGTTAGCCTGGTGTTTACTGGTTGAAACGTGCTGTTGCACTAGAAACATTTGAGTAGATGTCACTGCACAATGACACAAATTACAAAATAATATCTTACTGTCAGTTGATAAAACATCATCTTTAAATTCAGATACGCAACTTTTCAATTTTAAACTGGTTGACTGAGCTACTTTAGGCATATTGTAACAATGTTGATGTCTTCATTGAATATCAATATACAACTGCACACACAGAATGTACAAGAACACTATGATCCATCTCACTGCTAATTCAAACTGTGAAGACAGGTAGTGAACTAGATGGAGTTATGAAGCAATCGACTGGAATGCCCGAATTAACTAATCCAGAAACCACTAGCACATTGTCGTTGAATGAGATTTCCCTAGTTACGAAATTATGGCACAAACACAGTCGATGTTATGTAATGCAGCTTATCAGTGTTGTAAGTGTGATTCAGATAGTCACGGTACTGACCATCTGATCTCCACCACTTCCGGGCTCAACCTCTCTCTTTCTTCGCACCGCATATCAGCTTATTTTATCAGCCCAGACGTGGACAGGCGTGATAATGACCTGCACACCACTTAAAATATTAATTTTTCGAATATTGATTTTTAATTTATTTCTTCATTATTGAGATGACTGCTAATTTAATATAATTTAATACTTTTTAACCGAAATATGGACTATATTGATTTTAATGACGAAGAATATGGAACATATGTACTAAACTCCAAAATATGGAAAAATATGGAAAATGAAATACTCCATTTTTCAACTCCACGCGTCATGATTCGTAAAGATAATGCAAAATATAATTAATTTTATCTTCCTAAAGAGATATGCATTTACATATAAATCCGTTCCCTGATCATTACCAACACTGTTCTGCTGTATGCAATGTCTTGACGTAATGGGGTGGCCTCTTTCTATTGGCATTATTTCAGATTTCTGGTGTTATATTTGCATAACATGGTGACGGAATTCTAGATGTGACAAATCACATCCAGACTGCTTTAGAAGGAACCATGAATTGTGAACAGAAATGTCTAGGAGACTTGTGAACAGCGACCACCACCATTTCTTTCCTCGTATAACTACTCTATAGTACGACACAGTCTGGTCCACCCTGTTTGTACCACACATTTGACCACTGTAAGCTCCAAACACAGCCGGTCGCTTTACACGTAGTGACTTTCCTTTTTTCTGTCTGGGATTATCGTGTCACCATAGGGGTTCAACACCATGGCACTTTGATGCTATGGTAACCATGGATTTATCAACCCAATGAACAGTACTTTAGCTGCCTAAGTGCTTTGCCACGTTGTACTATGTTCCTTGACCCCCTCCCTTTTTCCTTGATACGTCACCCTCTCCTCTCTCACACTACCTCCGCTCACTACATCTCACCTTATTAAACTTAAGACTTAAACATACTACTCCTGCTAACTACACCTTATCTTATTAAACTTAAGGCTTAAACATCAGCTAACAACCATTTTACATCCCTCATCAAAGCCCCTAAAACAATTAACTTTTTTTTCCACACCTCACTTACACACAGACAAACAGTTTCCATTCCAAGTCCATTAGTTCACTCAGTTTCTCAATCTACAGCACCACACTTAAACACATCAAACCGTTAGACTTATCCCAGTTCTTCCACCTTATTAAACTTAAGACGTAAACATCAACAATCCATCCTTTTACAACCCTCATCAAGGCACCTTAAACAATGTTGTTGTTTTTTTAACTCTGACCTACTTTCATAGTTTCTATACTGCCAACATTTTCTCCTTAACTACAGCCCCACTTAATCTACCTTAATTACTGTTACATACACCTTCTTTATCCTCTCTCCTCACACAAATACACTTGTACAATCCAAATTTTTCCTCACCTAATTTACACATGGACAGACAGTTATCCATTCCAAGTCCATTAGTTCACTCAGACTTCTCATTACTTTATTATTATTATTATTATTATTATTATTATTATTATTATTATTACTAGCTTCCAGCTAAGCGTCATTTCAACCTCATCGATAAACTTACACTATATACCAACCTCTTAAATTTACACTACCTTCAGATCCTACTCAACCTCCCCTCTTCTCAACTGCTATGTAATTTTCTCAGGCTTTCCTTTGTTACCAACTCTTCTCATAAACAGATCTACTCTTGTATTCCTCTAGTCTTAAATCTGCTACATCCTACCATCCTACTACTCCTCAATCTACTTCACAACAATTTGCCCCGGGCGGATCACCTTTCCACAGGGCAAAGTGCTCTTCCCCCTCTCCCTAACACTACAGCCCCCTCTTCTGATATCATGGTCACCCTGATACCCTTCCCGCATCTACTCAGGGCGGAAATCCATTCCTCTGAGCAGAATGCCCTCCCCCTTAATCCCTCGGCATTATCTACACAACCCCTGTTATTCCCTCAGTTTCTTTATAAATCTACCTCTAGCCACATTTAAGAATTTCGCTATATTCGTTCCTTTCTCCCACTCTCTACATAACCAATATGTCATCTTATAGCTTTCCCCTACCTTATCTAGCTCCTCCTTACTTAGTAGTTTAATCTTTATCTGCTCCAAAGCTCGGCATTGATTGAAAATATGCAGGTCCTCCCACCTCTCTCCACATAACACACATCTATCCTTATTCTCGCTATCTACCCATCTCCTGTTTCTCGGAGCTCCCAATACCCACCAATACGGACCTCTCTTATCCCTTCTACCCTCAAACTCAGTTTTAGGGTTTATTACTTCCACCAATTTATTTAATACTGATAAAGAGACTCTCTCTCTCTACATTCCCTTATTAAACTCTCTCTTTCAATATCAAGTAGTCTTCCCTTTATCTTTCCCATGTCCATTTATTCCTACCTCCCCCCCCCCAAACATCTCCATATATCCCCAATCCAATCTGTTGTAACCATTTTTTGCACTTATTCACCCAGTAACCTTCATTCGTCATACCTTTCTGAAAACTAAGCGTTTCTTGTACTAATACCCCACCCTTCCCTTTCTCCAATCTAATCCAATACTTGAACACCCTCTTAGTTATTTCAACCTACATCGATTCTTTACAAACTAATCTGGCACCAGCATTGGCTGTACAGTTCGGGAGGTACACCATAATCTTACTAAATTTCACCACCACCTGGTTTAGTTCACCCCTGCCCTCCTCCATTCTCCATACTTCCACCCCAAATAGCATTTTGCTCATTACCAGCGATTTAAACATCGTCTTCTGAATTTTGTAATTAACATCTGGACATTTCTTTTCTAATACCTCCACTGTTGCAAGCGTAACCCTCTTCCTTTAAATTTAGCCATCCTACACTGTTCTTTCCAAGAACCACTCTTACTAATTATTACAACTAGATACTCAATTTTACCCCTTGGTCTAATTTCTTCCTGATCAAGCCTCCAGACTTCCTTATTCTTTCTCTCACCCCTTTTCCTACACACCATTATCTGAGTATTAGGCAGTACCATATGGCTGATAAAACAGGCATGAGGCAGTTTCTAAAAAGTAACTATGATCGGTGGAAAATGGTAAATAAAAATGTAAACAGACTCTGGGATGGGTTTAAAGAAATTGTTGAGGAATGCAAAAACAGGTTTGTACCTTTAAGGGCGGTAAGGAATGGTAAAGACCCATCTTATTATAATAGAGAAATAAAGAGACTAAGAAGGAGTTGCAGATTGGAAAGAAATAGAGTTAGAAATGGCTGTGGAAGTAAGGAGAAATTGAAGGAATTTACTAGAAAATTGAATCTAGTAAAGAAGGCAGCTAAGGATAACATGATGGCAAGCATAATTGGCAGTCATACAAATTTTAGTGAAAAATGGAAGGGTATGTATAGGTATTTTAAGGCAGAAACAGGTTCCAAAAAGGACATTCCAGGAATAATTAATGAACAGGGGGAGTGTGTATGTGAGGATCTTCAAAAGGCAGAAGTATTCAGTCAGCAGTATGTAAAGATTGTTGGTTACAAGGAAAATGTCGAGATAGAGGAGGAGACTAAGGCCAATGAAGTATTAAAAATTACATATGATAACAATGACATTTACAATAAGATACAAAAGTTGAAAACTAGAAAAGCGGCTGGAATTGATCAGATTTCTGGGGATATACTAAAGACAATGGGTTGGGATATAGTCCCATATCTGAGGTACTTATTTGATTATTGTTTGGTCGGAGGAGCTATACCAGATGAATGGAGAATTGCTATTGTAGCCCCTGTGTATAAAGGAAAGGGTGATAGACATAAAGCTGAAAATTACAGGCCAGTAAGTTTGACATGCGTTGTACGTAAGCTTTGGGAAGGCATTCTTTCTGATTATATTAGACATGTTTGTGAAATTAATAACTGGTTTGATAGAAGGCAGTTCGGTTTTAGGAAAGGTTATTCCACTGAAGCTCAACTTGTAGCATTCCAGCAAGATATAGCAGATATCATGGATTCTGGAGTCATCATATGGATTGTATCGCGATTGACCTGTCTAAAGCATTTGATAGGGTGAATCATGGGAGACTACTGGCAAAAATGAGTGCAATTGGACTAGACAAAAGAGTGACTGAATGGGTTGCTATATTTCTAGAAAATAGATCTCAGAGAATTAGAGTAGGTGAAGCTTTATCTGACCCTGTAATCATTAAGAGGGGAATTCCTCAAGGCAGTATTATCGGACCTTTATGTTTTCTTATATATATAAATGATATGAGTAAAGGAGTGGAATCGGAGGTAAGGCTTTTTGCGGATGATGTTATTCTCTATAGAGTAATAAATAATTTACAAGATTCTGAGCAACTGCAACGTGACCTCGATAATGTTGTGAGATGGACAGCAGGTAATCGTATGTTGATAAACGGGGTTAAAAGTCAGGTTGTGAGTTTCACAAATAGAAAAAGTCCTCTCAGTTTTAATTACTGCGTTGATGAGGTGAAAGTTCCTGTTGGGGATCATTGTAAGTATCTAGGTGTTAATATAAGGAAGGACCTTCATTGGGGTAATCACATAAATGGGATTGTAAATAAAGGGTACAGATCTCTGCACATGGTTATGAGAGTGTTTAGGGGTTGTAGTAAGGATGTAAAGGAGAGGGCATATAAGTCTCTGGTAAGACCCCAACTAGAGTATGGTTCCAGTGTATGGGACCCTCACCAGGATTACCTGATTCAAGAATCGGAAAAAATCCAAAGAAAAGCAGCTCGATTTGTTCTTGTCGATTTCCGACAAAAGAGTAGCGTTACAAAAATGTTGCAAAGTTTGGGTTGGGAAGAATTGAGAGAAAGAGGAAGAGCTGCTCGACTAAGTGGTATGTAAATACGAAGTATGTTACAAGTGTTTATTTATATATCCACCTATTCAATACAAACAGATCTTTTTAGAAATTAAATATTATTATAAAATGTTAAGGGACATGTTTCGCCCATATTAAGGGCATCATCAGCCTCAAATTCAAACCTGCATGGTGAAAAATCAGGATCCTGATTGCTCTTACAAGCCATAAAAAGAGGATATCGTTATAGGTGTCAGTCTAAACATACAAAATATTAGAATATCCTTGGCTAAAATTGCAGTATCAAGCTGCATGTCATAAGTTCACATGAATGTACTTTCCGGAGCATTGAAAAACTTGTTGGGGAGGGCAGTAAACAGCTCAGTCTTTATAATGAAACAGAAATGTGCCTCCTTGAAGATGATAAGAAAAAGCAAAGCTGATACACTGTTACAGATGTCAATATCGTATGTTGTGATAAGACAACAGATCTCTTAAATGGCTGTTCAGCTGCCTATAGTCTATTTAACTGGCTGAAGGAGTGAAAGTCGAATGTGTTATGATAAGATAACAGTCTTCCTTACGTAATTGTGGGAGCAAGGAAAAAGCATTCGGTTGTCTATAGATGTATTTATCTTATTTGAAGGACGAAAGTCGAAGGTTTATCGACGTTGATAGAGCTCTTTGGTGTGAAGTCTGTAACAAGAGGAGAGTGAATGCTTAGGAAGGTATTTTTGAAGAGAATGTGGGTTTAAAGAAAGGTAAAACATGGAAAATGTATAAAAATCAGTTATGGAAAGGTTAGTTGAAGAAAAGTAACGTTATGTGTAGGTTCATTTATTTCTTTGACTGTTAATGCAGTTGCTATGGTAGCGTTGAATGACTGACACTTGTACTTCTGGTATTGTATCGATGTGAGATTGGCGGAGGAGGGTGTGGTTGAGGGGAGGGGGTAGGCGGAGCGTTAAGTTTGTGTTGTTGGTTGCGAGAGATTTACATGGTCGGACAGGGAGGGAGTTGTGTTGGGTTGCGGGAGAATTGTGGGGGCGGGCATGAAGGGAGTCAAGTTAGTATTGAATAGGTGGATATATAAATAAACACTTGTAACATACTTTGTATTTTCGTACATTTCAATACGGACCTAACATGAGAATTATAACATGTAAGTGGTATGTTCCGAGCTGTCAGCGGAGAGATGGCGTGGAATGACATTAGTAGAGTCTTTCTTACATTTACTCTGAGACCACTTCCTAGTATACTCAACTACCTTGTCCAACCCTTTTTGCAACCCACTTGCCATCAAAGCCAAAATCAATAGGTTATCCACGAATAGCAATCCTGGAACCTCCGTTTTCCCTATCCAAGGACATTGCCATGCCTCTCCTCCATGGCCCTCTAAAATATTATTTATAAATAATATAAATAATATTGGGGATAGCTTACACCCATGTCTCACCCCGCTCTTCGATTCAAATACTTACTCATCCTTCCATCCTGCAATTTAATCATCACAAACACTTCCTCATATATTGTTTCTATTGCCACCCTCATTTTCTTCAACATGCCAATCTCCCTTAATCTCAAAAATAGCGCCTCCCTACCGACCATATCGAAGGCTTTTTCTAAGTTGATCGCTGCTACATATAATTCGCGCCCTGCTATCCTCACATACTTTGTGATCAAGGTGTCTAGAATCCAAACATTATCAACTGTGTTTCTTCCTTTCCTAAATCTATTTTGAAACTCGGATATCCTACCATACTATTCTGCCCAATTTGTTATCCTATTTGCCAAAACCCCTGTGTACCCTTCGACAATGCATCCAAGAGTGTAATTTCTCTATAGTTGTTAGGATCGCTACTAGCCCCTTTATTTTTATGAATGAGGCATAATACCCCCTTCCTCCTTTCCCTCGGAAATTTCCCCTATCCAGCAACCTATTAAAGAATTTCACAATCCTTCTCAACATCAGTTCATTTGCCCCAACCTCCTTCCACACACTATTGGAAATACTGTTCACATCTCCTGCAGCCTTGGGTCTAGCATGTTTTAATACTGTCATTACCTCCTGCACTGTTATCTCCTCATCCAATATTGGAATTACAACTTCCAATTCCCTTCTTACATATGACTTGTCTATTTCTCTACCCAATTTCCTCTCCCCTTCTAAAAGCCTTTTAAAATGCCTAAGCCACTCGTTTTCTCCTATTTTATTCCCCTTCCCTACCGGTTTTGTTCTTCTAATCGTGTTTATTGATTCCCATATCCTCTCATATTTCTTCTCCCTACAATATCTATTTATTTTTTCAGCTTCCGCCTCCTTCCATCTTTTCTTTTCATTCAATACCTCCTTATATTCCCTTTTCAATTTACAATATTCCTTCCTTTTTTCTTGCTCCCCCTCCTTCCTAAACTCCGCCAGGGCTCTCATTACAACCTCACGTTTTCTCCTGCAGTCTTCATCAAACCATTCATTCATTTTGTTCTTTTTTCCCTCTACCCTTCTCACTTTCTTCCCCACCCTCCATACAGGGAGTTCTATTAATTTTAACACGCTGTCCATATCATTTCCTTCTGCCACCCTTTCAATTCCTACCCTTAATACTCCCTCCTCTTTCAAATCCCGTCACAATTTCTCTTTCGCATTATTATCCCATACATACTTCCATCCTCCATTCCTATATCTCTCCCTACTTTCCTCCATCTTTCCCTTCACATCAGCAACCAAAATTCTCAATTTTATTTTGATAGGCATATGTTCTGTTAACCCGCATTCTGACACCTCAAAAATTATTCTCCTTAAAACTATCTCTGAGCTTATTCGTATATCCACTACACTCCCTCCATTTGTTGTAATATATGTCAAATCTCCCAGACTATCCCCCTTCATCCACCCATTTAAAATAAATAAATGTTCTATAGCACATAATTCCAACAACCTTTCTCCATAACTGTTTACACCATTATCCTTACTTGCAGCACCCCGCCTACTTTTACTTCTTTTCCGTACACCGGTCCCTATTGCTTACTCTCGCATTCCAAATTCCCCAATAAAATCATCCCATCTTCTACATACAGCCCTTTAATTATGTTTATTTCTTCAATCAGTTCATCAAAAAAATGTTTATTTGCATAAACTGAATCACTCAGTTATAAAGCAGGGCCAGACAAATTGATTCCTCTGCTCCCTTCCCCATTTTTACTCTCAGCCACACTACCCCCTCTACCCTACTCTGTAACATCGCCACCCATTCAGCTACCTCATTTCTTATTAGAACTACTATGCCCCCTGGGTTTCAGCCCTTCTTTCCTATTTTTTTTCTTAACACATTGACTACCCTATAACCGTCCCATGTAATTTTAACCCCTTTCCCTAACCACGTCTCCACTAGAGCAATTATCTCAAAATCTTTCACTAAATTTACAATTTCCCTATTCCCTAACTTCCCCATCAACCCTTCAATATTCAACTCCCCTATCACCATCTCTAGTTATTTATTTCCTCCCCCTCCCTCTCTATACTTCTGTGTTTCACCACTTCCCCCTTACTTCTCGTAATTCTTCTTTGTGGTTCCTCCCCATCCCTCTCCCCTTCTTCTCCCCCCCCCTCCATCCCTTTTTCCGTGCCAGAGCCTTTTTCTCCTCCCCATAGATCTTTTAAACTTAACGCTCTCCCCTTATTCATCGCCTGATTTTTCTCCAAGTTTCTTTCTGCATTTCTCTTATTCAGGGAGGTTAAGTCACTACCCTGACTCCTTTTCCCTCCCATCACCTCTTCACTATCTGTACTCACTTCACTTTGGTCTAGTGCCTTATTTGTTGATCCACTCATTCCTGGGTTGTTCTGACTCTCCAAGGTCTCTGCTCTCCTTGCCACCTGACCGCTGACACCGCAGTTCCGTCTTCTCTCTTCCTTCTCCCCACTGATGTCTCCCTGCTCTCGATTTCTGCAACTCATTTCCTCCTCACATTTTTCCATCCTCAGCAGCTCCTCCTGTGACCACGATCGGGACCATTTTCTGCCTAAAGTCACCAGAGAGCTCCCCACTATCTTGGCTCGCAATCCCTGCGCTCTAGCCCGCCACGTGCCGCTTAAGGATATCCAGCCGCATCCTGTCTTCTTTCTCAGTCTCAGCCTTCAAATAAATGTTCGATCGTTTCAAATTTCCAGCATTCCTCAGAATTATATCTGCCATCAGGGTTAAAATTAATCTTAAGTTCACCGGCCTATGTCCCTTGTTCCTTCCTACTCTATATCATCTATATCCACTTCAGAAAAGTTTATCTTCAGTTTGTTCGAAACTATGTCCACCACTTTCAATACTAACTCCACTTTAGATTCTGTTCCTTCCTCTGATACACCATACACAAACACATTTTTTCTTGCTGATTTGTTCCTCGCTAGCCTTACTTCCCTCTTCATTGCTGTCAACTCCTCTTCCAGTACCAGCACCTTCTTTTTCAAGCTCCCTACCTCATCTTCTATCTCCGCTAACTTGTCATTTACCCCTCCAATTTCTTCTTTTATAAAAATTTTTAGTCCTTCATATCCTTCATTTGGGTTGCCTGGTGTTCCTGCATCATCTCCTTTATTTCTCCTTTGCTCGCTTCCTTCACCACTCTCTTGATCTCTTCAAGTTCCTCCCAACCGAACGGTCCCTGATTTGAACCCGGGTTCTTTTCTATACCTCCTACTACTAGCAACATTGCAATAACCGTCGCACACTACATAATCTCCAACAGTCCTTTATAACCACTAATTTACCGGGCGAGTTGGCCGTGCGTGTAGAGGCGCGCGGCTGTGAGCTCGCATCCGGGAGATAGTAGGTTCGAATCCCACTATCGGCAGCCCTGAAAATGGTTTTCCGTGGTTTCCCATTTTCACACCAGGCAAATGCTGGGGCTGTACCTTAATTAAGGCCACGGCCGCTTCCTTCCTACTCCTAGGCCTTTCCTATCCCATCGTCGCCATAAGACCTATCTGTGTCGGTGCGACGTAAAGCCCCTAGCAAAAAAAAAAACAAAAAAAACCCACTAATTTCTCTTCCTCTCTCTGCTCCACCTTTCTTCTAACACCACCTTGCACCATGCCATCTTCCAGTTCTTAGCCTGTATTGCTGTAATGTTACTCCCATCTTGCACTCCTCAGCTCACTCACACGTCTGCACTTCCTGATGTCTCGCTCGTGACTGCTTATCTTATACCCAAAGTGGTTGGGCTTGCTTGCAGCCGTGCTTACCGTAATATTCCACCATACATGTATCAAAATCCATATCCTGTCTCTGTTAAAAGAAATATAGGACTATTTGTTGTATATAAGATAACAAGTCACAGTTTGTTTAAATGTAGAATAAATTACATTAATTCAATAAATGTTTCATTTCTTCAATAAAAAATGTCTGTATTATAGTAATCGTAACAGGTAGCATAATCTCCAACATAGATAGATAAATGTCTTCATTGGCATAGTCCGACTCGTTGGCTGAACGGTCAGCGTACTGGCCTTCGGTTCAGAGGGTCCCGGATTCGATTCCCGGCCGGGTCAGGGATTTTAACCTTCATTTGTTAATTCCAATGGCATGGGGGCTGGGTGTATGTGTTGTCCTCATCATCATTTCATCCCCATCACGAGGCACAGGTCACCTGCAAGTGTCAAATAGAAAGACCTGCACCTGGCGAGCCGAACCCGTCCTGAGATATCCCGGCACTAAAAGCCATACGACATTTCATTTAATTTCATTTCATTTTCATTGGCATAGTTAAAGCCATTATGCTTTTTCTTACACTAAACCAATTTATTTATTTATTTACATTTTATGGCCTTCATTGGACCACTCTAGCCAACTTTATACAAAGAATTTATCAGTTTCCTGTCAGCCCGGTACTTCTTCATTCTTTCAGGTCTTATCTTTCTTTCTTCATTGGAAATCACCCTTCTTATTGTCTGTTTGTTGATTCTGGTTTGCAGTCTGGTTTGTTTGTGAGTTTCCTGATTTTGTCGGTTTTGTTTCGTAGGTCATCCACTGTAATTTGTAGTTCATATCGTCCTTGATTTCTGTAATCCACTTAATGTTGCACTTCCTGTTCCATAATTTTTCTATTATTCTCCTGATGATCTTGTTCTATGGTGTCCTGATTAGATGTCCAAAAAATGAAATCCATTTCTTCCTGATTGTGCTCATTACTGGTTCTATTACCTTGTAGACTGTTTCATTAGAAACTACTCTCCAGTGTCCATTTTTTTGGTATGATTTGTTGATGCACATTCTAATGATCCATCTCTCTATCTTGAGTATTCTGTCTATTTGTGCGATGTTAGTTGTTTTGAAGATGATTTCACTTGCGTATGTTATTTCTGGTTGAGTGACTATTTTGTAGTGTTTTAATTTTGTTGCCACTGGGCGAGTTGGCCATGTGGTTAGGGGCGTGCAGCTGTGAGCTTGTATCCGGGAGATAGTGGATTCGAGTCCCACTGTCGGCAGCCCTGAAGATGGTTTTCCATGGTTTCCCATTTTCACACCAGGCAAATGCTGGGGCTGTACCTTAATTAAGGCCACGGCCGATTCCTTCCCACTCCTAGGCCTTCCCTATCCCATCGTTGCCATAAGACCTGTCTGAGTCGGTGCAACATAAAGCAAGGTGTAAAAACATTTGTTGCTACTGACAGGCCCTTTTTGTTGTAGGTATTCTTGGTGACATATTGTGCTCTGGTCAGTTTATTTATTCTGTTATGCCATCTTGGCCTTTTTGTTGAGGTTATACAGTATGTTATGATTTCTCCCAGATATTTAAATTTATCTAAAATTTGTTTCATCTGAACAACCGAATGGCTTCAATGGACCTCAAAGTATACTTTGATAACACTCTCCTCCACCACAATAGACACCCCAGATATCTAGGTGTTACACTCGACAGAACACTGTCATTACATGTTACAAATTTCATATTTGGTCCGTATTGAAATGTATGTCAATTTAAGATATTACTAAAATTTATTAGGATCAAGCTATTCAATACAATAAAATTTTAAAAATTAGGACTTACATCCTATTAAACACTGTCATTCCAAGAATATCTGTGAAAGAACACTGCCAAGATTCAGACACGTAACAACATAATTCGAAAACTGTGTGGTTCTTCTTGGAGTGACCCCCATCTGGATGAACAGTCCTCGTGTGAAGAGAATAGATGTTTAGTTAAATGACACAATGAGAATGATCATGGGCACGATCAGATCAACCCCAATTCAATGGTTGCCCGTACTAAGCCATATTCCTCCACCCCACCTCCGTAGATGCATTTCTCTGATGAATTAACACAATAAGATCCAGAATAATCGAAGATTGCTCATTCATGAGGATATCCCCCACCTACATATAGACAGACTTAAGTCAAGACGTCCACCCATCTGTACGGCGGAGAACCTTATAGCCAGTAATTTCAATCTAAATGAGAGATGTTTAATGAATGGAGACAATTTGCTGCAGCAGAATCCTTAGATATGCCATGCATTACACAGCAGGTACCTGGCTTTGAACCACCTCGGAAAGTATGATCCAAGTTAAACCGGATCTGGACTAACCATGGTGTGTGTGTGTGTGTGTGCGCGCGCGTGCGTGCGCGCGTGCGTGCGTGCGTGCGTGCGTGTGTGTGTGTGTGTGTGTGTGCAGATCTGCTGTATAAATGGAGGAAAAAGTCAACATCCTGCTGCGACTGTGGTGCTGAGAGGCAAACTGTGAAGCACATCACACAAGAATGCCCACTGAGATGTTTCAATGGAAAAACTAGTGAATTTTTCCTGGCGACGCCACAGGCGATTACCTATGTAAATAATGTAGATATAAATCCGTAATTTATTGTACTGTTCATGTGTATGACATACGATAAATAAATAATAATGTACAATTTTGATTTCCTGGTTTCCTATGGCAATTTTGTTTGAGTGTTGGGTCAGTTAACATGATTACTGTCTTTTCAAAAGATATTCCAAGACCAATTTTCTGTGCTATTTCCTGTAGTGAAATAACTTGTTGTCTGGTTTCCTGAATATTGTTGGACAAGAGGGCAAGGTCATCAGCAAATCATAGGCAATTTAAACTTATGTTGTCTTTGGTTCTTTCAATTCAGGTGTTCTTTGGGTTAATCTTGTAACATTCCTTCATTATATATTCCAAGGCACAGTTGAAGCAAGCAATTTCCTTGTCTTAAACCTGTTTTTATGATGAGTGGCTCAGACAATTCCCGTCTGAACTTGACTTTTGATTCAGTGTTAGTTAAGGTGAGTTCTTTCAATTTGATTAATTTTGGATGGAGCGCGAAATTTCTTAAGATTTTTAACATTGAAGGTCTATGGATACAGTCGTTTGCTTTTTTAAAGTCCACGAAGGTTATTGCAAGATGTTTGTTTTGTTTCTTGTAATATGCTATGGCTAATTTTAAAGTGATGATTTGTACTGCACAGCTTCTCCAAGGTGTGAAGCCTCCTTGGTATTAACCTAATTCTTCCTCATCAGTCCGGTGGTATTTGAAGGTGCTCAAATACGACAGCCTCGTGTCAGTAGATTTACTGGCACGTAAAAGAACTCCTGCGGGACTAAATTCCGGCACCTCGGCGTCTCCGAAAGACCATAAAAGTAGTTAGTGGGACGTAAAGAAAATAGCATTATTATTATTATTATTATTATTATTATTATTATTATTATTATTAATTCTTCCTCTAGTTGCTCTTTGATCCTCCTGTATAGGATTCTAGAGAAAATCTTGTGTGTGCACTCTGTAATTACCTGGATTGCTTTCATCTCCTTGTTAGTGGAGTGGGTGGATTATGGCCGTGGTCCAATGTTCGGGGAACTTTTCTGTTATCCAGATTTTTGTTAGGGCCATGTGTAAGGATGTTCGAACTGGCATATTTCCACATTTGTGCGAAAACTTTGTCTTCTCCAGATGCCTTATAATTTTTCAACTCTCTGAGTGCTGTTTCCACCTCTTGGATTGTTGGGGGTTTATGAGTTCAGACGAGGTCTTGATGGGCATGTTTGTATTAATTGCTAAAAGTTCCTGGGGTTCTTCACAATTCAAAAGTTTATTGAATGCTTTTCCATGGTTTCAACATTTTCCTTGTCATTATGTGTCATTTTTCCATCCTCACTTTCTAGCATTAATGTGGGAGGGGTAAATTTTTGTAGTTGTCTTCCAAACATTTTATAAAAGTCTCTAGAATTGGTTTTGTGGTAATTTTCTTCTATTGAGTCAATTAGATCTTTCTGTGATTGTCTCTTGGTTTGCCTGATAATTTGTGTGAACTTTTTCCTGATATTTTTGAGGTTGGTTGCACTTTCTTCTGTTTTGTGTGTTTGAAATTTTAACCGTGCCTGATGTCTTTCTTCATGAATTTTGTCACATTCTGAGGTGGGTTCATTGGAGCTAAATTTTCAGCTTGTTGCCTGAGAATTGGAACCAATTCTTCTAAGTTATCTGTCAGTTTTATGTTTTGTGTGACATCTATATTTATCATTTCTAATTAATTGGTGTGGATCAAAGTTCCTCTTTCGTTTATTGCATTTTGGTTTGTTTTTTGGTGGTGTGAACTTTTGGTTTTGACTATGTAATGATCTGAACCTGTATCTACTCCTCTACCTTAACATTATAGATTTCTCTGTGGAAGGATTTGTCCATGAATACATGATCCAGCTGCCATTCCCCTTTTCTCCAATCAGGAGTTTACCTGCTTTAAGTAGAGAATTAATATTATGAGTTGTAATGTAGTTGATCTGATCTTGTTTGATCCTGTTCTTATGTACTGGCATAAGAATGGGTGATTGCCAATGCTCCGACTTGTTGACGTCTTCTAGGTGGCTACCCACTTAATCCGATGTAGCCTCCTCCTGCTTTCTTGAACAGGACGGTGGAATTTTTTTTCTTAAAAGACCTTTCCATGGTTGACTTTCAAAGGTAGTTAACCTTGGGTGGAGCAAGCTCTGATTTACGACTACAGTTGTTAACTGCAGATGGACAACCCAGATGTTCAGGGTTCTGAGTTGGCATTTCCTCCTAACCCAATGAGGTATGGTTTTCCTGCCAATACTCGGGTGGCTGATTGCAGTAGTTTCCCACTTGGCGATGGAGTCGCCACGTCCCTACGCCCTTACATTAAATCAAATTATTTATTTTAATTTTTTAGCCAACATAGGTCCTCTTAGTCAGGTTTATGGAGGATTTTCGTCTTTTTGTCAGCCCAATACTGTTTCATCCTTTCTGAACGTAATTTTCTTTCTGCTTCTGGAATCACTCTTCCTATAAATCAATGTTATTTACCTTTACATGTAGATATCTTGTCTTCAGATCTGAATATTCAATTCAGTCTTCATTTAAATTAATATTTTCGTAATTTAAAATGAACGTAAATTACACAAATCTAACTGAAATGCACGTTTCAACTGATTCTAATAATAATTTAATATGCAATAACATGCATGAACATAAGAATAAAATCCAAGAAAGTCAACAGTGAAAATGGAAAAAGACACAGAGTCAATTATACCTCACAAAATACAATTCGGTAATGACTGATATAATAGAATAAATACCGCAAACTAAAAACTTCTTCACATATAATGTTGCTTCTAAGATCAGGCAGGTGCATAATCCCAATTAACACAACATGGGTTACATATCAGAAAGCTGAAAAAATTTTTTAACACGTTCGCTGCTATGCAAATTACACATTCCCAGCCCTAAAAACTGAAAATGAAAAAATGATAAAAAACTTACTAAATCTTGTCAAAAATCCGAACATGTGCCTAAATTAATATTTCTGAAGACGTCTAAGTCTGTGGGTGGGATTCGGCCCTTCAGCACGGTGCACTACACCACTGATCGCTATTTTGTTCAAAATCTAATGTTATAATGAAATATATTACAATAATTAGTTTGACATGTTATAAATTGGAAAACTGTAAAAAACACATTTAGTTTTATTGTTTTTTCACTATGTACAATAATTTACAGCTCCACCCACCATCCACTGTTTGGTCTACAACATGTCTTTGTGGTACTTGTCAAAGCAACCAACTAGGCAAAGCCCCGGCAAATCTGGACAGCCAGAACAGACAAACGTTGATTGTTTTTTACTTCCTGCTTTATAGCAGACCCTGCACTTGTTGTGTTTGGTTCCCCCTTTGGAGTCTCACTCATCATTTTTCACCAACTGATGTAAGTTGTTCTTTCTAAGAGGAGTGCGCACTAGCTCTGCTTGACGGAGTGCCAGAAGTGATTCCACTATTTATCGGTGAAAGTCGTATAAATCCATTTTCGGATTTCCAAGCCTGGTATTGTGCATATTGTATAAATGGAAAGCATTGATGATCATCAATTGACTGATGTGAACAAATTTTCTTTTTGTACCAGCGAAGTGTTTATCTTTCTAAAGCCTTGAGTTGGTCACACCGATCAGTCCCTTTCATGTGTGCATTATATTGCACTATTGGCAAAGGTTTTTCTTTTTCTTGGCCCCTTTTATTTGTGACAGTGACCATTATGTTCTCAAATTGCGAGGAAATGAATTGTACCACTCGCTTGTCCCTCCATTTGCCCACCATAATTCCCTCAGTGTACTGAGCGATAGTTCCACCTTTAGGCAGTATTGCCATCGTCACAATTGGAGGGTTGTGCTGCCGGTCAGCTCGAAGTGTTCCTGTATTGTATGTGTTTTCTGACAGCAGCTTAGACACTAGGGCAAAACTGTTATAATAATTGTCCATGAACGCGGCATGGCCGTTATTCAGAAGTTGCTCCAAAAGATGCATGACCACTTTTGTAGAGTGTCCTTTCCCAGACAGCTGGTCATTCGTTCTGGCATACACAATAAATTTAAAAGTGAGGCTCTCAGGTTCATTTAGAACATGAAGTTTTATGCCATACTTATGCCATTTCCCCTTTATATACTGCCTGAAAATCAAGCGACCCCGCCAGAGTACCATAGCTTCATCAATGGACAGTTCCTGTGAAGGATAATAAATGCCAGACATTTTATTGTTGAAAAAATCAATAATTTGTCTCACCTTTTCCAGCCTGTCTAATGACTGGGGTTTGGGGTTATTGATAGGTCTAGCCAGGGAAAAGTGTAAGCATCGTAATATAAGTAGAAAACGATCCCGGCTCATGTACTGTCGAAACTCAGGAACGTTGAAAAGCCTGTGAGTTTTCCAATAATCTTGGAGTCTGCTCATTCGCAATGTTCCTGTATGAATCAGCAAACCCAAAAATGTCTTCAGTTCATCGACATCCTTCCATCTCGTAATGTGCGATTTCTCCTTTGTGCTTGGCCCACAAAACAACAATTGTTATGAAGCAACAATAGAAACCAGTCAAATGGCTTGTTTTCTCCCAGTATCAGCACTAGCAGTTTGTTTTCTTTGCTAAATGGTATATTCTTCAAACCGAATGTTCGATTTGACCAGGTTGGGTTGAGTTCCGGTTCGTCCTCACTTTCCGAAATTTCCGTTTCAGAATCAGCACTTCCTTCACTTGTAAACTCATCATCGCTGCCGGACAAATCAACATGACAATGAGCCATCACACACTTAACAATAAAAATTTAAATATAATTCAAAGTTATAACATATAGACCCACTACTGCCACAATCGTAAAAAATCACCAAAAGATGTGAGCGACGAACGACGAGCGAAAATATATCACACGACTACTACTCAAGGTGTGTACGACATACGATGTGTCTTTGTCAAGAGCTGAGCTCACACTGACTGCTTAGAAATGGCATTGGAACGCGGGCCGGATCCGGGTCACGCACTGGCAGGAAGCACGCTAGGGGCAGAACTCAAGAAACATTACCACATAGGTCAACAGTCAAGAAAGAACTCCCGAAGCAAAGCCACGCTATCCTAAAACAATAAATTTGGCCATCAGAAATAAAGGTAGATCATGGTAAGTAAATTACAGGTGGCCATGAGAATACACAATAACAATAAGAAATAAGGAAACGTGACATATATGCAACAATAAGAAAACTCAATCAAAATATAGAACACCCTCCATGTCTAATAATAATAATAATAATAATAATAATAATAATAATAAGGAAACCACTTGACCAAATCGGAATCTAAATGAATGAATAAATTACAATTAATGAAGGGGGGGGTTGATGTGGATCACTAGTATGGCATCCAATGTACGGCCTACTTACAGTTTGAGAGCGGGGTGGAAGGACAAATAAGAAGGAGGTAAACATTGTACAAGGAAACAATGACATGATATGAACTAAGCTTGCAGACACAACTCAGGAGAGCAAGCATGGAAAAATATCTTCCCTTCCCATTTCACTGCCCCACTCTACCCTCCTCACATATTTTAATTATTTTTATCTTTTTTAGTTTTGTTTTAAGCATAACACAGGTACTATTTTAAGATTTTTTTTTTTGAGAAGAAGAACATTCTATGTAATTTCACCTAAGTAACGTCATGTAGCTAAAGATGTTCCTAAGAAATGAAACGTTCTACAAATAATTAATTTGCTTAAAGCAAATATATGGTATCAGACAGGTGGAAGTTTACTTTTATTGATTTAATGACAGCTTGATACCCAAACTCATTTTTACTGATCCATTTTGAGAATCTGATCTGTACTTGCTCTAAGGCATTAAGGAAGTATTGCTGCGAAGGATCCACACTTCAGAGCAGTACTCTAGACTAGACCATATAAGCAAGAAATACAGGGTTTTTACTGAGACAACAGATTTAAACGTTTTAAATGCCTTGTTAACGGTATTTAACACATGCTCATTGAAAGATAAACCATTTTGTTTACTAAAAAGAATACCAAGATCATTAACCCGTGAGGGGTCACGTCCGGTTGTTTCAACCATTTCCGTTTATTTTGATTAATCCTTCTGCGAACGGTGTTTATTATACAATTCGCAGTCACTCATCTTTCCAATTATCCTGTAGACTTAATGTCATTGACATAGAGCAGGCAGTTGCTTGAATGGATTTGTGATGGCCAATCATTAACAAATAGAAGGAAACACAAAGGTCCCAGTATTGAACTTTGTGGAACTCCAGATATAGGTTGATAAGGTTGAGAAATGAAACCCTCATGTTTTATTGAATACCAATAGCACTTAAACCATTTAAGCAAGTTTCCATGAATGCCGTATGCTGACAACTTAGCCAGAAGAGCATTATGCTGCACAGTCGAAAAGTCTGTGTACACGGCATCAACCTGTTTGCAATTGTCCAGTGCACTAGATATGAAGCGGGAGTACACAGCAAGATCCGTGGCTGTTGAGCATTTCTGGACAAAAACATGCTGGTTAATATTAATTAAACCACTGACTCCACTGTACAATGCTTTGTACACGACTCTTTCTTCTACTTTGGAAATGAGTGACAGAAGAACTACTGGTCTGTAATTGGCAAATAAAGATCTGTCACCTTTCTTGAAGGCTGGAATAACATATCCTTTCTTCCATTCAGACAGGAAATTGCCTGTACAAAGAGACAAGAGGATTAGCGTGGCTAGTGGAGTTGCCAGCTCCTCAACACACTCACATAACACAATTCCTGGAATGTGATCTGGACCACATGACTTCTTCGTATCCATTGACTTCAAGATGTTGCAGACTTCCGATGCCAAAGTTACCACTGATAAGTTAATTTCCCTGAACTGTTTGGTGTGAGAATTACAGGGAACACTGGGTGAATGAAATTTTTTGAGAGAGTCAGCCAAATTATCCAGAATTTCTTTCACTGGGCTAATTTCCTTGTCTTCACTAATCACCGTAGAAGGTAGCTGCCTAGATTTTATTTGTAATTAATAAATTCCCAAAATCTTTGTGGATGTTAGATAGTATCTTCCTCAACAGACACATCACTGAAAGTATCTTCCAAAATCACTGCTAGTCGTTTCTGCATGTTTTCCAGGTTAGGATAAATTTCCTCAGTGATTGGCTTCAGTGAGTGTTGGCTTGAGGAGAGAAGAATTAACAAAAATAGCCTCTGCATGAATGATTTTCCGGTCATCTTCATTCAAGGTATGGATGTGCATAGAAGCAGCATTGAAAGCTGTATCTTGGACTGATTGAAGGTATTCGAAGAGAACTTTCCTGTTGACTACTGATTCCAGCCAAGAGTTCCTCCTAGTTGGAACAAGTTTGAGGGAATAGACCTGCCTTGGAGCCTTCCAGCTGCAGAAAGTGCTGAAAAGAATGCCTCTTCTTTCTTGCATAAAGAAAAATTCCCTTTACTGACACTGCAATCTTATCTAAAGATGGAAGACTGTTTTTGAGAACTACACCAAAACAGCTCTACCTAACTTGTTTGTCATTTCATCAGACAATATTGCAACCTTCTTGCCCTTCAAAGCTACTCTTGTTGCTTTTTTCCTTTGCAGGCATGGGAGGGCAGATATTCTCTTCTTAGAACGCTGCTTCCAGGAAGGCCTCCCCCACTAACCATGTTTTGCTTTACCCTTGCTTTAAATGCTGGATGGTTGACTTTTTTCCAGTGGAATATTTGTGGAAACCATTTCTACCGTGGAGGTTATGAAGTCCACTTTTGCTTCTTTTTAAAGGTGGTAAGGAATGGTAAAGATCCACTATATTATAACAGAGAAGTAAAGAGACTAAGAAGGAGGTGCAGGTTGGAACGAAATAGGTAGAAATGGTTATGGAAGTAAGGAGAAATTGAAGGAACTTACTAGGAAATTGAATCTAGCAAAGAAGTCCGCTAAAGATAACATGATTGTAAGCATAAATTGTTGGTCATACAAATTTTAGTGAAAAATGGAAGGGTATGTATAGGTACTTTAAGGCAGAAATAGGTTCAAAGGAGGACATTCCAGGAATCATTAATGAACAAGGGGAGTGTGTATGCAAGGATCTTCAAAAGGCAGAAGTGTTCAGTCAGCAGTATGTATAGATTTTTGGTTACAAGGATAATGTCCAGATAGGGGATGTGAGTAATACTAAAGAAGTATTAAAATTTACCTATGATAACAATGACATTTACAGTAAGATACAAAAATTGAAAACTAGAAAAGCAGCTGGAATTGATAAGATATACTAAAGGCAGTGGGTTGGGATATAGTACCATATCTGAAATACTTATTTGATTATTATTTGGTTGAAGGAGCTATACCAAATGAATGAGAGTTGCTATAGTAGCCCCTGTGTATAAAGGAAAGGGTGATAGACATAAAGCTGAAAATTACAGGCCAGTTGGTTTGACATGCATTGCATGTAAGCTTTGGGAAAGCATTCTTTCTGATTATATTAGACATGTTTACAAAATTAATAACTGGTTTGACAGAAGGCAGTTTGGGTTTAGGAAAGGTTATTCCACTGAAGCTCAACTTGTAGGATTTCAGCAAGGTATAGCAGATATCCTGGATTCAGGAGGCCAAACGGACTGTATTGCGATTGACCTATCTAAGGCATTTGATAGGGAGATCATAGAAGACTACTGGCAAAAATGAGTGCTATTGGACTAGAAAAAAGAGTGACTGAATGGATGGCTATTAGTGATGGGTTGTTCATGAACAAACTGACTCTTTTGAACGACTCATTGGAGAGAGCTAACTCTCTAATTGAGAATCGACTCTTGTAAGAGCTAGCTCCTTGAGAGCTAGTACAAGCCGACTCTCGTTCATTTCTGGCCAGTACCATGCTTCAGATAATCACGTGACACACAGAATCCGCTTTCGTCCAGCCTCTTCCCGCACTCAGTCAGTGGCTCAGTGCACAGAGTGCAGTGGTTGTGCTTGTGGTGTGTCTGTTAGGTACGTTATTTGTGCCATACTTCTGGCAACTTGATGAAACAATAAAATGAAATAAACAACATGTTATTGAGCAATACTTACCAGTTCACTTCCTGTATGCACCCATAATTTATGAAGGATGTACTGTAGATCCAGTAGGTTTTAAGAGCAAATAAACAACACCAAGTTCAGGTTAACTATCCTCAACTGACCACGAACAACGGTCACTATCGAGAATACTGAATATACCATCCGGCAAGTAGAAACGGCATATTTTTATTGTGTCTGAAATAATTAAATACTCTGACAAATCCCCACCTGTTTCGTAGTTATGAATCAACACATTGCCAAAATCATTCGGTTTTATGGTACAGTGGATACAATGATATACCGTAGTTTTAAATCAAATTAAGGGAAATAGACAAATCAAATCAAAATCAAATCAAAATCTCTTTATTTGCAAATGAGGTGTCTACCTCGGTGGCAAATGGTACACTAAAATACATTATTGTCAAGCACTAAATATTAAATTAACAAGAGAAGAAAATTTTTCCTATAATACAATATTATACAATTTACGCTAACAATCTTTTCTATTAAACACACAGCTCATCCTTAATAAATTTATATTGTTTACAAAATTCTAATTATAATATCTCCTGTACTACTTACAAATATAGTCAACTGATATACAGTATGTGGAATTGCTTCAAATGATACTATAAAACTGGTATAACATTAATATTTACATTGCATTTATTTATTTACTATTTTTTTTTTTTACCCGTTCTGGATCCTAAGTAGCATAACGACCTGCTGCGTCTTAACCAGAGCCCCTTTTGCCACCACTTTTCAGAGTTCCTGAAGGGCCTTCACAGCTACCGTAGCGGTCCCAGGGCCCTCGAAGTCCCCACTGTACTTCACCCCTACAGGCAGTCCCCTACTTTGGCTGTCCAAACTCCTTAGACCAGGGGATGGAATTAATTTATTCACACACATTTTTTTTAATTTACAATAACCTGCACCGGTCGAATGCCCTCTAACACTTCATTTATTTTCTCTGTTGCTGTTTATTCTCTTCTTGAATATCTGTACAGATTTTGGAAAAGGATCAAACACTGCCCCTGGTAAACTGTTCCACTCCTTCACACCCTTCCCAATGAATGAAAATTTACCCCAATCGCTTCTGCTAAAATTCCTTCTAATTTTATATTTGTGGTCAGTCCTGCCGATTATTTTCCAACTGAAGCCTCTCACGGATATCTCCCCATGCTGCTTCTCCTGTATAGGCTCTATATAATCCTGTAAGTCTAGTTTTCTCCCTTCTCTTACTTAAAGTTTCCCACCCAAGTTCTTTTAACATTTCTGATACACTACTCTTTCTCCTGAAATCCCCTGTTACAAATCTTGCTGCTTTCCTCTGCACACTATCTATTTCTTTTATTAGGTATTCTTGGTGAGGATCCCAAACACTGTTTGCATATTCCAATAATGGACGAACCATACTCAAGTAACTTTTTTCTTTTAATTCTTTGTTGCATCCTTTAAGTAGCCTCATTATGACATGTAATGATCTGTATGCTTTCCCAACAATGTCATCAATATGACCCTTCCAGTGCAAATTACTTTCAAATCTCACACCTAAGTATTTGCACTTGCCATCTTTTGGGATAACTACCTCATCCAAAGTATATTCAAATTCAGTTTTAGAGCTCCTGTTTGTAAAAATTGTAACAGTTGATTTGCCTCCATTAACCTTCATATTATTTTCTTCAACCCATTGTTGGATACTTTCAAGGTCCCTTTGTAATTCTGAACAATCCTCAATGTTGTTTATTTCTCTATAAACAATTATGTCATCTGCATGCAATCTTATTTTTGATGTTATATTGTTCCCTAAATCATTTGCGTATATTAAGAAAAGTAACGGACCGATTATACTACCCTGTGCAATTCCCTTCCAAACTTTCTCTTCCTGCGATACATTATTTCCTACTTTGACTTTCTGAACCCTTGAATTTAGAAATGCTTTTATCCAACGTGTAACCCTTACGTCCAATCCTATTCCCTCCAATTTCTTTAATAATATTCCATGTTCCACTCTATCAAAGGCTTTGGAAAGATCTATGGCTATGCAATCTAACTGACCTCCTGAATCCAACTGATCTGATATGTCCTGCTGAAATCCCACCAGTTGTGCCTCACAAGAAAATTTCTTTCTAAATCCATACTGGCTCCTCATGAACCAATTTTTATCATCACATATCCCTCTGATGTACTTTGATATTAAACTCTCCAGAATTTTACAAACTATACTGGTCAGGCTGATTGGTCTGTAGTTCTCTGGTTTCCTTTTATCACCCTTTCCTTTATAAATTGGTATTATTATAGATTCCTTCCATTCCTTTGGTATTACACTATTATTTATGACATAGTCAAAGAGAAATTTTAAATAAGGCACTATGTACCACTCCATTGTCTTTAATACCTCCCCAGTAATTTGATCACTTCCTGCAGCTTTTCCTTGCTGAAGCAGTTGGATTTCTCTGAAAATATCTTCGTTTGTGAATGAGAAGCTTCTTGTTTCCCTCTGTCTCTCTCCCTCTCTATCTTCTGTTTCGGTTTCCAACTCTTGACAATCATCGACTGAATCTCTAAATTCCCTACTAAATAGGTTTGCTTTCTCAGTATCTGTTAAATAGTGTTCACCCCCTTCTCCCACCATTGTAGGAATTTGGACTACTTTTCCTTTTTGATTCCTGATATATGAATACAGCTTTTTCCATTTCCCTTTGTGGTCATTACCCTCTTGAAGTATGCCATTCATATAATTCTCTTTTGCTTCCTTTTTCACTCTATTCAGTTCCCTCATTAGCTGTTTTATAGTTTCTCTACTCTCCCTACCCTCTTTGATTTTCCTGTTTACTATTCTACATTTTCTTTTTAATTTTCTTATTTCCCTTGTATAATAAACATGGTCAGAGGTCATTTTACCCTTCTTAACAGGTACAAATCTCTTCTCTCCTTCCCAAATAATTCCTTTAAATTTAGCCCAAAGTGTATCCACGTTACTCCCTTCACTTATCCAACAACTGAATTGTGATTTAAGGTAAGTCCCAAATTCATCAACTTTAGTTTTTCTGTACAATTTCTTGTCTTGTGTAACCCTCTTATTAAGCCTTTTTGGTACGAGTCCTACATCCATTATTACAGCCTTATGGTCTCCTATTCCTTCAATTACCTCAGTTTTATCAACAATTTCCCATGGTTTAACCAAGAATACATCTAGTAAGTTATTGAGACGAGTCGGTTCTTGTACTACTTGTGTAAATCCTCCCTCCCAAATTAACTTATTTGCCAGTTTCTGTTCATGGGCTTCACTTGCAGCTCCTTTCCATTCAACTTCAGGCAAATTTAGATCTCCCCCAATTATTACCATATCATTATTATTGTTTTTATGAGTATAATCTATTATTTTTTTCAAAGATTTCCATGTCTCTTTCCTCTCTTCCAGGCCTGTATGTTCCTATAATTCCCACCTCCTTCATATTATCACAAACTAATTTTATCCCTAATATTTCATCCCTTTCATCGGTAAACCATTCATGTGAACAGTAAGTTTCCTTCACCAGAATAAACACACCCCCTCCCTTTTTATCTCCTCGGTCTCTACGATAGACTGTGTACCCTTCTGGAAATACTTCTCTATTACCCACCCCTTCTTTCAACCACGATTCCACTCCTATCACCACATCAGTCTCATAAGATTCCATCAATGTACCGAATTTTAATTGTTTATTTACTACACTTTGACAGTTTACCAAGAGCAATCTCAGACCCCCTTCCTCCCTAAAACTTGACTGTTGCAATTGGGTAACTTGAAATTCCTTACTATCCTGGGTTTCTTTTTCTAGTTGACTGAGCCAGCTTGAAGTACAGCTGGCTCTTTCTACTAGTTTTCCTGGTCAGTATTATAACTCAAGGGAGTTGCCTGTTTTACAGTACATATCTTAAGATTAATAAAATCTAGAACAATATTTGCTATCTTTCGTTTACCTGAATTGTTTAGATGGAGGCCATGTTTTGTATAACAGTATCTCTCAAAACTGCTGCATTCAATAACCTGAGTATATCGAAAATGTTTACAAATTTTAACAATATCTGTATTGACCTTGTCCACTTCAATGTTCACACACGAGTCTCTACTCAAATCATGCCTGTGGGGCACGTTCACTACAAAAACGTTAGTGTGGGTCAGCTTCCCTAGTGTATGTTTAAGTTGTGATCTTACATTCTTGGCGTCGTCGCGAGCTACGTCGTTCGTCCCACCGATGATAAGCACTGCATCGCCGCTCCCGAAGTTCCTAGTTGCTGTTTCTACGTTTTCCACAACACTGCTGATAGAAGCTCCTGGATATATTTCTCCGGTTGCTGCTATATTCTCGTCGTTAATCACTCCCGCAATTCCCCTTCCTTGGCTATCACCAAACACAGCTACCTTCGCTGATTTAGGCCTAACTGGGTCTTGAATCTGAATTCTAGGCCTAAATTTTAAACTCGGCACGGCAACGGATCGCGATGATTTGGTTTCACACGCGCGATCACTTTCTTCCAGGATTAAATTATTTAGGGCAGAAAACCTATTTCTAATGTTTATTTCCGGAAATTCAGTTGTAGATTTCTTCTTAGCCGGCCATCCACGAACTACTTGACACCACGTGCTCGAGTTTGTTACTTGTACCGGTATATCACTCGAAGAATGGTCAGTCCCAAATTCTAGCGATCGCAGTCTTTCTTTTAATTCTTGATTTTCAACTTTAAGAGTCTCATTGTCCTTTTTTAGAATGTTTATAATTTCTAATGCACTTTTATATTCCTCATCGACTGTTTTCGGTGCTTCGTCAACGCCGTCCCCAACAACAACATTCCGAACACACTGCTCACAAATCCAGTCAACATTTTCATTAGTTTTTACGTCTCTAGGGCAATTTCCGCACTTATAATGCCACCATCGATCACATGAATCACACAACATTCCATTTTTCACTAATTTTCGACATTTTCCGCACTTTTCGTCACATTTTACGGTTAATTTACTCGGAGAATAAAACACTACGTCGTCATTACCGGGCGCCATTTTGAAAAAAAATGCTAATTTTGGCTTAAAAATAATGGGCTAAATAAGTTTAAGTATATTTTCAAATAATTATTTATTAATGTGTAGTCGTATGAGGAGTCCGACTCCTTAGCTGGATTGTCAGCATTGAGGCCTTCGGTGCAGAGGGTCCCGGATTCGATTCTTGGCTAAGTCGGGGATTTTTATCTCTTCTGATTAATTCTTCTGGCTCGGGAGTTTGTGTTTGTCCCAACACTCTCCTCTTCTTATTCAGATAACACACCACACTACCAACCACCACAGAAACACGCATTATTGATTACACCCCTCCGCATAAGGTTAGTGTCAGGAAGGGCATCCGGCCGTAAAACAGCCGGCCGGGCTGCTGAGTGGTTCAGACGGTTGAGGCGCTGGCCTTCTGACCCTAACTTGGCAGGTTCGATCCTAGCTCAGTCCGGTGGTATTTGAAGGTGCTCAAGTACGTCAGCCTCGTGTCAGTAGATTTACTGGCATGTAAAAAAACTCCTGCGGGGCTAAATTCCGACACCTCGGTGTCTCCAAAAACCGTGAAAGTAGTTAGTGGGACGTAAAGCCAATAACATTATTATTTATTATAAAACAGGACCAAATCCACATGTGCGAAAGAGTTCGCACCCGCGACCCTACAAGTGTGGGAAAAGCAGTAGAAGAAGAAGTAGTGTAATCGTGTAAGGAGTGCTAATATATCGAACATATATGTCTCCTATGGTGTAATATTTCTTGAAAAAGATAAATAGAAGAGAGTGTGTCATACTGTATGCGATAAAAGGAAAAAATACTGTGCGTACCCTACTAAGAGATGTTACACATGGTGATATGTACATTTGTGCTGATAGTATTTTCCATTATTTTCGTTATAAAGATCGCATTTAATCAGTTATGTCTCCTACGCTGCATTATTGAATTAAAGAATCTGTTCCAACGCGAGTGAGAAACTTTCTGTAGCTCCAGTCGAAAGAGGATATTATGAAGACATGTGTTGAGTCAAATGTAAACTACGTGAACAGAACTAGATATATAATCGTCTATGCTCATCGTGTAGACTGCCGGGATCGAACGGAAGTAATGCCAGTATCTCGACCATACGTCCCATACGGTGCATTCAGTCTTGAAAGACATCATTTTAAGAAGAATGGAACTTAGGCAAAGTAATATTAGATGTCATCCATTAATACTGTATATTTGTGATACATTTCTTCGTTACTGTATATAAAGCGTTATCGTTAGATTAATTGCCAGTGTTGCCAGGAGTGCATATTTTAATTGTTCATTTGTTTTATTTCAAGAGTAGCGTTCAAAACTGGACATTGTGTTGCCATCTGTTGTGGGAAATGTAAACTATTTGCGCTATCTCTTTCATTCCCGGAAGTCATAAAGAGCCGTCTGCCCTAAACCGGATGAACGAACGAACGAACCTAGAGGCAGAGAGTGGTCTCTGACTTCCTCGGCTCGCTCCAACCTTCCTGCTCTCAAAAGTCGACTCTTTTGAATGGCTCTCAGTTAGGAGTGGCAGCAAATGAGCTAGCTCACTCAAAAGAGCTAGTTCGACCCATCACTAGTGGCTATGTTTCTAGAAAATAGAACTCAGAGAATTAGAGTAGGCGAAGCTTTATCTGACCCTGTAATAATTAAGAGGGGAATTCCTCAAGGCATTGTTATTGGACCTTTATGTTTTCTTATATATATATCAATGATATGTGTAAAGAAGTGGAATCAGAGATAAGGCTGTTTGCAGATGATGTTATTTTGTACAGAGTAATAAATAAGTTACAAGATTGTGAGTGGCTGCAGGGTGACCTCGATAGTGTTGTGAGATGGACAGTGGGCAATGGTATGATGATAAACGGGGTTAAAAGTCAGGTTGTGAGTCTCACAAATAGGAAAAGTCCTCTCAGTTTTAATTACTGTGTTGATGGGGTGAAAATTCCTTTTGGGGATCATTGTAAGTACCTAGGTATTAATATAAGAAAAAACCTTCATTGGGCGTAATCACATAAATATGATTGTTAATAAAGGGTACAGATCTTTGCACATGGTTGTGAGGGTATTTAGGGGTTGTAGTAAGGATGTAAAGGAGAGGGCATATGTCTCTGGTAAGACCCCAACTAAAGTATGGTTCCAGTGCAAGGGACCCTCACCAGGATTACTTGATTCAAGAACCGGAAAAAATCCAAAGAAAAGCAGCTCGATTTGTTCTGGGTGATTTCCGACAAAAGAGTGTTAAAAAATGTTGCAAAGTTTGGGCTGGGAAGACTTAGGAGAAAGGAGACGAGCTGTTTGATTAAGTGGTATGTTCCGAGCTGTCAGTAGAGAGATGGCGTGGGAGGACATCAGTAGACGAATAAGTTTTAGTGGTGTCTTTAAAAGTAGGAAAGATCAATATATGAAGATAAAGTTGGAATTCAAGAGGACAAATTGGGGCAAATATTCGTTTATAGGAAGGGGAGTTAGGGATTGAAATAACTTACCAAGGGAAATATTCAATAATTTTCCTTTGCGATCATTTAAGAAAAGGCTAGGAAAACAACAGATAGGGAATCTGCTACCTGGGCGACTGCCCTAAATGCAGATCAGTAGTGATTGATTGATTGATTGATTGATTGATTGATTGATTGGCTTCTTTCAATATCAGTCCATCACTTACACTACTTCTCTAAGCTCAGTCATTTTCAGTCTTGACAAGCGACCTACTATATTAAACTGGAGAATCTTCAGTTCCTTGCTGGGTATCTTTGTCGTAAGAGGAGCATATCTTACCCTTGAAAGATCCACTTGAATTTTTCATCTGGAGTTTTCTTTGGGATGCCATATCTTCACTGTTATTCACATGGCATCACCCAGGAGGCATTTGTATCTTGAGAAATGCTACAGATGCAACCAATGGTATCCCAGTCATTTAGAAATACAGTAAAATCTCTTTAAGACGTGTCTGCAGAGGACAAGGAAAGAGAATGTGTTAAGCGAGAAAACGTACTATTGAATACATGAGTATAAACTAACTAACAGGGATGTACAAACATGTATTTTTCGTTGTGATTGTACCAGAAAATGTCCGTACATTATGGCTAGCTTTAGGAGCATAACATATGTTTGCAGGGCGTGTACGGTAGACTGTTTGGAGTGGGTACAGAGGGAGGGAGGTTATCAGTTCAGTAATTCATACTATTTTCAAATTTCTGAGTTTAATTCTTAAGTTCAATGTCGTATCACCTTTTACAAGTGCTGCTGCTCTGGGGTGGGGTCTTCTTTGATGACCGCCAGTGATGTTGTCCCCATATAACCATGTCATCGGGCTGCCCTCACCAGAGATCTCATAATCGGCGCCATGGAACCATGTCCCAGGTTGTAATTTGTTGTAGTATCATTATTTTAGGAGTTATAAGATACGGCAGGATATCAAGTGATGTGGGTGACATGTTTCAACCTTGACCGGCTAGTGGTGAGGTCTACGTCATCTGCTCCATATCGTCTGAGGCAGAGCTGATACATATCCACATGCTGAAATACTTCGTAACTTTTAATTACATTTTCTAAACCTGTGTTTTGGGTACAGCATGTACACATACAGTGAAAGAAAGAGGCTTGTACAATTTTTAAAGATGAGATGAGAGTATTAAAAGGCATGAAAAAGATGAGAGAACAAATATGGAAACCTTTTCCAGTGGAGCTTAATAAATAACAACAGTGTATCCCCTGCCTGTTGTAAGAGGCGACTAAGAGTGGTGACGAAGGACTGAGAGACTACTTGTAATTAGTATCATCATGTAGGGAACACCATGGGTCGCTTTTACTTGCGTGTAGTATCACCATGTTAGGTACAAAATAGGTTTGTGAATAGTAGAGACAGTGTGTGGCTCAGGATGCATTTTACAGTACCTGTGCTTAGTACCCACTATGTGAGGAACACCACGGGATAGTGCGGGACCGTGTGGTTAGTCCACTTATGTGAGGAACGCCATAGGTTTGCATTGCCTGTAAATAGCGCGGTAATGTGCGAAACACCATAGGTCTGTGTTACATTTGCACGTTACATTACCTGTGAATAATACCATAATGTGTGGAGTACCACGTGTCTACGCTACTTTTGATTAGTACTGCAACATGACAAATAGCATGGTTCTACTTTCCTAGCGATAAGTACCATTATGAGGGGCCGATGACCTGGATTTTGTACCCCTTTAGACATGAAGCATCCTCGATTCAGGATTGTGCTTTAGTAGCAGTCCCTTGGTCAGTAATACTATTATTTAACACTAGTTTCTGGGTATGTGGGGCATTGCGGGTCAGATCCACTGATTGTTTTAACTTCATATCCATCCATTCATTCTTCGTCCTCACGTTTTCGAATTCTGGTCAGTGGAGGATTATGGATTTTTAAATTGTCATAACAATTTGTCTCATTTCGTACCGTTAGGGGCCAATCACGTAGATGTTAGGCCCCTTTAAACAACAAGCATCATCATCATCATCATCATCATCTTTTAAAAACAAATGTTAGCTAAAGCCTTATATTTTGGATGAGTGGATTATTAAACATTGTTTTCTGGTCACACTCTTCGACTATGAATTACTTTGAGGTTAAACTTGGCCATGTGCGAGAGACTGATTGACTGCCATCCTGAATGCAACAACACTTAAATCGATCAACACGAGTCGAAACTCGAAGGTGCAAGTTTCAAACCACCCGTCCCTTCTGAAAGGTTGCGGATGCCTGTCCACTTTCTGGATTTTAATTTTGTCTTCATTAGCAAGCTATTGCACGACTTTTTCAGTATCCATAACTGGCCTACTGCAAAACAAATACACACCACTGTAGTCAACTACACACGATTGTTCCTTATCCATAGGCAGGCTATCACGCGACAAATATTCGCCACCCTTCGCTGATAGAGATGTTGATTCCCATAGGTAACCTATTTGTTCTGAATGAGTAATATAGCTGGTCCTTATTGGACATTATAAATTTTCCAGCTCACTCATTCTTGGTTGCAGTGTTCCACCCCAGTGTGCTAAGTTGGGCTCATCAGTTGGTAAATAGCACACCTACCAAGACGTATAGTTAGTACATACCGTGGAGGCCACTGGGTATCCTACATGGAGCCACTGGCAGTGCCAATGCATTATGAAAGACTTTGTCTCATTTTCAAAAACTGAGTTGTGCCTGGCCATCACATGATATAGATGTTCATTCCCATAGGAAACCTGAAATATTTGTCCCGAATGAATAACTTTATAATACCAATATAGTTGGTCCGTTATTAGACTGGCTCCTCCCATGACTAACAGACCCCGAGCTGCTCCAGACCCATAGGTCGGGCGGTACTACGTCTACTAGGAACAGCACGGGCATTATCCCTCTGTGCTTTTATTGTTGAAGTGAACAGAGGCAGTACGAAATGTGCAAGAATAATAATGATCGTAACAAACAGCAATAATATATACAATGATCAAGAAACATACAAAATACCCTGATTAAAAGATACACAAATGCAAAGTAAACAATATTTATGGAACAGTTATATATACAAGAAAGAAATTTGAGAAGGCTATAGTTTCATAGAGTCCGGGAGACCGGTGAGTGATCTGCGGTAAGGCTCCAGGCGAGTTTGTCAGAGCCGGCGTCTACAGGAAGAGGTCCGTAGTCCGGCTCGTGAACTGGTGTTCACTTCTTCGAGTTGCCCCGCGTCCGCGTTCTCGCCCTCGCTGAGCTGGAGGTGCCACGCAAGAGACCGCTGCCGAGCGAGGGGCCGGCTGATACTGAAAACCCTCGGGCAGAATAACAACACTGTAGCCCGTGGCCCAGTTGACTTGAACCGCCACCCATCCCTGGGACATGGCTAGGTACAACAGATTGGCTCTGTTGAAGAAGTACTTGCTGGTTTCTTCATCCAAGTTCGGGCAGTTGCTGAGCCCCCAGAGAGTGGTGGCAGCGTTGTGGTGGTCTCAACCCTGGGGAGTGAGAGCCACCAAATTTTTCAAGGCCTTGCGCTGTCTGCAAGAACTTGGCGTCCGAGGGTTGGGAAGTCCCTTGTCATATGTCGCTGGAACCAACTTCCACCAATCGTCCTCCTCGGTTTCGGATGGCGCCTGGTCCGTCTCTCCCTGTTCTCCGTCGCTGCCGAAAGAATTATCTAGGTGTTGTTCGATGTTCCGCTGGTTCACGAGTAACTTGCTCTGCGTTAACTAACACTTCCACATTGGCTTTGGTCATACCGAGTTTAGGATCAATACTAGAAAAGTCACACAAGTATAAGTTATTGAAACTTTGAGTTCCCCTTGAGAAGGTGCTCACCGGGGTGATGACTGTAGCACGATCTTGAGTTGCTGCGGGAGGTGCTGAAGACTCTGAAGACTTGGAGCTGTGTGTAGATCTCGGTGTTACAGTCTGCTTAGCCGTGTATGTGTCGCTGTT
Organism: Anabrus simplex; assembly: GCF_040414725.1. NCBI lineage: Eukaryota > Metazoa > Arthropoda > Insecta > Orthoptera > Tettigoniidae > Anabrus > Anabrus simplex. Next base: position 258,941,705 of record NC_090270.1, on the reverse strand, counting down.
ACGGATCTTCTGCGGCATACTCCGATGCCCGACTCTGGTGAAAAACTGGCAGGGGTTACATCCTCAGATCCCGCTTCACAGTGACGTGTTATTGCTGGCTCCTCCCGTGATGATAACAGACCCACCTAACTCATTCCTGGTTGGCAGTGTTTTGCCCGAGTGTGCTAAGTTGGGCTCATCAGTTGGTAATGCTGTATCACTCAACAAAATTAATTTATAACTTCTGAATGGAATGCAAAATATAAGCACAAAGAGGCTTGCTGGGTTATTCAGCAATGTAACTTAAAAGCTTTTCAATCTGTCGAACACAAATAGTGTGTTATTTTACAGGTATGTTACAGTGTAATATTTATATTGAACTTGTGTGTTTGACAAACTGAAAAGCTTTCAAGGTAATTTTAACTGAGTCAACACCGGAAAGTATGGCTTTCTTCTTAACAAATATTCGGCAATATCACTGAAAACCAGCAAGCAAAATTGAACTATCCTGATACTGACGGCTTGCTTCCTGAAGGTGTAATTTACCCCGTAAAGTTCAGGAATTCAGTGCATTTTCGTGCAACTTTCCCCTAACCTGCCTCATGTGGTAGGGGCTTTATCTGTGTTGGAAATCACATTCCTTTCACAGGGGATGACAAAGAACATTTTCAGGGCTAGAGAAAATTTGATCTACTAAGCTGTTATAGTGAAAAATGTTGACATGGTAAGTGAGGTACTTTTATATAGATTTATATTGTACTGAGCAAGAAAACATCTTAATGAGGAATACGCCAACAAAGTTCCACTGTATATATTCACCAAAAGTAGGGTCTTTATTCGTAAAATTTTAAAACACACTCTCTCTCTCTCTCTCTCGCTAATCATTCTGTTGTAAGTTACATATTTTTTTTTAGATACCTACGGTTTTTAACACTCATGAAAAAAATATTTTTGCCCTAAACCTTTCATGCACCTCACTATTTTATCCATGTGGCATTGCAGTTTTTTAACCTATGGATATGTAAATCTGCTAGCTAGCAGGTTATGAGAGTATTGTAGCTGTCATATGCTTGATTGAAGCTTCTTTCTATGAACTGCTAATGTTTTATGTACTTCTCATTGCAGAGACTGGTCAGAAAGCTCTGGACATGGCTGGGTCAGAAGTAAGGGCCATGTCACGATCATAACAGGCTTGCAACAATTCATGGACCTCCTTTCCTGTCAAGACTAAGAGGAAAGATACTTGTATCATGCTTTTATACATACATTAAATGCCTATATTTTCTGTTTGATATTATTAAAATAGATCCTCATGCCATACTCTATTTTTCAGTTATGTTTTTACCCTATTTTAAGATTGATAACTAGTCTTCCTCTTTTTCAAGGAATTCCCGTTGTCTTTCTATTATAATAACTGTCTGTCAATGAAGCATGATAACTAGATGACCTGTACAAAACACAGTTCTAGAGGTGTCAACTATTACAGATTATCCGTAATTGTTACGGATTTCACCTCATGATTACGGCATTATGGTCAAAGGGGATATTATAATATTATTACGGAAAAGCGACAATATCACGAAAATATTTCTACGGGGCAGAAGGAAAGTAGGAAAAATGAATCCTTTCCAACATTATTGCTCAACCCTCCTCATTTCAGCGCTTGTGAGTTGGCAACGATACTTCGATCGTCACTTCCTTTTGCTACCTGTGAGCGTTGAAAATTAATTGTGAATGAAAGAACCCTTCTCCATTATAAAACCTTAGTTAATATTGTATTTGCAGTATTGAGTGTCTGTGGGAGAGTTACTGTCAGGTAAAGAGTTTTCAGTGTTGATAGGAAATCGTAGGGAATTGGGGTCTACGTAGATCACATCTACACTGGAAACTCTTCAAGTTCAGAAGGCGAAAATTAAATTCCATCTTAGGGGGAAGAATGCATCAAGAAAATCCACACTGCTGCTGAGTGGGAAATAAGCTACAAAGACTGTTTTATGACAGAACTAACTGGTAATGTGCAAATTTTGTTGTATAATATGAAATACTTCAGATTGCTGTCTGGCAAAGGGGATGTCATTATCAAGAAGGAGGAGATAATTCGAACTTAACTCGATGCTTCAGGGAGAGGGGGGACATTACTGTAAACCCACTTCAAAAGTCGGCACTTATTCAATTCTCACCTGCTTTCCTACAGAGCTTCCATAATGATCATGGGACCCATCTATCAACTTGCAGTGTGCGTGTACCAACTTCTGTTCAGTCTTCCTTAAATTAGTAATATAGTTACTTAATATTTTATGTGACCTATTTTGAAAAGATATGAATTAATGAATACATTTATTCTTTGTTCTACATTTTAGTAAAGTCATTCACAAACCTGAAATTATATCGAACTTGAAAATTCAATTTCTCTTCGGGCTTACTGCTGAACTGATGTTGTAGAATCAATTAGAAGACGACAGCACTTTAAATAGTTTGTGCTGGTTCTGTTAACATTTGTTAATTAATACTTCTCTCATCAGATAAAGGACTACTCTTACAACACTGTGAACTAGGAATACTTTCCCAGGTGACTTAAGATAAAATTACTGCTTAATTCACTTCAAATAACTCTAAAAGCCAATGATGGCATCACCAAAACCAAACAGATTGAGTATAAGTAATGGAAATAGGGCAAACAAGTGTATATGAATACATTGTCAAAAAAGATAAAAAGCTGGAAGAACAATAAGTACACACACCACTGATGGAGCGATTGAATTATGGATACCTGGCTAGTGGAATGGAGCAGCAGCAGCGTGTACACCTGCGCACACAATATACACACTTTATTTTTCACCTTGATGACGTCAGCAATGTAGTGTGGCATGGATTCCACAAGTCACTGGAAGCGTTGGGGAGCCATACTGATTCATGACCATTGCATGTCCTCCCATAATACATGGATATTGGTCGAGGCAGTAACCAGGGGGAGCACATCCCTCTCGGTAGCTTGCTAGATATGCTCAGTGGGATAAAGGTCAGGTGACGGATCATCAAATTCATGTACAGTGTTTTTAACATGACACTTTTTTAATAGATATTTTTAAGAATTCTTAAAAAGGGTCAACTATTTTTATGTGCATTGGTTTTAACATGACATTCCATTTTTTCAAGAGACATTAATTATAAGGATACTCATGAAGGTTCAAATGCTTGAATGTATGTCTTTTAGTTTATTCTACCATCAATTATTTGTCAGCTAATGATGGCTTGAAACAAGCAGAAATATGTACTGACCAATTGTAACTTGTCACGATTAAAACAAGTATTGATTAGGTTGATTGTAAATAACAAAGTTTTATGTAACTAATAACTAGAGCCCGGATTTTTATGTAATACCAGAGTAAATATCTGTGAAATTTCTAATATTCATAAAATACCCTGCCTGACCAAAAATTGAAGCACCTGGAATGGGGGGAGGAAACGAAATGAAACTTCATATGTTGAGAGGGTATGTGATGCTATTTCAGTGATTACAAAATTGAGAAAAATTTGCAAAGAACCTGGCAGTACGAGCCCACTTACCAGTACGACAAAGCACCCTCTCTGTCCTGGACGTATGCACTAATTTGGTAGGGAAGGGTGTCGTAAGCCATTGTATCCTCTCCTGTGGCAAGCTGGCTCACACTTGTTGTGACTGGTCCTTGATATCCTGGATACTGACACTGGAACAGAGTTGACGCCCATATTGGTCCCACACGTGTTCTATCGTGGACAGATCTAGGAATCTTGCGGGCCACAGGAGTACCTTAACATCACGTAGACAGTTCATAGAGACGTGCTGTGTGTGAACGAGCATTGTCCTGTTGAAAAGTGGCACCATGATACTATTGCATAGGGACGTAGGATGTCCGTGACGTACTGTTGTGCCATCAGAGTTCCCTCAATCACTACCAGCTGTGACCTGAAGTCATGCCCAATGGCTCCCCACACCATGTCGCTAGTAATCGGATAATCAAATACAAAATAATCGCTTATTTGATTATTTCATTTTATTCAGTTATTTATTCCATTAGATTAAATTGTGGTTACTTTTACAATAATAAATGTTTATATTATTTTAAAAGTTTATAACCTGTTATATTTCTTGGTCATTCGATTATTTTTTTGATTGTTCATTCAAAACTCCATTTGAATGAATAAGGCATTTGAATAGTGAATGCTTTCGAAATAATAAAATGAAAAGTAATCTAAATGCTGTCATCAGTCTCATCACAGGGAAATTAAAAGTACCCATCTCCATTCCCTTACAAGAAGTGTGTGGGGTGGAGAGGTTCGGTCTCTGATAAGCCTTCCGAAAATAATACGAACTCATACTCCAGATGTATGAATGAGTCATGCCAGCCATGCACTCAGATGCCATTATTTAAAATGAATAGATTAACATATTGTGGGTGGTGGAGGTGTGATTATTGTTTTAAGAGGAAGTACAACTTGGAAATCATCCTCTATGTATAATGCATCAAGTGATTACACAAAGCGCAATGCTAGTGTTGACTTCTTGGCTCACCAAATTTATCAAGTCATAAATTAAAATGCTCCAGAATTTTTTCTAAATTCAGAAGTTGCTATCTTCGAAATTCTGTCACTAAGTTACTTCAAAACGACTCCAGATCGCTAGAGGTGGCAATGTTGATGATGTTGATATGTGGTAGTGGTTCTTTCTTCAGCCAAGAAAATGGGTAAATGGACAATACAAATCAATATGGATTGAAAACAAGAAAGGAAAATATAGTAGTGTTGATTACTGTTTTAAGAGGAAGTACAACTGGGCACCATACTCTATTAATACTAATAAGAGGGAAAAAATGGAAGGTGTCCGACTCTTGGAAAAATGAAGTATCACTCAAAGAAAGCAAGGGGCACAAAGGGTGTGAAAATGAAAGACTGCCTTGGCCTTGTAAATCTAATAGAGTTGGGGTCAGAAAATACAGGAGTTGACTAAGGAAGGTCAATTATGATACGTGGAAGTAAGGGGCCTGGCTGAAATGAATGGATGCAATGCCTGGATTCACCTAAGGGCCCCGAGGTCGCCAATCCATGCTCAGTTGCTCCCTCGCTCTCTCAATCAATAAATCACCACTGATATGCATTTAGGGCAGATGCCTAGGTGGCAAATTGCCTATAAATTGTTACCTCTTTTCTTAAATAATTTAAGAACCTAGGGCCACCTCTTACGACACGGAGGGGATACCGAGGATGTTATTCTACCGCCCCAACCTAAAGGGGAAAATAATGGTTGTGAATGAGACAGAGCTTTATTATTACTAATAGTCTGTTTATTAAAAGAGTTGACTAAAAACAGCTTTGGCAAAATCCGTCCGTCCGTTCTTACTGGGCCGATTTGCTTCATTTTTATTTTATTCTCTCCGGAATTACTTGCCGATGAATCGAGACATTGATAGGTCTCCAAGTTCTGCCAACTGTGAGCAATCATATAATCAAATCATTAAATGATCACTCCAATAATTGCGGGTGAAGGCTTAGCGTAACCCGCAGTACATTCCGTACTTAGCAGGTTGTTAAGCGACTAACACTTCCATTAACATTCTGATGTATGGGATCTTCATCCTTAGTAATGTCATTGCATGCAGTCATTGTTCGATTTGGAGCTGGGAATGGAGCAGTTGCTCATATGATTGCAATTGGTAATGCGAGTGCAGCGCTCCATCCGGTATTCTCCTGTAGCAAACTGTTGCTTAGAAACCAGTCGGTGTTTCGGAGGGCGAGCGGAGGACAAAGAAACGGTACTGAATGTGTGCTCACATGCAGTTTCAGTAGTGGTGTGCAACGGATGTGCTAGCGACGTAGTAAATACTGCTTTATAAGTATGAAGAAGGTGAATATATGAAATATATCCATTCTCATTTATCGTTAGTGTTTATTACTTACTTGACTTACTTGAATTATTTCCTGTTGCTCCCTCTGGAGCATAGGGCCTTTGCAAAATTTCTCCACACAGTACGGTTCCTGGCCATTCTCTTCACTTCGCTCCAGATCTTGTCAACCTCTGCGATTTCCTTTTCGATCGTCCTCTTCCAGGTCTTCTTTGGCCGACCACGCTTTCTGGTGCCTTGAGGGTTCCAGTCCAACACCGCCTTCTCAACATCTCCATCCGGCTTCCTTAATGTGTGGCCGATCCAGCGCCATTTCCTCCTCCTTGATCTGGATGTCAATCGGCTGCTGATTGGTCATGGTCCAAAGATCTTCATTAGAGATTATGTCTGGTCACCTCACATTTGTTATGCGACGCAGACATCTATTTATGAACACCTGTAGCTGGTTATTGATCTATTTTGTAACTTCCCATGTTTCACAGCCGTATAGAAGAGTCGACTTTACATTGTTGTTGAAGAGGCGAAGCTTAGTCTTCCTGGAAATGTTTCTATTCCACACGATATAGAGCTGGACAAACGCACCATTTGCCTTCCGGATACAGCTTTGAACATCTTCCTCTGCTCCCCCATCCGTTGTAACTATACTTCCAAGGTAGAGGAAGGATTCAGCTCGCTCGATTTCCTTTCCATTTACTGTCAAGCTGGTCATGACATCCGAATTAATCCTCAATCAATCAATCAGTCAATACTGATCTGCATTTAGGGCAGTCGCCCAGGTGGCAGATTCCCTATCTGTTGTTGTCCTAGCCTTTTCCTAAATGATTTCAAAGAAATTGGAAATTTATTGAACGTCTCCCTTGGTAAGTTATTCCAATCCCTAACTCCCCTTCCTATAAATGAATATTTGCCCCAATTTGTTCTCTTGAATTCTAACTTTATCTTCATATTGTGATCTTTCCTACTTTTATAAACGCCATTCAAACTTATTCGTCTACTAATGTCATTCCACGCCATCTCTCCGCTGACAGCTCGCAACATACCACTTCATCATCATCATCATCATCATCATCATCATCCTAAACCATCTCCAGTTTCCCGGGTGTGGTATATGAGCCTCCTCCATCTCATCCTGTCCTTGTACCATTCTTCTTCCACCAACTTGTCCCAATCATGACCTCTCAGCAGTACATAGCTCTTAACTAAATCTATCCATTTCCTTCGTGGCCTTCCCACGGGTCGTCTTCCTTCTACCTTTCTGTCAAATTCCTTCCTTGCAGTTCAGTTTACTGGCATCCTCTTCATGTGACCAAACCACTTCAGTCTTGATATCTGAATCTTATTGAGGAGAGAATCATCTATTCCTACTTCTTCTCTAATTTTCTTATTCCTAATCTTGTCTTTCCTGGTTTTCTGGATCATAGTGCGTAGGAACTTCATTTCAGCTGCCTGAAGTTTGGAATTATCTCTATTGGTCAGTGTTGTGGTTTCGAGACTGTATGTAAGAATTGGTGTATAATAGGACTTGTACAATGTCATTTTTGTTTTCATGGGTATTTGCTCATCCCACAGGAGGTGTCTTACCTGGTGGTAAAATTGTGTTGCCTTATTGATTCGATTGTTCACCTCATGTTTTGCTAGGTTGTCATTTGATATAACGCTACCCAAGTATTTGAAAACTGGCACGCTGTCCAGTTGAGCTTCATTTAACATGACTATTGGTTCTGTTCCTTCCCCATACACTTTCATCACCACCGTCTTAGTCTTGCTGATGTTTAAACCATATTTCTTAAACTCCTCATTCCAGCTTTGTATTCTCTCTCCCAATTCCTCTTCTGAGTCACTCCAGATCGCAACATCATCTGCAAATGTGAAGGCTTTGATATCTCCATGTTCTTTCCTTTTTAATAGATTTCATTACTAGATCCATTACAATAGTAAATGTACTTAAAATCAAATAATAATATTAGATTAAAAATTCCACCTGTTCAATACATAAGTGTTTTTTTATTTAAATTTAAGATATAGTTCTTAAGATATTACATACAGGGACATGTTTCACCCATGTTGAGGGCATCATCAGCCTAAAATTCTCAAACCTAAAAGAAAGATAGATCAGGATCCTGATTGTTTTTATACTCAAGTAAGAGGTACAATTTGTATAGATTTTTGCGAATGTCTTGTTTTTTTAAAATGTGGTAACAAGTGGTTAGTTAGAAGTTTAAAAATAATACGTAAAATTGCTGCGCTGAATTAAAAAATGGTAAAATATGGTGCCTTATTCTGGAGATGGCATAAGTAGCTTATAATAGCTTAATAAATTAGGAATAAAAGTCACTCTTTGTGGTAGTAAGTTGTTCAAGTGCTTAGGAGCGAAGACAGGTTAGCTGGTAGATAAAATTGCTGAGCTGAAATGAAATTTGGTAAAATATGGTGCCTTATTTTGGAGATGGCAAAAGTAGCTTATGATAGCTTAATAAATTAGGAATAAAAGTCACTCTTTGTGGTAGTAAGTTGTTCAAGTGCTTAGGAGCAATGACAGGTATTCGTCGGAAAACGTAATTATATTTATAATAAAATTAGCTGGTAGATGTGGTTGTAGCTTCTTGTATTAAAAGTCAAAAGGAAACTATGAGGTTGTGTAGAGCTTGAGGTGTTATGTCTGAAATAAGAGAAGAATGAAATGTTAAGGAATAATATTAAAGGAGGAGAGAAAAAAGAAAAGGATATGTGTGATAATTACTTACCCCGTTGACAGAAATTTTGTGATGTGAGTTGAAGAAAATATGTAGTGTGTGAAATTAATTTATCTTTTAACTGTTGTAATGTTAAATAGTTGCCATGGTAGCATTTGAACTTCTATTTTATCTTGTTAACTATTGTAATGCTAATGAGTTGCCATGGAAGCATTTGAATGAGAAATATTTGTGCTTCTAGTGTTGTACCGATGTGAGATTGGTGGGGGAGGGTGCGGAGGTGGGGATGGGTTGGGAGGGGCGTTAAGTTTAAGTGTCATTGGATGTGGTTGGCCCGTGGGGGCGGAAGGGGAGGGAGCTGTGCCTCCTAAAGTGGGATGGGTCTTGGAAGAAGATAATTTTAGATTGTTTATTAAGTTATTATGTTTATAGTTTATCGATTGCAACAATTTTGGAAAAATTTCGTATAATGGGTTTTTAACTTCAATAATATCGTTAAGGTTTGAATTTTTGTTGTAATATTGGTCTAATTTTTCTAATTCGTTCATTAATTTTCCTTTACCTACTTTTTTAATGATAGTGAGGTCTTGATCTATAGTAGTGAAATGATGACCTGCTTCTTCCATATGAGAGCTCATAGCTGAATTTTGTTGTGTTTGGACACATTATAATGTTCTAAGTATCTTGTTTGAAAGCTGTGGCCAGTTTGTCCAAGGTACGAGGCGCCACATTGTGTGCAAGAGAGTTTGTAAATGCCTGAACCTGAGTAAGTGTTATTATTTGAAATGACAGTGTTGTGATTGAAAAATAATATTTGGTTGGTGTTATTTGTTCTAAGGGCTATGCAAGTGTTTTCGTTTTTTAGGGGGTTCAAAATTTGGTAAATGTCTGGATTGTTGTAAGTAAAAGTAAAAAAATTAGATTTTTTCGGTCTGTAAGGGATGGGGTTAGTTATTAATTTGAGTTTTATTTTGTTTATTAAATTATTAATAGTTCCTGGTTTATATCCATTAATTTTTGCCAAATCTTTTATATAATTGAGTTCATTTTTTAGGTTTGTAGGTGATAGAAGGATTTTTAAGGCTCTGTAAATTAAACTATGGAAGGTAGCTAGTTATGGGATTTTGGATGTAATGAAGTATTTTTCATTGTTACTGCGGTGTGGGTTGGTTTTCTATAAATTTGGAAGTCAAAATTATCATTATTACGTGTTACTGTGATATCTAGGAATTTTAAGGATTTATTGATTTCATCTTCCTTGGTCAATTTTATATTTTTGTCTAGGTTGTTTAGGAAAGTTAAAATATTGTCGCTGTTGTTGAGCTCTTTGTCAATAATTACAAATGTGTCATCAACGTATCTGAGCCAAAGGCTTAGGTCTTTTATATTTGTTGAAATTTTATGATGTTCTAAGAAATCTAAGTATATGTCGGCTAAGATGCCTCCCATAGCCAGACCATCCTGATGGTAAATTTTATCATTAAAAGTAAAATAATTATTTTTTAACACAAAGTTTAGGATTCTTAAGAAATCACCAACCTTTTCCGAAAACACAATGTAAGAATTTTATTCAAAACTAACAATATAACCTCCGATATTTTACACAACTCTGCATCAATCAATACCCCCAGTATATACTCCAAATCTGGAATATATAGACTAAAATGCAATGAATGCAACAGCTCCTACATAGGTCAAACAGGACGCAACTTTATGATTAGATATTCGGAACACGTCAACGCGATTAGACACAATAAGTTCTCCGCCATGGGTATACATATGCACGACATTAATCACAAATTTACCGACATTGAACAAGATATGGAAGTTCTTCAAGCAGTAAACAAGGGACCCATAATGAATATAATTGAAAGTTGTTACATCAACTGCGACCAATATTTTAACCCCAATTACAATTTAAATGAGATTTACGAGAAACCCAATATTCTTTTCGATCTTTTAATCGATTGGCTTAAAAATACCAAACTATCGAAAAAACAGTTCGATTTTCCAAGTAATCCGGAATACACACTCCCGTCAATTACCCCCACTACCCCATCCTTCCGCCCCGCCTTAGTTCCATTCCCCCACAAGAGCTCCGCCTCCTTCCTTCCCCTCGCCTCCTTTACCGTGCCCACACACTTCGTCCGGCTCCGTCTGTGTAACAACACGTTTACATGCTACTGAAGGTGAGTCAATCATCATTCAACGATTCTAATGTTTCTAGTAACTTCCACACATTGCTTCCAATGTCTAACTTGGCTATTTCTCCTTCAGGTTCAAATTGAAGTGGGAATTCATCTCTAATTACATCACGATCTTATATGATCAAAGTAAACTTCCCTGGAACCACCTAATATCTAAAGGAACAAATGTCATTCACATAGACAGCATACAACTGCAAAAATTCACTTATCCCGGATGCACACAGACTGAATTATGTAACGAACAGCCGGAATTTTAAGAATTTTATATCACACCAATTGTATCATAATTTTATCGTATTTCATGTATCACCACATTAATTGTATGTTATTTTATAATGAGTTAAAATGTGTTTTAGATGTTTTAGGAATATATAAGCTTATCTTGTTTTAATTTGTACTCAAGGCTGATGGCACATAGATGCCGAAACTAGTACCATTTGACTATTTGACATGTGATTAAATCACAATAAAACGTCATTGTATTGAATAGGTGGACCTTGAAAGAATTTAATTTTATTGTAATCCCACTTCAAAACGGAACCAATGATATTCATAACTGTAAGGATTCCTAGCAATGTCAGAGCAAAGGGCGGGTGGATGCATATGGGTTAACGATGGATGAGTTTAAAACGGTTTTAATTGTAAATCAGTTTGAAAAGCCATTTACTGGCCGTTCGTTTGATGAAAAGATTCAAATAGTTAAGCCGGGAGACCTCTACCTTCCCTCGTAAATTTCTTCTTCTTCTTAATCTGCTTACCCTCCAGGGTTGGCTTTTCCCTCGGACTCAGCGAGGGATCCCACCTCTACCGCCTCAAGGGCAGTGTCCTGGAGCTTCAGACTCTGAGTCGGAGGATACAACTGGGGAGGATGACCAGTACCTCGTCCAGGCTGCCTCACCTGCTATGCTGAACAGGGGCCTTGCGGGGGATGGGAAGATTGGAAGGGATAGACAAGGAAGAGGGAAGGAAGCGGCCGTGGCCTGAAGTTAGGTACCATCCCGGCATTTGCCTAGAGGAGAAGTGGGAAACCACGGAAAACCACTTCGAGAATGGCTGAGGTGGGAATCGAACCCACCTCTACTCATTTGACCTCCCGAGGCTGAGTGTACCCCGTTCCAACCCTCGTACTACTTTTCAAATTTCGTGGCAGAGCCGGGAATCTAACCTCCGGGGGTAGCAGCTAATCATACTAACCACTATATCACATAGGCGGACCCTCGTAAATTTAAAAACAGAAAACAAGAATTGTGTACGCACGTTCAATCCAGAAACTTACAATAAAACTTTTTGGCTCGAGTTCACTTAATGCATTGTGTTAACTGCATGGTTACTAGTTGCATGCCTCAGTGGAGATTCCAGGATACGCCACTGCTGAGTAGGCTACACTTCCCGTATTGAAAACGCAATGTAAACGGGGACTCAGTTCGGATTGAGTCTCAAGGTCGATACGGTAAAATCTGGGATCGTATCGTACTCGGTTCGAATTGAGTTCCATGTAAACGCGGATCGTACTGAGATCGTATTGAAAACGACTGCGCGTACACTCCATGTTTGTTCTGAGAAAATCATCATCATTAAATTTCTGTCGAAATAACAAATATAAGAAGCCAGTAAATATATTTACCTGTATAAATGATCAGCAACTGCAATCATATTATAAGACGGCCAGCCTTGGCGATTAAGAAAATAACGATAACCTTCTGTTGGGGATAAAATTGGAATGTGCGTTCTAACTATTGCACCAATTACATTTGGAATACCACACAAACTTGAAAGTTACCTCGCTGGGCTTCTACTTCATTTGGCGTTTTTAAATTCTAAGAGGTGATATCGATTTTACTATAATTCTACCTCGTCTGTATAACGTCGATGTTGCCTGGCGGATTCAATACGATACTCAAATACTACATGTAAACGGGGATCGTATTCAATACAGTAAGTGTACCGTACTCAAATCGATCTCATTCCCCACGTAAACGTACTAAATGTGCCGGTAAACCTGCCAATATGAGGCTGTCGTATTTGAGCACCTTCAAGTACCACCGACCAAAGTCAGAATTGAAACCTCAAACTTGAGCTCAGAAGGCCAGCCCTCTACCGTCTGAACTACTCAGCCCGGTACAGCATATTTTAAAAAATCCCAATCAGTTCTTTCTCTTCAGTAACAAATGGGCTACGGTACGAGTATAATTCATGCAAGACCATCGTATATAATAAATGTTTACATGCAATGAAATATAATTATTACTGAAACATTCTTACCATTAATAATATTGTAAATGCATTTGCAAGGGTATAATATATGGCAATATTCAATCTACTTTATTCTCTCCACCTGCACCTATTACAAACTGAATTTCAATAGATAAAAATCTGTTATTCATAGCGTAACAATCAATGTGGCAATCTTGAAACGACTGCAGCATTTGAATGTCAAACGCAGGAAAACACATGCATCTGTGGAATTAGTACTGAAACCTAAATTACAATGCCACCCAAGATCACAGTTACAACATTGCCACCGGGCGGGTTGGCCGTGCGCGTAGAGGCGCGCGGCTGTGAGCTTGCATCCGGGAGATAGTAGGTTCGAATCCCACTATCGGCAGTCCTGAAGATGGTTTTCCGTGGTTTCCCATTTTCACACCAGGCAAATGCTGGGGCTGTACCTTAATTAAGGCCACGGCCGCTTCCTTCCAACTCCTAGGCCTTTCCTATCCCATCGTCGCCATAAGAGCTATCCGTGTCGGTGCGACGTAAAGCCCCTAGCAAAAAACAAAAAACAAAAAAAAACAACATTGCCACATTAAAGCGTTTGAATTTTCCGCCAGTGAATTCAATCGAAGGACTACCGGAGGTCTCCGGAGAAAGAGCGAAAACAATTGCTCCGCTCCGCTCCTACCGTTTCCAGCTCTAGTTTGATTACTGCCTGTCAAGCCAGAGAGTATACACTTTCTCGGATCACGGAAGAATACTATTCCCTACTAGATACTCTTTGATTCTGTAACCTTTCCCAGCTTCCAAATATAGTCTGTAGATGTCAGAGCGTTCCTAATAACTTACACGCTGCTAAGAAAAAAAATCTACGTACATACAGACCCATAGCCGAATACAATTAGAAGCCGGAGTCATGTAAGTTTGGCAACGTGCACCGGAGGCCAAGGTAAAAGCGCGGGAGCTAACCGTGTATGTTGGTGTGTAGTGCACTTCGTCTTGTGTTTCGTTTATTTTTATAATAATATGATAAATTTCACACAATGTGCATTTAGTTCCTACAGAAACTTGTCAAAGAGTTTTGTCTTTTGTTGCACAATATCAGATGATATCGGTCACAGTAGGTTCCGCATAATTTACACTTGCAGTTATCGTCCGGGTCATGGAATTTATCTGTTAGGCATATCCGATGATGGAAACCGTGTACGGCATATCTTGTCAATACATGACGTAGATCATATCTGGCTTGTGTCCATTCCCTATATATCATCGCATCCGTTGACTAAACGCTTGGCCATATCTCTTGTCTCTTCTTATTGAGTTCCTGCAGTACATCCAAGTAGGCTTTGGTGGCTGGTAGAAGCAGGTCGAGGCGGAGGTCTTCGATGAAAAATTGCTTTCTTGCCAGTACATTTGTAAGTCGAGGTAACGTGTACTTTGACAGACATAGTACTCTTTTGAGGAAGTTGGCTTTGACCTTTTCTATGTCTTCGAAATTTTTCTTCTTTAGGTGTGTCCAGATGGTTTCCAGTCCATATGTTATGATGGGAGCAATTTTTAAGCGAAACAGTGTGGTCGCTGTTAGATAACAGAATTCTTGAAGACAGCAGTTATCAATAAGCTTAGTAAGAACTTTATCAAAGTGAAACGCCTGTCATCGTCAAGAATGTTTCTAAGCGTCATTTTGCAACGCTGATTACATTAATTTAGGAGCAAACAGAATTTTCAAAAGCAGAACCTATGCAAGAATAAAACCGCGGTGATAAGATTATGCAATAGAGGGATATTAAAGAGAAGAAACTACATTGAAGAGAATCAATCCAGGGTTTAGTCTACAAGGTCGGTCAAGATATAAATCACTAAATGATGACAGATCAAATGTGTTTTATTTTCAATGCCAGCCCATCAATACACAAGCATAATGAAATAGAACAATTAAAAACATTCAATTTATGACAGCATTGAATCATCAGCAGGTGTGGAAAGAGATTTCTCTACTTTTGCTGCAGTGTATTCAGAACTTAACGGGACAGAGAAACCTTTCAGATTGATTACTAATAAAACCGTTTCGTTTTATTTTTCACGGATATGTTCCAGTATGTATAACAAGATAACTGATTAATAAGCATACGTAAAGCTTGTTATCGAAATAATGTGAAGGTGCAGCAGGATTGAGTAGCTTGGACGATAAAGCTGACTTTCTGAGCCCGACTTGGCTGGTTTAATTCTGGCTCAGTACGGTCGTATTTGAAGATGTTCAAATACGTCAGCCTCGTGTCGGTAGATGTACTGGCACGTTAAAGAACTCCTAAGGGACAAAATTCCGGCATATCCCAAAAATTAATAAATCAATAATATATTACTTGTGAATGCGCAGATTGAATTTGGATTATTAATAAAACGTTTCCCACCTGGCGAGTTGGACATGTGGTTAGGGACGTGGGGCTGTGAGCTTGCATCCGGAAGATAGTGGGTTCGAATCGCACTGTCGGCAGCCCTGAAGATGGTTTTCCGTTGTTTCCCATTTTCACACCAGGCAAATGCTGGGGGGTGTACCTTAGTGATGGGCAGTCTGAGACGAGATCTCGAGATTTCCCGATACTAGCGCAGGCCCTATTTCTCGCGAGAAATTTCGAGAGATCTCGAGAGCGTTTTCCCCGCATTGTGCGACGAGCAGCGTGTCGTAGGCCTACAGGTAGACGGAGCTAAATGTTTGCGCCGAGTATGCGAATAGCAACCCACGCACCTTCTCCATTCCGTAAATACGTGTCAACAAGCGACGAGGGCGTTCATTTCTAGTAAGGTCTATTTTGACGCAGTATAACATAATTGTAAAGGAAACGCATCCTGGCATTGTATGCAGTGGTAAATACACGAATGAATGGGCAAAGTACAGGAAGTGACGGCTGCTGTAGGTACACCTGCCTGGATACTAGAGGCGTGCATTATTCGAACTCGAGACGAGGCAAGATGCGCCCTGCTGCATATGCAACCACCACTACGCATAAGTGAAATGTGTAATCTAAAATGCTCGAGTTTGCTCCAATTCTTTCGACAGGTAGGTGTAATCGTTATCAGACCCCACATTCAATGTTATATTATGACCACTGCTTGTGTTTACCGATATTTTGGTGTCGAAGGAAATAATTCCTTACAATGTTATAGAGTATTCGCATCATACGTAAAGTTAACATAATTACCCAACAACAACAAGAGTACAACAAGCACTTCCATGGAAATGAAATATTACACGAAGTACTACTAGTTCAAAATCCAGCATCATTATACACAAATTCACACCCAACTTAAATACGGTATTTCCATTACTTAACACTACGGCTTACAATACTATAGGTTGAACTTCCTACTAGTTTAACACTATAAGTGATATTAAAGTTAAACATAACAACAACAACAACAAGAGTACAACAAGCAATTTCATGGAGTGAAAATATTAGAAGAAATACTACTAGTTTAATATTCTAAATCGAGCAGAAAATCACAAATTCAGTGTCCGTCGTTTACAGCTTTTACTTTTCACCTTAAACTAGCACTAATCATCCTCTTAAACGATCTGATACAAGAAGGGAATCTATCAGACTGCGGCAGGTAATTTGTTCCAATCCGTTATGGTCCTGTTTACGAAGGAAAACTTGCCCATATCAGTATGCTGGTTATTATCAAATACAGTAGAGATAATACGCGACACTTACGGATTTCGCCTTGCTAAAATGGGAGACAATTCGACGGTGGCGCTTCTAGTGACTTGACCTGAACAAATCGTGCTAATTTCAAATATCAATGGAAATGTATATACGGAAATGGATAAATAAATTACGTCTAGAAAGAAAGTGTTATTGAGATATTATCTTCGAAATTGCTAAAGCAATTCTGGATAAATGAATGAAGAATTATTTAAAAGGTTATTATTCAAAGACTGAAATTAGACATATAAACAAGAAGTGAAATGGCTTGATCTTTCATGTATGCATAACTTTTTTAGCTTTAGCATACCTGCCTGAACTCTTACGGTTGGATTTGTCTTTTTTCTCATTTAAAAACATTGTATCATCACATTAAGACACTTGTCAATAAAAATATCGGCACATTCCTTACACATATGATGCAATGAATTAACATTTAATAATAATAATAATAATAATAATAATAATAATAATAAAAATAGTAATAATAATAATATTTTTTATTTTACATCCCACTAACTACTCTTTTACGGTTTTCGGAGACGCCGAGGTGCCGGAATTTAGTCCCGCAGGAGTTCTTTTACGTGCCAACAAATCTACCGACACGAGGCTGACGTATTTGAGCACCTTCAAATACCACCGGACTGAGCCAGGATCGAACCTGCCAAGTTGGGGTCGGAAGGCCAGCGCCTTAACCGTCTGAGCCACTCAGCCCGGCGAATTAACATTTAATAGCTAGGCAATTTTCCTCCTAACATGAAGCCTACTAACAGGAAGATAATCTATAAAATCCCGGCTTTAATCTGAGAAGAGGGATAAAGAAAGAAAAGTATGAAAATGTTGTCGATAGTGATGCTTTGAGGAATATTTACGTACAATTAGAGCAAAAATGTAACATACCCTTGGCTGTATTGTCGAGGATTTCTAAAGTCGCTGGCCTGGAAATAATCTGAACAGATCTTATAATTCTTATATAAGCGTAACGTCCCTTCTTTTTTGTACACCTTATCCAAATCGCTTCTGTGACATTTCAAAAAAAAAAAAAAAAAAAAAAAAAACACAGATCACACCTACAACAACACATCGGTATTGAAGGTTAACTGCTGCACTGTAGAATAAAATACGCGTATTCCATTTTATGCCAGTTAAAATACAGGTCGAGTAAGTCAGAAGATTATGAAGTACTATAAAAATCTGTCACTGGAAGAATATATATGCAAACACAACATTACTTACATGTTCTTGTCACGAGGGAACCTTAAGAACGACCGCGCATTTTTCTCTACTTCGTAATTACTGCAGTCAAACACAGCACATACCTTTCCCCTCATGTTGAGAGGAGATATCAAGGAATGACACACACTACTGTTTGTTTATGTCAACTCACTGAACACGCATAAATAACACCAAAACTTCACACAAAAATACATGTACTCTTATGAGAGAATCAGTACTGTTCAGGTCTATCCGCTAGAGTGAGCTCCAGTAGCTGTCCCTCGATATCTCGCTCAGTGTCGCGTATTATCTCTACTGTATTTGTTATTATTACACTACTGTGACTGACTATTGCCACCGGGATATTTCCCATTTGCGATGTATTTGTTAATACTAATAAT
Source organism: Anabrus simplex (assembly GCF_040414725.1). NCBI lineage: Eukaryota > Metazoa > Arthropoda > Insecta > Orthoptera > Tettigoniidae > Anabrus > Anabrus simplex. Next base: position 258,923,416 of record NC_090270.1, on the reverse strand, counting down.
AATAATAATAATAATTAGGTACTTCGGTATATGACAGTACAATGTGTAATTTTGTCTAGTTGTACGCGACAACTTGAAGACGATGTCCGAAACGCAACGTACCGGTAAGTCGTGGATGACGGTTATTTTGGAGAGATTCCACACAGCACAGTCCGCAGTGTTGCTTATTCAAAAGAAGTTAATACGTCGGCAGAAATACTTCTGGGATGATCCGACACTTAAAAACACATAGTATAAATGAAGAGGAATAGTCACAGAACACCTCCGTCCCGGTCTGAATCACAAGAAGCTACGGTACCGTGTCGACAACGATTGTGAGGCATCCAGGTAGGTGTACATCCCAATAAGTTATTAACAAATTATACAGGTTATTCAGCTAAGAAGTCCACCTGAAATAACTCGTGAACAGTTTAACATACTGGCATTCTGTCTTTACTTTCGTTAATTTTATTTATTTCGTATGGTAAAAATAAGGATACAAAGGAAATATATAATAAACTTATATAAAATATTTATATGTCAGACTGTAGGTAATATTTGGTTTGTTAAAATACAATGTCCAGTGTACGCAGCCAGATCACTACTTCTTCAGTGGTACTATGTATTTCTTGGATAAATCCATGGAACCTTCTTCTTGGACACTCCATGGCAACGTGCTAGATGTTCTGAGACACGTTATTGCAGTCACACAGTGCTCTCGTAGTTTTTCGCCATTTGAAGAACCAGAATTTAGATCTTCTACGATTTTTTCTGATTCTGTTTAAAGCTATCCATTCCTTTCTCAGTAAGTTGAAACCAGGTGGAGCTCTGCATGGATTATTGATTAAACCCAGGTGGTCGGAGTTTGACGAGTTCCATTCTTCACGCCAGGCTTGATCAGCATCGAAATGTGAGTTGATGAGCTTCTCACCAAGCTTCCATGATGGGTTCCTGGATTTCGACCTCTGTCGTGTCTGAAGTTTGCAGTCCTGATGTAAGAGCAATTGGGGATCTGCGACATTTCTGCCATTCTTTTAGCAGAGCTGCTTCTCTTCGTATGTGAGAAGGATGGATGTTGGACAACACTAGCAGCCACTTCAGAGGTGTTGATTTGATGGTGCCTAATATTGTCCTCATTGTGTCATTCAGCTGGACATCAACTTTTGCAGTATATGCACTGTTAAGCCATACAGGGCAGCAGTATTCTGCACCTTAAGCTCTGCTTTTCGTATATCCCAGCAATCGGAGGATACACTACACTTTCGTTAATGGTATTAAGGAGCTCATAGTTCAACATGCAGTGTTTTCCTAGGCTTTTGACAAAATTTATCGTCACGCGCGTTTCTGTACGAGAACTGCTGATGATAACTATCAAGTTTACACTCGTAGTTACCGGGACGTCGCACAGCTCGCAGCAAACGAGAATCGGTCCCGAGAGCGTTGTCCATCACCCCTGCTGAAAGAATTGGAGCAAAATCAGGCATTTGAGATCACACGTTCTACTCATGTGTAATGGTGGTTGCTTATGTAGCAAAGCACATCTTTCCCAGTCTCAAGTTCGAATAATGCACGCCTCTAGTATCTAAGTAGATGTACATCCTATCTACAGTTATTCACAAATTATGCAGGGTTAGTCAGCTAAGATGTCCACCCCAAATAAGTTGTGAACAGTTTAAGATACTGGCATTCTGTTTTTACTTTCGTTAATGGTATTAAGGGGTTCATAGTTGAACATGCAGTACTTTTCCAGGCTTTTGACAAAATTTATTGGCTCAGACGTTTCCATATGAGAACGTTATTTTACGCAATAACTGTTTATGATATACTATCAGTTTACACTAGTAGTTACTGGGAGGTCGCACAGCTGGCAATACAGGAGAATCGGTCTCGAGATTCTTGCGAGAGTCTCAAGATCTGTGACGTCAGTCTCGAGAGTCTCAAGTGAGAGCGTTGCCCATCACTACTGTACCTTAATTAAGATCACGGCCGCTTTCTTTCAACTCCTAGGCCATTCCTATCCCATTGTCGCCGTAAGACCTATCCGTGTCGGTGCGACGTAAAGCCACTAGCAAAAAAAAGTTTCGTGTATTTGCAGATGCCCAGCAAATGCTGTGTTACATGTATTGCAGCAACTATAGCATAAAAGGTTTTGTTACCTAGTTTAGGTTTCCTTCAGACGAGGAATTAAAACAAAAAAGGATTTTTCACTTTAAACAGGATAATTAAGAACCTGGGATGGATTCAGTCGTGTGCATAAAACATTTCACACACGAAAATTGTTCAACAGGAGATAAAATACGTGATAATAAAGGCAACGTAATTATACTACCACGTAAACGTAATGAGCTTCTTCCTGATACATGTTCAATTATTTTTCCCAGATTTGCCAAAATATTTGTCATCGAAAAGTGGTAACAGAAAAGATCCTGAAGGTAGGAGACTGGAAATGGAGAGTAGGGAAAACAAGAAGATGGATGATTTGCCAAATGTAAGCAATTTATTCAAAATTCACCAAGATATAATGTCACCGTGTATGTTAATAGTTAAAAGAAATTACATGTTTTACTGATAGAGCTTGCTTTCTGAGCCCAAATTGGCAGGTTTAATCCTGGCTCGGTCCGACCGTATTTGAAGGCACTCAAATACTCCAGCCTCGTTGGTAGATTTACTGGCACATCAAAGAACTCCTACGTGAAACCGTACAGTGTCCTGTACAGCTCATTGAAATCATAGGTGCCTTTCTACCCTATTAAAATCACTTCTAAAGGTCGCGTTATTTGTAGGATAATGGACGAATGGACTCGAGCAGCGTCTGGCCAGAACGGAACCCGCGAAAGATCGCCTGAAAAACAAAGGGAAGGTTGGACAGGAGCCAAGCCCCCGAGGAAAAGCCCTCTCAACTCGCAGAGTTGGAGATATGACTTGACGCTACAGTAGTCAAACACTCCCCGAGGTGTGGCCTAGTTTCCCAGGGATCCAAACTAAAGGAACTTCCTGTTTTTATGCACGTTTCACGGGTGCCAACGTCGAATTTTGGCGCGTAAAATTATAATATATTTTGATCCAGACATGGGAAAATTATGGGAGACACACCAATGAATAGAGCTGAATTTTCCGCATATCCCAGACTAAAAATATGGAATACTTTATTCAAGGGACGAAAGGAGGTCACCAGATGTCCAGCGGTGACATATCCCAAACACATCTGAACGTGAAGCGTCCCCCAAGCTAAGAGGCGCGCTCAAAGATGACTCCACCCTCCAGATGACGCTAAAGGAATAATTAAAGCCGGGAATGAAATTACGTGAAAACTGCCGATCGTCGGTAGATCACATCTGGTTCAAATAAGAGAGGAAAGAGAGGGTTACAATACGCACCATTTAAATGTTTTGAATTCCTGGGATGAAAGGAGCTGCTCTCCTTAATGAACCGTGACTCGTTTACGCCCATAGTCTTCCGGTATGTAGACCATAAAGGCTGGGCTGGCCCTCGCTGGAGACAGTTCATAGCGGGTCGCTGAGAGGGGACAGTGTGTTCCAGTTTTCACAGTCCGAAGCCTATTGACCGCATACTAAGACAGTGTTATTGTGTCCGTCGCGGCCGTGAAGTACAAAGGCCTTGTGAGGTGTAGATGGGAAGCCAAGCGAGCCACGGCAAATGTCTCTGTGCCGCGTGTCAATTAAGCCGCGAGCATAATTCATAAAAGGGTAGCGGGAGTCGGCTATGTAAAATGCCGGCCTAGATGAGTACGTGATATCAATAAATTGGTATCATCCAAATCGCTACTCTGGAATCTGGGTTCTCAAGTTTCGTGAGTCACCCGATTCATGCTGCGAACGCGCCCGCTGTGATTAGAATGACCTGCTTATTCATGGTGTAAATTCTGTGTGTGTGTCGCGGTAAACAGAGGACCGTGTGACAAGTTGTGGAGTGTTACCCTTTGAATTACTCTAAGATTTCAGCAGTGGACGAGCTAACCAGGATGACGACCTTGTGTGGACCAGCGTCGAAGTACAGCACGCCCGACTCCAGCGCCGAGGCCATGCAGCAGTAAGCTCCGCCATGGGTCTCCCGTGGAAGGAAAAACCACGGCCACCAAACAGATGAGTGATGTCAACTAGAATTTCTTAGCACGTTAATGTAGAACCGATAATAGGATGAGCTTTCCTTTGTAGTACCTAAATGCTGTAAAATAATACATGTCCCAATATGGAAATTTTATTGTTCTTGATCATGTTAACGTAAATTCAAGGGAGCTAGCCCCCGGACGACCCTTTGTTTTTAATGATTAGTTTATCGTGAGGGGTTCTTCTTAGTAATATGTAGAATATCTTAGCAAGTATGGAAAACAAGGTTAGGAGAGTATTTTAGTTCCCCTAGGGGTGGTTGGAACAATAGTGTGGAGGTCCAGGGAAAACCATGTCTAAAGGTTGTTAGTTAATGTTAGTTAATGTCCAAGATGGCTTGCGTATATGCTGGGGAACCTCATGGGTCAGTCAGACGATGTATGCATAAGTTACACATATAATGATTGCATGTGCAACAAGAGAGAAGAGATCCTGACCGAGAGAGGTACATAAATGTGTTATTTAGGTGTAATTGTGAGGGACAGTTCGCGAGTTTCCCGGGATTCTTGATTATTTAACCAGAAATGTAGGGAGTTTTTTCTGTCTGCAACCGGCTGAGATCCAGGGAAGCCAGAGTCTTATGTATGGTAAAAATATAAATATACGCATAAGTCTGAGCGGTGAGCGAAGATGATAAGTGTGGAATTGAGGAATCATGAGAGTCCTATGCCCAAGGAAAGGAGATACGCGATATGAGACGTAATGAGAGGGCCGAATGCCCAGATAGTTTTACGATGAGATGATTCGGAAGTGATGGTGCCCACAGTCGGCGCTCTCCGAGAAGACTGAGAAGGTATAGAATAAATGAGTATTTCTTGGGAATTCTACGGTAAGATGAATAAACAAATGAAGAGGGCCATAAATATGTGTCTCCGAGAAAGGAGGGCTGGCCGTTGTAATTGAGAGAAGAATCCGGCGTGGCCAGTGAATGAATGATGGTTGCAGTAAAGCGAATGACCTTCCCTTCTTTTTTGCGAGTGTTTGCTCCTCGCCCTTCGCGACGTAGCGGCCCTGCCGGGCTATTGTAATAAATCTTGGGCTCTGGGTCTCCACCGTGACTGCTTGTTGTTTTACATGGTTCAGCTAAGAACGCTTCTGTCAATGATAATATCATGGTGATTTAGAAGGTAATTAATTAATGAGTAGGGATCTCCCCCAATATCCGGTAATATGAGACCGTAGCTAGTTTAGAGATTTTCAGGAATGTACCTCTCAGTCGGAGTCATCTATCTATATATCAGTGACATACCATCTGTGACAGGAAATAACACACATGATCTCTGTGCCGACGATCTTCAAATATATCGACACTGCAAGACAAGATATTAACAGGGACCTCCGACGACTCATTGTATATGCACAACGAAGCTCTCTCATACTAAACTGAAAAAGACAGTCATAATTGGATCACGAAAATTACTGAGCTGCTCAAACAATGTCGCAATCCCGCCTATCCTACTGAATGGTAACATTATTCCCTACAGTAAAACGGTTAAAAGTCCCGGCGTAATGATGAATGAAACAGTTGATTGGTGTGATCACACGAAAGAAATACGTAAAAAGATTTTTGGAGTTCTTCACCCTCTTAAACGACAGAGGGATATATTTCCATTTGAGCTATAGGCCAAACTAATACAGACACTCATTCTCCCTATTCTTGATTATTGTGACGTTGTTTTAGTTGACATGGCGAGAGAAGAAGCACTTAAACTTCAACGACCACTGAATTCCTGCCTGGGATTTATTTACAATATCGGGCACGATGTGCATATCACCCCATACTACCAGGCTGTCTCATGGCTGATGTCTGATAAACGTCGGCAGCTACACAATTTAACGATTGTGATCAGAGTGGTAGCTGAAAGTCAGCCAATGTATATTTCTTCTAAATTCATATTTTTATCATCATTTCACAACTTAAATATACGTCCTAGATTCATTCTTTATATTCCACTGCACCGCACAAATAAAATTAATAGATCATTTTTATGGTGACTGTCGCCAGATTATGTATTTCCCTGCCAGTTCAGGTCAGAGAAACTGGCTTTTTTAAATCACCTGCCAAGACTACCTGCTGAGGACAGCTGACTGAATGGTTAAAATATGAATGTGTGCGTTCCTGAGGATTAGCCATTTCTAAGAGTTTTTAATATTAATTAGTTCTAATATTAATTTAGTAAGTAATTTATTTAAATTTATTTTCTATTCTACTAATTTATGTAGTTTTCAACTATTTTAAGTATCTTAGTATTTTATTTAAGATTCTGATTAGTATGTGGTTGAGTGTACGAGAGGGCCTGGAGCCCTAACTTCGTCACTATACTGAAGGTAATTATATATATATATTTATTTATTTATTTATTTATTTATTTATTTGCTATTTGCTTTACGTCGCACCGACACAGATAGGTCTTATGGCGACGGCAGGATAGGAAAGGCCTAGGAATGGGAAGGAAGCGGCCGTGGCCTTAATTAAGGTACAGCCCCAGCATTTGCCTGGTGTGAAAATGGGAAACCACGGAAAACCATCTTCAGGGCTGCCGACAGTGGGATTCGAACCCACAATCTCCCGATTACTGGATACTGGCCGCATTTAAGCGACTACAGCTATCGAGCTCGGTAATAAATAAATAAATAAATAAATAAATAAATAAATAATGTAAAGCGTATGGGTATAGATATTTTGTTAGTTGGTAAAGAAAAATACACGGTACAACATATGCTATATAGGGTTTACCTTGTCCTATTAGTTTCCAACGCGGTTAGGGCCACGCAGCTGTGAGCTTGCATCCGGGAGATAGTGGATTCGAACCCCACTGTCGGCAGCCCTGAAAATGTTTTCCCGTGGTTTCCCTATTTTCACACCAAGCAAATGCTGGGGCTGTACCTTAATTAAGGCCACGGCCGCTTCCTTCCCACTCCTAAGCATTTCCTATCGCACCGTCACCATAAGACCTACATGTGTCGGTGCGACGTAAGGTAAATATGTTAATTACTTTTCCACGCAAGCCTGGGATACAGAATATAGTAGTATAATTTTAGTTTTGTGACGCTAATATTCGTATGTATAATTTTTATTAACGTGCCAGAAACCAACGACACTGAGCTGTTACCATTTCAACACCGTTTTAAGGGTTACCGATCGAAGCCGGGATTTGAACCTGCGAACTCAGAAGGACAGCGACTCAACCAACTGAGCCACATGAAAAGGAGGCGTTTGTAATTATTGCTATAAATAGATGCAGTTAGTATTTTTACAAAGGTTTTATGAGGAGCATTTATTAAGGCGTACGCTTCCTTACTATCCTAAATGCACGAGGCCGGACAGAAGAACTAGCTGGAAGCTAAGGAGGCTTGCAGGGGTGTCGCTTCCTTTTCTGTTCACTTTTCCAAACCAAACTCCATGACGTAACAGCCCCGAAGCGCCATCGCCTACCAAGCGACGGCTGTTCAGCCCGGAGGCCTGCAGATTACGAGGTGTCGTGTGGTCAGCACGACGAATCCTCTCCGCCGTTATTCCTGGCTTTCTAGACCGGAGCCGCCATCTCACCGTCAGAGAGCTCCTCAATTATAAACACGTGGGCTGAGTGTACCTCGAACCAGCCCTCAGATCCAGGTAAAAGTCCCTGGCCTGGCCGGGAATCGAACCCGGGGCCTCCGGTAAGAGGCAGGCACGCTATCCCTATACCGTGGGGCCGGCTGGTGACTTTTAGGTCTCCTTATTTTCGAATTTGACTTAAGGCATCCTGCATTCGATTCCCGACACCGACAGAGTTAAGAAAGGCGTTGGATGGGGACGATACAGCCTTGTTTTTAGGTGCTGTAGAGTCTCCCGCAATCGAAATATCTACCGCCTGGAAGGTAGTCACCTGCACGGGATGTAGTACCAAAGTGGTTCCTTTTTTTTTTTTTTTAAGAAGACAAATTAAATGAAGATTCTACTTCCTCACAAACGAAGAACAATATTATCAATTTTACGAACAGTTTCAATAATGCAGCCAGTTTATGTTAAGAGTACAGAAGCTATGATTGTACATGGTAACAATCAAAACCAACAATATATACTGAAGATCCGTCACCGCACTCGGTAGGACCGGCTTCCTTTTCATATCCAGCGGGCAAGTTGGCCGTGCGGTTAGGGGCGCACAGCTGTGTGCTTGCATCCGGGTGATAGTGGGTTCAAACACCACTGTCGGCAGCCCTAAAGATGGTTTTCTGTGTGGTTTCCCATTTTCACACCAGGCAAATGCTGGGGCTGTACCTTAAATGAGGCCACGGCTGCTTCTTCCCACTCTCAGCCCTCGCCTTTCCTATCGTCGCCATAAGACCTACGGTGCGACGTAAAGCAAATTCTAAATAAAAAATAAAAATCTTTTCACAACCCCTTCCAAGGAAAAGTATTATCCACACTACTGGCCTGGACCCACTGAAATTATTTTGTAGGTACGCCACTGCATCCACTCACCGTTTAAGGTCCGAAGAATGGTTGGATACTCAAAATACATCACCATAAATGATGCGGCTCTGGCTCCAAAGTATAAGGAAAGGTATGGGACGGGATCTAAATAGAACGTGACTTCCCATTTAAAAAATGTTTCATGTATCGACTGCGATTCAAGCCTGGGCCGTCCTGATGAGAAGATACAACCATTGGAACTGAGTCCCCGGGCAGTTGACAAAAGCCTACCTATCGAACTTAGGCACGCATCCGCTATTGTCTTGCTACTGTAAGAATATAAAAACTTTTTCATAACTTACCGAGGATGCATATAGTGTTGGCTTCTCAGTGACAAAACGGCCCCTCTTCAAAAAATGTTACTTATATGGCACAAAATGAGGAACTAGCAGAGGCAGACAGCACTTCTCTCAACCACGGTACAACCCGGGGATCCCTAGGACAATGTTGTTTCCGGAAACCGATATGCAAAAGCTGACACGATGTTGTAAGCTTGCAACTGTTTCTGGACATGGCCCCGTTATCTCGGTGGTCACGTTCCGGCCCCCTACTGAGTAATCCCTTGCTAATTGCCGCTAAATTCATGTCTTGACATTTGTCAACATACGGTTACATTCCCAGTACTGAGGCCTCTACAGGGAAATATCCCCGTGCATCACAATCCTAAGTGCCATCCTTTCATTCAAGCAGTACAAATATGGAGAATTATGTATGGCCCTATTGAGCACTGCTATTAGATTCTTGTCGCTAGGTTAAGTTAACATTTCGGTGTACGTTTTTAAGTTGTTCGTACCGTACGTAAAACAACGGCTGATCCTTGCTCCAGTTTCATGAAATATTTGGGGGTGGGGCGGCCCCCTTGCCCCCCTTGGCTACGCCAGTGTCGTCAGCATATATGTGTTGCGATACTGTTTCGATGAATTCTACTATTTTCGATACGTCTGCAGTTGCAATGTTGAATAGTATTGGACTAATTGGGTCTCCCTGCATTACTCCATTGGTCTGGTAAATATCTTGGGAAAGAGAAATGCCATCACTTTGAAACGGGAATGCCCTGCGAGCATTCGCGTTCATGTATTTCTTGAGAAGAACGCAATAACACCCGACTGTATGGATTCAAAACGAGCGCCGAGCGCGCAGGCATCATGGGGGACAGCATGCAAGCAAGCGCTGCTACAGAGTGCCAGCCAAGACTATGTGACGTCACACTGAAGGTTCTATTCGATTATATGACATTTCATCATGAACGGAAGGTTAAATCGTAATTTCGAGAACGTCACCTTGTAGACCTGGACAACAAATACTACTACCAAAAATTTCATTGAAATCGGCGGAAGGATGGCCCAGATATGAATTTTTTTAGAAGCTCATATTTCCAGTCTCGCCGTCCGACCTTGAGAAATATAAGGGGGTCGCCAGCCTCGAGGAGATCAGAGTGTGTCAGACTGTGTCAGTGTGTCACAGCGTGTGTCACAGTACTTCGTCATGAACCAGTCGTCTCGCTGATGTGATACAGGTCGTTAATCTGTCCGGCTAAGCACCGGAGTTTGAAAGTACGTAATACGAGTGTTGAAAGCCTTCTCCGTGGACTCTCTTTTTTGCTATTTGCTTTACGTCGCGCCGACACAGATATGTCTTACGGCGACGATGGGATAGGAAAGGCCTAGGAATTGGAAGGAAGTGGCCGTGGCCTTAATTAAGGTACAGCCCCGGCATTTGCCTGGTGTGAAAATGGGAAAGCACGGAAAACCATCTTCAGGGCTGCCGACAGTGGGGCTCGAACCCACTATTCTCCCGATTACTGGATATTAGCCGCACTTAAGCGACTGGAGCTATCGAGCTCGGTACTGTGGACTCTAACTTCGCGTATAAGCGAAAGCTTATTCACTGATAATGTCGGTCTGTCGAGCCGAGTAACATTATTTCGTTTTGTGAATTGTGTAATTGAAGAGACGGTACAGTAATCACTTGATATTTTGAAACTGTGCTTAAAGGACTTAGTTGTTTCCTCTACAAGAGACTGTGTTAGGATTTTTCGTTAAAATTGTGCCCTAGTGAAAGTACAATTCTTTTTATGGACAGTGTCAATTCGTTTCATGAAGGACAGTGCCAACCTTCCTTTTAAAACTGCGTCAATTCACCCCGTAAAAAATCAGTGTCGACATTTTCTTTCATAAGGCTGTGCCAACCTTCATTTTCAAAAGACTGTGTCAATCCATTTCACAGAACTGTGCTAACATTTACTTTCATAAAACTGTGCCGATATTTCCTTTCAAGGACTGTGCTGATTCGTGAAATATGGTACCTTTATTTCTTTTCAAGGGACTATGTTAATTCCCCTCATAAAGACTGTGTCCACATTTACGTGTAATATTGTGCCTCAGTGGAAAATTTACTTCAGAGAAATTACGTGATTTTTTTAAGACTGAGTCGTAATAGAACTTGATTCTCTTTCACAAGACTGTGTCATAAATTATTTCTTGTCTGTCTTCGCAGAAACTTTAATTTATTTCTACGTGTGCGTGTGCTAGAACATTGCATGTATTCATTACAAACAGTGCAGAGTCTGTGTCCGAAGAAATTAATTTATTTTCTTTTGCACTGAGATTAAGTGAAGTGGTAAACTATCGCATCTCAGAAAGTTCCAGATTATTTTCATTGTCTATCACTTCAAGTTCGATAGTGACTATTGCACGAACAATATTAATCATTCTCAAAGAACTGTGATTTTGAATTCATCTCTCTTTTCAAATATGCCTCCAACACCATTTATAGTGGAACTTATTCGGCCAGTAAACAGTGTCTCGCCATAATTTGCAGTGCAGTGCGGTAGAGAAGTGTCGTATCAGATTATATTGACATTCTGTGCGAAAGTTTCACATTTCTCTGCTCCTTTCATGCGACTTAGTGGAATACAAAGCTAAACAACTATTCCACGCTGCACTGTCGTCAGACGACCGCCCCAGGTTCGAGTCTCCTTCAACATCAAGGGCTAACAACCGCCGTGGGATGACGCCGACGACACCTTCTCCACATCTTCGAGGACATTCAAACTATTCGTCTGTAAAAGGTGATATAATTCTTATGCATTTTTTTATTAAACTGTAAGTTCCGCTTTAAAATGAACTCATGTCACTACCCTTCTCTCTAAAGCATGAACCGTACACGCCTTTGCGTTATCCATGCTCTCCACAAAACTGAAGTACGGGCGTTCCTGTTTCAACTTATGTTAACTATATTGTATTCTAAGATGTTATTCAGAAGGATTGTAATGCTGTGTGTTTCTCCAATCATTCGTGCTAGTTTCACTAATTATATATGTTTAGGGTGTCGAAGGCTTTTTGTGTAGTCGATGAATACTGCGTAGTATTTTCCTTTTGGAAATCTTCAGGCATGTTCTATTACACTTATTTGGTTCGTTATTGCCTGCAGTGTCGAGCAATGTTTTCTGAAGCCGTACTGACGTTCAGGGAGGAGCTGGTCAGTTTCCCTCACTAATCGGTCAGTGAATATTCTCATAAAGCTCTTGAAAGCATTGTTTTCTAGGGTGATGCCTCTAAATGAGTTTGGGTCCATGTTATCTCCTTTTCCTTTATAGATCTTTTTTATCATGGACCACCTCCAAGATCCAGGCAGTTGTGCACTGTCTAGACACGTGTTAAATAACTCAGTCCACACTTCTAGGAGTACGTCTTCGGTTGCCTAGATAAGTTCATTGTAGTTTATAGCTTTAAGCTCGGCTTCACCAGCGATTGTCAAGGCCGGTTTAAGGAGCGCAGTGAGGGATCCAGTCGGACGTGGTGTTATTCACTAACTCTATGTGAGATCATAGGTTAGTCTCGAAGGAGCGTTTTTTGCCAGCAAGAGAAATTTTTAAGATACATGGCCTTCACTCTTCATAGCGTAGCTAGATTATCCTTCGATAGGTGTTCCCAGATAATGTCTACGGCGTATGTCATGCACAATTAAAGTCGGAAGGTACGCTTGGCAACACTGTACCCATCTGTCAAGCGGAGTCCGAGAGAAAAAGGGGGGTGTCCAACTTTGAATGACTTCACCCATATTCACTACATTTAGACTAACGCAATGATTATGATAAATGCACTTTCTTCGTAAAATGGTACTAAGAACACACATATCAGTAAATGCATTCACTGAAGTTAGAAACACACATTTTATATGATAAAGGCAAAACACTTTAAGAACAATACTCACAAGCTCAATTATAGTGGAGCGTTGATAGCATCCTCCGCTTAATGTTTTTATCCTCACTGCTGACGTAACTCTTGTTCTTCATCTGCTTTCTATAAGTATTTAATACGGCATTAGGAAATGTAGACAATACATCTATCAGAACATTACTGTCATGTCCACAATGATGGCATTCAATCCGGAACTGTTGATTTTCATCTCTTCCTAAAGCAGCTCTAGACAGAGAGAAGAGAATTTTTTTTGTGATTTCCACAATCCACCATACCACCACGATAAACATTCCAGTCACTGTTACGCAGACACACATAACACAGTCTGATGACACTACTAACCCACCTCTGTGAAGTTCTTCAAAACGGGGGTAATTCGTTTCATTACTCTGCAGGAGATCTAAACACATGACACAGATTATCCTTCAGGATATTGTCCTCACTGCATACCCAGAAATGTATGTTAGTAGTATAATTGGACAGTTCGGCGGCCGCCTCCGGGTTCCCAGGAGCCCCTCCGCCTCCCGCGGGAAATTTGAATTTTGGCGTGAGATTTGAATTTGTAAACAAAGCCGCGTGCTTTTTGACAGCTGTCATCTACAACAACGCATCGCTAACCTCACTGCTGCCATCTTGACGGGCCTAAACCTCAGTGGTACCAACTTAACCTCACAAGCACGAGATTTGAATTGGTAAACAAATCCACGTGTTTTTTGACAGCCACGTGCTTTTTGACAGACAACAACGTATCGCAAACCTCAGTGCAGCCATCTTGACGGACCTAAACCTTAGTGGTACCAACTTAACCTCACTAGCGCGAGATTTGAATTTGTAAACAAATCCACGTGCTTTTTGACAGCTGTCTTCCGCCATCTTTAAACTACAGAGCACCGTGCTGCCCTCTTTATCGCAGTAGCTGCAAATTCGTCACCTGTCATCCGCAGTGCTGCCATCTTGGCGGGCCTAAATCTTAGTGCTACCAACTTAACCTCACTAGCGCGATATTTGAATCGGTATACAAATCCACGTGCTTTTTTGACAGCTGTCATCCGACATCTTCAATCTATAGAGCACAGTGCTGCTCTCTTTAGCTACTTACCTTTGAAATGTGGTGGCGGATAATTTGAAAAATGCTTTTTGACAGCAGACATCTTTGAGCACCGTGCTGCCCTCTTTAGCTAGATACCATTGAAATGTGGTGGCTGGCAATTCCACGTGACAGCAGCCATCTTTGAGCACAGTGTTGCCCTCTTTGTGGTGGCGGCAAATTCCACGTGCTCTTGTTTGGAAACAAACTCATGTTTTTTTCTGACAGCTACCATTCGCCATCTTTAATCAACAGAGCACCGTGCTGCACTCTATGTGGTGGCGGCACATTCCACGTGCTCTTGTTTGGAAACAAAGCCACGTGCTTTTTGTCATCCGCCATCTTTAATCTAGAGAGCACCGTACTGCCCTCTTGCGTCAGCTGACATCCGCCATCTTTAAACTACAGAGCACTATGCTGCTCTCTGTAGTAGCGGGTAATTTGAAAAGTTCTGTCAGCTATCATCCGCCATTTTTAATCTAGAGAGCACCGTGCTGCCATCTTTGTGGTGGTGGCGAATTCCACGTGCTTTACAAACCCACGTGCTTTCTTTGATAGCTGTCATCCGTCATCTTTAATCTACAGAGCACCGCGCTGCACTCTGTAGTGGCAGACAATTTGAAGAGCTGCCAAGAGAGCATCGTGTTGGCATCTTTATTCTTTGACATGTGGTGGCGGCAAATTCCACATCCGCCATCTGAGAGCACCGTGCTGCGCTCTTGATCTTAGTAGCGGACAATTTAAAAAGAAGCGATAAAGAATATAATCGAACACCGTACTCGATACAACATATGATCAGAACATCGAATGGGGGTATACCTTTGTTCTAAGAGAAAACAAGACTACAGTTTTGAATAGCTTGCGTAAGATAGCGATTGTTTGCTTAGCTTCAACATGTGATTAGAACATTAAAACATAGCAATACTAGAATCGATCACTGCACTTGATATTGTTATCCTTAAGATGTGATCAGAACATTAATTGATGTGTTCAAAACAGTAGATAAGTGATCAAGACTAGAATAGAACACGATACGACATGTTTGAGAATACCTTTATACATATCGCGTAACTACAGTGATGCATGTTTAGACTTGAACACATACTGCTGTTTAAAACCTATTACAACTAGAATCGCGTACTATAGTTCGATGTTGCAGAACACAGCATTGCAAGACTAGAATCAAGCACTGTTTAGAAAAACAAAAAGTTCTCTTCTCAACATACTTACAGAGCTGCTCTTCCTGCTCAGTCAAGGTACATCTCTATCGAACGTGCATTGCAAAAGCAAGATTGTAAAACATAACAAGACTAGAATCGAACACTGCACTCGATGTTAACTTCAACATGTGATTAGAACATTAAATCAGGTTCAAACATAGCAAGACTAGAATCGATCTCTTCCTACTCTTTCAAGGTACATCTCTATCGAACATGCATTGCAAAAAACAAGATTGTAAAACATAACAAGACTAGAATCAAACACTGCACTCGATGTTGTTAACCTTAACATGTAATCAGAACATTAATTGATGTGCTCAAAACACTAGATAAGTGATCAAGACTAGATTCAAACACTGCACTCGATGTTGTTAACCTTAACTTGTGATCAGAACATTAATTGATGTGTTCAAAACACTAGATAAGTGATCAAGACTAGATTCGAACACTGTACTCGATACAACATGTATTTAGAACATGTTAGGGGATACCTTTGTTCTAAGAGAATCAGATTGAAACATAACAAGACTAGAATCGAACACTGCACTCGATGTTGTTAACTTTAACATGTGATATGAACATTAATTGATGTGTATAACTTCCTTTACCTTTACTTACTCTGCCAAAGTACACATTTATCGAACATGCATTGCAAAAGCGAGAGTGTGCAAGTTTAGACTTGAACACATATTACCGTTCAAAAAACATATATATATACATACTATAGTGCGATGTTGTAGTACACTGCATTGCAAGACTAGAATCAAGCACTGTTTAGAAAAAAATCTCTTCTCAACATACTTACTGTGCTAGACGATGGTAACGTACTTACGAATTTAATCAACACCTTCTTTCTTGCTCTTATTCTTCTTCGAGAGGAAGGAGTAGGAGGAGAAGGTAATACCTAATCTAAAATAAAAGAATATGCACATTCTACAGTATTTATTTGCATCTTGTACGTACTAGTTTTATCATGAATGATTTTACTTGTAGTGATGTTTGCGTACTTTTGCCTTCTCGATGTAATTCTTGTATGTACATGCTTTTACGCGTCAATAAAACTAATAACACAAGATTTGTTCTCTATCCCGCGATATATAATGAAAATAGAACGTTGATTTAGTTCTTCCATTTCTAAATCAGTTAGCACGCTAAATCTATTAGGTAAAAAACTTGAAAGTCTTTGCAGACGCATAAAATCCTTTCTCCGAATTTCGTTTTTAATCTTCGTAGTGAAATTACTTTAAATTGCTCATTTAACGGTAGACTTGTTAGCGGCTTGGTAGTTGGAGTTGAAATATGACCTAGCTGGTTAATCTTCTCCATGGTTTTTCTAAAAAGCACAAATATATAAATGTAGCGTTATCACTTGCATCACACATAGTAATAATAGGATATAAAAGGGTAAGTGTGCTAGCCTATAGAGCATCCAGAGTTAAGAAAAGACTACAGGCTTTATGGGCTTGCTGTCTTCCACTGTTGCCATATTCGCTCACTCACCGCGGCTCGGTCACTGCTTGTGATGTACAGCAATGACATAAAATTATACATCGCTTGATTCAGCTGTTTCAAGACTGTGTAGTAGATATAATAATAATAATAATAATAATAATAATAATAATAATAATAATAATAATAATAATAATAATAATAATAATATAAATGCCCTATTATCTCAATCTCCATTATCTCTGTTAATGAAATTACAGTTACGAAATTTCGTTTTGCCATTTCTAAGGATATCAACCCACTGACTGTATCATTCGAAATAAAGTAAAAGTTTGAACATGTAGGAATGCGAACTAAATAAAAGAAGCAAAGTCATCTCCGTACAGGCCGTGAAGGCCCTTGGAGGGGTGGAAGGTAAAGGCTTCCACTATCCGCAACCTCGGCACCTGATGGGGTAGAGTGGTTAGCTCTACGCCCGGCCGCCTTTGCCCCCAGGAATTAACCTGGTACTCATTTTTGGTATAGGCTGAGTGAACCTCAGGGCCATGTGCACCTCCGGAAGAGGAAATCTCGTTTCTTAAATGTTTACGACTTCCTGACGGGGATTCGAACCCACATCCTTCCGGCCGAGCCGAGCACGCCTTTACCGCCTCGGCCAGATTAAATAATATTACCTGTAACATAAATAATAACATGCGTGTCCAGAACCGGAAAATTATTATCTTGCTTCTTATATCTGAGAAAGTTTCATGATCGTTGTTTTGTTTCAAGGGAGCGCAGTGCTGAGTTTATTAGCCCCAGAATCATTTCACTGTTAAAGGCAAATACTGTGTGGTTACAACACAGGAAGCTCCGTTGAGGATTGATGACAGCGAGATATCTCTATCTTGGTGATGTATCCTACAACTCATTTCAGATAAATTTACTCATAACTGACAACAGATGCAAGGGCTTCGTCTTTATCACAAAATACGATAACTTAAATATTCTTCTGCAACATACAACACAGAATGCCGAATGACCTATTCATATGAGAACGCGAAAACACACAAGCACAGATAGAAAAATACAGTAAAATAAAAATATAATTTTAAAATAAATCCATCTACTGTTCTTACCTTGTCAGCAATGTACAGATTTCAAGGCGGAGGTGGAATGTTCATCTCTTCCATTTACGTACTGCTTGAGGAATCTTCGTCTGAAGAGTCACCGAGGTGGACGATAATGGGTTCGATGTCGTCCTGAATTTCATCAGCCTTCCACATATCGTCTTCAGTTTTCTTAACGTGATTCACATAATTCCTCCAGTTATCAGGTGTGACACACGCTAAACCTTCCTCAATTAATCTTTGCATTTCTTTCACTTTGAAGTCCGTATTATGTAAGCTCACATAATGTTTCACCTGAGCCCATACGAGCTCAATGGGGTTTAATTCGCAGTGGTAGGGGGGCAGCCGAAGTACTGTGTGTCCTCTTTCTAAAGCAAATTCATCTATCTTATATTTATCGTATTTTCCCTTTTCCAAAGCAATAATGTCCATTAAGTCTTTTTTCAACATTTCATCTTCGTACTGAATACAATGTTCCCTCATCCATTCTTGCATAGCGCATTTTTTCCAGCTTCTTGTCGGTATAGGCTCCTTCTTTCTGCTGTGATAAGAAGCATTATCAATAACAATAACAGAATTTGGAAACAAGTTTGGCAAGAGCTTTTCTAAAAAGTATGTTTCGTAACACTCCGTCCATCTCATCGTGTGCGTCGGCAGTATTTTTTTACACAAAAATATATATTCAGCGTTAGGCACGAATCCGTTTTCGTTACCTGCGTGAACGATAGCAAATCGCGGCCCACGAGCGGTAGGACTTCTCAACCCAATTGAAAGCCCTGCAAGAAAAGCTTGTCTTGGCGTTGTAATTGTTTTATCTTTCCACTCTTTAGCAACAGTTATTCCAGTGTTAGCCCAACTTTCGTCTGTATAAACAATGTTCCGGCCTTCTTCTCTGTACTTTTTAATTTGTCGGAGGTACTTATGACGCCAAGACACAATATCTTCCCTTTCTATTAACATTGCTGAGAGGAACTAAGAAGGATTGTTAGTAGTTTTGCTAAGTTAGTAATGGGCTTACCGAGGTGTACAGCAAATGTAGGGGCGGAATTAATGTGTGGGGAGGATTTGGAATCAGAGGGTGTGAAAAGAATAGTTAGATACTGGATGAATTTAAAAAGACAGGAAGGTGGGAGAGTATTACAGGCAGCATATGTACAGCAATTTAAGAGCATGTATAAGGGTGGATGGTTAGAAAAAATAAAGGGATATTTGGAGAGGATAGGATTAGGACACCTGTGGGGGGAGGTTTGGTCAAAGACAGAAGTGAGAGGGATGAATATACTGGAAAGGAGAATTAGAGATATCCATAGGCAGAAACTATTGGGGGAAAGCAGACTAAGAAATTCGCTGACTGTTTTGACGAAAATAGAGGAGATAGCAGGGTTGAATATTAGACACGTCGATAGGTCAAAACGATATGGGATGATGTGGTGGCTCTTAGGTTTGCCAAGGAATTCAGGCTGGTTACAGGGGAGGGATAAGACAAGGTGTGTACTTTGTGGAGATGTGAATGATGAGTTTCACTTGCTAAGAGACTGTGAGGTAACGAGGGGGTTAAGACATGGATTATTGAGTGCCGAGCATCGGGAAATATTGGGGAGAGGGGATGAGAACGCAATACTGAGATGGATTATTAAACAATGGGAAAAAGGGGGTGAATTGAACAGGTATTTTTGTGCGACAAAAAAGGCCTGCGAGAGTAAAATGAAGGAGAGTGAGTTAGAGGGTGGGCAGGGGAATAGGGGGGTGAATAGTTATCTGTATAAGGGAAGGGGATAGTATGTTAAAATTCTAATGGATTAGGGAATATAGGGACTGAGTACTTAGTTATGTGGAGTTGGGTAAGAGGACAGGATTACATGGTCTGTTTGTTTTAAAGTTAGCTGGAATGCAAGTGCTGAAATGCTGAGTGTTGTTGTTTGATTATTGATCAGGTGTAGGTCAGTAACAAGAATGTGACGCAAGTACAGAGCATAATAAGGACACTGGATGAACACTGAGTGAGTGACCTGCTTCAGCTAATGACTGCTAATTATTCTTATTATTATTATCATTATTATTATTATTATTATTACTCATTTTATTATTATCCATTTTATCATTATTATTATTAGTATTATTACTATTATTATTATTATTATTATTATTATTATTATTATTATTATTATTATTATTATTATTGCATGTGAACATGTATAGGGGCGAAGTCGCCTGTTATGTTCAATAAATGTATGTATGTATGTATTAACATTGCTCTATTTCCCCTTCTCTCGTACACAAAGTTCATTTCCCTGAGAATAACATGCAACGTAGATTTCTTAAATTTTGGTAGTTCGGGGTTAATGTTTACGGAAGTGAGGATTGTGTTTAGAGTTGGCGGCTCATTTCTAAAATAGAATTCGTGAACAGTGCGCCGTATTCCGCTTCTGACAAAATCGTCGTATTTAATGAGTCTGGAATTACTGCGAATTAACTTTTTCCTTTGCCGCTTCTTGCTGGGACTCTGGAGTGGCCCTTCGCTGGCTTCCTTCCTTATTTTGAAGACGGAAGACCTCGAAATTCCTAAAGCCTTTGCGGCTTCATCTACTACCCAGCTTACACTTTGTCCTGGATGCTTTATTTTCAAATATGAAAATGTATTAAGCACCATTTGCCGCTCCTTTCTCCTGAGAACTTCACCACTTCTCCTTTTCACATGTTCAGCCATAATTTTTAAAAAATATTACTGGCTAATTGATTATATAAAATACTAAACAGATACAAACAATACACGACATACACGACCAAAAGCAATGCAATACACCAAAAACGAAACACAATATATTTAGGGCCTATAACGAAACACTATGCACTATGCACCCTGAAAGACGATCACTTCAATCTCAATCTGCCGAATATCTCCCTTACATAAGCAATTACTGTAATGAGTGACACACGCAAAATGAGAAACATGCCGCGTTGACCTCACCAATGATGATTCGCAGTAGTTAAGCTGAGTTATTACACGTGTTGACTACTGTACACAATGCACACTACACGCTGAAATGTGGCGCGCGATAAGACAAGCATGGCCGGCTATTCCGAGTAATGAACTGCATATATAATATTTAAAACGATAAACTCAAAGATATCAAATTGATTTTATGGCTTCTTCAGAATTGTATGGCACAACCAATGTTTGTTTCATAAGAAAAATTATACATTTTGATAGGAATTCATTATAATTATTATATATATTTAGAACTAAAGTGGGTAACACCAATAGAAGTAAAAGCCCATAAGACCTGTAGTCTTTTCTTAACCCTGGATGCTCTATAGAGTTACGATGTTCGGAAGAAACCAAGTTTCAACGTATAGAGGTCAGACATTGCTGTAAGTTTGAAATTTTAAGATTAACCTCTTCGACAGCATGCGGATTGAAGAGGGAAACTATTTACTAATAGACTAAAGTTACGATGTTCGGAGGGAACCAAGTTTCAATCTATTGAGGTCAAACATGGCTGTAAGTTTGAAATTATAAGATTAACCTCGTCTATAGCATGTGGATTAAGGTGAACAACTATTTATGATTCGACTAAAGTTACGATGTTCGGAAGAAAGCAAGTTTCAACCTATAGAGGTCAGACATTACTGTGAGCTTGAAATTATAAGATTAACCTCTTCTAGATTGAAGAGAATAACTATTTATCAATAGACTAAAGTTATGATGTTCGGAAGAAACCAAGTTTCAACCTATAGAGGTCAGACATTGCAGTAAGTTTGAAATTATAAGATTAACATCTTCTACAGCATGTGGATTAAAGCGAACAACTATTTATCATTAGACTAAAGTTCCGATGTTCGGAAGAAACCAAGTTTCAACCTATAGAGGTTAGACATGGCTGTACGATTGAAATTATAAGATTAATATCTTCTACAGCATGCGGATTGAAGAGCATAACTATTTATCAATAGAGATTAGATTAAAGTTACGATATTCGGAAGAAACCAAGTTTCAACCTACAGAGGTCAGACATTGCCGTAAGTTTAAAATTATAAGATTAACCTCTTCTATAGCATGCGGATAGAAGAGAACAACTATTTATCATTAGACTACAGTTACGATGTTCGGAAGAAACAATGTTTCAACCTATAGAGGTCAGATATTGCTGTAAGTTTGAAATTTTAAGATTAACCTCTTCTATAGCATGCAGTTTAAAGAAAATAACTATTTATCAATAGACTAAAGTTACGATGTTCGGAAGAAATCAAGTTTGAGCCTGTACGCGTCAGACATTGCTGTGAGTTTGAAATTATAAGATTAACATCTTCTATAGCATGTGGATTAAAGCGAACAACTATTTATCATTAGACTAAAGTTACCATGTTCGGAAGAAACCAAGTTTCAACCTATAGAGGTCAGACATTGCTGTAAGTTTAAAATTATAAGATTAACCTCTTCTACAGCATGTAGATAGAAGAGAATAACTATTTAACAATAGACTAAAGTTACGATGCTGGGAAGAAACCACGTTGCAACCTATAGAAGTCGGGCATGGCTGTAAGTTTGAAATTATAAGATTAACCTTTTCTACAGCATGTGGATTGAAGATAATAACTATTTATCAATAGACTTAAAGTTATGATGTACGGAAGAAACCAAGTTTCAACGTATAGAGGTCGGACATTGCTGTGAGTTTGAAATTATAAGATTAACCTCTTCTATAGCATGAAGATTGAAGAGAACAACTATTTATCAATAGACTAAATTTTCTATGTTCGGAAGAAACCAAGTTTCAACCTTTATAGGTCAGACATGGCTGTGAGTTTGAAATTATAAGATTAATATCTTCTACAGCATGTAGATTGAAGAGAACAACTATTTATCAATAGACTAAATTTTCTATGTTCGGAAGAAACCAAGTTCAACCTATAGAGGTCACACATACCTTAAAATGTTCGCGCTGCAAACTGCTACTCGGATGAATAAAATGCGTACCTTTAAGCCTGTAACTCGGAACGATAATATTCTAGTTGTACCTAAAAAAGAAAAGGAAATATATGAATGTAGATGTTTATTACCTAGCGTAGAAGTTGCTTTGCAAACACTAACTAACAGTTCAGACTTACCTTAAGTTGAAGGCTGAAGAATAATATTCACAGCAGACAGTACTTAGACGGGGATGTGCACGAAATAAACACACACAAAGAACTGTGAGCGCTTCACGCAGACTGCAGCGAGTAATTATGCCCCTTGTTACCAAGCGGATATCAAGAATTGCAGACGCGTGCGGTGAACTACGTACTCTGCTGAGGCAAACACATTCCGGTAGGAGCTGGCTAGCCGGATGTAGCTTGTGTGTGTGTCTGTGTAGGCTTGCTTCAAACTCCATCTAAAAACACACATCCCAGATACTTTTCTTGTTCAGGTACTGTAAGGTCTGCTTATTCGAAACCCGGTGCTAGTACATACCTACTCGCAAGGTATAACGCCTGAAATGCACTAGGAATTAGCTAGCTGCTGCTCTCCTACTCCTAGTCCTGTTTTGCGACCGGATGCCCTTCCTGACACGAGATTTTAAGTCGTAAGAACCTGTTTTACAGTCGGATGCCACCCCCTTCCTAACGCAAGAATCTGTTTTACAGCCGGATGTTAAATAACAGATTCTTGAACTATTGTTTTACGGCTAGATGCCCTTCCTGACGCTGAAAGATATTTATTTTTTCTCTTAGAACAAAGGTATTCCCTGACATATTCTTTTAAATTGTGGGCCACTACATTTCAACTAAGGATAGCAACACGATGCTCAATGGCGGATGTGGAATTTGCCGCCACCACATATCAAAGAATAAAGATGCCAACACGATGCTCTCTTGGCAGCTTTTCAAATTGTCTGCTACTACAGAGTGCAGCGCGATGCTCTGTAGATTAAAGATGGCGGATGACAGCTGTCAAAAAAGCACGTGGGTTTGTAAAGCACGTTGAATTCGCCACCACCACAAAGATGGCAGCACGGTGCTCTCTAGATTAAAGATGGTGGATGATAGCTAACATAACTTTTCAAATTACCCGCTACTACAGAGAGCAGCATAGTGCTCTGTAGTTTAAAGATGGCGGATGCTAGTTGACGCAAGAGGGCAGCACGGTGCTCTCTAGATTAAAGATGGCGGATGACAAAAAGCACGTGACCGCCACCACATGTCAAAGAATAAAGATGCCAACACGATGCTCTCTTGGCAGCTCTTCAAATTGTCTGCCACTACAGAGTGCAGTGCGGTGCTCTGTAGATTAAAGATGGCGGATGACAGCTGTCAAAGAAAGCACGTGGGTTTGTAAAGCACGTGGAATTCGCCACCGCCACAAAGATGGCTGCACGGTGCTCTCTAGATTAAAGATGGCGGATGATAGCTGACAGAACTTTCCAAATTACCCGCTACTACAGAGAGCAGCATAGTGCTCTGTAGTTTAAAGATGGCGGATGTCAGCTGACGCAAGAGGGCAGCACGGTCCTCTCTAGATTAAAGATGGCGGATGACAAATGCACGTGGCTTTGTTTCCAAACAAGAGCACGTGGAATTTGCCACCACCACATAGAGTGCAGCACGGTGCTCTGTTGATTAAAGATGGCGGATGGTAGCTGTCAGAAAAAAACATGGGTTTGTTTCCAAACAAGAGCACGTGGAATTTGCCGCCACCACAAAGAGGGCAGCACTGTGCTCAAAGATGGATGCTGACACGTGGAATTGCCTACCACCACATTTCAATGGTATCTAGCTAAAGAGGGCAGCAGGGTGTTCAAAGATGTCTTTTGTCAAAAAGCATTTTTCAAATTATCCGCCACCACATTTCAAGGGTAAGTAGCTACAGAGAGCAGCATAGTGCTCTGTAGTTTAAAGATGGCGGATGTCAGCTGACGCAAGAGGGCAGCACGGTGCTCTCTAGATTAAAGATGGCGTATGACAAAAAGCACGTGGCTTTGTTTCCAAACAAGAGCACGTGGAATATGCCGCCACCACATAGAGTGTAGCACGGTGCTCTGTTGATTAAAGATGGCGGATTGTAGCTGTCAGAAAAGCACATGGGTTTGTTTCCAAACAAGAGCACGTGGAATTTGCCGTCACCACAAAGAGGGCAGGACTGTGTTCAAAGATGGCTGCTGTCACGTGGAATTGCCTGCCACCACATTTCAATGGTATCTAGCTAAAGAGGGCAGCACGGTGCTCAAAGATGTCTGCTGTCAAAAAGCATTTTTCAAATTATCCGCCACCACATTTCAAAGGTAAGTAGCTAAAGGGGGCAGCACTGTGCTCTATAGATTGAAGATGTCGGATGACAGCTGTCAAAAATCATGTGGATTTGTTTACCGATTCAAATCTTGCGCTAGTGAGGTTAAGTTGGTAGCACTAAGGTTTAGACCCGCCATGATGGCAGCATTGCGGATGACAGGTGACGAATTTGCAGCTACTGCGATAAAGAGGGCAGCACGGTGCTCTGTAGTTTAAAGATGGCGGATGACAGCTGTCAAAAAGCACGTGGATTTGTTTACAAATTCAAATCTCGCGCTAGCGAGGTTAAGTTGGTACCACTAAGGTTTAGGTCCGTCAAGATGGCTGCACTGAGGTTTGCGATACGTTGTTGTCCTTCAAAAAGCACGTGTCTGTCAAAAAGCACGTGGATTTGTTTACAAATTCAAATCTCGCGCTAGTAAGGTTAAGTTGGTACCACTGAGGTTTAGGCCCGTCAAGATGGCAGCAGTGAGGTTAGCGATGCGTTGTTGTCTGTCAAAAAGCACGTGGCTGTCAAAAACACGTGGATTTGTTTACCAATTCAAATCTCGCGCTTGTGAGATTAAGTTGGTACCACTGAGGTTTAGGCCCGTCAAGATGGCAGCAGTGAGGTTAGCGATCCGTTGTTGTCGATGACAGCTGTCAAAAAGTACGTGGCTTTGTTTACAAATTCAAATCTCGCGCTAAAATTCAAATTTCCCGCGGGAGGTGGGGGGCCCCTGGGAGCCCTGAGGCGGAGGCGGCCGCCGATCTGTCCAATTATACTACTTAGTTTATCCCTGACATCTCAATATGCCTACCCAAAGTGCACATGATAACAGTGAGTCTAATTTGTTTATTATTTCTATATATTGGGCTTAATATCACCTGCCCTGATGGAATCAGACATTTTTACTTGGCTACAGCCAAACTGCACTTTTCTATACCCCCACATCTGCTACCCTAGAACACCCTTAATCCTAACGTTCATCTCACTTTCTAGGACTGTAAGTGTAGTAACACTGTAGTTACAACCACTAAGCTATTGGTACTGACCAAACCTTCTTTCTAAGTTATCACTTTGAAACTTCCCGAACAGTACGGTACATAATTTGCTTTCACAGTTTCGAACAAATCTTTTTGGTAACTCCTCTTCTTTTAGTGCAAAGTTAAACTTGTTCCCTTAAATATATGAGGTACCTAAGACAAAGAGTCTTTGCTTTCACTGCTTAGCTAACGGAACTATATGAGCTTGTCAAGCATGTTTAATACATTTCCTTCTACATACTCAACACTAACACCGCTAGCAGTGGCTTCCGCATAATGTAATAAATGTTCATTTAGTTGAGACCAGTCTGCTCATTCACAAATAATAATGTTATTTATTTTTTGGTAGAAACCGGAATTTTGTCCCGTATAGACCCTTCCGGGCCTCGAATGGACGACCCGCGCATAAGAATGCCTCCACATAACAGGGTAAACACCCACGGAAGAGACTAGAAGGAAGAGCGGCTCGAATTGCCTAACGAACTTCGAACCGCTCCCCTCCTACTTTCTGTGCTGGCCTCGGCAGGTGGTGCAGGAGTGGTACGTTCGAATGAGGAAAAAACAAATACTTATGATGGAGCCTTATGTAGTCTGAAAGTAGGATTCTCTGGGTTCAACTGTTAGTGGATACTGCTTAGCATAACTACAAATGACAAGAATCATATAATGAGGGGTTACGAATACTAATTTATTCAAAATATGACATAAAAAAATACAACCCTATACAATGAATTCTCCGCATACGAGACGAAAAGAAAATGACTGACACTTTAAATTTTGACTCGCCTGAAGGGGTCGTCTGCACAAAGGTATAATTGAGGTTTTGAGACCACTATCGTCCATCTTTCCCTCATTAGTTCATATCGTTTCATTACATTTTAATATTCTGTCGATCACACCGTGAGATGAGCTGATGTCCCTCTACATAGTAAATCCTGTTCTTAGCACGTAATTAACAGACTTAATTATGAATATCTGGATTTGTTTCATCTTAACTTTTATCATTTACTAGGGTAGGGGAACATTCATTATCGGTGTTTACATTGAGGTTAGTTTGTTATGGTTATGTCTGGTGATTTTAATATGTAACCAGGCAGGTTGGCAGCAGTGATCACCCATTACAAAAAAGAGAAAAGAAGAGAATCGGGCGGCGATATTTACTTTCTGGGGTATTTCCTTACGTGGCGATTACTATAAATATAGATAATTAGGTGCCGTAGATTACTGCCCTGTGGGGCAACACTAAGTTATTTTCCATTTAGAGGCCTTGTTGTTTACTGTTACACGCTGTTGACGGCTACTCAAATAAGAACTAAAAACCTTAAGCGCAGCCAGGTCGAAATTTTGCAGTTCAATTTTCTATATCATAGTCGCAATTACTAGTGTCAAATGCGCTACTGAAGTCAAGAAGGATACGTATAGAGAGCAGTCGTTTGTCCATAGCGTTTCTAATGTCTTCAGTAACCTTCAAAAGTGCTGTCGTGGTATTGTGACCCTTCTCAAATCCAGATTGCAAAGGGTCAAAAAGACATTTTTATTTAGATATTCCAGAACTTCCTTGTATACTAAGTTCAAAGTCTTATGAAAGCGCAGGGAGTACGGACATAGGACGATAGTCAGAGGGTGATTGTGGGTCTGAACTCTTAGGTACAAATATAATATTGGCTGTTTTCCAGACAGTAAGGAAAGTTCCGTTTAGTAAACAGTTGTTCAGTTTGTGTGTCAGTATAGGCGAGATAGCACCCATAATCTATATATATATAATAAGAGTCTTGTCTGTACATTGCTCAGAATTTGAAAAGAATGGTATTTCTGTATCGGTCTTGTCCACAGTAACAAGGAAATGCACTTTTTACTTTTCCGTAATTTCTGTCTGTCTGTCTGTCTGTCTGTCTGTCTGTATGTATGTATGTATGTATGTATGTATGTATGTATGTATGTATGTATGTATGTATGTATGTATGTATGTACATGCATCACTACAGAACAGCTAAAGAGAATGAAAATCGGTATGCAAAGTCGGGGAATAAATAGCTACAATCTAGGCCATAAATAATTTCATTTACGTCGACAGAAATGGTAGTTTAGGGGAAGGCCTAAAATTTAATTTTCAAATATTTATGTTATTAGTGGTCCTATCGTAATGAACATTGGTATTCAAAGTCGAGGAATGAGTCGCTACAATCTAGACTATAAATAGTTTCATTCACGCTGAGTGAAATGGTAGTTTAGGGGACGTCAAAAATTTAATTCTTGAATATTTACGTCATGATTGGTCCTATCTCAATGAAAATTGGCATGCGTTGTAGGAGAATGAGCCATTATAATCTAGGTTATGAATCACTTTATTCACACTGAGTGAAATGGTAGTTTAGGGGAAGGCCTAAAATTTAATTTTCAAATATTTATGTTATTAGTGGTCCTATCGTAATGAAAATTGGTATTCAAAGTCGAGGAATGAGTCGCTACAATCTAGACTATAAATAATTTTATTCACGCTGAGTGAAATGGTAGTTTAGGGGAAGGTCAAAAAATTTAATTCTTGAATATTTACGTCATGATTGGTCCTATCTCAATGAAAATTGGCATGCGTTGTCGGAGAATGAGCCATTATAATCTAGGTTATGAATCACTTTATTCACACTGAGTGAAATGGTAGTTTAGGGGAAGGCCTAAAATTTTTCTCAAATATTTAAATTATTAGTGGTCGTATCGATAAATACTACATAACCAAAGTTATATAGAATTAAATTTCCGACCATTTATGTCTTATACATTTTTACCGTACCGACTGTGATAAAACAGATATTCATGAAATTGTAATTTTGTTGCTAAGCCCATATCAACGCCGAGCCACGAGAAAATGGGTAAACAGAATTTAATACTGTAGAGTCGGGGAATGAGAAACAACTGTCTAAGCTATAAACAAATTTATTCACCCTGGATGGAATTGCAGTTTAGGGGAAGGCGCTTAAAATGTAATTTTTAAATACCTATGTTATTGGTGCTATCAAAAAGTATTACATAACAAAAGTTATATTGAATACAATTTCCGATCATTTATGTTTTAATCAGTTTTACCGTACCGACTATGGTAAGAGTGGTATTTCAGAGTCGGAAGAAAACTAAATGTGAAGACCTACAATATCAAAAGCGCATAGCATTGATCAACAGTGACATTACATTGACCATTGTTTGATGTGATGTTCTTTGTCTCTTATGCTGCCTCTCAACTCCAATAGATGGGATTACTGCTGTGTACCGAGTATAACAGCCTGACTGATAATTAGCGGAAAATAGCTGGGGAGATAGAAAACTTTCTTCTTTAGCATGTCATTCCTCTGGTTCATACACTTTCTGATACAACTGGTACGTAACACACAGGTTCATCATAGTATTCCAGCTATGCGATCCGTAATCTGACGCGCTGTTTTGAATGAGCAGCGGCATACTTAAGGCAGAGGCTCACTTAGTAGTAGTAGTATGGCCTGGTATAGAATAACAATTTAGGCCTATTTCAAATTACAGCACCACAATTCAATAAATAACTCAAAATTCGACCCTGAAAAGAGCCGTTTCTTAATTAAAGCTTCTTCCTCTTTACTTTTATTAAATTCTACATTCATTTTATTCCAAATTAGCAGTGAAGAGTGGGTTTCTCCTCTTGCTTGGAGGAAAAATTTGTCTCCAAGTCAGATAGATTTTTCCGCCGCCAGTGTAGTGAATTAAGATTTTCCGACTCATCGGACACTCCTAGGAAAAAGATTAGTAGAAGGGCATAGTTTTATGCCGTGGGAGTCTCCACTATTCGACCTCCTCCCTGCCGAAAAAGGACGAAGGGTGTTCACGGATCACGGCTATCTGCGGCTTTGACCATTCCAGCTCTGGAACTTTGGACTGTTAGATCGGCAGCGTAGCCCTGTTCGTTAAAAGTGAGAAAATGTGCAGTTTTTCTTTGATCGAGTATTTTATATGATATCGTTGCTTTTAATCGCTACTTTCCTACCGAAGTTTTTGTAATGACCTATGTTGACTTCAGTTAGGAAAACCACAATGTCAGTCTCTCTGAGAATCCAATCCAGTAGCGAAGCACGGGTACATCAGATAGCGTTATGTATAAAAGTAATAGGAATATCATCTACACCGCTAGTCTTTGATTTAATCGAGTACAAAGCCTTTTAACCTCATTTTCTGAGACACTGTGAAATGTGAATGGTGGATTGGCTGGAGGGGAGGGCGGTGATTCGGTGCAGTTAATTTGGGTAGGCTGATTATTTAGTCTACTAAAGTAATCGTTCAGTTCGTCAAGTGGATTGTCAGGAGTTGTCTGTCTCTCTTGATGTTTTCCTATTCCCAGAGCTCTAAGTTGGTACCATGCGCGATTAGAATGGAAGTTGTTAGCTAAATTCCGAAAACATATACATTTTTAAATATTTCTGATTAACTGCTTTGTGCGATTTCTTAAGATGCGGTTGGATTCGAAGTCTGAGTCATCTAGGGTTTGTTTATAATTTCGAAATAACGAGTCACGGTGGGCCATCCTTCTCTTGCCTTAATCATCTAGCCATGGAAAAGAAGGACGAGAAACCTCTATTCGACGCGTGTGTGTGTGTATATCCTAGCTGCATTATTTGTATAAAATGTCACTTCTTTATTGCTTATCCCATGACCATTATTATAATAACACTACCGTATTTATTCTAAACCAGAATATTGCATCCTTACTTAAACTGTTTATTCTTGCATTCATTTCACTTGTACTCGGAATATATGAAATGCTGCAGTTATGTTGGGATGGGAGTAACAGAGGTAGCCGGGGGATGGGGAGTTGTCGTCCAAGGAGTCCAGACAACCCAGGAGTTTTAACAAATGTACTTTTATTGAGCATTTTATGTATAATGTACATTAATATTAGCTTCCGGAGTCCGACTCATTGGCTGAATGGTCAGTGTTGAGGCCTTCAGTTCAGACGGTCCCGGGTTCGATTCCCGGCTGGGTCGGGGATTTTAATCGCGTCTGATTAATTCTTCTGGCTGGGGACTGGGTGTTTGTCCCACTATATTAATAATCAGACAATATACTACACTACCAACCACCAAAGAAACACACAACACTGATTACATCACTCTATATAGGGTTGGCGTCGGAAAGGACATCCGGCCTTAAAACAGGGCCAAATCTACATGTGCGACACAGTTCGCACCCGTCACCCCACAGATGTGAGAAAAGTGGGGGAAGGAGAAGAAGAAGAATAAAATTACTATTCGCTTCCGGAATCCGCACGAATCCACCATTCTTACTTGGATCCAAGGACACTCATCTCCTTTCTTGGTATTCTACACCACCTAAACTATGGAAGTTTGCATACCTATCAAAATAAAATTCTGGATGAATGCCCCCCCCCCAAACTGAAATCCTGGCTACGCTACTGGCTGACGACATGGTAACTGGGCCATTCAACCTGGAAGACCTTCAAGACGGGGCGACTTGGCCGTGCGGTTAGGAGCGCGCGGTTGTAAGTTTGCATCCGGGAGTTAGTGGGTTCGAATCCCACTGTCGGCAGCCCTGAAGATGGTTTTCCGTGGTTTCCCATTTCACACCAGGCAAATGCTGGGACTGTACCTTAATTAAGGTCACGGCCGCTTCCTTCCAACTTCCAGATCTTTCCTATCCCATCGTCGCCATAAGACCTATCTGTGTCGGTGCGACGTAAAGCCACTAGAAAAAAATATCTTCAGGAAGTAGTGAACAATCGAGTTCTCACTATGCTAGCGAGCACGTCGGACGTGCTAGTGGTAGTGTGGTGAGGCAGTTACGAGTCCCGTTGTATAGGTCGTGTTCGGAATTTTGCAAACAGTGACTTTGTTACCAATTCCAGACAATGCGCTTCTACATATTGGCAACGATAACTAGACAAATCAACACGACAGCAATCGAACGAAAAACGTAGTTGTGATTAGTTTCATTGATCGCAATATTCCCCGACCTGCAAAGAAGGAAATAAAGAAAAATACTTCAGAGATATTAAATAAAATTATACCTCATCGTAATCCCTTTCACGACTGGATATTCGACAACTTGAAACTTGAGGAAATTGACATCGAAATGCTGCAGCTCAACGGCGTATCAAGAAAAATCTTCGTTAAATGTGAGAATTCTGAAACATCGGACCGATTACTCCAAGATTATTCAGGTGAGCACACCTATAAAAGTCTATAAAAGTAGGAAAGATCACAATATGAAGATAAAGTTGGAATTCAAGAGGACAAACTGGGGCAAATATTCATTTATAGGAAGGGGAGTTAGGAATTGGAATAACTTACCAAGGGAGATGTTCAATAAATTTCCAATTTCTTTGAAATCATTTCAGAAAAGGCTAGGAAAGCAACAGATAGGGAATCTGCCACCTGGGCGACTGCCCTAAATGCAGATCAGTATTGATTGAGATTGACTTTATTCATTAGTAATGGTTTCCGAAGTACAGTGACCGTAGACTCTGCCGGCCTAGGCACCAAATTGGTTAAGATTTTCAACTTTCCGATAGAAGTGCCTCCCAGACTTATTTCGGACCGGATAGATAAATTCGGTAGAATACTTTCCATTACTGAAGAGACCTGGGGTTCAAGCTTTCGATATCAAGTCAATAATGGTGTCCGCAGTTAAAATCATGTTAAAACAGCATATCGCTTCCTATATATTGATATCGGTGGTTTCCGAGCTTTAATCAGCTACTAAAGCCGGCCAATAACATGCTTGATATGCAGTGAAACAGGTCATCTGCGAGGTCAATGCCCCAAAAGAAAAGATCCAGTTCAAACGCCGGCCGAGGCCGATGCCCCGACCTGGGCAACACTAGCGAGTGGCAAACTCCAGACCAAACGAGTTCCGTTATCAGCACACTAGCGGACAATATCAACAACACAAACACAGTTGACACAGTACCTGAGTATACACCACCAGAGAATGAGGATCCACAGAACTCCAAACAAGTTCCACTTCAACCCCTCATGGATATTGATACAAACATGTCAGTTAGATATGACAAGTGCAGACAAGGCAACTGTTGTCCCGAACTTCTCCTCAACATCAGTTGATGAGTCTGCGGAACAAGATCCTTCTCCCCAGGCGTTAGATGTCCCAGAACAACAACAACAATACCCCCATAAACTTGAATCCATAAGCGACCAACAACATATGGGGGAAGATGAAGAATCAATAATAGCTGATCCAGCGGAACACCCTTCTACTCCAGATGTTCTAGTGCAGGAACAG
This sequence comes from Anabrus simplex, assembly GCF_040414725.1. Classification (NCBI taxonomy): domain Eukaryota; kingdom Metazoa; phylum Arthropoda; class Insecta; order Orthoptera; family Tettigoniidae; genus Anabrus; species Anabrus simplex. Next base: position 258,890,223 of record NC_090270.1, on the reverse strand, counting down.
GTCTTGGATAATGGTCCAGGTCAACTACAAACACTTTCATTACCAACCAACTCACATGATACTACCAAAAAGGATGTCCGAAAAATCAAACCTTCGGGCACCAGTTCGAGAGACCCCTGATTAAAACGCCCGGTTAACGACTTTAGTAATAAGCAAGGACCGAAAATTCTTAAAAAATTGTCGCAAGACAAAATTCGAGGTCAGATCAAAAATGGTCAGTAAACTGTGGGTTGCTAAAGTATTTCTCATTTTGTTTATAATACTCCTTCGCACTTACGCCACCCTTAATGTGAACTGCCTGCGAAGTAGAAGTAAACAAGTTCTTCTCCGATATTTTTTTTGCTAGTTGCTTTACGTCGCGCCGACAAAGATATGTTTTATGGCGACGATGGGACAGGAAAGGGCTATGAGTGGGAAGGAAGCGGCCGTGGCCTTAATTAAGGTACAGTCCCAGCATTTCCCTGGTGTGAAAATGGGAAACCACGGAAAACCATCTTCGGGGCTGCTGACAGTGGGGTTCGAACCTACTATCTCGCGAATACTGGATACTGGCCGCACTTAAGCGACTGCAGCTATCGAGCTCGGTACCTTCAAGAATGTATTCGAGATCATGGCAGTGACATCATTTTCCTGCAAGAGATTATTATCAGTAACCTATCTTTACTTGGCCCATTATATGATTACATTGCCAACCCCGGAGGGGAGTCCAGAGGTACCGCTATACTGTATATAGCAACTATAACCGTCAAGTTAACCGATTGTCATCCCAGTGGAAGGATTGCATCTATACTAACAGACGACAACACACTTGACGTGAACATTTACTTGCACTCGGGGACACACAGAAGACATGAAAGAGAGGAATTATTTACCACTCACCTACCATACTATTTGCGACACAACGTCACAGACTAGTCATTGGGGGTGATTTCAATTGCGTGTTGCATTCCAAAGATTTAAAAAAAAAGTCACTTCAACTCGTCGCCAGCGCTTGAACGAATTTATACAGCTCTCCAAGTTCGTGATGTGTGAGAATCCAAATATGGCCCGCTTGTTCAGTTTACATACTTCCAAAGATCAGCGGCATCCCGTCTTGATAGTTTCTATGTTAATAAAGAGAATATTTCCAGTGTTCATGGCATAACAGTTAACATCGTACCGTTCAGTAACCATCATGCAGTTGTCTTGAAAATGCGATCTGATGATTCCTTACTGTACTAGGAATGCTTAAGTCCAAGAACATAGTTTTTTTAAATGAGCAAAGTATTTGCAACGGGACGGCGCGAATTCTTGAGTACAGCGCGCAAGGTAACGGGACGGCACGGAACTACGGAACCTAGAGTGGGAGAGATAGCTACGTCCCCTGCTATGACGCAATCATCACGTGAAGCTGACTCGCTCGTCTAGAATGTGCTGGAACCATTTTTATATCTCCTAAACCCTTTAAGATACAGAAAAGTGAAGTTCATCTTCGTGAAGCCCTCTTTTTAAACGTCGCCGTGTAAAAATTTCACATAAATCAACCCACAGATTATGGAGATATTGAGTTAAGAAGAAATTACATTTTCCATGAGCTAACAGCAGCTGACCTCGACTTTGCGTATAAAAGGAGGGACATTGGAGACGACCCAGTGACCAATCAAGAACTCTCACATCAAGTTAACCGCTGCGAGGTCTCACCATGGCTCTACACTTCTACAGTCCGGCGTGCCAAGATATCCAGTCCCCACCAGCAAAGAGAAAACTGTCCTGGCGCCCTGGTGCCCTGTGTTCGTGACTTGTCTGTGGCGTTAACCACTCATAAAACTATCCCTGTTGCGACTCAGGCGCCGGGTAGCCCCCCTGATTGGTCCGCCAAGTGCGTGTGACCCCTGCGTCTAACGCTCCCCTTCTTTCCCCGGTCACTGGATCACACCCCGATATTCCAACTCGACCCATGTACTCCCCGAGGCTGTATGGCCCTGGCGGGCGGCGATTCTGGCCATTCTCACCAATGGGCTTGACCTGCCTGCTGGGGGCGTCATCTTCCAAGGGTGGCATGGCCAGAGGATTTTCCCCGGTGCCTGTGGCCCTACCAAGTGCATTTGACCCCTTCGTCCAACGCTCCCCCTCCTTTTCCCTGGTTATGGTATCACACCCCGATATTCCATCTCGACCCATGTACTCCCCGAGGCTGTATGCCCCTGGCGGGCGGTGATTCTGGCCATTCTCACCAATGGGGTTGACCTGCCTGCTGGGGGGAACCCATCTTCCAAGGGGGGCATGGCTAGAGGACTTATCCCGGTGCTTGTGGCTCTAAGAAATGTTGAGGTCCACCTTTCCACAGCTACCCCAGCTGTAAGGGGGGCCGCTGCGGTGCGATCCTTCTGCGGCTGTTGCCGTTGTCTGGTCCTGACCTCTCGTTTCAAGGGACTAACCTTTCCCTCTTTCTCCCCTAATACAGGGCCCCTCAGTGGATCGAGTAGCTGAGACCCATTCTTCGCCTCGCATTCTCCTTCCTGCCTTACCCCCCTCTTCTTCGGCCTAAATTCCGCCCCCACTCTCCATAGATTATCAAGCAACATCGGGCGTGGTCACTAACCAGTTTGGTGACCACCATTTCACTGGCTTCAGCCGTCATGAATTAACCTGTCCACTCCCTCTCTGGGTAATTATGAAACCTGTGGACTCTGTCACCAGAGATCCCCGGCCAAATTTTCTCACCCCTCGGGGTGCAGGTCATATTCTGACCAGTTAAGATTTCTATCCACGGTACCACCTACCCCGAAACCATTCTGCTCCACCCCCAACATGTCGAAAGTAGCACTCAAGGCCGAAAAGGCCGAAGGGCTTTAATGCTCAAATGGACTTGGGCCCCGCCCAAATATGTTCGTTGAGACGCGTGGTCTACCTACCTATAGCCAGTTACAAATTGCAACTCAACCATGATGGATCGCCACACTGTCGCCGCGTGCGGGTCGTGAATCTGGAAACTTTGTCGTGCGTTATGTTGTACTAATCGTCGTACTTGTAAATTTCAACAGTGCATCGGAACTTCCAAAAAAATCCAGCGTGTCTCCAGACGAACATTTCTCGGTAATAGCTCGGGACTTATTCCAGCGTGTGTTAAGATGAACTTTAACATTTGACAGTAATAGCTCGGAACTTATAACATTCTTGAAATCTCTGAACTTAGTATTTCCGTAACAGAGAGTGAACAACTTTATTTAACGCTGTCCTACTTGTGAACAGTGATGTTAGATAACCAAGTGAATCTTAAGGTTATTTTATAATAAACTAGCTGATGTACCCGTGCTTCACGACGGGATTCTCAGAAAGATTGACTTTCTGGTTTTCCTAACTGAAGTAAACAAAGGCCATTACAAAAACATCAATAGGTATCGTAAGTAGCTATTAAAAGCAATGCAATCATATAAAATACTCGATCAAATGAAAACCCGCACATTTTCTCACTTTTAACGAACGGTTAAAAGGAGAACAATAAACTTTGATTTCCACCTATTCAATACGGAAAAATGAGGATAGTCTGTTGCAGTACTACGGTGCCGATCTAACAGTCCAAAGTTCCAGAGCTGGAATGACCAGACCGCAGACAGCCGTGAACACTCCTCTGCCATAATTCACTTAAATATGCACACTGATCATTCCAATCAGTGCCTCAGAGTAGGGACTGAGTAGCTCGAATGCTATGATAAACCAGTGTGTTACATACCAGTAGTATCAGAAAATTTATGAACCAGAGGAAAGGCATGCTAAAGAAGGAAGTTATCTAACTCCCCAGTTACTTCCCGCCAATATTCAAGCACGCTGTTACACTCGGCACAACCGAGCGAGTTCGCCGTGTGGTTAGGGGCGCGCAGCTGTGAGCTTGCATCCGGTGGATTCGAACCCCACTGTCGGCAGACCTGAAAATGGTATTCCGTGGTTTCCCATTTTCACATCAGGCAAATTCTGGGACTGCAATTAAGGCCAAGCCCTTTCCTATCCCATCGTCGCCATAAGATCTATCTGTGTCGGTGCGACGTAAGGTAAATTAAAAATATACTCGGTACACAGCAGCAATCATATATATCGTAGATAAGTGGCGACAGAAGACACAAAGTCCACCACAACAAACAATGGTCAATGTAATGTCATTGTTGATTAGTTTTATGAGATGTATTATTGGCCTTAACCCTTAGTTTTGTTTCAGCTCTGTGATATTAGGGCGTCTTATAAAATTATTTATAGCGTAGACTGTAGTTCCTTATTCTCCGAATTCACATACTGATTTTCATTAAATTCTGTTTACCCATGTTCTCTTGACTTGGTGCTGATATGGACTTAGTAACAAAAATCCAAATTCATGAATATCTCTATGATCATAGCCGGTACGCTAACAATGCATAAGATAAATTATCGGATATTTAAAACTGTATAACTTTAGTTATGTAGGCCTAGTATTTATCGATTCGACCACCAATAACATAAATATTTGAGAATTACATTTCAGGCCTTCCCCTAAACTACCATTTCACTCAGCGTGAATAAAATTAATTATAGCCTAGATTATAGCGACTTATCTCCCGACTTTTTATACCGATTTTCATTAAGATAGGACCACTAATAACAAATAGTTGAGAATTTAATTTTAGGCTTTCCCCTAAACTACCATTTTTCTTAGTGTGAATATAATTATTTATGGCCTAGATTGTAAGGACTTATTCCTTAACTTCCCGTAGCGATTTTTGTTAAGATACAGCTAATAATAATAAATATTTGAGGATTAAATTTTAGGCTTTTCCCTAAACTACCATTTCACTCAGCGTGAGTATAATTATTTATGTTCTAGATTATAGCGACTTATTCTCTAACTTTGTATACCGATTTTCATTAAGATATGGCCACTGATAACTTAAATATTTGAGAATTAAATTTTAGGCCTTCCCCTAAGGTACCATTTCAGTCAGCGTGAATAAAATTATTTATGGCCTAGATTGTAGCGACATATTACCCGACTTTGTATACCGATTTTCATTGAATTCTCTTCAGCCGTTTTCTCGTGATGCGTGTACAGACAGACAGACAGACAGACAGACAGACAGACAGACAGACAGACAGACAGACAGACAGACAGACAGACAGACAGACAGACATTACGGAAAAGTAGAAAGTGCATTTCCTTGTTACGTTGGGCACGACTGATACAGAAATACCATCCTTTTTAAATTCTGAGCAATGTACAGACAAAACTCTTACTTTATATATATAATATAGATTAGGGAAATATTAACTCTCTTGAAAGGAAATAAAACATATTATCTCCTTAATATTTGTGTCATGAACAATTAGGAACACTCAAACTACGTCTTTCGTATGTGGTGAGTGAACTGAATGTGCACTTCATAACACGACAGTCTTCGTGTTTCATTTTCAATAAATTACAGTTAGCTTTAGAAAGACAGTGGTATTACTTACCTGTATAAATAGGATGAATTATTAAGAAACTGTGCTTTGAACTGTGTTTTCAAGGTAGATTTTTACTTAATCGAATCGTGCTACTTCGACACTCACAATTTAAACCGCCAATTGAACTTTCTCGTGTCAGCACAATTTACTAAGTGACACTAGCAATCTTGACCAAGTGCTTAACCCTCATATCAACCTGTCCCCTGATACGACGTGGGATTAAACGTGGTACATCGTGGGAGATGGTACGTGGTGCTATGGTGGACATCACGACACCGATGGAGTTCCCAAATGCTGTTCGTTGAACCGTATTCACCAGTTCCAGTATGAAAATTATTCAGGTGATATGAGTGCATTTAACTTCAAACCTTTGAACTATAAAGACGGTGATTACTTTCAACAAACTTGTTGAAGTAATTCACTTAATTTCAAAGTGTTAATTAGCATTAGTCAATTACAAATTCATACTAGACTTCCTGAAATAGTAACTTTATATTTTCTCTTTTCAAGTGCTAATCTGAAAAGATTTTAGAAATTTCAAGTTATAATTCTATAAAAATACTTTAGAAATTTCAAGTGATAATACTAGAAAAGACTTCAGATATTTCAAATAATAATCTTAGAAAGACTTTAGGAATGTGAAGTGCTAATTATGGAGATACATTAGGTTTCAAGTGATACTTCTCGAAAGACTTTAGGTTTTCAAGTGATATTTCTAAAAGGACTAGGAAATCATGAAGCAATATTTATTTAATGGAAAAGATTGATTTATTTTCAAATTTCGGTCGTCACAAGCATTTATTAAGATTCCTAAAATTTGGTACCACATGCAATAATAAATCCACAGAAGAGAGTTACAATTAATATCTGATTTCAAATTATACATACATACATACATACATACATACATACATACATACATAATCATTATAGACTGTTATGCCTTTCAGCGTTCAGTCTGCAAGCCTCTGAGAATTTACTAAACGTCGCCACAATCCTCGATTTGCAACTAGTGTTGTGGCTTCATTTAGTTCTATAACTCTTATCTTTAAATCGTTAGAAACAGAGTGTAACCATCGTCGTCTTGGTCTCCCTCTACTTCTCATACCCTCCATAGTAGAGTCCATTATTCTCCTAGGTAACCTATCCTCCTCCATTCGCCTCACATGACCCCACCACCGAAGCCGGTTTATGCGTACAGCTTCATCCATCGAGTTCATTCCTAAATTAGCCTTTATCTCCTCATTCCGAGTACCCTTCTGCCATTGCTCCCACCTGTTTGTACCAACAATCATTCCTGCTACTTTCATGTCTGTTACTTCTAACTTATTCATAAGATATCCTGAGTCCACCCAGCTTTCGCTCCCGTAAAGCAAAGTTGGTCTGAAAACAGACCGATGTAAAGATAGTTTCGTCTGGGAGCTGAATTCCTTCTTACAGAATACTGCTGATCGCAATTGCGAGCTCACTGCATTAGCTTTACTACACCTTGATTCAATCTCACTTACTATATTACCATCCTGGGAGAACACACAACCTAAATACTTGAAATTATCGATCTGTTCTAGCTTTGTATCACCAATCTGACATACAGTTCTGTTGAATTTCTTACCTACTGACATCAATTTAGTCTTTGAGAGGCTAATTTTCATACCATACTCATTGCACCTATATTCAAGTTCCAGGATATTACACTGCAGCCTTTCGGCAAAATCTGCCATTAAGACCAAGTCGTCAGCATAGGCCAAACTGCTTCCTACATTTCCACCTAACTGAATCCCTCCCTGCCATTTTATACTTTTCAGGAGATGTTCCATGTAAACTACGAACAGCAAAGGTGAAAGATTACAGCCTTGTCTAACTCCTGTAAGTACCCTGAACCATTCTACCATCAATTCTCACTGAAGCCTAATTGTCAACATAAATGCCTTTGATTGATTTTAATAATCTACCTTTAATTCCATAGTCCCCCAGTATGGCGAACATCTTTTCCCTCGGTACCCTGTCATATGCTTTCTCTAGATCTACGAAACATAAACACAACTTCCTATTCCTCTCGTAGCATTTTTCAATTACCTGGCGCATACTGAAAATCTGATCCTGACAGCCTCTCTGTGGTCTGAAACCACACTGGTTTTCATCCAACTTCCTCTCAACGACTGATCGGACCCTCCCTTCCAAGATGCCAGTGAATACTTTGCCTGGTATACTAATCAATGAGATACCTCGATAGTTGTTGCAATCCTTCCTGTTCCCTTGCTTATAGATAGGTGCAATTGCTGCTTTTGTCCAATCTGAAGGTACCTTACCAACACTCCACGCTAATTTTACTACTCTATGAAGCCATTTCATCCCTGCCTTCCCACTATACTTCACCATTTCAGGTCTAATTTCATCTATTCCTGCTGCCTTATGACAATGGAGTTTATTTACTATCGGTTCCACTTCCTCAAGCATAATTTCACCAACATAATTTTCCTCCTCCCCATGAGCTTGGCTGTTTGCAACACCACCAGGATGATTTCCTTTTACATTGAGAAGATGTTCAAAATATTCCCTCCACCTCTCCAGTGATTCCCTGGGATCTATTATCCGTTCACCTGAATTACTCAAAACACTGTTCATTTCCTTTTTCCCTCCCTTCCTAAGATTCTTTATTACTGTCCAGAAAGGTTTCCCTGCTGCTTGACCTAGCCTTTCCAGGTTATTACCAAAATCTTCCCATGACTTCTTTTTGGATTCAACAACTATTTGTTTCGCTCTGTTTCTTTCATCTACGTACAAATCCCTGTCTGCCTCGGCCCTTGTTTGGAGCCATTTCTGATAAGCCTTCTTTTTACGTTTACAGGCTGCTCTCACTTCATCATTCCACCAAGATGTTCGCCTTTTCCCATCTTTACACACAGTTGTTCCTAGGCATTCCCTTGCTGTTTCTACTACAGCATCCCTGTATGCCACCCATTCACTTTCTATATCCTGAACCTGCTTACTGTCTAGTGTTCGAAACTTCTCACTAATCATATCCATGTACTTCTGTCTAATTTCCTCGTCCTGGAGATTTTCTACTCTTATTCGTTTGCAGACAGATTTCACTTTCTCTACCCTAGGCCTAGAGATACTTAGTTCACTACAGATCAGATAGTGGTCTGTATCACCGAAAAATCCCCGAAAAACTCGTACATTTCTAACAGATTTCCTGAATTCAAAGTCCGTTAAGATATAGTCTATTATGGATCTGGTGCCCCAAGCCTCCCATGTGTAGCGGTGAATAGCCTTATGCTTGAAGAATGTATTCGTAACAGCTAAACACATACTAGCACAGAAGTCCAGCAGACGCTTCCCATTCCCATTAGCTTCCAAATCTTCCCCACATTTACCAATCACCCTTTCGTATCTTTCAGTTCTATTCCCAACTCTCGCATTGAAATCGCCCATTAGCACTATTCTATCCTTGCTGTTCAACCTGACCACGATGTCACTCAATGCTTCATAAAACTTGTCAACTTCATCCTCATCTGCACCCTCACATGGTGAATACACGGACACAATTCTTGTAGATTAAGTATGATGGATATTTATGAAACGATATGAATTAATGCGTGAGATGCAGACGTCCAACGAGCTGATATTATGCGAATTTAATCGTTTATCTCACTGATGTCTCTACTCTCGGAACCTACGACCCGGAATATGATACTGGATTGATAGATGATGATAAATTGAGCTAGTCAGGACTTCTTTGTGACTCGACCTGGACGTGGGAATGGTGCAAATCAATATCTTCGCTCGTCTTGCTTTAAATCGTTTCTGCAGGCTTTTCACAGCTTGCAACTTCCTGACCCCAATATCCTCACTGTTAAAATAATTTATAATAAATTGCTACAGAAGCCTGTTCATCCTCCACACATTATGGTGAAATACCCCAATTACAATTGGACTAATATTTGGACAACTTCCGAAATGTCTTGCATCCCCTTAGAATGGAAAGTAGCTAGCTATAAGGTTATAAATGAGTTACATCTGACAGAAGAAAAGAAATTTCGCCACAGGATGCCACAATCAACGCTATGTAAGAAATGCTCGGTAATTGACACTCCGTTTCATATAAATCTAAGAATTTCATTTTTGTCCGTATTGAACTGAGAATGGAAGATAGGAAAACTTAAAAAGGTCCACCTTTTCAATACAAAAATGTTATAGTTTATTTATAACACATATTTGCACTTGGAACTAGATCAAGATCTTGAGGTATTAGATATTCTAAACAAAGGTTCTTTCCTAGACGTCACTGAAAACCTCTATATTCATTTAGACCAATATTTCAATCCCAACCTAAACTTAAATGATATCTCAGAGAAACCAAAGATCCTATTCGACTTTCTCATTGAATTTTTCAAAAACATGAATATCCCGAAAAACAGATCTGTCTTTCAGATTATGCATAATACTTTGTCACGCCACACACTTTCACCACATCACCCTCCATACTTCCCCTCCTTCCACTCCTCCTCCCCTACCGCTCCTTCCCTCTCCCCTCCTAATCCAACAATGGCCGCTCCCCAGACCTAAACTATCCAACACGCTCTGTTCCTCTTCATCTCGTGCCATAGCTTTACCGCTTTATGTCCCGCAATAAACATCATAGAAACCTGCCCCCACCCTACACGTAACGCTGCAACAATACACCACAAATACTGGCACAGTCAACCTCCAAACTCTCAGAAAACGTATTCCTTAATACCAATTTTATATTCTTGTCGAGCTGAATACCGGACCTGTGAAGATTACAAGATTATTTTGTGCATCTACAGAATGGTGGTGTTAATGAAGCTATGTAATATAGAGAGAGACTTTCAAAGGTGGTTAAATGAAGAAGTTACATCATGTTCAAGATCATGCTTTCACATCTCTGCACAGTATTTAAAATACAATTTACCGTTGGTCTTTATAGCTATTGTTGAGAGTGAAGGAGAATTTCTTGTTGTGTATGTTTATCAGGAACTCAAGGAAGACTTCATTAGTTAGTCGGAACATAGAAAAAATTATGAACTCTTCTCAGAAGAACTCTTAAGGTTTCACCTTACTTTTTCCTGCCTGCTGGCTCTTCAGAAGTGTGTGCGCGTGCGTTTTGTATTCAGGAATCATTCCAGGCAAATATTTTCGCACTGCAAGATGTGTGGTTAAGGTTATTTTTAATATGTATAACTTTTGCTGTCTCAACGATGCATTTGTTTCTACATTCGTCCCTGTTTTTATCTCCTTGTAAGATGTGTATTGTTTAATGTAACACCTTGTGTAAAAAATTGGGTTAAATGAAGAAGTTATATCATGTTCAGGATCATGCTTTCACGTCTCTGCACAATATTTAAAGTGAAATTTACCGTTGGTCTTTATGGCTATTGTTGAGAGTGAGGGAGAGTTTCCTGTTGTGTATGTTTATCGGGAACTCAAGGGAGACTTCATTAGTTGGTCGGAGCATGGAAGGAATGATGAACTCTTCTCAGAAGAACTCTTAAGGTTTTACTTTACTTTTTCCTGCCTGCTGGCTCTTCAGAAGTGTGTGCGCGTGTGTTTTGTATTCAGGAATCATTCAGGGCGAATATTTTCGCACTGCAGGATGTGTGGTTAGAGTTGTTTTTAATATGTATAACTTTTGCTTTCTCAACGATTCATTTGTTTCTGTATTCGTCCCTGTTTTTGTCTCCTTGTAGGATGTGTATTGTTTAATGTAACGCCTTGTGTAATATAAATGTCTACATGCTAGCCTATTTCCCACATTTTGGCTGATGATGACGCCAAACAGCGTCGAAACTAGTTCCAAGTGCAAATATATGTTATAAATAAACTATAACATTTTTGTATTGAAAAGGAGGACCCTTTTAAGTTTTCCTATCTTGCACTCCGTTTCATAGACTGACTAGTGGAGCCATCAAGGACATTTGGCAGTGGCTCAGAGTAGCGTTCAACAGGTTGACGGTATCTAGAAACCCGAACGACGTGTATCGTGCGATATTGACTTTGGACATTAGCAGACATGATCATAGACATGCTCTGACTTCGCTTAGCATGGGGTATCAGTTTTACACTCAAACCAACGACAAGATATCCCTGACTTCCTCCAGAAGCTACTTACAAGAATGTCAACGGAAAATAACAAGATGTGGTAGTCCCGTCGCCAGACTACTCATAAAAGAACTCCAAAGTATACTGTGATATTTTCCGGTGTGTTGTCTCAGCCATGTCTAGGCTTTCCAACGGTATCTCGTGTGTGTTAACGTTTATTTATTTAATCCATATTCCAAAGGTGCTGGAAAGTGGTGCGAGTGTCAGCGACGCGCAGTATTACAGTGAAGATCGAGACTAACGACAAGTAGCATTGCATAGACTGTGTTCCTTAGTGAACTGTTAGTATTATGTTGAGTAATGTATTTTGATGTAAGTGCATAGGCGTAAAAGAATAAGCGCAGGACACTGAGGTGCAAGAAAAGTGCTAAAGATGAGAGATAACGATATCACGTTTCTTTTTCAATACATTATGTTCCTTGTTAAGTGCTTATGTATATATTGTAAATTAATGTGTAAGTGTATAATAAAAAACAAGCTGGAAACAAGGGCAGAAGATAACGATCTGTAGATAAACGAATCTAAGGCAGTAATGTTGATCTTCAGAAAAGGAGGAAGAGCTACAACAAAGGACAAAATTGAATTTCAGAACAGAGACCTAAACATAACTTCTTCTTCTTCTTCATGTGCCATGTCCTCGCGGAACGTTGGCGATCAGTAGCATGGTCTGTTGTTTGTTCATAGCTGCTCTGAACAGAGTAAGCTTTGTCACCCCAAGCCACTGACTCAAGTTGCCGAGCCATGATGTCCTACTTCTCTCCGGACCACGTTTTCCATTAATTTTCCCTTGGAGTATTACTTGCAGAAGTTGGTATTTAGAGTTCCGCGTCATATGATCAAAGTATTCTAGTTTCCTTCTCTTGATGGTAGTGAGAATTTCTGGTTCTTTGTTCATACGGTGCAGAACGTCTATATTGGTCAGTTTAGCTGTCCAAGGTGTCTTCAGCATCCTTCGGTACGTCTACATTTCAAATGCTTGCAATCTCTTGTACATGGTCTCAGTTAGTGTCCATGTCTCAACGTCGTATAACAGAATGCTAAAAACGTAGCACCGGAGTAGTCGTGTCCGTAGTGAAATGGAAAGGCCACGGCTTGTCAAAAGTTTCCTAAGTCTCTGAAAAGAAGTTCTGGCCTGCTCAATTCTGCATCGGATCTCGTGAGTAAGGTCCCAGTCATCATTGATGTGACATCCCAGGTATTTAAATGTTGCCACTCTCGCGATCTGTCCCTTCGCTCTTGTGAGATTATTTTTTTTGCTAGGGGCTTTACGTCGCACCGACACAGATAGGTCTTATGGCGACGATGGGATAGGAAAGGCCTAGGAGTTGGAAGGAAGCGGCAGTGGCCTTGATTAAGGTACAGCCCCAGCATTTGCCTGGTGTGAAAATGGGAAACCACGGAAAACCATTTTCAGGGCTGCTGATAGTGGGATTCGAACCTACTATCTCCCGGATGCAAGCTCACAGCCGCGCGCCTCTACGCGCACGGCCAACTCGCCCGGTATTGTTGTGAGATTACCTCGAATGCCATCTTCTTTCCTACTTATAACCATCTACTTGGTCTTCTTTACATTAAGCTTCAAGCCCATTGTGCTGCTGGCTTCAGTGACAGCATTAAGTAGTTCCTGTAAATGCTGGAGATTGGTTGCAAGTAGCACAGTGTCATCGGCGTACCTGATGTTATTTATGATGAAACCATTAACCACAATTCCTTGAGTCTTTCCGTAAAGAGCATCTAGAAAAATGTTTTCTGAATAGATGTTGAAAAGCATGGGGGAAAGAATACAGCCTTGGCGAGCTCCTTTCATAATTGAGACTTCTTCCGAGACACGACCATCAACTCTTATGCCTTCACACTGGTTCCAGTAGAGATTACCAATAATACGAATGTCCCGTCCATCAAGTCCTAATTCCCGAAGAATGTTCATAAGTTCATCAAGGCGGACTGTATCAAAAGCCTTTTCGTAATCGATGAAACAAGCAAAAACATCGACATTGACATCTCGGCACCGTTGGACTAATACCTGCAGACTGAATAATGCCTCTCTAGTACCAAAACCATGTCTGAAACCAAACTGCGAGGTTCCGATATTCTCCTCATATTTATAATAAATTCTCGCATGCAAGACTTTTAGGAATACTTTCAGAACGTGGCTCATCAAACTAATTGTTCTAAACATAATGAATTCCTTCAAATACCTTGGAATAACCTTACAAACGACAATCAACTCCTACAGAATGCACATAAAGGAAAGTGCAACAACCACCATCTAAGTGATATACAGAATTAAAGGCCTTCAAAAACTATCATTAAAACAGCAATAGAGCTATTTCATGCTGCAATTAGCCCAATTGCCACCTATGGCATTGTAATTATTTGGGTAAAGTTATCTGTGACTGACCTTAGGGCTCTAGAGAAACTAAAAGCCAGATTTCTAAAGCGAGTATTAGGTTTACCTACGAACGCGAAGGCCAGATTAGTGTACGAACTTTGTAAAGAGCCATTTTATATTGAGGATCTAAGAATCAATCTAGTTCTGCCATTCACAAGACAAAGCGCAAAGATAATTGAAGAGAGAAGAATGAAACGAGCCCAAATCGAGCTCGAATTCTATGCCACCGACGCCATGTTGGAGCGGAAATGGACAGAAGCCAACTACGAACAGCGACATGTAGTTACAAGGAACTTGTGTCTAGGGAACGCAGCGTGTGGAGCCGCTCGAAACATTTCGGCTCTCTTCAGTTCCACGAACTATAACTGGGTACGTCACTCAGCGCGTTGAGCTGAGCGGCTCTCTTCGGTTCACGAACTAGACTGGACTTGGCTACTTGTGTCGCGGGAACTTTGGCTCGGGAACGCAGCGTGTGGAGCCGCTCGGAACATCTCGGCTCTCTTCGGTTCCACGCGAACTACACTGAGTACGTCACGCAGCGCGTGGAGCCACTGGGATTGTTTCGACTATCTTCGATTCACGAACTAGGCTGCCTACGTCAGTTGCGGTGGATGTGGCACTTGCAGGCTGCTTAGCGCGCCACGTTTTTAAGTATGAATTTCAACCTAGAGTTTTAACTACTTATCTATATTTTTGAAGCGTTTTCAAGTCGCTGAAAAATAATCAAGCGGCAAGATTGAAACAACGAAAGTTAGGTGTTTAAAATTGACAGAAATAATTATTTTTGCTTCTTTCTATTACGATAATTGAATGTCAATACTGATAGTAATAATAACACTCAATAATGAATGGAACTAAATAATGATTTTTGCTTCTTTGTATTACGAGAGTTGAATGTTAATACTGATAGTAATAATAAAACTCAATAATATTTCGTTTTGTTCGAATACTTGGCTGAATGGCCAGCGTTGTGGCCTTCGTTTCAGAAGGTCCCGGATTTGATTTCCATCCGGATCGGAGATTTTAATCCCGTCTAATTACTCCTTCTGGCTCAGAGGCTGAGTGTTAGTGTTTGTTCCAGCACTTTCCTCTTAATATTCAGACAACACACTGCACTTCCAACCACCGCAGAAACATGCAATAGTGATTACTAGACCTCGGATCTTTTGGTGTTAAAAGGTTATTTTAGCTGCCTAAAAGACTCAAGTTGGTTCTAAAATACTTTTAGGCAGCTTCAATTGTACGTATTTTAATAGGCTTCAATTAAAATACCATACTTATTTTGCTAATTGATAATAACTCGTTAAGGGAAAGTAAACAACTTTACTCACCTCTTTGCTGCAAACGTCACAGGAGAAACTCCTGTAACCACTTTCTGATTAAAGACGAGTTGCAACCTGACATTTTCGGCATAATTCACACACTGAACAAACGGGAATACTGAAATGTTCTCACAGAATGAAATGCAGCTCTTCTCTACAGCAAATCAATGGATACTGTCTCCTGCCTCCTGACAAACTGTGGGAGTGTTCGCTGCAGGAGGTTCTTAAGGCATTTCAGGGAGTGTGGTTTTCAGTTTCCCGATTTTTAAATTTTATTTAAGATACGGAAAACGAGTCAGAAAATATGCTTTCTCGAAATATACTGAAATGCATTTTTAACCGATTTAGGGATAAACATACGAATTATAGGTAAAGGTTTTAACGTCAATTCGGACAGTTTTAGGCACTATAGGACCTCAGTTTCTAACCTTATTAATACATGAAACGTGTAAGTACAACTTCATTTTAAGCCATTTCTTCAAGAACAAAACATGTCTTTTCCTAAAATCCGAGAGCTGGTGATTACATCTCTCCATATAGGGTTGGCGTCAAGAAGGGCACCCGGCCGTAAATTAGGGCAAAATCCACGAGCGAGCCAGGTCGCGCCCCCGACTCCACATATATGGGAAAAGCAGTAGGAGTAGGAGAGGAAAATAATTTTTTGTTTGATGCATTTTATTTTAATTTTTTCATCAAATAATATATTAACGCAAATTTATCAATATTCACAAACAATAGGACAATAATAATGAGTAATCAGTAGCTAACAAACAATTTGACCACCTAAAACAAAAAATCAAGGACAACTTACATAAAGGCAATACTATTGTACAGTAATCATGGATAAAACTGAAGACAGGGCATTTATTCACAGATAATAAATTCAATACTGTCAAGAAAGACCCCACTAACACCATCCAAAAGAAGCTCAAGTAAATACTAAAAAATTCTCAGATTTTGTTAAATGATCATCAGACATTGAAATTGATTAACATGAACCCACAAACTACCAAATTCAAGATCACTCCCTAAAATACACAAAATAAACATACCGGTACCTCTGAGGCCCATTATCAATTTTAGGAACAGTCGCACTCAAAGAATTTCAATTTATTCAAAAATTTCTAAACATCATTTTTCAGTTAAGAAGTTACCTCGTTTTCCATTTATTACCACGATATCACCAACATGCATTTCAACATACTGATAGCTGAATTTCAATAATAATAGCAAATTGAGTAAAATCGAAATAATTATTTTATGACTCTCCTTAAATTTGCAATTGACAACTACTCCTCTCCTTTTACGAATACCATTTATGAACAGGACGGTCTTCGCATGGGATCCCCTGTTTCCAGCATTTTAGACGATATTTATCTTCATACATTGTTTTTCTTACAAGTTGCTTTACGTTGCGCCAACACAGATAGGTCTAATGGCGACAATGGGGTAAGAAAGGGCTATGAGTGGGAAGGAAGCGGAAGAGTCCCAGCATTTGCCTGGTGTCAAAATGGGAAACCATGGAAAAACATCTTCAGGGCTGTCAGCAGTGGAGGTCGAACCCAGTATCTTCTGAATGCAAGCTCACAGCTGAGCACCCCTAACCACAGGCCAACTCGCCCTTGAAAGTATTATTTTAAGAAGTAGTACACGTACAACTGGGCAATCACCCCTTCTTAACACCTATCAGAAGGAAAAGGAAGTAGTGGTTTGATTCTTCGAAAAATGTGCAAAAGAATAAGGATTGATTAAGGGTGGTGAGGGTAAAAATATACACTGCGTAT
Source organism: Anabrus simplex (assembly GCF_040414725.1). Lineage (NCBI taxonomy): Eukaryota > Metazoa > Arthropoda > Insecta > Orthoptera > Tettigoniidae > Anabrus > Anabrus simplex. The sequence continues at coordinate 258,873,154 of NC_090270.1, read as the reverse complement.
TGCAAGGTTTATAACATTACAAGGAAGTAGAAATTATGAAAATGTTACGTGGAATTCTTTAAGGGGAGAGATGTGATAACTGCGATGTCCAGGAACACATCAACACGCTCGCAGAAGTATATTTACTTTTGATTGCATAATAGAGAGCAGCACTCGCCATTCTCCATTGCTTTAGAAGCTACTAGCATTGCTACTGGCCACCGTAAAATGGAGTGTGACATAATTCCCAGCAATGATGAGAATTAGATTCCGTCATCAACCAGCGCAGAATAAAAGCACAAATAAATACACCCTGTAAAGGAGTATACTGTCCACACGCCAAGAAAGAAACGTCATTTAGTACCTGTAAAATATTTTTGCACACCCAGGCCAATCTCTGTCTTTAGAACAGTGGCCCTTTTGGGGCCACACTTTCAATCAATCAATCAATCAATCAATCAATCAATCAATCAATCAATCAATCAATCAATCAATCAATCAATCAATCAATCAATCAATCAATCAATCAATCAATCAATCAATCAATCAATCAATCAATCAATCAATCAATCAATCAATCAATCAATCAATCAATCAATCAATCAATCAATCAATCAATCAATCAATCAATCAATCAATCAATCAATCAATCACTGATCTGCATTTAGGGCAGTCGCCCAGGTGGCAGATACCCTATCTGTTGTTTTCCTAGCCTTTTCTTAAATGATCGCAAATAAATTGGAAAATTATTGTACTTTTCCCTTGGTAAGTTATTCCAATCCCTAACTCTCCTTCCTATAAACGAGTATTTGCCCCAATTTGTCCTCTTGAATTCCAACTTTATCTTCATATTGTGATCTTTCTTACTTTTAAAGACACCACTCAAACTTATTCGTCTACTGATGTCTTCCCACGCCATCTCTCTCCTGACAGCTCGGAACATACCACTTAATTGAGCAGTTCAACTCCTATCTCCCAAGTCTTCCCAGCCCAAACTTCGCAACATTTTTGTAACGCTATTCCTTTGTTGGAAATCACCCAGAACAAATCGAGCTGCTTTTCTTTGGATTTTTCCAATTCTTGATTCAAGTAATCTTGGTGACGGTCCCATACACTGGAACCATACTTTAGTTGGGGTCTTACCAGAAACGTATATGCCCTCTCCTTTACATCCTTACTACAACCCCTAAAAACCCTCATAACCATGTGCAGAGATCTGTACGGTTTGTTAACAATCATATTTATGTGATTACCCCAATGAAGGCATTAACACCTAGGTACTTATATTGATTCCTAAAAGGAACTTTCACCCCATAAACACAGTAATTAAAACTGAGTGGGCTTTTCGTATTTGTGAAACTCACAACTTGACATTTAACCCCGTTTATCATCATACCATTGCCCACCGTACATCTCACGACACTATCGAGGTCACCCTGTAGCCGCTCACAAACTTTTAACTTATTTATTACCCTGTACAAAATAACGTCATCTGCAAACAGCCTTATTTCCGACTGCACTTCTTTACACATATCATTGATATATATAAGAAAACATAAAGGTCCAATAATACTGCCTTGAGGAATTCCCATCTTAATTATTACAGGGTCAGATAAAGATTCGCCTACTCTAATTCTCTGAGTTCTATTTTCTAGAAATATAGCCACCCATTCAGTCACTCTTTTTTCTAGCCCAATAGCACTCATTTTTGCCAGTAGTCTTCCATAATCTACCCAATCAAATGCATTAGATAAGTCAATCACAATACAACCCATTTGGCCTCCTGAATCCAGGATATCTGCTATATCTTGCTGAAATCCTACAAGCTGAGCTTCAGTGGATAACCTTTCCTAAACCCAAACAGCCTTCTGTCAAACCAGTTATTAATTTCGCAAACATGCCTCATATAATCAGAAAGAATGTTTTCCCAAAGATTACCTGCAATGCATGTCAAACTGACTGGCCTGAAATATTCAGTTTTATGTCTATCACCCTTTCCTTTATACACAGGGGCTACTATAGCAACTCTCCATTCATTTGGTATAGCTCCTTCAACCAAACAATAATCAAATAAGTATTTCAGATATGGTACGATATTCCAACCCATTGCCTTTAGTATATCCCCAGAAATATTTTCAATTCCAGCTGCTTTTATAGTTTTCAACTTTTGTATCTTACTGTAAATGTCATTGTAATCATAGGTAAATTGTAATACTTCTTTAGTATTACATCCCCTATCTGGGTATTATCCTTGCAACCAACAATCCTTACATACTGCTGACTGAATACTTCTGCCTTTTGAAGATCCTCGCATACACACTCCCCTTGTTCATTAATGATTTGTGGAATGACCTTCTTTGAATCTGTTTCTGCCTTAAAGTACCTATACATACCCTTCCTTTTTTCACTTAAATTTGTATGACCACCAAATATGCTTGCCATCATTTTATCCTTAGCTGACATCTTTGCTAGATTCAATTTCCTGGTAAGTTCCTTCAATTTCTCCTTACTTCCGTAACCATTTCTATCTCTATTTCGTTCCAACCTGCACCTCCTTCTTAGTCTCTTTACTTCTCTGTTATAATATAGTGGATCTTTACCATTTCTTACCACCTTTAAAGGTACAAACCTATTTTCACATTCCTCAACAATTGCTTTAAACCCATCCCAGAGTCTGTTTACATCATTATTTACCATTTTCCAGCGATTATACTTTTTAAAAACTCCCCCATGCTTTTTTTTAACAGCCATATGGTACTGCCTAATAGTCCTACTTTTAATACCTTCCTTTCTTTCACATTTATTTTTAACTACCACAAAAAGAGCTTCGTGATCACTAATGCCATCTATTACTTCGGTTTCTCTATAGAGCTCATCTGGTTTTATCAGCACCATATCTAAAATATTCTTCCCTTCAGTTGGTTCCATCACTTTCTGAATCAGGATCATGCTTCCTGTCGTTCGCATTACCTTCCCAATTGACATTTGGTAAATCGAGATCATCCACTACAATCACGTTCCTTTCCTTATCTTTTCCCACATAGCTGATTATCTTATCAAATAATTCTGAATCAGCGTCAGCGCTACCCTTTCCCGGTCTGTACACTCCAAAGACATCAAGTTGCCTATTATCTTTAGAGATGAGCCTTACACCCAGAATTTCATGTTTTTCATCCTTAACTTTTTCGTAGCTTGCAAGTTCTTTTTTTCACCAGAATGAATACTTCCCCTCCTACCAACCCTATCCTATCTCAACGATACACACTCCAGTTCCGTGAGAATATTTCTGCATCCATTATATCATTTTTCAGCCATGATTCAACTCCTATTACAACATCTGGTAAGTATATACCTATTAAATTACTTAATTCTATTCTTTTGTTTACAATGCTTCTACAGTTGAGCACTAACATTTTTATGCCATCCCTACTTGATTTCGAGTTCCCTGCTAGCTGAACACCACTCCCTAGGTCACCCCGTTTTCCTGAATGTACGAGGGCAGATCAAAAAATAAATTGCACTTCCCAGTTATGGCCATTTATTACACCACCTATACAACAGCAACACGACTATAACGACATACACTGTGACGTCACTTTTCCACATAGTATCCAAGAGACTCCAAACATTTCTGCGAACGCACAACCAACTTGTCGATGCCGGATGCATAGAAATTTCCTCCAGCGTTCTGCAACCACTCGGAGAGAGCGGCCTTCACCTCCTCATCGTTCTGAAAACATCGACCACCGAGCTCCATTTTGAGTTTACCGAACAGATGAAAGTCACATGGCGCTAGGTCTGGACTGTAGAGTGGATGTTGCCAGACCTCCCACTTGAAACGCTGCAGCTGTTCCCTCGTTTGGCGGGCCTTGTGAGGTGTTGCGTTATCCTGCAATAAAATCACACCGGCGCTCAATTTCCCCCGGCGCTTTTCTTTAATCGCTTTACGCAACCGGTGCAACGTTTGGCAATACGACGCCGCATTGATCGTCGTTCCTTTCGGCATGAATTCCACGTGCAGCAAACCCTCCATGTCAAAGAACGCTGTCGCCATAACCTTACCGGCCTTACCTTGGCCTTCTTTCGTTGCGATGATGAGGGGTGCACCCAATCCATTGATGTTCTCTTCGTTTCGGGGATGAAGTGGTGGATCCACGTTTCAGCGCCTGTGACGATTCGCCGCAGAAACTCGTTGCCGTCTGCGGCATGGCGTTGCAAAAACGCCAGGGAGGAGTGGAAACGTTGTCCCTTGTGCTCATCGGTGAGAAGACGTAGGACCCGTCTTTGACACAGCTTACGATATCCAATGTCTTCGTGAACAATGGCGAACACACTGCCTTACGACATGTTCAGCTGCGTCGCGATTTTTCTCAGTTAATGCGCCGGTTCTGTCTAATGATCGCATTCACACTGTTGACCTTTGCATGGGTCCTGGACGTTGCGAGCCTGCCTTCGTGATGGTTGTCCGTGATATCCGTGCGTCCGGCTTGGAATTTCGGACACCACTCTACGATACCTTGCCGGAAAATGGCCCGCTCCCCATACACAGCACTAATTTCACGATGAATGTCCTTGCAATTCTTTCTTTAGGCCCATAGGAATCGGATTGTCGCACGCACCTCATATTTGGAGTGAACGTCCAGTTGACGCGCTATTGCATTTGGCCGCTATTCACACATACTAGACGAGACACCACAGCGACCTGCCTAACAGACGTGTGGGCAGTATCTGTCCCTTTCTTCGCTGTGCCCACGTTTGCGACACACAGTGCGCTGCTGCGGCGCGTTAGTGCAACTAAACTTTTGATCCACGTACGTACCTGCCTATAACCCTTCTAAACAAGTTTCCTAATTTATACGTACCACTGCGGTTTAAGTGAAGGCCATCTGAGCGCAGATCCCATCCCTGTCTCCTACTCACCCATTAGGATCTAGAAATCTCACTCCCAGTTTTCCACATCCCCACTCCATTGTCTCATTTAAATCCCCAATCACCTTCCAATGAGTATCCCTCCTACACAGTATTCCACTGATAACAATCTCTGCTTCCTTAAACTACATCCGTGCTGCATTTACCAGATCCCACACATCTCCAACTATGTTGGTACTTATACCTGCTTGCCTTACGTTGTTAGTACCAACGTGAAAAACTACCTCCTTCTCCTTTCCCTCTTCCTTCTCTTCTACTTTCCTAAAAATCTGCCTAAACCTGATTCCTGGATAACACTCTACCCGTGTTCCCTTTCCTCCACACACTTTCCCCACATTTCTAACGATGGAATCCCCCATGACCAGAGCCTCGACCTTACCCACCTCATTTGAACCCCTCCCCTCCTGGTCAGCCCGATCTTCTCTCACTGCCGCAGAAGCTACTTCCTCCTCCCTTTTCTCCCACCCATGACCCTGTTCGACCTGTCTTTTCCTTTCGACTACATTACATTTCCCTTTCCTCCCTTTTCCCTTCTTTCTACTTCCACACGTATCAGCAACAGTTCCCTGTTCCTCATCTTCCCTGGGTTGTTCTACCTGCAGTGACTCATACCGATTTCTCACAGACACCTGTCCTGAATTCTGATCCTGAACAGAGCCCTTAGCCTGCAATCTCCTTCCCCTTAAATCATTAGACCACCTCTCTTCTACATTCCCCCATTTCCTTCCCCTCCCTCCTTTACACCTACTGTATACTGTACATTGTTTGGGGGCCTACTTTCCTTCCTGTCCTGTGAGAGAATCCTAATTATCTCCCTCAAGCTCTCCAACTCCTCCCTCATACTCCTTAATGCCTGGCCACTCCCACAGTTCCTACACTTGCACTGCGTAGCCATTATTTACGGAATAATGGGAAGAAAAGGAAAAATAAAATAACTTATTCTGTGCAAATAAAATGAAAGTAAAGAATTATTTCCTACAGAAATGAAAGGAAAGAATTATTGTCTAGTATAGTTCACAAAGATCACACAACAACAAGGTAATTAATATAAGCTACTACTACACTACAACACTACTTAGTTGTACGAATTTTTTCTACAACACCCTAACAGAATGAAAATTGTTGTTAATTACTGAAAACCGAAAGTAATACACAAAAATTAGGTCTACACAATTCGAAACTGCAGTTAAGTCTACCCTAATTACTGCAACAGAATTCTAGTAGGAGAGTTAATACAGATACAACATATACTATGCTACACAAATATTTAACAGTAACAGAATAAACACACTAATTTATATTAAGATACCTACCATAATACACTACGATCATTTTCGATTCCCAGTTAATGCTCTGAACAGTCAAGATCTGCAGAGGTCCCAGTCACCGAGCTTGCTCCTGTTTAACCGCCTGCTCGCCTGCCTCTCCAGCCAAGTGCTCAGTCTACGGTACAATTTTAGTACCACCACGTCACCGTTTGGAGCGCTTCTCCGGCCGTCTGTTCATTGCTAGCCCCGGCTTGCTCGCCGCCAGCCGCATCAAGAGTCGCCCGGCAACGGCCGCCATATTGCAATTCACAGCGCGGTCCGACTCTTTGGATACACTCTGAGAGGCCACCTTTCTGCGGTCTCTCATTTCCACACCAGCAGTTCGACCGCCCACAAGTACCAGCGCAGCCGACTGGCCTTATTAGGCCAAACTAAAGCAAATTTGTCTGCGCTCGGTGTGTACCTGTTCGTGCCTTGTCCCGGCGCGATCCGTCACAACTATACCTGGTACGACTGGTGCCCCCGAGTGCCCCCCCCCCTCTCGACTCAGGTCTTCTTCGGAGTTTGACCACTTGAGTGCTGCTTCCTCCCCTTACCTACCGCCCTACCAGCCCACTGCCCCCCCCCCCGCAATATGGATCCCCCCAGTGGACCGAGTAGCTGGGGCCCATATTCCAATCTCAATATTCCCTTTAATGTCTCATTTTCCTCCGTCCCACTCAGCAAGGACCACCCTTTCTTTGCAATCTACAGCCCCTCCGATACCTCAAAATAGTCACTCCTCTCCCATAGACGCACAATAGCACTTGCCCTTCAGCACGTGACCAACCGCATCCACTCCGTAGAAGAGGACGATAATCACGTAATTTACATCATTCCCATCAAACCCCGTTTCTGCAGCCGCCTCTCCAGCCTACTCCAAACCACAGGCATTCCATTTGTTGACTCCACTAAATCCTCTTCAATCTCTTCCCCCCTCGGCGAAGAAGAAGAAGAAGAAGAAGAAGAAGAAGCGCCTGCCATCAATAAACACACTGCAGCTCCTGTTAACTCCGAAGACCAGACTCACGAAGAAAAAGAAGAAGCTACCCAGGATGCCGAGGAAACAAGTGATGCACACCGTTTCGAGCAACCGTACCACTACACCCGGAACAATTCCATCTTCCCCATTTCGTCCAATTGCTCATTCCTAATAGTACCACTCATCAACCCAGGTCCAGTACCTCTCACCCGGCAAGCAGTTATCCTGGCCATTGAGCCCATTATTCAAGACCATATTGCCATCATCGAAGAAACTCACAATAGCCACCTGATTATCACCCCCGTTCGTAACCGCTCAATTCCTATCATTCTCAACAAACTCAGCTCAGTGGACATTCCCTGTCCAATCCTCATCAACCCGGTCACCAGCTCCAAGCAACATGTACCCACTCTCACTGATGATACCCAAACCAACCTCACTCACCCCAGTGAAAAAGAAATCCAGACTGCCCCACTCCAACACTCCAACTCCCCAGCAAAGAAGTTCAAACCATCTCCACTCTGTTTCAGCCATTATCCCCCTCCACTCAGGATTCTTCCCCCTCCACTTCATCTCAATCACCACCACCTGACGTGCCTAACTCCAATAGCACTAACCACCCTGACCTGCGGAAGAACAAACCCAAGAACCCTAAAAATAAACCAAAAACTGTTCTCCAGTCCTCTCACCATCGAACTCATGCTCCGCCAAATCCATCACTAGTAATCCAATGTTACAACTGTCTAAAAATGAATCACACCGCTGCCACCTGCAAGGATGCTGCAAGATGTAATAGATGTGGAGGTCCGCACCGCCACCCCGACTGCACAGTTCCCAGAACACAGCCTAAATGCGCCAATTGTAATGCAGGTCACGCTGCTTCGTTCCCAGGCTGTCCCTATATCAAGAATGCCATCAAATCCCATTATAAATCTTTCAAACACATCAAATCCCATCAACCGCCACCCCCGCGCCTAAACCGCAATATTCCCCCACCTCCCGGCCTCAGCCTGCCCTCCAGCCCGCCCCAGACTTTAAATCTAGACACCTCCCTCCTCCTGCAATTACTATTACAATTAATTGCTCTTCACGTAACCCCTGTAGCTCCTACCATGCCTGCCAAGCAATTAATCATAAATTAAACCCATCATCAAGTCCAACCAAGTTATTCTCCTGTTCAAGCCCTCTCAGTCCCTCCTTCCAACCTCCTCCCTTTCCGAGCTAGTTCTTCCGTCCGCTAAGTCTCTCAAATAATTACAGTTCAGCAACCTTAGTCATGGTTAGCACTTGGATGGGTGACCACTCACCCTCCATTCGCATACCTCATTATGACTCAAAATTCTAATACTTACCAACCTACTAAGACTTCCAATCTTCAAACCCCACTACGGGAAATTATGACTACCTAGGGCTTGTCCCTAAGTCACTTCTGACCCCCCCGGGGTCCAGGTCATATCCTGACCAATGCGATTTCCAACCAACGGTACCACCACCAACCCAAATCATTCAGTACATACCTACAGGTCGAAAGCAGCACTCAAGACCTTCGGGTCGAAGGGCTAAAATTGCACAAAGGATCCGGGCTCCGCCCGCATATCCCTTGTGACGCGTGGTCTGTCTGTCATAATACACTACAATAATTTTAAACTATGTTCAGACGTATCCTTATTATAATACAACAGGTTATCACTAAGCACAAACTGAAATGGAAATTACAATTGAAGTTTGAAATTCGCAAGACTACTCAAAATGATAGAATAAGTACTCTAATTTCTAATAAGTTACTACAATACACTAACAGTTCAAAAACTACGTTCAGACGTATCCTAATTACAATAGGTTATTATTAAGCACAAATAGAAATAAAAATTGTAATTAGGCCTAAACTTTGAAATTCGGAAGAACTACCGTACTCAAGGATTACCAACAAAGTTAAACGCGTAGACAGAAGATTATTTCTTTAGTATTACTTTATCCTACTATGCTCTAATAGAAATGAAACATTGTCTTGTCTTGTCTTGTCTTGATAATTTGATGGGCTTCGCGTGAAATGAAACCTTCGTTTGGTTAAATGCTTAAATATCGAAAGAATTGCCGTACACAAAGGAAAACACGAATATTACAGGCAAGATACTATCTAATATTCCTTATCTTCACTACAATTCTCAACTAAAATGTGGTTATGTGATTATTACAGCTGGTGGATTACTATTATTTTTCCTACTCCACGGGACAGAGAATAAAAATGTCCTTAATTAGGCCTACTGAAAAATACGAGGTTGTCTCCAATAATTTCTCAAAAATATTTCTGTCGAAACTACTCCTACTACTCCAGGGACTTGAATTGCAATTACTTGGATATATGAACTTTATTATTATTAGCTAACCGCTCATAAATGCTGAAAGATCGAGGGAGCGAAATATAAATCACGGATATTTTAACTACCTACGGTACTGAGAACTACAAATGATTGGAATACAAGATCAGCTGATTTGTACTTATATTCACTTGACTACACTATTTTATACACCCTTTGTGCACTACTGTAGCCAACAATGCAATATTTGAATATGAAGAGCGACAATAATCAATAACAATACGACTGCTAACTATTACCGTGTAATCTCTTTAACTTCTTTTTAAATGGAAGTTTACGGGCGTACCGTATCGTGATTTTTAATGTAGTAAATTATTACCTTCGCGATAGTTTGAACGGATATCTATACGGAATACCGGAGGAGTTTCGGCGGAAGTTTCGATACTATTCCTTATGATAATCTGCCTTTGTAAGTATTATACCAACGAACCTACAGATATTTACAAATACTTTTAAAGTTAATATTATTATCTAAAGTACTTCCTAAACCTAAATTCGAAACAAGGTACACCTAGCTAGCCTACTTAACCTAGAAAACGTAATTTACTGAAGACCAACTGAATTACTTGTTATAAAATTTAAATAAATATCACTACTCCCAATTTCTACAAACAAGCACTAAACACCACTATATAAATAGCATTAAATGAATCATAAATATACAAAACTAAGCTATTTCAATAGGTTTTAACTACTTTATCACTACAATAATGCAAGAGTTCTCTCAACAGCCAACTGTTCTCAAGCGCATCCAACACTGCAACCTGCAGCAATGCAACACTCTCTTTGAGAGGCTATTTTCTATCGCTGCGGTGGATAAACGGCAAGATAAAACCAAAACATAATTCTGTGCTTGTCTTAGTTTCCAAGTAGACAAGTTGGCAGCCTTGTGCACCACCCGATCATGCCGTCCATGAGACGTCCGCCAACCCACACGGATTAGTAAGTATATTTATTTTATTTATTTATTGGTTATAGTATATCCCAGTAAGCTAGTGGCTCAAGGAGGGACTGCCCTTTACAATCACAACTTGACAGCTTCTAGTTTCAATTAACAGATAAGGCATAGGCCTACATATACAACAAGCAATATGTTACAATTATTGATTTACATTACAATATCATTATTTTACAAAGAAAAAAGAATATATTAAGAATAAATTAAACTTAGGCGGGAAATTAGGTACACCGTGGTTATCGATTTATTCTCCAACATACTGTTCAAGGAAGTATCTGCGTTCTTCTTTCTTAAATCTGTACAACCTATTGATTTGTTTGAATTTGGGAGGTAGATTGTTAAATGCTGTGCTTGCTGAATAAGAAATGCTTTTAACACCATATTTGGTAGTGTTAGTGGAATCTTTGTAAAACTGGTTTCCTGATCTTGTATTATGGGTGTGAATGTCTTTGCTGTATTGTAGTTTTGTATTAACTGAAATCATATTATTTTTATACCTGAACATAAATAAAGCTTGAGAGTATTTAATCTGGCATTGTACTGGTAATATGTTTGTTTCCTGAAAAACTTCCACAGATGGTTTTAGTAAATCATATCCATACATAATGTTTAATACTCTCTTTTGGAGTACTTCTAGTCCCTTTATAGCTTCCTGTGTACAATTTCCCCATATTATATTCATGTACATAAGGTGTGAATGTATGAGGGAGGTATATATGTTTCTTAAGTGTTGGTTGTTTATTCCATAGTCTTTCAATCTTTTTAGTACTCCAATTACACTAATCATTTTTTCTTTACATTTAAGATATGCTCATTCCAACTTTTATTGTCTAAAGCCAGGCCTAAATATGAAAACTGCTTTACTCTTTCAATGGGCTCATTGCCAATTATTACTTCATTACAGGTATTGATAACTTGTGTCGGTTTATGAAATATAATGTACTTTGTTTCTGAGGTGCTTATAACTAGGTTATTTTTGATCAGCCACGATGTTAGTATGTTCAGATCTTTTTGCATATGCTCCATAATCGTTTGTTCGCAACTGCTGTCATAAAATATAAATATATCATCTGCAAACAGGAATATCTTACCAGTAAACTGAAGATAACCTATATCATAAATAAATATTAAAAACATTAATGGTCCCTGGCCTGACCCTTATGGGACACCATGTTTAACATTGTAGATAGGCCCTATAGTTTCATTGATATTAACATATTGCTTCCTATCAGTTAAGTAATTTTTAAACCACTCAAAGGCTATTCCTCTAATTCCTGCATTTGCTAGTTTATTAAGTAATAGTAAATGGTTAACTGTGTCAAATGCTTTTGCAAGATCTATGAAAATTCCAGCTGCTATTTTATTACTATCTAATGCAGTCTGTATAATGGACGCTATGTCAAAACAACCGAAAGTGTACTATGTATGGGTAGGAAGCCATACTGAAATTTGAAGAAGAAATGCGTTTTTATTAGGAAATTCAAGACTTATTTTTTATTACTAATTCAAGTACTTTAGCTAGTGAAGATACTATACATATTGGCCTGTAATTATTGGGGTCAGACTGTGTTCCTTTCTTAAGAACTGGTACCACACTTGCAATTTTACATTTATCTGGTATTACTCCTGTTTGTAATGACAAATTAATTATCTCGGTGAGCAAGGGGGCCAGATGATTTACACACCTCTTGAGGAGTATGTTATTTATTCCGCCATCTGTGTAGTTATTCTTGTGGGCTAGTGCTTCTATGATTTGTGTAACTTCCTTAACATCCTTAACCTGGCATTGTACTGGTAATATGTTTGTTTCCTGAAGAACTTCCACAGATGGTTTTAGTAAGTCATATCCATACATAATGTTTAATGCTCTCTTTTGGAGTACTTCTAGTCCCTTTATAGCTTCACGCAACACGAATAATTACCTCGTGGACTCTATAGGAAGAGGCTGAAACCTGCCTAGAGCTGAACTCGTGCCTCTTAAATTACGGCGAGGAAGTAATAGAGGCATAAACCCCAATAAAAGAAAAGTGGTCTAATAAAAGGTTTCATTAACATAAAAATTAAATTAAATGTGTTCATGGACAAAAGCTTGGGATACAAATAACAAATCACATGTTCTGTCCAAGTAATACCATGTGCATAGTCAATTTCCTTTCAATTCAGAAAAATGTATCTTTTACAAACAGTAACAGAGTTGTCATGGAAGCGTGGCGATGAGTGAGAATTACATCAATAATAAAACAAACATTTTCTCGAAACAGTAAGTCAAAATAGGAAGCACCCACTTTCTCTCTGTGAGAAGTAGGACACGCGTGACAGAACACATATAACTCAGAAATTTGCGTGATGGAGTATACGGCAATGGTTGGCCTCAACAGCCACGTCCAAACAAAAGACGCGGGCCACCACAACAATAGCTCCATAGAGACTCGCATCACCAGCTGCTAGAAAGGCACCGAGAAGCAAAACCCCGGCCGAAAAAAACAAAGAAAACAAACCTAGGGAGGTGATAGGTCGCCATAGTTACTGAGATCAATCAATACCTCAAACAATGAATTAACTGAAAGAATTAAAAAAAAATAATTAATCGGGCATACAAAGCCGAAAACAAATATAGTAAAAAAATAAGGAAGACACAAAAATAATATTCGCGAGATGCAGAAACCAACACAAATCTCGTCCATCAATGCACATAGTCACACGCGCAACCTAGAGACCAATATGAGCAAATCCAAATAAGCATAGGGGTAAAGCTAGGTCATGGGAATGCTCACACCGCATGACAAATATATAATTAGCGTCAAAACATTATCAATACCGTACAAGCTCAGCCTGTCGTAGATTCGAAGAAAATTAAACAGGGTCTCAAATCAAGGTCACAGGTACACACACAATTTACACAGATCGGTGTAACTCTCCGCTCTCGCGTATAGTAAAGATACGCAAAGACCAAGCAATATGTAAATTAAAACACGAGGTCTGCAGCGACCAAAAGATAGGGGTCTGCAGAATAGAATCTCAGAACGCAAAATCACAATAACTATGACAAACCCCAAAGAATATTGTAAATACCTAAGTATCTTAAAGTGTTGTAGAATGAAATCTGCAGATTATGTAATAATCAACATTAACCCAACGACAGTCATTCTGTGCATAGATGTTTGCGATACAAGTGGTGACCCGCAGCACTAATGTTCAGGTGCGCAAGATAGGCTATAGTTTCAATGAATTCGGATAAGCAAGGAAACCAGTCGCAAATCTCTTTTTAATTTACCTGTTATCCGTGGCGATGTTAAAGGTGTTACATTATTTAAAAAAACAACCTTTGTACCATTATCTTTGAACATACAGACACCATGAAAATGTACCGTAAGTCTGATTACTGAAAGCAAGAGACTCTGAAAAATGTGATGTGTTAGTCTCACACATATGTGTATTCAGCTGAATAACTCTCTATATAAAATAACATGTCCTGAACGATTCATCTTCGTCGAGCCAAATATTTTAATGCAATTATTTACATATGCATGATCTTCTTTGCTTTAATATTTCTATCTCGATTCCCATTAATTTTCTTCATTTTCTTCATTCAAATAATAATCTTATTAAAACATTTAATTCTTTGTCAATCTCAACAATTTACACATACAAGAGGAAGTAACACTTTTGTCTCGGGAATGCAGCGTGTGGAGCCGCTTGTAACGTTTCTGCTCTCTTCGGTTCCACGAACTATAACTGGGTACGTCACGCAGCGCGTGGAGCCACCTGGATTATTTCGGCTCTTCTCGGTTCATGCACTAGGCTAGACTTGGCTAGCATAAGGCACCATTGGAAAGTAACGCGCGAGAGAAGGTTCACGCACGGTTGTGATGTGTCTGTGTTCATGTTTTCTAGGCCTTTTTAAGTTTTTCTGTGATTGAGTGCTGTAGTGAGTTGAAGGTATTATTACTGAAGGGGTGGATAGGCGAAATTATCTTGTGTTTATGTTCAGGTTCTCTAGGCACTTTAAAATTTTCCTGTGATTTATAAGAGTATCGTAGTGAGTTGAAGATATTATTACTGAACGGGTGGATAGGCATAATTTATCTTGCAATTATGGTAGGTATAATTGTAATTTCTGCAGTGAGTCATTTAGTGTACATAAAAACTTACTGAGGCACATCAGTACCAAACATCATGGCAACCAAAATTAGAGTTTTAAGTGCAACTTACGTGATTTCTAAACTGCAAGACGCGACTCTCTTAAGCGGCATATATTCAGCATGCATGAAAAGGTCTCCGCAAAAGTTGGGTCAAAAATACTTTGTCCATTATGTAAATATGACTGTGCGTCACGAAGCGAGATGCGTCGGCATTACTCGTTGCAACATGATATAGGCGTAGTTAATGGAAGTGTGGAATTTTTTAGTGTGAGTTATTTTTATAACTGGAAGTCTAAGGTCCAAAACGATCATCTATGCGAGTTTGTATGCATCAGGGGACATTGGGTTAGAGCAACAGATAAGTGTTCAAAATTGTCATTCTACTGTCATCGTAATGGTGTTTATAAATCCAGAGGGCAAAACGAGCGCCACCAGAAAGTATTGGGAAGTAACAAAATTGATGGATACTGCCCAACCAGCATGGATGTCACATCTCATCCTTCTGGCAAAGTTGAGGTTTCAGTCTGCAAAACGCATGTAGGTTATCGGGCTGAGCTAGGCTGGTTAAGACTTTCAAAATCAGAAAGGGACGAAATTGCAAGGGAAATATCACAGCAGATTCCCTTTAACTGCATTTTAGACTCTGTTAAGTCTTCAGTAAAAAGTAGCGAATTAGAGCGCTGCGATTTAATATTAAAGAAAGATCTTCACAACATAGCGAGAGATTATACACTGACTGACAGAGCAAATGCAACACCAAGAAGGAGTGGTCAGAACTTTATGCCAATTGCAGGGTAGACTGACGTCACTGAGGTATGCTCATGATGTGACATGCGCCGCTGTGCTGCGCACGTAGCGGACGATAAATGGGACACGGCGTTGGCGAATGGCCCACTTCGTACCGTGATTTCTCAGCCGACAGTCATTGTAGAACGTGTTGTCGTGTGCCACAGGACACGTGTATAGCTAAGAATGCCAGGCCGCCGTCAACGGAGGCATTTCCAGCAGACAGACGACTTTACGAGGGGTATGGTGATCGGGCTGAGAAGGGCAGGTTGGTCGCTTCGTCAAATCGCAGCCGATACCCATAGGGATGTGTCCACGGTGCAGCGCCTGTGGCGAAGATGGTTGGCGCAGGGACATGTGGCACGTGCGAGGGGTCCAGGCGCAGCCCGAGTGACGTCAGCACGCGAGGATCGGCGCATCCGCCGCCAAGCGGTGGCAGCCCCGCACGCCACGTCAACCGCCATTCTTCAGCATGTGCAAGACACCCTGGCTGTTCCAATATCGACCAGAACAATTTCCCGTCGATTGGTTGAAGGAGGCCTGCACTCCCGGCGTCCGCTCAGAAGACTACCATTGACTCCACAGCATAGACGTGCACGCCTGGCATGGTGCCGGGCTAGAGCGACTTGGATGAGGGAATGGCGGAACGTCGTGTTCTCCGATGAGTCACGCTTCTGTTCTGTCAGTGATAGTCACCGCAGACGAGTGTGGCGTCGGCGTGGAGAAAGGTCAAATCCGGCAGTAACTGTGGAGCGCCCTACCGCTAGACAACGCGGCATCATGGTTTGGGGCGCTATTGCGTATGATTCCACGTCACCTCTAGTGCGTATTCAAGGCACGTTAAATGCCCACCGCTACGTGCAGCATGTGCTGCGGCCGGTGGCACTCCCGTACCTTCAGGGGCTGCCCAATGCTCTGTTTCAGCAGGACAATGCCCGCCCACACACTGCTCGCATCTCCCAACAGGCTCTACGAGGTGTACAGATGCTTCCGTGGCCAGCGTACTCTACGGATCTCTCACCAATCGAACACGTGTAGGATCTCATTGGACGTCGTTTGCAAACTCTGCCCCAGCCTCGTACGGACGACCAACTGTGGCAAATGGTTGACAGAGAATGGAGAACCATCCCTCAGGACACCACCCGCACTCTTATTGACTCTGTACCTCGACGTGTTTCTGCGTGGATCGCCGCTCGCAGTGGTCCTACATCCAACTGAGTCGATGCCGTGCGCATTGTGTAACCTGCATATCGGTTTGAAATAAACATCAATTATTCGTCCGTGCCGTCTCTGTTTTTCCCCAACTTTCATCCCTTTCGAACCACTCCTTCTTGGTGTTGCATTTGCTCTGTCAGTCAGTGTAACTTAAAAGCCGAGGCAGTTAGACATGCAAATGACAGCACTAGTATGGACTCTTGGGTGCAAGGAATGCAAGAAATATATTCTTTTATTTTTATTTTTTATTTATTCTTTCTCCAGATCTACATATTATATATATGATCCATTAATGGGAAGAAAACATAACAAATCTGACCTAAACCAGCTCACAAAAGGAAAAGGAAAAGGAAAAGAATGCCACCATAAGGCAGACACATGAACAAAACTATATGTAATAATAATAATAATAATAATAATAATAATAATAATAATAATAATAACATGGCAATGAGGCCGGATAAACCCTGTCGCCTGGCCCGAGATCAACCCTTATTGGTGGTCTGTTGGCCATGGCAGAAGGCAGTATGGCAGTGTGATAATAAGAAACTAAAATAATAATATATTACTGTGTAGAGTACAATAGTGTCAGCAGACGGCATCTGTAATTTAAACAAACTGCATCACTTCCGGCCTGGTTCGCAACTCAGCGCAATTCTTCATGAACACTGACCTCTCTGTTGTTCTACTTGAACTGCAGACCCAGCTTTCGTGTTACTTTCACTGTCGTGCCGGTGTGCAATTATTCTCCTTACGTTTCATTACTATAGTTCACTGATAAACTCCATTATCTCGGTACACTTATTTCTTTTAAAACTTCAGGCAACTCTCCACATTAAATGAGATCATCTCGCTAGCCATTCCATACATTACAAACTAAACATCGCTATCTCCGTATTCATCCGGCAGCCTTACCTCATCACAAATTTTACATCCACTCTGCTGCCTTATACCATCCATCTCCACACATTAACTTAATCACGAAACCTCGTGATTATTTACTAAGTCACCACACATGCTTACAATCACTCTCTTCCTTGCTTACTAACAAACACTCGCCTCGTCTTAAATACAGCCTTCCTATACCATCTCATGACAGTAATTAATATTGACGCTTCATCGCCTACTAATTTAACTGTTTAATCACTCTTATCTCATTTAGAAATAACACACATCCTCCACTTTTCTCATGAGCTTAAACAATTTACTTACTGCTGCTGCTTTTTTTTAACTTCTTGTCACTACGCCTACCTCCAAATTACTCAACTTACTCCACATCTCTTTTAGACTCAAGCTTCTCCCTTTCACCAAGGTACCTCTTGCTTCTGCTTTCTCTCTCCAAGCCGTATTTTCACTCCGTTTATGTGCACTTGTCACATCTTGTGCTTCCCCACACATTCACTCCCTGTATCCTCCTTTCTTTTCTCACACTGGCCTCCGTCCTCAGCTCCTTCACTATTGCCCTGGTCTCCCTCCTCATCACAATTGCTGCTTCTCTGGCTCCTCCTATGATCGATTCGAAGATAGCACGCGCGTCCTTCTCTGCCCTGCTAGTTTCTTCTTGCTACAAGCTCTGTTCCAATGCCTTATTTTTTCTTTATCCCCATGCCCGTCATCACCAACTTTACTGTCTCTAACTTGCATTTCTTCCACTCTCTTCCCCACTACCACTTCATTCTCCATATTCTCTTCCATTTCCCGTAATTTGGTCACTGTCCAAAATCTGGTCCATTGTCCATTGGTTACCACTAATAGATGACCCTTAGTGTAGGCTCTTAACGCTTGAAATTTAGCCCTGACCAAGTGTTTCTTCAGAGTGTTTATATTCTTAATCCCTTCTCTTCTCATATCTCTTTTAATCTAAATTTTTGCACTCCGTATATTATCCGCGCCTCCTATCACTATTCCCGCCATCAGGGTGGAGAACAACTTCACTTTTATCGGCCTATTTCCTCGTGCTTTACCTATCCTTTCCACATCGTCAATATCAACTTCACTAAAGTTAATTTTCATCTTAATTTTTTGTATGACTTCCACCACTTTGTAAATTGTTAGCACGTTGTAGTCTCCTATTTCTTCCGGCACTCCGTATATAAATAAGCATTTCTTCCTGCGTTCTTGGCTACCGTCTTCTATTTCTGCCTTGAGCTTCACCATCTCTTCCTCCATCTCCCTTATTTTCACCTTGAGTGATATAATTTATCTCTCGTGGGTTTCCAATTTGTTCATAGTTTAGTCTGTTTTTCCTGTATCCAACGCCTCATAGTTTCAAATTCTTGTTCCTTCAACATATTTTTAATCTGCTCAAACGGGCATACTTCTTCCACAACTTCTTTAACCACTCTTCTTATGACCTCCACGTCTTCCCAGCCCATGTTGCCACTGGAAGTCGGGCCGAGGTTTACTTCCACACCCCCTATAGCTAGCAGTACCATAATCACCGCTGCCACCAGTATCATCTCACCCATCATTCTTGTTTCCACTTTACCTCCCTCACTCCTTACTGTTTCCTTCTTCCATCTCTCCTGCCAACTTCCGATCACTACCCGATATTGATCCACACCAACCATCTTCCTTTTCCCTCCCGTCTTTTCTTCCACTCACCGCACACACTCCACTCCCGCTCTACCGGCACACTCAACTCAGCACGTATGCTCCCGATCGTTGACTAGGTTAGAATGCAAGAAATATATTCCGTAGTCCGGTTCTACAAACCTCAGGAAGTTAGTTTGGAAGCCCATCCACAGCTGTGCGAAGAAGACCTTGTCTTAATTGTAATGAGTGAGGCGCAGATTGAAATGTTACGCGATTATGGAAATAATTGTATTTGCATGGACAGCACACATGGGCTTAATTCTTACGGATTTGAACTGACAACTCTTCTTGTGTTGTGAGTTATTTCAAACCTTTCCTTTCACGTTCATGTTTCCCAACAGACGAGATCTTCCGATTATGGAGATTTTCCTAGCAGTCGTTCTGGATACTCTCCGTACTCCACTTCAACCAAATGGACTTACGTCTGATACGGCAAACGTATTTCATAATGCCTGGTTGAAAGTTATGAAACCACCTCAACATCGACTGTTCTGCTCATGGCATGTAGATCGAGCTTGGAGGAAAAATCTTTGCAAGATTAAAGGGCGTGAAAAACAAGCCGAAATCTATAAAATCTTTAGAACACTAATGCAGAAGAGAGATGAAGAGGCCTTTCGAAAGATGTTTGAGGAGGCTCTGCGGCTTTTGAAAGAAGACCCAGACACTTTAGAATTTGGTATATATTTTGAAAACGATTATCGGGCATCTACTCCAAGCTGTGCGTATTGTTATCATCAACACTCAGGTCTCAATACGAACATGCACTTGGAGAGATTGCATGGAGTGATCAAACATATATATCTAAAGGGAAATTAGTCCAAACGATTAGATATTGCCATCCATGCTCTAATGAGGTATCTAAGGGACAAACTCTACGATAGACTTATTCATATGAATACAGGTAAAATGACCTCAAAGCTTTCGGCCATAAGGCAACGCCACAAATCGTCACTTCAGCTCGACCCTGAAGATGCAATATATGACAATAATGTGTGGATAGTGCAGTCAAAACATTCCAACGAACTGTACGAAATAAGGCGAATGAGTGAAAGCCTGTGCAAATGCGAATTGCTTTGTACAGAGTGCGAGGCATGCCTCCATACATTCACTTGCCGCTGTCCAGATTCATAAATCAAAGTTCAGCATGTGTACACACATGCATTTGATATGCAGAATAGCAAGTAGAGATTCTTCGAGTGCAGCTGAATCGACAAACAATAACTTAATCATCCACGAGGCATCCACTACAGATCAACAACAACGTGCAATAATCAAAGAACTACAATGCCCTGGAGCAACGAAGTCGTGTGACAGTAAAGCGAAGAGGCGAGAAATGTTACTGGATAAATTCACGCACATCTTAAATGAGGCTGAATCTGACGAAGACTTCGACATTATTGACAAACTTCTGCAGAATTTTTTTCCAACCATTCAGGCCTGCAAATCTGCATCTTCATGACCTCCAATTTCAGCAACAAAGAATAATCGAAATTTGAACCTCAGAGAAATTTAAACCTACCAAGAAACCGTCATAAAAAGACGTCACTATCCATCGCAAATCCCACAGCCACAGAAGAGCAAGACATTGCAATGAAATTACTGTTACCTTAATCTGAACTGCAGTGATCAATCATGGGTCTTCTAAACAGGATAGTAGGCGGTAAATAACAATATTTATATTATAATTATTGGCAGGAGTGTACTTCAAAAATGATCAATTAGCTACTAATAGACCGGTAATTGAGTTAGTGAAGTGTGTGATTTGTGAATATTACAATTCTATTATTCATATATACAGTATAAACTTAAGGGAACCGTGCAGTGTAAACATTAGTTCCCAATAAATCTTCAATATCTCCAAAACTACTTGAGCTATATTTATGACATTTTGACTAATTGTTACAATAACTTAAGGGTATACGTAAATTGAATTTCGTGATGAACGAAAAACTGTGAGAAGTGGCGTAAAGTTAAATTAATAAAAGTGGCTGCTTTGTTTTTGTACCATTTTCTTGTGATCTAGAAGACTCAGAACTCTGAGTATTGGAGTATGTACTTGCAAATGTGTGGTTAATATTCTATAGCAGATTTATATTGATGAGATTGATAATTGAGTTTTAAACAAAAATCTAATGGAACACACTTTTTGAGCAATTTGTAATGGCATTTTTAGTTATACTTCATAACTTATCTCAATAACTACTAATGGTTTCAAAGCAATTCTGCTACAGGCTATGTACTGGTACTTGCACAGTATGGGGTAGAAATTTCAGGATTGTACAGTTTTTAGTTCCCGAGAAAAAGGTACGTAACCGATCAACAATTGTGTTTTGAGAAAAATGAGGTTGAAGTTTGAATACGAGCACAATCACAATGTAAACATCAGGTTAACCTAAACATTATAAAGGCGGTAAAACGACTGACAATCGTTAATGCGTGCTCAGGCTAGCCAATATGATGAACAGAAGAATCTCTCAAGATAACAAACTTTCCCGATTTCAGATACACGATATAGAACAAGAAATATTCCCGGAAAAGGAAATAGAGGGCATGTCGTTACACGTAATTGAACGTATGCATGGTTACATTGAAATATCAATAATGACCTCAAATATGGTTTCTATACCCATGTGTTATATATTGTTGTAATCGGGAAATAATGGAGAATTGTTTTGAACCTAAAAGCAAAAAAATGCTATTTTTGGTCATTCCACGCTACCCGGTTCCCTTAAAGTGTGTCATCTGAAATCATCTTTCTTCAGTGGGATTTATCGAACTGACAACTGGAACTCAAGTCCATGATAAATATGTGCAGTTTCTGGGGTGGGGGACATATTTTATTTGTACTATTCCTTAAGAATGAAGGAAATTCATACTTAAACGTGGCGCGCTAAGCAGCCTGCAAGTGCCACACCCACTGCAACAACTGACGTACGCAGTGTATACTTCGTGGAATCGAAGAGAGCTGAAACGTTCCGAGTGGTTCCACACGATGAGCTCCCGAGACAAAGGTGAACTTGTATGCTTTAGAAGAACAATAATATATTGCAAGAGCAACAGTTTTATCCCTGTCAGTGAATCACCTTCCTGTTCTCTTACGAACAAAGTTTTTCACTTGACCCTTAAAAAATCCTTTGAGTATGAGTGGAATGACCAAAGCACGTTATTAAGGTAGGCTTTGTTTTCCACTTTACTTTTCTCCAACCTGCACACTTCACCCTTCAATTTGTTTAACTTCGTTATTAACACTTTTAGGACACCTTGCACAAGTCCGTCTGTTGGCTGCACCTGAGCAGTACTGGTGGATGGCAGTGGCGTATACTGAGGGCTCCCAAGGCTATCGGTGAAGCCCAAACCTCTGTTGAGAATGATGGAATTCTAAAGCACGTTATAATATAAGCACACGAGACATTGTTCCATTTACAAAACTTGAAAGCAGTGAGAAAATACGTCGCTAGGCATCGAAGACTGATATCGCAGCCCAGACTCTCGTCCGTCTCCCCTCTACTCGCCCCTAGCGGCTTGCTGCTGTATATCGGTTAGGAGCGGTGACGGAGAGGTATATGTGTGCTAGGCTTCGGTCCGTCAGATCGCCACTGCTAACTATCAACCATGCGTTACTCGTCGTATATATCTCCTCCCCTCATATTTCTGACTTAATCGCATAGATAACACAGTGCTGGTATTTCACTTCCGTTTACTTCTACATCCTTGTAGGAAGACACTACAGGGCTGCTGTTATAGGAGTAATATAGTTTTCTTTTTATATGCAGATCTACTAAAATAGAATGCAATCTTTCAGGTTATTTTTTGCTGGTTGGAATCGAACCCGTGATCATGGGTCAGACACCACCACTGATCTCCCTACGAAGCTAATAAACCATCGAACGATGGGTATGACCGCTGTAAAATTCAGTATTTGTATTTAATAATAATAATAATAATAATATGGTGGTGTCCGAATTAACAGTATGGGGGGGGGGGTTGATGCTGAAAACTGAACCGGGGCAATCGGACCAAAGGCAAGCATTCTATCCATTTAGCCACAAAGCCGGACTTTAATTCGCTAAGCCTTAGGCTACCATCTCCACTGATCAAGGGTTGAGCATTGGCAGTAGCAGAGGCCAGAGCAGTAGCTTGTGAAGCAGCACTGACAACACAGCAGGCTTCTCCGTTGGCTATTGGCTGCAGGTCAAAACGCCGAAGGCTTGACATTCACTAAACCAGCCATCGAAAATAGGTAACTTCAGTCTAGTGGTAGTCCACGTGTTGATCCCAGCATGCGCCACTGGTGGATGAAGATTTTCCATTATGTTCCACTTCTTCTTCTCTCTTCCTTTTGCGTGAACTCCCTACTTTTCTTGATCCCAAAACGCCCATCACGCTGCTGCTGGGAAGATTTTGTGTTGGCACAGAGTTGGGTTTTAGCCTAAAAAAAGAGTTTATTGAAACAAAGTTTATATTTATGTTAATAATACACATTGCTTATTGAATAATCCCATGTTCTAGTACTATGAAATGCAAAACTGGTAGGCTATAATAATACAGCTTATAAATTACAAGAATATGATGAACTGTTGTGAAATACCATTCAATTTCATACTAGTTGTGTAAACGCCCAAGATGTATAATTATATTATTAATTTTTGTGTTTCATGGTGTGGGTCACTGCAGTCACCTCCTATACTTAAAAAACCACGGGCAACGGCTGAGTGGCCTATAACGTGGTCCTGAGACTCGAGATACCCTAACATTTTCTGTTTTGCGCTCAGGTGGTTACGACGCGTTAGGGGAGAGGTCCTCACTAGGACTATAAGTAAGGTAGCATCCTGCTTCACGGAGTGGTGGTAAACAGAAATGGCGTATGGCCTTTAGTGTCGGTAGTGTCCTAGGACAAGTTCGGCTCGCCAGGTGCTGGTCTTTTGATTTGACTCCCGTAGGCGATCCACGCGTCGTGATGAGGATGAAATGATGATGAAGACGACACATACACCCAACCTCAGTGGCAACGGAATTAACCAATGATGGCTAAAATTCCCGACCCTGCCAGGAATCGAACCCAGGACCCCTGTGACAAAAGGACAGCACGCTAACCAATTAACTATGGAGCCGGACACAGAGTGGTGGTGGTGATTATTGTTTTAAGAGGAAGTACAACTGGGCAACCATCCTCTATATAACACTAATCAGAGAGAAAAAATGGAAGGCGTCCGACACTTCGAAAAATGAAGGTATCGGCCAAAGGAAGACAAGGGCCACGAAGAACATGAACATTAAAACCGCCCTAAGCCTCCATACGTAATACCGTCGGGGTCGGAAAAGCACAAGAGTTGACCAAGGGAGGTTGGGTAGGATAGATGAAAGTGCGGAGCCTGGCACAAGTAAGTGGAAGCAATGCCAGGACTCAGCTAAGTGCCCGTGGTCGCCAACCCACGCTCAAAATTTCAGAAATCCTGGGGTCCCTTTTAGTCGCCTCTTACGACTGGCAGGGGATACCGGGGTTGCAGTGGCGTATGCTGGTATCAAGACGTGGGCTACCACTAGACTTAGGCTACCCCTTTACGATAGTTGGTTTAGGGAACATCAAGCCTTAAGCATTTTGAGCTGCAGCCAACAGCCAACGGAGTTGCCCGCTGTGTTGTCAAGGCTGCTTCACAAGCTACTGCCCTGGCCTCTGCCACCGCCAATACTCAACACCTGATCAGTCGAGTTGGTAGCCTAAGGTTTAGCAAATTGAAGTCCAGCTTTGAGGCTAAATGAATAGAATGCTTTGTCTTTGGTCCGACGGCCCCGGTTCAATTTACAGAATTAACCCTCTCATAGTGTTAATTCCCCTGACTTGGGAACTGGGTATTTATGACGTCTTCGCCATTCATTTTATCCTTATTAGGTCACCACCAAGCCTATGTAGATGCCATGCACTATTATTATTATTATTATTATTATTATTATTATTATTATTATTATTATTATTATTATTATTATCGTTAAATAACAATGTTGAATTTTACAGCGGTCGTACCCATCGCTCAATGGTTAATTATCTTCCTCGGAAAATCAGTGGTGGTGTCCGACACATGATCACGGGTTCGATTCCAACCAACAAAAGAGAACACTAAACCTGAAAGATCGCGTTTCATTTTAGCAGATCTCCCAACAAAAAGAAAACTATATTACTCCTATAACAGCAGCCCTGCAGTGTCTTCCTACAGGGATGTAGAAGTAAACGGGAGTGAAATACCAGCACTCCGTTATCTATATATTTAAGGCAGAAGGATGAGGTAAGGAGTATATACGATGAGTAACGCATGGTGATAGTTAGCAGTGGCGATCTGACGGACCGAAACCTAGCACAGCTATCCTCCGCCGGTCCCCGCGCCTGTAGGCAGACAGCAGCAAGTCGCGTGAGGCGAGTCGATGGGAAGGGACGAGAGTCTGGGCTGTAATATCAGTCTCCGAAGCCTTGTTCTCAGAAAAACGCGCGACGTGTTTTCTCGTTGCTTTCAAGTTTTGCAAATGGAACAATGTGTCAGATGCTTACAATATAACGTGCTTTAGTTTTCCATCGCTCGCATTTGGGGTTTGGGCTTCACTGATAGCCTTGGTAGCCCTAAGTATACGCCACTGCGGGGTTGTTATTCTACCACCCCCACCCACAGGGGGAATCGACAAATCTTGGAACACTTCAAGCAAGCCTCGGACCTATGGAAGTAATGGAGTCCAGGATGCAGGCGTACGATATAGAAAGAGAATGGGTGGCATACAGAGTGACGCGGTAGTAAAAGCAGCAAGGGAAGGCCTAGGAACAAACACCTGTACAGATAGTAAAAAGAAAAATCTTGTCGGAATCACAAAGTGAGGGCAGGTTTCAGCGTTTTGTTTCTACGGGCCAAGTACCCAGTGTATCTGTGCTCCATGCGGTAGAGCTTGTGATAGGTATCGCACTCTTATCTGTCCTCAGAGAAAAGAATCGCTGACATGTTTCTGCTTCAACTAATATTTACTCCCCATTGTGAGTAGAGAAATGTTAAGTTTGGTGTATTTATTATATAATAATAATAATAATAGTAATAATAATAATAATAATAATAATAATAATAATAATAATAATAATAATAATAATAATAATAATAATAATATATTTTTTGCGAGGGAGTGTGGAAAATCTTTCATAAGACGCTTGTGAGGGTCCGCACTCAACAAGTGTGTGGAGATTCTTACCCACTAAAAACCACACTCACTTTTCCCACGACGTTTATCTCCGCCCCGGAAACCGCTCTCGCATTACTTCAGGACGGATGTCGTGCTTAATGCAACTTGTGCTTCATCTTCCTTCTTCTGCTTTACTGTCTGTCGTAATCATCAAGGTCCTTCTTCTTCTGACGCAGAGTATATAATAATAATAATAATAATAATAATAATAATAATAATAATAATAATAATAATAATAATAATAATAATAATAATAATAATAAATTGAAATATACTATGCTATAATGTGCAAAATATTCATGATAAAATTATGAGCATGTTATTCTAGTATAACTTAAAATATTTATGTACTGTAATATATACTTAAGACCATTGACTGTAATAAAATATTAAGTTATTTCATTATTATTATTATTTTTTAACTCACAGAGGCTTGCAGACTGAACGCTGAAGGATATAACAGTCTGTAGCTATGTATGTATATGTACTGAACCCATGACCTTTGTGCCCAAAGAATTTTGAGTACGAAAAGTTACTACATTTCTGAACATTTCATGATATCACGGGAGTGACACGTGGCAAGGAGGTAGCTACTTTCCGCCCCACGCTCTGAGATGTGACGTCATCCGCACGTGTCGGAAGTGGAAGGATACGGAAGGAAGTTTATGTCGAATAAATATAACTAAAAGAATTAGTGGTGAATGCAATATATTGATGGTCCTGTATTTATCTTTGAGACAATTGGTCTTTAGTAAGACGAATTTGAGACTGCTAAGCCATTTCTGGGGATTATTTCAGAATGGCGCGTGTGTCTAGCGTCCCCACGCGAAGTCGACAGAAAAGTAGTGTCTATTAAATGAGGTCATCTAACCACTTAATTTAATGTGCATAAATTTTAAATGTCCAGGAACACTACCGATAGCCATGTAGCAAGTATGTGGTTACAACCAAAACTCTTTTAAATACGGTTCACTTAAGTCAGAAAAGTTACGCAAATTTTCTTGGCGGCAAAGGGAAAATGCCTGGAGAGAGGGGGTACTGTCTAAAATATAGAAGGGACGCCATGTTGAAACCCCTGCATTTTGTATCGTGAGGCTGAAGACAGATGGTTGAACTGCTCTGTAAATCGATCGACAAAAGTAGACTAAGTCCAACCAACAGATTTTAGCCGATGTGGCTGGGGTCTTGACTCCATGTGGAGATAGTTTTCCTTTGAGCGGAAGTAATTGTATAAAAAAAGAGTGCCAAGATAGAGGAATAAGTTTTTATATATAGTTGTGTGTGGTAAGGGAAGTAATTCGTGTGCGGGAAATAAATACTATCAGTCGAGTGCGATCAACAAAATCAACAAGTGAAGGGTATTTCTTTTTTTATGTTTTATTTCCAGCAAAAATAAATAAATACTATGATGTACAGCCAGAAATATACAATGTCTAGATAAGCGGCGGAAGGTCACGGGTGAGCCGAAGGATGGAATCCGACGTCAATCTGAGGTAGGTGCCTTGCCATCTTACCACCTACAATATCTTGTATTGTGATGTCAAAATTATGTGCATTTGAAATGGGTTTTTATGGCGCAGTTGGTCACCCCTATGTTTTTGGCGAATGTCAAAATATGACGAAAGGTCATTTGTTTTATTTTCTGCTTGGATAAATTTAAAATATTGCGAGTGCCGTGTGACATGTAAATGTTATTACTGAGGGCTTCGAAGTGATATCACGCCCAGAGTAGATCATCATTTCCGTGAATTTATTGCCTATACTTTTGTGATGTCAAATTCAGATATTTTATCTGACGGAAAATTTTTCTGTTTGAAATTTGATGGAATTAATGTAAGAAGTCCATGGTTACTCATTTTCAATCGAGTGCAAGAGCGCTGTCGGGTTGAGAAATTTAGAGTGGCGAATTTGGTCACGAAGGGAAACGTTATCCTATGTCCATTTAAACTGTGTCTGACTGACGATAAATAGTAGAATTTTGACCGTCATTTTTTGAAATCCAGTTTTGGAAAATACGAGATCATTATGCGAAGTGTTCATTATTAATGTATTTGTGCGTATTATGCGTCGTGGATTCTAGATTTTTAAAATTCCATTTCTTTGTCAGTGAGAGCCGTCGAGTTGAGACAGAGTTCAGAGTTGTCGTATGAGTTGAGATAGGATTTTTGAATCAGGTGATTGGAAGCCTGTAAATGTGCCGGGATATGTATAAGCCCGAGGAGAGTTTGTGTTTGGGATGGAAAGTAGAACTAGAGAATCCATGGCGGTATTAATTTGCGACGTGTACAATTAGTGTAGGGCATTTTGAAGTATAATCTATGTGCATTTTGCTGGTCAGAAATATCGTATTTGTTTAATTATGTCGGCGAAGTTAAAGGTTTCATTCTGAGAGGCCAGTCAAGCAAGACGAACAGATGTTTCATATCACAACAGAGCGGGGGGTTGTGGCTCAATGCCGTCAGCTGATAGGAGTTCGCAGCCCGAATTACGGTACGTGCAGAGTGTGTTACACATTGAAACGAGATTGCATTTCTTGGCAGGGGATAACGTTAACTGTTGGATCTAGTTTAATGTTTTTTTCGGGAATAACGTGTGTGTTATTAGATACTGTAAATTTGTTTAATTTAGATTGTAATGTACATTTGAGACCACCAACTTTGAGTATAATGAGCGAGGTTAGCCAATTTCAGGGTTGTCCAAAATATAGAGCGATGGTAATTATGATTGTTTTGTTTGTGAGGGGCCCACAAAGCTTCGCGGAAATTTTATGACAAGATATGACATCGTAATCGGTTTACATTGAACGGCGAGTTACTTATGGTTTTGCACTTAATTATCAGGCTTATCCAAGCAGTAATAATGGTTAGTATTAGATTAAATTAAAGTGTTATATTACGAAACAAGATGAATACTGGAAATAAGTGATGTAAATTTTTTCCAGCTACCGACGATATCCATCCAACATGATTAAAAATGAATTACGTCAAGACGTTAAGTAGGGACTTGTGAAAGAAACCATTCGTCCACGGAGATAGAATTTGTTCATTAAGAATTCATTAAATCATTTGAATTTATTTAACTATTAAATTCAGTGGAAACGCATTTTGAAATAACTTTAAATCAAGCGAATGACTTGAAGATGCATTCTGGAAATCTTAGTTCATTTTCAGGGGAATATGTAAATGTAACGTAACGATTAAGGGGACATACCCGAAGGTAATGGATTTTACTGCCACAAAATATTGCGGACATTGTTGTTGTTGCATTATTTGACTTTGATTGATTGAGCAGTAAATGTGTTGGGGTTAGTAAAAGTGGAAAATTTGGTCATCAACCGAACTTAATTGTGTTTAGCCTTCAGCTTAAAAACTTAGATGGTCATGGGGTCATCAACCTCAGTGACTTAGAGTAGGGCCATATGCCACTGTAGCATCATTTTCCTTGCGGTCATCATCCACAATGACTTTAAAGTAACTTAGAAGTTTAGATGTCGGTCCATGACATAGTCGCAGGTCACATCGATTCAATTAAGTGTCAATGCCGTATAACCACTCTTTGGCACACACCGATTGGACTGCCTTAATTACATGTATGTATGTATGTATGTATGTATGTATGTATGTATGTATGTATGTATGTATGTATGTATGTATGTATGTATGTATGTATTGTACCAGGAAAAGTTCTTGGGTAAAGGGCATGAGTAGGACCTCAGGGAGTGGAATTTGGTTTTGGAGCCGATACAGAGTAGGATAGACTCGCAAAGCGAATAATAGATGGTTATAAATTTTGAAAAACAATTTATTGATTCTTCACCCTGCAATATGATTATTGGACTCAAATCTGGCATTGAAATTAAAAGTTTAAACGTAATCTTCTTGGATTTTGTTCATGAAAATTAAATGAATATCACTGATTCCAAAGTCTTTCATATCTGAGAATACGAGGTATTAGATTTCCACCTAAAGTCTTTCTAAATATGAGCACACACTTGTAATTGCAAATTGACATGATAATTTAAATTTCTGTTGAAAGTTTTTCAGTTTTCAGTTTGTAAACCTTGATATATAGCACACTTGAAAAGCCTAAAGTTCTACTATCAGATATGAAAATTAAATTTGAAAATTAAATTAATCACAAAAGATGAACTTCTGAGAAATTATGAGAACTTTGAAATATTTGTTCACACGCGGCACTAAAGTTTCCACTGTTCAAAATTAATGAGAAAATTTTAGTCAGTTTGTTACTACTCACTTAATGAAAGAAATGTTGCTACAAATGTTGAAGGACGGACGTCTGGAATGTTCCGTGGAGAATCAGGATCGGCGATGTTCCATTAACACACCATGTTGACGTCCCTCGATGAGGTGATGATTGCTAGAACTGGATCGTGCAGAATTGCAGCTCGTTAAGGTGATTTTTCGCACACGGAAAATTCACTTAGTGCGAGTAGTTATCACTGACACTGTCATTTACTATCGAACACAGTTTATGGCGTAATTGAACTTTAAGACGTTAAATGAATAATCACAGACCTTTCTGTATGAAATACTATTTAAAGCCGTTACTGAGAACGTCCATAATTACACAGTACACACTTGAAATAGGCAAATCACAGTCTATAATCACAGTCTTTGAACACGGTCATCAAGTCACTAAGGATTATTTTCTGATTATCTGGTTATTATAACGTCATATTACCTCAGAAAAAGTTCTTAGTATTCGCCCAGTTTACTACTGTAAGTCGTATACTAATATGGCATGAATACTACGTGAATAAAGAAACACAGTTCAATACTCGAAAATAAATGGGTCCTGGTAATTCTACACGTTAGTTTCTGTTCATTGTAGAAGTTCAATATTATGTGAAGTAAACTAAGTCTACACGTAATGATATACTCTGTGAACGTTAAATATTTGGTATTTGCACTTCAATAAGTTCACTCGTATTATATTCTCAAATGTCTTTAGAATTAGACCGTAGTCGCGACGCGATATACTAAATACAGTGCGACGTCTTTTATAATTTTGTCGGCGATATAACTTCGTATTCCGGAAACGCGACGGCAAGTACGTTCACCGTGACTGCGCGGACATAGTGTACGAGGGTCGGTCTCTCCTCTGTCTCACTCACACACACATCTGTGTACTCGTCCTTGTACTGCTCTGCTCTGCTTGTTAGCCTTGACATATATACCGGCGCTGGGAGGGGTGGTTCTCTCGGTCATGTGACCGTGAGTGCATAATCTTCTTAGACTTTACATTATTATAACTCAACAACCATGGGATGGATTAATTTGAAATTCACAGAGATTAACTTTTATGACGTCCGCTACAATTCAGCGTTTGTTCCGTTGAAATTGGTTAAGGCATTTAAAAGCTTGCGAAAAGAAAATTCTTTTCGAGAAATATATCTAGGGGAGGTGGGCTTCGAGCGACAGGTGACGTGATGTGGAAGTAAACGGGAGTGAAATACCAGCACTCCGTTATCTATATATTTAAGACAGAAGGATGAGGTGAGGAAGTATATACGATGAGTAACGCATGGTGATAATTAACAGTGGCGATCTGGCGGACCGAAGCCTAGCACAATTATCCTCCGCCGGTCCCCGCACCTGTAGGCAGACAGCAGCAAGCCGCGTGAGGCGAGTCGATGAGAAGGAACGAGTGTTGGGCTGCAATATCAGTCTCCGAAGCCTTGTTCTCAGAAATACGTGTGACGTGTTTTCTCATTGCTTCCAAGTTTTGCAAATGGAATCATGTGTCAGATGCTTACAATATAATGTGCTTTAGATTTGAGGTTTGGGCTTCACTGATAGCCTTGGTAGCCCTCAGTATACGCCACTGGTACCAAGTATAACAGCCTGACTGAATATTAGCGGAATAGCTGGGGAGATAGAAAACTTTCTTCTTTAGCATGCCATTCCTCTGGTTCATACACTTTCTGATACAACTGGTACGTAACACACAGGTTCATCATAGTATTCCAGCTATGCGATCCCCAATCTGGCGCGCTGTTTCGATTGAGCAGCGTGCATTATTAAGGCAGAGGCTCATTTAGTAGTAGTAGCAGTAGCATGGCATGGTATAGAAAAGCAATTTAGGCCTATTTCAAATTATAGCACCACAATTCAATAAATAACTCAAAATTCGACCCTGAAAAGAGCCGTTTCTTAATTAAAGTTCTTCCTCTTTATTTTTATTAAATTCTACATTCATTTTATTCCAAATTAGCAGTGAAGAGTGCGTTTCTCCTCTTGCTTGGAGGAAAAATTTGTTCCCAAGTCAGATAGGTTTTTCCGCCGCCAGTATAGTGAATTAAGATTTTCCGACTTATCGGACACTCCTAGCAAAAAGATTAGTAGAAGGGCATAGTTTATGCCGTGGGAGTCTCCACTATTCGCCCCCCTCCCTGCCGAAAAAAGACGAAGGGTGTTCACGGATCACGGCTATCTGCGGCTTTGATCATTCCAGCTCTGGAACTTTGGACTGTTAGATCGGCAGCGTAGTCCTGTTCGTTAAAAGAAAGAAAATGTCCGGTTTTTAATTTGATCGAGTATTTTATATGATATCATTGCTTTCAATCGCTACTTTCCTACCGACGTTTTTGTAATGACCTATGTTGACTTCAGTTAGGAAAACCACAAGGCCAGTCTCTCTGAGAATCCAATCCCGCAGCGAAGCACGGGTACATCAGGTAGTCTATATATATAAAATAAAAGTTTTGTCTGTACTTTGCTCAGAATTTCAAAAAGATGGTATTTCTGTATCAGTCGTGCCCACAGTAACACAGAAATGCATTTTTTATTTCTCCGTAATGTCTGTCTGTCTGTCTGTCTGTCTGTCTGTTCACGCATCGCTAGAAAACGGCTGAAGAGAATTTAATCAAAATCGGTATAAAAAGTCGTGTAATAAGTCGCTACAATCTATGTCATAAATAATTTTATTCACGCTGACTGAAATGGTAGTTTAGGGGAAGGCCTAAAACTTAATTCTCATATATTTATATTCTTAGTGGTCATATCTTAATGGAAATCGGTATACAAAGTCGGGAAATAAGTTGCTATAACCTTGGCTATAAATAATTTTACTCACACTGAGTAAAATGGTAGTTTAGAGGAAGGCCTAAAATTTAATTCTCAAATATTTGTTATTAATGGTCATATCTTAACGAATATCGGCAGAGGAAGTCGAGGAGTAAGTCGCTACAATCTAGGCCACAAATAATTGTATTCACGCTGAGAAAAATGATAGTTTAGGGGAAGGTCTACAATGGATTTCTCAAATATTTCTGTTATTGGTGGTCCAATCTCAATGAAAACCGGTATGCAAAGTCGGGGAATAAGTCGCTATAATTTACGCCATAATTTATTCACGCTAAATGAAATGGTGGTTTAGGGGTAGGGTTAAAATTTAATTCCCAAATAATTATGTTATTAGTGGTCGCTAAGTACTACATAAGTTATGAAGTATTAGGGGAGAGTCCTACAGTACCGGCCGGCTGGCAGTAATGGCCATTGCTGTTTCTCGTTTTAGGTGTTATATGGCAGTAGCTTACAGGTGACATATGAAGGATGCTACATTCCCGCGTGCCATACTTTGGGGGTTTCGTTTAGCGTTAAGTCTTGTGTGAGATGTGAGTGTTGTACATTGGCCGGCTTACGATCGCGCGCGAAAAGTTATTTTCAAGCCCCAGGTAGTCCATTTCCAAGTAAGCTGTTGATTTTGTTTTTACTTATATATTATATACATTCCTTGAGGACGCTATAGCTGGTAAGAGTTTCACGACATCGTCTCTTAAACAATATCCAGCTGAGGAAGTTCCTTCACGTGAATGTCGTACAGTACCGGCCAACCATATGTCTTCCAGTACCGGCCAATAGGACTTTTAAAGAAATAAAATTATATCCACTTCTTATCACTTTCCAGAGTGAAATGGCCGAGAAAGGGGGTAAAATAAAATAAAAGAAGATCGAGGACGGGATGAAGATGGCACTGAACTAAATTATTTATAACAAAATGACTGCAAGGCAAGCTGCTGAGGCTTTTCATGCGCCAAGAAGTACGTTAGGAGATCGTCTGAGAGCACTTAGATTGGGTGTGGCTGTGGATCTAACTCCTCAGATGGGAAGAATTAAAAAATAATTTTATTACAATATGTAAAATCAGTTGGTTACTTATATGAAGGATCTAGAAAATCTTCATGTCCCTGGGCAGGAAAAAATGTACAATTAGCATTCGATTTGGCCGAGCATTCAAAAGTACCTCACCAATTCAACAAAGAAAACAAAACTGCCGGAAAGCAGTTTTATTGTGATTATTATGTAAATACTAAGGAAATGGAAGAAGACACATCATGCATTATTTGTCGTGAGTCATTGGATGAAGAATGGGTGCAGTGTACCAAATGCAAAGACTGGGCGCATGTTGGATGTGTAGACCACGGAAATATTTTGTATTTTATTTGTAATTATTGCAAAAAATAAACCAAACTTGAATTTAGTGGATGCCAATTCCAATAATTATGTGTTGTCGAGTTCTTTCTGTGTTTGTTTGATATTAGTAATGTATTAGACATATATATCTTAGAAAATAGTAACTGGCCGGTACTGGAAGAAGGTTTTTGTAGTCCATGGAAATTAAGCTTTGTTGTATTTTCAAATATTATTAACTTTCGGTAAGATTTTAGGGAAATCACACCCTTACATTGAAAAAGCATTTAGTAAAGTACAAGATTATTGTAGGAAAATCTCATACCGTAGAGCATTTTATTTTTTATAAGGGAAAAAGTT
The DNA here is from genome assembly GCF_040414725.1 of Anabrus simplex. Classification (NCBI taxonomy): domain Eukaryota; kingdom Metazoa; phylum Arthropoda; class Insecta; order Orthoptera; family Tettigoniidae; genus Anabrus; species Anabrus simplex. The sequence goes on along the minus strand of NC_090270.1, from coordinate 258,837,879 downwards.
AAGGTGGCCGGTACTGTAGGACTCTCCCCTATATTTCCGATTATTTATCTCTTATACATTGACCATACCGACTATGATCAGAGATATTCATGAATTTGGATTTTTGTTACTAAGTCCTTATCAGCGCCGAGTCACGAGAAAATGGGTAAACATGTTTTAATGAAAATTGGTATGTAAAGTCGGAGAATATGGAACTACAGTCTACGCTATAAATAATTTTATAAGACGTCCTAATATCACAGTGTCTAAAAAAAACTAAATGTGAAGAACTACAATGTAGGAAGCTCATAAAATTGATCAACATTAACATTACATTGACCATTGTTTGTTGTGATGTGCTTTGTCTTCTGTTGCCACTCATTTTCGATAGATATTATCCAGCTCCATGGCTAAATGGTTAGCGTACTGTCCTTTGGCCATAGGAGCCCTGGGTTCGATTCCCGGCAGGGTCAGGAATTTTAACCATCATTGGTTAATTTCTCTGGCACGGGGGCTGGATGTATGTGTCGTCTTCATCATCATTTCATCCTCATCACGACGCGCAGGTCGCCTATGGGAGTCAAGTCAAAAGACGTGCACCTGGCAAGCCGAACATATCCTCGGACACTCCCCACATTAAAAGCCATACGCCATTTCATTTCCGATATATAGGATTACTGCTGCGTACCGAGTTTTTTTAAATTTGCCTTACGTTGCACCGACACAGTTAGGTCTTATGGTGACGATGGGATAGGAAAGGCTTATGAGTGTGAAGGAAGTGGCCTTGGCCTTAATTAAGGTATAGCCCCAGCATTTGCCTGGTGTGAAAATGGGAATCCACGGAATAACATTTTTTTTTGTTATTTGCTTTACGTCGCACCGACACAGATAGGTCTTATGGCGACGATGGGGCAGGGAGGGGCTAGGAGTGGGAAGGAAGCGGCCGTGGCCTTAATTAAGGTACATCAAAAATCAAAATCTCTTTATTTGCAAATGAGGTGTTTACCTCGGTGGCAAATGGTACATTAAAATACATTATTGTCAAGCACTAAATATTAAATTAACAAGAGAATAAAATTTTCCTATAATACAATATTATATAATTTACGCTAACGATTTTTTCTATTAAACACACAGCTCATCCTTAATAAATTTACATTGTTTACAAAATTCTACTTATAATATCTCCTGTACTACTTACAAATATAGTCATCTGATATACAGTATGTGGAATTACTTCAAATGATACTGTACAACTGGTATAAGATTAAAATTTACATTTAATTTATTTACTTTTTCTTTTCTTTACCCATTCTGGAACCCAGCATTTGCCTGGTGTGAAAATGGGAAACAACGGGAAACCATCTTCAGGGCTGCCGGTAGTGGGTTTCGAATCCACTATCTCCCGGATGCAAGTTCACAGCTGCGCGCCCCTAACCACACGGCCAACTAGCCCAGTCGTACAAGTGCAACAGTCTGCCTAAATACTGGCGGGAAGTACCTGGGGAGTTAGATAACTTTCTTTTTTAACATACCATTCCTCTGTTTCATAAATTTTCCGGTACTACTGGTACATAACACACTGGTTCATCATAGAATTCGAGCTATTCAATCCCTACACTGAGGCACTGATTGGAATGAGAAGTGCGCATATTTAACGGAATAATGGCAGAGAAGTGTTCACAGCTGTCCGCGTCTTGGTCATTCCAGCTCTGGAACTTTGAACTGTTAGATCGGCACCGTAGTACTATTCGTTAAAAGTGAGAAAATGTGTACTTTTTCATTTGATCGAGTATTTTATGTGATAATATTGCTTTTAATCGCTACATTCTTACTGACATTTTTGTAATGACCTATGTTGACTTCAGTTAGGAAAACCAGAAAGTCAGTCTTTCTGAGAATCCCGTAGCGAAGCACGGGCACATCAGTTAGTCTATGAGTTTTGTCTGTACATTGCTCAGAATTGAAAAAGAATGGTATTTCTGGATCGGTCATGTCCACAGTGACAAGGAAATGCACTTTTTTACTTTTCCGTAATTTCTGTCTGTCTGTCTGTCTGTCTGTCTGTCTGTCTGTCTGTCTGTCTGTCTGTCTGTATGTATGTATGTATGTATGTATGTATGTACACGCATCACTAGAAAACGGCTGAAGAGAACTTAATGAAAATCGGTATGCAAAATCGGGGAATAAGTCGCTACAATCTAGGCCATAAATAATTTTATTTACGCCAACAGAAATGGTACTTTAGGGGAAGACCTAAAATTTAAATTCATATATTTATGTTATCAGTGGTCCTATCGTAATGAAAATTGGTATTCAAAGCCGAGGAATGAGTCGCTGCAATCTAGACTATAAATAATTTTATTCACACTGAGTGAAATGGTAGTTTATGGGAAGGCCTAAAATTTTTCCCAAATATTTAAATTATTAGTGGTCGTATCGATAAACACTACATAACCAAAGTTATATAGAATTAAATTTCCGACCATTTATGTCTTATACATTTTTACCGTACCGACTGTGATAAAACAGATATTCAAGAAATTGTAATTTTGTTGCTAAGCCCATACCAACGCCGAGCCATGAGAAAATGGGCAAACAGAATTTAATGAAAATCGTTATATAGAGTCGGGGAATGAGAAACAACAGTCTAAGCCATAAACAAATTTATTCACCCTGGATGGAATTGCAGTTTAGGGGAAGGGGCCTAAAATGTAATTTTTAAATACCTATGTTATTGGTGCTATCAAAAAGTATTACATAACAAAAGTTATATTGAATATAATTTCCGATCAATTATGTTTTAATCAGTTTTACCGTACCGACTATAGTAAGAGTAGTATTCCAGAGTCGGAAGAAAGCGCATAGCATTGATCAACAGTGACATTACATTGACCATTGTTTGATGTAATGTTCTTTGTCTCTTATGCTGCCTCTCAACTCCAATAGGTGGGATTACTGCTGCGTACGAAGTATAACAGCCTGACTGAATATTAGCGGAAAATAGCTGGGGAGATAAAAAACTTTCTTCTTTAGCATGCCATTCCGCTGGTTCATACACTTTCTGATACAACACACACGTTCATCTTAGTATTCCAGCTATGCGCTCCGTAATCTGACGCGCTGTTTTGAATGAGCAGCGTGCATACTTAAGGCACAGGCTCATTTAGTAGTAGTAGTAGTAGTAGTAGTAGTAGTAGTAGTAGTAGTATGGCCTGGTATAGAAAAACAATTTAGGCCTATTCCAAATTTAGCACCACAATTCAATAAATAACTCAAATATGACCCAGAAAAGAGCCGTTTCTTATTTTAAGCTTCTTTCTATTTACTTTTATTAAATTCTACATTAATTTTATTCCAAATTAGCAGTGAAGAGTGGGTTTCTCTTCTTGCTTGGAGGAAAAATTTGTCTCCAAGTCAGATAGATTTTTCCGTCGCCAGTGTAATGAATTAAGATTTTCCGACTCATAGGGCACTCCTAGGAAAAAGATTAGTAGAAGGGCATAGTTTATGCCGTGGGAGTCTCCACTATTCGACCCCCTCCCTGCCGAAAAAAGACGAAGGGTGTTCACGGATCACGGCTATCTGCGGCTTTGATCATTCCAGCTCTGGAACTTTGGACTGTTAGATCGGCAGCGTAGTCCTGTTCGTTTAAAGTGAGAAGATGTGCGGTTTTTCATTTGATCGAATATGTTATATGATATCATTGCTTTTAATCGCTACTTTCCTACCGACGTTTTTTTTTAATGTCATATGTTGACTTCAGTTAGGAAAACCACAAGGCAAGTCTCTCTGAGAATCCAATCCCGTAGCGAAGCACGGGCTCATCAGCTAGTAAAGCATAAAGCTGAAAATTACCGGCCAGTCAATTTGACATGCATTGCATGTAAGCTTTGGGAAAGCATAATTTCTGATTTTATTAGACATGTTTGCGAAATTAATAACTGGTTTTATAGAAGTCAGTTTGAGTTTAGGAATGGTTATTTCACTGAAGCTCAACTTGTAGGATTCCAACAAGATATAGCTGATATCCTGGATTCAGGAGGTCAAATGGACTGTATCGCGATTGACCTATGTAAGGTATTTGATAGGGTAGATCATGGGAGACTACTGGCAAGAATGAGTGCAGTTTGACTAGAAAAAAGTGACTGAATGGGTGTTTATATATTTAGAAAATAGAACTCAGAAAATTAGAGTAGGCAAAGCTTTATCTGACCCTGTAATAATTAAGAGAGGAATTCCTCAAGGCAGTACTTTTGGACCATTATGTTTTCTTTTATATATATATCAATGATATGTGTAAAGAAGTGGAATCAGCGTAAGGTTTTTGCAGATGATGTTATTCTGTACAGAATAATAAATAAGTTACAAGCTTGTGAGCAACTGGAAAATGACCTCGATATTGCTGTGAGATGGACAGTAGGCAATGGTATGATGATAATCGGGGGTAAAAGTCAAGTTGTGAGTTTCACAAATAGGAAAAATCCTCTCAGTTTTAATTATCAATCAATCAATACTGATCTGCATTTAGGGCAGTCGCCCAGGTGGCAGATTCCCTATCTGTTGTTTTCCTAGCCTTTTCCTAAATGATTTCAAAGAAATTGGAAATTTATTGAACGTCTCCCTTGAAAAGTTATTCCAATCACTAACTCCCCTTCCTATAAATGAATATTTGCCCCTGTTTGTCCCCTTGAATTCCAACTTTATCTTCATATTGTGATCTTTCCTACTTTTATAAACGCCACTCAAATTATACGTCTACTAATGTCATTCCACGCCATCTCTCCGCTGACAGCTCGGCACATACCACTTAGTCGAGCAGCTCTTCTTCTTTCTCTCAGTTCTTCCCAACCCAAACTTTGCAACATTTTTGTAACGCTACTCTTTTGTCGGAAATCACCCAGTACAAATTGAGCTGCTTTTCTTTGGATTTTTTCAATTCTTGAATCAGGTAATCCTGGTGAGGGTCCCATACACTGGAACCATACTCTAGTTGGGGTCTGAAGCTCAACTTGTAGGATTCCAGCAAGATTCCTTTACATCCTTACTATAACCCCTAAACACCCTCATCACCATGTGCAGAGATCTGTACCCTTTAATTACAATCCCATTTATGTGATTACCCCAATGAAGGTCTTTCCTTATATTAACACCTAGATACTTACGATGATCCCCAACAGGAACTTTCACCCCATCAACGCAGTAATTAAAACTGAGAGGAATTTTTCTATTTATGAAACTCACAACCTGACTTTTACCCCCGTTTATCAACATACCATTGCCTGCTGTCCATCTCACAACATTATCGAGGTCACGTTGCAGTTGCTCAGAATATTGTAAATTATTTATTACTCTATACAGAATAACATCATCCGCAAAAAGCCTTACGTCCGATTCCACTGCTTTACTCATATCATTTATATATATAAGAAAACATAAAGGTCAGGTAATACTGCCTTGAGGAATTTCCCTCTTAATTATTACAGGGTCAGATAAAGCTTCACCTACTCTTTTATCTAGTCCAATTGCACTCATTTTTGCCAGTAGTCTCCCATGATCCACCCTATCAAATGCTTTAGACAGGTCAATCGCGATACAGTCCATTAGACCTCCAAAATCCATGATATCTGCTATATCTTGCTGGAATCCTACAAGTTGAGCTTCAGTGGAATAACCTCTCCTAATACCGAACTGCCTTCTATCGAAAGCTTACAACGCATGTCAAACTTACTGGCCTGTAATTTTCAGCTTTATGTCTATCACCCTTTCCTTTATACACAGGGGCTACAATAGCAACTCTCCATTAATCTGGTATAGCTCCTCCAACCAAACAATAATCAAATAAGTACCTCAGATATGGTACTATATCCCAACCCATTGTCTTTAGTATATCTCCAGAAATCTGATCAATTCCAACCGCTTTTCTAGTTTTAACTTTTGTGTCTTATTGTAGATGTCATTGTTATCATATGTAAATTTTAATACTTCATTGGCCTTAGTCTCCTCCTCTATCTCGACCTTATCCTTGTAACCAACAATCTTTACATACTGCTGACTGAATACTTCTGCCTTTTGAAGATCCTCACATACACACTCCCCTTGTTCATTAATTATTCCTAGAATGTCCTTTTTGGAACCTGTTTCCGCCTTAAAATATCTATACATACCCTTCCATTTTTCACTAAAATTTGTATGACTGCCAATTATGCTTGCCATCATGTTATCCTTAGCTGCCTTCTTTGCTAGATTCAATTTTCTAGTAAGTTCCTTCAATTTCTCCTTACTTCTACAGCCATTTCTAACTCTATTTCTTTCCAGTCTGCACCTCCTTCTTAGTCTCTTTATTTCTCTATTATAATAAGGTGGGCCTTTACCATTCCCTACCTCCGTTAAAGGTACAAACCTGTTTTTGCATTCCTCAACAATTTCTTTAAACCCAACCCAGAGTCTGTTTACATTCTTATTTACCGTTTTCCACCGATCATAGTTACTTTTTAGAAACTGCCTCATGCCTGCTTAATCAGCCATGTGGTACTGCCTAATAGTCCTACTTTTAAGACCTTCCTTTCTATCACATTTATTTTTGACTACGACAAAAACAGCTTCATGATCACTAATCTATTACTTCAGTTTCCCTATAGAGCTCATCTGGTTTTATCAGCACCACATCCAGGATATTTTTCCCTCTGATTGGTTCCATCACATTCTGAATCAGCTGTCCTTCCCATATTAACTTATTTGCCATTTGTTGGTTATGCTTCCTGTCGTTCGCATTTACTTCCCAATTGACATCTGGCAAATTCAGATCTCCCGCTACAATCACATTTCTTTCCATGTCGTTTCCCACATAGCCGACTATCCTATCAAATAATTCCGAATCCGCGTCAGTGCTACCCTTTCCCGGTCTGTACACTCCAAATATATCAAGTTGCCTGTTATCTTTAGAAATGAGTCTTACACCTAGAACTTCATCTGTCTCATCCTTAACTTTTTCGTAGCTTACAAATTCTTCTTTCACCAGAATGAATACTCCTCCTCCCACCATTCCTATCCATCTCTACGATACACACTCCAGTGCCGTGAGAAAATTTCTGCATCCATTATATCATTTCTCAGCCATGATTCAACTCCTATTACAATATCTGGTGTGTATATATCTATTAAATTACTTAATTCTATTCCTTTCTTTACAATACTTCTTTACAGTTCAACACTAACAATGTTATGTCATCCCCACTTGATTTCCAGTTCCCTGTTCCCTTATCACCGCTCCCTAGGCCACCCTGTTTCCCTGAATGTACCTCCCTATTACCCTTCCAAACAAATTTCCTAACTTATACGTACCACTGCGGTTTAAGTGAAGGCCATCAGAGCGCAGATCCCTATCTCCTACCCACCCATTAGGATCTAGAAATTTCACTCCCAGTTTCCCACATACCCACTCCATAGTCTCATTTAAATCCCCAATCACCCTCCAGTCAGTATCCCTCCTACACAGTATTCCACTAATAACAACCTCCGCTTTCTTAAACTTCACCCGTGCTGCATTTACCAGATCCCACACATCTCCAACTATGTTGGTACTTATATCAGCTTGCCTTACGTTGTTGGTACCAACGTGAAACACTACCACCTTCTCCTTCCCCTCTTCCCTCTCTTCTACTTTCCTCAACATCTGCCTCAACCTAATTCCTGGATGACATTCTACCCTGGTTCCCTTTCCTCCACACACTTTCCCCACGTGTCTAACGATGGAATCCCCCATGACCAGAGCCTCAACCCTACCCACCTCATTTGATCCCCTCCCCTCCTAGTCAGCCCTATCTTTCCCGATAGCTGCAGAAGCTACTTCCTCCTCCCTTTTCTCCTTCCCATGACCCTGTTCCACTATCTTTTCCTATCCTCTACTCTACATTTCCCTTTCCTACCTTTTCCCTCCTACTTCCACACATCTCAGCAACAGTTCCCTGTTCCTCATCTTCCCTCTGTTGTTCTACCTGGAGTGACTCGTACCGATTTCGCACAGATACCTGCCCTGCATTCTGATCCTGAATAGAGCCCTTAGCCTGCAATCTCCTTCCCCTTAGAACATTAGACCACCTGTCTTCTACAACTCCCCCGTTTCCTTCCCCTCCCTCCTGTACACTTACTGTAACCTGTACATTGTTTGAGGGAGTCCTATCTTCGTTCCTGTCTTCTGTGAGAATCCTAATTATCTCCCTCAAACTCTCCAAATCCTCCCTCATACTGTGACCGTTCACAACGTCACCTATGGTATGTCATGATATCCAGGAGGTAAAATATGCCGTTTTCCGCGTCATTCTACGATAAAATCTGCCCAAGTTAGAATTTTTTCGCCCGCTCCAGGACTCGATTTGCAGTATCCAGAGTCGCGCGACCTAGCTCTAGTTGCTGGTAATTAGCAGCAAGGCAGTGCAAGAGCGCTTGTACGTGAATTTTTCTCACTCCAACCGCGAGCGAGATGAAAAGAGACGCGTTATCACGTGGCAGAGAATCTAGGTCACTAGCTGAGCCCAGAGAGTATATCCAACGTGAAAATTAACATTATACCCTGTTTTCCTTTGCTCATTCACCACTGCCATCTTATCGAATTCGATTTTTTTTCTGTTAATTTTTATAAATCGCAAGATACTCAATGGATAAAAGTGCAAACATTCATTTTAATCAGGGAATTTTACGCATAATTACGAGACCGAGAAGTGCTCTACTTGACTGACAGAGCGGTAACTACGCTGTAAACAAGGGCGCGTCTTAATGGTTAACAGATGTTCAGACCCAACCGTGCCAGCGAACACAAGGAATCCCCAGCGCTCGTCATCATTCACCGACAGAGACAAAAGGACGCTTTTGAGATTGCTTGATAATCTACGAAGCTATTTCAAAAACATTCACTCAGCGAAAATGGGAATACAGGAGCTACATTTTGATACCCTGTTCGTTACTCTACGTTGCATATTACCGGACCGAACTCTGAGAAGGTATTGCATTTTCCCCCCTCTCAGCATCCGAATCTCTCGCGTAGCTCGCCTATATATTCAAGAGTTGAGAGGCAGACACTACCCAGTTCATTTTCAGTGCAATGCCAGTTCGGTAGTAGTTCGTCGTGATTTGTGTGTGAGTCCTTTATGAAGAAATCATTTTTTGTGAACAGTGTAACGCAGTAATTTATTGAAGCCTGTGAATATCTGCGGAAATAACCACAATCTAAGCAAGCTTTTTGCGAGCACAGCGTGCCGCTAATTAATATAGTAGGAACAGTACGAAACCGTAATGACCGCTGTCCGTGTGTCGAAGAGGTCGTACGTCGAGCCTCATATATGCCTAAACTAATACGGCTCAATTAACCTCAATAGCCAGGTATCTCAGTGCGTGGAGTGTGTGTGTGCTCGATATAAACGAGAGATACAAAGAAAGTGAGTGAACGGCTCAGTGTCGGCATAATTAAGGGCAGTGTCACGTATATAAATCCATAATGCAGTTGAGAGCCTGACTTACGCATGACTAGGTGAAATAGAATATGCATGAAGTGCGGTCGTGTGAGACGAGAAATTTTAACCCAGTAGTGGCCTAACCAGTGACATTCTTTTTTCAGGGCCTAGAATAGCTGTATGCTGTTTATAAAAGAATAGGTATATGAGAAGGGAACAGTGTCGGGCGGCAGAGACATTACCGGCATTGGGTTGGAATGCTCGTGCTATTGAGCAGATCCAACCATATATTCAAATTGTGATGTGTAATATACTAACGCATTCACATGAGATAACTTCCCCTCATTTACATGTCTATGAGAACGTCTACGTCCAGCTGAATGCCAGAGTTTTGCCTGTGTACCGGATAGAACGAGACATCTAGCTGTTTGCCGGAATTTCGCCTGGTAGTAGAGAACGTCTGGAACGTCGCTGTCATGTTCGTGACCAGCCAGGAAGTCATCACAGGTCTTCGCATCGCTGATGACGTGATGGAAGTCGAGTAAACCATGGTTGCCTCCCTGTAAAGCTGTGTTCGCGGTATCCAGAAAGGCTAAGTACACTTCCAAAATATTAAGTTGCTTTGAAAGTCGTTTTTCTATTGTAAATTTAAAAGTAAAGTTGCATGCAGATATAATGCAGATCGCCAATATCCTATTTCAGAGGGATAATAATAATCTCATTTCTTTTTGGTTTTTATTAAATACAGTCGTCATGGTTTGGGAATAACCATATTTTACTTCCATTTTTTTGCATATAAGGGTCAGTAATGCATGACGTAATTATAAAGACCATAGATTAATTAAGTGTGAAGCGCTGTCAAGTAGAGAGGGCTTAAATATTCTGTAAAAATGACTCCAGTTATCATCTTTCCATAGCATATACGAATCATCAAGATTTTTCAGTAATTCACTTTTTTTGGTGCGCTTCACCTGGTAGAGATCCCTCCTAATTAGTAACTAAGGCACCTGGAGCAAGGCATCGAGACAGTGGGTATATTACATCGTTAATTATTTAGTTCGCGGGTGCGTGGGGTAATTTGAACCCTTGTGGCAGGAGATCATCATTAAATCTACATCGTAGTCAATGTACCGAGAGGAGAAACGAGATGGTTGAACAGGCTGTAGCCATAATATATAGTGTGAAATGAAAATGTGAAGTTCCCTTGGAATCTTCTGGGTTCCAGGGAAGTTCTCAACTCATGAGTCAAACGTTCCCCAATTGCAACAGTCAAGTTTTAGGGAGGAAGGAGGTCTGAGATTGCTCTTGGTAAACTGCCGGAGTGTAGTAAATAAACAATTAAAATTCAGTACATTGATGGAATCTTATGAGACGGATGTGGTGATAGGAGTGGAATCGTGGTTGAGAGAAGGGGTGGGTAATACAGAAGTATTTCCAGAAGGGTATACAGTCTATCGTAGAGACCGAGGATATAAAAAGGGAGGAGGGGTATTTATTCTGGTGAAGGAAACTTATTGTTCGCATGAATGGTTTACTGATGAAAGGGATGAAATATTAGGGATAAAATTAGTTTGTGATAATATGAAGGAGGTGGGAATTATAGGAACATATAGGCCTGGAAGTGAGGAAAGAGACATGGAAATATTTGAGAAAATAATAGATTATACTCATAAAAACAATAATGACACGGTAATAATTGGGGGAGATCTAAACTTGCCTGAAGTTGAATGGAATGGAGCTGCAAGTGAAGCCCGTGAACAGAAACTGGCAAATAAGTTAATTTGGCAGGGAGGATTTACACAAGTAGTACAAGAACCAACTCGTCTCAATAACTTCCTAGATGTATTCTTGGTTAAACCATGGGTAATTGTTGATAAAACTGAGGTAATTCAAGGAATAGGTGACCATAAGGCTGTAATAATGGATGTAGGACTCGTACCAAAAATGCTTAATAAGAGGGTCACAAAAGACAAGAAATTATACAGAAAAACTAAAGTTGATGAATTTGGGACTTACCTTAAATCACAATTCAGTTGTTGGATAAGTGAAGGGAATAATGTGGATACACTTTGGGCTAAATTTAAAGGAATCATTTGGGAAGAAGAGAAGAGATTTGTACCTGTTAAGAAGGGTAAAATGACCTCAGACCCTGTTTATTACACAAGGGAAATAAGAAAATTAAAAAGAAAATGTAGAATAGTAAACAGGAAAATCAAAGAGGGTAGGGAGAGTAGAGAAACTAGAAACTAGAAAACAACTAATGAGAGAACTGAATAGAGTTAAAAAGGAAGCAAAAGAGAATTATATGAATGGCATACTTCAAGAGGGTAATGATCACAAAGGGAAATGGAAAAAGCTGTATTCATATATCAGGAATCAAAAAGGAAAAGGAATCCAAATTCCTACAATGGTGGGAGAAGGGGGTGAACACTATTTAACAGATACTGAGAAAGCAAACCTCTTTAGTAGGGAATTCAGAGATTCAGTAGAAGATTGTCAGGACTTGGAAACCGTAACAGAAGATAGAGAGGGAGAGACACACAGGGATAAAAGAAGCTTCTCATTCACAAATGAAGATCTTTTCAGAGAAATCCAACTGCTTCAGCAAGGAAAAGCAGCAGGAAGTGATCAAATTACTGGGGAGGTATTAAAGACAATGGGGTGGTATATAGTGCTTTATTTAAAATTTATCTTTGACTATGTCATAAATAATAGTGTAATACCAAAGGAATGGAAGGAATCTATAATAATACCTATTTATAAAGGAAAGGGTGATAAAAGGAAACCAGAGAACTACAGACCAATAAGCCTGACCCGTATAGTTTGTAAAATACTGGAGAGTTTAATAGCAAAGTACATCAGAGGGATATGTGATGATAAAAATTGGTTCATGAGGAGCCAGTATGGATTTAGAAAGAAATTTTCTTGCGAGACACAACTGGTGGGATTTCAGCAGGACATATCAGATCAGTTAGATTCAGGAGGCCAGTTAGATTGCATAGCCATAGATATTTCCAAAGCCTTTGATAGAGTGGAACATGGAATATTATTAAAGAAATTGGAGGGAATAGGATTGGACGTAAGGGTTATACGTTGGATAAGAACATTTCTAAATTCAACGGTTCAGAAAGTCAAAGTAGGAAATAATATATCACAGGAAGAGAAAGTTTGGAAGGGAATTGCACAGGGTAGTATAATCGGTCCGTTACTTTTCTTGATATACGCAAATGATTTAGGGGACAATATAACATCGAAAATAAGATTGTATGCAGATGACATAATTGTTTATAGGGAAATTAATAACATTGAGGATTGTTCAGAATTACAAAGGGACCTTGAGAGTATCCAGGAATGGGTTGAAGAAAATAATATGAAGATTAATGGAGGAAAATCAACTGTTACAACATTTACAAACAGGAGCTTTAAAACTGAATTTGAATATACTTTGGATGAGGTAGTTATCCCTAAAGATGGCAAGTGAAAATACTTAGGTGTGAGATTTGAAAGTAATTTGCACTGGAAGGGTCATGTTGATGACATTGTTGGGAAAGCATACAGATCGTTACATGTCATAATGAGGCTACTTAAAGGATGCAACAAAGAATTAAAAGAAAAATGTTATTTAAGTATGGTTCGTCCATTATTGGAATATGCAAACAGTGTTTGGGATCCTCACCAAGAATACCTAATAAAAGAACTAGATGGTGTGCAGAGGAAAGCATCAAGGTTTGTAACAGGGGATTTCAGGAGAAAGAGTAGTGTATCAGAAATGTTAAAGGAACTTGGATGGGAAACTTTAAGTAAGAGAAGGGAGAAAACTAGACTTATAGGATTATATAGAGCCTATACAGGAGAAGAAGCATGGAGAGATATCCGTGAGAGGCTTCAGTTGGAAAATAATTATTTTGGTAGAACTGACCACAAGTACAAAAATTAGAAGGAATTTTAGCAGAAGCGATTGGGGTAAATTTTCTTTCATTGGGAAGGACGTGAAGGAGTAGAACAGTTTACCAGTGGTAGTGTTTGATCCTTTTCCAAAATCTGGACAGATATTCAAGAAGAGAATCAACAACAGAGATAATAAATTAAATGTTAGAGGGCATTCGAGAAGTGCAGGATATTGTAAATAAAAAATGTGTGTGATTAAATTAATTCCATCCCCTGATCTAAGGTGTTTGGACAGCCCAAGTAGGGGACTGCCTGTAGGGGTGAAGTACAGTGGGGACTTCGAGGGCCCTGGGACCGCTACGGTAGCTGTGAAGGCCCTTCAGGAACTCTGAAAAGTGGTGGCAAAAGGGCTCTGGTTAAGACGCAGCAGGTCGTTATGCTACTTAGGTTCCAAAATGGGTAAAATATAAATATGTAAATAAATTCGATGTTAATTTTAATCTTATACTTGTATAGTATTATTAGAAGTAATTTCACATACCGTACTGTATATGAGTTGACTATGTATGTGAGATATTATAAGTAGAATTTTGTAAACAATATAAATTTATTAAGGATGATGTGTGTGTTTAATAGAAAAAGATATTAGCGTAATTTGTATAATATTGTATTCTAGGAAAATTTTCTTCGTCTCCTGTTAATTTAAAATTTAGTACTTGACAATAATGTATTTTAGTGTACCATTTGCCACCGAGGTAGACACCTCATTTGCAAATAAAGAGATTTTGATTTGATTTTGATTTGATTTGATCTGTTATTAAGATACGCGATATGGATATCGCGATATGAATTTGCCGATTACGGCTGAATATAAAGCCGGGATTTGTTGTGATGCCATTGTGGCCAGTATTGAAAGATGTGAATAGATTATTTGCCGTGAAATAACTGTCTGGGAAGTGCTGGCAGGCCGCCCCTTGGAAGTGTGTCACGGGCAGGGAACAGTTGAGATTTATGGCTCCATTTAAAGGGAGTAAATGTGTCTCCTTCAGTGAAAGGAAAGAACTAAAGTGGCGAGTTTCTTTCCTTTGGATACAATGATTACGTGCATCTATTTGAATATTGCCAACGTCGCACAGATTCCAACATGCATTAAAAAGGGTCCCTCCAAGTTCTTTTCTTAATTATTTACAGCGTGCAGGGAATTCCAGGTTAGATATACCCCGTCTCAGAAGATCCTGGGTTCGTCCAGGAGATAGTGAAAGTTTATGTTCACTGTTACCAACAGCGGGTGGCTTGTACCATCTGTGATTCGAGTGAGTGTGTGAAATGTATATATTCTTTTCCATTTATTGCAGGTAGTGCTATGATACTTTGTTTATGATGTCTGGTATTGAAGTCGCCATGTGCTTGTCCATAGGTAGCAACGTTGTGTAAATACTGTCCTGATATATGTATTGATAAAAATCCTAATGAAATGAGCGTGTTTATTATATTGGCTATTTGGCAACGTTCAACTTAAGGATGTGTTGTAACGCGACTTTCAAAGGATTGGGAGTGTAAATTGCCTATTTCAGTTCATCCGACTCTCGCAGACTTATATCATAATTTGACACAATTTGAATATATTAATTCTCGGCAGGTAAACAGATTTACAGCGGGGTATGTCCATACTGATTAAATATGTGTGTGATTAATGTAAGTGTAGAGTGAAATAATTCGAGAGGAAGCGCCCCTCTAAATCTGAGATAGTGTAAATAATCCAAGAGGGAACACCTTCTCAAGTTTGAATATTTGAACGTATAATGAAGTGTAGAAAAAGACTACCGAACATTTAAACGTCAAGATCACCCTAATTACTGTATGTAAGGTGTTTGTATGGCATATCCATGTAAATAATATGTGTTTCACTAGTATAAGTAAAATTTGTTATACAAGATATTGTCTCTCTTCTCATTAGTAATGAAATAGTATTCCTCTCATAATTAACTTTTCCCCCCTACTATAGAGACTATTACTAAAGAACTTACAGACCCGAAAATGCGATACCGACTCAGCTAGCGAATTATTCTAGTAGGGGAGGGTGAGGCTTCGACAACCGGGCTGCGTTCGAGGCTCACCGATGGTGCTCCATTCTAACGTCATATTTATGAACAATGGTAACTGGTTCATGTACTGATGCCTTGGACAGGTACAATACCCCTCAATGCCTCGCCACACCCACAGTTCGTACACTCGCGCTCCTTAGCTGTTCTTGTGGAAAAAATGAAAATAAAAATAAAATAACTTATTTGCAAAAAATAAAAGAACGGAGGTATATATTGTCTGGGATAGTACTCAAAGATCACACAACAATACGGTAATTAATATACGAGTACCCTACAATACTACTTATTAGTACTCTATTTTTTATCCTACTACCCCTAGCAGGATAAAAACTTATGTTAATTACCGAACATCGAAAGTAATACACAAGAACTACACAATTCCAAACTGCAATTAAGCCTATCCTAATTACAACAACAGAATTTTAGTAAGAGTTTCTACGGATACCTCTACTACACCAGTACTACACAAATATTTTACAATAATAAAATAAGCACACTAAATTCTAAATTACTCGTATACTACTGTACAGTACACTACAGTAATTTTTAAACTACTTTTTTTTGCTAGTTGTTGTACGTCGCACCAACCCAGATAGGTCTTACGGCGAAAAACTACTTTCAGACCTATCCTAATTACGATACCGGTACCGTATGTCACTACTAAGCACAAACAGAAATTAAATTTGCAAGAACTACTGTACTCAAAGATTACCCACAAAGCTAAATGCTTAGACAAATTATATTAGTACTACGCTCTAATAGATACAAACGAAAGATAACACACGAATATAGCAGGCAAGATACGGCACTATCTAAATGTAGGCTACAGTATCTATACTACAGTGTATCTACACTACAATTTTCAGCTGAAGTGTGGTTATATGAACTTTTACCGCCGGTGGATTAGTATTGTTTTCCCTACTATGCGGTGCGGAGAATAAAAGTGTCCTTAAATGCTGAGAATAAGAGGTTGCCTACTATAATTTCTGTCAAAACCACGCCGGGGGTTGAAGTACTATATTATTGGGATATAGGAATTTGATTATTAACTTTTACTCGATGAATAAACGAAGGTGGAAAGTACAAAGTATGCAGAGAACTAAGACTACAAATTATCGGAATAATGAATCAGCTGACTTTGTATTTATTTACACTACTATCATGTGCTTGTAGCAACAATCGTCAACAATACAAGAAACTGTTAAGTACCGTAATTATCCAGTGAAATTTCCTTTAATTCTCTTTAACGTCTCTTTAAATCGATGTTTACAGGTTTATCGTGTTATTTAATGTAATAAATTATTACCTTCGTGATAGTTTGAACGGATATCTGTACGAAATATCGGAAAGTAGCGGCGGAAATTTACAATGAGTTACAACACCTTATGATAATCTGCCTTTGTAAGTGTAATACTAACGAACCTACAGATATTTAAAAATATTGTTTTAAAAGTTAATATTAACACCTAAAGTAATTCCTAAGGCTAAATTCGAAACAAAGTACACCTAGCTAGCCTACTTAACCTAGAAAACGTAATCTACTGAACACCGAATGAATTACTTGTTATAAAATTCAAATAAATAACACTACTCCCAATTTCTACCAACAAGCACTGAACACCAATATACAAATAGCACTAAATGGAACACGCATACACACAATTTAAATAATTTCAATAGGTTTTTACTACTTTTTCACTACAATAATGCAAGAGCTCTCTTAACAGCCAACCGTTTACAAGCGCATCCAACAATAAAGACTGATCGCAAGTACACAATGCGTTGATGGGGTGAAAGTTCCTTTTGGGGATCATTGTAAGTACCTACGTGTTAATATAAGGAACGATCTTCATTGGGGTAATCACATAAATATGATTGTTAATAAAGGATACAGATCTCTGCACATGGTTATGAGAGTGTTTAGGGGTTGTAGTAAGGATGTAAAGGAGAGAGCATATGTCTCTGGTAAGACCCCTACTACAGTATGGATACAGTCTATGGGCCCCTCAACAGGATTACTTGGTTCAAGAACTGGAAAAATCCGAAGCAAAACAGCTCGATTTGTCCTGGGTGATTTCCGACAAAAGAGTAGCGTTACGAATATGTTGCAAAGTTTGGGCTGGGAAAACTTGGGAGAAAGGAGACGAGCTGCTCGACTAAGTGGTATGTTCCGAGCTGTCAGTAGAGAGATGGCGTGGAATGACATAAGTCGACGAATAAGTTTGAGTGGTGTCTTTAAAAGTAGGGAAGATCACAAAATAAAGATAAAGCTGGAATGCAAGAGGACAAATTGGGGCAAATATTCGTTTATAAGAAGGGGAGTTAGGGATTGGAATAACTTACCCAGGGAGATGTTCAATAAATTTCCAATTTCTTTGCAAACATTTAAGAAGAGGTTAGGGAAACAACAAATATGGAATCTGCCACGTGGGCGGCTGCCGTAAATGCAGATCAGTAGTGATTGAATGATTCATAACTTACCCCTGACTATACAGCCGAGGATTCCTAAAATCTGTGGATTGGAAGTAATCTCAACATATTTTGTAGGTGCTATTTAAGTAGGTAGGTCCTTCCTTTTTGTAAATGTCCTCCAAATCACTTGATAACTTGATAACCCACTGATCACACCTACAACTAAAGAAAACAACAATTTAAAATCTAACCTTCCAGTGCAACATTTATGCCATTGTGTACTTCCGATTTATGTAATTAATCCAAGATAAGAATTACAGTATGGATCCAGCGTATGCGACCCTCACCAGGATTACTTGATTCAAGAACTGGAAAAAAGTCCAAAGGGAAACAGTTCGATTTGCTTTGGGCGATTTCCGATAAAAGAGTAGCGTTATAAAATGTTGCAAAGTTTGGGCTGGGAAAACTTGGGAGAATGGAGACAAGCTGCTCGACTAAGTGGTATGTTCCGAGCTGTCAGTGGAGAGATGGCGTGGAATGACATTATTAGACGAATACGTTTGAGTGGGCCGATGACCTCGATGTTAGGCCCCTTTAAACAACAAGCATCATCATCATCATCATCATCATAAGTTTGAGTGGTGTCTTTAACAGTAGGGAAGATCACTAAATGAAGGTAAAGTTGGAATACAAGAGGACAAATTGGGGCTAATATTCATTTATAGGAAGGGGAGTTAGGGATTGTAATAACTTACCAAGGGTGGTGTTCAATAAATTTCCAATGTCATTGAAATCATTCAAGAAAAGGCTAGAAAAACGTCAGATGGGGAATCTGCCACCTGGGCGACTGCCCTAAATGCAGATCAGTATTTATTGATTGCATTTAATGTTCGTATTATGAAATGTGAAAAAGGCCTTAACTGAATTCCGACGGTTGCGTACAGAACAATCGTATCTGAATTATAAAAGACTTGTTGCTTACATCCAAAAACGATTCAGTGAGAAATGATGACTAGCTTGGAGAACCTATACATCTTCATTAAGTCGAGAAACTCCTATTACTGAAATATGGGCAGCAATTAAAGAGTTTTCAAATACCATCAGTAAAAATTGCCACAAGGTGGATTTGAAAGAGATTCAACATTTTTTAAAATAACATCACACCTGACTTTGTACAACCAGAATTCAAATGCCAAATAAAATAGAATTCTAATAAATTCATGGTAATGTCCGATGTTATGAAGATGGCCGAGCTCACAGAAAATTATACGAAATTGGAAAAGCACATTCCTTGAACCAGACTATATTACTTATACAACGTTAAATGCCCTGACGAAAGAAGGGAAAAATTCTAGTAAACGGTTGTAATCAAATATCCTATTCCATACAGGGAACCTACCGGTAGAATGGAACGAGTTTGTGGTTATACCCATCTTAAAGCCAGGTAAAAGACCATTAGATCCTAATGGATATAGAGGCATAGTTTTAGGGTCATGTCTGCGAAAGGCTTTCCAACGTATCCTATTAAATATGATATTATGGTGTTTGGAATATCATAATATGATTCCTAAATATCAATTTGCTTTCACAAAAGGTCGTAGTACACATGACGCCATCAGTATTTTATTTACCGATATTCTGTTGGCTAAGGCAATAAAACAAACTACGCTTGCAGTTTTATTGGCCATAAAATGGGCTTATGACCATGTAGACATTGATATCTTGCTGAAACTCCTAAATAAACACAATATCCTGTCAAATGTCTTAAGCATAATAGGACAAATGTTCATCAATAGAAAGATAAAAATTGGATTTTGGGCCATTATTGTCTAATATAAAAACTTGCGTAGTTTTACCACAAGGTGACATATTGAGTCCGATTTGCTATTTAATATATACAGCGGAATTAGAACCCATTTGCAGATGACATAGTCGTGTTAGTATGTTAGGTATTCAGCCCGAAGGCTGGTTTGAACCTCATAGCTCTGTCAACAACTATAATGAAAGCCTTGACACGACTTATGAGGCTTACTAGGGAAATGAGTAGTGAGGTAGTTTCCCGTTGCTTTCCCCACCGAGCCAGAATTTGCTATTACATATCAGTCTGCCATGCCCACTGAAATGCATGCACCAACTGACCCAATGAGCGATATTTTGCCACTATTCATAACAGGGTCTGGCTTCAGAAGGAATGGTATTACTAGTATCGCTCATATCTCGGCCACTTTCATATTGTCAAGCCAAGAATGAGATTGAGACAAATCAATGAAAGTAACAAATTTATTCTAGCCCATACCAGAAGACATAGCGCACTGTAAACACTACATCTCGCCAGCAAGGCATCTTCACAATTCATAATTCTGCCGACGAATACCGTATAAATATTTCACAAACTTTAGGATAAATAAATGTCTTACATGGCCTAGAAATAAATGCATCAAAAAGTAAAGTCGTATTCTTTTGAAACAAAAGAAACCTTTACCTTGGGCCACTACACATGACAAAGTTGGATATTGAATTTACAACTATTTTCAAATACTTGGAAATTAATATAGACAATACACTAAACGGTAGGGTATATGTAACAAATTCATCCAGAAGAGTGGAAAAAAGAATTCAAATTATAAGATTGCTGATCGGACGAAGATGGGGAAGCGACCCTGTTACACTTTCAACGCTGTATACAAATTCTAGTAGATCCATGCTCGATTATGGAAGCCATTTTTTAACATAATCGCAGATAAAAATCGTAGAAAAGTAGATATTCTTCAATACCAAGCCCTAAGAATAATAAGAGGAGCTTTAAAAACATCGCCAACAAATGCGCTTCTCGTTGAAATAGCTGAATCTCTCCTTGCCATTAGCGGAAAACAAATTTGTCGATAAAATATATAATAAACAAAATGGAAATTGTTCTATCTCCTACCATGGCAAAATTAAAATTGTTATCAGCATATTACGACAGAAATTGACTACCAAAAAATAAAATGCCATCACTATTATGTGCCTATAATCAGTGCTTTCCCAACAGATACGACATTCTTCAAACTAGATTTCATGTGCAATTTATATTACCGTACAAAGTTTCTTCACTCCGCAAATCATAACATCGACATTCGACAATACAGAATCATCGTTAAAAAGGAATAAAATCGTTATCAAAATATTTTTTGAAAATAGTCTGAATCCTAGTCAATGTCTAAATTTCTTTACAGACGGGTCTAAACATCTTTACGACACTTAACCTCATCCTTAGGCATGTGGTGGCGGGAAATTTGAAAGTCCACGTGCTTTTTCGGAAGCTGTCATGCTGTCATCTTTAATCAACAGAGCATCGTGCTGCCGTCTTTACGGCACTAAGCCTTACGGCTACTACCTTAGACACGTGGTGGCAGGCAATTTGAAAAATTTTAGTGCATTCGCGACATCTAAGAGAGCGAACTTAACCTCACATCTGCTATCTTGAAGGCGCTATCTTTAGCTTTACGACAAGGTTCCCTTCCCCGATGCTAATTACACAAGATGGCAGCTGCTCGCTTACAGGCTACTACACAAGATGGCGGCTATACGTAGGCTGTTATGACCTCCTTCTACTCCTCCTCCTCAGCCTCTGTCAATGCATAGCTCTATCGAACAAGTTTAAACATGCATCGCGAAGGCAAGAATGTGCACTTGTTTTTTACCTGCAACGATAACGTCATCAGAGTTGTGAATGTTTAGACTTGCAGATCACAAAGGAAGTGATTGGGACATAACAAGGCTAGAATCGAACACTGAACTCGATGTCGTTCTCCTCCTTCTCCTGCTCCTCCTCTGTCAAGGCATATCTACATCGAACAAGTTTAACATGCATCGGTAAGGCAAGAGTGTGCACGTGTTTTTAACCTGCAGCGATGACATCATCATAGTTGTGCTTGTTTAGACTTGATCACAGACTAACGAAGCTGCTGTTCAGAACATATCATGACTAGAATCACATGTCGTTACTTACAACGACACACATATCAAAACTAGAATTACATACTATAGTTGATGTTGTGAGTGTTGAGGACAGTAAATAAGTAAATCGCATACTATAGACCACGTCATTACCTACAACAAGTGATCAGAACATGTTTACTGCATTGCAAGAGATACTTGTGTAGAAAAACAAAACTAGAATCGAACAAAAGGACACTGTTCAGAGAGATATCTTTGTAGAAAAAATTACATTCTCAACATACTTACTGAGCTGCTCTTTTGTTAGCAAGTTGAGATTACAGTTTGAATCAACTATCTTACGATCCGGAGGCTAACACGTTGCCAACCCTACAGTATAAAGTTGATTGAAGCTAAGATACATCTTCTATAATTTGCCTGGTGCAATTCGAATCTTCCCGCTCCAAGTTGATAGCTACATGCAGTAGCATGTGAATAAACGGTAACACAATAATCACTGCTTATTATTACTCTGCATCGTAAGACTAAACAAGATGCATCCAGTTTTCGAAGGCGTTGGCGTGAAAATTATTACCACTGCACAGTAAAAACGCACACACTTACCTGAAAAAGGGAAAAGACTCCTCCTCCTCGTCCTCCAAGGGCTAAAGGGGTAATGGGCTAAAGGGCTAAAAGGCTAATGGGCTAAAGGGCTAATGGGCTAAAGGGTTAAATGGCTCCTCCTCTTCCTCCTACTTCTTCTTTTCCTAAGGCTATGTACTAAAAGGCTAATGGGATATAGGGCTCCTCCTCCTCCTCTACCTTACGGTGACCTCCTCCTCGCAGAAGGAGTTAGACTAAGTTGGTACATTTTTGACAGCAGCAACACCCTCATCGATTGTTATCTGCAAGAACGCTTCTACTTTGTTAGAGTAGCAAATTAATCTCTATTGGTAAATGGTTTATCTCTTCTAACTTTATACTCGCGACGAAGTGTAACTTCTATTGCTCATGATCAATGACTGTTTACAATGTATCTTACGGTAATGTAATCTATTCGTGTTGTGTATATCTGTGGTTTTCTTCAGTAAACAACTGCATTGAATAATCTACCAGACTTATAGTTTTGTTATAGTCCTTCTACTATGAGTAGTTACAACCTATTGCTTAACATTTGTATTATTCTTGCTAGAAGTACGCGAAAAAACTGATACCTCTCTCGTTCTGAAACGAAAAGATTACCTTGCTAATGATTATGAGTTAAAACTTCGTGTTCAGAACCGAAGAAATTCATGCTACACATAGCAGGGAATGGAACCCACGAGTCACGTCTTATTAGAATGAAATTCCCGACCTATTAGTAGTGCACTGAGTTGCGTTTTTCTAACAGAAATATGTAAGCCTTGATAGATTTTTAGTGTTTGGAACACTGAACTTTTCAAGATAGTAGCAGTTTTGCTGTTGTATTTTAAATTCCGCTCCACGATAAGGCTCTATACGATGGGTATGCTTAGCCGCCATTTTGGTTCATACATGCGCAATGGACCATGTGATCAAACTCCAGTTTCTCCTATGAACGCTCGCTTGGTCGCATTGAACGTACAGTATTGCTTTAATCACCGCGCGCAGGGAGAGAAAAGTGCTATATTTGTGTGGATATGTATTACATAATGATGGACTGCTCTGCACCTAATTGTAGTAATGTCTCTACTGCGGGATACAGGTTGTTTAGATTTCCTTCTGGTCTGCATTATGCCTAAACTGCCTCTGCCACACCTTCTACTTCATCTGCTGACTTAAACCTGCATCCAGCTCCCACTGACACTACTACACCCCTTAATTCAGTCACAATGATCTTTCAATATTCAGTTCTGCCCCCAAAGTCCGGCAACAGGAGTTCACAGTTACAATATTTGTCAAAACTAACTCCATATGACAGAATTATTTTGTTTAACGTTGGTGGTATTACAACAAATGCATTAGTGAAAACCAAGACCTGTGGTAGGCCTACATGCAGACGGGTTTTAAACTATGAGCTTTCTGACTCAAGCTCTGAAACATTCGTTTATTTTTAAATTTGGGTGGTCTAAAGAAACCAAATTGTGAAGTTACGAAATTAATTTTTAACTGTGAGGACTTCTATAGGGACTATAAGCATTATATAATGCAAAATGGTGCAAATCTTGTAACAGAGAAAATTTTGAATGATAAATGTACCATTACATGTTCTCCAAGGGTGCTGTAATTTAAAAGAAAAAATGTTGGGCACGTTTTCAAAATTCGATCCTATACTGTTGTGGACTTTTAACAAGAATGTACGGAAACAAGGTAAAATGTATGGATCTGCGTCGGAAAAGAAGAGAAACATGTAAACAAGGAATGGGATGTTGTTTTTTGTAAATACTCTAAAAGAAGGAGACAGTAAATTTGTAAAATATTATTTAAATATAATTTTTTTAAATGTGCTGCCTGAGCAAGTTAACCAATGTTGCACCCCTTTGTTGCACCCCTTTGAAGTTTAATAAGGTGAGTCGTGTTGAGAAATCATGCTATTTCTCCTCAAACCAGAGGAATCTCCTTTAAAAGAAAGTACTCTTAACTTTGCCAAAGTCAAATATTTTCAATATTCACCACAGCTCGTGGGTCACTCCCCTTACAAGTCACTGGTAACTGATTATCAGTGCAATACTTCAGGTTGGGAGAGAAGATTCAGCTATAGAAGTAGTTAGACCTACTCTATTCCTATTTTCTTCCCGAATGCAGTTTAAAATAACATTTGTTTCATGAATGTTCGGTTGAATAAACTAGAATCCTCTGTCCATTACATCTGCATAAGTTGATGAGATACATAACACTCACCAAAAATTAAGTTTATTTTACACATAGAATGTATTTTTTTTGAATACTGGCAAATAAAAAGGGACTAAATTTTAGAAGAAAGAAATAAAGTTAAAGAATTCCAGTTAATTCGGTGTGTTCGTATTCGTACATCACATTTTAGCGTTAGTTTTGTTCGAAGAATATTTTTCTTATTATTTCGACAAGATTGAAAATAGCGCAGAATCAATTTCACGCAAGTATGAAATACCAACTGAGATCATATGGTATCAATCTCTTCTATCACAGTGTATACATCTTCGACAATGACCCATTACCACGTCAAATTCCACGATTTAAGAATGACAGTAGCCTATATCAATACCATGGTGTCCCTCATTTCATTTGACGGTACCACAGCGCATAGCTTACGAACAACCTATTCTACTTATCAGTAATATAATACTAATAATACTACTAATAATAATAATAATAATAATAATAAACCGATTTATTAGTAAGCTATTTTTTCTAATACTTCTCCAGTGAGAGTACATGCCTAGTTTGTTTGTTTATTAAAAGGCAAATTATCAACGACCTTGCTTTTACAATCACCATCTCCAGTAAAAATTACGCAATAATTTACGAAATATACTAATATTTATGTTGAGTAACCGTTTGAGTAATACTGAGAATGAGTATTTTTACAGTATGTTAGTTTTGCATTATTTCCTAGCGTGGAGAACAGTAAAAAAGGGGGATATACAAGCCTGGGGCGGTCACCTGCCCTACCAACGTAGTGAGTGCAGGAATGAACCAAAATGGCGGGCGAGCATACCTAGTCTTTAGAGAGCCCTACTCCACGACGTGCATATGAGGTTTAGCGCCGTGTAGATGGTAGCAGTGAGGTTAGCGATGCTCTATTGTCCTTGAAAGTGATGTTAGGGTGCGTCAAGATGACATGTGCCAAAAAGCACACGGCTTTGTTTACAAACAAGTGCACGTGGTCGTTACGTCATGGTTACGTGGTATGCTATGTCAGCATGCGAATTTCAAAATCCAAGCCTACGTAGTTAGAACTCGCTAAAAAGCACGTAGATTTTAAATTTCGCACCTGCGTCGTTAAGTTAGTGCACAAAGGCCATGCTAACATAGCATCACGCAATTGCGATCGTTGTACACTCTAGCGGATGAAGTTTAGTACGACAGTTGATGCATGTATAATCGATAGGTGATGTGTACACGCTTTTAAACAACCTTATTCTTACTGCTGCTATGTTCGCGAGATTCTTAAACCGCTATTCTTACTGCTGCTATGTTGATAAGACCTTTAAACATAACTATTCTTAGTGCTGCTAAGTTAATGCACATAGGTCATGCTAAGGTAGCAGTGCACACACGCGATTGTTGTACACTCTAGCGGAATAAGTTTAGTACGATAGTTGATGAATGCGTAATCGATAGGTGATGCTTTTAAACATCGTTATTCTTACTGCTGCTATGTTCGCGAGATTTTTAAACATCAGTATTCTTACTGCTGCTATATTGACAAGATTTTTAAACATGACTATTCTTAGTGCTGCGCTTAACGACGTACATAGCGGAATTTAAAATCCACGTGCTTTTTAGCGAGTTCTAACTACGTAGGCGTAGATTTTGAACTTCGCATTCTGACGTAGCAAACCACGTAACCGTGACGACACGACCACGTGCTCTTGTTTGTAAACAAAGCCGCGTGCCTTTTTGACAGCTCTCATGTTGACGGACCCTAACCCCTTTTTAAGGACAATAGAGCATCACTAACCTCACTGCTACCATCTTCACGGCACTAAACCTCATATGCACGGTAATTTTTTTGTTTTAGGACGAGACAGTTATCAGTTTTTCCGCGTACTTGTAGTAAGAATAATACAAATGTTAAACATTTTAGGTTGTAACTACTCATAGTAGAAGGACTATAACAAAACCATAAGTCTGGTAGATTATTCAATACAGTTGTTTATTGAAAAATAACCACAGATATACACTACACGAATAGATTACCTTACAAGATCAAGATGGATGTGGAGTCTGATGCAAATTGGTGTTCGTGGCAAAAAGGAATGTGTGGAAGAGTATAATTTGACCCAGGATATAAACCACTATTTGTTTCATGATTGAGAAACCTTTTTCTTTAAATCGGCGCTAGCCGCTGTTATTTAATTTTTCTGGTATTATTTATTTTTGGGCGTTTCATTTTTATTATGTCCATGTTGTAGCCTAGGTTAATTTCATTTCGTTTAACTAAGTAAGTCTTAAATTCAGAAGCTTAAAGTTATATATAAACCTTGCAGTATGTTGTAAATCGAAATTGTGAGTAAGATTGCTTCCTGTGGCCGTCCAAGCGGCAGATAAACTATACTCGTAATTCATAAATTATTCAAATTGGAATCCTTAAATACTGCTAAAATTGAAAGCGTTATTTCGGTAAACATCATTTCTAGTAAGATTTAAAAGCTATATTATTGTTTTAATTCTTGGTTAAAGTTCTTCTTTAACGTATATTGTGATCATCTTATTGAGAGGTTAGGCCTAAAGGTTTATAACAACATCTCGACGCATTCTTTTCTAATCTAAACGAAACTTCAAAATTATTAGTGGCCGTTAGGCTAGGATTTTTGTACGCTATTTGCCATGCCTATTGTTATGCCTTGTTGCGGAGTTATGGCAGTTATTTGATGATGATTTGTATTTTTTGCCGTGTGTTCGAATATTACTGATGCATGGAATGGTTGACTGATGACCATGTAATTTATTCTGCAAGATTGTCATTTAGATGAGGATCTTATTTGATGACCTTTTATGCTTGTCAATTTATTATTTGTTGCCTACTGGTCTTGGATGTTTAAGCAGTAAAATTAATTTTTGACTAAACTACCTTTCCAATTTAACCAAGCCTGTTGTGATTTTGAGGTTCCGTTTACGGTACACTAAGCCATTTGGGAATAATAAGTTGTTGTAGTCATATTTAAAATAGCATTGAGGTACCTCACCTTTGGATTATTATCTTGATTTGAAACATTCAACCTACTAATTATTCAATCTACAAATATTATTTTAATTATCGAGATATTAACTTACTCATTTTCCTCATTTGCCTTATTGTGATTATTATTATCTGTAATTACGAATATATTTATTAAATCTATTTGAGTTTAATGGTGTGGCTCATTTCATAAGACATGGAAAGGAGGGCTGAATCTTTAGGTTAATACTTGTTCCAGGCTTTTGAATAATCTGCTATTGGAGTGGGCTTCTCTCTTCCACACATGATTATTGTCATTGGTAAGTATGTTTGGACTGTGACACCAATCGCTTCTGCTAAAGTCCCTTCTATTATTGTGGTCAGCCCTGCCGATGTAATTATCTTCCACCTGAAGCCTTTCACGGATTTCTCCCCAATGCATCCTCTCCTTATAGGCTCTATATAATCCTATAAGTCTAGTTTTCTCCCTTCTCTTACTTAAAGTTTGCCACCCAAGATTCTCTAACATTTCTGATACACTAATTTGTCTCTGAAATACCCTGTTACAAATCTTGCTACCTTCCTCTGCTTGCCTCCCATTTCTTTTAATAGGTATTCCTGGTGAGGATCCCAAACATTGTTTGCATATTCTAATAATTGACGAACCATACTTAAGCAACTTTTCCCTTTTAAGTCTTGGTTGCATACTTTAAGTAGCCCCATTATGACATGTAACAATCGGTATGCTTTCCCGCCGTCATCAACATGATCCTTCCAGTACAAATTACTTTCAAATCTCACACTTCAGTATCCCTCTGTGGTTGGGAGGTAGAATAACACCCACGGTATCACCTGCCTGTCTTAAGAGGCGACTAAATGGTCCTCAGGTGCTCTGAACTTTGGAGCGTGGGTTGGTGGCCGTGGGGCACTTAGCTGAGTCCTGACATTGCTTCCACTTACTTGTGCCAAGCTCCTCACTTTCATCTATCCTACACGACCTTCCTTGGTCAATTCTTGTTCTTTTCCGACCACGATGATATTAGTTTTCCGAGGGCTAGGGAGTCTTTCATTTTCACGCCCTTCGTGGCCCTTGTCTTTCTTTGGCCGATACCTTCATTTTTCGAAGTATTGGATCCCTCCATTTTTCTGTCTGATTAGTGTTATATAGAAGATGGTTGCCTAGTTGCACTTCCTCCTGAAGAGTAGTCACCACCACCAGCTCACACCTAAGTATTGACACTTTGCCATCTTTTGGGACAATTACCGCATCCAAAGTAAAATTCAATTTTTAACTTTCGTTGTGTGAAAGTTGTAAAAGTTGATTTGCCTCCATTAACCTTCATATTATTTTCTTCAACACCAGTAATCGGGAGATAGTGGGTTCAAACTCCACTGTCGGTAGCCCTGAAGATGGTTTTCCATGGTTTCCAATTTTCAACCAGTCAAATACTGATGTTGTTCCTTAATTAATGCCACGGCCGCTTCCTTCTAATTCCTAGCCCTTTCCTATCCCATTGTCGCCATAAGGCCCATCTCTGTTGGTGCGAGGTAAAGCAGATTGTAAACAAAAATCTCTCCAACCCATTGTTAGATATGGTCAAGGTCCCTTTGTAATTATGAACAATCCTCAATGTTATTTATTTTCCCATGAGCAATTATGACATCTGTATACAATTTTATTTTTGATGTTATATTGTTGCCTAAATCGTTTGCATCTAGTATGAAAAGCTGTGGCGGCGCGTGACTTTTACCGTAAAGGAAGCACATATCGTAAGCTAAGAAGATATATAAAGTTAAATATATATCTCACATTGTCTTGTGTTATTTGAATGTTAATTCGATCCGCCTCTCCTTCTTGACGAATTCTTCTATAACAAGGTTCTAGGATTCTTCATTCTTTGATGACTTCAGTTTTAGTAACGTCTTCTCAATCGACAGTAGAGACAAGTTCGAGAGTCTCTGTTGTCCCTGTGTATTTCTGAAGTAGGTGTGGATCCTTCGAAGTGCCGATAATCAACGTTCGGCCCTAGCACTGGGCACTGGTATAGTTGAAATCGCACATAACTTAATCAGTTCAGAAAAGGCAGAAGATGAAACTCAAGTACTTTTTAAACAAAACAAAAGTTTCAGAACTCCCATCGTAAGATACTCGTCGGAGGAATGAGCTACGCTGAGCTCGCTTCTGAGACGGGCGAAGTCAAAATGCTGACCGTAATTTTGTTTCAAAGAACAGAATGCTTCTTCAGGAAAACTTCGTGTTCCTTTGATCAACTAACTGTAAAAATGTTAATTTCTCGAGTGCTTGAACCGAACTTCTACTTGGGTATGTATATTGTCATATATCTCACAATATTTGCGATAGTAGTGTGATTTTATATCGCAGGTTTCCTTTTGACTTAGCCTCCTCTTTGGTAGCTCGTAGCTCTCTTGACATTTGTTCCATACTCTTTCAAATTCATTGATTTTTCCCTGAATGATACTTTTT
This sequence comes from Anabrus simplex, assembly GCF_040414725.1. Classification (NCBI taxonomy): domain Eukaryota; kingdom Metazoa; phylum Arthropoda; class Insecta; order Orthoptera; family Tettigoniidae; genus Anabrus; species Anabrus simplex. The sequence goes on along the minus strand of NC_090270.1, from coordinate 258,807,822 downwards.
GTTTCCTCTACTTTGGCAATGCAGAAATTTACATCCAGTACTTTCGTTTGAATAATTTCAAATAGAGAATCGGTTAAGCAAAGTATCTCGCTGAAACTAATAAAATGAAATTGAGCTGGAATTCTGAGAGACCTCTGTTAAAACCTCGAGCACCGTGATATGTTTGACTATTCCATTGCCCTGGATTATTAAGGATGTTCTCGAAAAACTGTACTAATCGTTCTTTTTTGTTCACGAACTGTTTCAACATGTCTTCCGTTGTAATTCTATAGTGTTGGACACACTTTAAGAAATCGTCTCCTGACTTCTTTATCTAATGCAGCAGTTCTCTTCGTCGAATTAGAAAAGAAAGGAGCCAAGCTACTCAGTCATGAAGAATATTTTACATTCCTTTATATTAGAAGTTGTCTGTGTAAGGACAAGGTTGTCTGTGAGCAAAACAATGTATGAGTATAGCGTCGGGATATTTGTCCTTCACTCTTTTCTGTAAAGCACTGAGGTTTCCTGACATCACTTCGGCTCCATCTTAACAATGAGCGACTAATTTAGAACCACAGTTTAACTCGTCCATTATGTGGAATACGTGATCTGCAAGAGCAGGAGCACTGCGATCGGCGCTTACGTCGGTAAATCCAAGAAATCGGTCCTGTACTTCTCCATCAGCAGACGTGAACCTAACAACAGTTGAAAGTTGGGATTGTGCAGCAATATCAGTAGAATCATCAATAATAATCGCCACGAATGGTGACTGTGATATTTCTTTATTTCGGTCATTAACACACTGGCTACTCCGTCAATTAAATCATTTTGTATTTGATGTGAAAGACCTATGAAGACCGTTGCTTTCTGCAAATGATTTGCCAGTGTGTCGTCATACTTGCTCAGCAGCGTTATCAGTTCAGTATGATTTCCACAATTTAAGGAACTTTTATCTTCTGCATGCGCTCTGAAATGAAGTTCTTGTCTTGCAAAATACATTACCAAGTCAATCAGTCGTTGAATCACCTTTCTATTCTGTTTTTCCAACACGTTATATTTTGTTGTCTCCAGTTTACGCTGCTGATCGAGTTGCAAATCTATTCTGGTTGTTCCGAAAGTTGTTAACAGAATTTCAACTCGGATATGTGTTCGTGATTACTGATGACGCTGGGATGCTTTAAGCAAGGTATTCATGTCATAGAAGCCTACACTGTTCCACACCCCCTTTTCATTTGAAAATAGAATGCAAGGCCAACAGTAGAGTGTTGATGTTTTATGACAACCACATAACCAGCCTATTTCTCCATACTGCTCTGTATTAAAGTGTCGAACACAATGTTTCGTTTTAGTTTTTTCACCCGGTAAATCAGGTATTGGTCTGCCACTGGAAATTTTATTACTCTTCTCTTGAAAGTCCCTCGAACTCATGCCCTGGATTAAGAGAGATTTTAATACGCATCCACACTCCCCTCCACTCTTCTCACTCGCGCCCTCAGTTGCCATGCTTTAAAGACTCAAAGCAGGGAATGAGCACAGTCAATGCATTCCCTTCTAAGCGGGCAGAATCGCAGTAGTTCCTTTAATTTATATGTGTGCACGTAAATTTGGTGTAATTTTCACAAATAACACAAAGTAAATTAAATGGTACAACTCACTGTACGATATTTCACTTCAGTTGAAAACACAAGCACAATTAAACCTTTTTCTCGCAAGTTTCATCACATACAAACTCTCTCGAACGGAATGAGTAGTAAGATGCATTCCCTTAGCTCGTCCCTCGGAGCTTCACGAACCCAAGCGAATAATTACGAGGGGACCAGAGTGAAGCCAAGGTCGAGTCTGGCAAGCGACTTGCCTGACGAACGTCTTTAATAGCACATCGTTGCGTAGTTCATGGAGACAGACGTATGTTTGCAACTCTCAACTGTCGATGCATCACTGTCACGTTAAAATTAATATAATTATATAATTAAACGACAAAAAACTAAAAATAAATACTGGCTGCAACAACATGCTTAAATATATTTTTCTTTGTGTAATAATTTTAAGGGAATGCCTCATTCCCTTCATTCCATGGAATAACCGCCCCTGAAGAAAAGTAATTGACCGATTATACTAACCTGTGTAATTCCCTTCCAAACTTTCTCTTCCTGTGATATATAGTTTCCTATCTTGAATTTAGAAATGTTCTTATCCAAAGTATAACCCTCATATCCAATCCTATTCCATCCAGTTTCTTTAAAGTTATTCAGTGTCCTACTCTGTCAAAAGCTTTGGAAAGTTGTATAGCTATGCAATTTAACCTGCCTCCTGAATCCAACTGATCTAATAAGTCCTGCTGAAATCCCACCAGTTGCACCTCACAAGAAAATGTCTTTATCTATCCGTACTGATTCCTCATGAACCAATTTTTATCTTCACATACCCCTCTGATTTACTTTGCTATTAAATTCTCCAGTATTTTACAAACTACACTGATCAGACTGACTGGTCTGCATTCTCAGGTTTCTTTTTATTACCCTTTCCTTTATAAATTGGTATCACTGGTATTATAGATTACTTCCATTCCTTTGGTATTGCATTATTATTTACGACACAGTCAAGGGGACATTTTAATAAGGCACTAGGTACCACTCCATTGTCTTTAATACCTCCCCAGTAATTTGAACACTCCATGCTGCTTTTCCTTGCAGAAGCAGTTGAATTTCTCTGGAAACATCCTCATTTGTGAATGGGAAGCTTCCTGTTTCCTTATGTGTTTCTCCCTCCATATCTTCTGTTTTGGTTTCCTACTCCAGACAATCTTCTCCTGAATCAATGAAGTCCCTCTAAATAGGTTTGCTTTCTCAATATCTGTTAAAAAGTATCCACCCACTTCTTCCCCCATTGTGGGAATTTTTATTTTTCCTTATGTGTCTCTCCCTCCCTATCTTCTGTTTTGGTTTCCTACTCTAGACAATCTTCTCCTGAATCAATGAATTCCCTACTAAATAGGTTTGCTTTCTCAATATCTGTTAAAAAGTATCCACCCCCTTCTTCCACCATTGTGGGAATTTTTATTCCTTTTCCCTTTTGATTCCCAATATAAGAATACAGCATTTTCCATTTCCTTATATGGTCATTACCCTCATGAAGTTTGCCATTCGTGTAATTCTCTCTTGCTTCCTTTATTACATTACAAAGTTCCCTCAATGGCTGTTTTCTAGTTTCTATATTCTATCTACCCACTTTGATTTTCCTGTTACAATTCTGCATTTTCTTTTTAATTTTCTTATTTCCCTTGTATAATAAACAGAGACTGAGGTCATTTTACCCTTCTTAACTGGTACACATCATTTCCCAAACGATTCCTTTAAAGTTTGCCCAAAGTGTATCCACATTAATCCCTTCACTTATCCAACAACTGAATTGTGATTTAAGGTAAGTCCCGAATCCATCAACTTTATTTGTCTGTACAATGTCTTGTCTTGGGGACCCTCTTATAAAGCCTTTTTGGTACCAGTCCTACATTAATTATTACAGCCTTATGGTCACTTATTCCAATCAATCAATCAATCAATCAATCAATCAATCAATCAATCAATCAATCAATCAATCAATCAATCAATCAATCAATCAATCAATCAATACTGATCTGCATTTAGGGCAGTCGCCCAGTGGCGGATTCTCTACCACTTGTTTTCCTAGCCTTCAATTACCTCAGTTTCATCAACATTTTCCTATGGTTTAACCAAGAATACATCTAATAGATTATTGAGACGAGCTGGTGCTTGTACAACTTGTGTAAATCATCCCTACCAAATTAACTTATTTGCAAGTTTCTTTACATGGGCTTCACTTGCAGCTCCATTCCATTCAACTTCGGGCAAGTTTAGATCTTCCTCAATTATTACCATATCATTATTATTGTTTTATGAGTATAATCTATTATTTTCTCAAATAATTCCACGTCTCTTTCCTCTCTTCCAGGCCTATATGTTCCCATCATTCCCACCTCCTTCATATTATCACAAATTAATTTTATCCCTAATGTGTCATCCCTTTCACAGGTAAACCATTCATGTGGGCAATAAGTTTCCTTCACCAGAATAAACACCACCCCTCCCATTTTGTCTCCACAGTCTCTAGGATAGACTGTATACCCTTCTTGAAATACCTACCTAATACCCACCGCTTCTCTCAACCATGATTCCTCTCCTATCACCACATCAATCTCATAAGATTCCATCAATGTACCGAATTTTAATTGCTTATTTACTACATTTTGACAGTTTAACAAGAGCAGGCTCAGACCCTCTTCTTCCCTAAAATTTGAGTGTTGGAATTCGGAAATAAATTGAAATTCCTTACTTCCCTGCGTTTCATTTTCTAGTTAACTGAGTCTGCTAGAAGTACAGCTGTTTCTTTATATTAGTGTTCCTGGTCGGTATTATAACTCTTGTTAATCGACAGTACTGTTAATATATTATTTATATTATTTATTCTTTCTCCAGATCTACATTATATGTATATGATCCATTAATGGAGAGAAAAAATAACAAGTCTCACCTAGACCAGCCCACAAAAGGAAGGGGAAAAGACTGTCACTAGATAGGCAGACATATGAACAAAACCATTAATAATAATAATAATAATAATAATAATAATAATAATAATAATAATAATAATAATAATAATAATAATAATAATATAACGTGTTGGAGGGGTAAATAAGTAAATAAATGAGTACAGAACCAGGCAGCGTCCTATTTCTGAGATTTAATAACTAAGCACTACAATTACAGATTTATATACACACACACGCGCGCGCGCACGATAGCCGAGCTTACAACTTACACAAGTACACGGTTACTCACTTACACGGTTCGCGCTCTCTCTCTTAGTTTCTCATGTTATCACGCTACACAGTTCTACATTCATACACAAGGTTCCACGTCGCACGGCTACACGTTCACTCCTTCGCCGTCACTCCGCAATGTAGCACGCTAGTTCAATAATCACGGCAATTCACACAGGTCGGGATAGTATCCGCTGCACTCAGTCCGTCGAACTCCGTTCGCAGTCTGCACACGTCGTCACCCAGTGCTCCCTTCGCGCTGCTCCAGAACCCCCAAGGTTCTTCTCCAGCAGCCGGCCCCAAGGGACTCACACACGACGTCAGGGAAACAGGAACGAGTCCTCGACTCCAACAGACAGATACTCCATCAGGCTGCACTCTCACTCCTCACTCACTCACTCACTAACTCTCACTGACTCCAGGCAGGTCGTTCCTCTCTTATATACCTGCGCTGGCCCTTCTAGAATTGTCCGGATGCTCGATGAATCCAGGAACCTCGCGAAATGGAAGACTCCAGATTAATTGTGGAGTCATTTCCATACTCCTCTGCTACGGGACCGTGGGCGGAAGCGAATGGGGCTGGCCTAGCACTTAAGTGCTGCTCGTGATTGGCGCGGATGAAGTAAGGGAGTGGGCCGAATACGGTGACGATCTGGGCCCATAGCCAGTTGGCTTGGCGGACGCTATAACCATTACTATAATGTAAATAATAATCATAACAAAAAGGCAATGTGGCAGAATAAACACTGCCGCCTGGCCCAAGATCAACCCTTATTAGTGGTCTATTGTCCATGGCAGAAGGCAGTATGGCAGTATGATAATAAACTAAAAAATAACATTACTTTGCAGAGTACAATAGTGTCAGCAGACGGCATCTGTAATTTAAACAAACTGCATATGTCTTCCGGCCGGGTTTGCAACTCAGCACAATCCTTCTCGAGCACTGAACTCTCCGTTGCTATACTTCAGTTGCAAAGCCAGCTTTCGTGTTACATCCACTGTCGTGCCGGTGTGCAATTATTCTCCTTACGTTTCATTACTATTGTTGCTGATACACAATCAACTCCCACCTCAGCTATACCACCTAGTCTTACTCTTTCAACATAAATCAATTCCTCCTTAAGTCTCAACCAAACTATGTTTCATTAACAATTTCAGGCCCATCTCCTCATTAAGTTAATGCATCATATTTACCATTCCATACACATATACTCTTGGCAGCCGTTACACAATACTATCATCTAGTCAGCCTCCATCTCAACTTATACCATCTGGTCATATTCTTTCACCACATATTCATTTCGTCCTCAACCTCTACCACACTTACTTTCTTTTAAAATTTCAGACCACTCTCCACATTAAATGAAAACATCTCACTTGCCATTCCATACATTACCAATCATACATCACTATCTCCCTTTTCAACCACTTGCCTTAACTCATCACAACTTTTACATCCACTCTACTACCTTATTCACTAACAATTAACTTAGACCATAAGTTCATATACTATCCATCTCCACGAATTAACTTAATCACGAAACCTCGTGATTATTTACAAAATCACCACACATGCCATCGCAACTTTGAATTTTTTAAGTTATCATTTTGTTTCTCTCAAATGGCAAGATACAGTATTAACATGCAAGAGTAACACAACAAGCTAATCACTCCATCTCTTAGTACAGTATAATGTTGAGTTGTCACATGTCCTTCTGTCCTTGAAAAACAAAACAATTTTTTTTACATTTTCTCTCGTATCCTATTGTTCTAGAACATCGTCATTTCAAAAAACATTGACACAAAACACATTGCGTGAAAAACACTGCACTATTCACTGCACGACCATTCGACTTTTAGAATGAAACACTCCCGAGTTCCTTAACATGATGTTTCTCTCTCGGTGGCACACGTTTCAATAATTGTTGTTTGGCATCTTTTGGAAGGCGGATGAATGTGTTCAGGGAGCACTGTTCGTTTCTCTGGACATAATATAGATACCCCATGACAAGCCATGTTTGCGTAAATTTCCATGCTGCGTACCGAACTCTAGCTCTAAAGCTGCTCTGTTAGGTCCATTTGGATTAGCTGATCCTGACATCTGTCTTAGCACAGAACATGTCGTAAGTTTATGCTTCTGTGTGTCCACCTCCAGACATTTTTTACCGAGTGGGGATTGGGTCATGTTATGACGGAATTTTTTATCTTCTGTTGGAATAATTTCGTTTATAGCTTTATATGCTGCAACTTTCCAGTCAGTTGGCATATGAGGATATTTGAAATTTCTCCAGATTTCTTTCCATTTCCTATTTGGGTACTTCTCCTTGATCTGGGGTTGTGTTTCGTTCTTCTCTAATAGATGACTGTATATTACACTTATAGGAGGTACGTTGTGTCCTGTCACTCGTATCGTATCTATCTCATGCAGCGCTCTTCTAAAACATCGTGTCGGCACTGAATAATTTGGATTTTGCTGACTTATATTCCAAAAATAATTCTGATGAGAAGCTTCTACTCCTGTCTTGGCAATCATTAACTCTCGCATTAAAAGCGCTTGGCATTTTTCACCGACTGCTATGAGACCCAGTCCTCCTTTCTCGAATGATTTCCTCACTTGTGATATTGCTACACGAAACGTATATCCTCGTCATATATAATAACTAATACATAGTTCAACTCGCTGGCTTATTTTTACCGGCATGGGTAGAATTTGTGCCACATACTACATTTTGGATAAGGCATACAAGTTTAAATGCCACACCTTTTGAATGCTGTTCAGGTTTCGACTGAAACTGATTGACAATGTGGCGCGTACACTTGAAACTAAAGTTGTCCAGTTTAAGTCAATAGTTTGGGCCATATTAAGTGTGAACACTATTCCCAAAATCTTAATTCTGTCTTTAATAGGTACTGACGCTATTGTCGACTCTCGTGACCAGCTACCAAGCGATAATATCTTGGATATTTGATAACTGAGTTGGGCATTAGAGACTTTCTCGTAAGTTGTTATTGTGCTCTTCAACTGTGGTGCAACGGTTGGTGTCTGCAGTAAGATGGTGACGTCACCAGCATAGGCTGCAACCGTGAACAGGCTATGGGGGTTGGGAATCGTGCACATTAAAAAGTGGACTGCCCGAATAAAGGGCACTATAATGTAACAGGAAAAGTTGATTTCAAAGAGCATGAGGTCTTTCTGAGGGGTGCCTAGTCCTTAGGAGAGGGTACAGAGAGGGAGGATCGCAAGGCGAAATAATAGATATGATAACTTTCTTCCGTTTATTCAATCTATGAAAAGTTAACCTATTATATTGCTGGATCATAGAAATTTCTTGGAAAATAATCCCCAATTCCAACAACAAAATATCGGAAAATTATATTGATAATGAAAAATCCAACTGATAAATGTCCTTTCAATCAGTTATGTCCATCATGACCTTCTTGGTGTAAATTAATAAAGTGTGTTGTAAGTTAATATTCCAATTTAACGAAATCCTAAAGTCCTTTCTATTATCACTTGTGATTTCAGAGTATGTTTTCTACGTAAATTAAACAAAGTACATTTTGTAATTCCTTCTTGTGTACACATCAAAATATTTATACTCAAATATATAACACTTGAAATTAAATCCGATTATTTGGTATAAAGTTCTAAGTATCGTCCTATTTTACGTAATTTATTATGCACCTTATGTGAATATTGCAAATTGAGAGTTTATGGTACGCTTTCACTATGAATAAAGCACTGAATTGAAATTTTAAAATTCCAACAAGTGAGAACATACGGTATTAAGAGAGCACACTGTCTTCTAAAAGTCTGTCTTTGCTTTTAAGTATTGTAAAGCGTTAATTTTCCAAGTTTTCCAATATTAAGTAAGTGAGCTTTTGAATTGAGTTAATGTTCTTCGTCATCAATGAGACTGTCTATACGATTTTTGTTGAAAGTCAGAATTATGTTTCTGAATGGAAAGACACTTATGTCTTCTTGTTGAGCTCGAACAGTTAAATACTGTTCTGCAAGCAGCATTATGGAACTCAGATAACAGCAAGCACCACGGTGTTCCATAGTACCACGTCCCTGGAACTGTCCCTCGTAGTACCAAGTCCATGTTCCGCCTTGATCTGCATCAAATCTCCGTCGATCTACGTCGTTCTCCGTCGTCGATTTCCGTCCTCTTGAGTCAGGAGTTCTCGTGCTTATAAGAGAGTGGCTTTAACACGAGAAAGTTCACCTGACTAGGCCACTGATAGAGTGTCCTGTATTAAAACGTGCACCATTTGATTTGTCATGTTAGAACTGATTATAACTGTCTCAGAAATAATCACCATTCACTAGATGAGAAATGTGTCGAAGCACTGTTTCTTTTCGTAAGTTGCGATAATTGGAGAATGAGAAAACACATTTCTATGCATAGTTCATCTTTACACTCACTGCACATTGTTCGTATTGTCAGAAATACCTCTCATTCGAAGCACAGTTTATCATGACTCACTTTCACAGCAAACGAATAAATAAATAGCTCTCTCTCGTAATATATCGTAATGTTCCTTCTCACTGTCACAGTTCCTCAAATACTCGTGCACGAATCATATTAATTCGCGATATTACTGAATTACGAAGTATGCGTAATGTATAACGGCATATTTACAGTTCATTATACAGTCTATTCACACGGGTTGTTTCAAATGGTACAGTCTGTTACAATGATTAGCGAACAGCTTTTATGCACAAATTAAAATGTATTAGGATTTGATAATACTCGAAATAGTCAATGTGTTGCAAACCTACACTCACGATGTTCTAGGTTGAAACAGTTCAAGACCATTACAATTTAAATTAGTCGTGCTAACTTCAAGTTTGTTAAAGTTGTTCACACGAAAATCGAGATATTTGGTAAGTTCAAATATTGACGAAATATTACAAGTCTTATGACTTCGATGTTATAAAAACGTTAATTTGCGAAGTTCGAATGTCCCTGACGAATTGTAAGTCCAACAATTTATAGGTTACTCACTGGTGTTCACATAAACTAAGTGTCAATTAGCTGTCAAAATTTATACAAGTATTACGATGTTCCGGCAGGATGAACAGTGAGTTCGACTTCACTTGTCGCGAACATAATGACAGGCGAACCAGCTGTGAAGGATTTGAACTGGTTTGCTACGGTCAGGACCGATGCTTATATGCGGTAAGGCCAAGGTTACTCGCCACGTCACGAGGAGAAATGTGGTTCCTTTCTCGCTTATTTCTCTTGAACGACTTTATGGAATATATTGAGATTGACATATGTTTGCCTTCAGAACACTAGCTACACGACGAGGTATGTCTCATTTCTGTATCTTCATCAGTTAAAAAGTTAGACATTTTTTCTAGTACATTCGAGAGAAAGGCATGTGGCACTGACGTCACCCGCAGGTTCATCGCTCGTGACGTGTCCTGCTTGCCACGAGGAACTTCGTATGGAGCTCACATAAGATGTCGGGCACATGAACACATATTACTGCAGCACTTTTCCAAATATTACGGCAACTTTAAAATAATGTACCTGGCTAAAACAGTTCCTGCTACAATACTTAAAGCAAAAAGAGTCATTGATGGGGGACATCCTTGTCAAACCGATGTTTTAATTAGAATTGGTTTGGAAAAGTGTCCATTAAGAAGTATTCGAGAATGCACCGAACTATAAAAGGTTCGAATAAGATTGCATATTGCGGTTGGGAGACCCATGTGTTTCAGCACTGCTAAACAAGTCCCCATGATGCACTCTGTCGAAAGCTTTTCGGAAGTCCAGGTTTAGAATCGCGCCCATTTCAGTTGGTTCTGCTTAAAAGTGTAGCACTGCATTTCTTACTGCCTGCAGGATGTAGGTTATTTTCCTTTCTGGAATAGCACATGTTTGCACTACTTTGATGATGTTAGTAAGGCAGGGTTGTATTCTTTTCGCCAGTATTTTCATGAAGAGTTTGTAATCGGTGCTAAAGAATGTTATCGGGTGGAAATCTGATAGCGATTTTTTGTACACTGGGTGCAACTCTATAAGGCTCCTTTGGCCTCGTTGTCAATTAATAAACCCACACCTCCATAACACGCTCCGTCGCCATCGGGTCTTCCAGAGTATACAAATATAGCTCCAACATGGGTTGCCAATTCCCCAAACTCACTCCATCTCACCTGACTCAAACCTAGGAAGTTCAGGCCATAAATCTTCATACATGCCACTGCCTGTTGTAGCATTCCACTTTCCCGCAGAGTCCTCACATTCCATAACCCAATTTTCGTTAGTTTTTTCAGTCTTTGGATCAGTCCGATTTATTATTGTTGAAGTTTCTATAATAAGGTAATTAAAGATTGTGGGAGTTATTGGCCGACAGCATCAGAGCTTGGTGGTGGGGCTGCCACCTATGCCTCCAAGCGTGCTGTTTTCTGTTGGGTTAGTCTCCCTTAGGCCTTGAAGATCCCTCTTCACCACAAGGCAGTGGTTTTCCATTTATTTACCCCAAGAGGAAGGGTTGCCTCCTCCGCCAACTTTGCCGTACCAAAGGTCTCCTTCTCCTCCTCAGTTGCCGTGAAGGTCTTCACCAGAGCCCCGTTAGCCGTTACTTTTCAGGGTTCCTGTAAGGTCTTCACAGCTACCGTAGCGGTCCTAGGGCACACAAGGTCTCCACTGTACTTCACCCTTACAAGTTATCCCCTACTTCGTACCGTTGCCGAGGACGAGGGGTTGGACTTATGGGGGACCATTATTTATTACCTAAGCATTAATTACTTAATTATTAGGGTGCATTATCTCCAACATCTAAATGTCATCTATCAACAATAGGTTAATTTTAGAATTTTAAAATGTATGCATAAAAATGCTAAAACCATTTAGCAGAAGGTTAGATTTTATAAATAAATATTTAGTTCTAAAATTTTCAACTGGGTTTCCTTTTTACTCGCATTAATTTTGGGAAGAAAAGGCAGCGCGTACTCAACATTACTAACCCAAGAAAAACATAATTAAAATTAAAAAGAAAATGTAGAATAGTAAACAGGAAAATCAAAGAGGGTAGGGAGAGTAGAGAAACTAGAAAACAGCTAATGAGAGAACTGAATAGAGTGAAAAAGGAAGCAAAAGAGAATTATATGAATGGCATACTTCAAGAGGGTAATGATCACAAGGGGAAATGGAAAAAGCTGTATTCATATATCAGGAATCAAAAAGGAAAAGGAATCCAAATTCCTACAATGGTGGGAGAAGGGGGTGAACGCTATTTAACAGATACTGAAAAAGCAAACCTATTTAGTAGGGAATTCAGAGATTCAGTAGATGATTGTCAGGAGTTGGAAACCGTAACAGAAGAAAGAGAGGGAGAGACACAGAGGGAAACAAGAAGGTTCTCATTCACAAATTAAGATATTTTCAGAGAAATCCAACTGCTTCAGCAAGGAAAAGCAGCAGGAAGTGATCAAATTACTGGGGAGGTATTAAAGGCAATGGGGAGGTACATAGTGCCTTATTTAAAATTTCTCTTTGACTATGTCATAAATAATAGTGTAATACCAACGGAATGGAAGGAATCTATAATAATACCTATTTATAAAGGAAAGGGTGATAAAAGGAAACCAGAGAACTACAGACCAATCAGCCTGACCAGTATAGTTTGTAAAATACTGGAGAGTTTAATAGCAAAGTACATCAGAGGGATATGTGATGATAAAAATTGGTTCATGAGGAGCCAGTATGGGTTTAGAAAGAAATTTTCTTGTGAGGCACAACTGGTGGGATTTCAGCAGGACATATCAGATCAATTGGATTCAGGGGGTCAGTTAGATTGCATAGCCATAGATCTTTCCAAAGCCTTTGATAGAGTGGAACATGGAATATTATTAAAGAAATTGGAGGGAATAGGATTGGACGTAAGGGTTACACGTTGGATAAAAGCATTTCTAAATTCAAGGGTTCAGAAAGTCAAAGTAGGAAATAATATATCACAGGAAGAGAAAGTTTGGAAGGGAATTGCACAGGGTAGTATAATCGGTCCGTTACTTTTCTTGATATACGCAAATGATTTAGGGAACAATATAACATCAAAAATAAGATTGTATGCAGATGACATAATTGTTTATAGGGAAATAAATAACATTGAGGATTGTTCAGAATTACAAAGGGACCTTGAAAGTATCCAACAATGGGTTGAAGAAAATAACATGAAGGTTACCGGAGGCAAATCAACTGTTACAACATTTACAAACAGGAGCTTTAAAACTGAATTTGAATATACTTTGGATGAGGTAGTTATCCCAAAGAATGGCAAGTGCAAATACTTAGGTGTGAGATTTGAAAGTAATTTGCACTGGAAGGGTCATGTTTATGACAGTGTTGGGAAAGCATACAGATCGTTACATGTCATAATGAGGCTACTTAAAGGATGCAATAAAGAATTAAAAGAAAAAGTTACTTAAGTATGGTTCGTCCATTATTGGAATATGCAAACAGTGTTTGGGATCCTCACCAAGAATACCTAATAAAAGAAATAGATAGTGTGCAGAGGAAAGCAGCAAGATTTATAACAGGAGATTTCAGGAGAAAGAGTAGTGTATCAGAAATGTTTAAGGAACTTGGGTGGGAAACTTTAAGTAAGAGAAGGGAGAAAACTAGACTTATAGGATAATATAGAGCCTATACAGGAGAAGAAGCATGGGGATATATCCGTGAGAGGCTTCAGTTGGAAAATAATTATATCGGCAGGACAGACCACAAATATAAAATTAGAAGGAATTTTAGCAGAAGCGATTGGGGTAAATTTTCATTCATTGGGAAGGGTGTGAAGGAGTGGAACAGTTTACCAGGGGTAGTGTTTGATCCTTTTCCAAAATCTGTACAGATATTCAAGAAGAGAATAAACAGCAACAGAAAAATCAATGAAGTGTTAAGAGGGCATTCGACCAGTGCAGGTTATTGTAAATTTAAAAAAAGTGTGTGATTAAATTAATTCCATCCCCTGGTCTAAGGAGTTGGACAGCCAAAGTAGGGGACTGCCTGTAGGGGTGAAGTACAGTGGGGACTTCGAGGGCCCTGGGACCGCTACGGTAGCTGTGAAGGCCCTTCAGGAACTCTGAAAATAGGTGGCAAAATGGGCTCTGGTTAAGACGCAGCAGGTCGTTATGCTACTTAGGTTCCAGGATGGGTTAAAATAGTAAATAAATGCAATGTAAAATTTAATCTTATACCAGTTGTATAGTATCATTAGAAGTAATTCCACATACTGTATATCAGTTGACTATATGTGTAGGTAGTACTGGAGATATTATAAGTAGAATTTTGTAAACAATATAAATTTATTAAGAATGAGCTGTGTGTTTAATAGAAAAAATTGTTAGCGTAAATTGTATTGTATTATAGGAAAATTTTCTTCTATTGTTAATTTAATATTTAGTGCTTGACAATAATGTATTTTAGTGTACCATTTGCCACCGAGTCATTTGCAATTAAAGAAATTTTGATTTGATATATAGGTTCGATTGGTTACTGTCCACTTTAATGTTTGTTCTGTATCAACAATAAAACGCACTTCTGAAAATGTCTGTAAAAAGAATGTTAAAAGCAGAACTCATCATCAGCTCGGGAAAATGATTGAAATATACTACTTTATTTTTCGTAACAGGTACGTTTTCGGTTGGGATTTGCGGTTCTTCATGAAGGTAACCTGCCCCATACGAATACAATGAAAATATTAGTATATATTTACTTGTATATTTGTATTTTCGCCGTGGTATGCAAAATTTCTTAGCATTGTGGCTACTGCGAAATTCCACACACTGTATTTAAATTCGCAACACATTATATTTCCACAAAACGTGTTATACAATAACAATTAAATGAATAAATTCCACTAGAAGTATTACGTCCCTTGAATTTATATTACTCTCCACGAGAAGATGCCATACTTAACCTAAACTATGAGGTCTCATTACCTTAATAACAGGCGTTTACGTAAATCCTGATGTGATAAACTTAAATAACAAACATGCAATACCGGTATACTTAAATATAATGTACCGTCTTTCAACAGTCGCAGTTATTCAGAGAATTCTCCCTATCCTTATGAATTACATTCACAAGTACAATATTTGTAACATTCGCTTAGCTCGCCTCAATTGATCAGCTGATGGGTTTGGCGCGCTTCCTACAGTACGGTCTTAATATTACGAAGGCAGTGACGCTACTCGCCTGACGACGTCCTCTCTGAGAAGCCCAGGAGAAGGAAACAAAACGACTAGTTCCGCTCGTACGTATGTGTTGTGAAATTCTTGCCTCGAAAACTTTCAGAACTCAATTTATACACAATTTAAGCACAGGCTCAACCCCTAAACAACGCTGAGCTAGAAAGAAAACGGAATTAGATAATAGTTGTAAACGAAAAGTGCTGCCTATTTAAATGTGGCGGTAACGTTGATAACTAAACACTGCGTGAAGTTTAAACATATCTTCATAAGCCCACAAAGAGGACATTTGCCATGTTATCCGATAATCCAGCCGGACAATTTTAAAGATGACATGTCCAGGAGAAAGAGGACATATGGCATCCCTACGTGGGAAGCTACACTCAGCTGTTTGGTAGAGAACTTGTGTCTGACAGTTGTAGCTTGCAGGCCGCTGCGAGCGCTGGCGTAGTTCCGTGTGTCAACAGGATGGCATTTCACCACTAGAGAGCTTCGCGACGGTGTATATTAGAATGTGGTTTGGTTTTATCTAGCTTGATCTCGGGAGTCTTGTTTGCTATGGTTCAAGGAAATTTAAAATGCACGGGGTGTTGCGTCTTTAATTTTCTGAAAGCATAATGTCAATACACAAAATGGCGTCTAAACAGAAGTCGGTGTGTGGGAGCTGCAATGAAAACATTCAATTTAAATGGGAATTTTTCGCTAGGGGCTTTACGTCCACACCGATACAGATAGGCCTTATGGCGACGATGCGATAGGAAAGGGTGAGGAGTTGGAAGGAAGCGGCCATGGCCTTAATTAAGGTACAAAATCAGCATTTGCCTGGTGTGATAATGGGAAACCACGAAAAACGGTCTTCAGGGCTATCGACAGTGGGATTCGAACCCACTATCTCCCGGATGCAAGCTCACAGCCGCGTGCCTCTAACCGCACGGCTAACCTGCCCGGTGAAAACGACTTAATATGTGATGGCTGTGGTAAACCTTTCCATAGAACTTGTGTTGAACTTAACAGAAGAGATTTTTTAAAAAATCCTCTAAAACAATTAAGTGGTAATGTGGTCATTGTGACGTCAGTGAGGGCCGGTTTCATCAACACCTGTCAAATATATACTAACACGTAGTTAGTTAATACTGAGTACAAATTATTAACGTGTTAGGTTTCTTGCGTTTCTTCAAACTTTTTCTGTAAAATGTTAACTAATCGATTGTTAACTCTCGCAACATTGCGAACTGGGGCGAAACAAGGGGGCAATGGTATGAGCATGCTGTTTTACAGTGCGCTCGGATGCGCTTTTGTTTAAGTACAGTTGTTTAATATGGCGCATGAAGTAAAACAGACTCGTAGTTCTAATTTTTCCTCCTTCGAAAAAGAATTACTAATTGAATTGGTTAGTAAATATAAAGAAGTAAAAGAGTCCAACACAGCTGTCGCCACAATAATGATTAAAGCTGTCTGGCATTTGATCCGTAATCCCAGGCTAAGAACAGGAAATCTTATTTTCCAGACCCCTACCATCTTTTCCACGCAGTTCCGTGTCCTGATTTGCGCTAGATTGTAGCGGTTTTAAGATCTTCCTTCAGGATGTAAGTATGGGGTTAAAAAAACTTTCTTAGCGGGTTTCCACTATCACCTAATAAATTCCTTCGTTAACTGTCCCCACTTCAAACTGTGCTCTGATATGAGAGTTATTAAATATTGCACACTGACTGAGCAAATGCCATGGGATAGCGGAGCACTGATGCGCAGGTGTGTTGTCTGCGCACCACACGCACCCTGTGCCAGCGGCAGTTGTATAGGAGACCTTGTGAGCAGTGGCTGTGCATGTGACAGGTATAACATGGAACGTCGTCGTGATCTGACACCGTTCGAACGGGGTATGGTGATCGGTGCCGGACGGATCGGAAGTGCCATTTCGGAAGTGGTGCGGGAATTCGGCTTCACACGATCAACCGTGTCCAGGGTGTATCGTGAATGGTTGAATGCAGCTGTCACCGTCCACAACAGACGAACAACCGGCCGTCCAGCCACCCTCGATGACCGTGACCTGCGACATCTGAGATGGCTTGTCAATAGTGACAGAGGGCAAACGTTCAACAAATCACGGCTCAATTCAACACAGGCCGTGCTAGACACGTCTCCCAGGGGAAAATCAGTAGGAACATGGATTCTGTGGGGTATGGGAGCCGGCGCCGCACACGGGTGCCACTGTTAACCAACGTATCGGGCACAACGACGCGCATTTGTCGCCAGTCACCAGGGATGGACACTGGAACAATAGCATAACGTTATATGGTCGGACGAATCATGATTTCAACTGCACCATGCCGATGGGAAGCACCGTGTATGGCGCAGACCACATGAAGCGATGGATCACACCTGCCTCGAAGGTGTAGTCCAGGGCGCTGGTGTCTCTGTTATGGTCTGGGTGCATTTTCCTGGTATGGAATGGGGCCCCTGTATGTTCCGGAAGAGACTTTGAATGGTATGCGGTATTTTGAGCTGCTTGGCCTTCCAGCTCCCAGACGGTTCTGCGGTGTTTCAAGATGATAACGTGCCGCCACATCGCTCCCATGTCGCCCGGGAATGGTTCCAGGAACATGAGCGAAGGTCCAACGACTTCCATGGCCACCCAGGAGCCCGATATGAACCCTATCGAGCATATCTGGGATGTCCTGGGCGCAGGCTCCGTGCCATGGATCCTGCACCCACCAACAGACCAGAATTGGCAGCTGCTCTGCAAACGATTTGGTGTCCTGCGTCCAGAGGACTACCAGGGACTTGTCGACTAACTTCCACGGCGTCTCACTGCAGTTCGTAAGGCCAGAGGAGGTCCCACACGATATTAGGGACTATCCCATGACATTTTCTCAGTCAGTGTACTGTCGTGTACAGATCCAGTCCACCTAGCATATATATCCCTGATTTGGAGGTTAGGATCGCTAATCACCTGAACATTTACAGAGACGTATCCCTTCAAATGGCGATATACGTATTTCGGCGCTATCGCCTCCAGGTGATTGGATTCTTTCATGTGTGCAATCTATTGCACCTAGAACAGCAGGAAAACGGCTTACTTCATAGAAGTCTTGGATAATTTCCTGACGTTCTTCTACTGAAGGGAACATTATATACCTCATTCTCATGGATGGTATTGTTACAGAAACTCGACAAATAACTCTACTAACATTCCCTTTAGAAAGTTCAGCATTGTCTCCGACCATTACGTAGAAGGAACCGGTAGCAAAAAATCTTAATGTTGACAGCACCTGCAACAATGAAGAAGGAGGTAAGTTTTTCTTCGTAAGATATTCCAACCTCACACGAATTTCGTCAACAACCGTAGCAACGACTATTTCCGATAACTTGTACATTTGAAAAAATTCTGAATTCGTCAGATTTTCAAAGTTATTACGACGCAAGTCAAAACACCTGTAGGGATGACTGAAACCTTTGATATAAAATCCGGGTTAGACAGGGTGGTGTTTTGTATCCTCTGCTTTTCATCACTGTGATGAACGAGATTCAGAGAAAAGTTCACCAAACCATTGGAGGTAAGAAAATGAAAGCTATCTTGTTCGCGGACGATATATGCTTGTGGGGAGACTCTAAAGAAGACCTTCAAGGACAAATAATCTCCTGGACAGAAGCTGCTAAAGAATATGGACTCATCTTCAGCTTAGAGAAAAGTGAGGTTATAGTCATGAAGAGATCCGGACAATCAATGGGACACTTTGAAATGGAGGGGAAACTGGAACAATAATTTACGATACCCTCATTTGTTGGACATATATTTGTGAGTGGGGACTTTTATCTGCCATTCTCGGCCATTATTTGAATTCCCGTTAATTTATGTGCCCGAACTGTGCCTATTTAAAATGCATCTTTTTACCATTATTACGTCAATAACTTCTCTTTTCCTCATTGGCACAATAAGCAAATCCTTGACTTGAGCATGCGTAGTCTCTCTTGAATGGAGCTCTTTGCAGTTGTTCTTTTCTGTCTCGTCAACTAGCGAGCGCGCAGTCTTGTTCTGAGCGAGCTGTGAGATGAACGCCATTAGCCTTGTTCCTTAAGAGACTTTGAAAAGTAGCGAAATGGAGGTGGATACTCCCGGTTGGGCGGGAGATACAGTAGGCAATATGCCTAAATACGTTTTCAAACTTATGTTCCTCTAGTGATAGTGATTTGGTATTTTACTGATTTTTTATTTCTACTATGTGAGTGTTGACTGTGGCCTGTGTGCCAAGCAGGCAGATTACCTCTGAAAACATGTTTCTGGTGTAAGTTTGTGGTAAAGGATTACACTAATTTGGATACAAAACCCACCAGCATGTAAGTAATATTTGTTCAAATATTATTTTGGAGCAACGCCAACTTCAGTGGATTACTTGGAGGAGACATTGTTCATAACCCTCGTCTTGGAATTTTCAAAAACATTTACTTGTCCGTTTACGAACCAACGTTGTCACCGTTATATAATTTTAGGCCTACCTCGAGTTATCGCCAATGTTGTGGGAATTAAATCTGGACTCTATACCCGGTATTTGAAAATTTAGTAGCCGACTGAAGAATTAAATCACTATTGATAAAATTCTCATGTAAAAGTGATATGTAAATTTAATTATGATGTGAACTGGAAACTCGCGGTGTTAGCATATGTGCATTATGTTATTCCAACCTTGCTAATATTGAGATTGTTGTACGTTTTTGTTTTCTGCTCCATATTCGGTGTGCGTATTGTTTTGGTTGTTCGTATTATTATTATTATTATTATTATTATTATTATTATTATTATTATTATTATTATTATTATTATATTTATTATCGGGGTGTGTTTCTCTCACTGCCAGCTTTCCCTGATTTTGATATGCGCACTCTGATCTGTCTGATTTCTTGCGATTTTCCAGATTGTGTCTTGTTGCTATGTAATCCTTTTCTTACCGATACCTTCCTCGTTTGGTCTTATCTCATGTGCTCATTGTCGTGCTTCCATGGCCGCCTCGTAGTTAACTTAATAACGACCATCTTGGTCTTCTGTAAAATTATTTATTATATTAAATGCCACATCCTAGAATTTAAATCTTATGATACATGTAATTATAATTTTATTATTATTATTATTCATGTCGGTAACTTCTCGGCTGTAGAAATCTGAAAATGTTTGCCCGGTTCATGTATTTTGAGGTGATTAACGCTCACATACCTTATTCTTACATAGTTTGTTTTCTTCTTGCTTTGTTACGTCACTAGCCTAAACATTTATTATCTGGTGAACGCTAATGTTTTTAGCAGGCCTTGCTATTATTAATAAAATTTAATAGCGTGGGTCGTGAGTTGCTAGCTGACCATTTGCGTATGTTGTTCTTCTGGTTACATTGTGGAACATAATTTTTTTCTTCCCCTTATAATATTGTATGAATTTCGGGAATATTTTTCTGGTTCCTAGTTATTAACATTTGGTTCGTTTCATTAATTTATGTTGTAATATTGGTGCTGCTTGCCACATATTTCGGGTTCGTGTGTATGGTGTGTATTGTCTAGTGATTGACAAAAGGAAGATTGAAACCTTGTTGCAACAAGTTCATTCGGAATGGCCAGTGATTAATTTACAAAGGTATACCTTAGTTTAAAGCCTAAAATTGAAAATAAATATTTTTAAATAGGATTTGTTCACAATAAGTTTATCCTAGCTTGTAAACCTCTTCTGTATTATAATTCTGTTACTGGTCTGAGTTAGTACAATTTAGTGATCTAATATTCATTTATTTACCTTATTGCTTCTTTAATTATTTAATTTTTGAAAGTAGGAACCTTTTATTGTAAGTTATAATGAATTCAATTCATTTATTTAAATGTTAAGTATTTTGAAAGAAAGTTATTTACGCTTTATTTTTTTAAAGAATATTTTTAAAGAAAGGAAGTATTTAATTTAACTATAAATGCTATGAATTTGTTTCTCTTTAAGTAAACATCTTATTTCCAATTTTATTTAGTCTGTTATTTAGTAGTTAGTAATATTGACCTGGCAACCTGTCAAACGTTAACGTAAGATCCTGCCCTTTAACTCCCTCTTTTGCCCTCCACGCTTCGTATTTGGTGCTACTGTCCTTATGGTAAGTATTGTGTTTTGTTTTCATTTGTTATTTGGTGTACTTCGTGGTAAGGTTGCAGAAACAGCTACAGATGAACCACCACTTCAAATATATTGGAAGTGTTATTTCTGATACTGGTCCTATAGACAAGGACATTTACCACAGAATTCATGCAGGTAGCAACTTTTACAAAATAGTTAATGACATAATGTGGAACACGAAAATACCAATCCTGACCTATGGTTGCGAAACATGAACCATGAGAAATAAAGATGTTAGAGGAATCCAGGCAGCAGAAATGAGATTTGTCCCTAGCATGATCGGAAAAACACGGAGGGACAGAGTCCGTAATGAGGAGATCCGCAAACAGGCTCAAGTTGTAAGACTGCAGGACAGAATAACAGCGCAGCGACTGAGATGGTATGGGCATATGGGACACATGGGAGATAACAGATTACCGAAACAAATGTATGATCTAAAACTTGAAGACAAACTACCAATAGGGTGACCAAGTCTTACGTACAATGACATGGTGAAGATTGATATTCACCAGCGAGGACATACTTTGGAAAGCATCGAAGAAGAAGAGAAGTTCAGAGGCCGCAACTGGTAGAGAAGCTTCGTTCGCCGACCCATCGCTCAAGATGGAACGACGTGGGATATGAAGATGAGATTTTGATTCAATACTATCCTTTCACCAAAGAAACAATATTACACACGTATCACAATTAAACAGAAGTACGGCGTGATTATAAAATTAAACATAGTTTAGTATTTGACTGCATTCTAAGAATCTAACAGACAATATTAAAGAGACTGCCAGACTGATGAATGCACGCGGCAAGCAGGTGAATGATACCACAGTGTCCATGACCTTGGCAAAAATATACCCTTGTCACCCCTCCTCATATCATTTGCGAAGTCCCCACTACTTGCTCTGGTGCTAAACAAATCGGTTAGCCGCGACGAACGACATTTTGTGCGTATTTATGATAATAATTTTGTTAATAATTAAAAATTTGCACAAATTGTTTTTAACTCCTATAATTCCTAGTTTCAGCCGGCTAAAATGGAATAACAATATAATGTTTTCTCTAAAAAGTGGTGACACGCCCCCTCAAACAAGTGATATCAAAATGGTGTCCGGCTAGTGACACTATGGGGAAGCGTATCACAACAAGGAAGCAACAAAGTACAATGCCACCAAAAACACAGAATAAATTTAAAATAAATGTGGAAGAGTGAATACTGAACACAAGGCCGCCCTTTCCCAAGGAAGGGATCAACAAGGGAGCCAGAACAAGCATCTACAAAAAAAATTTATACCCTCTTTTTTAAAAACTACTATAATCAATCCAAAAACTATACAAACTTTACATCGTTAACAGGAAATAAACTGGTGATATTAAATCAGTTTTATCTAGGTAGAAGAAATATTTGAAGTTTCAAGTAAATAAGAATAAATACATAATTCATATCTACATGATAATTCTGTTGTTTTTGAAAAAGGAAGAGGAATTTGGTTAAATATAGGTTTTTTTAAATAGAATAAATAATTAATAAATACTAAGTTCAGGTTTTTAACAATTAAATATAATGTCTCTTAATTAAAATAATTAAATCTTGAGGTAAATATTTTAAAATTTAAGAAAATATAATGTAATAAAACGATATATTAACCCTAGCGACCTAATTAAGAAAGGAGCTCCTTGGATAAACCTGAAATGTACCATATAACATGCTATCTACACTTAAAATAAATAAATAAATTGTCTAAGGGGCATTCTTGATGGAGGATTCACCACACCGAATGCGCAGCAGAAGAAGATAAATGCAAAATCGCGTCGCATCAAATCAATTCACCAAGACAAATCTTGATGGAAAAATATCAGTCACATAGCATACCACAGAAATAGAACCGTATAGCATTACAAAATTAAACACCACCAATATTAAACCACAAATCGAAAGAAACGAGAAATCATAATCCATATGCCGTACACTTCAAGACAGAACCGGTCAGCTAATACAAAATGTCAGTAATTACACACTACTCAAATACACGCTCATAAGAGAGCAACAACAATAGAGATCCGTACACAACGGCAACCAGAGGCAGACTCCACACGCGATAAGATAAGAATAATAATGCAACAGTTACGTAACGAACAGGGAAAGATAAGAGCAGATAATCAACAATGGCAGACCCGACATGGCTCGAAGGTGAGATAAGGAGACTCAAATAATGCAAGAACGACGACACGAACGTTATTAAAGCCCTCCATTAACAATGTCCGTACATTCTACCGAAGCACTACACGTAAAATGAATAATATCGAAATTTACTGCCACCAAATAGACCAAAATATAACTATCTACCTTAAATTACTTTTAATAATAATAATAATTTTGGGGAAATGAGTGTCAACCAGGGATTGCTCGGTGCACAATTCAGTCGCAGAGGAGAACTAACCCGTAATAAATAAATGAAAATAAATAGAACAAGATGTGAAAGTAAAATTTACGACAAACACCGGCAGAATTCACAAGCAACGGGCAGCAATAACTCAAATGAACACACCAGCATGAAGGAAACGTCACGGAAGCACACACACAAATTTAGCAGAATAAAATAAATAAGTTAAAAATTAAAATGGGGAATGATCAAAACACACCAAAAGTTCATCGGACATCACAATGCACATACGACGGCTCCAAAATACAAGTCCACATGACGAAAATGAACGAACATAAATCACGCCTCGCAAAAATATGAACACCTAACTACGAGGCGCACACAAAATTTAAAAAAACTTATAAAATAAATAAGGGTACTTACATAAATTTAGAAAACTCCATTACCAAAGAATCCATAATGAATTAAGAAAAAGAAACAATCACTATCACTCACAAGGCAAACAATACATTTAAAACTAACACCTCACCATTTTCATACTAAACACTAATGCTATATCTATATATATTATTTACAATCCACAAACCCTGAAAGGGATACGGAACACTTTTCAACCGATGCCTGAACTAGGCATGTTTAATACGCAAGCTGGCATCAGAGAGCCAGTTATGAACATCATTCTCCAGTGAGTTCAAATACCAGACAGACGTTCCTAAGGCGGCCAGCATACAACACCAGTCTAACGAGCCATGCGCTCCCTATCTATCAGCGTTCAAACTCACCACAAGTTCCACTGCGCGCGCATAGATGGCGTTAACGTACACATTTCAGTCAGTTGAATACGCAACGTTACCAACATAGAAGTATGAAATGTGCCGTGCATTTGGTCTAAAAAGACATACGAGGAGTCCAAATATATTATGCAGACATACGAAGACGTACACCGTCAGATTTCAAGTTTATTCATTAATTATAACGCCTCGTTGGGGGCGACTGCCCCCCCTCGGCCCCCTTAGTCGCCACTAATGCTCATGGACGTGCTTAAGGATAGTCTCGTGGCATCCGAAATATCGTAAAAGCTTCTGATGGCTGCCGAAGTTCTCTCTCTTACATAACATTTGAAATACTTCGCTGAAGGTTGAACTGTGATACCTAAATAACTAAATGAGCTCACGACCCCCAAGCCCTTCTTTCCATACTGTTGTCTGTCACTGGACGCGAATCTTCCCCCTTTTCTAAATACTTATGCCTTATTTTTATTAATTTCCCAGCTGTTTTTAAAGACAGTGTCTTCGAGTTTATCCATTACATTCTGTAATCCTTCCCTGTTGTTTGACCCTATAATCATGTCGACAGAGTATAAGTACATTGTAACGGAGGTTTCGTGAGTGACCATCGCGATGTCCCCCAAAGCAATGCTGAAAGAGATGAGGCTTACAGGATCACCTTGGAGAACTCCATTACTCCGTGTTATGTTTGCTGAATATGTCTTGCTATCATGTACTGTCACTCGGTTATATGTCAGCATATTGCTGATTGCTATCGTCAGCGGATTGTCTTATCCTATCATATCGGCTACTTTTTAAAGGAGCTTATTTCTGTTAAGAAGATCAAATTCCTTTTGGAAGTCTATGAAGATTACATAGAATTTTCCTTTTGGATGTCTGATGTTGTCCTGAATACTGTCAATGAGACGTTTTACTGTATTTAGTGTTACTCTTCCTTTCATAAATCCGAACAGTACATCAGGGATCATCGTTCCAGCCACTGCGACAAGTCTGTTTTTCATTATTTTTGCAAAGACCTTGGAGGTGTTAGTTTGAGGGACTATGCCCCTGTATAAATCTGGATCACTGCTATCTCCTTTGTCTTTGTATATCATCTTTATTAACGATTGTCTCCATCCATCAGGGAATTCTCCTGTTGCATAACATTTGTTGAATAAGGTGGTCCATGTCTCAAGCAGTGTGTCATATGTGTCTTTCAAGTTTCCCTTTGCGCTGTTGTGCCCCGACTTATCTCGTGTATCAGCCATTCACATTACACAACCATACGCCGTACTTGTTCTCCACAGACTGACCGGCATTTTGAACGATCAGCTGACACTCCCGCTCACCTGACGACGCCTTTACGTCTCACACATTTCAGAACGAAGTATTGATCGTATAAATACGCCTCATCTCGCCCAGCTGTGCAACTTGAAAGAGAGGCCGTTCCCCGCTGGATGTGCGACCACATAACAGTGGATAGAGCTGGTTATCTAGTCCCTTCGACTGCTGCTCTTTTGGTTTCAGGTGAGACATAGATATCAAGTCATGTAAAATATCCTTGCATTAATCTTTCTAAACAATGACGGAATTTGGAGAATCACGCAATTGCACGGCAGCAGAATTCATTTGTGTTTTTGGCTAGTAATCCTTACCGCAAGCTTGGACTCACACGCCTTACCGTATTTTCAACTACTCCACTCTTCAAGCAAATTCTATCTTCATGTGCCTATCGTTACTCGTATTAGAACTCTTTTCGCGTCAGTCGTGTCTCTCGGTTCCCTCATTCCCGTCCCGCCTCCACCCCTACTCTTGTTTGAAACTTTGTACGATTGTACGGCATTCGGTATTTAAAGCTTAGGACTGACTTGTAATGAAATTAACTATCGTTTGATCAATCTCAATGTCGATTAATTTGAATTGTCTTTCATTCAGTTAAATTCATAAGACTTGTTGACGATTTGGCATAAGTGTTTCTACGTCTATGCATCTGTATTAACTATATAAAGTTTTTAAACTAAACACATATCATAAAGTTTCAATATTTGTCTCAGTATCCATCGAATTATATGTGTTATGCTTTTTACCCGCCGGTCGGTTGTGTACACACACGTATATCTATTCTAGTAAAAGGTTGTTGTTATTATTATCATCAAAATTATCTTTCTTTTAGTTGTATATCTTATTACCATCCTCTACGTCCCGGATCCCTCTGGGCTGTATTCCACTGCGCACAATAGTGTTTGATTATTATTATCAGTAATATTGATGTTAAACCTGTACTCTGTCACTGAACCGCAGCCTCGGCCTAACATACTGCCACCACATGGTGCCAGAGAACTGTAATAACCTAGTAACAGTTGATAACAACATAGAAACAGTTCGTAAGAACATAATAGCAGTAACACAAAATGTAACATGTTGACAATCCCATCTGGCCCAACTGATTTTTGTCTTTGGTGCCGAGAATAACAGTTTTAAGTTCCTCCTGCTCTATCTGATCTGTTATTGAGGCAGCATTCCTTCGTAGTGGGAGACCAATTTTAAGAGTTTGAATATTTAGAATTTTTGAGAATTGATTTTCCCATGTAATTATCAGGGGTTCTGGAATAGACCATGCTTTTCGCGTCTTGAGTGCAATGAATGGATCACTGAGGGCTTCCCGAGCCTGCGTTTGTGTCATATCTTCAAAATATTTTGCTTTCTTTTGCTGTAGCAGCTTTTTGTACGCTTTTCTCTTCAGGGCATAATCTGTTAGCGTGGAATGTTCATTTGATTGTCGCACCTTATGGAAAAAGTCCAGGGTCTCTTGTCTAAGTTTATAACATTCGGAGTCAAACCAAACCTTGGCGATACTTGGTGGCTTCCGGATTCGCGACTCCTTGATAATGTTCAGCGTTGTATCTAGTGCTGGATCAGGAAGACCTCCCTGAATTATCTTCAATATATTTTGCAGCTTGTCTTTTCTCCTTTCAAGAGTATCAGTTGTTACATTTCTCGTAATAATACACTCCTTCTTATTTCTAGACAGCTATCTAGACAGGAGTCCGACAAGTGGATGGTCTGTCGACAATATTATTTAACCTAGTTTTGGATGAAGTGGTGAAGCAGTGGAGACAGTTGAATAGAACCATGGGAATTGAAGGTGTACAGATTGGATATAAGATCAAAAACTATGTCATAGTGGATTGCCTTGCCTTCGCAGGTGATATGGTGTTGTTACATGAGAAGGAGGAAGACGCGAAGTTGGCATTAGCAAATCTAGCCGAGACTGCAGCAAAGTTTGGTCTAAAATAGCATACAACAAGACGAAGGTACTGAATACGAAGACCGATTGGAATGTAAAAGGCCAAGTTGTAGAGAGAGTCGAAAGCTTCCGGTGCCTAGGTGAGAACATCACGGGTAAAGTAAAAAGCAACAAAAGTACCACAGACAGAGCTCAACTGCTGCTGAAACTACGATATGCAGCCGTGACTACATGTGGAAAGAAGAACCTCTCGAGGAACGCCAAACCGCGACACTACATGATAACCATCAGGAATGCTGCATTATATGCAACTGAAACCCTATTTGGGCAAGAGAGCATGCATACAATTGGAGAAGGAGGAAAGAAGAATCTTGAGACATATATGGGCCAACAAAAAGCAAGGTGAAATCTGGGTACACAGATCAAGGCAGGAACTATATGAGAGTATAGAACCAATCTCGAGTGTGATAAGAAAGAGAAGGTTAGAATTTGTTGGGCATCTCATGAGGATGGATGACAATAGGCTGACGAAGAAGATATGGAATGCAATCTGCTTAACTGGAAAAAAGTGGATGAAGGAAGTTAGAGAAGATTGGGAGACTATTGGCATAAAGGAAAAATATCCACTTATAACAGTTCAGAAGAGGACCAAATACAGAAAGCTCGTGGAAGGTCACAGATGGACGGACACCAGGATCCAGATTCAGATCACGGAAGCAGAGAGGAAGAGGAGGAGTGAGAGAATGAAGAGGTATTGGGAAGAAAGGAGACGTGCCGAAGAAGTCACTCGTGATCCTCAGGGGTAGTAACGAACCGAATAGAATAGACAGCTATCTTCTGTTACAATTCTTGAAAGGACAGGTATGTATTTCCTTAGAGCGGCAACCGAGTCCGAATATAGGACTTGTTTTTGTATATTGTTAGGCAATCCCCTTTCAAAAAGATTCAGTATAGGGTGCTTTTCCCATTAGGAGCTACGTAACTTACACCTTCTGGCCTATTTAGCAGAATGGCTCCTTCATTCTGTAGAAAGTCTAGTAAGATTCTTGTCTTGTAATCGGGTCTGTTGATTCGACAGTCCACGTCGCCCCCAAGAATTACATTACTGTTATTTCTCACTGTTGTAATGGCTCAAACAGTGTGTTCTACTGCATCATAAATTTTTTTATGGGCTTATGTATAGACCTATGATCGTTAATTTAATTGTTCGAATAATTACAATTTCTCTTCTATAAGTGTTTCCTTCACTTTTCCTATGCAATCTTTATAGAAGATGCTGACTCCTCCTTCCGGTCTTCCTTTGTTCTTTTGGGGTGGCAGGGACATGCTTGCGATATGGGTATGACAGGCTTATATGTTCCGTTAAGAATGTTTCTGTGGTTATGATTACATCAAACCGTTGCCAAAATGAATCTGTAATTAAATTCAGCCATTCAACGGTCCAGAGCAGAATGTCCAGAATTCCTGATTTGTTCTTTATTTGTGTCTAACTATAGTCCGGATTATAAGGACGAACTTGTTCTTTGTCCCTGTCACCTAGTTAGAAAGCTTTACTGATTCCTTTAGTTGGCAGCACTTCACACTCAATATCCCCCTCGATTCTATTCGTTTGGAGGAAGTCAATTATATCTTCCGATTTCGGTCTACTATGAAGCCTATCCATGCAAATCCATGCCTTTTAAAGGGCTTCCTGCAATCGTGAGTCAGTATTCTAGCTGCAGCCGATCACTGCGTTCCCTCGTGTACGATTATTTCTAGTTTCTTTTGCTTTAGATCTTCTTCCTTGATAAGTAGTCCATGGTCCTGAGTGTCCTTATCCCTGTTGCATTCTTCCATGCATTCTCCTTTGGTTACTGGACATGAAATCGGGTTATTTTCATCCTTCTTAGCAGAGGCGTATGCTGGGATGAGGACGTAGGCTACCACTAGACTTACATTACCCCTTTTCTGTGGTTGGTTTAGTGAACGTCAAGCCTTCAGCGTTTTGAGCTGCATCCAATAGCCAACGGAGAACCTACTGTGTTGTCAAGGCTGCGCTACAAGCTACTGCCTTGTTCTATGCTACTGCCAATGCTCAACCTATGATCATTGGAGATGGTAGCCTAAGGTTTAGCAAATTATAGTTCAGCTTTGTGGCTAAATGGATAGAATGCTTGCCTTTGGTCTGATGTCCCCGGTTCAATTTTCAGAATCAACCCCCTCATACTGTTAATTCCCCTGGCTTGGGGACTGGTTGTTTATGAATCTTCGCCATTCATTTATTCACATTAGGTCACCACCAAGCATATACTGATGCCATGAACCATTATTATTATTATTATTATTATTATTATTATTATTATTATTATTATTATTATTATTATTATTATTATTATTAAGTCAAAATATTGAATTTTACAACTGTCGTAACCCTCGTTCATTGGTTAATTAACTTCCTCGGGAGATCAGTGGTGTCCGACCAATGATCACGGGTTTGATTCCAGCCAACAAAAGAGAACACTAAACCTGAAAGATTGCATTTAATTTTAACAGATCTACCAATAAAATGGAAACTATATTGCTCCCATAACGTCAGCCCTGCAGTGACTTCTTACAAGGATGTACAATGAAATACCAGCACTCTGTTATCTGTATAACTGCGTCAGAAGTATGAGGTGAGGAAGTATATACGACGAGTAACGCATGGTTGATAGTTAGCAATGGCGATCTGACGGACCGAAGCCTAGCACACATGTCAACCCGGTACCCACTCTTGTCCGGTATATAGCAGCAAGCCGCTTGGGGAGAGTCGCGGGGTGAGGGGCGACAGTCTAGGCTGCAATGTCAGTCTCCGATGTCTTGCTCGCAGAAATACGTGGACGTTTATTCTCACTTCGTTCAAGTTCTTTTTAATGGAACAATGTGTCAGATGCGTACATCATAATATGTTTTATACTTCCATCATTCTCAATTGAGGTTTGGGCTTAACTGATAACCTTGGTAGCCCTCAGTATACGCCACTACTTCTTAGATACTTTTGAGTTGTTTCCTTGTTGGGTTATCGTTGTTGTTTTATTAGGGGCTCCCGTGGTTTCACATTGTTGGGAGCAACTGGGGCTTGACGTTTGTCGACCGTCACGTGATCTATTGGCTTCTCTTTGATTACGGATTTCCCGGATAATCAATGAGCTAATTCTTTAGTGTTGTTTGTGATTCTTCTCGTATTCTTCTTTCGAGATCATTTTCCAAGGAAGCTAGTACTTTTTGTAGTTTAGCCTCCAAAGTATCTAGATAAATTACATTTGAAATTTTCCTTTTTCAATAACTGGGGTTTACATTCACTACAAAGCCAAGTTAATTTGCAGTTCTTTCGCTTAAGTATACCAAATTCACCACCGGTTATTCCACAACAGTCAATATGATGCCATCTTTTGCAGCCTTAACATTCAACAGCGTCCCGGTTACCGCCAACTAGAGCTGAAAACGGAGCAGTTGCTCCTATGATTGCAATCGGTAGTGCGAGTACAACGCTACATCCGGTATTCTCCGCTAGTAAACTGTTGCTCATGAACCGATCGGTGCTCCGGAGGGCGAGCGGAGGACGGAGGAACAGTATGTACTGCTTGAGTGCTCGTTTGCAGTTGCAGCAGTGGTGCGGAGCGCACGTGCTCGCAATTGGTTAATACTGTTTTATACATATGAAGAAGGCGAGTATATGAAATATGAAAATATCTACATTCTCATTTATCTTTAGTGTTTAGTTTGTCGATTTCGTTTAACAATTTGCTTTGCATCACGTCGTCTTATGGCGATGGAATACGAACGGCCTAGGAGTGGGAAGAATGCGACCGTGACCTTGATTAAGACACAGTTGCAGCATTTTCCAAGCGTGACAATGGAAAACCACGAAAAACGATCTTCAGGGCTGCCGACAGTGGGGTTCAAACCCACTACCTCCCGAACGTAATCTGACAGCTACGAGACCCAAACCGCGCAGCCTACTCTCTCAGTCTCTAGGTTACTTGAACACTGATTAAAATGGCAAGAAAGCTGTCTGGTGCCTGGCATTTTTTGACGTATGTGAAGAAAACAAATCCACGAAATGTAAGCTGTGTGGTAAGATTTATTCAAAGTTGGTGAAAAATCTAAACTAATGGACCATGTGAAAAGGGCCGACAATGAGAATATTGATGCAGTGACTTCACGATCTTGAAGTTGTGACAAAGTCCCTGTTGCAGTGTACGTCCGTAACACTGGGACAAAGAAAGAATTAGACCACATGTGGCCTCTAATCGTGGCAACTGATAAACAAACTTTGTGAAATGTGGAAGACGAAGTGTTTAAAACACTTCTATGTAAATCAAACCCTCGATACGAACCTTCATCACATTGCAGATTGTCAGAAGTATGAGACAAAAAATGCCTCATCCCGGTACAGCAATTATCAAACTTTCACGAAGTTCATACTCTTCAATAATAAATAAGCTGTAATTCATGTAAGAGTGACGTTTATAATACACTAGTGTCCAAAAATTAAGCATAAGTTACGAGTAAGCAGGGCAACAGGAAATAGACCACAAGTTGCACGACATATGCACCTACCAACCTTACGTGTTCGCTCTGTATAGGAAAGGAGTGTTCCCTTCTTTGACTAGCGGCGTAACCGCAAGGTAAACACAACGAGTGCATGCGCCCCATTTTCCCTCAGTCATGTTTTCCCTGTTATAGTGTGCGGAGTGTAGCCTCGTGGTGAACGTGACAACATAATGGCACAACAACGCCAGTTCGACCCCGTTTTGCAGGGTAGAATACTCGGCCGCCTGGAGCAGCCCAGACACAGACTGAAGTTGCTGTATCTTTGAATGTGCCACAAAGTGTCATTTCCAGGCTTTGGAGACGATTTCAAGACACAGGAGATGTTAGTCGTAGACCAGTACCAGGTCGACCACGGGTAACCACTCCACAGCAGGACCGATATCTGGCCTTAACCGCCGGACGAAATGGGAGTGCAATTGCAAAAGACAATTGTCGGCGGAGCTTGCAGCCGTCTCAGGGCTTGCCGTTTCCAGGTAAACTGTGTACAGGAGGCTCAGAACAGAAGGGCTGTTTGCCCGACGTCCAGTGGTGTGCGTACCGCTCACTCCAGCACAGAGACGAGCCCGTTTACTGTGGAGCCGTCAACATCGAAACTGCAACATGAATGAATGGAGGCGTGTGCTCTTCACAGATGAATCCCGCTTCAGTTTACAAAACGATTCCCATCGCACATTAATCTGCAGAGAACCGGATTAATGTGGAACGGGACCAGTGTGGTGGTGGTGGCATCATGGTGTGGGGGCGGCATCATGTTTAATGGCCGTACGGACCTGCACATTTTTACGGGTGGTCCGAAGAACACAGTTAACGCTCGGAGATACAGGGATGAGGTACTGAGACCGCAGATTCGACTCTTCAGAGGTGCGGTTGGCCCCGACTTCCTCTTAATGGACGATAATGCCCGACCGCACCGCGCTGCTCTGGTGGATGAATTTCTGGCTGAGGAAGACATACATCGCATGGGCTGGCCAGCGAGGTCTGAGTATATGAATCCTATAGAACATGTCTAGGATGCATCGGGGAGGCGAATTGCATCCCGTCAGCCTCCACCAAGGACCCTCAAAGACCTTCGCATTGCCCTTTCGGAGCAATGAGATCGACTGCCACAAGAGCTGTTGGACCATCTAATAGAGAACATGCAACTTCGCTGCGAAGCATGTGTGGCCGTTAGGGGTAACCATACACCCTATTAACAACATATTTCGTTTTGGAAGACATTGCCAAGTTTTGTTGGTTGTTGTCAAAGGTATACCTTAACTATCAGAACCTTTCTGACACTGTTTTTCTGGGCAAGATGTGTTACATATGGTGTGTGAGCAGGCTTCCGTTTGTTCAGCAATCCGACTGACATTCCTATCATCAGCCGGTTGTACCAGGTCAAGGCAATTCCTCCTTTTATTCAATGCCCTTTTCTGACAACATAACAGTTTTGTTCAATACAGCAAGGTTGTTTTCTACTGAAATGAAATGAAATGAACAAATTATTTATTTATTTATTTATTTAATGAACAACACAGGCGTTTAGCCCCAATACATGTTCACAATAGAGTCCTACCTAAGCCACCCTACAACTATCAAATAAACAAATGAATAGCTAAATATAATAATAATAATAATAATAATAATAATAATAATAATAATAATAATAATAATAATAATATTATAATAATAATATTAATATTAATAAGACGGTTTTCGTGGCATTTGTGGTACATTTTTCTGTAAAAAATTATTTTAAATCCTTTAAATATTATAAAACATGAATACCGTCTAAAATGGGATTAAGTATCAAACTAATACCACAATTAGTATCTAATATACTTTGCATTATCTACAAAACACAACAGGAAATATAGATGCATTTTTGATAAGCACAGATTGAATACAGGTACAAGAGGAGGCCACGACGTTCGGATCACGAATTATCTACAAATCTTGTACATCTTTAGTAGCCCATTAGGACAACATAATGTACAAGTAGTAAGGCGTGCTACTTAGGCATTCTCGAGAAAACTGCAAAATAAGTTTTCGCGTCTAATATGTACCGGAACGTTGCGTTCAACAGCACAAGGTGGCGGTGATCGAGTGGTTAGTATTCAAGCTTCGTAATCGCGGGAACGTCAATAAAACTAAATATATGATAATAAATAAGCAGAGTGCAAAAAGTATTAATCATTCAAAGATATGCGTTAATAACACAGAAATGAGCGAGCTCGATCACTTGAAATATTTGGGTCTAATAATAAATATTTAAGCTGGGTACAGGATTGCCATAATCTCGAAATCCAAAACCAGGACAAAACTTACGGTCAGCTTTCCGCAGCTACCCTAGTGGAAGAAAGCAATTTGTTTCCGTTAACGGTTACCAAAGCACGCACTCAAAATAAAGAATCGTGTGAATCGATTCGTGGTATGAATGAGAAGTGGTTCAAATGAATAGTTGAATCTGGAGTCGCCCGAGTAAGAATCTACACAAGATCAGTAAGTGCGAGTTCTGTACTGGAATCCTCCTTGAAATCATATCTGGACCGATAAAATAATATGTTCTTATGAAGGAAAGCCTTTAGAATAATTATATCATTTATGTATATAAAAACAATGTAGGGCCCAAGATAGACCCTTGTGATACACCACAATTCACTTCTTTTCCTGTCGTTCATATGATTTGTTGTGAATCGTTGAATTTGGTGACTGTCTGTCGTTGTAGTCAACTCCGCACGAAGCTGGCAGCGACTATTACCGATCCGTCCCGAAGTTCGCGATCCGTGAGATGAGGGTAATGGTGAGGACGTACATTTATAACACTTATGACCTGGCCTTCACGCTGTTGTAAAAAAGGCATTTCCGGCCTAAGTCACCTACAGTTTCTATAACACAGATATGGAACATTAATTTTACATTTACTATTTCATAACCGACTATTCGTCATCGTTTCAGATGACTTAATCATGAGCATTAATAAATACAGCTGGTAATAAGTATGATTTCCTAATATTTTGTACGGCTACAATGTACTGCATTGTAAAAGAAGTAAAATATTGATGTAACTACATAATGTTTGACTGAGATGGACGAATCACCTGTTAGAGGGTACAGCAAAGTACAGGTAGAAGGGGATAACAGTAGATCGAAACAATGATGTATGAAAATAATGAGTACATACCTTATATTGGAAGATTTAGTAGACACATGATGCAAAACATATGCTTGGAATTTCACTTCAGTTTATAAATTATAATTGAGAAACACTATCTTCGATAAATTTGTGGACGCAAGGCGTCGTCTCAACTCAGTTAAAGTATTTTCAGGTCTGAAAAAACACGCTCACGTGGAACAGAACTACCAACAACACACAGTCGTCTTAACATCAGCTGGTACAGCCTTGGATAATACATTTCTTTTTTCTTGCCTCTACCTAAAGGGATCCGCTTTCCTTGCCAGCAATGGTTCATCAATATACTTATCATATTCTATTATCATGGCAGCCACCGGCGTAACGGGGTTTGTAAAATGTTTAACACTGGAGTCGAACTCTCCCCACAATAAATCTTCATCTGAGTCCTCTGCATGTTGTTGCTCCTCTGATTCTCTTACTACCTCATCGCAGGAAATTCTCACAGATGCAGCTTTTTGGATAAACGGTTGTTTCGCCTTATTAGGTTGAGCAAACTGGCTTCAGCTAAAATGGTTCGGTCTTGAATGTCTTTGAACCGTTTATCAATTTCGGTTTTAATTTTTGCAACCATTGATGATATTTGTTTTGGCTTCTTTCTTTCTTTCTTTCTTTCTTGCGAACCGGCCAAACTTCGGACCACGCCAATACCACTTCACTTCCTTCTAATCATCCCTTCTTCCTTCCTCTTTCTCCACAGTGCCTTCATTCCTTCAGAATGTTGCGCTCTTCTCTCTTCAGTCCATCAGAACTTTTATGTTGGATAGTCTTTTCCTGAATTGGTCTCTATCACGACATTCTTCATCTGCAATTCCTAACCTCTTGTGTTCTTCCTTCATCTGCTTGGCATATCTCCCCTGGCTCTTCAAGTAGTATATTTTATTAAAAATTTGTTTATTTAACCTTGTTGGAACCATTCTGACCATGTGTCCATAGAATCGCAGCCGTCTTTTCCTTACTGTTGTTTCCAGGTCTTCTGTTCTTTTGTATATCTCCTTATTTGAGCGTAATCTGTAGTTTCCCTCTACCACCCTTGGGCCGTAAATCCTCCTCAATATTCTCCTTTCAATCTTTAGTAGTTTTTCCAGGTTCGTTAGTGTTGCTGTTTCCACCCCATACAGAATCACTGGTTTTACCACAGCATCATAATGTCTTAGTTTCGCATTGATGGAAAGATTCTTTTTGTTGTAAATGGCTTTGGTGGCAATGTTTATCCTTTCCAACTTAAGTCTTCTATTTTCAATGGCCTATTTATCCATCCCGTTGCTGCTGATAATTTCTCCCAGGTATTTAAACTACTTTGTGACCTTCACTTCGACATATTTCGTCTTCATTGTTCTCTTCACATAATTCCTGTCCGTGCTCATCATCTCTGTTTTCGTGAAGGAGATTTTTAAACCTGTTTTCTCGGCTATCTCCTGTAGTTCATTTATCTGTGTTATTGCTTCCTGTTCTGTCTCAGCGAAGAGTGCCAAATCATCAGCAAAGGCCAAACACGTGGGTTTTACATGTTTATTTTTACTACCTATTATAGCACCTGAGTCATTATGTTTCCACAGTGTTTTCATGACCTTATCTAGAACCACGTTGAAGAGTGTTGGGGATAAGCTGTCACCCTGTCTCAGACCTGTTTTTATCTGGAAGGGTTTGCTGATCACTCCTCGAAATTTCACTTTGGATATGGTGTTTGTTAGTGTTAACCTAAGTAAGTTGAGTGTTTTTTGATCGATGCCATATTCTCTCAAAATTTCCATCAATTTGTCTCTATCTATTGAATCGTATGCTTTTTGAAAGTCAACGAAAGAGATGAAGATATTCTTTGGCCGCGCATTGTAATATTTGATTATCATTTTTAGACTCAAGATATGATCCTGAAAAGAGCGCCCTCTCCTGAAGCCACCCTGATACTCTCCCAACTTGTGGTCAATTTGCGGTGTCAGTCTGTTCAATAGGACTTTAGAAAAAATCTTATGCGTGACAGATAAAAGTGATATTCCTCGGTAGTTGTTTACGTCTGTTTTCGGTCCGTTTTTTGTAGCGGGTGTATTAATGCCACTAGCCAGTCTTCTGGTATTTTCTCATCTCTCCAAATATTCCGGAACAGTTCTGTCACTTCAGTGATAAAGGCGTCATTGGCTATCTTCCACAGTTCTGCTATTACTCCATCTTCACCAGACGCTTTGTTGTTCTTTAGGGAGTTTATTACTTCCCTTACTTCTTCCTCATCTGGTGGTTCAGAATCTGGGTTCTGGATTGTGTCCTTCTCAATCTCCAATTTTTCCCGTGGTGATTCACAGTTAAGGAGGTCTTCAAAGTACTTTGCAAGGATCTCACTGTTATCTTTATTGTTGAGGGCAAGAGTTCTGTCCGTTTTCTTGAAATGCAGGCTCGGTGCTATATAGCCTTTGATTCTATTTTGGCTTATTATTTACATTTTCAAATTTCTCAAAGTATTTATTTAAGCACTGAGTAAATAAAATCAGTTTGGAAACATTCACTTGTTTCTCAAAGCTTACATCCTCGGTGAACTGTAAAAACGTGTTGAGAATTTTGCACATTTCATCCAATATATCAAAATCTTCACTGGAGAGAATGATCCCGGGATTCACTAGCGCCAAAGTTGACACAGCAGCTTCTCTATTTTTCACCACACTTTGAAATATAGCATAAGTAGAATTCCATCTGGTAGGCACCTCTTGCTTAAGATTTTGCTCTGGAATTCCCATTTGTTTCTAGATCCCTTTTAATTTAGAAAGAGCACGTGGACTCCGTTTAAAAAGTTCTACCACATTTTTCACTTTGTTTTTGAGCTCTTTAATTTCCCTTATAGCGTCCTGAACTATAAGATTTAAAGTGTTTGCAGAACACGGAATGTGTTGATATCCTAGAATTCTTACTGCTGCAATCATATTTGGTGCACTGTCAGACACAACAGCAACAATTTTACTGTCAATTTCCCATTCCTGGCATACCCGCTTTATTTAATTGGGAACGTTTTCTGCACTGTGGCTTTCGTTGTACACGAAACAGTCCAGTAAGGCACTACATAATTTGGAGTTTCCATCCAAATAATGAACAGTGAAGGCAACATAACTTTCAGACGCTCCTGAGGTCCAACTGTCTGTGGTCACGCGGCATGCTATAGTCTGGGATAACCTGGCCTTTATTTTGTCTTTAACATTACTATCTGTCGAAACGAGAAATGCATTCGATAAAGTTTTTCGAGAAGGCAATATATAATTTGGATTTAAATTATGCAGCAATTTCCTAAACTCCGGCTGTTCAACTATTCTGAATGAATGATATTGTTTCACAATAACTTTTAACACAATATTGTCCAACATTTTGCTTTTCGACACTGGAAGAGGTCTGGAAACAAAGTCGCTCATTTAGCTCTGTCCGATTTTTTGCCCTTTGGCTGGTGACTGCGATGATTCTCCGGTAGATGTTGAGTAGATGTTGCTTTATTTTTGTTGTGCGTTTAGTTATCTGCTTAATTACCTTCTTTCTTTGTAATCTTTGTATACAATGCTTGTGAACGCTCTACTTTATAAGGAAAATTTATTAAATAGCATGGGTGGGGTGACCTTTTCGGGGGGACCTCACGGCTCTAGCCTCTTGTCCCGGCGAGGCTGAGCCAGTGCTAACTCCCCATTACACGCGGCAGGCCAATCGGCTATATAAGGCGAAGGGCGAGTTGGCACTGGAACAGTCGTCAAGCGGGGACAGCCGGGCTGAGTAGCTCAGACGGTTAAGGCGCTGGCCTTCTGGGCCCAACTTGGCAGGTTCGATCCTGGCTCAGTCTGGTGGTATTTGAAGGTGCTCAAATACGTCTGCCTCGTGTCGGTAGATTTACTGGCACGTAAAAGAACTCCTGCGGGACTAAATTCCGGCACCTCGGCGTCTCCGAAAACCGTAAAAGAGTAGTTAGTGGGACGTAAAGCAAATAACATTATTATTACAAGCGGGGACAGGAGGCAGTGCCAACTAAGTAGTGTCAACTGGTGTGATCCTCGGGTGAGGTGAGGTGCTCGCCGTGTTCCTACGACTGACCCACTACAACCTTCAGTCCTGCCCCCAGACCCAAGCCCACTCACTACACTTCAGTGGCTATCTCTCCTGCTCACCCTGTCCCATATCCGGACACCGCTCGCGGCCAATATGCCCAACGCATTATGGAGAGAGGGGTGTACCTACCACGGCCGCGGGACGCTCCGCCCGTGTTCCGTGCCACTCACCCATCACCACTTATGGACCAGGTGATAGAAGACCTCAAGACTCATCGGATTCTGGAACCGGGCGAGCCGACTTCAGCTTTCCCCCTCTTCCTGGTTCCTAAGGAATCGGGGGCCGCCCGAATAATATATGATCTCTCGCAGTGGACCAGCTACATCAACTACATCAGTGGCATCCGGCAACAGTCTGGCTGCAATCAGGCGAGGTAATGACAGTTCCAACGGTAGACAACCACACATCAACGCGTGGTGGCCCTTGCCATGCGTTCTGATGTAACCCAGTCATTCTCCAATCAACGTGGAGACCGCGGGTGGATACATTATGTTGTATGTTTACATAATTTTCTGTTCCCTCGATGAGGGTAGAAATACTGGAATATACTTTGATAATAATAATAATAATAATAATAATAATAATAATAATAATAATAATAATAATAATAATAATAATAATAATAATAATAATAATAATAATCGTATGGCCTCAGCTACCGTGTGCAGACATTTCAATTTGACGCCATCTGGCTGCCTGCTCGTCAATTATTTCGACGTTCCGTTTTACTCTAGGTCCACTAGATGGCAGACAGAGTAAACCGGATCTCTCTTGGGCGTCTATGGCTGAGATTTAATTAATTTTGTCGGGTAAATACCAAATGTATCACCAGAGATCTTTTACATGCCGACATCGTACGACATGGAGTGTCGAATGGACTTTTTTCCGCCCTTCAAAAATCCGACTACCTCTGCCGGGTTTGAACCCGCTATCTTGGGATTCGGAGGCCGACACTCTACCACGGATCCACAGAGGCAGCTTATACTTTGATGATGTAACATTATGGCACGTGTCGATGATTTCATCCCATCCCTCAGTTTTAGATCTTTTTACTATCCGTGTGCTCACGAAACTGCAAAAAACGTGAACTACTCATTTATAATTATTTTGTATATCCTAATCATTTATAATTTTTATTAAAATCCAGTATTACGAATTACTTTGTTTGACAAAATACAATAATTGAATTTCAATTGGAGATTCCGTATATTTTGTATTTACACAGAGTAGTGACTACTGAAGAAATATTTCACGCATCTATGGATCTTTGAAATCGTCCTCCGTTCGGCTTGAACGAGTCGCGAAAGAACTGGAAAAGAATCGTGAACGAATCGTTCGAATCGATTCGTAATGTATGAATGAATCGTTCGAATCGAATCGAATCGTAATGTATGAATGAATCGTTCGAATCGATTCGTAATGTACAAATGAATCGTTCGAATAGATTATTGAAAAGGAATCGTAATGCCCAACTCTACAACAAGCGAATCAAAGAGGATAATACTCTTCATTGCCAGAGATAACTGACCGCCCACTGTATCGACAACTCGCAATCTCGCAAATCAAAGAGGATGTACTGTATACCATCAGAGATGACTGAATGACCAAGACCAACTACAACCTATCAGACCTTAATGCAGAATCCAACATGGCGGAAACATTGGCTTCATTGTCTGCTGAGAGAAGCAGCTGGGCATTAATTCCTAACTAATATAATTAACGCCGATAACGTTCATAATAATCGTAAAGAAGAATTAGTACGTGAAATATCAATCATATTTCCATAGTTAGAAAACACGAAATGGTTTAAAATAATATACCAAATCGAAACAAGTATTCAACCAACTTACATAACCCTACAATGACAAAATTTAACTACCGTAATTAATATTTGTTGGTAAAACAATCACGCACAACACATTACAAAAACACACACAATATCCATAAGAGTGAAATGACACACTAAATAAGATATTTAGCAACCAGGCCAACTTTAAATATCACATTACTCAGTAACATAACCCTGCAACACTTGAAATTGACAACATTTAATAAATTATTGTTGGTAAAACACAACAGTGCACACGCAACACATTACAAGAAAACACTCATAGCACTGAAATAGCGTACCGTACTCAGAAAATAAGAAATTCAGCAACCAAGTCTACTTTAAATACGCACATGACTCACTAACATAACCCTACAGCCAGTACACTTGAAAATGACAGAATTAAAGCAACATTTGTGGGTAAATCACATCAATACACAACACGTACGTAAGTGCTCAGCCTAGAGGCTGGTTTGATCCTCAACAGTTCCACCATCATCTATCAGAGGTGGCCTAGGTGTCAATGAAGAGGCATATTAGGGAAATGAGAAGTGAAGTAGTTCCCCGCGGCTTTCCTCGCTGAGCCAGAAGTTGCTATTATATATCAGTCTGCCAAGCCCACTAAAATGAACGCACCGACTGACTCTATGAGCAATATTTTCACACCGTCCATCACAGAGACTGGCTGCATAAGGAGTGGCATTAATAGATCACTCATACGTCGGTCACTTTCATGTTAATACCAATATTGTTGGTCCGTTGTTGGACATTATAAATTTTGCAGCTAACTCATTCCTGGTTGCCAACGTTTCGCCCCAGTGTGCTTAGTTGGGCTCACCAGTCAATAAATAGCACACCTATCAAGACACATGGCTAGTGCATACCGTGGAGGTCACTGCGTACGCTTCTGTAGCCACCGGCAGTGCCAATGCACTATAAGAGACTTTGTCTCATTTTCAAACATTGATGTCTGCCAGACCATCATGTTCCCTATGGGAATCAACATCTATATCACTGTCATATTGTCAAAGCCAAGGATGAGACTGAGACAGGTTAATGAAAGTAACAAAATTGCTCTAGCCCATACCAGAAGACATTTTGCACTGAGAACACTAGGTATTGCCTGCAAAGGCATATTACATTAAAAATACAAATTACCCAGGACAGTGAAATAACATGCTCTACAAATACACATTCACCAGCTACATTGTACTTTAAATATGCAATAAAAAGTGTATCTATAAGAACATCAGGTTATTTTCAATGACACTAATCGAGATTAGAGACAAAGTTAACTGACACATTTTAAAAAGCTTTTCAATCTGTCGAGCACACAAGTTAAATATAGGCTAAATATTACACTATAAGATACCTGTAAAAAACAAACTATTAAACAAAAAATGACATCCTTCATTATTAAAAGAACATCAGATTCTATCAAGTCACATTCAATATTTTTAAATATTTGTTTACTTTGTCCAAACACCTATGAATTTTGAAATTTGGAACTTACGCTAATAAAGTCGTGCCTTCTCCATCTCCACCATACATTGTGAGGCGTTTGCAAAACTGTTACTCCTTCAATGGCTCGAATCCCAACAGCTACAAGTCCTCTGTCCTTTATTATATCACTGCCCCAATCTGGTCAGGTCAATGACATGCTGCACTCCTCCTTTAGGTGCTTTACCTCTAGTGTGTTCATAGTAATACTATTCATTGTAGTTGCTATCATTATTATTTCTCATATTATAATTATATTTTTAAACTACGCAAGGGTTCTTAATGAGCATTTAATGGTCTGCCTATTATACCAGAACATTTTTAATTAGAGAGTCCTTGTAAGATGTTATTTTAGTGATAAATGATAATCAATTCAAGTATCGTCTCGAGTGGCGAGGACGGTACGTAAGTTCACAGGACCTACTCTAGATAAGAATATCCTAATCCACATTCCAGACGTTTAAGTCAGAGATTACCTCCTGTGGGATTCATTAAGCGCTAATGTAACAAGTGTGAACGAGTCAATACTGGAATATAGGGCTTCATTCTTAACAAA
Source organism: Anabrus simplex (assembly GCF_040414725.1). Classification (NCBI taxonomy): domain Eukaryota; kingdom Metazoa; phylum Arthropoda; class Insecta; order Orthoptera; family Tettigoniidae; genus Anabrus; species Anabrus simplex. The sequence continues at coordinate 258,764,578 of NC_090270.1, read as the reverse complement.
TTAAACTGACACGTTATCTTCTGAAGAGTATCATTTACTGCTAAGTTTCAACACTTTGCGTCGCCTAGATTTTTGACTTGGTTCTGCATTTGCAGTATCACAGGTACTTCTCTTAAAGTTTTTAGATTGAAGCTTCTTTGCCAGTTCTTTTGAGACGCTTCTTTCCTCAAGGGCTTTACCATAATTATTGATGAAAACATTTGCTATCACATGAATGCACTTCGTAATCATTGTTTTCAACTTCATACCACACTGACACTCATCATCAAGGTAGCACACACTACTCTCAATTAACTGAAATCCTAACACTACCAGTGCCTCTCTTTGATTGTGTAACTTAAGAAATTCTGGTTCGTAACTGTCACTAATTAATGCCTGGAAAAGTCTGAAAATGTTACAACACAAGGACATGACTATAGGCGATGGACACCTCAAACAACCTCTGTTCACTACATTGAAATACATCATCATTTCCCGTTCACTATCCACAAGTAATTTATTTTTACCCTGCAACATTTTAATGTAGTCATCACACTTTTTACACAATATTTCAATCACTTGCTTTCAAGGGGAACCGTGATGTGAACTACTTCTTCTAATGCAGACTCTAATACATCTAAATTATCAATAATTCCATCATGGCTATTGTTACGGACATTACGGGCAAAGTCTTTCAAAGAAAATTCACCAAGTTTTGCAGACATCGTCTTCAGTACTCCTAACACTTTGAGCTTTCTTTCAGACTCAAGAATTTGTTCCACAGAAACATTTTAAAAGCAACCACTCAATCTTCTGTAAGCACCAATTCTTCCCTCTAATCTGTCTGTCTGCAATTTGGCAGTAAGCACATAAGATCAGTGGTACTTCCTGAGAATATATTCACACAGTTCTACCACTCCGGTAAGAATGTGTGTCAAAGCAGTATACGTTTCACTTGTTAATCTTCCTTCTGTTTGTGACATGTGCCATATGTCTATGTATGTTTTTAAACATGTAAGAAATAAAAGTTTCTAGTCATCTGGCCCAATAATTGGACTAGCCTCTTCATTCCTGGTATATTTACATTTCATGGGATACTGTACATTACAGACTGCCCACCACTTTTGAATTAATTTTAGAGACTGGATTGTGCCATCAGAAACATGCACACCTTGACTTTTAAGCAATTCCAAAGCAGCAATATTCTTAGGATCAAAGATTTTTACTGCTAGCGATACATTTTTTCTCTCTTATTGGTGTTGGATACAGAGCCTTTCTGGATAAATTTGGAGCCATTTTAACAACAATCTCTTCTCTGAGTGAAACAACTCTCTGAGGTCTGAAAAATTTGGCCTCAGTAGTTGTAAATTTACAGACTGACTTTGTACCAACATCAACGTTCACCATTTCACTTAAATCAACGTTTGGTATAATGAAGGTTTCATCTGATCTGTTCAACGAATTATATCTAATGCACTTGAGAATATGTACACTGTCAAAAAGAAGAAACAGGGACTTACGTGGATCTCCTGGATTTTGAATACAGGGTTTCAGGTTATTACTACCACATAAATCTCAAACATTTTCCTGTTAGTGCGATGGTTATCAGCAATCAAGCAGACAACATCAAAACCTAATTCAACCGTGACTTCTAAAACCTTACGTGTTAGATAATGCAGTGTTTCAGAGTTCATATTCTTCACCGGAAAAAGACCAATTACATCTTTATTACCAGAATGCAATGATGTAACCATAAATACTTGCATGCTAGATGCTGCATCATACTCTGAAATATTTTCAGTCATTCCTACTAATTTACCAGCTTTATATGAGATTTTTGAGTTTACATGAACCTCGTCAAGCGTTACTGACACAACCTTTTCATTATCTTTCAAAAGTTTCCTTTTTTATCTCAAAGAAGCTACCTGTGCAGGATCTATACCTGGACTGATGGGGCCTATTTTCGATAAAATCTGTCTTAAATATACATGATGAGGCAATGTCATTACATTTGTTTTAAGCAAATAATTTTATGCACCAGGGTAGGAATAAGAGAAAGTCGCAGCCCGTATCAGTACTTCTGGGGAATATCGTATTTGATTGATTATAGAGAGCTCTAATTGTTCCAAGACAAATTGTATTTTACTAATTCTCTCTTTACTAAACTCACAGTCGAACTCAAGTGCATGTTTCACAAGCTTCATCAGAAAAGAAAGGTTATCAGTGAAACCAATATTATCATCAGAATAACTTGTGAGATGACTTACCAAAGTGTCATACTTTGTCCATCTGTCACACTTCAGGTCTTCACAACCGTCAAATTCCAATATAAACCTAAAGTGCTCTGTAGGCAAACACTCATTTTTGTAAAACACTTGAACTGTAAAAGAACTGGAAACCTTAAAATTCACTGAAATGAATGTAACTTTAGTAAATGACTCATCATCCACCTTCATAAACAACACGTAATCTTCCTTCACTATTGCAGTGAATGGTTTAACACCTATTTTTCACGACTTAACAGATGGATGTGGTAAAATCAGTAAATTTGACATTTTCCCACATCTTATTGAAATTCTCTTCATCTCTCCTAATAAGCTCTTGAACCCTGTCTTCGGGATTTGTCCTTTGTTTTGAAGCACTAACAGTGTGATAAGAGAGCTGATTAGGAAATATAGTGGGGTATGCATCAGGAGTCAGTTTTGAGATTTTTCTGGGCACTCTAAAGGAATCACCGTTGAGCACAGGAAAAACATCTTCACTTATAATAAACTTAGGGTCCAAATGTTTAATGCATACCGAAGTATTATCAGTAACCTCAAAATGGTCACGATGAATATGCCTAACCCATTTGTCTCGTAAAACTTTGTCCTTAGGAAACCTAAAAGTTGTAGTATTGGAAGATCCGTAATTTGATCGACAACCAGGCACAGAATATTTACGACCCATTGTAATTATTTAATACATTTATGCACTCCACTAGACCAAACTCACCGAAGCAGCAGCAAATAATGTACGGCACTAATAACCTCTAAAATACTAACACTAATTCCACACCACCAGACCAAACTCACTGAATCACCAACACATTACAAACGGCTCTAATAACTTCTGAATACAACTAAAAACATCACTAGCACTTTAAAAATAACTAGATAACAAATAAAAGGACACTGAAACATTACTTAACACACAAACATATTCGGTGGATAATTAACTTGCGAATTCCAGTAGCAAGATAACCTGAACGAACTAGACACCAAACTGAATGTAAACATGGCCTTACATGTCGGATACGCGTACCCCAATACGGCGGCCATTTTGTAACGTATCGATATGTGCCAACGAGCTAGAATAACATAGAGGGGCTGTATACCTGACATCAGCGCTCCCTGCTTGATGCAAGTTGATAAGTGGCACCTATGTTAACGGTTGTCAAAACAAAGCGAATTGGCGCGAGAGCATATGTTGAGGTGACAGGGAGATCGTGCATGCCAATTTAATTCCCTAAGTCTTAAGAAGTGAAAACATAGATTCTCGCTTTCAAGAATGCCAGCCGTAAGCTCAGCGTATGGTTGTACTAATCGGAGTAATAAAACCAAGGATATATCGTACTTTAAGTATTACTGAATTATAGCTGAGATTCCTTTTTGTAATTTCTGTTTGTAATTAAATCCAGTTTATTGTTTACTTAGGGAAAGTACGGATAGCCACGGTAATTATTTGTCGAATTTTGTTTCAGATTTCGTTTAAAGAACAAGGAATTAACCGAACAATGCGTTGTGAGGGCGAAAAGAGATAAATGGTATCCCACTCAATTCAGTTGCTTATGCTCTGTACATTTCCAGCCCTATTTCATTTTCATTCACATTTAAAAATAAAGGAAATGGAGCGCCCAACACCAAGAAAACGTAACCACAAAAAACCACTTATTTCGTTCAAACGTACACCAAGTATGATAAATACAGCCTTATACTGCTATTTTTGAAATGTATACAGCCTTTATTGTAGATGTCTGTTGCCTTGGTTTTTAAAACTGTGCCTCACTTCATAACGGACAACTTTCAAGCTTACCTTTCAGCTAGTAATCCCAGTATGATATGGTCATGGGAGAAACATGATATCCCCCCTATATTATAAGAAATAATTACTCTAAACGATTATTGTGGTAAAGTATTCATGGGCCGCTTCTGTGATGCACTGGTTAGCGTGAGCAGCTGCCACTCCTGGAAGACCGGGTTCGATTCCCACCTCCGCCACGAAATTTGAAAAGGGGCACTAGGGCTGTAACGGGATTCTATCAGCCTGGGGAGGTCAACTGAGTAGAAGTGGGTGCGACTCCCACCTCAGCCATCCTCGAAGAGATTTTCCGTGGTTTCCCACTTCTCCTCCAGGCAAATGCCGGGATGGTACCTAACTTAAGGCCACGGCCGCTTCCTTCTCCCCCCCACAAGGCCCCTGTTCAGCATAGCAGGTGCAGCCCTTCCTTACAGTTGTATCCCCCGACCCAATGCCTCACGCTCCAGAACACTGTCCTTGAGGTGGTAGAGGTGGGATCTGTCGCTGATTCCGTGGGGAAAACCAACCCGGGAGGGTAAACAAATTAAGAAAGGAACATAGTACTCATGAGGATGCAATAATTTTAAAAATAGGAACAGAATGAGGTTGTAACCTATTGTAGGTCCCTATGATTGTAAGGTTTCCTGTCATAAATATTTATGTCCATCGCTTTTATTCTAATTTACGCTTAACCACAACAGCCAAGTAGGGTAACGCTCTTGTTCCGATTTTGAGGCCTATTCGTATGTCACTGTGCGATAATTTCGAACTACCCTACAACCAACTGATCGTGATGTTGGCCTCGTGCCACAATATGATGAAGTGGCGATATTCGCTTTCATGTTTCAAGCTTTCGGCAACGGTCTTTAATTCTCCCCCAGCGATTCTAAAATGCGCATTTTCTACACTTTTCGTCATTTAAAGGCCATGCCCCCTTGCTTGTGTGACCACAGGAAACATGGCGGAAGCCGAAAAGATGGTAGACCTGAAAGTAGTAATATCACTGAACATAACAAAAAAGTCATAAACAATACTACTAGTAGGATTGACATAATATATTATTCCTTTATTGACCAACTACCGCATAGTACACAAAGACAGAAAGCACAAAGTCATCGAACACAAAGAACTGGTAGCTCGCCATGGATATCTTCTGAACTTCTCAGCCTTATTAAGCGACGTGACATTTTACATGCGAAACTTAAAAATCCCACCCTAAAGAATAACATCAATCCCAGTCAGGAATATCGCAAATGTAGATACAATGTAACCAATTTAAAATGGATCATACAAACAAATAATATTCTGGAAAATTTAGAATTAATAACAAGAACGCAAAGGAAACGTGGAAAATCATCATTGAAATCTTACATAACAGAAAAACAACAAAAGGCGATAATTGTACATCTCTAGAAATAGATAACAAGATAATAACAGACAGTCAGGAAATATGTGAACAATTACTTTTATATTTTTTAAATATTGCTAAAACCCTGGCTTCAGCAATCCCTCCCCAGAGCACTGAAACACTTGGGGTTCCTAGTTATATGAACTCATTTTACCTATATCCAACTGAAGAAAAAGGAGTAAGATCTATAATATCAAATCTAAAAAACAAGAGTAGCTGTGGGCAGGATGGTATAACTGCCAACTTTCTAACAGAATTCCAGGATTCTATAAGCGGGATGCTAACGGAGATCATTAACGAATCGTTGGCATCCGGTACATTACATAATGAGCTAAAATTAGCTAAAGTAGTTCATGTCTTAAAGGGTGGGGATGGGAGGAATCCTAGTAACTATACGCCTATCTGTATTCTCTCCATAATCTCCAAAATATTAGAAGCTATTGTTAAAAATAGACTTCCCGCTTTTTAAACAAAATAATTTATTTTACAATGCACAATGTGGCTTTCGTGAGAACTCTAACGCTGAAATAGCAACCGTAGATCTCTTAAATCTGCTGCAAGAGTCAATAGATTTTAATAATTTTTCTGGTGGGTTGTTTATAGATCTAAAGAATGCATTTGATTCAGTGGACCATGAAAGACTGTTAGCTAAATTAGAGAGAGCAGGAGTTCGTGGTGTTGCTATGAAGTGGTTTGATAATTATCTGTCTGATACAAAACAGTATGTAGTGCTGAATAACTGTAGGAGCTCAGCAATTAGGGTAACCCATGGCGTTCCACAGGGGTCGGTATTAGGGTCGATACTCTTTCCAGTTTACATCAACGACATTACAACTTGCCGTGTGAAAGGACGTATCACACTATATGCCGACGACACAAACATGTTCTATACTGGTTGCAATATAGACTCCATTGTTAAAGATATGCAGGAAGACCTCAATACCCTGTGCTTTTGGTTTCAAGCAAATAAATTAACAATTAATGTGCAAAAGACTAGACAAAACAAGGTCAGAATGAAATCCCACACAGTCAAATATATATGCAGAATACTGAAATAAGACTAGTTAGTACTGTCAAATATTTTGGGTTGATGATTGATAGGAACTTGAACTGGACAGACCATGTTGAATACATTACTAAAAAGATCACACCTGTTGTAAGAATTTTAAAGAAACTTTATCTTATCCCACAACATCTTCTAAAACAGATTTACTACGCTTAAGTTCATAGTCACCTACCGTATTTGAATGTAATCTGGATGCGCTGTAAGAAATCTGACTTGAATGAGCTAATGGTAGTACGACATAGAGTTGTTAAAATATACTTAATTTTCCCTACTTAATACCAATAAAATATCTATACCTAAGTGCTAAAATACCACCCCTAAGCATGAGTACATAATTCAATACAGCTGTACTCATGTATAAAATAAAACATAAATTTATACACCACAACACTACATATACTCTGAATACTGACAACCATCCATATAGTACTAGGCACGCAAATGGCTTTGCTTTATACAATGTTCGTTCTTATAAATATGGTATAAGCAGCTTGAAGTTCTCTGCGATCCAATTATTTAATAACATCCCTGTAGACGTAAAAACAGGACCAACTTTGGCAAAATTCAAACAAAGAGTCAAGCATTATTTTTGGGAAAGTTACAGTGCTGTTTAAATCAAAATATCAGTTGTCATTTAAGTCATTCTCCCAAACAATCTTGCAAAATGTCTGGAACTATTCTTGTACCTCTGCAACTTTTATGTTATGTAAGTGTAAATACTCTGTAATCAGTTTTTGTACCTCTGCAACTCTGTGTTATGTGTATTACTGTATATACCTCTGCAACTCTGTGTTATGTATATTACTGTACATACTCTTAATCAATTCTTGTACGTCTGCAACTTTTATGTTCTGTAATTGTAAATAATCTGAAATCTATTCTTGTACTTCTGCAACTCTTATGTTATGTAAATGAAAATCCTCTGTAATCTATTCTTGTACCTTTGCAACTTTCATGTTATGTAAATGTAATACTCAGAAATAATTCTCTGTAATCCTGATATTGATGATGTACATATTTTATATATTGCACGGTACGTGTTTATATGCTCAACCGTATACTATAATCTTATATGGACAAACTATAATTTTAATATGTAACTGCCCGTCAGTATGTAATGTCCTGTACAATTCCTGTGTATGAGCCTGCAGGCTCGTTGGAATTAACTAAAATAAATGAATGAATGAACGAATGAATGAACATGCTACTAACCAATGCACTGAACATTTTACAAAATGCGTTTATTGCAAGTGGGAACATTTAACCGGCTCTCCCGAATGCCCGGAGCACAGGTATCAATTCCAAGTGAAAAAAGTAATTAGTACTGGATACATATCTTTCGAGGAAGCGAAATGTAAAGTAGCACTCCCCGCATATTATCCTCAACAAAACCCACAACATTTCCCCCCATTATCCCAAGAACCTCCCCCTTCTCCTCCTGAAAATCCCAGGTGGAGAGAATTCTCCCAAGTCATCATGCAATCCCCTAAGCCTTCTCCTACCCCCGGTTACGATAGAGCGGGTTATATGACCTTACTTCGAAATGAAAACATTCCTCTAGAACGACCCTTTTATCTGCCAACTACTGTATCTGCTTCTCCGACAGTTCAAACTTCTACATCTACTACGCCAAATGTGTGTAATATGGATATGTCGGCAAATCAGGAACACCCGCTACCAAGTAAGAAATCAAGAAGAAATCCATAACATTTTATTGTTAATACAAACACTCGGCAATGAGCCACACCTTACTCACGTTATTTATCGTTTACGAGACCGTATTGCTGATATCCTTGACTTTAATGATAAACATTCTACAATGGAATGCTAGGAGTGTAATTCCAAAAAAATATGAATTACAATTACTTCTCCAGGAAACTTTTGCTGATATTCTTATAATTCAAGAAACATGGTTTACTGCTCAATCCACATTTTCTCTTCCGGGATACAATGTTGAAGGCCATGATGGCCCTGGCTGTGCTGGTGTAGCGATATGTATACACAACTCATGTTCATATCTACCCTCTCCTATCCTTAGTCAGATCCCCCAAATTACGTTGTTGGCATTTCACATAATAATTTACATTTAATTAACATATACTGTCCCCCAGATATATATTTCGACAATGCAATGGTCCCATTGTTTCGCAATTTGATTCCTTATCACATGTTATTTTGTTTGGTGACTTTAATTGCTACCATACGGCAAGGGGAAGTATAAATGATACCCCGAAAGTTTCACATCTTTTAGCCTAAAATCATCATAATTTTAGATCCTCAATGGCGGCTTCCCCAGTAGACTTTCCCCTCCTGGATCTCCTCCCAGTGCTGTGGATTTAACTTTGTGTCGTGCGTACATAGCCCCAGTGATTACTTGGAATTTCTTATCAGACACGTATTCCAGTGACCACAACCCAATTGTCATTACTTACTGTATAGGTAGACCATGTACTTCGATGCGGATAGCTAAACAAGCTAGTAACATACGAACCTTTAGAAACTTCGATAACGATACTTACGTTTCATACCTAAATAATCATTTTAATAGTCTACACGGACGTCCTATAACATTTTCATTGCTCCTTACAATACTTCGTAATTATATTACTAATTTCCATCCATATAAACCAATAATCTTGTCTTCTCCCCGGCCTTTTCAAATTATACATTAGTGGGACAAATAGTGTCATGAACTGATTATACAACGTAAAATTTTATTTAAAACTTATCGTCAGTCATTAACGCAAGCCAACTATTTGAACATAAAACGTCATATCGCTCGAACTAAAATTATCTTCAGTAATAAAAGGAGAGCTGCTTGGAGAGCATTCATATCGTCCTTAACTACTCATGTCCCAGCGTCCCATTTGTGGAATGCAGTACGAATTATTATAAGTGCCTCACATACTCAAATACAACAACCTATATCTCGAGATATATTCTCTGCCTTTCTTACTCCCCATACTCCTGATTATACAGTCCCACAACCCCTGTCTCCCTCCCTCATGCGTCACGCACATTTTACTACCTTAATACAACCTATACAATTAATTGTACTCTGAGCCGTATTGTTTACTGCTAATAGATCCTCCCTTGGTCCGGATTACGTAACGTACACAATGCTCCGGTTACTCCCACCTCAAGCCCAACTTGTACTCCTTAACTATTATAACGATATTTTTCAAACCGCGTACATCCCCTCTCAGTGGAATGTTTTTCATTTTAAACCTATATTGAAACCATTTAAAACTTCCAACTACCCCGAGAATTACCGTGGAATAGTACTGAGTTCTTGCTTACGTAAAACCTTTTGTAAGATTTTATTACGACGACTAGTATGGTCTTTAGGCTATTATAATTGCTTCCCCAAATTTCAATACGCCTTCTTCAAAGGTCGTAGTACCCAAGATCCAATCAATATTCTACTCATTGATATTCTATTAGCCCGTTGGAGAAAACACACAAATATTGATATATTTCTAGATATAAAGGGCGTCTATGATTCGGTTCCCTTACACCTCCTATGGGACAAGTTGGCTTCAAAGGGAATACCTTTTAATTTTCAAACTATGCTGCATCAATTGTTTTCTTATCGTTCATTAAAGATTAAATCGGCACATCACCTTCTCCTGGGTCGACAGAGTTCGCATGGATTACCTCAAGGAGCGATACTAAGTGGCATATTATTTGCCCTCTATATGGGTGATTTAGAACAGATTATAACACCATATGCCCGAGTTCTAGCATTTGCGGATGATTTCGTCACTTACACCTCGCACACTAGCATCGACGAATACCGACAATCTATAGCAACCGTTGTGAGTAAAATATTAACATGGTTCAACACACACGGCTTACAACTTTTTATTCCAAAGTGCGCTGCAATGGTTTTTACACAAAAACGCTCGTTTGATCATACATCTATTACTTTCGATGGATTCAGCATTCCTTTCACTACTGAACATACCTATTTGGGAATCCTTATAGATCGTAACCTTACATGGAAACAACATATTCAGACATTACGACACAAAGCAGATGGCTATCTTAAAATTCTAAAAACAGTCACGAGACTTCAATGGGGAGCAGAACCCTCAATAGCGTTATCGCACTATCGAGCGACTATCCGCTCATATATGGACTACAGTACCAATTTCATAGATATAGCGTCTGAAGCCACTTTATCTCAACTCAATATAATTCAAACTTTACGAATCTGTATCGGCGCTCTCGAAACTTCCCCAACCAATGCCCTACTCGTAGAAACAAGTGAATGTCCCCTTTTTATTAGACGCCAAATGCTTGCGAAAAACTTTCTCAAACAACTTGTTTTATCCCGCTCCACACTTATACCAAAGCTACAACCTCTCCACGAATATTATAGCCAACGCCCTCAAAAATATGGTCGAACCCCCGCAGTATATCAGGCTTACGTTGAGATGAGTTCGCTTCGCAATTCATTATTACGCTCCCCTCAGTTATCCATGCATTGCTTTTCTTATGATAACTTAAATTTTTCTCCGCATATTATTATTACCTCCCCATAGTTTTCCCCAGATCAATCAACACAGATCCCATTTTTCACTTTAGCGAATAAGAAGCCAAAAATCTCGTCAACTGCACGTGATGTCAACATCTATACTGACGGATCGAATTCTCATCGCAGTGTAGGCACGGCCTTTTTCGTTCCCAATACGCTTACAACCGAGCAATTTCATCTACCGAACAGTTTATCAGTCTTTACAGCAGTAATCTTTGCGATTAAGTAAGCGCTATTATATGTCCAACAACATTCCTTAAAAAAGGTAAACATTTTCACCGATTCCCAAAGCGTTTTACAAGCTCTCAGTTCTAACATACAGTCGTATAATGGGTATTTATATAATGTGAAATGCCTTCTTTATCAACTTGAAAGTTCGGGTGTCTATCTAACCTTAAAATGGATGAAAGGACATTCCGGAAATCCAGGAAACGGCAACGCTGATCTTGCTGATAAAGAAGCTAGTAGTTCCCCCTTGGAGCCGCTTCCAGTAGTTACCCCTCTTCCAGATTATTATCCTTCTATTAAAGATGCCGCTTTACAATCTTGGCAGGAAATGTGGCAACGCACTGCACGAACGAAAGGTAAATTTTTTTTTATCAGTTACAGCCATATATTCCGCAGAAACATTGGTATCTACACGGCGACATATTATAAACATTATTCGTTTACGGTTCAATCATGCTCTCACCCCTTTATATAAATATCGTTTTAATATCACTAATCTCCCTCAATGTATATGTGGAAATCCAGAAGGTGATGGTAATCATTTGATTTTCCAATGTCCTGCGTGTTCTTCATCGAGACGTATATTTCTCCAACAATTAGTACAGTTAAACATCCCTTTGTCAACATGTGTTTCTTGTTTATTATTCCAACCTTCTCTAATATCTTTAACTTATAAACCAGTTTCTTGATAACTCTATATTACAGTACTTTTGTAAACAATGATTTTCCTTTGTTTCACAAAGTTCTCGCACTCCTACGTTCCTATGTCATATGAATTCAACAGCTGTTCGATTTGGTACGTAGCTTTCGGTCAATAACGTGTGTATAGCAAAGTGTTTTCTGTGCATAAGTGCTTCGTTTATTTTGTGTGTGCTTAATGCCGAGCCTTCTTATAACAAACAATAACGTTATACTCCTGATTTGTGACTGAGTAACATTTAAAAAAACCCAACCCCCTATCACGGAGAAGAAGGAGAATAATAATAATAATAATAATAATAATAATAATAATAATAATAATAATAATAATAATAATAATAATAATAATAACAATAACAGTAATAATAATAACAAATCCAGCAAATATCGCGGACATTTGCCTTTTCGTCCCGGTCGTTTTCATTTACCCTAAATTCGCGGACTGTCCGTGAAATCCGTGGTATATGGCAACCCCAGCTGGGTAAAACATGGTTCGTCACATTGTGAAAAATATAGCTCCGGTGTCGGGGCTATTGAGAAGATTAAGATATATAGTCGGTAGGAAAGTTCTAGTCGCAGTATATTACTCAGTCATTCACAGTCACTTATAGTTCGTAATTGTAATTTGGTCTCGTTGTAGAAAGACTGTAATTCAAAATAGAGCATTCAAAATATCTATAATCTCTCTTTTGACACTCCCACTCGAGTTCTATACGCTAATAGTAACATTATGCCCTTATCTATGTACACTGATTTTAGATCATCAATATCAATTCACAAAATTAAACGAAATGTGTCCTGCACGATAGTAATTGCACTCTAAATTCAGATTTTCATAATTATAACACACGACAAACAGGTGACATAGCTCTCTTTCAAATACTCTCACATAATTATGGTAACTGTAGTTTTAAGTTCTCAGCCATTCAATCATATATTCATCTTTCAATAATAAATCAATTTAAAATCAATTTCCATCCTGTCATCTTTCAAAATAAAATTAAACATGAATTAAAGGAAGTGTTATGCTAGACGTTTTTTTGAGAAGACTTTGTATATATATATATATATATATATATATATGTATATGCGTTAGGCCCTCTAAGGAGCACGCAGAACCATTAGTTAGCATTCTTCTTCTTGTTTCTCTTATCCTCCCAAAACTACTTCATCCTCGCACTGTGAGTCTGTCGTCTTTCTTGAGTCCATGCCTCCTGGAGTTTCAAGTTTCTTGTACATTGTCTGGCTGCAAAGCTGTGCAAGTTAATTTTGTGTCTAAATGTAGCCCGTGTAGTTGTCAGTGGGTCAACGCCGACTTCTGCGAGATCTTTTTGGGTGTCAGCAAGCCACCGTACTTTATTTTGTCGGGTTCCGCTGATAATGAGGAAGATTTTCTTGGTCAGTCGCGAGTCGTCCATTCGTGCTAGATGTCCGTAGAATTGCATACGTCTTTTTCGGGCGATTGAAGTGAATCTTTCAGTCAGCGAGTAGAGTTCTTCCGAGCTTTTTCGCATCCATATTCCATCTTGGAACTTTGGTCCAAATATTTTCCTAAGTATTTGCCGTTCCATTTTCTCGATGCCATTGATATTGATGGTCAGTGTGGATGTTTCAATCGTGTAGAGTGCTTCAGGAAGAACTACTGTATGGTAGTGACGCAGCTTGGCTTGGATGGAAAGGAATTTCTTATTGTAGATATTCCAGGTGACTGTGTAGGCTTTACGTAATTTTTCGGCACGAGTTTTTTGGCTATCCTGTCGTTACCAGTGCTTCCAATAATTTCACCTAAGTACTTGAAATGTTTAACTCGTGTGATATTGCCATATTTGGTCCCATGTAATTCCACACTGGTGTTCTTGGTGTCCATGTATTGTGTTCTCTCATATGATATTTGGAGGCCAGTCTTAATAGCAATCTCATGCAGATTCTCAAGAGCGGTTCTGGCTTCCTCGGGAGTGCGGGTGATTATTGCTAGGTCGTAGGCAAAGGCAAGACACTTAATATTGATTCGCTTATCTCTCGTTCCCATATTTATCCCGTGTACTTCTTTCTCCCATGTTCTAACGATCTTATCTAGTACAAGATTGAACAGCAGTGGAGATAATCCATCACCCTGCCTCACGCCTGTTCTTATCTCAAATGATTCGGAGATTTCGCCCATGAATTTCACTTCAGAAGTTGTGTTAGTTAAAGTCTGTTGGATTAACTTCGTTGTTTTGTTGCCAACACCATATTCATGAAGTACATCTAATAGGGTGGCACGGTCAATCGAGACGTAAGCTTTTTTAAAGTTAACAAAAGTGACCACTGTTCGAATTGATTGGCGATGTTGGAGAATCATCTTGAGGTTCCAGATCTGTTCTGCACACGATCGGTGAGGTCTGAAGCCTGCCTGGTATTCTCCAATCTTCCATTCTATCTGTTGTTCTAATCTGGTACGGAGAGCACGAGAGAATACTTTGTAAGCAATTGATAGGGGAGAGAAACCTCGGTAATTGTTCGGATCTGTCTTGTCACCCTTTTTGTGTAGAGGATGAATCAAAGCAGCTGTCCACTCTGCAGGTATGATTTCGCTCTCCCATATATCCGCAATGATGGCTTGTAATCGGTCAATAATGACCTCACCTCCGATCCTGAGCATCTCGGCAGTTACACCGTCTTCCCATGGTGCTTTGTTGTTTTTCAGATTTAATACAATATTCTGTATCTCGTCATGTGTTGGTGGAAGTGAGTCATGGTTTGGGGTGGATATACTGAATTGCAGTTTTTCGGCAGGAGGTTCACAGTTATGTAACGCCTCAAAGTACTGCTTTAAGATGTCACAGTTGGCTTTTGTATTCGACTCAAGTGTTCCATCGATGCGACGAAAACAAATACAAGGTGGTTTGTAGTTAGTCAGTTCTTCTCTAAAAGTTCTATAGAAATTTCGAGTGTTGTTCCTTTTGAAATCGTAATCGATTTCCGACAATCTATTGAGATGGTAGGTACGTTTGGTTTAACTCGTCTAATAGTTTTGGCTGTTCGCTTCTGTATTTTTATGGAGTTACTCCAATTTTCTGGTGTTTGGTGACTATGCCAACTCTTCCAGGCTTTCATGCGGGATTCCAGAGCTCTATCGCAATCGGCAGTCCACCACCTGTGTTTACGTTTTCGTGGAGGTTGGCCAAGTTTCTTTGCTGAGTCTTGAATGGTTGCAAGAAGGGTGTCCCATGTTTCTGTGTTAGTCTGCATTGATTCCATGAATTCCTGTGCGTGATCTTTTAAGTATTCTGGGTCAATGCGTGGTATTGTAGGTTTCTGATAACTTTTCCGGTTAGGTCTGAAGCGGACTTTGATTTGTGAAAGATGGTGGTCGGACTCTACGTAACCCTTGCGAACTCGCACATTCATGATTTCAGGAGAGTATTTTCTTGTGATGGCTACGTGATCAATCTGGTATTCACCAATGTAGTTGATTGGTGATTTCCAAGTGGTCATTTTCCACGGAGGTTTCTTTGTATATGAAAATGAAAACCTACAAGCTGTTTTCCAGTCATTGGCCGGGTCAGGGACGTATGAATGAAGCAGATATAGTTAGTACGATGGGGTCGCCACTCCCAAAGTGATATATTAATGAATGATAGATGCTATGCAATGAGAATGGAGAGTGTTGCTGGAATGAAAGATGACAAGGAAAACCGGAGTACCCGGAGAAAAACATGTCCCGCCTCCGCTTTGTCCAGCACAAATCTCACATGGTCTAAGCGGGATTTGAACCACGGTATCCAGCGGTGAGAGGCCACGCGGTGCCGTCTGAGCCACGGAGGCTCCAAGAATTTGTATAATTGTAACGTAAAAGAAGTATTGGAATATTTAGAGTAATGTTCATTATAACAAATTTATTTATTTGCAACCAATGTATATGTATTATATTAATTTTAGACGCTAAATTGGAATTAAATTAAAAAATTAATAAATGATTTAGTTTCAATCAAATCACAACTCAGTGGCACCTATATAGATACTCTTTGTTTGGCTGAGTTTAATTGCTAAGAACTCTTTGGGTCTTTGATTGTAATTGCAATGGCGGCAAGTAGCTTGTAATTGCCGGCTTTGTTATTGATAGTAGTGATGAAAGGTGATTGCTGAGTGATATCATCTGAGAATTGTCAGGACATTAAGAAATCAGAAGAAAGTGCTGTAGAGGAGGTAATAACACAACCCAAAATCGCTTTCTGATTGTTTACGTAGGTGGTCGACAAACCAGTTGAGAGTCGTATATCCTGTACCTAATATTAGGTTTTTAAAAAATTAATTATCATTCTTGGAGTATTAGGGTCGTGTGTTTGGTTTTTAGTAAGTATCTTGCTGTTTGGTTTTGGTAAGTTTCTTTCGTCCTGCGTGGTGCGTAATATAGTTGCGAGTGGTGCAGTTCGACGTCTCGCGGAATTCCGGGATGCGGGAATGTTTTCGTTGTTTCATTGTACTGTTCTTAAGTATGCCAACGATTGATAGATTGATTCCTACGATTTTTCTTCGGCTCTTTCTTTAGTCTTCCTAATGTTGTTTCCTCGCTCGCATGCAGCATTACTGTGTTCCTCACCATTGCATTATCAGTTAATGTCTTGATCTTTGCATCTGTTTATATGTTCTTTTTGGTGTACATTTGTCTCTTTAATGGGTAGGTTGCCTGTATCTTTTTCACCCTCTTTTTTTACACTCCCCCCTCTTCACCCCTCCTCTGCTGCTCTTGTTTTGGCTGTTATATATTCTACCAGGTACTTTAACATGTCTACCCTTTGAAGGGTACCTTCCGGTGTTTTCTAGTCCCCAAACAGTGTTCATCGTGTCTTGCTGTAGGTGATCCTTAGTAATCTGTTTCTGGCTATCTTGCTTATTATATTTTTAAGGAGCACTCAAATGAGTATTGAGTTTGTTGTGTTAATTTACATTTTGCTGTATTCTGTTACAGTTTTTAATCTGTTTTTGCACTTTAGCAGATGGTAGCGGTGGCACTTTTCCTTACGCAGTGTACAAACACAGTCATCTGTTGGGTTGTGGAATTTTGTTTTTGCACATACTTTGTGGTGGAAGCCATGTATCGCATATCTTGTTATGACATGTCTTTGTTCTTGAGGTCGTTTCGTCCAGTTACGATCGTTCATGGTGTCATTGCCGTAGAATTCGGGGTCTGTTTCCGTGCGTTTCTTAAGAAGTTTTTTCTGAAGCTCTTTTGGAATGGGCCAGTAGATGGCAGTGGTAGATTGAGTCATATATTTTCAATGAAATCGGTTTCCCATGCCAGTGCATAAACAAGTCTGGAGGGTCCCAGTTCACCTATTCCTAGGGCCGTCTTGAGGAATCTTACTTTGACTCTTTCTATCCTTTCCAAGTCACCGATTGTCAGGTTGACCCAAATTTTTTCGATTCCGTATGCAACAATTGGGGTTATTGTGGTCTTGAATGAAGTCATCGCTGTGTTAAGTGATAGCCTAGATATATTCTTGATATTGTGAATGGCTCTGATTGCTGCTGCTGTTCAGTCTATGACGTGGTTATTGAAGGATGTCATGCTCGTTTGGAACGTGATGCCCATGTATTTGAATTTCTTGGCTATTTCTAGTGTTTTATTTTTTTATGATATAGCATCGTCCTTGGCCGCCTTGCCACGTTTTCTGAATACCATCTGTACTGTCTTTTCCTAGTTAATTTCAGATTTGTTGTCTGAAGCCCAAGCTTCTAACTTCATCAGTGCGTCTGTAGTTCTGCCTTTGAGCTCGATCCCAGTGCCATGTCATCAACGTACATTATTAGAGTAGTCTCAGGAGAGTCCGTCATTATTTGTGTGATATCTGGTGTTGCTACGTTGAATAGTAGCGGACTTAGGGGGTCTCCTTGGGGTACCCTACTTGTTTGAATTATTTTTCCTGGATGAGGATGCTCCATCTTCAGTTTTGATTAGGTTGTAGTCTAGTATGGTCTCAACGAATCTCACGAGCATGTTGTCACCAATCATTTGTTTTTATTTACCTATCAGGACATCTCTGTCGATAAGATCCCAAAGCCTTCTTATAGTTAACAAAGATGACATAGTACTTCCCTTTTGGGTGCCTCGGTGCCTCTTCTACTTTTTCTTTAAGGTATGCTGCGGCTTGTAATTTGTTTTTTCCTTTGCGGAAGCCTAGTTGGCATTCTGATATGAATGGGTCTATTTCGTTATTCAGGCGATTTGCTACAATAGTTGCAAATGCTTTGTATAGATTGCTTTCTGGAGCTATACCTCTATATGAGTCGGGGTTGTCAGTTTCTCCTTTCCCTTTGTACAGTATCTTCAGCGCTGCCGTTCTTCAGACTTCCGGTATTTTGCCTAAATTTAGACGTTTGTTGAATAGTTCCGTCCAGAGCTGTAGTAAATGGTCTTGAGTACTTTTTAAGTGTTCAGTATATATGTTGTCCGGTCCTGCTGTCTACCCCTTTTTCCCTTTACTGATTACCATCTGTACTTCCCCCCGTGGTTAGTCTAATTTCATGTTCTGGATTAACAGAGTGGTTTGCGGTCTCAATTTTTTCTCTGTTGTCTCTGTTTAGAAGCATTGAGAAGTGTTTTTCCTATGTTTCCATTGGTATTTCCCTCGCTCTACACGCTTGCTTTTTCTTGAGGGCAGCGAATGGGTCTGTTTCTGCTTCGACTACAAACTTCTTGGCTTCTGCTTCCAGATATTCAGCTCGCTTTTCTTTTAGAAGTTTTCTGTAATTCCTTCTTTTGATGGCGTATGCTTCCAAGTAATCAGCGGTCTCCATTTTTCTGACTGAATATAACGTACGTAAAGCGTCTTTTCATGCTATATAGCACTGTCAGTCAAACCATTTTTGTGCTCTCCTTTCTTTCGCAGGCAAAGCGGCTTCCCGTATCAGATTTGTAGCGATTTCTACTGCTTCATCTAGGTGTCCTCGAGCTACAAGTGCTCATGCTTTTTGTTTATGTTGTCTGTTTGTTCTTCTGTCTCTCTCATTATGGCTATGTTGTCCTCAGAACAAACACAGGATACCGTTCATGCAATACTGAACCTTAGGTGACAGAACCTTTATGATAGGATTTATGGTCAAGAGTTCTAAGCTGAAATATTATCACCAGGGCCTAGATTCCTATGTAATTACATATTCCATTCTTGTACTTGTAGACAACTGAAAATGAAATGTCAGTAAATTGTGGTTCTGATATGGTTATACCTCGTGTTTTGTTTTACTACATATTTTTAGTAATACTACTTTTTTTTTTTTACACATTGTGTGAAGAATGTAATATTTTTATACATGTTGTTTTAGTCATCAGTTCATAGACTGGTTTGATGCAGCTTTCCATGCCAACCTATCCTGTGCTAACCTTTTCATTTCTTCGTAACTATTGCATCTTACATCTGCTCGTCATATTCATACCTTGGTCTACCCCTACCGTTCTTACCGGCTACACTTCCTTCAGAAACCAACTGAACAGTCCTGGGTGTCTTAAGATGTGTCCCATCATTCTGTCTCTTCTTCTCATCAAATTTAGCCAAATTGATCTCTCACTGATTCGATTCAGAATCTCTTCATTCGTGATTCGATCTGTCCATCTGACCTTCAGCATTCTTCTGTAACACCACAATTCAAAGGCTTCTATTCACTTTCTTTCTGAGCTAGTTATCGTCTATGTTTCACTTCCATACAATGCCACGCTCCAGATGAAAGTCTTCAGAAACATATTTCTAATTCCTATATCAATGTTTGAAGTGAGCAAATTTCTTTTTGTAAGAAAGCTCTTCCTTGCTTGTGCTAGTCTGCATTTTATGTTGTCCTTACTTCTGCCATCGTTAGTTATTTTACTACCCAAGTAACAATGTTCATCTCCTTCCTCTAAGACTTCATTTCTTAATCTAACATTTCCTGCATAGTCTGCCTTCTTTCTACTGCATTCCATTACCTTTAAAAAATAAAAAATTGTTTTGGGCTATAGTGAAATAATGGCAAATTTCCTTTCATATAGAATATACTTCAATTTCTAAAGTTGACTTTAAAATTGCGATTTCTAAACCTTTGTGTAATACAGTATGCCTCAACTGCATACACGAGCACTAATCCTTTGTCAGAATCTGGCATGGCTTTCATTGGACAGAGTTTCTAACGAAGTTCTCTATCTGTTTGTAGGATCATTAGTGGCAAACAAAAGAGCCCCTGAAAGATATTTCACCCAACTAGTTTTATCTTTTAAAATATGCATTGGTGTCTTCATGTGATTTTACCATATTATTTGTGTTATTTTAGGGGTGTACAGACAAATTCTCTTTTAACTTTATTTAATAACATTTAGGCTATTAGTTTAATTTTCAAGGCATGAGGCCAACAGGAAATCAGCTAATACATTTTGTATTATACTCTGCAATTTACAGTGCATATTATTATTTAAAAAAATTTGAAGTATTTTGATTGTGCCGTTAATTTGATTATTTAATTCTGTCAAAATTAGAAAGTACAGTAGTGTAAATTATCTACTTCAATAAAAATGACTTTGTCACGAAATATGTAGGTATTTAAAACAATTTCACTGTCTCATGTTATAACCATAAGTCATAATAAAAAGAATATACAAACTGTTTTGTAAATTTAGTGCATTAATAGTAGTTTTACATATTTTATGAATATTACATTTAATTACGTATTTTGTGAATAATACATATTTAATTACATATTTCACTGATATTTACTACATTTTTATGTACATATTTTGCACATTGATATTACATAAAAATCCAGGCGCAACGACAATATTAACTCCCAAGTACTTACAGTAATCCCCATCAGGTACTTTCTCCCCATACAGTAATTAAAACTGAGAGGACTTTTCCTCCTGATGAAACTTGTAGCCTGACTTTTCATTCCATTTACCATCGTACCATTGTCTGCTGTCCATTCCACAACATTGTCAAAGTCTTTTAGTATTCGCTCGCAATCGTGTAACGTATCATCTGTTTCCTTTGTTGGAGGAGATTGGGGAACAAGGCCATGCATCAGCACAACTGTGACATCATACTTGTGGAACCTGCCTGGGTAGTAGGGATTTCGGGTGGGGAGAAACTAAAATTAGTGATAGTTTTAACCATTTACTTTCATCTCTCCACTGATCCGGTTTACTCTAGGTCCGCTAGATGGCAGACAGAGTAAACCGGAACGTCGAAATTGACGAGCAGACAGCCAGATGGCGTCAAATCGAAATGTCTGCAAACGGTAGCTGAGGCCATACGATTATTATTATTATTATTATTATTATTATTATTATTATTATTATTATTATTATTATCTCTCCACTCTCCTCCTCCTGTTGCCTTCACTCTGCCTATCTTCTCTTATCCTACCTTACATTTAATTACATCATATATATTTGCATTTTACACAAATTTAACTTACCTGTTATAAATTCTTGGCGACAGGTCGTTTTGATCCACCGATCTTGAAGTCTGTTGACTCGTAGTTTTACCATTTGGCTAACATGTCACTTGGCAGTCAAAGATGTAAAATTGGTATATGTAGGCTATATGGATACATAGTACATTATCTTTAACAGATAGCATTGCGAAGTAATTTGCATTGACCACAAAAGATGTCACTGTCGCGTGTGACTGAATTGTTATCAACATAACTAACGCTGCAGATACATTAGGGCATACGTTACATCTGGAGAATGAAATGACAACATTGTTTACTACGGATATCCATGTCTACATGAGGCATTTTCTGGTTACACGAAATTGTCATTTAAACCTACCCTCTTTTATTGAATAATTTTAACAGCATTTTCGACAAATTCTTCTATGTTTACTAGCGCTTCTCAGCATACTACGATTTTTATCCAACATTCCAAGATGTCTTAATCTATACCGCCTCCAATTTGATTACGTATTTTCATCCTAATTTTAAATATTAGACTTCAACTTCATCAAATACTGTATCTTTTAATTGTGCTATTCTTATCCTGAGGAGCCTTGGTTTTGATAATCTGATGCCCAGGCGTGATATATATTGTTCAAGCTTTTTTATCAAAAAGATCCATTTCAGTGTCAGACATGGATTATTTTAAAAATACAATGTGACACAATTACTTTGAGACGAACGTTTTAATTTTTCACAGTGATTTTAGTATGTGTACTTATTTTATTCAATATTTTTTGTGCTGTAATTATTATGCAACCACAGTATCAATACCATTAATTGTTCATCAACACGTTTTATGTAATTTGTTAAGATTCCTCAGACTAGTGTGTGTTTTAAGTTTGAACAAGGTTAATGATGCACAATAAAAACTGGACGAAATATGTACCTTTAAAATTCTGGTAATTTCTATGTGTATTTGACCACACAGTAGTGGAATAAATTGTATTGAATAGGTGGTATTAAAATTAAGTTACTCCTTGTGTAAACTTTGTGATTCACCTTTATCTTAACTAGCTTTCAATCCCACTGCTTGGTTACAACTGGTGTGAAGATTGCACCTTGCTGTCTTCTAGACCGGCTTTCACGCCTCTTTTCATCCCTCACCATAACAGGAGTGTGCAGTCAACCGTTTTTTCCTATTGCAAAACTTTCCCAGTGCCCTTTGTATGTAATTTTATTATTTCATTTTAATTTTGTATAACCATTTTATACAAGAAAGACATTGCAAATTAGGTCCACTGATTATTTTAAATTCATTATCATTTTAATCCTAGTCAGTGGATAAACTTTAGTCTCTAATTTCATCTCATACCATCTGGAGGTGATAACTTAGATGTTAGGCCCCTTTAAACAACAATCACCGTCACCACCACTAAATTTCTTCCTCTTTACAAGCAACACAGCATATATTTCTGAATTTTGGTCCATGAACAATAGTTGGTGGTCTGTTCCACAGTCTGCACCAGGATAAGTTTTGGCATTAATAACAGAACATTTCCATTGTTTCCTAGCTAGAATAAAATGAATGTGATTGTTGTAGAGACCATCAGGGTAACACCATGTATTATCCGCACACTTTATCTTGGTGCATTTGTGTACGGGGGTGAGGAGTAAGGAGGGAGCTGTCCCGGTATCGATAGTGCTGCCTGGTGCTGCCAACTGAATGTAAATGAAATCTGAATTGAATCAAGAATATGATCGATCGATGTGAAATTTCTAAACCGTTATCATCTTAAGTCAACAACTATATCACATACACATTATATAACATTATAAAACATTTCTCGATGCGAATCTTGTTCCTAGCATGAATTCTATACTTTGGCTTTGTTGTGTAAACAACAACAGTACTAGTACGTAAAGTGTACGCCAGATGTTGCACAACGATGCTTAAGCGATTCACAGTTTGTGTTTCAAAGGTTGCCAGTATGAATCTCGAAGATCGCCGAGGCCGATCGATTCAGCACTAGGGTGTAAATGCACCAAGATAAAGTGTGCGGATAATATACAGTTGGTAGATATGATGGTGAAGTAACATGTTGACTATGCATAATTCATGCTCAGTGAAGAATTGTAGCAGCCTCTCAATGATTTTTTGTATTATTTATTTATTTATTTATTTATTTATTTATTCATTCATTTGCAAAGCACAATATATAGCTACTCTGAGGAAATGATGATAAAATATAACAAACATAACAAAAGATAACAGGATCATGTACACAACCTGCTAATAACAACTGTCCAAATCGAAAACCATGAGAATGTCCATGTTCATAGTCAAGTCGTCGTGGGTCAAGATGGCGGTATGACCACTTCGCATGAACTTGTCCTTAAGAGACTATTTACATGCCTCTCGAATATGCACAGTGCTATAAGGTTCAACATGTCTAAACTCATCATTAGATGTTTCTCCAACCTTAGCATTGAAATCTCCAAGAACCATAGTTGAATGTTTTTCATAGCGTAGTCTTATTATCCATAACATTTCTCCATATCATCTTCGCTGGCAGCAGATATTTTTGCATGCATTTGAATGACATGAAGCTTACATGGTGCTGTCTACAGTGTTATGTGAATAATCCTGTCGTTAATGCACAAGGAGCCATTCACTAGATTGGCGAAATGTTGAGGGACAATAACTGGAACACAATTTGCGCTTTCATTATCTGGTAAAAAAAAAATTCCCTTTACTGTGCTGAAGAAGCCATTGCCTTGCCAGTGTGGTTTTGACAATCCTAGTAAGTCTTAAATTGTGGTTTTCCATTTCAGTCTCAACAAGTTCCCAGGATGCAAAGCCCTCTTACAAACTGTGTTCCAATTTTTCTCTGGCATTTTAGAGAGTTTTCTATTGATGTTACGTATCCTGTTCATGTATTTCCCACAAGGCCTGCGATCTGCCTTTGTATATCCAGTCGCCTATTTCACACCATTCAGCATGTACCTAAAATTGCTCCGGATGTCGGTAGGATTGCGAGAGAAATCAGTTTACAGATTCTCTTGGGAAGGCAGTGGGGTAGTATCCCCATTTTTTTTCCCACACCACAGTATTGTGATTGTTCAGGCTGATGCAGCAATGCCCACAATAATCCAGTGATGAGTTGGTTCAAAGTCAATCTGTATGCCTCATCCTGGTTGTGATACATACTGTTGCCTGCTATCAGGAATGAATTCCATTGGCATTTGCTCCATCGAAGTATCACCTCTCCATCTGAAGGAGTTCATACGTCCAAAGCTGGTGGCTCCTTTAAGGAGCCTAGTTATTTACTTCCACCTGGCACGTGGTGCTGTGTTGCTGGCTGTACGTCTACTCCTTTACTGTGCAGGGATCTTTATAGGTTTTTTTTTTGCTATTTGCTTTACGTCGCACTGATACTGGTAGGTCTTACGGCGACGATGGGATAGGAAAGGCCTAGGAGTGGGAAGGAAGCAGCCTTGGCCTTAATTAAGGTGCAGCCCTAGCATTTGCCTGGTGTGAAAATGGGAAACCACGGAAAACCATCTTCGGGGCTGCCGACAGTAGGATTCAAACCCACGATCTCCCGGATGCAAGCTCACAGCTGCGCGACTCTAACCGCACGGCCAACTCGTCCGGTGATCTTTTTAGTAAGGTATAGTTAGTTCATATGTAAGTTTTTTTTCTTTATCAACATCTGGCTAATTTGGTCGACCTTTCAAAACAAATCGTGGAATCTAAGAATGTTACACTGTCTGATTCCTTGTAGGCTATGACATCAGTTACGAATTCTTTTTCGGCAACTTCATAAGGTTTTTCTGAGGGAATTTGCTCTTAATCCGTGAGATGTCATGTAGAATGTTCGATCGTCAGAGGTCGCTCATGGAGTTTTCCTCCGTGATCATGATGACAAACAGAGTTTCACTTATATTTTTTTGTCACAATTGTATGTTCAGTCCTTAGCCCTAAGGCTGGTTGGATCCTCAACAGCTCTGCCATCAGCTGTCATAGATGGCCTAGGCATCACTGAAGAGGCATAATAGGGAAATGAGGAGTGAGGTAGTTTCCCGTTTCTTTCCTCACCGAGCCAGAAGTTGCTATTACATATCAGTCTGCCAAGCCATTGATATTCCTTTATAAGTGGAGTATCACAGTAACATAAATACTCATAGGTGTCATGTCTGCATTAAACTAATTATTTTGTGCCTTTTGTAAAAAATATTAAATCTAGAATAAATTGTTATAATTTACTCTAACGGTAACAGAATTTTTATGAAGCTGTGTTATATTTTACAGAAATAGTAAGACGTAATTAAAACACAAAAAGAAACCCACAATTATTGCCTACTTAAACAATGCGTGATGTAACTACATAATTTCAATGGCAGTTTTCTACTAATTTCTTGATCATTTCTCGGATTGGCTCAAGTTTATCAAGAGATTTTCATTCCACTCTGCTACTTATATCCTCAAATCTAAGAGCTCGTAGTAAGAACATGAAATGCTTGAGAGCCATACAATTTCAAAAGATTTCCACGAGTGCCCACTGATGTCCAAAGATCTTCCAAATTCAGGAGGGAAGCTTTCAGAATTCCTGATATATACAACATAACAAAGACGGCTTGAATTTCTACAGTCGTTTTGTTCACAGTGTCTCTTTCCCACGAGTAATTACTTTCATTTTTTCTCCATCCATATGTTTGTAAATGTGGTTTTGTCACTCATGATATCGTCAGTGAGGAAGTTTCCACACATCTAGTTGAGAGCATGCTTCAACGACTTGTCTCCAGACTTGAGGTAAATGGATTCGTATTTTATTGCGAGCAAAAGTCTTACCATTTGTAGGCGGTCTGTGAACATTCCAGTGTGTTGTCCCACTTCTTTCAGTACCACACAGGTTGGTTTATTGTATTACTTCATCTAGTTTACCTAGTTCCTATAATTCAGGAACATAAATTTCAGAATAGTAGCAGTCTTCCAACACTTCGGCATCATCATCAATTGGCCTCTCTTCTGCCTCTTTAGTAAAGAACTGTCTTCGGAGTGGACGTTCTTGCAGCTCCGCATGTTCTTCAGTGTCCGACGGTCTCTGAATTATTTTGTGTTCTTCCATGTCAACGCAGAATGTCCAAAAGCACTATACTACTGAAATATTTACACATTGAGCATAAATGTTTGCATAGTTTCTTTAACATCCGCACACGGATAAAAACTCTGCCTCACTGAGAAACGCACCGGGTCAAACACAGAGGAATGCTCCAGGAATTCACGCAAAGCGTGCTCACACCGACAGCGAGATTGTTGCTGGGCTAAAACTTCCCCCGCCACTAGCTGATAGTTTGAGGAAAAGTATTGAAAGGGACAGCTCATAAGCACAATCCTATGACATTACACATTCGTAATCATTTAGAGCCCGGACGAAAACTCCGTTTGCTACCTCTCATGGGTTAAAGATCGAATCTTGGCATGCCTGGGGTTCTATGAGGGCAAGATCTTGGGTTTCTCTCTCCTCTTTCCGGCAGTGCCGACAGTGGTTTCGATTTTAGGACCTGTTGGAAATCGATTGAACAGTGCTTACTAGTCATTTTCTTTACCCCACACTTTTTGCTGACTGATAATCCAGCATGTTTTAGAACCCAGTTATTTGCTGGTTTATACTGTTCGAATGGGGCACACTTTTCCCTTTGTGAGGTAATTCACACCATCTCATGGATTCACAGTTTCTAAGCTCTGATGTTGTAAGCAAAAGGTAATGCCTGTTGCTCACAGTAAAATTTTCTGTAAAATGTTTGACAAAACTTTTGTATAAAACATTCTATAAAACACTTCACACAAACGTTATGTTGCACACGATAAAACTTTTGGTGAAATCTTTCTTAAAACTGCTTGTGCTCCCATCTGTAGGAGGAATTTTGTTTTTAACCTGCCCCCTGTGTTTTGTGAAAAGTACTTTATAAAATGTCATCTAATGAAGAAATTGCTGCAGCATTAGTGTCCATTATAGCATGTACAGCCGTAAAAATAGAAAAGGAGGAACTGCTAGAAAGTATTAGGTTCGACCTTGAATTCAAAGGAGAAATGATGGGAGAGGATTGTTGTCATTACTCCAAAATGAATTGAGATTTGATGTTCTGGAATGTTATAAAAATGTTCTTCATATGAATGAAGAAATGTTTGAAAAGGTCCTGCAGCTGTTGGACTGAACATCAGAAAACTGGACACAAACACGAGACAAGCTATATCTCCTAGAACAAGGCTACAAATGACACTCAGGTTTCTTGCTACTGGGGAATCTTACACAAACCTGATGTATGTCATAAGAATACCATTTGGAACACTCTCACGTATAATTCCTGAAACATGTAGGGAAATATACAATGCACTCATGAAGGATTATATGCAGATAAAGTTCACTTTTTACTGTACATTATTTACATTCAATTCACAGTTATCTTTTATCTCAGCTTTCATTTTAACTTTTAAAATTTCATGTTTGGTTTGTAGTAGTTGTAAAGTTTTATTCCAATCCATCTCGTGTGCTGCAATGCGGAATACTGCACTGAAGGTTCCTCATCCAAGCAGTTTACCTCACACAGAAAATGAAGTGCCTTATGTTATGGTGGCTGATGATGCTTTCCCACTGTCCTGTAATATAATGAAGCCTTTTGAATACAGAGGACTGACTAGGGAGCAGAAGGTTTCAATTACAGTTTAAGCCAGGTAAGATGTGTAGTTGAAAATGCATTTGAAATAATGACAAATGTTTTCAGGGTACTTTTAACTAAAATAGTATTATCAGTGGACAAATTTGAATTACCCAGGCAACTTGATAATTTATTTAACGCGCACAATGTGCAAAGAATTAATATACAAAACATTAATCTTCGTTACAAAATTTCACCAGTGATTTTGATCACTGTTTACAACTTAAAACATGGTACCTAGTACAGTGTGCACCACATCTTGAACATACACAGTTCAAACCTGGCTCATGATAATGCTTTATGTTACATAGTTTATAATGGAACCCATGAACGGAGAACCTTATCAGCAAGTGTCGCAGTTCGTATCCACCTTGAACCCACTTGCAATTTAGTATGGCATCGGTAAAGTAGAAATCTTCCCAGATGTCAGCCTTCTTCGATCGTAGGTCTCGAAGCAGATGTACATAGGGTGTTGTTGCTGGAAGTAACAACTGTAACCTTAGCTCTTCCACATAAAATCCCTCTCTGGATAGCTCATACACGAGCCGGGAAGGAGAATATTTGGAGAGGCACAGAGCCCGTTTCAAGTAGATTGCCTTCAACTTCTCAATTTTATCTGTTTCATACCCAAATGTTCCCAAATGTTTTCCAAGCCGTATGTTGCTATAGGGCTGATTTTTAGATGAAAGAGTTTTATGTCCGTTTCTAAAGACAGGTTTCTCAGATGCTTAATGTCAGATATTGCTTTCATAGATGCATTTAGACGGTCCATGAGATGGAGGGTAAAAACATTACCTTGGGTTTGAAAAATTACACCCAAGTATTTAAAAAATGCTTTACGGACTTAAGTTCTTGGTCTCCATAAAAGAAGATTCAATGAGGCTCCCCTCTTCTAAACATTACGGACACTTTTTTCTACATTCAGTTTGAGCTCATTTTTATTTATCCAACTTACTATTTAGTTGAATGATTCCTGGGGTTCCTTCTCTGATGTTGATGTTAAGACCATATCATCAGCGTACATTAATAGTTTGACGCTTTCCTGGTTTACCAAATCTACTATGTCTGCTGTCGCAATGATTGAATAGTAGTGGACTTGTGCAGGCAACTTGTGCATTACA
This sequence comes from Anabrus simplex, assembly GCF_040414725.1. Classification (NCBI taxonomy): domain Eukaryota; kingdom Metazoa; phylum Arthropoda; class Insecta; order Orthoptera; family Tettigoniidae; genus Anabrus; species Anabrus simplex. The sequence goes on along the minus strand of NC_090270.1, from coordinate 258,735,374 downwards.
CAACTTTTTAATTGAAGAAAACAGAGGGATATATTTACCACCTCATAGTTCAGATGAGGAAAACACAGACGAGGGGCTATGAATTGTGGAATATGGAGAAGGGACCAGTCCCTAGGAAGAATTGACAGACAAGGTGGAAATAGAGTTGTACAAACACCTATAAACATTAGAAACTATTTCAAGGATTATTTCAGTGGTGTAAGAACGGTTCCCTGGCAAGATCGGTGTGTGGGTAAATTTAGATATTAATCACAGTACAAAATAAATAGGTCATGTGCGCTTACAAGTATGCGTGTCTGAGTGCGTATGCATGTAGGTTCTTTAAGGCCTATGTAGCCTGCTGAAAACCCTATATGATAGCAAATTTATGGCCTATGTAGCCTGCTCGAAACCCTATCGAATACCAAATTGTATCATTTTAAATCTACAACCAAACCCAAACCCCATGGCACTACAGCCCTTGAAGGGCCTTGGACTACCAAGCGACCGCTGCTCAGCCCGAAGGCCTGCAGATTACAAGGTGTCGTGTGGTCAGCACGACGAATCCTTTCGGCCGTTATTCTTGGCTTTCTAGACCGGGGCCGCTATCTCACCGTCAGATAGCTCCTCACTTATAATCACGGAGGCTGAGTGGAGCTCAAACCAACCCTCAGGTCCAGGTAAAAATCCCTGACCTGGCCGGGAATCGAACCCGGGGCCTCCGGGTAAGAGGCAGGCATGCTACCCCTACACCACGGCGCCGGCCATTTTAAATCTACCTGTAATTATTATGCTGGATAAAGTATTAATCTGTTTAACCACTGTCATACTGTGTTCTAAAAGAGTAGTAATAATATAATAAACTATGGGACAAAGCTTGATGGCAGAAATGTCAACTCACTCACCTCAGTAATATAATGATCGCTGTGCATGTCTTCATTTAGACTGGAGTCAAGATTAGATTTGCTATTTTTTGCAGAAACATGATCTACAAGAAATAGCATCCTCTGACACCAGGTAAATGACGGGTTTGTAGGTGTCATCAAGCCCCATTTCGCTGTAGCGGGATTTCATATATTTGTTCCTGCAAATAATATAGATATTTTGTCAGAGAAACATATTTAGTAATAAGTTTATAGTTTAGTACAGTATCAAGTAATTAATCTGTGAAGTAGGCCATACGTATTAATAAATATAATAGCTTCGCAGTTCATATACACAATTGACGTATAGTAATAAAAATAATAATAATAAACATGGCCTATTTAATAATACAACTATAGAGAAAGAACAGCAGTAGGTGTATGTATTAATATACTAACATCTCATTCGTGAATTGTGTTCGAAGTCCATTGATTTTAGCCTTCACTTCATTGGAATTAGTGATCCGCCGTATCTCGCTAACAACATCTGAAATTTTATTCTCAACACCCCTTCTGACATTCCTTATTATGATAAAGTGGTGATTTCACCACGTACAAGCATGGATGCTTCTTTTATTCATCTGTAAGGACACACAGCTTCTTCCGACCACATAGAAGCAGCCATTTTTTATGTTTACATTGTGCTTCATGGATTGTGCACTAGATGGCAGAAAGCATTAACGGCTTTTCTGATTGGTTCTTGCGTAAAATTATTTAACGGAAATTGGACTTGTCCTATTTGATAAAACATTTTATAAAACTGGAAGTTTTATCAAATTTGACCGTGAGCAATAGGCAGACAGTTTTATAAAACGAGTTGATCAGTAAATTTGACCAAAAATTTTACCATGTGCAACAGGCATTAGTTAATGCAGATGTGCCAAGTCTCCCGATTTTTTATCGTTCCTCCTGATCTCCCGATCACCAGGTCCGATCTCCCGATTTTCAGAGCAATATCCGTAATTTTCGTATTATTTTAAACTCCCGCGGATTTCCTCGTTCTATCGATATATGGCTGAGTATGGCTGGTCGATAGTAGTTCTAATAATGATACCAGATGGCAGTACGGGGCACGGTGGCCAGTCATGTGCTGCTCCTTGGTCTATATAATACAGTAATTCTCTTTGCAAGCGAGTCAACTGAGTAACATTCTCTTTGGAGTAACCTAACCTCAGAAGTAGCACACCATATTCGTTCTACCTGGGGCAAGAATTGCAGAAGTGCTCGTGTTGTGCCTTAATATTTGTTTTGGCCAAAATGTCAAAAAAAAAAGATATATGATGCAGTGTTTAAAAGTTCTTATAGGGAAGAGTTTCCGTGTTTGAGTGAATCCAGAAAGGGACCAACCTTCACATTCTGTACTATATGTAGGTGTGATTTTTCAGTTGCACATGGCAGGAAATGCGATATACTCAAGCATATGCAAACGAAAAAACATAAGGAGAGTGTCCAGTGTGTAGAAAGAAACCAGAAACTGAACTTTTCATGTAAAAACCAAGATGTAAATCCTGTGACGAATGCCGAGGCGTTATTTACGTCATTTATAGTAGAACATAACCTGCCTGTAAGTTGTGCTGATCACGTGGGACCTTTGTTTCGCAAAATGTTTCCTGATTCGGAAATCGCTAAACTATATGGGTGTGCTAGAACGAAAACAGTGGCTATCATTACAGAAATGTGCATGGAAGAAAGGGCGAAAATTGTATCACATTTGCAGGTGAATGCATTTTCTGTTGCTACTGATAGTAGCAATAAAAGTGACTTGAAGATATATCCGATTGTTGTAACATTTTTTAGGCCTGAACTCCATGAAATTCAGAGTTGTCTACTCTCTGTGCCTAATTTCGAAGGGGATGCTACTGGAGCTAACATTGCCAATCTTTTGCTCTCAACTTTTTCGGGAATTCTGCATTCTATTAAAAAACTGCCTAGCTCTTGGTGCTGATAATGCTCCAGTAATGGTGTGGCAGGATGTTTGAAGCGGGAAAATAGTAACATAATCATCGTTGGCTGCTCTTGTCACCTAATTATTCTTGCTGCCGAGAAGGGTGCGGTGTGCTTGCCTGTAAATGTAGATGATGGTATAATTGATATATTTTATTATCTGGAAAGAAGTTCAAAGAGGAAAGAAAAGTTCAGAGAATTTCAGACTTTACACAACACAGAGTTCAGCAAAATTCTGAAGCATGTGCCTACTCGATGGTTATCACTAAGAATGTGTTTAGATGGGATTTTGCTTCAGTGGGACCCTTTGGTTACATTATTCAGGAGCGAAATTGTGAGTAAGGATTCTCAGATGGGAACTTTGAAGACTTAACAAAATTCCAAAGCACAGTTTAAGTGCAGATGTGTCTTGTTTGTCTGAAAACGTTAAGGATTGTCATAACTAGAGCCTGGAAGTTAGGCATTTATTTTTGGTTAAAATAGGCAGGCAAAAAGGCACTTGAAATACTGAAAATAGGCACTACTGTAATTAAAATAGGCATTTATTAGGAGTGAAAGCAAAGAGGAATCTCACTCATTATTAATGAAAATATGTATTTTAAATACTCATTCATTTCTTTATTGTCAATGTATCACATAATTAGCGTACTTACTCTTGCTTTCCTTGGTTACAATCAACAACAAGGTGCTTTTTCAAAGTATCAACTGTCATAGACGCTTGTCAGAAAGAATGTTATTCATCATGGAAAAGGAACGTTCTACTTCCACCGAAGTGATTGGCGCAAATTTGAAACAAGCTATTTTGGAAGGACACATACGGGTTAAAACAGAATTTTCACCTTTCAGAACATCACGAATGTTATTAATTTTTTCAATGTCCACATTAGCACTCAGAAAACATTTACACTTTTCACTAACACTGCCTCCTTTTTCTCCTGGTGCTTGCAGCAGATTTACTGCATCTTTGAAGATCGCCATGGATGATACCAGCGAATCATCTCTTTTCTCCAACTTCAAGATTGCTTCCAGTATCACACTATAATGTGCTGTTATAAATGCCAGATTATTGCTGAGCTCTTCATGGTCCAACAATTTTTTACCCCTCGAACTGAAGCAACTTCGTCTACTGATACGGCATGAAGTACCTCACATATCTTGTCCAAATTGTTGCTGTAATATATGACTGCTGAGATCCAGGTTCCCCATCTGGTGAGAACTGGCTGTGGAGGTAAAGGGAGCTCTGGTGCCACGTCCTTGAAAACCCGGATTCGGGAGGGTGATTTTAGGAAGATTTTCTTGGTATTCGAAACTAACTTATCCACGTGAGGATACAAACTTCTTATCTCTTCAGCAATTCTGTGCAGTCCATGGGCTAGACATGTGAGGTGGAGCATTTTAGGAAAGAGAACTTTCAAGGCTGTAGCTGCTTTTTTCATGTAAGGTGCCGCATCTGTGACAAAATGCAGGACATCTTCATGCCGTATTCCATCCGGCCAGAGTAACATTAATTAATTTCTGAACAACTGTGCCACTGTGGAACCATTTGCTCTCTCCATCTCCTCAGTTGTCAAAAGAAATACTGATGATAAATCAGTTTGCTTTGCTTCCATAGTTCCAATGATGACGTTGGCCATGTAACGTACCATTGCATCCGTAGTTTCATCAATGGAGATCCACATCTTCTTTTCCGCAACTCTGCTTCGAATCCTCTGCAAGGCCTCTTCAAGGAGATATTCAAATACGTTTTTCTCAATGTGGATTCTGACTGAACTTCTTCTTTAGTGTACTTCTGCAGAAACATCCTGAGGGATTGATTTTCCAGTTTCCAGAACGGAATTCCGGAGTCCAAGAAAGCTTTACATAGATCCAGGGAAAACTGAGATTGCCTGCTGGATGTTGTAACTGCTGTTGATATTAAATTGATCTTAGGGGCAACAATATTTAACCTAGACTTATGTTTCGTTGTTGCGAAATGTTGAGTTATAAATTACTTTTTTTCGTGATTAATAGTTCACAGATTTTGCAAAAGACTGTAGCTCCATCAGTAAAATGTGTATCCGAACCAAATTCGCGATCATAGCTATGTACTTTACCACGCAACGATGAAAATTTCGGTATGATAAATAAGTCAGCGCAAACACCCGAGTTGCCTTTAACAAGTTCAACAGTCTTTTATGTTTGATCTCTTAGACAGAAGTGATTTCCTCCCTTCCTCTGCATTATCTTATCATTTTGAATTCGGGAATACCTGGTAATTACACATTGTCACAGCAAAAGGGGTGTGAGGAAGGAGAAGAAATGTACTTCCCTCATCCTCTCTCTTTCCTGGTATTCATTATGCTTGTGCATTCCTTTCTCCAATGAAGGTTCTGCTATTTACAGAGGTTAAATGAATGGGTTGAGAAAAGCTTTCGAATGCTTGAAAACAAATAAACGATTTACAGGGAACAATATTCTAAATAGATATTGGCGACGGCAATATGTAATTTAATTTCTGCAACTTTTTTTGACTTCAATATACGGAAATTCATTATGTGCTTTTTAAAATGTGTAATTTGCAGGAAAAAATTGCATAACGATCAAAAAAGGCTCTAAATCTTAAAATAGGCAAAAAAGGCAAAATAAAAATTGTCTCTACACTTCCTAAATGTACGAAAACATATTTATATCTATCTGATTCTTCAATATATCCAGTCAGATAAAAAAGGCATTTTGCCTAACTTCCGGGCTCTAGTCATAACATTTCACCTCGCTCCTTAGAAAAAAAGGAAAACCCAGTCATCAGTTTCACTAAAAAAAAAAAATGAAACTACTTATGACACTAAGAGCCATGCATTGTCATGTGAAGAACGATTTTTCATGTTCCTTTAATCAAATTTACATAAATCTTTTTGCGTTTTTCTCTCAAGTTTTATGAATATCTTGGAGAATCCAAACGTAGCTCTTCAGTCAAGTATGCCGCACATCCACTTACTGAGGTCAGTTTTGGAGGAACTATTGAAGAATGTGATGGCAAGATTTGTGAAACCAGACGTTATTAAAAGATCCTCCTCTTTCCTTGATGTAGATTATCCTACTCCAGCAAATCAAAAGGATGATTGTGATCTGATGATAGGGAACTCTGCATTTGTTTTAGTGAACACCTTAAAGTCTGAGGAAAATTGCATATTCTTTAAGTCTGTTAGAAAGTGTTTCTCTTCATCGTGTGACTACATGGTACACAAATTTCCATTCAAAGATGAAGTTTTAATTAATGCAGAATTTGCAAATATTTCTGCTATAAGTAAGGCATCATTTTCTAGCCTTAGATTTTTCATTAACAAGTGTCCGAACATTTTGACTAGTGAAACGGAATATTTGGATAAAGAAACTGATATTCTGCACTCCCAGTTCTGTAACTTTCAGGTCAAAGAAACAGACCTGGCAAAAGGAGGGAATTGATGTTCAGTGGGCATTGGTAGGTCAGATGAAATCACCTGATGGTGTACTTAAATATGACAGACTCTCTAAGGTGATTCTTGCTTGCTATTTTATCAATTCCACATAGCAATGCAGAATGTGAAAGGATTTTTAGCAGAGTCAGAAAGACAAAAACACAGTTCAGATCCTTGCTGTCTGAACAAACTTTGGAGAAACTTTTAACCTTGAAATCAGTTCATTAAGGCAAGTGCTTTGAGCAAAAATTTAGTTCCGAGTTTCTGAAGAGGGCTAAGTCAGCTACTGGTGTGTTGAACAACAGTTAGTCGTAATGTGATCACCATGTTGAAGGATGAGAAGTCACAGGTTCCTACAGTTCAGGTATGTCCAGTATTTATTATTCACATGTAAATGATGAATAATATATATATGGGCAAATAGAATTGTTAATGAATTATAAGGAATTTGTACATGTTCTGCCATCGGAGATGTATCGTAATACGTTGCAATTCGCTGCAAAATTTCTCCTGATTTTTCACTTTTGAAAGTTGGCATGTCTGTTAATGTGTTTATCAAGATGGTGTTCTTGTTCCTCTATTCAGAGTAAAGTATGTTTGAGATTTTGAAAGAATTGAGTTTAATTATGCAAATATTATAATTTGAATTTCTAGTGAGTTTTTGATTTAAAGCATTAGCAGAAGTTGGACTCTGTTGTAATCATTTACTGTTTTTGTTAATGATGTGCATAAATCTTGAAAGTTTGAGTGAATTAAGTTCAGTTATGTGAATATAATTTGACGTAGTGATCTGTTCTTTCCTTACAGTATCCTCAACATGGACTACTTTAACCAAATGTACTGCTTTGAAGATTACATTCGAGAAAAGAGACTGAGATTAAGGTAATGTGCATTTATTACTTGAAGTAGTTATCAGTGGTGAGCAGTGTTTGTATAACATTGTTGTGAAGATACTGGTCTGTCTCTTATTTTTCTAACTATGTGGATGGGGGGTTGTATTGTGCACAAGGGATGTGGTCGTTCAACAAAATCATCCCTTATATCTGAGAACGATGGTACAGTTCGAATGCTGGTCAATGCATGTATGGTTTTCAGAATGGAAAATCTTCTCTCTGTGGTTTGGAAACTATATAGAAATCTAGAACCCATGCCTTACAATCATGAATTTAACTGTTGTGTTAACTCCAGACTGCTTTTTAATTTTGTTTTTTAAAGTTTGGGCCATTGCATGTGAGATTTTACCACAGATGTTACCGTCATGCAATATATAACACCTAACATACAGTCGTCACACTGGATACAAACATACATGCACATTGACTGTAACATTGACATTAACTTCTTGACCAAAGATGGTGCACACAAATAAACTAAGATTGCAAACTGCCCATCTTCATTGCTAATGGACTTTAATCGAAGTTCCTGGGCATTAGAACACACCACCCATACGAATCATCATGGCAATGGTAGTTCAGTGTGTAGGAAATTACGAGGTTGTCTAAGCACCCCACTAGTGTCTACCAAAGGGTGAAGACATTCTTGGATTGAAAAGTAATTCAAGAGTGGGTGGGGAATAGGTAGTTGAAGTTTTCTGTAGAAACTTATGGACTTAATTTCCATCTATGTCTCTTGATTCTGTGCTTAATCAAAAGTTGATTTCAGGGTTTTTGTGATTAGCCCCATTATTTTCTGCAGTCATAGGACTAGTTACAATTACCTTACTATGATGTGTACATACATTTTTTCCTTCCCTTCATGGCCTGGTCCATTATTCTCTTAGGTAACCTTCTCTGTTCACCTTTTCATAGCCCCATTGTCAAAGTTGGTTCATATACTCAAGCTTCACCCATCTAGTTAATTTTTTACTTTTCCTTTATCTTCTTACTAGCTGTAGTGCCGTTGTTTGTTGGGACAATCGTATAGCATGAGCACGATTACATTCTTATTCACTCCTCATGCTGTTCCCCAGATTCTGAGGCTCATAAGTGGGCATGCCTCTCCCTGTCAGCGGCTCGTCATGACTAAGGTGAGGATTTATAGGCACTAAAAATACTCAAAATAGGCAGGCAAATATGCACTTAAAAATCGCAGTATATGCACTAAAATGGCAAAAATAGGCACTAAAAACCAACCCGAATATACCATCTGCTTATCATTTAAAATTACTCAGTATATGTGAATCATGCCACTTTGTTCTCAGCTAAAGGGTTTACGCCAAGGAACAAGTGACCACCAAAATAATGAAAAGGTAAAAGTAATTATTATTATTTATTATAATTATTACAATTGAGGACACTTATCTCTTACAGACAATAATTATGTGAACAGGACTCTTCAAATGAATCTTACCCATGTTACAGTGGACAACCAGATACTGTTCCAAACTTTGCACATTAAATCTTTGCCTGTTGTCAGTTAATATATTTTTAAATTGTGAAAATGACCTTTCCACTTCACATGAGGTCAGGGGACAGTATGTAAAAGCAGCTAGCTCTGCTGGGGTGAAACCTGGTAGTAGTGGTGCTGCGTCGTTCCCTGCGAGAACAGCAGCAGTGTCCAAAGCATCCTTCCAGCTGGGATTCCTCTACATTATTCTATGAAATTTGACACTGATCTTAGCTCCTATTGGTCCGTTAAGGTTAACCATTGTTGCCTCCACCTCACAAACAATCCCTACTGCCTTCACAAGAGGAATTTCTCTGTCTTCCAGCTGCTTTATTTTGGAAGTTAGCTGTTCCAAATTTGAAAAAATGTATATGAGACCAATGAAAATCTTTGGGTTGGCCAGTGCAGCCTTAGCTTCTATAATGCTTACTCCATCTTCATCAAAACTGTCCACTACCTGCAGAATTTAATAAAATTTCACTTACCTAATTTATACAGTGTTGTATGTGTTACACTTCCTAAAATAACTGCATTAATACACCTAGGATTAACCATTAAATATAAAAGAAGAAGAATATTCCTAGGAAAACTGCTGAAAAATAGTTTGATAACCGGAAGCATAAAAGTAATTTTAAGACCGTTAATGCTACATACCTCTCATATCTTGACATTCTCGGCATAGTATAGGGCAGCATACAACCACGTGCCCTAACGGGTCAGAACAGGCTGAGGTGGAAGGGGGATGTCAGGGAGTGCATTCTTAAAGGCTGATATCCGGGAAGGAGCCTTCAGGAACACTTTCTTCACATTCGAGATAACTGCATTTACCTCTGGGAACATGGCTCTCACTTCCTCGGCAAGTCTATGAAGTGCATGAGCCAGGCATGTAACATGCATCTCTTCGGAAAAAACACTTGTAATGCCTTTCTGGCTTTCAGCATATATGAAGCACCGTCAGCGAGGAGAATTAAGAGCTTCTCTTCATTATCCTTTCCTAGCCACAAAACTCCTGAAAGAGTAAATAGAGAAATTGAATAAAACATACATAACAGTTTATATATTTTACGCATTTTAAAATTAGAACTGTATTATATTTTTTATTGAAATGATTTGGGTGTGAAAGAATTACTTACACGAAGCGTCTCTATCATGGCATGATTAGTGACCTCAATTTCCTTTGCAAGGAAGCTGTCTTTGTTTCGTCTACCGAGAGCCAAAAGGGGGAGTCACCAACGTCATCCCTTATGCTTTGTAGCACCTAAAACCCAGTATTTATTAAGGTTAGTTGTCATATTTTACTGCTGGGGGGGGGGGTTGGAAACCAGTACTGAACACCCAGAGTTAAAATAATAGTTAAACTTACAGATTGATAAGATGGCTCCAGATAGTTTTTTTCTGAGAGTCGATGATCGGGAATAATTCTCTTTGTACGTTTTTCCAAGAAACCCCTGAACTCCTGGTTGTCCAGCTTCCTCCATGGAATATTCGCTGCGGCCAGTGCATGGCAGAGCTCTGTATTGAAGGTTTTCTGAGAATTGTCCTCCATTTGGTGGAGAAATGGCTGCAGGCCTGTTGCTTGTTTTCTTGTCTTCAACATATGTGTAGCAGTGTTCTTGTGCTGGTTCCGACAGTATTTCATTACACATTTTATTTGAAGGGACAGAAAAAAACAACAGAAAATCAACTTTGAGAAATCATGTGAAAAACATTTGTCGTGACCTACCTGTCCTGTGAGACGATCTCGTAGGTTGGTCACCAGGCCGTTGGATGTTGAAGTATTACCTGTCCTGCCGAGCGGAATATAGGGAGGTAATTGTAGGTATGACTCGTCCCGCAACTCCCGAAATAAAAGATGAAATTATTTCTCTGTCCTTTATTACTGAGGACAACTAAAACTACTATGTACAGTATATTTACAAGTCTGAATGTAATGATCTATAGAGAGAGCGAGCTTGTTCCACGCGCCTACTGTTCTACTACGCGTCTATCTTAATCTTGCCCTACGGCACTTGGGCTATGCCCGAACAGAATCTCGTCCTGACAAGTACGAACTACTAGCTGGAAGAAGGCCCCGCGCCATCTTGGCCAGGGGTTATATCTCCGCTCCTGAACTCAAAGTTCTATCCCTACCTCCTTGGGTCTTACGGGCATTGCTAAACTGATCATCCAGTCACTAGCGCCCTCAAGTGGCTATTCTCAATAGTTGTCACAGTAAGTGCTGCTACCTAGGCACTACTGTCTTCTGTCTTACTTTGTCCTCATCTTTCCTTGTTTCCCTAGTGCATCTGTACTGACCCTGAATGGCCTTGCACTGGGCTTTGTTTCTTTGTTGGTTTCGGCGGCCCGCTGCCATACTAGCTCTGTTTGTCGATACACAGTAAATACCTTGTTGTGATCAACAAGTCTCCGCTCTTAGTCAACAACTTTTGTAAGCGAGCGCGTTTCGCAAACTGCTCTCCAATACTTAGCTGAAGGCTTCCTTCTGCTTTCCAATTATTAAATCTAACTATAATTATTATACTTATTATACAGTTACTCAAGTACTACAAGGTGTCTCATGTCGATGACTATCATTATTCTAACACTAATTAATCTCCTCTGACACCTTGAGCTCTAGACTCGGCTGCAAATCCCGGCTGCCTTCCACCTGGCAGTCCGCTGGTTCGAGTCCGTGGGAGGTCGGTACACGACACATTAGTAGGCCTGCCATATAGGAAATAAAAGTATTAAGCATTTAATAAACACTGTACTTACTTCTTTTGAACAGGCTTGGCAAAATATCACTTACCCATCGGTAGTGAAATTTGAGTCACCATTGATCCACTGCCAATACAGAATAGATCTGCATGATTTGTCCTTCGGCATTTACTTGAGAAATTATTGCACTTCGTTTAGAGAATGGAAAGCACCACCCGCTATTTCCTCCCTGACACCTTCAACTATATTAACACCAATGTACGTGGTCCACTAACAATCTGGCTTCGAGAAATATTTTTACGAGTCCAGGAATTCCAAAATTACTTGCAGCTTAGCACAAAACGAGTAAACTGATGTCTCTTCCCACCGTGCGCATTCTCTCTCTCTCTCTCTCCCCCCCTACCTCCCCCACAGCAGGGTGCAGATTCAAGGCCACCTCGCTCCAAGCAGAATCAGAAGATGGAGAGAACGCTGTTGTACTCTCTAATACCATTTAAGTGCCTGTCTTTGGTAGCTACCTGCAAACAATACCTGCTTTCAGCGGCTATCTGGTCAATAAAACTAAGAGATGGGTGGAAAAATACGACTTAAAAACTTAATATTTGTCGTTTTAAGCACTTAACATGCAAATATCTTCAAAATAGGCACTAATACATGAAATAGGCATTTATTGGCACTATAATACCCATGTATTTCCTTTGAAAATCGACTAAAACAGATTTTAGACTTATAAGCATACGATTCACTTTGGGAGTGGCGACCCCATCGTACTAACAGCCTATATCTGTTTCATTCCATTCCATTCCTGACCCAGTCAATGACTGGAAAACAGGTTGTAGGTTTTCATTTTCAAGCATACAATTCTAGGTTGAGGTTTAAAATAGGCATTTATGACAAATTCCTCACACTAGTCATGACGAACTTGCTTCCTTGCTCTCTGGAGCTCTATGCAGCTTCATAATGTTTTCATTATTGCTGATCTTGATTTGATTTCTTCCTTGCAGTATTTTAAGAAAGCTAAGTATCATGTTAGTATTAAAAAAATACTTACAGGTGTACAAAGCCTTTAAAAATTTCCCAAATGATCCCCATAGCAACTCTATAACATTAGTTACCGGTTCTTGGACTTTTACAGGACTGCCACTCTATTAGGAAAGAGGTTGAGAATAAAAATTTGCGATGAGCTGTTTTCGTGTTTCATTCATTAGGCCCCTTGTGATGCACCCTTTAATGGTAAAATGTTTGGACAGCTTGTAGCCAAGACCTTACTTGACCTTTAATGAAACTGTAATACCAAGTTTCATTACAATCCACCCGTCCTGTTTTTTCCCGATGCTGTAACGGACACAGACAGACGGACAAAATTACTGTATCGGAAAGAGGTATAGGCTCTAGAACAGAAATTTGCCATGAGCTATTTTCATGTTAAAGCAACTGTAAGAGAGATACTCGAGTTTTATTCTTTAGGCCCCTTCTCAAGCACCTGCTCCTTGTGAAATTTGTGGGTAACTTTTAGCTAAGATCCTACTTCACCTGTAATACCAAGTTTCATTAAAATCCACCAATCCATTTTCCTCTGATGCTATATAAATACAGACAAATATTAAACTGAACTCGACATAGGCCAATGCAATGATATCAGTATTCGTGTCAGAATACGATATTAACCTACTGAAATGTTGCGGTTAAAAGCAATGCTGTCATATGAAATGCTCAATCAAATGAAACAGGGCACATCTTTTGATGTTGAGCGAACAGTACTACGCTGCCATTCTAAGAGTGCTAATTTCCAGAGCTGGGATGACTAGGCTACACACGGCTGTGAACACTCCTCTGCCATATTCTGTTAAGTGTGCACACTGCTCATTTCAATCAGTGCCTCAGAATAGGGATCAAGTAGATGGAATACTATGATGAACTAGTGTGTCATGTACCAGTAGTTATCAGAAAATTTATGAACCCTAGGAATGGCATACCGAAAAAGAAAGTTACCCCACTCCTCACCAATATTCATGTTGGTTGTTTAACTCAGGACACAACGGTAATCCCATCTATTGGAGATGAGTGGCAGCAGACGAGACGAAGCACATCACAACAAATAATGGTCAATGTAATGTTATTGTTGATCAGTTTTGTAGGCCTTCACATTCGGTTTTCTTCTGACTTTGTGATTTTAAGACATCTAATGTAAAGGGAGTCCTTTTCTTTGATGACTCCCTCTTGTGTTATTGTTCAAGCGCTCATTCATTTACGACTTCTTTTTCTCATTTTGATAATCATCTGCACAATTTTCCTTGTCGTATGGACCTATAACCACGCAATTTTACACTTAAGACAATCATGACGAAAACCATCGCCAGTTAACATGATTGAACAATAGTTCCGTGTTAGCAATGCCCAGCGTTGATACGGACTAAGCAACAAAAGTTTAAATTCATGAATTCTGTTATCGTAGCCAGTATGGTAAAATTGTATAAGACATACATGGTGGGAAATTGTATTCTCTATAACTTCACTTTTGTAGTACTTTGCGATAGGACTAATATCATAGCTACCAGGTGTCCACAATTAAGGCCACCACACACAGAAAGCTAGGCTAAGCTAAGGTACGCGGTGTTGTGAAAAATATCGCTCCCAATGTATTTAAGTATGATGACACACACAGACCGCTATGCTAAGCTAAGCTAGACAGATCGCTAGGCAGGCGATTTTCTTGGCTGTAGCTGGCCTGGCGCATGCCCTTTTCATTTCTGAGCAGTTGGTCTGGCGGGCTGTCGTGTGTGTTTAGTTGTGTCAGTCTCTTCTGGTAGTACTTCGATATTTTAATACAATGGATAACGGGCCAAAAGAACAACAATTCATTGAGGAGCTGAAAATATATCCCTGCCTTTATGATACGTCATCAAATTACTACAGAGACTTGATAAGAAAGGAAAACTGTTGGCAAGAAATAAATTCAGTACTTCAAATTGATTGTAAGCAGGCTACCATTTATAAATTAGCTATATAATCACAATTTTGACAATTCTAATTGTTTGAGAAGAATACTTTTTCCTTATGGCTTTACGCACATTATTTACAATTTAGCAGATACAGTTGAAGCGCTTGTTCTGCAACTGTATGCCATATTCTTAACTATATCAGCAGCTACTACGAATGTGAAAGGTAAAATAATAGCATATATTGTTTTAGGTAAGAAACTTAAAAACTTATGAAAAAGACTGAGAGACTGTTTTAGGGAGGCACTGATGAGACAAAAAGAGAGTAAAAGTGGATAGGAAGAGAAAAAATGAAGGCGTGGAGATTCCACAAACAAATGGAATTCCTTCTGCCTTATATTTCTACAAGAAGGTGAGCTGTCATTTTAACACACGCAGTATGACTAATATTTAAAATATTTTTAAACATTAAAAATTGATGAAATTATAAGTGAATTTATATGATGAGTACTAGTATATTATAATTTAAAACACATGTAATCATTCGAGGTTATAAGAAAATAAGAACGTCTCGATTTGTTATGTTTTGCAGCTAAGATATTATAAACATTTCACTAATAAAATGAACAACATGAATAATTGCGTGTGAAGCACAAGGACTAGGACAGTTCAATATGCTCATTCTCCATAATCAGATCTCCTTGCGTCATTTCTTAATATACGTTTGGATGTGTATTAATAGCTTAATTTTCCTTACAGCACACATTCAAACATTGACAGGAAGGAAACATATCGACGTCAAGAGATAACTGAAGTAGCCATCCAGATGGCTGTGAGAGTCCCGAATGTGATGACCTACACTCCCTATCACATATATCTGATTCATTATCTGTTCCGTCCGTCCCCACACCTACACAATCTCAGCCAGTCGAACCCCTTCGAAAAAAACAAAACATCATGCCACCGAGCAGTAGTGCAGAGAGAGCAATTGATTATTTACAACAGCGAGACAATAAAAGTGCTGCCTAGCATAGTTTAGCTTACCTTTTTTTTATTCGTGTCATAGCACACCACAGCTTGGCATTGCTTAGCGTAGCATAGTGTGGCTTAGGTTTCTGTGGGTGGTGGCCTTTAAACTGATGGTGTTCATCGTTGCACAGCACTGGCCATAATGATTGTACGAGTCTGAAATTTTGTTGATATGCTAACTAAGCAATGCGTCCATGAATTATGGCTCAAAAGATATAATTTTTTACCGGGCGAGTTGGCCGTGCACGTCGAGGCGCGCGGCTGTGAGCTTGCATCCGGGAGATAGTAGGTTCGAATCCCACTATCGGCCGCTTCCTTCCAACTCCTAGGCCTTTCCCAT
The DNA here is from genome assembly GCF_040414725.1 of Anabrus simplex. Taxonomy (NCBI): domain Eukaryota; kingdom Metazoa; phylum Arthropoda; class Insecta; order Orthoptera; family Tettigoniidae; genus Anabrus; species Anabrus simplex. The sequence goes on along the minus strand of NC_090270.1, from coordinate 258,719,704 downwards.
CCCATCGTCGCCATAAGACCTATCTGTGTCAGTGCGACGTACAGCCCGTAGCAAAAAAAGATATCATTTTCAAGACTTGCCACCAGGCAAAGAATAGCGCTATGCAGTCAGAACGCGAAATATTCCATAACTCTGACATCAGAATGTTCTTCTGGTAGAGCTGCATTGTGTCATATCCTTAGTTGTTGCTTGGTAATGCATGTTGATTCCTTTTGAGAAGCGAATGTTCATTGAAACTTAAGAAAGTTGAACTTTTAAGTGTGAAATATAATGGCTATTAAAAATGGAGACCGTGCACTGCTAGTGAAGTTGCTGCATCATAGGAATATCATCGACAGAACATAAATTGAATCACCAAGATCTTCCACAATACCGTGACTTTGCCCATCGGTGTTTGGCACACATGGAAGTGGATAACATGTGGCCAGGGAGTATTCTGTGGACTGACAGGGCGCATTTTATTCTGGAGGGTGCTGTGAATGTACAGAACTGTCACATATGGGGCTCGACTCCTCCACATGTTGTGCAGGAACAACCATTGCAATCACCTTACATGATTGTTTGGTGTGGTTTTACAAGCTCCTTGATTCTTGGTCTGTTTTTCTTTGAGGAGATAACACCTTGTGGGCCCATTAGGTGTATGGTGACATCTGCACGTTACAGGGACCTCCTTGTTCAACATGTGATTCCAGCTTTGTAAATAGTGACCACACTGTTATTGTCATGTAAGATGGGGCAACACCGCATGTCACTCACCAAGTGAAAGATTTGTTATGAGAAATCTTCACTAATGACCGCATCATCTCTAGGCATTTTCCAGATGCATGGCCTTCAAGATCCCCCCCACACACCTAAATCCATGTGACTTCTGTAGGGGTACTTGAAATATCGTGTATATCAGGAACATAATCTGGTCTCTGTCTGATCTAAAGGCTAGCATACGACGACATCTCACTCTGATTTCACCCGATATGCCGCTGGCAACTGTCGACTATGTTGTGTTACAGATGCAGCATGTTGTTGAGTTGGGAGGCCATATCAAACAGTGTTTGTAAACATAAACCCTAATAAACGTCCCAGACCTACCATTATCATGTGTTTGATCTTCCCTGTCTGTTTTCTGTGACCTAGTGATTTGAGCACCATATTTTCACCTGTAAGGAATAAATTGGCATTGTTCAATACAAGATAGCAAGTAAATAATATTACATAAGTCTAGGGACTAGTTTCAGCCACTTAGTGGCCATCTTCAGCCAAAATAAAAGTTAAACAAATCATGTGATAACTAAAACATGTATATGTAAGATAAGGACAATGTTGCAGGAATTGTAACATTAAAATACATATAAACTATGTGATCAAAAGTATCTGGACACCTGGCTGAATATGATGTACAAGTGTGTGGCGCCCTCCATCGCTAATGCTGGAATTCAGTATGGTGTTGGCCAACCCTTAGCCTTGATGACAGTTTCTACTCTCGCAGGCATACATTCAATCAGGTGCTGGAAGGTTGCTTGGGGAATGGCAGCCCATTCTTCACGGAGTGCTGCACTGAGGAGAGGTAGCTATGTCGGTCGGTGAGGCCTGGCACCAAGTCGGCGTTCCAAAATATCCCAAAGGTGTTCTATAGGATTCAGGTCGGGACTCTGTTCAGGCCAGTCCATTACAGGGATGTTATTGTCGTGTAACCACTCCGCCACAGGCCGTGCATTATGAACAGGTGCTCGCTCAATCATGTAGAAAGATGCAGTCGCCATCCCCGAAGTGCTCTTCAACAGTGGGAAGCAAGAAGGTGCTTAAAACATCAATGTAGGCCTGTGCTGTGATAGTGTCATGCAAAACAACAAGGGGTGCAAGCCCCCTCCATGAAAAGCACAACCACACCATAAAACCACCGCCTCAGAATTTTACTGTTGGCACTACACACGCTGGCAGATGACGTTCACCGGGCATTCGCCATACCCACACCCTGCCATCGGATTGCCACATTGTGTACTGTGATTCGTCACTCCACACAACGTTTTTCTACTGTTCAATCGTCCAATGTTTACGCTCCATACACCAAGCAAGGCGTCGTTTGGCATTGACCTACGTGATGTGTGGCTTATGGGCAGCCGCTCGACCATGAAATCCAAGTTTTCTCACCTCCCGCCGAACTGTCATAGTACTTGGAGTGGATCCTGATGCAGTTTGGAATTCCTGTGTGATGGTCTGGATAGATGCGTGCCTATTACACTTGACGACCCTCTTCAATTGTCGGCGGTCTCTGTCAGTCAACAGGCGAGGTCGGCCTGTACGCTTTCGTGCTGTACGTGTCCCTTCGTGTTTCCACTTCACTATCACATCAGAAATAGTGGACCTAGGGATGTTTAGGAGTGTGGAAATCTTACGTACAGAGTTCTGACACAAGTGACACCCAATCACCTGACCACGTTCGAAGTCTGTGAGTTCCACGGAGCACCCCATTCTGCTCTCTCACGATGTCTAATGACTACTGAGGTCACCGATATGGAGTACCTGCCAGTAGGTGGCAGCACAATGCACCTAAGATGAAAAACATCTGTTTTTGGGGGGTGTCTGGATACTTTTGATCACATAGTGTAACAACAAAAATGATGGTTGTGATCTTGTCATAATAATGTTCTCTTTAAGTTGGGTTAGGACCTCAGACAGTGAAGTAAATCTGGAAATGATAATCAAAATTAGGAATAAACAAACAGAAAGGAAATTAACACGAAGAAAAATTATTTATGTGACTGACCTCTAGAGTGAAATACACAGTGCATGTAATGCCTGATGTTAAACAAAACACCGACATGCTAGAGGAAGCAGGCAGGCCATGGAAACAAAAGAGTGAATAGGGAACAAAACATGCACTGACATGCTGTAGGAAGCAGGCAATGGAAAACAAGGGAGTAGATAGGGGGAGGACGGAAGGTGGGGTAAAGTAGGGAAGAAGGAGAGAAGGGATGTCTAAGGTGGGGCTGAAGGATGCAGAGAGAAAGACTGCTGCTTAGAGGGGAATTTAAAGAGATTATAGAAGAAAGAAATCTTTTTATTCGAGACATGAAATGGCGTATGGCTCTTAGTAGCGATATTGTCCGGGGACTTACTCGGCTTGCCAGGTGCAGGTCTTTTGATTTGACTCCCGTGGGCGACCTGCGCATCATGGTGAGGACAATATGATGATGAAGACAACACACCCAGCCCCCTTGCCAGCGAAATTAACCAATGATGGTTAAAATTCTCGACCCTGCCGGGAATCGAACCTGGGACTCCTGTGACCAAAGGTCAGGATGCTAACCATTTAGCCCTGGAGCTGGACTACCTGAGACATGATTACTAAAGACAGGAATTAAAAGATCAAATAAAATGTTTGATTTCTCTGAAATTTTAGATAGATTGAAGTTGGGGTTGAAAAATTGTTCCAGATGAATAAAACAGTTTTTCATAATATTGAGCAGAGGGTTTTTTTCTACAACTTCAAGAATTTTCATGTCTTGGTCGATATTAGTGAACTGATGGTTAGTATGACCCATGTGATGTCCCATGGCCGTGAATCTGTTATATTTTAGGGCGTTAAAATGCTCTAAGTATCTTGTATGGAAGCACCTATCTGTTTGACCGACAAAGGTGCGTCACAATTATTGCAATTGAGTCTGTAGACACCTGACTTGGTGAACTTGTTGCTATGATTAACTGAAATGGTATTATGTAAAATATCTGTGTTTCTGTTATAAGTTTTGAAGGCTGTTCTGACATCATTTTTAAAAATTTAAATATGTTTGTAATTTGGTAGACTTTTTTATTACTAAATGTGAAAGTAGATTAAAAATTGTTTTTTCTTTTGTAAAGGTGGTTGAAGGTTGATGTTCATGTTTCTTAATGATTTTCTCTATAAAGGAGCTGTTGTAGCCATTAAATTTAGCTATACTGCGAATGGTGTTTAATTCGTTTTTAAGACTTCTGTCGACAGCGGGATGCTAAAAGCACGGTGTACCGTACTGTGGTATTCTGCACATTTATGGGCATGTGGGTGTATGGAATCTTAATGGATTGTGTTTGTGATTTGCGTTGGTTTTCTAAAAATCTTGTAGATCAATGAACTAGGTTGTCTAATAGTCAGATCTAAATCATTGATTTTTTTATTGTTCTCTAATTTTTGTGTAAACTTGAAATGTGGGTCAATGCGATTAAGATTGGATAGAGTGGTGATGGTGTCAGTTTCACTTTCGTTTATGATCTCAAAAGTGTAATCTACATATATTGTCCAAAAAAATAGTATAATATGTTGTTATTAATTTTGATGTATTCGAAATGATGTACATCGATTACCGCTAGGATGCCTGATGCCGACGATCTCATAGCTAACCCCTCTTGCTGATGAATGGTATTGTCAAATGTGAAATAATTGTTATACAAAACCATTTTTAGAATAGAGATGAAATGTTGAATATCTAGTGGGCTCAGGCCACTGTGTTCATTTAGTGTTGTGAATTATGGGACAAATTTTTGAAATTGGGATGCTTGGGTACATGTTAACAATATCGAAGGAATGGAGAGAATAGTAAAATGATTTAGTTCTTCAACCACCCTCATTCAAGCCATTATTTTTCCTGTTTTCAACATGGTTCATTTTGAATCAAATATCAACTGTTGTTTACATGCACTAGGCACTCCGTCTTCATAGAGAGTGTCCAACGGAGGTGATTAGCCCATGGATACTTCGACGAACTATTTTGTTTGAGTCTAAAATATAATTAGTCAACATAAACATCCAAGTTGAATTATGACGTAATGCAACATTTTAACATGAGCTGATCATAAATCACATACAAAATTTCACATCTTGAAGCCATTTCTGATTAGACTGCACCAGGACCGTAATATTGAGGTCCGGAGTAAAAAAAAATTTTTCCCCATGAAAACTAATACAAATTTGGAATGTTTTTTCCACATTATTTTACAATGTAAAATACACGTACAGTAAATTGCAATTATATGTATTCTGCATTCATTCTCGACATTTGTACATAAATTTTAAACTGTCTTCGAACTTAGCATCAAATAAGACTTTAACTACCATTATTGTCAATACTGTGCATAGAACGGCCTTGTTTTGAGTGAAAATTCACCAACGTGTTCACTAGTGTAACATTTTTTAATTAATTTTGATATTTTGTTAATGATAAAATCTTGTAAATGTTTTTCTAATGTATTCACTCAGGTAACATATTTTTATAATTTCCAACCCGACGTCTGGTAGAATTTTGAGGTACTTGATACGACTGATGATGCCCCACAGAAGGGGCGAAACATGTCTCAACGATTTTTAATATCTTGTACTGTATTGAATAGGTTGAGTTAAAATAAATTTCTTATATTATTATAAATTAAGATTCTTTCAATACGGAAAAAATGATTTTCTTTAATTGTAATCAAGCATCCTAGCATTAATCGATCTGGATCATTTAGAACACACCAAAATTAATAACATCTTTAATCATATTATTTTTTGGGCAGTATACGTGGATTACACTTTTGTGATCATGAACGAAAGTGAAACTGATAACTTCACCACTCTATCTAATCTTAATCGCATTGACCCACATATCAAGTTTACACTAGAATCAGAGAATGATAAACTCAATTATTTAGATCTAATGATCAGCCAACTTGGTTCTTTGAGCTACAAGATTTTTAGAAAACCTACGCAAACTGCTGACACAATCCATCAAGATTCCATACACCCACATGCCCATAAATGTGCAGCATACCATATTATGGTGCACAGTTCTTTTAGCATCCCGCTATCTACAGAAGAACTGATAAACGAATTAAACGCCATTCGCAGTATAGCTAAATTTAATGGCTACAACAGCTCCTTTATAGAGAAAATCATTAATAAACATGAACATCAACCTTCAACCACCTTTACGAAAGAAAAAACTCACCACAGTTTTTAATCTACTTTCACGTTTAGTAATAAACAAATCTACCAAATCATTAACGTATTTAAATTCAAAAAGCTTGATGTTAAAATAGCCTTCAAAACTTATAACAGAAACAAAGATATTTTACATAATACCAATTCTATTAATCATAGCAACAACTTCACCAAGTCAGGTGTCTACAGACTCAATTGCAATAATTGTGACGCACCTTTGTCGGTCAAACAGATAGGTGCTTCCATACAAGATACTTAGAGAATTTTAACGCCCTAAAATATAACAGATTCTCGGCCATGGGACATCACATGGGTGATATTAACCATCAGTTCACTAATATTGACCAAGACATGAAAATTCTCGAAGTTGTAGAAAAAGGACCCTGCTGAATATTATGGAAAATTGTTTTATTCATCTGGAACAGTTTTTCAACCCTAACTTCAATCTATATGAAATTTCGGAGAAATCAAACAGTTTATTTGACCTTTTAATTCCAATCTTTACTAATCATGTCTCAGAAAGAATTCTTTCTTCTATACATACATACATACATACATTCATTCATTATCATTCTAGACCGTTAAGCCTTTCAGCGTTCAGTCTGCAAGCCTCTGTGAATTTACTAAACGTCGCTACAATCCTCCATTTGCAACTAGTGATGTGGCCTCATTTAGTTCTATACCTCTTATCTGTAAATCGTTAGAAACCGAGTCTAACCATCATTGTCTTGGTCCCCCTCTACTTCTTTTACCCTATATAACAGAATCCAATATTCTCCTAGGTTAGAAATTCTACATGGCACGTCTCGGGGCGATGTTACAGCAGGCTAACCGGTGCTGCCAACTTAGGAATTAGTTTCAAGATCAGGTTAGTGAAAAATTATTGGACCAGCTTGTAACAAGACAACTGGGCAGGGGGCAACAAAATGGTCAACAGGCCTCTAGCATCTCACATACATCACAAGATACGACGCGATTAATAACCCTGTGACTAATTAAAAAGTACCCGGCGCACACCGTGACGATTTTAAACCGCGCAATTTTCTTATTTTCAACAAAGCTGACAGCCCTAGCCAGCCAATAGCAACACAGAATACGGTGGCAAATTTTAGTTTTACAGTGCTTCCGTTTTAATTCTTGTAAATAAGAATACTTCTAGGGGCCAGTTAGTGGGAAGAAGAGAAGTGTTGGCATCAGGAGGCTTGTAGTGATGTTGCGTGTGAATAACCTGCGCACAGCACTCCAGCCTACGAAATCCTTGCTCAAGACTAGCAACTCGTACATTCTCGTGTAAACAGTTGCCGCTATTATATGCTAGAGTATTCAGCTGTCTCTTGAAATTCAAAAAAACTTTTGCTAATATTTTTCTTACGTTAGATCGAATAATTAATATTAATAATTAATATTATAATTAAGTAACTTAATAACTTAAACTGTCTGGTATGTCTCAGTTTACAATCCAAATTTTAAAACATTGCTGAAGTTCGAACACCACATTCTAAATTGAAAGCAAATGACACTTTAAAAAAAAACCTGCTTCATCTGCATAGATGAGCCACTTGGTTTATAAAGTATGTTTTGTATGGTTTGTTGAAGGGGAACATTCATAACTTGAATAGATATTCCTTTTAGTCTATTGATCTATTGTTCAATTTGGTTTGAAGTGAATGTCTCTATGTTCCTTGTAAATTATATGCGCTTGGTACGGGCACCAACAACCTTTGGTAGCCATTTATATTGTCGGTGATTTCAACCTAGAAATTACGTGGTACAGAAATGCTGCACCTGTTTCAAATAACCCCCTCGCCAATAGATTCCTTTACACTTTCTATGATTTATTTATTCATCAATTAATATTTGAAGCCACGCGTATTATGCAAACAACACACTCAACCTTTGATCTTTTCCTAAGTAACATACCACAATCCGTCCAATCCCTTAATATTATTCCTGTATTCTGTGACCATCAGGCAATTCTTGCACCACTGACCCATATAAAACCATCCCCCGAACTCCATACCAGAACAGCTTATTTTTCCAGAACAAACTGGAACGATCTATCCACTTTACTCTCAAATCTCCTCCCTGTTCTCACCTCAGATTTCGCCTGCAATACAGACATAAACAAGATATGGCAAGACTGGAAGAAAATTTTCTTCCAAAGCATATAAGAAACCACACCAATAGTAAATATAACCAGCAGACGGAAATCCCCATGGATTACCAAGGAGATAAGTATATGAGAGATTCGAAGAAGGGGCTGCCTGTACCAGAAGTAGAAAAGAAACCCAACCGATTGTGAGTGGGAGAAATACAGACTGGCTGGGAACAAGGCTAAACAATCTATCAGAGATTCCTGCGATTCTAATATTCACGGTCTCAACTCCAAGGAACTGTGGGCTTTTCTCAGAAGTAAAGGTTGCAACAGAGCTCTACCTGTATTTAAACATAACAGTACGGCAGTCTCCACGCCACAAGAAATTGCAGACACCTTCAACAGGAAATTTAAAAATAACTTCTCTGCCTCTACTGAGGAAGAGAACATGCTCTATTCAAGGACAACATCTACCCCTCTCTTCCCTCTAACTAACCTGTATTTCTCAACAAATGAAGTCAAGGAGAGCCTTCTGAAAACAAGACCACATGCCGCGACTGTGCCGGACCGAGTGCCACCAAGAATTCTCAAGAATTGTGCAGCTGCCTCGGCACCCTCTCTTTGCGCTCTCTTTAAATATTCCATGAATACCGTGTCCGTGCCTGTGGAGTGGAAAGAAGCCAACGTAGTCCCAGTTTTCAAAGATGGAGATAAGGAAAACTCAGATGGTTACCTCCCCGTTTTGATAACATCAGGGGTCTGTAAATGTATGGAACGTCTAGTTGTTAAATGTAAGAAGGACGATCAAATAAAAACAGGTTTTTTGTTCCTGAACATCAACAGTTGTTAAGACTGGCCCCTCGCTTCTGCTATGCTTAGTCAGGACCGTTAGGAGTGGGGAGAGCGTCCTGCTAGATATTTCCTGCCGTTTCGTCAGTAACGCTCACGTCGGTGCAACAGGTGCACTCCTCCACTGCACAACACATATTTATGAAATTTCTTGCTCGTGCAGGAGTTACAGTGGCAGAAATTTGCCAGAGATTGACTGCTCAGTTCGGTGATCGAATATTGTCAAGGACGCGTGTGTGTAAGGAGTGGCAGAGGAAAGGGGAGGCAGCATCAGTGAAACCCAAGACTCGACTGTCAACTGGCAAGATTCTTGCAACCGTTTTTTTTTTTGATCGGCAATATATTTTGCTGATTGATTTTTTTGCATGAGCGACGCACAATCAGTGTTGCTTACTACTGCGAGCTATTGAACAAGGCAAGGGTTGCATATCGCTGCCAAAGACGAGACCAACCGATTCGACAATGCGCAGCCCCATACTGCATCTCTGTCTCCAAGCTACAGGAAATGCACTGGACTACACTTGATCATCCTCCTTAAAGCCCGGACTTATCGCCCTGCGATTTCCATTTGTTCAGATTGCTTAAAAAAGCTCTAGGAGGAGAACAATTTGAAGATGACGAGAGTGTGAAAGACTTTGTGCGCAACTGGCTGGTGACATGTTGTTCTTTTTACGATGAGGGCATCAAAAAGCTACCCATCTGCTGGGACAAATGCATTTCCAAAGCAGGAAACTATGTGGAAAAATGAATTGTAATTGCCTTGCTTTTTTCAATAAATTAATTTAAATAAAAAATAAAATTCCGTTTATATTTGATCCCTTCTATGTTGGATTTTCTCAAGGAGAGAGACCTGTTGAACTCAAACCAGCACAGCTTCATTCTGGGAAAATCCTGCACAACACTTTTGACAAAAGTCATTGATGACTAGCAATTCTCTTTGGAGGAGACTGATGTCTCACAAATAGACTGTGTGACTCTGGACTGGAGCAAAGCTTTTGACCAGGTGTCACATCAATGATGTCTGTTAAAACTTAACAACTATGGCATTCAGGGTAAATTGCTGGTTTGGCTGAGGTCATTTTTGGTGGGTTGAACGCAATGTGTTATGTGCGGAGTAGCCAAATCAGAACTAATCACAATTACTTCTGGAGTAATTCAGAGCAGAGTGTTAGGGCCCCGCCTGTACACGATTTATGCTCTTGACTTACCTTATTGTAGAAGTAAGTATAAATAACCACCTAATCGATACTTTATTAATACCTCAGGCAAAATTGAATAAAATTAAAACTGACATGTTTCGACCACTTAGTGGTCCTCTTCAGCTGTATAAATAAAGAAAAAAGAAAAACATTGACAATAAGCACAAATAAAAGTTCTTTGGAGACTCCTTTGATAAAAATGGAGGTCATCAGAATAGGTCATCTTGCCTGTCGTTCTTGTTTGGAAAAGATGTTTATTCTGCGCTGTCTAGAGGGTCTGTCTTTGAGCGCGACCTGGTGAAGTAACGATGTGATACAGTTTGACAGTTCATGGAAAGCTCTGGAGAGAAGGGAAGTAGAGTTTTATCGTCATCTAAAATAACATGTGAGGGAGGAGGGAGATTGGGCTGTGCTTCTGCGATGTCGTGTTATAATCAAACACAGTTGTAGAATATCCATGGAGCTGATGGACATTATAAATATGACAGGATCTCTAGATTCATGCTGTCTGTTCTTACCATATCACACAGTAATGCATTGTGAACACATTTTTAGCCCGATTAAGAAGAACGGGACACAGTTCAGGTCATTGATGTCTAATGGAACTCTGGAAGCTGTTTCTATTTTGAAGACCATAAGTTCTGAAGTATGTTATGCAAACACACATTCTATTGACTTTCTAAAGAAAGCAAAGCAAGCCGCAACTTTAGCTGTTAAATCAGAATAAAGATGTGCGTGATGGTGTAAATAATGTAAATAATTTGTGTACATATAACTATGTGCAGCAACATACTCTTTACTTAAATTTTTTAATTAGTTGTGTCCATAAACAAGAGGATGCATATGGATGTGCTAGGAGTAAGTGATATTCGGGTAAGGGGAGATAACGAGGAGGAGATAGATTATAAAGTGTACTTGACTGGTGTTAAAAAGGGAAGGGCAAAGTATGGGGTAGGGCTGTTCATCAGGAATAGTATTGCTCGCATGTACAGTAAATGAGAGAATGATGTGGGTAGATTTGGCAGTTGGAGGAATTAGGACGGGAATTGTCTCAGTGTCTTCACCATGTGTGGGTGCAGATGAGGATGAAGTTGACAAGTTTTATGAAGCATTGATTGACATCGTGGTCAGGGTCAGTAGCAAGGATAGGATAGTGCTAATGGGCGATTTCAATGCGAGAGTTGGAAATAGAACTGAAGGATACAAAAGGGTGATCGATGAATTTTGGGAAGATATGGAAGCTAATAGGAATGGGAAGCCTGTGCTGGATTTCTGTGCTAGTATGGGCTTAGCAGTTGCGAATACATTCTTCAAGCATAAGGCTATTCACCGCTACACATGGGAGGGTATGGGTACCAGATCCATAATAGACTATAACTTAACTGACTTCGAATTCAGGAAATCTGTCAGGAATGTACGGGTTTTCCAGGTATTTTTCGACGATACAGACAACTATCTGATCTGTAGTGAACTAAGTATCTCTAGGCCTAGGGTAGAGAAGGTGAAAACTGTCTGCAAACGAATAAGGGTAGAAAATCTCCGGGATGAGGAAATTAGACAGAAGTACATGGATATGATTAAGTTCTAAACAGTGGACAGTAAGCAGGTTCAGGATATAGAATGAGATTGGGTGGCATACAGGAATGTTGTAGCGGAAACTGCGAGGGATTGCCTAGGGACAACTGTGTGTAAAGATAGGAAAAAATGAACATCTTGTTGGAATGTTGAAGTGAGAGCAGCTTGTAAACGTAAAAAGAAGGCTTATCAGAAATGGCCCCAAACAAGGTCTGATGCAGACAGGAAATTGTACGTAGTTGAAAGAAACAGAGCGAAACAAATAGTTGTTGAATACAAAAAGAAGTCTTGGGAAGATTTTGGTAATAACCTGGAAAGGCTAGGTCAAGCAGCAGGAAAACCTTTCTGGACAGTAATAATCAATCTTAAGAAGGGAGGGAGAAAGGAAATGAACAGTGTTTTGGGTAATTCAGATAAACTCATAGATCCCAGGGAAGCACTGGACAGCTGGATGGAATATTTTGAAAATCTCAGTGTAGAAGGTGGTAGTAGTGGTGTCGTGAACATCCGAGCTCATGGGGAGGAGGAAAATGATGTTGGTGAAATTACGCTTGAGGAAATGGAAAGGATGGTAAATAAACTCCACTGTCATAAAGCAGCGGGGATAGATGAAATTAGACCTGAAATGGTGAGGTATGGTGGGAAGGCAGAGATGAAATGGCTTCATAGCGCAGTAAGATTAGCATGGAGTGTTGGTAAGGTACCTTCAGATTGGACTAAAGCAGTAATTGCACCTATTTATAAGCAAGGGAGCTGTCTGGCCAGGACATCCTGCTACAGTAATGAAGTAGACTGAACAGCCTGTGACTCAATGCTGAGTGTTGAGCGGCAGTAAATAACTCAACTCCCTAAGGGGACCAACGGCTTCCGGTGGATGAGTCCCTTCAGGTGGGGTGATGGTCCCCAGGGTGGAGGAAATGCCGCCTGAACCCATAAAGCAGCATCTGTTCTCCATTTTAGGAGCGGCTGCCTCCTATTGCTGGGTAGCAGCAGTTTAGGCGAATGTCTATGGCGGATGAATACGTAGGTCTCAACGACGAGGACATTATGGCTGCGCAGGAGACGGCCATGGTAAACCACTCCTGTAATATTACCAAGAAAATCCTATGGAAAGCCTCTCAGTTGTTTCATGTTTGGTAGGACCCCAACGCCATTAAGTACCGAATATGCTACTGGGGAAGAGCAACAGTTTCTTACAAGTAATCTCGTTTTGAATGACGTGAATGGGGTAAAAATCCATCTTGAGGCCCACTTGCCGTGTTGTCTCTGATGAAAGGAAGGATCTGCGCTGTGTGACAACCCATCATATTGCAACTTGACATTGTCCCTTAAACGTAGACCTGTTTGGTATTAGCTAGTTGCATTGGACAGGAAACGGCTTCTTCAAGTCAGATGACTTTACAATTTATTACTGTGGAAATGATAACAGAAAGCAGAATGGTGTAGCTTTCATTGTGAACAAGAAAATTGCAGCAACTGTGGAAAGTTACACAGTACTTAGTGACCGTATTTTAGCCATCCGTTAACGAGGGAAACCAATCAGTATGATTATTTTACAAGTCTATGCTCCAGCGTCAATGGCATCAGAGGATGAAATTTAATCCTTTTATTCTATATGAGGAGAAAATCTACATCAGGTGCCTAAAAAGGATATAATTTATATCATGGGTGACTTCAGTGAGAAAATAGGGGCACAAAAAGACCTCAGCATCACTGGTGGTTTTGGTCTGGGGGAGCGTAATGATGCTGGTGACTGACTGTTCCAGTTCTGCATGGAAAATCAGTTTAGAATCATGAACACCTGGTTCAAACAACCTAAACGTCGGCTGTATACCTGGACGTCCCCTGATGGTGTATATCACAACCAGATTGATTACATTTTATGTAGCCAACACTGGAGTAGCTCCATCCATTCTGCGAAAACCGTTCCTGGTGCAGACTGTGGCCCAGATAATCAACTATTTGCAGCAAAATTTAGAATTAAATTTTTCAAAATTAAGAATGCTCCTCCAAAAAGGTATGATGTCTCTAAGGTCCATACTTCATACTCCATTGAGCTTAAGAACAGATTTGAATTGCTTGAGACAGATGAAAAGCATCCTGATGAGCTATGGCAAGAAATAGTCCATCATTACAGCACAAGAACACGTACCGTACAAGAAACCAGAGAAGCGTCACAAATGGCTCTCTGCACATACCATACAGAGCGCAGATCAAAGGAGATCAGCCAAGGCTAATGGTAATAGAGTTCTCGTTAGACAGCTGAATGCGGATTTTCAACGAGCTGCAAGGAAATACACTGGAGTCAGCAGTGCCACCAATTAGAAGAGGACTCCTAGAAGGGTCACACCCGGAACCTTTTCATCCAGGTAAAGAAAGTTTGCTGGAAGGGTCACACCTCGAACCTTTTCATGCAGGTAAAGAAAGTTCAAACTCCTTTTAGTGATTCACAACCAAGTATTTTTTATTTTCCACCTTATCGATACACTAAATTGCTTAAGGCAACTTATTGGTTAAAAGTGGTGCATGTTTCGTATATTATAAACATCTTCAGCCACATAGCACTGTTTAGATGAAAAATTCATACAATGACAAAGTATCAATGCTTTAGAGGAAGTGTCCTTAAAATTAACATAAGAAGGTTGACAATATTGCGCCGTCCCACGTCCAAGGTAAGGACGCATAAAGATCCAGGCTAGCTTAATTCGCAATTATAATGGCTATCATATACATTTATATGGGCTATGAGTTCCGAATGATCAGAAGGGTATGTCAAATTATATCTAAGGAACCTCTAAACCGTGTCGAGTCGTCTCCCTCACTATACTGACTAGAATTCCTTACAATTAAGTTGTTATGACATAAATACTTAAATCTAGGTCGCTATTCTAAAATACACATGAAAAGAAGAATTTATACTTTCACTTACCACATTTATTATACATTCATCTCATTCCATGAATTGGACATTATATCATTCTCCCTTGAATTATAATTGAAAAATTTGTAGGCTTCATCTAGGTATTTTACTCATTCTCGACGGGATTAGTTTTAAATTCTTAAAAATATTTCACATCACCTGTCAGAATATCTGATGAAATGCCTAAATATCCATTTAATCTCCTCTATTACAAGTAATTGGCCTAGAACACCTTTACTTCTGGTATGAAAGGAATTTAAGAAATGTCAGTATCGGACAAAAATGTTGGGTGAAGTTCACCACAAATGCTTAAGTGATTAATATGTCCGACCTTAATAGTGCCTACTGAAAAAGTTGCCATTCACATTAAAATATTCCTCAATAAGAATATTGAATCTGTAATACATCAATGATTAAGTCTTGGTCGAAAAATTGATTGGATAAAGAATTAAATTAAACAAAAGAACATTAAGGTAAGATAAATCGTCAAATCGGATATTACTAAGTTAGGATTCTTAAATCAGAAATACATGATTATCATCGTTAGATTAGCGTTATTAGAAATATTAGATCAAAAATATTAAATTAAAAATATTAGATTACAGATATTAAATTAAAAATATTAGATTAAAAATATTAGATGCATCTAACAAGAAAACAATATTTACAGTATAATACACTATACACAAAGTTGTAGATTGAGGGTGGTTTCAAATATGCAGGACACAATTTCTATGTCTGGAATCAAATCTTATGAACTGGAATCAAAATCTTCCTACTTTACATTGTGAAACCTTCGACTTAATTGTTCTCTTTCAGTTCAAGCTTATGTTGACCTACTGCAATATGATAATTCTCTTTCCTTCTAGTTCACAGTGTTAGGGATACACAATCAGATTAACCTGGGAGAATATTTTCATGGTATTATAACAAGTAGTCGACATTATGTGGCGCGAATGTTTATGCTTCTTTGTTTCACTGCGTGAATACTGATAAGTCCCTTATTAAATTAATGTATACTTGCAATAAATGATTCAACATTGTATCTGTAATCTTAAGTACACTACTCTTAACTTGAGCATATTTATTACTCTAAGTGAGTACTCGTGCGATTACATTATGTTTCCGAGTGGATACTATCCTAATTCCATATAAAACATATTGGCTTGTGTGGTCTACTCTGTGAAGATCCTATTGTAGGGTCATAACTCATATAACTACAGTCAGCCATCAGTGATATTGGATATAGCCTAAGAAGTAACTCTACCGTTCCTTCCACTTGAGAATAATTTCAGAATCGGAAAATATCTGTGAAGGTATGAACAAACTCGAATTTACCCTCCTAGTCGGGAAATCATTGGTACTTTCGGGTATACTTGTCAACCAACAGGTGTCATTCCAATCATATACCCACCTATCTATGCTTGCTCGCAAGTGAATAATTAAAAGAGACACAATGAACTCACTAACATTCCGCAAAGCTCAACTTGGAAACAATTATGTTCACCACTACATAACCATGATCGTATTCACGAAGAAACGATAATTACTATTATTCCTATCCACCAACCTCATATCATCAATTCTTTAAACAGCCATTATTTCACACATTAAACATATCACACATTGCATTTACCTTACGTATTTCATTCTCCTCTCACATAGAGTATCTATCACTTCTACCATGGCTTGTGGACTTATTCACTGCATTATAGCTTCGGTTCTGTCATAACCTTAAATTAATATAAACACATGTATTCATCTGGCAAGCACTTCCTACAGATGGTCTCTAATTTACCATTTTTGATCACAACCATCATACACACATACTTGAGTTCACCTTTGACATCGTATACCATATACCAACACCTTAGAGAAAACAACTTTTCTCACATTACATTGACAATATTTCGAGCGTAGGCTTTAATCACTGACTGACTACCTACATATGGATCTGACATTTAGGATGTGAAGATTACCTGACCACCTTTAACCTAATTCATAATCCACTATTTGCATCGTTTCATTATTTTCGCACAGAACAACTCAGTACATTTCTAATAAGCAAAGAAATAAATATTATTCATCTAAACATTACTTTAAAAATAGACTTATCTCATTCCGCAACTCCTGTAGTTGGTTTATGTCCGGGTGACATGACATATGGATATGCCTCCTCTCATTTCCCTATGTATTTTGGGAAGGCTCGAGTACGTCTCCTCTGGGCTCGGTCATCTTACGGCTGGCAATGTCATCCTACAGCGCTCATTTGGGCAGTCTCGCCTTCCATCTTCTTAGAACATCTCGTACATATCTTGACTAGTTGGAACAGAATAACATGCAGTTTTAATTAGGATCGTCATCTTCGGAAAAGGTTGAGTTACTATCTGCTTATAGCGAATGGTTGTTCTTCCTGGAAGAGTTGATGTTATCAACAACTTGTAACCTGGGATAACATAATTGATTATAACGTTCGAAATGAATAGATTTTGTTTATATATTCTTTCTAAAGATTACTGTTGGAATTCCACTCCTTTGATTCTTTAAGTTTGTTGGTATCAGATAATATGTCAGCAGAGACTGTCGTGACGTGTGCCTGTTGTAGTCTTTGTACTTGGGTTTTAGCGTATTTAAATTTCGCGGAGCGAAATAAAAATCTTCTGCTAATGATCTACAGTGTAGTTGTCAATAAAGTCCTCTTCTTGTTTCCGCTGGATGAATCTAATGTCGATACCTTCTTTTACGTAGTAGACGATGTCACTTTTCGTGTGTAATTAAGATGAAAAGTAGTTATCTTCCAACTTGTTTTTTTTTTTCCCAGTCATTGTTCGTAACAATCTTCACACTTCGTTCCTTTTCACTGCCTTCTATACCTTAGTCCTTTTACAAGCGCCTGATGAAAATACTGTCATCATAGCTCGTGGTATCGCCAGACGTTTTAATATTCATTGTTCTCGGAGTTTTGGACTCCATCTTTGGTCTTGTTACGGACGGAACTTTACATAACAGTGAAATGGCACAATATTAAAAAACAAATTACTTAAGAGAAATTATATAAATTCTTTCTACAATTGAAAGCAGTTGTCAAGGAAGCACTTGTATAATAATCCATAGAGAATATGTTCTACTGATTATTCTTTTCTTAAAAAGTTCATAACCGGGCGAGTTGGCCGTGCGCGTAGAGGCGCGCGGCTGTGAGCTTGCATCCGGGACATAGTAGGTTCGAATCCCACTATCGGCAGCCCTGAAGATGGTTTTCCGTGGTTTCCCATTTTCACACCAGGCGAATGCTGGGGCTGTACCTTAATTAAGGCCACGGCCGCTTCCTTCCAACTCCTAGGCCTTTCCTATCCCATCGTCGCCGTAAGACCTATGTGTGTCGGTGCGACGTAAAGCCCATAGCAAAAGAAAAAAAATTCATGAAAAAAAAGGGCTATTTATAAATTAAAAATTATACATTTATAAGTAATTGTTGAAATGAAGAAATCCAGATTTCATAATGTGGCTCCTATTACTATTGCAGATGAAATGTTACTAATTCCTAGTTGTCAATTATTTTTAAACCGGCTTTCCTCTGGAACAGTATCTCCTGTCATTTTTTTACGGTCTTGTGTCTGGTGTACTAGTGATGATGTGTTCTCTCTTGTTCACGTATTTGAGGAGGTGGGGATATTGGTGTGTCATGAACTTCCTTGTTATCTTCAGCTTGAAAGGAGGAGGAATACATCGTAGGGCTATCTGGAGGTGGAAAGACTCTTCTTTTCTTTTCTTTTCTTGTGATCTATTTCAAGCATTTTCAAATATGTTGTCATTAATGCTTTCACGGCCCGTACTTAAAGACATGATACTGTATAGGCTTTTGAGCTTACGCCGTGTCAAAAAAATAAGGTGAAATTCTTAATATTTCGCACGGAACTGTGCTCTACGTCCTCAGAAGAAATCTTGACTGTCCTAGAGAAAGGCTTCTTGAACAATGGCACTTTAAATTTGTACATTATAATAGAAGTGTAAAAATGGTATGTTCATTCGCCACCAGATGGCTCCCAGGACGTGGCAACGCTAGCGTTCGAAGCGGAAGCTGACCGAACCATCACAATCAGTCTAAGCGGTTCACATAACGTGTTTGCATAACACATAACATTGGCATGTGTATGGCATAGACATTTCAATCCAGGCTTGTCTTCGTGACACGGCATAAGCCCAAAAGCCTATACAGTAACATTTTCAAATATATCAGAATTTTTTCATATAATGGGTGTTATGTGGCTGAAGATGTTTATAGTATACGCAGACGTGCCAAGTCTCCCGATTTGAGCGGGAGACTCCCGATTTTTCATCGTTCCTCCCGATCGCTGGGTCCGATCTCCCGCTTTTCAGAGCAATATCCGTAATTTTCGTATTATTTTAAACTCCCGCGGATTTCCTCGTACTATCGATATATGGCTGAGTGTGGCTGGTCGATAGTCGTTCTAATAATGATACCAGATGGCAGTACGGGGCACGGTGGCCAGTCATGTGCTGCTCTTTGATCTCTAATACAGTAATTCTCTTTGCAAGCGAGTCAACTGAGTAACATTCTCTTTGAAGTAACCTAACCTCAGAAGTAGCACACCATATTCGTTCTACCTGGGGCAAGAATTGCAGAAGTGCTCGTGTTGTGCCTTAATATTTGTTTTGGCCAAAATGTCAAAAAAAAAAAGATATATGATGCAGTGTTTAAAAGTTCTTATAGGGAAGAGTTTCCATGTTTGAGTGAATCCAGAAAGGGACCAACCTTCACATTCTGTACTATATGTAGGTGTGATTTTTCAGTTGCACATGGCAGGAAATGCGATATACTCAAGCATATGCAAACGAAAAAACATAAGGAGAGTGTCCAGTGTGTAGAAAGAAACCAGAAACTGAACTTTTCATGTAAAAACCAAGATGTAAATCCTGTGACGAATGCCGAGGCGTTATTTACGTCATTTATAGTAGAACATAACCTGCCTGTAAGTTGTGCTGATCACGTAGGACCTTTGTTTCGCAAAATGTTTCCTGATTCGGAAATCGCTAAACTATATGGGTGTGCTAGAACGAAAACAGTGGCTATCATTACAGAAATGTGCATGGAAGAAAGGGCGAAAATTGTATCACATTTGCAGGTGAATGCATTTTCTGTTGCTACTGATAGTAGCAATAAAAGTGACTTGAAGATATATCCGATTGTTGTAACATTTTTTAGGCCTGAACTCCATGAAATTCAGAGTTGTCTACTCTCTGTGCCTAATTTAGAAGGGGATGCTACTGGAGCTAACATTGCCAATCTTTTGCTCTCAACTTTTTCGGGAATTCTGCATTCTATTAAAAAACTGCCTAGCTCTTGGTGCTGATAATGCTCCAGTAATGGTAGGATTAAAGAATGGTGTGGCAGGATGTTTGAAGCGGGAAAATAGTAACAATCTCGTAGGTTGCTCTTTTCACCTAATTAATCTTGCTGCCGAGAAGGGTGCGGCATGCTTGCCCGTAAATGTAGATGAAAGTATAATTGATATATTTTATTATCTGGAAAGGTGTGCAAAGAGGAAAGAAAAGTTCAGAGAATTTCAGACTTTACACAACACAGAGATCAGGAAAATTCTGAAGTATTTGCCTACTCGATGGTTATCACTAAGAAGGTGTTTAGATAGGATTTTGCTTCATTGGGACCCTTTGGCAACATTATTCAGGAGCGAAATTGTGAGTAAGGATTCTCAGATCGGAACTTTGAAGACTTACAAAATTCCTAACAACAGTTTAAGTGCAGATGTGTCTTGTTTATCTGAAAACATTAAGGATTGTCATAACATTTCACCTCACTCCTCAGTTAAAAGGAAAAGACAGTCATCAGTTTCACTAAAATGAAATTACTTACGACACTAAGAGCCATGCATTGTCACGTGAAGAACGACTTTTCATGTTCCTTTCATCAAATTTACATAAATCTTTTTGCCTTATTCTCTCAAGTTTTATGGATATCTTTGAGAATCCAAACGTAGCTTTTCAGTCAAGTATGCCGCACATCCACTTATTGGGTCAGTTTTGGAGGAACTATTGAAGAATGTGATGGCAAGTTTTGTGAAACCAGGCGTTATTAAAAGATCCTCCTCTCTCCTTGATGTAGATTATCATACTCCAGCAAATTAAAAGGATGATTGCGATCTGATGATAGGGAATTCTGGGTTTGTTTTAGTGAACACCTTGAACTCTGAGGAAAAATGCATGTTCTTTAAGTCTGTTAGAAAGTGTTTCTCTTCATCGTGTGACTACATGGTACACTAATTTCCTTTCAAAGATGAAGTTTTAATTAATGCAAAAGTTGCAAATATTTCTGCAATATGTAAGGCATCATTTTCTAGCCATAGATTTTTCATTAACAAGTGTCCGAACATTTTGACTAGTGAAACGGAACATTTGGATAAAGAAACTGAAATTCTGCACTCCCAGTTCTGTAACTTTCAGCTCAATGAAACAGACCTGGCAAAAGGAAGAAGTGATGTTCAATGGGCATTGGTAGGTCAGATGAAATCAGCTGATGGTGTACTTAAATATGACAGACTTTCTAAGGTGATGCTTGCTATTTTATCAATTCCACATAGCAATGCAGAATGTGAAAGGATTTTTAGCAGAATCACAAAGACAAAAACACAGTTCAGATCCTTGCTGTCTGAACAAACTTTGGAGAAACTTTTTAAACTTTGAAATCAGTTCAGCAAGGCAAGTGCTTTGAGCAAAAATTTAGTTCTGAGTTTCTGAAGAGGGCTAAGTCAGCTACTGGTGTGTTGAACAACAATTAGTCGTAATGTAATCTCCATGTTGAAGGATGAGAAGTAACATGTTCCTACAGTTGAGGTATGTCCAGTATTTAGTCACTATCACTATCAGCCATATTCAATCGTTTTTACGATGTGGCCACTTTAAGTCCGAAGCATGGTAGGTTTTCATGAGGTCTCTCCATCTGGGACGGTCTTGAGCAATGTTCTGCCAAATAGAATTGTTAATGAATTATAAGGAATTTGTACATGTTCTCCCATCGGTGATGTGTCCTAATACGTCGCGATTCGCTGCAAAATTTGTCCTGATTTTTCACTTTTGAAAGTTGGCATGTCTGTATACGAAACACGTACCACTTTTAACCAATAAGTTGCCTTAAGCAATTTAGTGTATCGACAAGGTGGAAAGTGAAAAATACTTAGTTGTGAATCTGTGTAAGTGCGATACAGACCATGAAGCTGATTTTATGTACTCCTTTTAGTGCTTGTAAAGGAACAATAAGATGCAAGGATGGGAAGATTGATTGCACAACAAAATATTAAGAACAGATTGCGTGAGTATACTGACCAGCTATATTCCCACAATGGTAAAGCTCTTACACCATGTAGCGTTGAACCATATGAATTAGAATCAGAAGAAGTGGAATGGGCATTGAAACAGTTACCAGATAATAAAGCTTCTGGTTTCGATTGTATCCCAGCCGAACTGCTAAACATGCTAGCAAAGTTCTTCTTAAAATCATACAGAAACATCTTGCACCCATCCTTGAAGCTCAGTTACCTGATGTTCAAGCTGGTTTCCGTCAAGGTTGTGGCATTACAAGTGATAAATATAATTTTTGATCCATATTGATGATAATTGATTGAAATAATAACAATAAGTTAATTTATTAATTTGTCCACCTAATCAATACAATGAATCTTGTCTTTACTGAATTACATTGATATGTTAATTAAAAATGGTACATGTTTTGCCTTACATATTAGGCATCATCAGCCATGGGTTTAACCTTGAAATAAAATCAGTCACCTGATTTACATATAAATAAGATAAAACTAATTTATAAAAAGCCTTGAAGAGACTTGAAAGAAAATTGACACATGGTGAAAGACTAGTACAATGTTGGTTTTACAGACAAAGCTATGAGTGAGAAGTTTATAATTGGGGAAAGTATTTACAGTAGTAACATTAACAGACTATTGATATGAGTAAAATGAATAAACAAACTAGATAATAATGAAGATGACAGTCGGAATCATATTTTTAAAACATAATGTTGAATAAAATAAAGTTGAGAGATGGTCAAGTGACCTGTGATAATTTGTTTACGTAAGTTAAAAGTCAAAAGTCAATAGCATACGGTGATGTAGTTCACTTTGATGAATTTCGAGGTTGTTGTTGAATGTTTATATTGGACCTCTATGGACCATCTCATTTGATATGATGTTATAACGTTGTTCAGAATATGGGTTTGTTGACAAGCTGTAATATCAATGCCAACCAGGCAATGATAAAACCTAGCAAGTATTTGAACCTGAGAATTAAAATAGGCAAGATTTCTAGAGATATTAAGATTGCTTGAAATTAGAGTTGGTACCTAAGTTTCTCAAATCTTTGCAAAGAAAAGGTCTTCTCCATTCAAAATCTAATGTGACTCAAATGAAAGTAAACAGCATATGGTTAAAAAATGAAATCAAGCTGTTATACAAGAAGAAATCTCTACTAAACTTACAATTATATAGGACACATTTGACCATCTCTCAAAAATTATCTCCACTTGAATGGAGTTCATTTTTAAGGTACACTGACCTTAAACTATCATACATATTAGATAGGAAACAGAAAACCCTAAACCATAAAGTAATTTGTTTACAAGAAAACAAACTCAAAACATCTGACCGAAATATAACCAATTAAGTGTCCAGTTCCCATTTGACAAACATTTCCACTACAATTAACCTATCTAACACAACCTTCTCTAATCAGGAGATATATCTATTAGATAAGGACATTAAACATAATTGGCCTAATCACAAAAGAGCAGAGGGCAGAATGTGACCTGTGTGTTTTTAATATGTTTTACATACTCATGCTCTATTTATAACTTTTTAACCTGACCACTGATATTTTAATTATATGCTATTATTCCATCCCCCATTAGACATCCGGATGCCTAATACAATAACAACTTGTGTATTGTCTAATGGCTAAAACAAAACATGTACTAGCTGATGATGGCCGTTAAAGAGCCGAAACCGGTACTAGCTTAATCTATTAAAATAAATTGTGTATTGAATGGTGGAAAAACACATTTCTTATCCATACTTTGAGTCTGTCAATACGGAAAATGAAATTTATAAATAATAAAATGTTTACATTGTCGTCGTCAGAGTTACTTGAATAAATAAGCCCACTGGGTAAATTAAGGTGTGTAAAGGCTTGAATATCACTTCCACTATCATTCTCACATTCAGTTTCCACTAATTCATTATCACTATATCCATTTGAACGATCATTGGCATATAATTCTTCTAAAATATCGTTGTCAGCTAACACCATATTCCGCGGGCATATGTCATCGACTGAACCTGCAGAAAGAAAGTTGACGTTTCGAAACTAAATCAAAGAATAAAAGAGGCTGTGAATAAAAGAAAAGTGGCAGATATGCATCTGCGATTTATTCTACTCAATGTGCAAGTCCGAAATAGTTCAATATATAGTCAAGAGATGTCACAGGAAGACCGAAAACAATGTCGTAAATGAAAACCAAGATTTCCCGGAGTCCGTCACCTACCGCTGGCGAGCATACTACGAGATTTCTCGGGGCCCATCACCCATGTGTTAACGTCAGATAATCGTTACTCTGCGTCCGGCATATACAGATTAAAATATTCTACAGGTAATTTTTCTTGTGTTGGCCAAACTGGCCGCAGCTTCTTAACCAGATACGCCGAACATTACAGTGCACTAACAAGACACAAATTCTCTGCAATGGCCAACCACATGAGGGACACAGGGTATGAATTCACTATAATAGAACAGGGCCTTCATATCCTCAAAAGAATCGAAGGAAGTAAACTCATGACAGAATACGAAAATTTATTCACATTCCGCAACCAGCAATTTAACAAAGATAAGGATTTAAACGATGTCATTGATAAAAAATGCCCCTTGTATGAACAGATTTTATTATTACAAGAATCAATTCCCCTCACCAACATATTCTTAAAAATTTTCAACCTTAAATTAATAAGCACTCCCACCTCTTCTATAACTAATACGCTCCCCTCCCTTACCCCCACCGCTAGTGCCTCCCATTCAAATACAACCAATAGACCTATGGCTACACCCACTCTAATACCGCTCCCTCCAACGGTATCCCACCGCTACAATATGCGCATCAGTACACTTTCTTCTTCCCCCCACTGAAGTAGCTCCCCTCCAAGTACTACAAACAAGCCCATAGCCACGCCTTCACAAACAAATTCCCCTCCAATTCAAACCTACAGCTATAACACACACAGTAAGAGCTCGACAGTCGTCAATAACTTTTAGCTCATAACATAACAAGTTATCCTTACCATCGTCAAATGGTAAGTGCACACGATTTTCACCCAAAAGTTTATTACGATTTTTTCATACAATTAACACCACGCTTTTGATTCCTTTTTACAGATTTTACTTCTGATCCAACATTTAACACGTTAGCTACATTCCACTGTCACATTGCCTTTTTGACCAGCTTGTCAACAAACCCATATTCTCAACAACGTTATAACATCATATCAAATGAGATGGTCCATAGAGGTCCAATATAAACATTGTATATTAACCTTCAACGATAACCTCGAAATTCATCAAAGTGAACTACATCACCATATGCTATTGACTTTTAACTTTTAACTTCCGTAAACAAATTATCACAGGTCACTTGACCATCACTCAACTTTATTTTATTCAACATTATGTTTTAAAAATACGATTCCGATTGTCATTTTCATTATTATCTTTTATTGCTAGGGGCTTTACGTCGCACCGACACAGATAGGTCTTATGGCGACGATGGGATAGGAAAGGCCTAGGAGTTGGAAGGAAGCGGCCGTGGCCTTAATTAAGGTACAGCCCCAGCATTTGCCTGGTGTGAAAATGGGAAACCACGGAAAACCATCTTCAGGGCTGCCGATAGTGGGATTCGAACCTACTATCTCCCGGATGCAAGCTCACAGCTGCGCGCCTCTACGCGCATCATTATTATCTAGTTTGTGTATTCATTTTACTCATATCAATAGTCTATTAATGTTACTACTGTAAATACTTTCCCCAATTATAAACTTCTCACTCATAGCTTTGTCTGTAAAACCAACATTGTACTTGTCTTTTACCATGTGTCAACTTTCTTTCACGTCTCTTCAAGGCTTTCTATAAATTAGTTTTATCTTATTTATATGTAAATCAGGTGCCTGATTTTATTTCAAGGTTAAACCCATGGCTGATGTCTATATGTAAGGCGAAACATGTTCCATTTTTAATTAACATATCAATGTAATTCAACAAAGACACACTTTATTGTATTGATTAGGTGGACAAATTAATAAATTAATTATTATTTCAATCAAGGTTCTGGCACCCGCGATCATATTGCTAATCTGCAGTGAATCATGAAGAAAGCTCGTGAATACCAAAAAACAATCTACATTTGTTTTATTGTCTACAGAAAAGCCTTTGACTCTGTCGAGCATGATAGACTAGGGGAAGCCATGCTGGAATTGGAGGTACCCTTACATCTGACTTGTTTTATACATTCGCTTTATACAGAACAAGAGGCAGCAGTTCGCACACCTTATGGCGATACTGAATGGTTTAAGATTGAAAAGAGTGTGTGTCAAGGCTGCATTCTTTCACCATTCCTTTTCAATCTGTATGCAGAAATAATTATGCGGAAGTGAAATTTAGAGGAACTATATATTTGTGTGAAGATTAGAGGAAGAACTATAAATAATTTGAGATATGCTGATGATACAACCTTGCTGGCAGAAACAGAAGATGATCTAAAGCTTTTAATTTCTCGCCTCAATGATGAAAGTGAAAAAATGGGCATCTATCTCAATATTAAAACGACCAAAGTTATGACTATGGATGAGTGGTACAGTTTGTGTAAAGATAAATGGGGAAGAGATAGAGAGTGTGCGGGATTTCATCATCTTATGAGCCAAAATCAGTCAAAGTGGAGATTGCGGTCCTGATATCAAAAGACGGATTTTGCTCGAATATATTGCTATGGTGACTATGTCTCTGATTTGGAAGAGCAGAGATATCAGTTTGGCTTACAAGTGCAGATTAGTCAATGCGATTATATTCCCACTGTTCATGTGTGGATGTGAGAGCTGGATGCTGAAACAGGCAGACAAAAGGAAGATTGATGCTTTTGAGCTGTGGTGTTGGCGAAGAATCTTACGAATACCATGGCCTGAAAAAAACACCAATAAGGCAGTTTTAGAGCGCATCAAGCCCCGTATGTCATTGGTTGGTAAGATTATGAAGCTGTGACTAGCTTACTTTGGCCACGGTATGCTATCAGATGCACTGGAAAATGCAATCATGCTAGGAATGATCAGCAGTACAAGAAGACCAGGTCACCAGAGGACTCGTTGGTTAGACACCATTAAAACAGACACAACCTTCACCCTGGAACAACTAAAAGAGGCAGTGTGAAACAGGACAACTTGGAGAGCGCTAATTCATAGAATCACCGATGGTCGGATTCGACTGAACGTATGACATCATCATCATAAGCAAGGGAACAGGAAGGATTACAACAACTATCGAGGTATCTTATTGATTAGTATACCAGGCAAAGTATTCACTGGCATCTTGGAAGGGAGGGTGTTCAGTGGTTGAGAGGAAGTTGGATGAAAACCAGTGTGGTTTGAGACCACAGAGGGGCTGTCCAGATCAGATTTTCAGTATGCGCCAGGTAATTGGAAAATACGACGAGAGGAATAGACAGTTCTGTTTATGTTTCGTAGATTAGTGAAAGCATATGACAGGGTACCGAGGGAAAAGATGTTCACCATATTGGGGGACTATGGGTATTAAGGGTAGATTATTAAAATCAATCAAAGGCATGTAATTTGACAATTGGGCTGCAGTGAGAATTGATGGTGGAATGAGTTCTTGGTTCAGGGTACTTACAGGGGTCAGACAAGGCTGTGATCTTTCACCTTTGTTATTCATAGTTTACATGGATCATCTGCTAAAAGGAGTAAAGTGGCAGGGAGGGATTCAGTTGGATGGAAATGTAGTAAGCAGTTTGGCCTATGCTGATGACTTGGTCTTAATGGCCGATTGTGCGGAATGCCTGCAGTCTAATATCTTGGATCATGAAAATAGGTGCAATGAGTATGGTATGAAAATTAGGCTTTTGAAGACTAGATTGAATTCAGTAGGTAAGAAATTCAACAGAATTGAATGTCATATTGGTGATTCAGAACTGGAACAGGTAGATAATTTCAAGTATTTAGGATATGTGTTCTCCCAGGATGGTAATATAGTAAGCGAGATTGAATGAAAGTGCAGTAAAGCCAATGCAGTGAGCTCGCAGTTGTGATTAACAGTGTTCTATAAGAAGGAAGCTTCCAGACAAAACTATCTTTACAGCGATCTGTTTTCAGACCAAATTTGCTTTTCGGGAGTAAAAGCTGGGTGGACTCAGGATATCTTATTCATAGCTTAGGTACCAGACATGAAAGTAGAAAGAATGCTTGCTATTACAAACAGGTGGGAACAATCACAGGAAGGTACTAGGAATGAGGAGATAAAGGCTAAGTTAGGAATGAACTCGATGGATGAAGCTGTACGCATAAACCGGCTTTGGTGGTGGGGTCTGTGAGGCGAATGGAGGAGAATAGGT
Organism: Anabrus simplex; assembly: GCF_040414725.1. Classification (NCBI taxonomy): domain Eukaryota; kingdom Metazoa; phylum Arthropoda; class Insecta; order Orthoptera; family Tettigoniidae; genus Anabrus; species Anabrus simplex. The sequence continues at coordinate 258,691,417 of NC_090270.1, read as the reverse complement.
TACCTAGGCGAATAATGAACTGTTATGGAGGGCAAGAGAAGTAGAGGGGAAACAGAGATGACGATGGTTAGACTCAGTTTGTAACAATTTAAAGATAAACTAAATGAGGCCACATCACTAGATGCACATATAGGATTGTAGTGACATTTAGTAAATTCACAGAGGCTTGCAGACTGAACTCTGAAAGGCTTAACGGTCTATAATAATGATGTATACGTAAGCAAATTATATTGTGTAAGTAGATTTCATTGATGCATTTCAAAGATACTTGTGTTAGTTTAACTGAGGTGAAATATTTTGGTCCCTTTTATGTCATCGGTTGCATGTAGTGTTTTATATTAATGCTGTTGAACTCATAATTATCTGAAATGAAGTAAATACATCAATTTTGTCGTGTTTTATCGCCGTTTGGTGCATAGATTACCGCCTGTTTTGACATACGGGGATTTTACTGATAAGTAATTTGGAAAGTTGGCAGGTATGCACGTTCTTCACTGCGCTTAAAACATATATGGAATTGAATTTGATATTCCATTACCTCAACATTTTAACTAATAAGAGATACTGTATCGAATTGTTGAGACAAGGTTGATTTGGCTTAATTTGACGAGAAGAAGAGATAGAACGATAGGACACATCTTAAGACACCCTGGACTTGTACAGTATTTTTTTATATTTATGAAAGTGTACATGGTACAAACGATAGGGGCACACCAAGGTACAGATATGACAAGCAGATTAGAGCAGATGTAGGATGTAGTAGTTATGCAGAGATGAAAAGTCTAGCACAGGATAGGGTGTTATTGATAGTTGCATCAAAACAGTCGGTGGACTGATGTCTCAAACAACATACATTGTACATTGTGTTATACATTATGTTCATATAAATGCATGAGTGTCAAACCTTGCCTGTCTTAAGCTTAGTGCCCATTTTCACACCAGGCAAATGCCGGGGCTGTACCTTAATTAAGGCCACGGCCGCTTCCTTCCAATTCCTAGGCCTTTCCTATCCCATCATCGCCATAAGACCTATCTTTGTCGGTGCGACGTAAAGCATATAGCAATAAAATAAATACCTGTGCCTATGGGCCCAAGTCTCTTCCCCTCATTCGGCTTGTACTTCTCTATGTTGCTGATCAGGGCTATGCATACCTGCTGAGGACAGGCTCCAGTTATCTGTTTCTGTCTACAAGTAATGTTTGAAACATAGAGCTGCATAAACTGTGGCATAAGGATTCGTTATTATGCGTTTGTATTTGTGTACTTTTGTATCAACACAGTTTCTTGAAGAGGTGCTACTTTAATTGTAGGTTTTTTTCTTTCATTTACTGAGCGAGTTGGCCATGCACTTCAGGGCGTGGAGCTGTGAGCTTGCATTCAGAAGGTAGTGGGTTCGAATCTTACTGTCAGCAGCCCTGAAGATGTTTTTCCGTTGTTTCCCATTATCACACCAAGAAAATGCTGGGGCTGTACCTTAATTATGCTCACAGCTGTTTCCTTTCCACTCCTGTCTCCTTTCCTATCCCATCGTCACTAAAAACCTTCAATGTACAACGTTAAACCACCAGCAAAAAAGAAAAAAAAAAAATTTAAGTTTATAGAAACATGATGTTTAGCTACAGAAATAGTATATTAGCAGCTTAGTATTGTGCATTATTGTGCTTCATAATTGTTCATACGAGAGTTCAGGATGTTAACCCCCTAAAGGAAGAAAAAAAGTGCCTTTTATGTTGTACTTACTGCTTATTGCAACCTTTAAAGTAATTATTTTCGTAGTACATGGTGATTGCAAAGCGTATTGTTCCGTGCATTTTATGCAAATGCCATGTTGAACGCATGTAATTATGTGTATCCTTATATGAATATCTATTGTATGGAGTACTGTAATTATGAATGTGTAATGTACACCCCCCCCAGGATTGCACTTTCTGACAACTTTCAGGGTTACCGCTCGCAGTAGTTGTTTCTTATGTACTTGGACCTGTCAGTCACCTCATGACCTTAACATGCCTTCATCAATGCAATAATTCAGGGAATCCTTAGTTTTGCCTAAGGGTGCAATCAGTGGTTGAGACGAAGTTGTATGAAAACAAATGTGGTTTCAGACTACAGAGGGGCTGTCAGGATCAGAAAAAAATTGAAAAATGCTATGAGAGGAATAGACAGTTGTTGCCTGCATTAACTCAATAATTCAGGGAATCTTTAGTCTTGCGTAAGGGTGAAGGATTTGACCAACCTTTTTTACTGTAGCAATAGTTACATGCTTCGCCCGTAGGGCAGAGGTAACCTGGTAGTGGTCCCAAATAAATATGCCTATTCATAGGCTCTGGGGTTTACCATACCATGTTCATAATGCTGTTTGGTGGGAAAAGGTGGTAGTGAAATAATGTGAATGATGTGTCGAGTGATAAGTAGCAATGATAATTCTGTTCAAGCTAACAAGTGTAGATGTGTATGTGTATGGGATTTGCAAAATGTTATTTTTAATTGCAACATTTTGTTTCAGTGACTGGGCTGACTATGTCCAACCACCGGGAGAGATGGAGGCTGCCTTCCCTGTTTTTAGCAGCAATGTTCTCTTCATTGGGAACATTCCTTTAGATGTTTGTGGGGCAAGTATCTAAGTTACCGATTTTGTATGGGTATGGACTCTTGAGTGATAAACCGTGTGTTGAGAACTTCTATTCAAAGAAGCAAACAGAAGATGTACAGATAATCTACTAAATCTTTCAACATTTGTGTTTTCATTTTTCTGTTGGGTTCTCTTTCATATTTCTACTTTCTGCTGAGTAGATGCTTCTAAGAAATTTACAAATTCACTACGGTTAAGTTTGTATATGATAGGGCAACCAAGAATATTCCCCAGTTTGGGGATTCTTGAGAGGTCTTGGCTTATATCAGAAGCCATTATAGTTTATTTTCTATGCAGTAAGAGTGAGGGAAAATGATATTAAAGTAAAATAGTTGCATTAGATGATTCCCCTTTTTTTAATTTTGAAAAAGGCTGTTTGTTTGGGGCGTCGACCCATGTGGATCTTATGCCCCTACTGGCACCATATTGTATGAACCTGCATGTAATTGGAATGGCGGTAGTGTGGAATGTTGTGTGTGAGGAAAGGAAGATTAAGGATGTCACAAACACCCAGTCCCCAGGCCAGGGATATTAATAATTACAATTAAAAACCCCTGACCTGGCCGGGAATCAAACCCGGGGCCGCCAGGTGACAGGCGGATGCATTGGCCCCCTACACCTCGGGGCTGGACATGATTCCCCTTAATTTGGACTGATTGGTGGTCTTGTAATATATCACAATTTACCAGTATTTGGCTGGTATTCTGCGTGTTGTGATTATCACAATTCGACTGGGAGAAAAGGTTTTTTATAATAAAATCCAAAAGGTCCTGCGATGTGTGAAATGCACTGCTCAAAAGGAAATAGTCAATAAAGACCGAACTGTTATCAGAACAGTTGCATGTTACAGTATGGTGAAACATTAATGATAGTCTGATATGAGTCCTAAAGAAATCAGACAAAATGTATTGAACAGAAAGAATAATTTCAATTGTCTTACTTATGTGTATCAATAAATCCTCTGACTAGTGGACCAGTTTCTTTGAATCTGAGAACTATGGAAAGCTTTCTTTTACATTTTTCCAGAAACCTGTAATTTAGCATTACATTGTACAGAGGAGTGAATGAGCTTGACCTCTATATTATATCAGTCTCAAATAGTTTTCTCCAACACCCATGGGATTTGTTGGAGTGTTCTCTTTTTCATGATCTGTTGTGTCTCACAGTTGCAGAGGTAAATCTACTGAATTCATTAAGATGTATTCAAAATACATATCCATTCTCTGTTGGTCAGTGTGTTTGTTGATGGCAGGTCTTGTGGTGCCTTAGATCAAGAGAGGCTAATGATTACTGTCTCCCACATGTTCCATATGACAGCACACTGCAGTCAAAAGAAATAACTTAATGGATATAACACTGACAACAGAAAAGTCCTAATGTATAAAAATCCCAGAGTGTTCAGCTGGCAGTAGAGAACATCATCTTCCTATTCACTACCAAGTCAAGGATCAGAAGTTCTAAAATACTGCATTGAGCCTTGGCTGATGATTCAGTGTAGATGTTGAAATGCTTATGAATGGAGAGAAGGGGCACTGCTGAGAAAGCTTGGCAGAGTCTGTGAGTTTGTCATCTTCGAGGATAATAATCCCAAGTTGTGCTTGTGGTAAGGTCATTGCCTTGACTCTGATGGAGTGATACGTGGTGTTGTTCTCTAGGTACAGTGCCTCAGTCAAATCATCGGAATGCTTTTTGGAACAGTTTCATGTCCTGTGAAGGAATATGAAATTAGCTGGCCATTAGAATTGCAGCACCAAGGATGACTCACCTGATGGACTCCATTTTGGTGGAATGCCTAGAGCAGGTTCGGTCAGTGATGTGATCAGTTGTATAACCAAGTAGCACAGCACATGTGCCAATGGTGACAATAATAAGTGATATATTGGTGGATATCGAATAGCCACAGAGAGGTGGTGACTTTGTGTTTTCCCGCCGTTTACGTGCACAGGCGGAGTGTGATGCTACGTGAAGTTCACAAACATGTGAGCAGATTTCCATCCTTGACAGAAGGAGAATTGTGGCCTATAGCAATTGTGGATTATCCTACTGTGTTATTGGTTTTCGCGATGTAAGAAATCCAATCACAATGTAACGGATGTGGGATCAGTGGGTTGAGGAGGGGAGGGCTGATTGATGTGCAGGAAGCCAACAGCCTCGTTGCATCAACCAGAGTGAAAACAGACATCAGATGCATGTGGCTGTTACAGACTACCACCACATCAATCACCCTCACTCAGGATTTCAGGCATATGGTACATCAGTCCGTGTCCACACAGGTAGTTTATAGCGGTCTGCAGCTGCAGGACATCTTGTTCAGGCTTCTATTGCTGGGACTGCCTCTGACTTCCCACCACCAGTGCCTGCAGTTGCAATGGTGCATGGAACGTTGGGCCTGGGGGGGGGGTGGATGATTGGCACACCATCGTCTTCTCTGCTTAGTTCTGCTTCTGCATGCTGCACTACAGTTACATCTGTGTGTGACGGCACTGTGATGTTTGCCTCCCCGAGTCCTGCATTGTGCTTCATCAAACTGGCCAGCACCTGGAATTATGATATGGGTAACCATCAGATTTCAGTCCCTCTCCCACCTATTCCACATTGCTGGTATACTGACTAGCAACTGTTACATCGTGGAGATGTTTGAACCTGTTGTTATTTCATATCTTCAGGGCCAGCCTGGGGCCCTGTACCAACAGGACAAGGCATGATTGATTACATATGGCATATATTGTCCGACAGCTCCCCGATGACCATGTCACATTGTTTGCTTGGCCTAAGCATTCACCTGATCTGTCACCCATCGAAAATGTGTGGTCCTTAGTCGAATAATGACTGGCCTGTCGCAGGTCACCCACTCCCACAACAGATGAACTATGGGCACGCATCAAAGCAGCATGGGTTGAAATATCCTTGATGGAAATCCAAAGTCTCTTCCTCTTACCTTCTCACTATGCAGCAACAGTTATTGCAACCTTTGGTGGGACTATACAGGACTGATTTCCTTGTGTTCTGTATGTCTTTCTGAGCTTACAAGATTAATCATATCACCTGTGTATAATGGGTATTCTGTCCAATTAATCTGGTTGTGATACTTCACATTATTTCTGGTGTTGCAATTTTTATGCCGAGCAGTGTATTTCAGAAAGCGACTGACTATCTTTCATTTTGAGCAGTGTGAGCACCATGTGGAGTCCTGTTTTCCAGTTTTTCTTATGTATTTCAATGGGCATGATAATGTCTTTTGAGTCAGTGGTTTAGAGTGAAAGCTGGCATTATACCTGTTGTGTTGAATATGCAGAGCTTGGGGATTGGTTTGGTGTGGGATTGTGAGGCATTACGTAGCCCTTCCTGTCTTATTATTGAACTACTTTGCATCCAAAGAATTAATCTGTGCTCATTGGTGAATGTTTGGTGGTTTAAACATGATTTCACCATAGGGATTGGTTGAAAATCCTCGCTTAGATGGGAATTTAAACCTTAGATCCCCTGGACACAGCACTTTCTCCTGTGAAAATATATTGAGGGCTGTTATGTATAATTTTATATTTGAATGTCCATTGGATTGGTCTAGAATGAGACCTAATGTATACTAAGGACTTGTTCAGAGGTGACACAGAATTTGACAAGAATTCCAGGCTTGACCGAGATGCTCTGCTGTAGGAGGAGCTGCTCGAGTTCTTGAACCAGACACTGCTCCTTGCGGATCGGACACAGGGACCTGGAGATGCGGCAGTGGCGTACCGGATGAACATCGACAAGAACTACTGCTATGTACAGGTTGGTAGGCAACTTGTCCCACCAAGGATTGCATCTCATCTTGGATGGTTTACACTGTCAAGAAGGAAGGAGAAACAGCATAGTGCTTTTTGTGTGGTGTTGGAGGAGGAGGAGGAGGAAGAGGATTGTGATGCTGTGGAAATTTCATTCACATCTGTAGGTTCAGCTTATTGAGGTGTAGGTGATCATCTTTTCTGGCTTGATAAAGTTTGGAGCCAAGCTAAGAAGGTGTTGACTCACTTACTGTATTTTGGCATGTATAGGCTCCACTCTTATTTTCCCAAGGAACATTTCAGAAGCAGGAATGGGACCTCTTGACAATTGGATATCCATAATTTAATAATAGCTTTAAAGTTTCTTGTGGCAATTTTCCAATATTTCATAGTATGGAGTAGGGTTAATGGCTGGATGTGGGTAACTACAGTATGGTCTGTATAATAGTGTTGCGGAGTACTACTGCTAGCTGTTGTGGAATTATTCCACAACAGTAAAATTCTTTGAACAGCTAGAATTAACGTTACTATATCCAGATGTCGCTGTCCGTCCACTTTTATCACCGGTCGCAGTGGAATCACTTGATTTGTCACTGGCGTCTGAATAGCTGTTAGTGTTACGATTGTCTATAGTTTTATTTCATGCAGAGTTGTTTTCTTCTGAGCTAACAGATCATCTTCTGTACCATAGAGTATGTTACTAATGGAGATCCTCTTGAAAGCCCTGGCAGCAAGATCCTTAGGATGCCCTTCCATGTCCTTGGCACCCACGGGGTGAGTACCTCCAAGAAGCTTTCTTTTCCCTACCTGGAGGTGTATACTTGGAATGGAATTCAGCCTGTTTCCATCCATACTCCATTATCAGAATATAACAGTATTACTTTCAAATCCACCTTCAGATACACATTTTCAATGCAAGATCCATTTAAATTCTTCTATTGTAATTCATCTCTTACTTGATTATAAACTGCACCTTGACCTGACATGCTCTCTAATAAAAGTTCAAGAAAATTATCATTCGTATTCCTTCAACATTACATGTGATAAATATCACATGTGATAAATACGTAAATCAAGTGCCTGATTTTATTTTAAGGTTAAGGTAATGGCTGATGATGCCTAATACCATTTTAGTTAACATGCCAGTGCAAATCAACTAAGACAAGACTTATTGTATTGATTAGGTGGTCAAATTAATATAACTTATTGTTATTATTCCTTCAACATGCCGTCCTTTTATAACTTTGTGATTGAAACATTTAAGGACTGTAGAATAGACCTCATTCCTCTTGGAATTACTGCAACTTCACTCTTGCGCATTCTGATGATTTCCTTCTCTCTTTTGATGACAACGGAGCGAGTCCCGAGACTAACAGGGATGTCGATTTTTCGCAGTGCACCAAGGCATCAACCCCAGACAGTCTTCAGCCAGTTGATCATTAGGTCCTCTGTCATCCCCCTTTCCCCCTTTTTTTTCTGTGCTCCAATAACCTCTTCTATGTGGAAATCCTCCTTTGAGACAGTTTTCTGCTACTTACAATTCACAAACAATGCTAGCATGACAGAGATTCACTGTTTTCTCACCACCAGTAGTTTTAGTAGTAGTTTAATAGCACCCTCTTTTCATGTTGTAGAGTTTATGGACAAATCATTCCGGATCTGAGTTTCATCAGCTTTCCCAATCTGTCCTAGAAATGTTTATTTTGTAACGTGATCAGATAGTGCTGAAAAGCAGTGAAGTTTGTTCAAAGTCTGCAGGCAGTTTCCGACACATAGTAGTGCACCTTTGAAGTGCAAACCCATGCCTTTTTGTAAATCTGTTCATCCAACCCTGGGTAGACTTGAAAATAGTCCTCGGCATGTTAAGATTTCTTGCAAGTCGATTGGCATGTCACAATTGCTTCTGTAGCAAGACCACCATTGAATGCATGTCAGAGGGATACTGATTCTATGATCATCGGCGAGCATCACTCCGACAAAAGTGTCCAATGATTATGTGCGAGGGAGGATCTCTTAAGGTTGTGCCCATCAGCGACAAGATGGTGGAAAAACAGCTCTGCGGGTCTGGCCGTGTCAGAAGACATGATGAACCCCATCTAGTACGGAAAGCTCTTGCCATCTAAGAGCCAGAGGCAGAGGGCTTTCTAAGACAACATGGAAACAAACTGCTGAGGCTGCTTTAAGGAATGAAATGCTACTAGATCTAGTGCAAGAACATCAGATGTACTGTATAATTTTGAATACCACCCGCACTGTTTTTTCAAAAATATCGCTTCCAAAATTGGTTGCGGGTCTTATTGAAAATTTTGGGAAATTTATCTTTCCGAATGCGTATATTGGGCATCACCGCCGGCACGGCTTGGCAACAATGTTCTCTCCGCTCTCAGTATACGCTACTTCCGCGCTTGGCGTCACTCTCATGCACATTCTCGGAGTATCAACAGGGATTCCACAAAGCGTTTGCGATCTTTTACTGCGAGTGGGAAACTGAAAGTAGTTCGGGAAGCCAAAATTATTGGAAATCGTGCTGCCGGTAGGAAATACAATATTTGCGAGTCGTGTATTCACAATTGGAGAAAGAAGAAAAATGTGGTATTGACATGTAGTGGTGATCGTAGAGCTTTTCGTAGACGGAGTGTACAGTTTCCAGAAATTGAAAAAAAAATCTTTATAAATATGTGACAGAAAGGTGGGAATCAGGATATTTTGTGTCAGCCAAAATGTATCAACTAAGGGCATTAGAAATCGCAAAGGAACTTTCATCGGAAGGGTTTAAGGCAAGCCGAGGATGGGTTTGTAATTTTTATAAAAGAAATGGGTTGATCGTACAAAGGTATACCTCAGTTTCACAGCATCTTCCTGGTGCCTGCGATGAGAAGTTACTGTTGTTTCAGCGTCGCATAATTTGGTTGCAGAAGGAAAATGCATATTTGCTTTGTTTGCTTTCCTAAATTGGCAATGCAGATCAGATGCCAGTCTACTTTGAAATTGCAGTGGACAGGACTGTGAATGTTAAGGGTGCGAAAAGTGTTCCCATTAGAACAGGCGGTAATGAAAAACAACGATGTACGGTAATGTTGTGATTGCTACGTTTCTTTCTTTTGAGTATTGAATAGGTTGAACCTCCAGTTATTTAATTTTTAACATCAATAATTTCAATACGGAACAATGAAATTTTTATCTTTAAATCCTAAGTGTCTACTCGCTGGTGTTATCGTCAAATCTCAGAACTCTGGCTGGATGGACAGTTCACTTGTGGAAGACTGGGTAAAGTATGTCTGGCAACGTCGCTCTGGTTTATTATTGGGACAAAAGAGCTTGCTTGTTCTCAACAGTTACTGCTGCCACACAACAGACGCTGTGAAAAAACATCAATGATGGGAAAACCGACCTAGGAGTCATTCCAGGCGGGATGACGTCTATGCTACAGCCACAGGATGTCTGCGTGAACCGTCCATTTAAAGCAGCCTTGAAACAGCTCTATACGGAATGGATGGCGGCTGATAGTCACACACTGACGTCAACTGGTTGCATTCAGCGCTCGAAAGTTCAGCTGCTGTGTTCGTGGATTTTGACGGCATTGAATTGTATCCCTGGAGACCTCATACGGAAGAGCTTCAGGAAATATAGCTTTTCTGATGCTATGGATGGTAGTGATGACGACATTTTGTGGGAGGGTGATGATAGTTCCGAAGTTGGTGCTGATGATGATGATGAATGAACTCGTTGGATATCATTCTGGAAATGTTTGTTTACTTTTATTTGTATTTTCTAATCATTTGCTGTGTGTTAGTGAAGATTGTAAATAATTTTGACTTCCCTTTTTAAAAAAATTCTGTTCTTTCAAAATAGGGGTGCAGGTCTTAGTCGGTGGCGGGTGGTATTCGAGATTATACGGTACTCTCTCTGAGTTAGACAAGCTGAACTTGAGTAAGCTTGCGACTGCACATTTTATGGGTACATGTACGGCCAGGAAAGAAGAATAAATATAACGACTTATGCTTTGATTTTGGAATTATTTAGTTTTTCTGGGCCTTTGAATACTCTATTCTTGTGCAAGCAAAGAAGGCATCACATCTAAATCTCATGGATGGTCATTTGTTTCTGCTACATCGAACATATGACTAGCGTGCCAATTTCTGTATTTTTGGCTTGTAATGTAACTTTTCTTTCGAAACATGCATTGAATGATATTCATTTGGTTAGTACCATATTTCTATTTATGACAAAATACCATAATCTACAAATGTGCTTGCTTCTAGCTTCTTACTGAATTGCTTTTTATTTTATAGGCATATAATTTGATAATACTCATTGTTCTCGGGTGCTACTCAACAATGCATGCTCGGTAGGGATGGTTTAGGAATGAGGTGGGGAAAGTAGGAAACAGAAGCCAGAACATAAAAGTTGTTTCGGTATACTAATATATTTTCACAGTCCTCTCGTAACCATTTTAGTTTTCTAAATCTTTGAAATTTGGGTGCACCATACATTCTGTTACCTAGTATTCATTCGGGGTGGAGCCTTAGTGTGTCTAGCAAATTCACTCGCTAATAAAATGAAGTAAATTTATGTCCTTCCATTTGCCACCTCTTTTCAGGTACCATCCATGGGGGGTGGGATGCAAACTGCATGTAAGGTAACGGTATCATGTCAGGGTTATAGCCTTTTTTCTGTCTGAAGGCTGAGTAATTACAGGTCATGGTTAAGGCATAATATCCCATAATCCCTTAGTAGGTCCAGCATATTTTCCATTGTTGTCTTGTTGTACGGCTTCTCTAAATCTAGGAAACATATGTATAGCTGTCTCTCTGTCTCTTAGCATTTCTCAGTTACGTGATGTATACTGAAAATCTATTTGCATCTGCCTCTTTGAGATCTGTAATTGCACTGGTTTTCATTCAATTTACTGTCTGTCGTTGATCACTCTTTTTTCTAAAATGCTTGTGAATTCCTTGCGTGGTATACTATTCATGCAAAGCCCTTGATAGTTGTTGTTTCCCCCTGTGAATGGGGGCGGTAGAATAACACCCACGGTATCCCCTGCCTGTCGTAAGAGGCGACTAAAAGGGGCCCCATGGGCTCTGAACTTTGGAGCGTGGGTTGGCGACCACGGGGTCCATAGCTGAGTCCTGGCATTGCTTTCACTTACTTGTGCCAGCCTCCTCACTTTCACCTATCCTTTCTGACCTCTCTTGGTCAACTCTTGTTCTTTTCCGACCCCGATGCTATTAGGTTTGCGAGGGCTAGGCGGTCTTTAATTTCCACGCCCTTCGTGGCCCTTGTCTTCCTATGGCCGATATCATTTTTCGAAATGTCGGATCCCTTTCATTTTCCTCTCTGATTAGTGTTATATAGAGGATAGTTGCCCAGTTGTACTTCCTCTTAAAACAATAATCACCACCACTCCCACCTTCCCGCTCACCTGGGTATAGGCAGATGCAATTACTGCTTTTTGCTACTTAGAAGGTACTTTTACTCAAATTCCATGCTAATCCTATTATTCTAAGAAGCCTTTCCATCCCTGCCTTCCCACTTGTCTGTGGACATAGCACAGAGATGCACATCTCGGAACATATTTTTAGGAGAGCTTTGAAAATTCAAGTACTTCCAATAAATTAGGGATTTGTAGTGTGAAAGTACTTTATATAAATTTCAACAGAAATGGATATACGAGGCCTCTGTCTCTTTCCTAGCGTTTATCCCAAATTATGGGGTCCGCTGCTTTGCTACATCTCCTCCATTTCATCCTATTGCTGACATCTTCAGGTTTTAAACCAATGTCGTGCATGTCGACCTTGATATTGTCAGTCCACCGCTTTAAAGGCCTTCCACGTGGTCGTGCTCCTCCCGGATCAACTTGGAGAGCTGTTTAAGCAACTGAGCCATCCTGCCTTCTCATAATGTGACCGTACCAGTGGAGACGCGCTTCCCTCACTTTCTCCACAATTGGAGTAACGCCAAGCCTTTGTCGAACATCTTCATTTGTTATGTGAGTCACATCGAGTCAGTCCAAGAGTCCATCGAAGCATCCTCATTTCCATTGTATGAAGAGTCTGCTTGTGCTTTTTTGTCATTGGACAACATTCTGCCCCATAAATAGCTGCTGGGCGTACCACGGTCTTGTAAATTTTTGCCTTTAGATGGTGAGGCATCGTTCTATCGCAGAGGACTCTGGTGACTTGTCTCCACTTGAGCCAAGCTGCATTTATTCGCGCTCGGGTATCAAAAGTGGCATCACAGTTCGAAGTGACAACTGATCCTAGGTATTGAAAATGCATGGTTTTCTGCAAGTCTTGATTATTGATCCTTATGTTCCCACTAGTTTGGGGGCCACATTCTAGGTATTCGGTTTTCTGGGTGTTGAGGCGCAGACCATTCTCAGCTAATTTGTCGCTCCAAGTTTGTGTCTGGCGTGGGAGTCCAAGGCGTGTTTGCTGGGCAAGTACCACATCATCCGCATAAAGAAGGGTCCAGGGATGCGATGTCTGTATGTCAGCTGTTGCTGTATCCAAACAGAGGATAAATAATAAATGCGATAGAGCTGTGCCCTGATGTACACCCATGGTGATATCAAAAGGCGGAGAGATTCCAGCTGGACTCCGGATCACACTAGTTGTATTATGATACATAAGTTGTACCCAGCTTACATAGGCTTCTGGGACTTCATGACTACGAAGAGCTCGGCGGATGAGGTCATGCAGGACTCGGTCAGATGCTTTTTCTAGGTCCAGAAATGCCATGTGTACACTCTTCTGCCTCTCCCTATGTTTTTCTTCAATAGATGTGTGGCATGGATGGCATCGATTGTCCTGCAGCCCTTAACAAATGCACACTGGTTGGATGTTACTGTGACAATGTTTCTAAGCCTGTTGTTCAGCACTCATTCAAATATCTTCAGTGCATGGCAGAGGAGTCAAATAGGGCGGTATGTTGAGCAGTCGCTCACGTCTCCTTTACCCTTCCAGATTGGGACTGTCGTGCTAGTTGTCCATGCACGGGGAAGTTTGTTTTTGATGAAGATGTGGTTGAAGAGTGCGGCAAGGAATTCTGCAACGGGCTTGCCAAGAATTTTTCAGATTTCTGCTGGTATGTCATCTGGGCCAGTTGCTTTACCATTCTTCATCTTCTTTATGGTAATCTATACTTCCTCTGCCATAATCAAGGGCATGGGTCCATAGACGGGATCAGAGCTTGCAATCGGTGGATGATCAAATTCTTTGTTGCTGATATCTGCAAAATAATCTGACCATCGTTGAAGGATAGTTTGTTGGTCTTGTAGTAATTTGTTGTCAGCATCCTTGATATGCATGACGTATCCAATGTCCTGGGTTGAGCAGTTACGGGACTTCGCAAGGCGATAAACGTTATTTTCTCTTGCTGGTGTGTCAAGCTGGTCATACAGATCTTGGTAACAACGATCTTTTGCAGCAGCCACTGATTTTTTCACTGCCGATTTCAGCACTTTATACCTCTTAAGGTCAGTATCCAGGCGTGTCTTCCACCAAGCCTTTTTCTCCTTGATAGCTTGTTGGACTTCATCATCCCACCACCAAGTCTGTTTATGAATGTATTTTCGCCTGGGTTTTGGTTTTCCCAGAGTTACTGTTGCTGCCCGATGTATCTGTTTTACAGCATCTTCCCAGATGTCCTCAACTGACTGGTCAGGCTTCACTAAGAAGTTGGTTAATGCTGTCTTCATTTCGTTCTTGTGGACATTTATTTTCCACCACTTGATGCGCTTAGGTATCTTAGAACGTTGGAGAGTTTTTCGAATATCCAGAACAAGCAAGCGGTGTTGGGGGGCAGAACTTTGAAAATATCACGCAAATGTTTAGTCTTAGCAGTTTCCAGGAAGTGGCGTGGCTCTGTGTAGCGGTGTCCTCCCTAAGTGTGTGTAACAAAAAAAACAATTATTACTCAGGAGCTGTTAGTTTGCGATTGTGTAGAGTATCCATATACAGTAAAACCTCGATGTGTTGTTTTTCAAGGGGGAGGGGGGAAAATGACGATGGATGCGGGAAAAGATAAATGCGGGTGACATAAAAAAGGGGGACAGAAAAATAATAAAGTACGGGTACTGTATTTGGGCATTTTTCATAATGTAAATATAATAATAACAAAAACCAATAGCAATAACAGTAACAACAATAACAATAATAATATGGTGTTGTGGCCTCCGAAGCCGGGTGCAGATCTTTCGAGTTGTCGCATGATAGGCGATCTGCGCACTTATGAAAATACGGGTCTACCTAAAATGAATCCTAATGTGCAAGTCGATGCGTGCACATGCACAGCCTCCGAACTGTTGGAATTAACCAGCGACAGTTAAAATCCCCGACCCGATCGTGATCCTGTGAACTGAAGGCCAGCACGTGGTAACCATTTAGCCATGGAGCCGAACATGCTCATGCTATACATAACGGTATCAGAATATTGCAATCATGATACATGCGATGAAAATAAAAAGCGCACCTTTCATGCAGTTTTGTTTTACTTTTCTTTACATCTCGTAGTAATTGGAAAACCTTCAAGGTCAGTTCTCTTATTGCACATTAATTATATACATGGATATTATGCTGATAACCTGTATTTTGGTAAATCTACTACTAAATGTCGCCACAATCCTCTATTTGCAACTAGTGATGTGGCCTCATTTAGTTCTATACTTCTTATCTTTAAATCCTTAGAAACCGAGTCTAACTATCGTTGTCTTGGTCTCCCTCTACTTCTCTTACCCTCCATAACAGAGTCCATTATTCTCCTAGGTAAGCTATCCTCCTCCATTCGCCTCACATGACCCCACCATCGAAGTCAGTTTATGCATACTGCTTCATCCATCAAATTCATTCCTAAATTAGCCTTTATCACGTTCTGAATACCCTCCTGCCATTGTTCCCACCTGTTTTACCAGCAATCATTCTCGCTACGTTCATGTCTGTTACTTCTAACTTATTCATAAGATATCCTGAGTCCACCCAGCTTTTGCTCTCGTAAAGCAAAGTTGGTCTGAAAACAGTCCGATGTAAAGATAGTTTCGTCTGGGAGCAGACTTCCTTCTTACAGAATACTGTTGATAGCAACTGCGAGCTCACTGCATTAGCTTTACTACACTTTGGTTCAATCTCACGTACTATATTACCATCCTGGGAGAACACACATTCTAAATACTTGAAACTATCGACCAGTTCTAGCTTTGTACAGTAGAAGTATGATAGTCCGGCATGTTCGGGACCGGCCCGGTGCCGGATTACTGAAAACGCCGGACTATCAGGTGGTACCTCTTACTAGGATATAGGTTAAGGCGTAGAGCGAAAATAGCTGTAACACGGCGTTTTGCAGTAAAATCTTTTTTTGTTTTTTTTAATGTCGTAAATGGTCAACGAGCCAATTTTAAATTCATTCAACTAAATATTTCTATTCTCACCTTCCTCCAGGCATTTGATGATTTCCAGTTTCTGGTTGATGGTCAGAGTTACGTGCTTATGTTTCTCTCCTGATTTGGAACTTGAGGAAGGTTTCGGTTTCGAGTACATTGTCACTGCTTAAATACCAAGAAAACTTCCATAACACACTTTGATATGTATGTTCAATAAACTACTGCACTACTGTAATAAGGATCCTAGATCACAAGAAAAAATACTGCAGCTAAAAGTGCTCGCAATCAAAACAATGTACTGAACCTGTGTGTTGTGATAGCCAACAATGCAGATTGTGTCTAACAATAGCAGACGCGTTGTGGCCACTTCCTTGTGATTTCGAACCACGCCGTGCGCTTTAACCGTCACAAACGTAAAAAAATTAACATAAATCCTGGTATGGTGCCAGACCATCGGGCGTTCTGGATTGCTGGATGCCGGACTAATGGAATTCTACTGTACCACCAATCTGACTCTTAATTCTGTTAAATTTCTTACCTACTGACATCAGTTTCATCTTTGAAAAGCTAATTTTCATACCATACTCATTGCACCTATTTTCAAGTTTGCAAGATATTAGACTGCAGGCTTTCGGCACAATCTGCCAGTAAGACCAAGTCGTCAGCATAGGCCAGACTGCTTACTAAATTTTCATCTAACTGAATCCCTCCCTGTCATTTTATTCCTTACAGCAGATGATCCATGTAAACTATGAACAGCTAAGGTGAAAGATTACAGCCTTGTCTAACCCCTGTAAGTACCCTTTAATTCCATAGTCCCCCAGTATGGCGAACATCTTTTCCTTCGGTATTCTGTCATATGCTTTCTTAGATTAAGTAGATTCACAAAAATAAAATATATTTGCCAATATATGTATCACATTCTGAATAAATCACTATAGGCTCCATGCGTTGCTGGGAAAAATGCGCCGCTGCGCTGCGAGTGGCGAACCTTGTAATGCGATTACTGTGTACATATCTCTGTCGTTTCACAGCGTTTTGCTATGGCCGACTAAATAATAACAGTGGGATTTCAGAGTGTTTTATGCAACAATTATCGGCCAAATTATTCCAAACTTCAAGAAAGTGGTCATGCATTAAATTTACTAGAAAAACTGTCGCCGGAAATAGCAACAGAGCGAATAACTGCAAATATGATAAGAGAAAAACGTTGGTTCACTAGAGACTCTACCATTTCACGATAGGGGCAACATAGTAATTTGTGTATTATTTGTGGTGATAACGAGATTAATTTTCATGTACACATTCAACAATGCTGTCTTCAGAAAAATATATTTGGCCTATCTCTAATACTATATCATGTTAGCCTAGGTTAATGTTGCGAGAGAGGCCTTGGTAAAAGAATAAAAATATTTCCATGATGAAATGTAAGATATTTCTGCTGTTATTTATACAGTTTACTCAGAATATGTCACCTCGCGTACTGATCAACCCTGTGAATTGTCTGGACCTCGCATTTAAAAAGCAGGGAAAGAGAAATACCACAAGGAGAAGAGCTTATAGAGGAACTTTTTTCCGATAAAAAGGCACAGGTTTGATGTTGGACCAATTGAAAATATCAGAATACTTTAACGTTGCCAATAAATTATTGTGTCTGTATTTATAATATGATCACTACCACCTCTGTAATAGAACGGTTAGCGCTACTAGTTTCTTTCGTCGGGGGCCCGGCCTTGATTCCCGATACAGACAAAAATTTAAGATTGACATGAGGGTACATGCAGTTCATGTTCACTAGGGGTTGCTTGAAACGAGTTGCACCTTCTCAGGACGAGAACAGAAATTTACATATGCAAAATGCGGTATTTCTGTGAGCTATTGATATTGTGTAATGGAGGCCTATTTCTATAATTTCAATATATTTGTCCACTGCCTTTTTAAATCCATTTCGTGAGGTTGTGACAGAATACTATAAAATTTCACATTGTGGTCTCTAGTACGGTATGTTATTGCTATTATTATTATTATTATTATTATTATTATTATTATTATTATTATTATTTATTTTGCACATTTTCATGGTAATGATATTCAAGCAATTCTACATTTTTTAGGAAATCAAAGCAGAATAAGCCTTAATTTACACTATAGTTTTACGTAGAACTTGAACTCATACATTTCCCAGCTTAGCTCAAGGTCACGAATAACTGCAATTTCTGGAGTTATGATGATATATTCTCACTTTCCAATTTGCTTGTGATTAGTGACGGGCAGAATTGAATATAATGCATTTGAGAACTTTTGAGAATCGATACGTTCAAAACCATATTCTCAAGTTCAGCATAACTTTTAAAAGTTTGTGTTTTTTGCAGTACAAGACTTCCATGAAATTACTACGAACTGTATACCAGTGACCAAATTACAATGGAAGATTAAAAAGATAGAACGGATTTCACCATCACATTGGGTGCTTTTGTAAAGATGGGCAAAAAATAACACACCAGTTATTTTCGAACTGTTCCAGACTCGGAACTGTTCTTAAAATGAACAGTTCAATGCAACATCCTGTTCTGAAGTAACAGTGTTCTGTTTTCACTTGCACTCCAGCGGGATTTGTATAGCAACATCCTGTTCTGAAATAACGGTGTTCTGTATCGCCTGCACTCCAGTGGGATTGGTCTAACGCCACAGTCTAGGTGTTTGAGAATCTTGCAAGCACCAGTAGTTGGCTTATTGTTTCTGTGAGTTTGGTCAATCAAATTTGCTGATCTGAAAGAAGTTTTCCCGGTAAAACTGAATGTAAATTATCGTGATTTTTAACTCATGTAATGAATGTTTGAAGCGGCGCTGTGGTTTAGCTTACCTGCCTCTCACCCGGAGGCCCTGGGTTAGATTCTCGTGCCAGTTGGGAATTTTTACCTGGACATGAGGGCTGTTTCCAGGTCCACTCAGCCTACCTGATTACCTTTAATTAAGGATCTATCTAGTGGTGAAATGGCAACCCCGATTTAGAGAGCCAGGAATAACAGCCAAGAGGATTCGTTACACTGATCATGCGTCACCTCGTAATCTCCAGGCCTTCAGGATTAATAGCGGTTGTTTGGTAGGTTAAAGCTCATTAGAGTTGTATTTTAGCTTGGTATGGTTTAGGATTGTTTGTAAGATTATAATTATACATATTTAATTTTTGTGATATTTAGCCAAATTGTTTAAGGGTTTAATTCATTCCCAGATTTTCAGTTTTCTCTGTTGTTTTTTCTCCATGGTCCCTTCAAAGACGGAGAATCAAGGTTCTACAGTAAACACTACAGAAAAATCCCCCATAAACTTCCTGACAGGGTGATAACAGATACCTACAAATTCATCTTTTCTGCTTAATGGATCACCTTCATGTCGGGTTGGACCACTTTTCCACTTTTAACTAGTCATCATCATATCCAGATCCATACAGCAGGATTTCATTTTACAACTATACGCGATTTCAGTTATTTATGCCATCCCCATAATAGTCCATTGGTGGAAGATCTTGATGTTCTAGAACTTGCGGAAGTCACAGTCACTTTAATGGAGGATGTGATGATTGAATACACTAGTGATATTCAAGCTTTTTGGTTGGCGTGCCCCCAAAATACAATGATTTAACTTTATCGCCCCGAAGTACGAATATATGGCGCTTATACCAGAAATTACAAATGATTGTTGCTGGATGTCAAATAATATTAACTATAATCATCACTACCATCATCATCATCCGCACCTTATCCCACTTGCTCAGGATCCCTGCATACAATTGAACCATGAGAAAATTGGGGCCGGAGATTTAAGGTCGCTTGCCCTTCCTGACAACATGGGATTTTCAACTGAAGACGTGGATCCTAAGGAACAAGCAAGAATTGATCTTCTCCAGAGTGTAGAGAAAGAATTGGTGAACTGTTCTCTTCAGTGAGAATGGATTACTGCGAGGCACTATTTGTTTGATGATGACAGTTTGATTGTGTACCATTCGATGATACCCAGACTTCTGATGATGGACACCTGTGAGAGAATGATTCAGTGCGTGAAAGTGTACATAAGACAGAAACTGAGGAGTGTGGTGGATCTGAACTATATAGACATTCCTTCCACAGTGCCTGATCAAGTACCATATCTGATTTTTAAGGGCAATAAAACATGACGGGAAGCTAATATAATACATGAAATGGGTTGTACAAGAAAATGGAATATATTAAAACCTTCCCACTTACCAGGTGCTGTTAGAGAGGCAAAACATGTCCAATCTTCCTTACAGGGCTGTCAGCTGTATTTCCTTAATGAAGCACTTAAGGAAGTTGTAACATTTACCAATTTATGGATTGAAAAAGTGTCTTAACTAGGACCGTACTTGATGCTGCTAACACAAAGATTGTAGAAGTAAAGGCTATAATTTGTGTTGTGTATTTGTTACGTCTACACAAATCAAGACATTTGAAGCTGAAGGACTTGTGGGCTACAGATGGGACTGGGATTGAAGCTTTTCACCTTACGGTGTCCGGTAGATGATTTCATTTTATCTTACATGCACTCAGATTTGATAATATAAGTGATCGGGGTGATAGGATTGAAATTGGTAAGTTAACACACGTTAGGAAGATTTTTGAGGACTTTGTGTCTAGATGCATGAATTATTATTTCACTTAGTGAGTATCTTGCAATTGATGAGATGCTAGAGGGCTTTTGGAGTTGTTGTTCAGGCAGTATAATGCAAATGAGCCATAAAAATACAGCATTGAGGTATTCCTTGGTAGATGTCAGAACATTCTACACCTGTTAGATGGAAGTATACATAGGCAAACAACCTGAAAGGCCTTATAAGGTTGATAACAGAGGCACAAGTGTAGTTGGGTAGCTAGTTCAGTCAGTTTCTGGATTCGGTAAGTTTTTGTGAACACACAGCAAACTCCTTTTTCGACTTAAGGTGTGGGTGATATGGACCCCAAAGGTGTCGTCAGGAAAACTCGAATTAAACACATGCAAATGTTTGTAAATGCCATTTATTCACAAAATATTGTTAGAATTGTGAGTTTTTATGACAAGTACAGTAGAAATTATAAACTGATGACTGCCAAAAATGATTTACAGTAAGTTCAAGACTGTTGTCCTTTTAACAGCAATAGTCACACACACACGTATTTCATTCAGCTCCAGCACAATCATTGTGAGCCCACATCTCACAAATCATACATTGGACCCACAATTCCCCTTTTCTGTCATCAGAAAATCTACCATTGCAGAACAAACAAGATGCATGTCCTTTATCAGGTTGAGGCTCGCCGATGGGCAGTTCCAAAGAACAATCAGAGTGATCTGAAGGAAAGTTTACAGATTCATCGCTTGAATCCTCACTTGCGGATTTATCCTGTTGAGTCTGTTCTGCTCTTCCTCCTTGTCCATATCCTTTACCTCCACGTCCCTGTCCTTTACCTCGACGTCCACGTCCTCGGGTTGTTACTGGATTTTGTTTTTCACTTATTTTCTTAACTGAGGCCTCTAAATGAGTTTTGTACGGTGATCCAGTTACAAGGGTTGCAGGGCATGCTTTCCTACCCCTTGGCAATTTCTTCTTTCTTGAAATGAGCACAGGGCGGACATCTCTAGGTGAATCTGTGAGAAACTGGGATCGGTATTTTGTAGCAAGAGAGGATACTGGTGTTTTTTTGGGTAAGGAGTGGTGTGAACATCCAGGAATAGCAAGATCCGAATGCACAAGTTCCATAGATGGAGCAGGTGTGGTGGGTTCGTGGTCTGGTGGAGGAGGTTCTTTTCTTTCGGCGTCTTGCTCGGGGGCGAGAAAGTCAGCGTCAGTGAAGATTGTTCAATTGAAGGACCAGATTCCTGTTCCCTTAAAGCCATTTACTACAATGGCGCTAGTTGTACACTGCAGGTAGGCTTTCCCAAAGAGTTCTGCATTGTCATAGGGTCCAAGGGGTTTTTCTTGGTGTATCATCCGCTGCCGAATGTGGTCACTATAGTGAGTTTTAATGGGACCCATGAATGTACTGGTCCAAAGGTTGGAGTTTATGGGTCGTATGAGATGGCAGGGAAAGTAGATGGACATGATGTCTTCTAGCCATGTCAGTTATGTCAGTGTTTCTTGTAT
Source organism: Anabrus simplex (assembly GCF_040414725.1). Lineage (NCBI taxonomy): Eukaryota > Metazoa > Arthropoda > Insecta > Orthoptera > Tettigoniidae > Anabrus > Anabrus simplex. Next base: position 258,669,503 of record NC_090270.1, on the reverse strand, counting down.
GAGAATAATATCCATCGAAAATCAGCAAAATTGGAGACGTCTCTGTTGGCACAGTATTCTCAATAAAGTGTTCAAACCAAACTGTGAACAGTTGGTTCTGTACTCATCCTGAGGGTTGAGCCCTTCCGATTGATCCAGGGGGAGCCCCTCTCATCGGTGTTTCAGTCATGTTCTTTCTGGAAAAGATAATCATTGGTGGAATATATGAGCCCCCTGCACTCATCGAACATATCACTGTGACGAAAGAGTCTCACTCAGCAGCTGTAAGAGCGCATATTTGATGTTTCCCCCTTCAACCCAACAACTTGGGGAATTTTATTATGCACTATGCTCAACCCAGTCTCATCCACGTTCCATACTCTATCAGGGGGAAACCCGAACTGATTATACAGCGCCTCTAGTAGATCAAAAAATACGGCAACAGTCTCGAGGCTAAACCCCTTAGCTTGTGCATACTATGTCCCAGTTGGTTTCCTGATGGCCAACTTGTCACAATGACAACGCATGAAATGGTCAAACCAGGCTCTGCCTGCACATTCGCTTCCAAAAGGATTCTTGACACCATTTCTGATTGCTAGCTGGAATGCTATTTTACGAACGTCCATGCGCGTAAATCCATAATATTTGGCTTCCATTAGGAGGAGGTAATCCACAAGTTCATTTTCTATACACTCTGGAAGTATAGGCTTCTTTCCTAGTTTTTTCACTACCACATTCTCAGGGGAAAGCACAGTATTGAGGGCCAGTCTCTCCTTAATGTTGTTTTTGGAACACGAAACTGCTTCGCCGCTCTCTTCAGTACCATTTTCTTCTCCTGTACAGCCATAACAGCCTCTTTTCATCTCTTCCTTATCCCATAACTTCCTTTTTTAACACGATTTTGTCTGAAGCAATGTTCATGGCATCTAAAAAAATCTAAAGAACACCATTCAGATGGAGTTATAAAAAAAATGTACTGTAGTATGCCTGTAATATGGAACCCAGTTCCATATTACCAGCATTGAAGGGTTCCATATTGTTGACATCGGCATGCTGAAATGAACACTATACATGACCTCAACAAATACAACTATAACATTTGGAACTACATAATGAGGTTAATTAAAGCCTGTGTAACAGGCCTCACATTTACAAGATAGTTGCAAAACGCAAAGACAAAGAAATAAACAAAACTTTACATACCTTTTAACGTTTTATGAGGAGCCGACTAGAGATCTGTTACCCAACTGGTGCCGCCAGCAGTTCCACTAACATTTGGGCACGTAAACAACTAGTTCTGGCTGTCACCGCTAGGGATCGCCTTATTGTTCTCCAGATAATTAGGGGTTCCATATTCCCACCTGTTCCTCTACTATACTGAACAATTTGTATACCTCAGTACCACTAGCCAAATCACTGCTCAACAATCACAAACTTACGGTGGTTAGAAAAATGAAAAATAAACCACAGATTCCCCCATTCTATGTCGAGTCTAATTTCATAAAACAAATAAGCATGTTTGCATATTGAAGGGTGGGGGGCAAACACTTCTCTCGTGTTCCTTAAAAAGAACAGAAATTTACTTCTCCTTTCTATGATGCATGTCGATAAGATATATCCAAATTCAGGAGAATCCTACAGAGCCGAATGGTGTACTTATAACCTATTACAAACTATCCACTTCATTGCCGTATCGATAATGTAATCTAATCAATGTGGTGTGGGTCTGATTCTACTGTCCTCGACCTTGTGTAATAGCGGTGTACACCACACCCGTAATTAGGGGAAGTAAAGGAGTGAATTGGTAAGGGATCGTACTACAACATATCCAATCTGATGTGTTTATGAATACAATTCTTAATTCAACCAACAGTGGATACACACTTTCCACTTAGAAGATAAACAAGAGGATCAGCCTTTTTAGTATAGTACAAAGTGACGAGAAAGAAAACTAGAAGTCAAGTAAAGAAGGAGCATATTTAAGCGAAAAACATTTCTTCAGGATCACACCAATTTTTTAGTTTTTTAAACAAGTGATTTTATTAAGCCTTCGGGACCCAAAGACATTTTAGCTTATAGACAGTATTTTTAACCGATTTTAAGTTTAACATCCTTGTAACTCTCTCCCCCCCCATCACACATTTCTCCTCCCCCCACTCCAACCAATACGTCCTTTACTAACATTAGGTTTTAAAATCAACAAAGATTTAACTATGTGATTGCTTTATGCTGTTTTTGAAGCTTTTGTGTATGCAGCTGATGATGATCGTAAAGTGATCGAAACATGTCCTGTTATTCTTAATGATTTTATAAATTGCCGAAGGCAAAATAAAAGAAAGGTATCGATTAGGTGGAAATATTTTCTTATATTGATTAGATACTTATAACCTCACAAAATGGGGTGTCAATGTTGTTGACAGGCTGAAATATGAATACTCTGTTTCTAGAATCAGCACTTGCTGGTCCCCTCGTAATCAATATAAGTCAAGTTGGTACATGGTACTAGTTTTGGCCATACAATCTTCAGCCATTTTCAGCCATATAACCATAAAATATGTTAAAAATTAACATGTAAATAAAATCTTTCAACATATATACAGTGGAACCTCAATTATCCTTTACTGGAACCTACGTTTTCCCGGATCATGCGTTCAAATTACGCAGTCCTGCGAGCGTCGTTATTGAATCACGTTGTAAAAATCGTGCATTATCCGTTCCTCGAAGAAACTTTTTCCCAGATGAACCGTCCAGAAATTACAGTCCCATTAATGCTAAATCCTCGATCAAGGGTTTTTCAATAAACTGTATCTCATGAAAAGATGACTATGGCATATTTATGGATATTAGCGTTAACGCCCCGTCATTGTGATAATTAACGGCAAGTACTGCATCGAATTCGGGTGGTATTGTTTAGAGAATCTCAGAAATTATAAAGCAGATAGTGGCCACAATAATTGTAAGGAGATACAGGGCATTTTGACAGCTCTACTTGAAGACGGAACGAGTTTCGTCAAATGTTCGCACTTATAAAACTTCCACATTATGTCCAGGGTTAGATGTTTATATTTTTACTTTTCCCGATTGTACTACCGAACAGGTTTTCGGCACTTTCCGCAGGGCATTGTATAGTAACTGGGCTTTCAGGCAGGAATTGAAACTGCTCCTTCTTAACACAAATCATGCACAAATTTAGTATTTTAATATCATATATGATTGTTATTGAGACTAGAACAGATGTTGCACATTCCATACAAAAAGCCATGGGTGGTCTTGGGATTGCCTGTTACTGTTTTGGTCCTAATATAAGACTGGGAATTTTACATTTTCGTGTTAAAAGTAAAAAAACGCAGTCGTTTTATTTGCTCACGTTACATGTAAATCATTTCCAACTCGTACCGACATGTGCAGCGAGCGCACTTTCCAGCTGAGCCCAAGGTCACGAATAACTGTAATTTCTGAGGTTTTGAGGATATTTTCTTTCTCTTCCTAATTTGATTGGATTAGTGACGGACAGAATTGAACATAATGCATTCGAGAACTTCTGAGAATCAATACTTACCTTCGAAACCATGTCCCCGAGTTCAACATAACCTTTAGTAGTTGATGTAGGCCTAATTTACGCAGTACGAGATTTTCAGAAGCTGACTCCGAACCAGAGACCAAATTACAATGGAAGATTAAGAAAAGGGATTTTGCCATCATGCTGGGCGCTTTTGTATCTAATGTGCTTTATTTTATTAGATGAGAGAATTAAAAGCTACTTGTGGTTGATTGTCGTTTGGCTTGGCGTTATTAGATTTTTTGAAGAGTTTGGCTGATCAAAGTAGCGATGGGCAGTCTGAGACGAGGTCTTGAGATTTCTCGGGATTTCTCGAGACTAGCGCAGGCACTATTTCTCGCGAGAAATTTTGAGAAATCTTGAGAGCGTTGTGCGGCGAGCAGCGTGTCGTAGGCCTACAGATAGTCGGAGCTGAATGTTGTTTGTGCCGAGTATGCGAATAGCCAACCACGGAGGTAATCCATTTCGTAAATACGTGTCAACAAGCGACCAGGGCGTTCATTTCTCTCATTTCTATTCAAGTCTATTTTGACGCAGTATAACGTAAGTATAAAGGTTACACATTCTGGCATTGTATGCAGTGGTATTGTAAGTACACGAATGAAAAGGCTAAGTACAGAAACTGATGGCTACTGTAGGTACACCAACTTGGATACTAGAGGTGTACATTATTCGAACTCGAGACGAGGCAAGATGCGCCCTGCTGTCTATGCAACCACCATTACGCATGAGTGGAATGTGTAGTCTAAAATGCTTGAGTTTGCTCCAATTCTTTCGACAGTTTATCAGGTTATCGTTATCAGATCCTACATTCAATATCATATTATGACCACTGCTTTTATTTACCGATATTTTGGCGACGAAGGAAATAATTCCTTAAAATGTTATGGAGTGTTCGCGTCATATGTACAGTTAGCATAATTACCCAACAACAACAAGAGTACAACAAGCAATTCCATGGAAAGGAAATATTACAAGAAGTACTACTAATCTAACATTCTAAATCTAGCATCATACACAAATTCAGTATTTCCAGTGTTTAACACTACCGCTTACAATACTATAGGTTGAGCTTTCCACTAGCTTAACATTACAAGTGATAATAAAATGAACTTAAACCATCATTACCCTACAACTATAACGACAACAACAACAACGAAAAGAAATATGACAAGAAGTTTGACTACCGAAATTCAGCATCATTATACACAAATTGACACACAACTTACGCATTTCCATTACTTAACAATATGGCTTACAATACTATAGGTTGAACTTACTACTAGCTTAACACTACAGGTGATATCGAAGTTAAAACATAACTACCCAACAACTACAACAACAAGAGTACAACAAGCAATTCCATGGAGAGAAAATATTAGAAGAAATACTACTAGTTTATCACTCTAAATCCAGCAGAAAATCACCAATTCATTGTCCGTCATTTACAGCTTTTACTTTCCACTTTACACTAGCGCTAATCATCTTCTTAAACGATATGATACCGGAAGAGAATCTATCAAATACTGCTGCAGGTAATTTATTCCAATCCCTTATGGTCCTGTTTACGAAGGAAAACTTGCCCACATCAGTATGCTGGTTATTATTAATACTACTGTAAGTGACCATTGCCACCGGGATATTTCCAATTTGCTATGTATTTATTAATAATAATAATAATAATAATTAGGTGCTTCGGTATATGACAGTGCAATATGTAATTGTGTCTTGTTGTACGCGACAACTTGAAGACGATGTACGAAATGCAACGTAAGTCATGGATGTTACATACTATCCACTTCATATCCGTATCGACTATAAGATCCAATTAATTGAAGGAACAAGAATCCACCTGATCGATACTTTCACTTTTATTTAGCCTTAGGCTATTTCAATAGACATTAGATTACCTCCACTCAACAGGAGATAAGAGACGTGAAAACACCGGATGCCTTCTCAAGGAAACTTTTTACTAATAGCTCAACAGAAATACTTCACATAGTGCATACAAGTTCTTCAGTAATCAACGAACTCATGGAAAATTCACAAGACTCATAGTGAACTGTATTTTAGTCCATCAGTGTTTTTAACATTAAGATTTTTAATAATAAGTCTTAGTGTAACTAACAAACGCCTTCAATGCATCCCCCCCCCTCTTCCCCCCCCCCCCCCCATCCATTCACACACGCACTACTAACACTTGTTTTTAAGGTTTTAAGAAAATTGTGAGACTGTTTTTAGCTAATTTTTACTTTTGCCAAATGCAAGCAGCTGATGATGAATGCAACGCATTCGAAACATGTTCTGAACTTTTAATCTAATGTCTATTGAAATAGCCTAAGGCTAAATAAAAGTGAAAGTATCGATCAGGTGGATTCTTGTTCCTTCAATTAATTGGATTAAGTCATGGATGTCGGTTTATTTTGAAGAGATGCCACATAGCACAGCCCGCTGTGTTGTTTATTCAAAAGAAGTAAAATACGTCGGCAGAAATACTTCTGGGATGATCTGACACTTAAAAACACATGCTATAAATGAAGAGGAATAGTCACAGAACACCTCCGGCCCGGCCTGCATCACAGGAAGCTACCCTGCCGACAAAGATTGCGAGGCATCCAGGTAGGTTTACATCCTAATAACAGTTATTAACAAATTATACGGGTTATTCAGCTAAGAAGTCCACCTGAAATAACTCGTGAACAGTTTAAGATACTGGCATTCTGTCTTCACTTTTGTTAATGTTATTAAGGAGCTCATAGTTAACATGCAGTGCTTTCCTAGGCTTTTGACAAAATTTGTCGTCACTCGTGTTTCTATATGAGAACTGCTGATGATAACTATCAAGGTTACACTCGTAGTAACTGGGACGTCGCACAGCTCGCAGCACACGAGAATCGGTCTCGAGAGCGTTACCCATCACATCTGCTGACAGAATTGGAGCAAAGTCGGGCGTTTAAGATTACACGTTCCAGTCATGTGTAATGGGGGTGGCATATGTAGCAAAGTACATTTTCCCCGTCTCAAGTTCGAATAATGCACGCCTCTAGTATCCAGAGTAGGTGAACATCATATCTACAGTTATTCACAAATTATGCAGGATTATTCAGCGAAGATGTCCACCCCAAACAAATCGTGAACAGTTTAAGATACTGACATTCTGTTTTCACTTTCGTTAATGGTATTAAGGGGTTCATAGTTGAACATACAGTACTTTTCCCAGGCTTTTGAAAATTGTATTGGCTCACACGTTTTCATATGAGAACGTTATTTCGCGCAATAACTGCCCATGATATACTATCAAGTTTACAGTCATAATTACTGGTATGTCGCACAGCTTGCACTTCAGGAGGATCGGTCTCGAGATTCTCGCGAGAGTCTCGAGATCTGCGACGTCAGTCTCGAGAGTCTCGAGCGAGAGCGTTGCCCATCACTGGATCAAAGTTGCTGACCTGAAAGAAGTTTTCACGGGAAACTGATAAAGTTTCCCATGTAAAACTGAATATTTTAATTTTTTTAATTTTATTTATTGGTGACAAAAGGTCCCATGAGCCTCTGGCTCGTGATAGGGACAATACAGTACATACTTTTTTAAGGCAACACAATAATTACATTTCATATACAATGGCTTTTCTGTAAAGTGACAAGTACATTTTTTTTTTACATGTTAGGATCATAGTTTTTCAGAAGTATATTCAGAAATTGCATGGCTGTAATATACTAAATATGGACAATATATATATTATTGTATTAATTAAAGCAAGTTATATAGAGATTATATTAAGATATCTGTAAAAGAGTAATATTCCTTCAGTTTTTTCTTAAAACATATAACCGATTTAGAGTTCTTTATGACAGGAGGCAACACATTATATTCCCTAAACATTGATGATTCTATGCCTTTCACTCCGTACTTCACTGAATTAGAACGAGAGGGATATATCCTTAATGATCCTCTAGTTTCATATCCATGAATTTCACTAAAATGGGAGAAGTTAACAGTAGAATGGGTTAATTTCCTGTCTAGCTTATACATAAAGACTGCTGATGAAAATGCAATTTGTTTATGGAATGGCAGAATATTTGACTCTGAGAAAACTTCATGTGATGGTTTGAGGAAGGAGAATCCATACATGATTTTGATGGCTCTTTTTTGTAGGATTTCCAGATTATTAATGTAATCTTTCCTACATCTTCCCCAAATAAAGCTTGCGTATGTTAGATGTGGGTGGATCATTGCATAATATATACACTTCGATTGTTGATGAGAAAAATTACTGTATCTTAATCTGTGCATTATTCCTATCAAAGGGGTAATTTTGCTGATTACATAATCAATATGGCTTTTCCAGGAAAGTGTTGAGTCTAATATTATACCAAGATACTTAGCTGAGTTGACTTGCCCTATTACTTGGTCCTTTAGGATAACAGTGTTAGCCGCTGTTATCTTATGGGCTGTTTTATGAAAGATTAGGTATTTTGTTTTAGTCACATTTATGATCATTTTTTGTAGATAAAGCCCAGTCCGATAACTTGTCCAAGTCACAATTTATGTCTTCCATAATTTGCGTTTCACATAGTCCTTTGTAAGTTATTAAGATATCATCAGCAAATACTTTACATTTCCCCTTTAGTGTTAGAGATTGTATGTCATTAATATAAATTAGAAATAGAATTGGACCTAGTACTGAGCCCTGCGGTATTCCCGTTTTTGTCTGCTGCTTAAAACTTTTAGTATCGTTAATCATCACATATTGTGTTCGATTTGATAAATAATTTTGGAACCATTTGTGTGCTAAACCCCTAATTCCTGCTAATTTTAACTTGTTCAGAAGTATTTTGCGGTCAACCAGGTCAAATGCTTTTTTAAGATCTATGAGTAGCCCTGCTGCTAATTTATTTTCATCTAAGGTCTTTTGAACATCTATCACTGTATCAAATACAGCATTATCAGTTCCTCTATTCAGGAGAAACCCATATTGATTATTGGAAAAGTAATTAGTTTTACACAGAAAATTTACCAATTTAATTTTTACTACCATTTCTATGAGTTTTCCAATTGCAGATAATATACTAATTGGTCTGTAATTGGATGGATCTGTGTTATCTCCTGATTTAAAGATAGGTACAATTCTGGCACATTTGAGTAATTGGGGGTATTTCTCCACTGAGAATTGAACGGTTAATAATTTCCACAATATATGGCACTAAACTTTCAACACAGGTTTTTAACATGACATTGGTTATTTTATCTTCAGTTAAATTATTTTTATTTTTTAGAGAAGTGATAATTTTGAGCACTTCACATTCATCAGTAGGAGACATGAAAATACTATTAGTTTGACTTTCAGCTGTTGTGCTGCCATGAACTTGCTCATCTTCAGGAAGACCTTTTCTTATATTTTCAGCTACATTAACGTATAGTTCATTTAGGTTATTGCATATGTCCTCTGTGTTTGTAATGCTGACATCATTTACCACCAGATGGCTGATTTCATGTTTATGTCCAAGCTTCCTATTTAACACTTCATTGACTACATACCATGTTTCTTTTTGGTTTTTGCAATTCTGTAATCTGTGTTCATAATACCTTTTTTGTAACTCTCTCTTCAATTTGGTTATTTTATTACTGATTCTTTTGTATTCTTCAATTAATTATGCAGAGGGGTTTTTTACTTTAGTTTTTGAAAACAGTGAGTCTTTGATGTGAATCAGTGTTAGTAATTCTTGGGTAACCCAAGGTTTTAGGGGAATGTCTTTGGGGTTCTTTCTTTTTATTGAAATTGAGCTGGTTTCAATTCCTGTGCTAATATACTCAATAAATTTATTATAATAAGTGTTTATATCCATTTCCTCACATTTAAATTTATTTTGTAGGATATACTGATTTAATTTGTTGTAATTTACAAATTGCTTACCACTATCTTTGATTATTGGTACTACTGGAACTGATTTTTCACTAGAAATTTCACATACCAGTAGGTAGTGATCACTTAAGTTATTTGTTATATTGAATACATGACATTTTTTACTACTATTTGTGACAAGTATGTGATCAATTAATGTGGAGGTTGTTTTCATTACTCTAGTTGGGTATTTGTTATTACATGTTATATAGCCGTAAGTTGTTATTAAATTGTCATACAAAGTTCTGTTTCTGGAGGTAGAAAGCAAGTCTATATTTGTATCTCCAAGTATTATTGAAGTATGCCCTGAACTGCTATTTAGGATATTTTCTAGATCAAACAAAAAACTTGGCGAGTTACTATCCTGTGGGTTATAAATGGTAATGATTTCATATCTTTGATTTCCTTTTGTAATCATGACTTGCAGTATGCTATGAGATTTATTTATTTCATTTATGACATTGCTTTTCCATTTGTTTGAAACATAAAGCGAAACACCCCCACCTATCTGCTCTCTTACCACATGATGAGAAGTGTAGTTTTTAATTTCAAAAGCATGGGTTAGTTTGTTGGTTAACCAATTTCCGGAGATTGCAAGAATATCTACTTCTTTAATCTGATCTACGATAATTTGTATGTTATCAAATTTATTTTTCATGCTTTGTGCATTTATGTGTAGGCCTTTCAATTCACATGATCTACTTTCTGAAACTCTATCTTTAATATAATTATATAGGGTTTCACATTTAAATTCGTGTACTTTAAGAAATTTGTTTTCAGGATCCAGGTTTGGTTATGTAAGGACAAAAATTTGAAATTAAGAAAAGAAAGCTTGGAATTGAAGCGGGCACAACACAAGGAAAGGTTACCTCGTTGTTTCCAGATCAGCTGGAGTGAGCAAGTTCATGCAGAACTTCAGGGTTTGCCACTAACCTCGAAGGACCGTCCTGGAACTTACGGATATACACTTTACAGTCCCTGACCCATGTGCCAAATATTTTCCCCTGTTGCCGTAGCTCGCGGCATTTTTTGGCGAGGGTCTCATTCCTAGGCGTTAAGTGCTCGTTGATATAGATGTTATTTACCGAGCTATATCCGATTTCGTTCGTTTTTAGTGTCTTTTTTTGTCGTCTGCTACTGAGGATTTCTTCTTTCTTCCATCGATTAACAAACTTCACGATGATAGGTTGTGGTCCAGATTTCGTGGATGGAAGTCTGTGTGCAGCGTCAATATCTTTGAGCTTTATATCGACTCCCAGCGCCTTACCAACTTCAGTTACTTTCTGGAACACTTTTTCATCCTTTTCAGCAGGAACTCCATACACTAGTAAATTGTTTTTGCGTTGATACTGCTTCAAGTCTTCTAGCTCGTTCACGGCTGCCGTTGTCGCAATTTCCGCATTTTTCTTATCTTTCCTCAAAGTGTCTAGTTCTTTCTTGAGGTCATCATATTTTTCGGAAAGAAAGGTCGCTAATTTCCGTAATTCTTTGTTTTCTTCTGTTAGTACTTTGAGGGACTCTTCCAGTTGTTTGGAGAAGTTCGCCATAACCTCATTTATGTTAGGTTGTTCAATGCAGTCTTCACGTTTACACGACCATTGGAATTGTTCTTCCTTACGGAAGTTTTGGAGAGTTTCTTTGTTCATTTTTACACATGTTACGTGGAACCAACGTTCGCATTTACCATCACAGCCTACAGCCTGTCGAATGTTTTTTATTTTCTTGCCACACGGGGAGCACACGAACACCATGATGTTGTTTATCTTATTTATTTAGTTGTAGCTGTTTGAGTGCTAATTAGATTTTGTTTTAATGGTTTCCTGAGCTAATGTTTGATGCTGGTTTCGCAGTCTAACTTGTCTGCCTCTCATCCAGAGGGCGTGGGTTCGATTCCCGGCCAGGTCGGGCATTTTTAATTGGATATAAGGGTAGGTTCCAGGTCCGCTCAGCCTGTGTGATTACCTTTAATTGAGGAGGTATCTAATGGTGAGATAGCGACCCTGGTCAAGAGAGTCAGGAATAACGGCCAAGAGGATTAGTCACACTGACCATGCTTCACTTCGTAATCTACAGGCCTTCGAGCTGAGCAGCAGTCGCAAGGCCCATTGGGGCTGTAGTTTGGTTTGGTTTAGGAGTATTGTAAGATTATAGTTATACATATTTCATTTTTGTGATGTTTAGCCAAATTGTTGATGGCTTTCATTCATTCCCGGATTTACCGTTTTCCTGTGTTGTACGTTTTATTTTAATGGACCCTCCAAAAATGGAGAATCGAGGTTCCACTGTACTTAAAATTATTTTGTCAATTTGTTGATTGGTTGTATCAATGTGTATTGAATATTGCTTAAGTTTATTCTTATATTATTGATCTTGTTAACACTTTCAACACTACGCCCGTACGGGATACGGGTGCACTGCTTTTCTGCTTGTGGACGGAGGCCGTATTCAATACGGGCATGATTTTCGCATTTTTTCAGGCAGCTGAATGTATCTCATACGGTTCCTGTCCCTTGCTTGGGGGTACAGTAAAACCTTGTTAATTCGAAGTCGTTGGGACTCAAAAATCGGACTTCGAATTACGTGATTTCGAATTAACCGCCAATTCACAATTCAGAAGTACCAACCCTCGCTGCGTTACAAAATATTCTAAGGCTCGTTATTGCATGCAGTTAACCTTGATTCACAGTTTATACCTTTCAAATGCCATGAAAAAAGACTATTTCCAAAATGTATGCAAGAAGGTGCATTTACAGTATTCAAATAATGCACTTGGATATTTCGCTGGCAAACATAACCTCACGCAACAAAAGAAAGAAGAAAAAGCACGATTCAAAGACGAGAAATCTATGCTGGCTCCCATGCGCAAGTACTTTATTCATTGAATTGGGAACATGCATCATTTTCAAAATTAATTTTTTTGAAAAGTACACCAATGAAATAGTACGTAAACGTATTACATTGTTGTATGTTGTCTTGTTTTCTACCATTAAAAAAATATTTAATAGTGCCTTTCCGCAAGGCGAGTGAAACGGCCTCTGACGTAAGCGGCGCGCTGTGACGTCACGATCCAGTACCGCATGGAGCTCTACCAGCCGTTGTGCATCAGCCGTTGCTAAAAGCCGATTGTTTATTATTCATGATCGCGAATAACTTCAAAATGACAGAAGAAAGGTTCAAAACAGCACAATCAGACAATCTATCTTGAAAAATAGTGACTTTTGTGGCCGCAGAAATTCGCGGATAACAAGCAAGTTTGTAAGTGGCGTCTTTTATATACGTGCAATGTACTGTAACCCATAGTATTAGGATAACAACGAACCTGGATAGGTATCACATCACTTTCAACATTTCCTTCTAGACTGATTCCCCTATTAAAGAATAACGTTACATTTTCGGGCTTTCAGCATTAGTAAAGTAAGAAATCGGATTTCAGCACTAACAAACATATAGGTTGTATTATAGAACTAGTCCGCTTCTGTGGTGTAGTGGTTAATGTGTGCCACTCCCGGAGGCCCGGTTTCGATTCCCGGCTCTGCCATGAAAGTTGAAAACAAATAGTACGAGGGCTGGAACGAGGTCTATTCAGCCTCGGGAGGTCAACTGAGTAGAAGGGTTTCGAATCCCACCTCAGCCATCCTCGAAGTGGTTTTTCGTATTTTCCTACTTCTCCTCCAGGCACCTAAGGCCACGGCCGTTTCCTTCCCTCTTCCTTGTCTATCCCTTCCGATCCACCCATCCTCCAACAAGGCCCCTGTTGAGCATAACAGGTGAGGCCGCCTGGGCGAGGTAATGGCCCTCCTCACCAGTTTCATCACCATACTCAAAGTCTCACGTCCCAGGACACTGCCCTTGAAGTGGTAGAGGTGAAATTCCTCGCTGAGTCCGAGAGAAAACCAACCCTGAAGGATAAACTGATTAAGAAAGAAAGAAAGAAGGAAAGAAAGAAAGATCATAGTACTATAGGGCTATAATCTATCATTCCCAAAAATATATATATTTATGGTTGGGACAACTGGCCTACCGTCTTCCAGGGCCCATGAAAGAGAATTAAATATCTTTGTGGAGGGAAAAAGTTAAACATGATAAAGATAAATATGACTTCATCTAGTTTTCACAAGTCGGGCTGAGTGGTTCAGACTGTTGAGGTGCTGGCCTTCTGACCCCAACTTGGCAGGTTCGATCCTGGTTCAGTCCGGTGGTAGTTGAAGGTGCTCAAATACGTCAGCCTCGTGTCGGTAGATTTACTGGCACGTAAAATAACTCCTGCAGGACTAAATTCCTGCACATCGGCGTCTCCGAAAATCGTAGAAGTAGTTAGCGGGGCGTGAAGCCAATAACATTAATTACATTTGGCTTTTAACAAGCTGAGCATATCAGGAAAGAAAAGTGTCCTGGTGACATTTTAGTCGCTCAATACAGGAATGTCTTTGGGTGCTGTGACTTTTACATTTTTTTTTTTTTTTTTTTTTGCTTTACGTCACACCGTCACATATAGGTCTTATGGCGACGATGGGACAGGAAAGGCCTAGGAATGGGAACAAAGCGGCCGTGGCCTTAGGTACAGCCTCAGCATTTACCTAATGTGAAAATGGGAAACCACGGAAAACCATCTTCAGGGCTGCCGGCAGTGGGGTTCAAAATCCACTATCTCCCGGATGCGAGCTCACAGCTGCGCGCTCCTAACCGCACGGCCAACTCGCGCGGTATTTTTACCCTTCGGTTTATGACTTGGCTTGTATAACCTAAAACTTAGGCTAAGTTGGATAATATTTTAAACACCTACATCACTATTTTCACCTGTGTGCAATTACGTTATTTATTTCATTAATATTATGATAATTATTATAATTGAGCATTGTTAACTTATAAGGCCCCAACAGACAAGCATTGGTTTTGTGTAGAATTATACATTTGTTAAATTCACGTTGTTTCCTTTCATGATGTACACGCCTATTCTTTGTTACATTATAGAGTATTTAGATATAGCCTAAATTTCTTTACCAATTAAGCTCTTCAATAAAGACATACACAACTGTCCCATGCCAAGATATATTGGTAGAATTAGAGCTGTCAAATGGTTCACAACCCCTTTGATTTATTATCTTGATATGGATCACCCAAAACATAGGTTAGGTTTGGAGAATACTTTAATAATCAGCATTATTTAATGCACTGTTTTTTACTTTCATATTCCAAGATGCAATTGAAGCATTTAAATAAAGCATCATACATTAAAATTTAAAGTTTTACCACTAGAACAGCTGACATAGAAAAGTGGTTTGAAAATTCAAACAAATTCATCTTACGTTAAAATCTTCAAAAAAATAAACTGTAGACTTTTCCGATATATCACCAGCATTTCTCCAGCTCGCCAAAATCCATTTCTCCCTAGTTTTAGCGTCTTTGGAACGTTTATAAACAATTTGTTTATGGTATGCGATGTGCTATTGCACATCGGAACTCTACACTATTTATAAATTTTCTGCCTCACTGTCTGCGCAGGATTCATTTTAAGTCTAAAATATACCACTCAGATTATTATCCAATGTATAGACCTCGAATTTAACCATACTAGACACTAACGTAAAGTAGAAATACGCGAAGTGTATCCTGCTTCTCACAGCACACTATGTGTTATTTCGTCTGCTAATTCAGCCAACCTGTACGATGACGTCAGGCCAATGAGATCGCGTACTTGCGTGACGTGACATTTTCGTAGATTTTTATCATGTTTGGAGTTATTATTTGTACATTCTGATCACATTTTTGAATTCTGCATGCAATTTTGAATCAGATTAGCATATTTTTAATTAAAACTCTGAATCATGCATGTTCCCTATTACTATACTGTAAGCATTTTAGATGCCTTGTATTTACACAGAAAGTGCCCGATGTCCTTAAAATCGAACTTTCCGATGTCTATCCCTGTACGATGTCCCGCCATGGCACTTCTCTTGTAGCGCTGTGAAGAGGATGCGGACCTCCTGTTGATTGAATCGGATAATACGATTACAGCGCTCCTCTGGAGACCTCCGGTAGTCCTCCCATTGAATTCACTGGCGGAAAATTCAAATGCTTTGATGTGGGCAATGTTGCAACGGTTATCTTAGGAGGAATTACAATTTAGATTTCAGTACTAATTCCACAGATGCATGTGTTCCCCTACGTTTGTCATTCAAATGATGTAGTCGTTTCAAGATCGCCGCATTATTTGTAACGTTATGAATAACAGATTTTGATCTGCTGACGTTCAGTTTGCAATAGGTGCAGGTGGAGAGAATACTGTAGATTGAATATTGGCATATATTATACTGTTGCAAATGCGTTAACAATATGATTAATACTGGTAGTAAAATAGTTTAAGTGGTAATTATATTCCATTGCATGTAAACATGTATTATATACGATGTTCTTACATTAATTATACTCGTAGCTCATTTATTACGGAATAGTACATCCGGCTCCATGGCTAAATGGTTAGCGTGCTGGCCTTTGGTCACAGGGGTCCCGGGTTCGATTCCCGGCAGGTTCGGGAATTTTGACCTTAATTGGCTAATTTCGCTGGCGCTGGAACTGGGTGTATGTGTCGTCTTCATCATCATTTCATCCACATCACAACGCACAGATCGCCTAAAGACATCAAATCAAAGGACCTGCATGTAGTGAGCCGAACTTGTCCTCAGACACTCTCGGCACTAAAAGTCATACGCCATTTCAATTTTTACTGATGAGTACGAACTGATTGAAACTGGTTATATGCTGTACCGGGCTGAGTAGTTCAGACGGTAGAGCGCTGGCCTTCTGAGCTCAAGCTTGCGGTTTCAATTCCGACTTTGCTCGGCGGTACCTGAAGGTGGTCAGGTGTACCGGCAGTAGCGGTGATTGGGAATTAGAAGTAGGGGGGAAAAATGTAAAGACAACTAAGTACTCCAGTTTGTGGGATATAGCGGGGGGGGATATATGTTATACATTAAAACTGAAAAAAAAAAAAAAAAAAAAAAAGCTACTAAATGGAATTTCGACAGAGAGGTAAAGATTCTCAGCCTACCAACTTACCTGTGTTGATAATATTTATTTGAGATTTTGATTCAATACTATACAATAAAACTTTCACAAGAGGAACAATATTACACATGTATTACAATTAAATAGACGTACGGCGTGATTATATAATTAAAATCATTTAGTATTTGACTACAAACTAAAAAAAAAGAAAAAAAACTGACACTAAATAGACTGCCAGACTAACGAATGCACGCGTACCCTTCCTCACAGCACATACAAAGTCTCCACTACAGTACTCGCTGTGCCACTATACAAATCGGTTAACCGTGTGAACGACTTTGTTGCGTATTTCCGCTAATAATTTCGTTATTAATTAAAGCAAATAATTAGCTGATAAGACAACAGGGCTTGTACAAATTGCTTGTTTTAATAATTCCTATAATACCTTGTTTCATCCAGCTAAAATGGAATACAAATGCAAAGTTTTCTCCACAAAGTAGGGGGGCGACTGTCCCCTCTCGCCCCCCTAATCGCCGCTCCTGTAGCGGCACATGAAAGAACTCCTGTGGGACAAAATGTCGGCACCTTAATGTCACAGAAAACCACAGAAGTTGTTATGGGAGTACAATAATAATAATAATAATAATCCTTCCATCAATTTACCCTCCAGGGTTGGGTGTTCCCTCGGACGCAGAGAGGGATCCCACCTATACCGCCTCAAGGACAGTGTCCTGGAGCGTGAGACTTTGGGTTTTGTTTTATGTCGCACTGACACAGATAAGTCTCATGGCGACGATGGGATAGGGAAGGTTTGGGAGTGGGAACGAAGCGGCCGTGGCCTTCAGTTAGGTACCATCCCGGCATTTTCCTGGAGGAGAAGTGGGAAACCACGGAAAACCATCTTCAAGGCTGCCGACAGTGGGATTCGATCCCACTATCTTCCGGATGAAAGTGGGTTCGAACCCCACTGTCGGCAGCTCTGAAGATGGTTTTACGTCGTTTTCCATTTTCACGCCTAGAAATTACTCTCCTTAGCTGTTCCTATCACATCGTCGTCATAAGACGGCATGACGTAAAGCAAATTTTTACAAAAGTAATCGACAAATGAAACACGAACGATAAATGAGAATGTATATATTTCCTATATTCTCCTTCGTCATACTTATAAAGCAGTATTTACTATGTCGCTAGCACATCCGTTGCGCACCACGGATGGAACGGCAAGCAAGGCACACATTCAGTACTGTTGCTCCGTCCTCCGCTCGCCCTCCGCTCGCGTGCCGAAGCACCGATTGGTTTCCTTGCAACAGTTTACTACCGGAGAATACCGGAGGGAGCGCTCACTCGCACTACCGATTGCAATCATAGGAGCAACTGCTCCGTTCCCAGCTCTATTCGCAACAGTAGCTCCGAGTGTAAGGACTTAGTGGGCTGTAATTTCAAACTTACGTCCATGAATGTAGGCGCCCTATAAAAATCGTTACCTACATAAACAAAAATTGATCTATATCACCGATATTCCATACAATACCCCTTAACAAAGAACGTATAGTCATTCAGAATAATTAATGCATCCTCTCATTTGTTATCAAGAAAATGCAATTATATCGACATATAATACATACCCCATATACCTGTAGGTATAAACCCTGTAGATACAACAAACAATATATCTTAATAGGTTCAGTTGTTCCTCAGAAAAGTACAGGCCCTACCTGTGCAGAACTTACACAGTGGTTCGTTCATTATTATTATCATTATTATGGAAATATTCCCATTATATTGGCGCTAGAATACAGTAATTTCAAGTTAAATTTGAATTTGTTTTTAATTTCTGGACATATGTAAAACACGTGATAGACGTGGTGGAAGTAAGGGATGAGTATTTACGAGCGGAGGGAGGAGTTCAGGCGGTTCAAATCTGTAAATGCAGCTCTGTAAAACATGGCACAAATGACTCCTAACCACTGGTCTTGCGGTGTAGGTGGCAACGCGTCCGCCTGTCACCCGGCGGCCCTGGGTTCGATTCCCGGCCAGGTCAGTTTTTTAATTGTAAATTATTAATATCGCTGGCCTGGGAACTGGGTGTTTGTGTCATCCTTAACGTTCCTTTCTTCGCATTCAACATTTTACCCTATCGCCATTTACATAATACACGCAGGTTTCCTCATATGGTGCAAATAGGGGCAAAGGATCTTCATAGGTCGACGCCCCGAACAAATAGCATTAAAAAAAGTTAAAGAAGGAGTATAGTTTCGCGCAAAAACAGCGACGTCATAAATTCCTGTGAAAATGCTTGTTCTTTCCTCCCGTATGAAGTTCACACTACGCGCTTGTCATTCAATTTTTTTTTCTTTGCTAGTTGTTTTACGTCGCACCGACACAGATAGGTCTTATGCGACGATGGGATAGGAAAGGTCTAGGAAGTGGAAGGAAGCGGCCGTGGCTTTAATTAAGGTACAGTCCCGGCATTTGCCTGGAGTGAAAATGGGAAACCACGGAGAACCATCGTCAGGACTGCCGACAGTGGGGCTCGAACCCATCATCTCCCGAATACCATCTTCAGCGTTGCTGGAAATGGGGTTCGAATCCACTATCTCCCGGATGCAATCTCACAGCTGCGCGCCCCTAACCACACGGCCAACTCGCTTGGTCGTACCGACTGTAACAGCCTGCCTGTATATTGGTGGGAAGTAGCTGGGGTGTAAGATAACTTTCTTCTTTAGCATGCCATTCCTCTGGTTCATACATTTTCTGATATATCTGGTACGTAACACACTGGTTCATCATTGTATTCGAGCTATAAAATCCCTACTCTGAGCCACTGATTGGAATGAGTAGTGTGCATATTTAACGAAATAATGACAGAGGAGTGGTCACGGCAGTCTGCGACCTGGTTATTCCAGTTCTGGAACTTTGGACTCTTAGATCAGCACCGTAGTACTGTTCGTTGAAAGTGAGAAAGTGTGCGGTTTTTCATTTGATCGAGTATTTTATATGATAACATTGCTTTCAATCGGTACATTCCTACTGACGTTATTGTAATGACCTATGTTGAATTCAGTTAGGAAAACCACCAAGTCAGTCTTTCTGAGAATCCCGTAGCGAAGCACGGGTACATCAGCTAGTAATAATAATAATAATAATAATAATAATAATAATATTGGCTTTACGTCCCACTAACTACTTATAAGGTTTTCGGGGACGCCGTGATGCCAGAATTTGGTTACGCAGGAGTTCTTTTACGTGTAATTAAATCTACCAACACGAGGCAGACGAATTTGAGCATCTTCAAATATCACCGGACTGAGCCAGAATCGAACCTGCGAAGTTGGGGTCAGAAAGCCAATGCCTCAAACGTCCGAGCCACTCAGCCCGGCATGCAGTGATAATAGTATTAATTATTTCATAACGAAGTAATTTACAGTCACGGACAAGGCCTAAATTATAACATGTTTATATTTAAGAAAATACATAATTATGTTTGTACGTAAGAATGCTATGTGTAATATCGATAAATAGTTAAGGTATTAACTGAGGGGCCTAGTTTCGCACAATAGTAGCGACAAGTTCTAAATTCCTGAGAAAATGCTCTTCCATTTCTCCCGTACCAAGTTCACACTACACGCTTGTCATTCAATCGGAGGTTCTGTTACATAATTATTATGTCTGTACGTAAGAATGCTAGGCCTATTTGTAATATCGCCAAATAACTGAAGTATTAACGGAGGGGTGTAGTTTTTCACATTAATAGCGACAAGTTATAAATTCCTGTACAAATGCTCCTTCATTTCTCCCGTGCCAAGTTCAAACTACGCGCTTGCAATTTAATCGGAGGTTCTCCGGAGGCAAACTATTGAAAGCGCCTGGAGCCTCCGCTCCGTTAACAGCGCTATTCTCTTGTACTTCAGAAATGTAAACACTTGCCGCGTCACAAAGTATTTTAAGACTCATTAATACATGCAATCACCTCGATTCACGGTTTAAACCTTTCAAATGCCATGGGAAAAAAACTATTTCCAACATGTATCCAACAAGGTGCATTTACAATGTTCAAATAATGCACTTGGGTAAATAACTTCCAAACATAACCTCACGCAACGAAAGAAAAATATCACACAATTCAAGGACGGGGATAAATTATGCTGGTTCCCCTGTGCAAATCCATTATTTTTTGGATTTCTGTACTGTTTACATTTTTAGATGTTTTGTACTGGCATGGAAAGTTCCCGACGCCCATAACATTGTGGCTTATCGATCTTTCCTATGACGAGGGGATAAAGTAGCTCGCTTCCATGTGCATTGCAACGCACTACAATGACCCCCATCCCTCACACTTGTATGATTCCCCAGCTGGCACTTCCTCCTTTAAAAACCATATGATCATTTGGGCTCGCATTAAAATAAAGTAATGCAGTTTCATCGGCAATGACAATATTGTTCGGTGCCTACAAATTTATTATATGAGCCACGTTTTTTTAAGAATTATTATTTTCGTCAACTGTCGTCATCGTCAGTGTTCGCGGATTCTGTTTTCCCGCACACTGCCCGTTGCGTGATATTACGGCGTTCCTTAAAAGTTTGAATACAAAAGAATTCTGATTTCATTCAACTTAGTAATCATGAAGCGCACTGTAGATCCACCGAAGTGAGTGTAAATGTGGAAAGCTACGGTACCACTCCATGTTCCGGAACACGCGTTCTATTACGACGCGGATAAATTTCGAGTTGAAATTACTCTGTAACATACCACTGTTTTAAAATGTAAAGGCAGTTTCGAATTAAAAATCTAAATTTCGGTAATGGGGCCGACATTGTACTTCGAATTACGAATTATCCGTATTTCGAATTAAACAATGTAAATAAAATGCAAAACTGTATCTCATGTTTCCGGGAACGAGACCTTCTTCGAATTAGGTGGGATTTTGAATTAACCGATTTCGAATTATCGTGGTTCTACTGTATTAGTTTATCTAATGACCACTAAAATTCAGCAGCGATGGGAAGTTCAAACCTAAACTATAAAAAGGATAGTTTATCCTTGCCGTGGCCTCTACCGAAGCATTCTATGTGCCGGGTGCTGAGCGCACCATATATGTTGCGCTGTATGAATATTTCCTCACGCTGGTTCGATGATAGTGATATCGGGAGAAGCGGGTTCTGATTAAGAACCAAATAACATATCACGTGATAGTTCTGACAAGATTTTTATTTGTTACATCTCCTTTGAGTGCAAGTTTTTTTTATCTGCAATATTTTCTCCAAATGCAAACGATAGAAATACTTCACCTCTCCCGAAATTTGGACTTTTTTTTTTTTTTGTATAGACGAAGATGTAGGCTCGTGATTCATTGGTACGGCAAAAAGAAAGTACTGTAGATGGTGGTGCAAAGAGTGCAAGGTTAGATTTTGCAGAGCCCAATGTTTTCAGGGCTACTGTACCAAAACAAATTATTCCTAAATAGGTAAATTTTGTATTTCAAATGTACTTATGTACTTGTGTTTATTTGTGCCTTAAGTAGCCACATTAAATTATTAATTTTTTATTGTTTGAGCAGGCTTAAGGGTAAAACTTGAATGAGAAGTTTTTCCTGGACATTTTAAATGTTTTTCATAAGACTAGTATAACTTAATTGAAATATTTTAGATGTGTACTTTATAATTAACATCTTCTTTCTGGATGGCTGACACCTTCATTTGATACAAAAATCAGGTATGTACTATGTTTTTCTGTTGTATAATTCTGTATTACAATTCGGGAACAAGACTCAGTTCACTGCCAGGGTCCATGTTGAAATATGGCAGTGTTGAAAGTATTAAAATAACTTGCATATCCTTAGGTTCTTAATATAAAACTGATATAAAACTATTGTGGTATTGTACGTCATACGATCAACACTGCCTTTGTCATCCATATGTGATAGAATTGAAGTTGGTTGACTTCTCAGTGTGTTCTTGAGTAGCATATATAAATCTTGGTAAATTATTCTATGTCGTCAATGTTACAAAGTGAGTTATCCGCTGGATATCTGTAAGTATAGAAGAGTATAAATAATACTGTAATATAACTGTGTACCAACTTGACTTGCATTGATTAGGAGGAACAGATTTAAAAAAAAAATGAAATTTGTTCGTGGCGTCGACCTCTGTAGGTCTTTTGCCACTACTTTCACCATGTGAAATGAACCTGCGTGTAATGGAGTTGCGGAAGTGTAGTGTGTTGAATGTGAGGAAAGGAACGTTAAAGACGACACAGACACCCAGTCCCCAGGCCAGGGTATTAATCAATTACAATCAAAAAACCCTGACCGGCCTGGAATCAAACCCAGTGCCGCCGGGTGACAGGCGGGCGCATTAACCCCTACACCGCGGGGCCGGACAGGAGGAACACATACTGTTACATTCGTACATATCATCAATACAGAACAGAAGCTCATAAATTATGATAACAGTTTAATCCCGCGATAGTCTTTTTAAGCCTCTTTTCTTTATTGAACAGAGGCACAGTTATGCCCATCTTCCAATCCTCTGGGATGTGTTTTTCTGCCACATGTTGAGAAGTCTGTACAATCATTGGGTTGCTAAATTCCCGCTGCTCGCAACATTGCTGTTTCAATTCTATGCCTACTGCCTTTTTCTTTACTCATGCTCTTGAGTGCTTTTTGAATCTCCAGCCATGTGATTGCTGGTTCATTATTTTGACTTGGTTCTTCTCTGTATATTGTTACAGTTACTGTGTCTCCATTTAGCAGCTTGTTGAAGCAGGTCTTGAGTTCTTCCTTGATTTCTCCCTCATTTCGTGCCAATATTCCCTTGTCTTGTTCTATCGCCTTTATGGCACCTTGATCACTTCTCTTGTTCTTCACTACTCTGTACAGAAATTTTTTTGTTTCCTCTACTGTTCTCTTCCAGTCTGTTTGCAAACTTGTTCATTTCTCTTTTTCTTACTATGCTCTTAACAGCTGTTTTCTTCACCCTGTATATTTTGTGGAGTCTCAGGATTTCTTGGCCATTGGGTCCTTGCCCCTGGTTTTTTCTTTGTCTACTCTTACTTATTTGGTTTGTTTTTCAAAACTGTTTGGACTATTATTCCATGTAATAAATTTCGTGTTGCATTCTGTATATTTTAGTTATATTGCTCTATTGTTCTGTCATGATGTCTCCTTTTCCCTCTTGTTTGAACGTGTAACTCCGTATAGGTTTCTAGCTTTCCCCACAAATGTTTCTTTGAAAGTCTTCCACTCTCCCTCTACGTTAGTAACTTTACCCTTTGGTGGGCTCTGTTCGATCCTTATCTTGTATTCTTCCTTTACTTGAACTACTTCTAATATCCACATATTTCTTGATATTCTTCTGATTTTTGTTGGTTATGGTTGAAGTTCACAAACAGCAACCTATGTTCACTATCCATACTTTCACTTGGGATGATCTTGATATTGTTGTATCTGCCTCTGCCCTTGTTTGTGATGCAGTCGGTAGAGATGGCTGAAGTGGCACTGCTGACTGTTTCAAAACATTGAATATGGCATAGCGAATTGCTTCGAAGCAGTGTGTCGACACACAGCGCCCTTCCATTGTGCACTGCAAAAGAAGCAGTGTTTCGTGATGGTGTGGTGAAACAAGAACCACACTTTATAGCTAAGTTCAGTTCACGAATAAATTGTTTGACGTTCTGATAATGATGAAATATTATGTTTACGAAATATTTAACGAGCAGTACAGTACAGTACAGTATAATGGTACCAGTATATAATAATAAACTGAGTTTGCTTCTCCACTAAGCTCTTACAATGATACTAAAAGGAATAATTTTTACAATTAAAAGCACACTAAAGCATTAACTAATGTGAATAATTATAAAATGATTAATGAAATTTAAGAACAATTCAAAATAGGTGTGCTGTGTATAATAGTAAATTTCATCTAATCCATTTACAAAAAACATACCTAGTAAAATACTAGAAAGTAAGTGAACTAACTTGGATAATTATAAAATAAGTAATGAAATCTAAGAAGAGTCCAAAATCAGAATAACATGTACATTAATAAGCAACCTAAACTAGTTATGAAAGCACAGTAAAATGAACAGACTAAATGAACTAATTTCAATTATTATAAAGTGAGTAATTAAATTTAAAAATAGACCAAGATAGCTATTATATGTACAGGAATAGACTTGACCTAATCTAGTTTAAAAATCTATTTCAAATTGAAGTTTAAAAATGTAATTTTTGATACTTTTGCTCTTGACAATTGGCAGCATCTTTCTGTTATAGTCTGACCCTGCTTTAGAACAATAATGTCCTTTTTCTGTTTAAAACAAAGACCTCACATTGCAGAGTACATTGTTCTTTTAGTAACTTGACTCGCGATTCGGAATATGAAGCGTCTATTAACCTGTGTCAGCTCATCTTCAGGGTAATGTCACACGGAGTGTTTCTATTGTGGCAAGGGGATAAACAAAGCACCGTCACTGTTTCAAAGCTTTGCTGTTTTAAAGAAGCGTCAATGTAGCTGATATGTACGGAATGACTGGAATTTCTGTTTATGCGACACGACACATGAAGCAATCTCACTGGTTCCAAACAGTGAGTTTTGATGTGTTGAAGCATCGAGACAGCTGATTGCGCCAACTCAGTGTTTTGAAGCATACACACTAGCCAACTCTAGTAGTCGATCAGTGTGCGGTACCTTCCTTCCAAGCTATACTGTGTTACTTTGTATCTATTCCTTATTTTCAAGAATGTATTTTTAATGACATGACAATTTCTTGTACATAAGTCTTTCTCACATTTGTTCTTCTTCTGGGGTTTCTAGTTTCAAAGCCTCATCCAGTGATGTTCTTGCAACTATGTCTACTCTAACTTGTTCATTCAGGTCTCCATTAGATATTATCAAATTTATTGGCCACATTGGACCACTTGTGTCGTTCCACATTCACTTTCTCTTTGAAGGTTTTACTGTTTGGTTCTTGTGATCTGACCAGTACTTTTTCATTTGTCCTGATCGTCATCATCATCATCATCCTATGCAGTTTCCAATTGTCTCAATCCTAATTTTCTCAATTCATCTGAAATCACTATAGCCCTTTTATGCATCGTTCTCCAGTAGTGATAGTATACAGTAGAAGTCCGCTATAGTGAGTACGGCATATAACGAGAACCCCGTTGGTCAATTTTTTTTCTGTCCCTTTGCAATTCCTACGGTATATTAAACTGTGTATTATCCTTCGGTTACAGCGGCAGCCTCAACACTAACACATTCGTTATTACGAGCAATTAAGGATGCACGATTTTTTCCAGTACCGATATTTATGCACCCAGCCATTATATTGCATACGATCGATCATCTTCGGTATCGTTTCCTCGCTATGGCCACTAGCAAGTCGTCTCGTCGGCATTCGAAGGCGATGTCGGGGTCGATTAGTAATGCCCGTCAACTTCTGTTCCATAAAGAAAAGTGAAAATGAAGGACTAGAAGTTGTTTTCGTAATAAGTGCATAAATAACACATTCGACAGCAGTTGTTAACTCGTTAAAAATAAAGGCTGAAGTAAACGATCGCTTAATTTTAATGCTAAATACTGCAGTTAAATAGAATGGGATACACTTCAAGATATGGCAAGAGTGCGTCACTGATTTCAGAAGTTAGTTTATATTGTCTCGCATTGGGTTAAATTATGGAACTTATAGCGAGAATGTTATCACTTTTCTACTGGCGCTTGATGTATGTTTTCATGGTACACACACGGTCAAGTTAGGTTAGCTGACGCTGTTTGAATAAGAGAGCTGAAGCATTTGCCACAAAATGCAACCTTCAGTAATGTTTTCTGTTGCGAGCTTTCATGTCAACATTTGAAGGTGAAGGTTAGAGTTGATTAGTAATACCCATCAATTACCGTCCCATAAAGAAAATCAGAAATGAAGGAGGACGACATGTTTTCGTAATAAATATGTAAATAACGTGTTTGATAGCAGTTGTTAACCCGTTAGAAATAAAGGCTAACTAAAAAATTGCTTAATTTTAATATTCTTCACTGAAATTAAGGAAGAATGCGGTGCACCTCAAGATATAGCAAAGCGCATCACTGATTTCAGAGGTTGGATTGTATTTTGTCGTGTCTGGTTAGATTTCGGTAAGGCTATTCCCATGTAAATTTAAAGCGAGAAGGGTATCGCTTTTCTACTGGCGTTTGATATATGTTTTCATGGTACATACGCGGTTAAGTTAGGTTAGATGACGCTGTTATAATAAGTAGGCTGAAGCGTTAGCAACAAAATGCAACATTTGGTATAGTTTTCTCGATATGTGCACTTGCGAGCTCTCTTGTCAACATTTGAAGGCGATGTTGGAGTCAATTAGTAATACCTGTCAACTGCTGTTCCATATAGAAAGAAAGAAAGAACATGTTTTTGTAACAATTACGTAAATAACGTGGTCAATAGCAGTTGTGAACTTGTTAGAAATATATGCTAAGTAAACAAACTTTTACTTTTAATACTCTACACTGAAATTCAGTAAGAATGCAATAAACCTTAAGATAAGCCAGGGCGCATCACTGATTTCAGAGGTAAGTGTATATTTTCTCGCGTTTTGTTAAATTTCGGAGAGGCTATTCCCATGTAAATTTTTAGTGAGATGTTATAATTCCTGTACTGGCGCTTGGAATATGTTTTCATGATACATATAGTACACTCATGTTAAATTAGGTGATTCTGTTTTAATAAGAAAACAAACGTTTGCCAAAAAATGCGATCAGTCATCGAACAGTATAGTTTTCTCGCCATGTACACTTGTGACCTGTCTCGTCGACATTCGCTAGCGATGTTGCAGTCGATTCGTAATACCTGTTGTCTGCTGTTCTCTAAAAGGAAATTCAAGATGAAAGAGGATAACATAGCCAATAGTAGTTGTTAACTCGTTAGAAATAAAGGCTGAAGCATATGTTATGTACTGAAATTAAGTAAGAATGTGATTCACTTCAAGATATGTCAGAATACGTCACTGATTTCAGAGGATAGTTTATATTGTCTTGCGTCTAGTTAAATTTCGGAATATTCCTGTGTAAATTCAGAGCAAGGTGGTTATAATTTCTCTAGGTACACATGAAATGTTTTCCTGATGTTCATACGGTTAGGTTTGGTGACGCTGTTTGAAGAAGAAAACTGAAATGTTTGCTGTCACAAAGGCCTCTGGAGTGATACTGTAATTTTTTCAGATTGAAATTAAACATACACTTTCACGTAGTATTGGATTTCGAAAAATAACAAACTAATAAGTCGTAGTGTATAGATCATCAACAAAATCACAAGTTTTGAACAAACTTATTGCCGTTTCATACCAATTTTAATGTCTATGTGTTTTCCTACCGACTTTTATGAAAAATCTGATATAATGACAATCCTCTATAAGAAGTAAATTTTTCAATGTTATATAATGGACTTCAAATCAAAATCAAAATCTCTTTATTTGCAAATGAGGTGTCTACCTCGGTGGCAAATGGTACACTAAACTACATTATTGTCATTACAAGATATTAGAATCATTCCGTATTGACGGTTTTCACTTTACAATGGCGAAAAATGAAAATGATTACTACAATTTACTATGCATCTGTCTTCTACCTAACACAGCTTCTCATATTTTTATATGCGGCCCTTCCGACCCCTCTATAATAAGGCAAAACACCAGCCAACATTATGAAACAATAATGAAGAAAAGGGACCGCTAGATTGAGAAGATATTAAGAATGCTGCTATTTCTGAAGCCTTAAATTTAAGGTGTTTTTTCTTCTTATCACAGGCTTTTCGCCTGCAGGTTAATTCAGGCTTGGTTTCTCTCAAAATGTTTGCTCCCGCTCTCCTCCTGACCAATTTTATGTGATGGGTTTCCACTAGGATTTTGACAGCGATTTCAAACTGTTTTGTCGTTTTTATAAACTAATAATTTGTAAACTATGAGGTCCACAACCTCACCATGTGCTACTATTATTCATTTCCATCTGCATCATTTGTTTTCTCATTCCCTTGTTTCTTAGGTTAACGCAGTTTTTAGTATCAATTATTATTTCAAATTAACACCTGTTTCACTGAATTTTGTCGCATTAAGTTGTTTTTTGCTCTGCATATTGATGTAAATATTGTATATTTGTACTATTTTGTTTCTGTCTAGGCTCTCTTTTGTTTGTTTTTTCATTTGCGCTTTCATTATGTTTTATAGCATTTTTTCAACTCATTATGTAAATTTTTCCAACCCCCCTAATTTTTTTCACTGAAGATGGCTCAAACGAGCCGAAACATGTCTGAACTTGTTTACTCCGTCTAATGACGGAATATATAATGTATTGAATAGGAGGATACTTTCATTTTTCGACATTATTGTCAAGCACTAAATATTAAATTAACAAGAGAAGAAAATTTTTCCTATAATACAATATTATACAATTTACGCTAACAATGTTTTCTATTAAACACACAGCTCATCCTTAATAAATTTATATCGTTTACAAAATTCTAATTATAATATCTCCTGTACTACTTGCAAATATAGTCAACTGATATACAGTATGTGGAATTGCTTCAAATGATACTATAAAACTGGTATAACATTAATATTTACATTGCATTTATTTATTTACTTTTTTTTTTACCCGTTCTGGATCCTAAGTAGCATAACGACCTGCTGCGTCTTAACCAGAGCCCCTTTTGCCACCACTTTTCAGAGTTCCTGAAGGGAACTTCTGCTGTGTGTGTGTATGTGTATGTATGTATATATATATATAATATCCCTAATTCTGTCTTTCATTCACAGCGATATTGAGAAAACGAGAAGGTTTCAGCAGTTGAAATTGATACAGTTTATAGTTCGTTATGTCTACTTTACAGCAAAAATACATCAAATTTCTCACGACCACAACTCTTGTACTTTTTAAAAGAAAAATACGTTTCTATCAGCAAAGTCGTCTCATTCGCCATGGTGACGTATGTATGCTAGTATATCTGCCCGCATGATGTTGAACTGCGTACGTCCTGGCTTCTGTTGCCTTCCGCAGAGTGTTAATTGGTGAACAATGCAATGATGACCATCATATCTGAACTGTTCAGTGAAGGTTACTGTCTTTCAGTGAAATGAATGAAAATATTGTTTTTTCCGTTCTGGGTTTTATCTCTATCGATAAGCACGAGAAAGAGCAGCCCCACTGGTGGCCATGGTCATTAATGTATCAAGTCTGTGTGGTCTGACACCATGGTTAGCCTATTCGAGTCCTGTTTGTTGAAAATATTTTTACACTTTTGGAAGCACAGTGCTGATATACTCTTCTAGAACTTACTCCATTATACATTTATATATTTGATCTACGAGCTTTCTTCATAATTTTTGGATCTATCGACAAGCAGTGCTATTTCCTAAAATTATACAGACCTCATGGACTGCAGCTGAACTCTTCAAGAATTTACTCCGTGCTACATTTAGATACTTATTTGATTCTGGACTTCTTCACACACAATTCACTCTTAACACATCTAAATTAAGAGACTTTTAGAAGCACAGTGCGGATCTACTCTTCAGGAACTTGCTACATAGTACATTTATTTGATCGGCGACTTCTTCATAATATTTGGATACGTATTTGATTCTGGACTTCTTCCCATACAGTGCTCTCTAACGCTTACGTTCTTGGTCCATGACTTCTTCATGATTGACGCACAGTGCTGATCCTTAAAATTATACAGTGCCTTATAAACTGCAGCTGATAAATACATATTTGATTTTAGACTTTTTTCATAACATTGTGTTACGGTGCTTCATAAACTGCATGTGATTGACTATATTTCAATGCACAGTACTCCCTAAAGATTTTAGTGCTTCACTATCAGCAAGCTACATAATTCTTTATACGTTACAATTTATTTATCTGTGCATGGTTTTACACTTACTTGTGATCGGCTGATGGTGACCAAAAATACTGGTCGAAACCGGTACCAGTTTTAATTAAATAGGAATGTAAACTTACGTTCCTTATTTTAATAGTATTGAAAGGTTGAACCATTTTATACTTTCTTTTAACTTATTAATAAAAGCCACTAGCAAGAAAAAAAAAAAAAAAGACCTATGCCCTGAGTTATTTGCTTACTTATACCAACACAGGTACAGAAGTCATAGAAAAACCTTGAAATTGTTCCCGTGTGTCCCATGGTAACGTCTTTGTAGTTGTGTGTGTTTTTGAGATAATTTCTTAGAGCTTATGCATCTTTTCTTGATCAGCTTGTAATGGGTTTTAAACCAGAATGTGGGATCAGTTATGAAGCCTGATCTCATTGTATTATCAATTGCCAGGTTGTGTTCTTAGCAAGTGCTTTTGTTGGTTGCTATGTAGAGGACTTGTATAGTATGCGAACCTTTTCTTGAGCCTTAGTTCCTATTCAGCACTATGGAGCTCAGGTTTGCGTACTATGTATCTTAGAGTTTTTAATGACCAGGACTGAAACTGTCTTGCTCCTTAGCAGATTCGTCTGGAGATCTCTATACTAGTAGGAGTCAAGGATGTGTGCCAGAGTTTGTTTCATTCCAGTCTGTGTGGAATTTACAGAATCATGGACTAATAAGATAAAAAAAAATACAGTGAAACCTCATTACCACGTTTGTGCAGGCGGGAAAAAAAAAGTGTTAAGCAAGAAAACGTACTGTTGAATATATGAATAAAAACTATCCAACAGGGATATAGAAACACTAAATATGATTTCTTCTGACATGTATTCTCAGGTACAGTGTAAACTATATCTATCATATCTAAAGATGAGAGGAAAGTATTACTGAAAGGTGTGAAAAACACAAGAAATATGAAATACTTTTCTGCTGAGGCTTATAACATAACAACTGCACTGAAAGTCCTGAAAAACACCAGAAAACAAATATGAAAACGTGTGGACGGAGGCCAGTAAAAATATCATAGTATTATTGGAGATCACACTCTTTCTAAAACAAATATTAGTAGATACCTTTTATTTCGGAGCAATGGGTTATTACTAGAGACGAGAATTATAGGCAGTAAAAACAGTCAAAATAGGCAGACATATAGGCAGTTAAATAGGCACTAACGTGTGAAATAGGCAACCAAATAGGCTTGAAAAAATTACTTGTAATTTAATAACACACTCAATTACTATAAAAGGAATTACAAGCGACATTTCAATGCTTTCTGGTAACAATATTGTTCCATCATGCATAATGTTTTTGTACTGAGAGAAAGATCTCTCAACATCACATGAAGTGATTGGACAAAACTTCAGTTAAGTCACTTCACCTGGTTTTATTTCACTGACAGCGGTTGCCTTCCCAGAGGTTTCATCAAAAGTTCCCCTGACTTCTTCCACAATCCTAAATGACTCCACCAGGGGCATGCCACTCTTCTCCAACTTGGTGATTGCTCCCAATATTAGTAGATACCTTTTATTTTGGAGCAGTGGGTTATTACGTTATTACACATTATTTTCTGGGCACACTCCTTGACAATGAATTGGAGGTTACATTCGATTATGTGTGACTGCGAGGAATGACTTTGGCTGCCATTTTGAATCAAACAAAACTTCGACCAACTACAGTGATAGAGTCGAAACTCAAATGTGCGAGTTCAACATTGGCGACCTCTGCGCGCTTCATGATGCGGACGCAGAGTCCACTTTCTGACATTTTAATTTTGTTTTCATTAGTAAGGAATTTCATGACTTTTTCCATATCCATAAATAGGCTATCGCAAAACAAATATGCACCACACTAGTCAATTTCAAATGATTATGTTCCTAATCCAGATGTAGTTTACCATATCACGCGACAAATATTTGGTACACTTCTCTGTACCACTCAGCACAAAATAAATTTCTAACTTCTGAATGGAATGCGAAATACAAGCACAAATAGGCTCAATGTGTTATTCAGCAATCTTGCTGCTAACCGGCAAGCAGAATTGAACATTCCTGAGGCTAACGGCTTGCTCCTGGAAGGTGCAACTTTTTCTGTGAAGTTCAGGAATTCAAGGCCTTTTACCGTAATCATGCAACTGTCATTATCGTTATTTATGAGTTTCATGTCCGTATTGACTGATTACACGTATATGGATATGAAAGAAATATTTCACCTTATCAATACAGTATTGATCATGCAAGTATGT
Organism: Anabrus simplex; assembly: GCF_040414725.1. Lineage (NCBI taxonomy): Eukaryota > Metazoa > Arthropoda > Insecta > Orthoptera > Tettigoniidae > Anabrus > Anabrus simplex. The sequence continues at coordinate 258,636,890 of NC_090270.1, read as the reverse complement.
CGACAGTTCTTACCCGAGAAATCACGTTTCTTTCACAAGGGATGACAAGTAACATTTTCAGGGCTAAGCAAAAATGTGGTTGTACTAAGCGGTAATAGCAAAAATTCTTTACGCGATATGTGACGTATTTTTATATAGATTGAATACGATGAAGAACAGGACTTCGAATTTACGATGTGTTATGCGGGAAAACGTATTAATGAGGAACACACAAACGAGTTTTCACTGTATATACATATAGTAGTAATCAATCAGCTACAGGCATGAAGTACTCCACTTTACACTGACTATATATATTAGATTCCCTTCAGCTATGTATGATTTAATATATCCATATTGTTATTCTTAAATTGGAGGTGTTCCATGCAGTGAATGTTCCTTTGGAGAAGACTGAGTTACATGCATCACAGTGGCTAGATTATTGTATATTTCATCTTAAATTTTGAATGGTATGAGCATTCAGATTTAATATAATTATGACAAAAGGGACAGCAGTGCTGTGTTCATATTACATTTCTCATTGTTGTAATCAGTAAATAAGAAATTAAGATGGATCGATGCGAATGTAACACATTCTTACAAGTTTAAGGTTCTGGAATAAATGACACAATCTTCAAACAGGCTGTGATGTGAGAACTGTTGGACCGTCTGATGATACATGTGTTACATGAATCAAGCATACTTTTTGCAAGTCGTGAAGCTGTCAAAGCAACTCACAAGAATTCCATCTGAACGGTAATATAAATATATGATTGAACCTATATATTGATTACTTCTCTCTGTTATCCTGGACAACGATGAGTGGTATCTTGAATATTTCAACTGGATATGGCTTTCTAGAATTCTACCTTTTAAATATAAATTATATGTATGACTGAAAGAATGAAAAGTAAACATATATTGTGCAGTATTCAGGAAAACTGCTATCTTATGGAGTTATTGAAAAGAGAAGAAAACAACTCGTAGGCCACCTGATAAGACACACTAGTTGGTGCACCGCCTTGCTAGAAGGCCTTAATGATGGAAGAATACTTAGAGGAAGACCTAGAACAACGTTTCTGGATAACACAAGAAAAGGATGACCATACCAGACTATTGAACAACAGGCTGTGAAAAGAAACCCATTGACTGACCTTCATGTTGCCCACCAACCTCCGGGTTAAGAGGAGGAAGAAGAAGACTGAAACAGATATCTTGACACCCTATTTGTTCTGTATGCAGCCATGTGAGATTATGGAACAGTGAGAGTAAAATAAACCCTTGTTTCCCTTGATCCATCCTCACTTGTGTGAGCTCTTTATGCACTGATGAACTGTTGGTTAGTAACATGTTGCACACCTTGCCTTGATGATGACTGGCGATGTGGTATGGCATGGACTTGGTTAGACACAAGAAGTGCAAGAAGTGCTCGGGTGCCATACTGCACAGTCTGCCACAATGCATGGAGATTTGTTGGAGCTGTGTTACGGGCATGCACATTTTGCTCAACAGCATCTCAGATGTGCTCAATAGGATCAGGGTTGGGTAATCTTGGGAACCAGGCAAACATCCACCCTTGTGTTTGTGGAGTGTTCATCGAACTAATTGTCTTGCTGAAGGTACAGATCTGTAGAGTACTGGAGGTGAATGAATGGGCGAACATGAACTAACAGCAGGTTCCTGTATCGTTAACCAGTGAGGAACTTTGGCAAATGTACCAGGGGTCCCATATCATCCCACATGAACAGTCTCCATTCAAGGATACCACCACTGACCTTGAACTATTCCCTGCTGGGGTGAGGGATGCATTGCCTCGTGTGGTTGGCGATGCACTCGTACCCTGTCATTGGCATGTACCAACTGGTACCTCAACTCATATGTCCCCGGCAACCTTTTCTCGTAATTCGAGAGTCCATTGGTGATATTTCTTTGCCCATGTCTGATTGCCTTGTGATGCACGGTGAGCACATTTACCCTAGTGAGACAGAGGCTTCTGTATCTCATTGTGAGGAGATGCTTCTGTGGATGATGTGGCTGCTCACACCCCAGCATTTACTTCGTGAGTGATCTGCTGCACTGTGGCCCGTCTATCCCCTCATACCATCTGAGCTAGCTAACAGCAAGCCCTGTTATCAACACATTGTACACCACAGAAGTTGGTCCTGGCGTCAGTGTTTTAGCCGGAATCCACTTAGTCACAGTACATTTTTGACATGATGACCTGTAAAATGCTTAGTACCTGCACAACTTCAGAGATCGAACGGCCCATATGTGTGGCACCAACAATCCAACCACCATGAAATGGGCTGAGATCTTGTGTCCGACCCATCCCGTGCTCGACTGTTACTCACGTGGCCAGTGCAAGGTCTGACAACATCGCAGTCACATGCCACATAGTTCTGTTACATTCGTTGGGCCGACCACGGTGCAATTTTCCCAAAATGACATCTCTAATTCAATTGCTCATCAGTGTACATTATTATGAGTGTAATGAACACTCCAGGTGTTGAGCTTATTTATTTATTTATTTATTTATTAGTAAAGGAATAGAAAATGCTTAATTGCAGCCTATACAAGCAAAAATACAGTAATAATGAATCATGTTTTAAAAATACAATTTACAAACTATTGGCAGAGAATAATGTTGGTGGGAAGATATATATATTTTGCCCTAGCTCACGTGGACAGGCTTACAAGTTACTTTTGAACTCAGTAGAAGAGAATAAACCTTATATAAGGAAATTTATCTCTGCTGAGGTTTATTTGTTGTAGTATTAACTTACAATTGCACCTATGTTAATTCCTGCCCGAGGTTAGAACTGGGACGTTCTCATTTTTGTCCCAATGTTGACAGCAGCATATAACCTGAGTGTGATTTTCTGTGGGTTTTTCTCTACTCTAGGGAAATGCTGGGTTAGTACCTCAATTGCAAATTCTAAGACACCTGATATCAAACTTGGTTACACTAAGACCCTTCAGTAACATTGGTCATCAGGTGGCTTTTACTCACAAGTCTACTGATGCGATGACCAAAACCTATACCCTTCTCAGGAAACATATTTTAACAAATGCTATATACGGTAGTTCTGCAACATTGTATTTACCTTCATTAGTCACAACAGACATATTCCTTTCTTTGCTTCACAATTCCGTATGTAAGTGCTTGTATAGCCGTAAAAGCTCTAGTTTATTTATAACTATTTACTGATGAATGTTCAACTCCTATCCATTCCTTTATTTCTGTGTTTCAGTTACATTTGTACTTCCATGTGGATCATTGATACTTTAGCTGAGGCATACCTTTTAATGGATAGATATCCAGGGTCTATCAGTTGAATGTGTAATGTTTGAGTAAGATGTTATATTTTATTGTATATATACATACAGTACTGTGTTTTCTTGCATAATTAACACACTTATTTAATGGAAAAAATAGGTGAAAATTTCAGGTGCATAAATTATTCAAGGCCGGGCTGAGTGGCATAGACGGTTGAGGCGCTGGCCTTCTGACCCCAACTTGGCAGGTTCGATCCTGTCTCAGTCCGATGGTATTTGAATGTGCTCAAATACGTCAGCCTCGTTTTGGTAGATTTACTGGCGTGTAAAAGAACTCCTGTGGGACTAAATTCCGGCACCTCGGCGTCTCCATAAAAGAGTAGTTAGTGGGACGTAAAGCAAATATTATTATTATTATTATTATTATTATTATTATTATTATTATTATTATTATTATTCAAGGAATTCAGATATACAGAAATTTCATTTACAATTTATTTATATTTAAAAGATATATAAAATACTATACACTAAATTGGTTATTGTCCTTTGGCATGAAGTTCGAAGTTTGAAATTTCAATAAAGTACATCAGGTAAGTTGGACATGGGAGTTTGAAGTACATACTTCCTGTTACGAGTTGATAATACGACCTGAAGCAAAATAAATACTGTATGAAAAAATTAGCGTACCAGACACATGTACGTAATAATATCATACCTGCAAAAAAAAAAAAAAAAAAAACAGGTGGTGCGCGCGCATTTCCCTTTCATAGGCTACCGTTTTCAAAGGCACTACTGATGCTGCATCAAGAATAGTTCCTGCTATCATTGCTTACATCTCTCTATAAGAACATCTTCACTCCCGATTATCATACTTGAGATTCCTTTTTTCATGAAGCTCTTTTAAATCACCTTTAGTTGGGCTGAGTGGCTCAGACGGTTGAGGCGCTGGCCTTCTGAACCCAACTTGGCAGGTTTGATCCTGGCTCAGTCCGGTGGTATTTTAAAGTGCTCAAATACATCAGCCTCGTGTCAGATTTACTGGCATGTAAAAGAACTGTGGGACTAAATTCTGGTACCTCAGCATCTCCGAAAACCGTAAAAATAGTTAGTGGGACATAAAGCCAATAACATTATTGTTAAATCACCTTTGAATAAATCATGTCACGCGTCCAGTATCCACTCACAGAGGAGCTCCACACTTGGTATTGAATGAAATCTTGCCTGTTGGAATAATTTCATGGACACTTTCCGCCATCCAGCGCTGATGGAGTTCTATGGTGTATTTACTGGAACGTCCAAAGGTTGATGTACTACTGTTGTCACTCCACCGGGAATCACTGCCAGTATAAGTGAGTAGACTGAAAAAGAATGGCTTCCTGTTTTCAAAAACAAAACAAAAAAAAACCACTGCCAAATTGCTTTTCATGGTTTCCAATAATTTCTTAGTGTCTTCTATGAGGTAGCCATGAAAACTGCCCAACACAGGGAGGGCTGGACATCAAAGTAGAGACCCTGGTTGATTTTCCAAAATCATTTGAATTCAAATGTTATACGAGTGACTTGTTCATTCACCCTTTTTCTTGGATACAAACATAAATCACTCAAAGACATTTAACTTTCGACATTGTTTTTTTGTTTCAGAACAACGTAAGCCACAAGCTTTCAGCCATCAGCTGTTAAAGCAAGCATTGCAGTAAATAGTTTTTCGCATCCAGTAGTTCACATGAAAGTACTTTGTCCCTTTCTTATCAATTATTCGACTTTGTGGCATCTCGAAACAGATTGGTGCCTGATCTACACTTCCTATTTGAGAAAACAAATATTTCTTCACTTTGCACTTCCAAAGAACAAAGCAATGAAAAACAATGACTTGTTAGTTGAAGTTAATTGGCACTCTTTGGCATAATGAATGATGTTCTTCGACAGAGTGAGTCCTTTTCTCTTTATAAAATTAATTTTCCTTAAAATCTGAGTCACTGTTCCCATATGATGCAGCCATTTGCTGTCCTTCAAAACAGGCATCATCAATCAAGAGCGAAATGCCTTCGGAGCCAGTTTGCTCCCCGCTCTCGGGGAACGAGAGCTGTTTAGCGAGCGAGTAGGGGAAGTGCATGACGTAGTAGGTACTGAAGGCCAGTGGCTCAAGTACAGTATGGCCATGGTATGCATCCCGCCTGGCTGCTGCTCTGTCACGTGACAAACACCCGTCCTGAGTGGAGCAAGTAACACCGGCTCCCTAGAGCAACTACGTGATGATGTTTGCTTCAAAATACAGCATTTCATGAGGAATAGCATATCCATTGGTTTGTAACAAAACCACATATTTCTGCAGATCTTTGTCTATTTGTGGACATTTGCTTCATTTTGGGGTGCAAAATACTCTGCGAGACCTGTTGGCCACTTGAAGTGATATTTTCTCTTTTCACCAGTAGTGCACATTCCACTCGGACAGTGAATACTTGCGGCTTGCTAAAGTTTATAAAGTTTATATGATGTAGTATTACTTGGATACTGCTCATTGAATGAATCATTGAGAAAGAGGGTGCTTCAAATATGCAAACATTTCTTTTTCCCCATTTTGAACAAAAAAATAAATAAATAAATGATTGGCGTGTGTAAATTAACAATAATAATAATGTTACTTGCTTTATGTCCCAGTAACTACTTTTACGGTTTTCGGAGATGCCGAGGTGCGGGAGTTTAGTCCCGCAGGAGTTCTTTTACGTACCAGTAAATCTATCGACTCAATGCTGACGTATTTGAGCACCTTCAAATACCACCGGACTGAGCCAGGTTCAAACCTGCCAAGTTGGGGTCAGAAGGCCAGTGCCTCAACCGTCTGATTATAAATTATGCAGTGCCGTTAATTAGAAGAGAAAATGTTGTGTATATTTCAGTAATAATGTATTCTGAGTCTAGCCAGCTTTTGTTACTATAGGGAGCGTGCACGGCCGCTCTTAGCGCCTCTAGCAGAAGAAATCGGTAACATTTTGGTGATCTTGTCTTGAGCGGTCGGTGCAGGCTGTGTAACTGTGGGTGTGAAATTGTCGTGGAAAAAACTGACGAGTAGTAGTAGTAGTAGTAGTAGTGTATCAAAATGCCTAAATCAAATAGAAACTGTTGTGCAGTGAACTGCCACAACACACAAAGAAACACGCATGGAAAGGAATTACATTTCACACATTTCCTGGTCGTCCATAGGAATCGGACAGATGCAGGAAGTGGATTTCGCTGTTGGAAGGATAAAGTAAGTACAGTAGGCTACCTTATTTCATTTATGACGTAAATCACACATTGCATATCACACATTTCAAACATATCAGGTATGCCAAGTCAAGAACACGTTTATTTAAGTACACTTTGAAATAGTACATTTCATTTCAATTATGCATTGCAACAGGTTCGTATGTTTACATTCATGTCCTTCCATGCGCACCTGTCTTGACTACGCCAAATAATAGTAGTAATAGTAATAATAATAATAATAATAATAATAATAATAATAATAATAATAATAATAATAATAATAATAATAAATGTTTTCCTGCATTATAGTGCAGACGGAACTCCAACGGAACCCACCAAATGCTCCGTCATTTGCAGTGAACATTTTGTCGGAGGAAGGCCTAGTAATATTGAAAATCATCCATCATATATACCATCTGTGTTTCATGAGAGCTATAAGAAGAAACCGAAAAGAGAATGTGATGTATCCCGGTTTTAAGAACAAGTAAACGAATGAAATGTTCAAATATACATACGTCTTCTAATCAGGAAACTCATGAATTTATTGTGAAAAATGAGTGTGAAAAACTACATACGTTGATGCAAGCAGCATTTGAGATTGAAGCAACGACTTTCGAATTCACTTGTGTTTTTAGTGGGAATGATGTAGGCACACAGTGCTAGTCAATCACAGTACCTCCAAATTTTTTGCAAAAGGTGGATAAAAGTTATGGTCCCAACACCCCCTTGGACATATGCAGAGGATTTTATGGATACCAGAGCATAAAAAATGAGGCACAGTTTAATTTGAAACATTCAGTTTTTTACTTTCTCTCTTTGTTTCTAAAGTGTCTGTAAATATAAGTAATAACCATGTTTGTTTACTCTTTTTAATGAAAATGAAATTGGGTATAACCTATGCTGCCTTGACAGTCATATTCGGTGTACATCAGACTACTGCTGCGTGAATATTTTTACTGCTCTCGGAGTAGTCAAGAAACGAACTACTAATTTCATTTTGTGGGCTAGCAAACTATCCCTGCATAATACTTTGCCTAGCGCTTTTAAAACATTTTATCCTGACGAACAAGTTATAATAGATTGCACAGAAATGAAATCAGAAACGCCAGCAAGAATAGATTAGAGATGTTATATGCATTCTTTGTACAAGTCATGTTATACATTTAAATTTTTATTAGCTGTGGCCCCAAACGGAACTATTGTTTTTGTTTCCCCTTGTTATGGTGGTAGAACTAATGATTCTTTTATTGTTAACAATTCAGGCTTCCTAAATCTTTTGAGTGAAGGGGACATTATATTAGCCGACAAGGGATTCCCAGGTTTTAAAATACAGTCGCCACATTCTTTACTTGTTATGCCGCCTTTTCTTCACAATGGGAGATTTACAGAAGATGATGTGTTACAAACTCAGAGTGTAGCAAGTGTGCGAATTCATGTTGACAGATCCATACACAGGGTGACCGTTTTAAAAATCTTGAAAAATATTCCTCAAGATCTGTTTCCGTATATCAGCGACATTGTTTACGTAGCTTGTGTGCTAGCAAATTTCTTGCCACTAATAATAAAGAACGTAGAACTGTAACCCCTGCACATAATCCACTCGTATAAATCTTTCTTATCAGAACTTCGCTTAGCAACATGACGTGTTATCTACTTATTCAAACTGAATTCCTGTTTATTTGCTTACCGGATGCTGCCTGTCAATAGTTTGTCAAATGCACAGTCAATTTCACCGGAAATCTCACTCGCGAAATTTGACTTTTCACAGATTCATAGATATGAGGTAGTTACAATATTGTTCTTCATTTCGTCCTGTGACAACAACATCAGGTTTGAATGTATTTTATATGTACAGCATTACAGCTTCCATAGAATTACTTCATATTTATCTTGACGACAAGATGCAACGATTTTTTTGCCGTAACTATGAAGCAGGTCTTCCAGCGGAACGCACTCTCACCGTATAAATTCTCGCAACTCCGCCAGAGCGCTCTGTTACTAGTACCATGCACGCTCCCTATATTGCAGAGTTCGTTTGAATAATACAATTTTAGGGCGAGAATTCTATTTTGTTGTTCTTCCTCCGTCACCCTTATCCAGGGAGCTCCTGGGTTGGGCTGTGGATCATTGCCTTCCATCCACTTCCCTCACCTCCCCAGATGTGCGTCGCTTCTGGGGTTCTCCGTAGATCTTTGTTCTGATCAACTTCAATGCTTCATATAGGCTATTATTTCAATGGTCTCGCCACACCCAAAGACATTTTATACCTAACTGCCAGGTTTCAAACAGGCCTGCTTGGTTTCAGTGGCACTAGGGACCAGAATACCAACTAAAGCGGCTCGTCCGTCAAAAGCCATTGGCCTCTTTAGGCTGTTGGGTTATTTACCAATGGCCAACATTTAACATGGAGTTGCTTGCTGTATGGTCTACTCCATCCTGTAAACAAGTAACCCTTGCCAGACAAACTTTATTTTGTTCTTGTAAAATGTTATATTAAGAAGGATACCATTCTTTTACATTGTAGACCAGTTGATACAACTTGTAAGTTTTCAGTCTATAAATAACTAAGATTTTTTTAGCCTGTCAAAACTAATTTATGAATAAGTTTGGAAACTACCTGAAAAATAAAGCATATCATAACAAAATTATCATTAATCAATAAGAATGCCTTACAAGATACAAGATACTTTGTTCCATCAAATCATTAACATAAATTTACTTTCAAATATACAATAATAATAATAATAATAATAATAATAATAATAATAATAATAATAATAATAATAATAATAATAATAATAATAAACTATGAGTATAGCTCCACAAAACAATTCATGTAACTGAAAGTGACATAATGGAAAATTATTGGAAAAATAACCAGCTCATTAAAAGCTCATTAGACAACCCCTAAATAATTTTCAAAAACATGCAATAATGGCAATAGAATGGTAACATAATTTGAACAAACTCAAATGTCAAGAAACAAATTGCAGCGCTTCATATATAGGCCAAACAAAACTTAATTTCTACACCAGATACAAAGAAAAAAAAAAATTGCAATTTGATACAAGCGGCATTCAGCCTTTGGAAGCACGTGTGTGACAGCTCATCTAGGCTAACACATCAATTCAGATATAAAATTTACACATTAAAAATAAATGCAAATACATAGGCATTAGACGATTTTGTTATTTACATCCAAAAAAGCCCTACTTTTACGATAGCAGCAGTAGTAGTAGTAGTAGTAGTAGTAGTAGTAGTAGTAACAGTAAAACTAAAAATTGTCCTATCGTTCCAGAAGAGAAATGTGTTTACATCAATGGTAAATTACCAGTAAACTAGCCAGCCCATTAAATGCTTATAGTTTAAAGGCAATTATAAATACGATAACAACAACAACAACAGCAAGAACAAGCCGAACATTAAGAACAATAATAACTTCAAGATCAGCTTGTAACAACTATAATAAAATTTTCAGTAGCAATCGTCAAAAACCATCTGTGCGGATGTCACAGCTTATAAAATTTCACTAAAAACCTATGGCCTGAAATTTGTTACAAATACATGTTAATTACTTGTGAATTATTCTGTCTCTCATGGCAAGCACATTTTAGTGTCCGAATAAATTATATATTACATAACCTAAAAGTACAGTTCAGCGTGTCATTGACCTAACTGGAGCATTACACGACGGAAAGTTCACTGTGTAACTAACCAGCTGGACTTCCACCAACGTCAGAGTATTACACCGCCTTACATTCTATGCTGAAGTGGAGAGAAGTGAGGACTTCGTTAAGATAAGTTCTAAATTTCAAGTATTTAAGGATTTAAACATAATAAACATAAATGTTTATACAATTCCAAATATTTTAGAGTATGATTCTATAGAATTTGGTGATTTTACAAGAAAAAAACATGCCATTTTGATTTTAATTACGTTGTTTCTTTTTCAGCTATAATTCTGTTATCTTATGTTCTCTTTTTCAGTGTGTGTCTAAATTTAATTATTCATAAATTGATTTTGACAGACTGAAGAACCTAACAGTTATAGACTGTGTTGAAACTGAAAGGAAATGGCTTGAAATATCACAAATTTTCCAGTCTGTCAAAAGCCAAATTATAACACTTAGAAATGATAGGTCTATAACTTGCCTGTAAAATAAACCACAACACTTCATGAACAATGAAATATACGTTTTTTTTTTTTTTTTTTTTTTGCTATTAGCTTTACGTCGCACCGACACAGATAGGTCTTAATGGCGACGATGAAACAGGAAAGGGCTAGGACTGGGAAGGAAGTGGCCGTGGCCTTAATTAAGGTACAGCACCAGCATTTGCCTGGTGTGAAAATGGGAAACCACGGAAAACCATCTTCAGGGCTGCCGACAGTGGGGCTCGAACCCACTATCTCCCGAATACTGGATACTGGCCGCACTTAAGTGACTGCAGCTATCGAGCTCGGTGGTATTTTGTTTACAAGAACATCCTCAGATTCTATCAAACCACTTTTAACCATGCGTATATATGCACATTATTGCTTACATTGCGTAAACTTGTCAGAGATTTCTGAATTAGCAGTGTCCACATTCTGGAAATTCAGGGAAATAGACAAAAAATCAGGAAAGTCAGGGAGGGAAATTGTCCTCAATGATGGATTTGAGGGGATATTTTTAGGCTCTACTCTGCTGTAACCCAGGCTATTGTAGCATTTCTTTTTCAGGTATTTTATCATAAGAAGTGCACAATAATTCTACAATTTTTGTTGTGACCTTGTGTCATTTATTTCAATCCTTTTTATGTTCCTTTTTATTTCAGTTCTGGGATGCTTTCTTGATACTTATGACAATGGCTAACAAGCAGTGTACATTTAATAAACTTTGGCTAGACAGTACAGTGTTTCCCAAACTGAGTGGTTGGTTGGACATATTGGTAAATGATGCAACTTCAGCACATTGTAAAGTGTGTTGTAAATCCTTCAAACTTAGTAATATGGGTAAACAAGCAGTCATTTCTCATGCTAAAGAACCTTCTCATATAAAATACGTGAAAGTTAAGTCTTCCAGCCAACAATTTCTTTCTTTGCAAAGAATACCTCTACTCCATCTCTGCTTGAAGATACACAGCCAAGAATTAGCACTACATCCACAGCTACAAAGGAATTAGCAGTGCCGGGAACAAGTCAAAGGAGTTTAAAGACTTATTGTGGATGAAGATGATGTTACATCGGCTGAAGCCATATGGCCACTCCCGGTTGTCACTGGAAAGGTGTCCTTGAACTCTTGTGTTGAAACCTCCGCATTTTCAAAACAATGTTCCCAGACAGTAAAATTGCTCAGAACTTCGCTGTGGGCAAGACTAAGGCTTCCTATGTTATAAATATTGGATTAGTCCCATATTTTAAAGAAAGTTTGCAGAATGACTTAAAACAGTGTTCTCTGACTACGTTGTTTGTTTCGATGAATCAAACAAATTTGTCCAAAGAGCACAAATGGACTTATGTGTATTGGTTTTGGGATGTAAATCTTCAAAAAGTTGCAACAAGGCATTGGAATAGTGTATTTTTAGGCAGGGCAACTGCAGATCACTTATTAGATGGGTTTACAGTATACTTGTACTCTCCTTACCTTTAGGAAATATTTTGCAAGTCTCAATAGATGGGCTGAATAATAACTTCAGTTTTTATTAACATACTTGAAATTCATTTGGAAGTGCTAAACCATGAGGGCAAATCTCTTCTTGATATAGGCATATGCAGTTTGCATATAGTGAATAGAGCCATGGAAACTGGGATCTCCAAAATTGACTGGGACTTTTTTCATTTTTCCAGGTCTCTGTACAATGTTTTTCAAGATAGCCCTGCTCGACGTGCTTAATATACAGACAACAACAAGCACTACATTTCCTTATAAGTTCACTGCAATAAGATGCTTGGAAAATGGATGCTGTGTTGATCAAGCTTTTAAAATATATGATCACATTAACAAATTTGTGAGTTTACTGAAAAAAAGAAAAAAAAAAACTTCAATACCTTAGAAAACCTGTGAAGAATCCACTACTTAAGGCAAAATTAAGTGCTTTTAGTATTTTGTCAGATGTTGAACCTTTCCTCAGAGGATTTCATCGTCAGAAACCTATGGTGCCTTACCTTTTTACATCGCTTGAAGAACTTATGAAAAACATAATGACGAGATTTGATAAGTCTTAAAAGGTAGCTGAAGCAAGTACCTACTTCCTAAAAGTTCAAGTTAAAATATCTAGACTTGCAAGATAGTGCTGTTATGCTGCCAAGAACTTACTCAAACAAGTTAAATTTTATTAATAATAATGTTATTTGCTCTACGTCCCACTAACTACTCTTTTACAGTTTTTGGGGATGCCGAGGTGCCAGGATTTTGTCCCGCAGGAGTTCTTTTATGTGCCAGTAAATCTACCGACACGAGGCTGACGTATTTGAGCACCTTCAAATACCGCCGGACTGAGCCAGGATCAAACCCGCCAAGTTGGGGTCAGGAGGCCAGCACCTCTACCGTCTGAGCCACTCAGCCCGGCAAAACTGGATGTTATTGAACACTTCACGAAGATATAACAACCTATTCCTTCAGAACATTATCAATCAACAACTATCTTCAACAAAGAAATACATAAATGATCTTAAAAAATTATTTAACTTATCTTATTCTACGTCTGCCTGTGGCCGGGATAGTTGTACTGGCCGGGATAGTTGTTGTACTGCTACATCCTTCCTCTGATATATTCTTCCCTGATTAACAGCTCAGTCATCTGGGAGTCTCGGTAATTGAGCTCGTATTCACGGGTGATGTCAGCTGGATTCCATCAGTCATCAATCCCATCTTTGATTTAGCAAACCATTACGTTGATCTCGTGCGCATGCATGAAAAACACATTCTAAGAAAATATTAATAACATCTTCCTTTTACTGGGCGAGTTGGCCGTGCGGTCAGGGGAACGTGGCTGTGAGCTTGCAATGCAATGAATGAAATCAACAATATGTATCCTACTTACACGCTTTAATCTTAAAACATAACCATGCTTCTTTCTAAAGGAATATTCAAACTGTTTCAAATCCTAACATGAATGATTTTAACCAAGGTTCCGGTATTGTTAAAATTCTTACGACTCAGGCGACCATATCAGCTGAAGAAACCCCAACTCACGCAGTGATAAATACTAGTCAATACAATTTGAGAAACCCTAATTCACGTTGTGATTAATCCAATCCATAACTGGAAGTCTAGTCATAATAAAATAAGTTAATTCATTGTTCATAAATTCTGGCAAAGTTAATGTACATATTGTACATATTGTACATATTGTACATATTGTAAACTATGTAAATAGCATAAGACAATTGTATTTAGATTAAGTTAGTTTACTATAAGTTCCAATGTTATAGTTTTAATCCTTGTCCTCAAGTTTAATATAGGCTGAAGATGCCCATAACTAGGGCGAAACATGTCCGTAACTGGTGTGTTTAATTCATGTAGAATTTAACCACTAAAATATATATATATTTGTATTCAATAGGTGGACACAATATTTTTAATCTTGAAAGAGTTTACTTGTGAGCTTGCATCCGGCAGATAGTGGGTTCGAATCGCACTGTCGGCAGCCCTGAAGATGGTTTTCCGTGATTTCCCATTTTCACACCACGCAAATGTTGGGGCTGTACCTTAATTAAGGCCATGGCCACTTCCTTCCAACTCCTAGGCCTTTCCTATCCCATCGTCGCCATAAAACTTATCCGTGTTGGCGCAACGTAAAGCAACTAGCAAAAAAACATCTTCCTCTTAGTTGCAAAGCCTTCTTGTACTATTATTTTGCTTTGTACAGTAAAATGTGACGTCAATTTATATGCTATATAGGTTTCTAAGATGTCTGTGGTAGCTTATGATTAGTCAAATTCAATGGTGGCTTATTTTAAATGCTAGCGTTTTAAATTGCGTTTCCTAAAGAAACTTTTGGTTTTCTTCCATGCAATCCCAAGGTGAATCCTATTGTATTGTATCTCCTCCTTCGTATTTCATTTTAAATCTCATACATATGATGTGCATGGAGACAAGTTCTCGTAATATCTTCAGTTTTTACTGATGAACTTGATATTCCAACTTCAGAGTATGTTACTTTCTTTTACGAGACTAATCTTTAGATCTTCACAGCTGCTTATTTTTAATTCATTGCTCTATTGTTCTCTCTGTTGACTTTAACTATTTCAAATGGTATGTTTTATTTCGGTCACGGCCACTATGATTCCTATTCCTCGTATCCTTTGACTTGTATTTTTCTGCCGTTTGACATACGAAATTTTTAGTGTTATTCATGATAAATGACGACTTTTAAATTCCTTATTTTAGTTATCAGCACAATGAAATGGCACACCTTTTTGTCTGGATACTTTTCTTTGAACGCGGTAAAGATCCGGTGGTAACTTAAATCCGGACTGAGATATTCTTTCTGTGATTTCTCCCTACCGTAATGACTGTGCATTCTCGGGGAAAGGAATTTATATGGTTTTTCACCAGATCCCTGTCATTTGTGGTGAACTTAACCTTATGCTTGTTTGAGCTTTCACTTTTTCCCCTTCTGTCTTCATAAACCATAACACCTTTCTTTTTCTTTTCTTGAAGTGTCCGAAGCCACCGATTTGTCACAGGAAAAATGTCCTTGAACGTCTTACTGCACACTTGAACATGCTCACCTCTTTCGCTAGGGACACTGTAACACTCTGTTACTTGTCTCTTACTTTCTGACGGATGGTTGTATGTTCCGTGATGTCTTCTGTTTACGTTCACAAGTTTGTCTGTTTAAAAGGTATGTACTTTGCTCGTTTTTGCCCAAAGTGAGAACTGGGTGAACAGACTCTCCCTGTACCTGTACTTACAAGCATATTTACACTTACATGTAAGTTGTTCTAATAGCGCTTTCCTGCCAGGAATCTCACGACCTGTAGATGTTGTGTAAGGTTTACCAGCGGTACGTTTCTCCTCACGCTCTTTGTTTATCGTTGATTTGTAAACCTTCCGAGAAGTATGAGGTTCCATGTCGGTTCATCTGCGTTACACACACACACAATGTAATAAGTGTCAAACGACGACTATAACAACACTGGCTAGTACGATGTAATGCGGTGCGAGCTGCAGCACTACACACATTGATGACCGGACCTCCCTAGGCACTTCCGTCACTCTCCAGGCCACGGTCTCTGGCACTAGTGTCTGCTCGAAATGCTAACACTGTCTGTGTACCGTGCTTGGAATGGATATAAATGTTTTTGTTACATGAATCCTTTCCAGAGGGATCAACACGACACACAGATTCATGTCGTAACAAAAACCTAAAAAATTACATTTGCGGCACTTACGTAGTTTTCCATTTTCACTCCTCAATTATTAAATTACTCTGGAAAATAATACATGGTGAGAAAATGGCTGGGACATCTCACCCTTGAACTTAAAAAAATACTTCCTCTGTGCCTGGCTGTTTGTGCTTTATCAAAGAAATTTTATACACATTTAGCCTTGTATGTGTTTATAATCTGCTGCTTCCGCATATGCTTCATTCCATCCCTTCTATTATCCAACATCTGTACCTGTTCCTCTTTGTAAGCTGGATTGCATCAATAAGGCTCATCTTTATAAATCGTATGATCCATGGAGCAAGTCTTTAGTACTGGTGTCAAGTGGCTTCCTGTCAAATGGAGGCATCTATTACAAATAATGAGAGGTGCTCTGGCACGTTGTTTTAGCCTCTTGTTTCCCAACTCTTGAAGTATCCTGTGTTGGAATCCCAGCAATTTTGGGTGGAAGCTTTAGGAGCAGAACATCTGCCCTTAAACTCCTGGTAAGTTCCAAATTGTACCAGGTGCTCCACCAATCACAACTAAACAAGGGACAGTGATATTTAAAAACAGTCAGTTTAGGTCCTGGGTTAGGTTGATTTCTGTGAGTAATTGGTTGATTCTGTGGTAGTAAGGTATCAACAGTGTATTTGTTTCTGGTAGTATATGACCACATGCAGTGTCATTCATATTTCTCTCATAACTGCTGAACCCAGTTTTTGTTTTGAAAAGGTAGCGACAGATGGTGCACCCATTGTTAGCCTTGTAGGTGTATATAATCTTCTGCTTCCAGCTATTCTTCATTCCATCCCTTCTGTCATCCAACATTCAGCTGTTCCTTTTTGTAAGCTTTGGTTTGCTTATGTATCATGTAATGCCATTTGGAGCCCTGAAGGTTAACATTACACTGTTTGTAGCGACATATGTATGCTGATTCAGGACATCTTTGAAACAAAGTTTCTATTCTCCAACCTTTCTTTTCTCCTTTCCTGCATCTTGCCATGTAAGGGCTTCAGAGATAGCTGATGGTCTAAATTTGGATCACATAACCTGTGTATTCTAACTGATTTTGAGTGAACAATGTCTCATGGTGAGTGTGTCCTTCGTTGTACATCGGTATATCTGGTATTTTGGACATAATTATTCTGCTTGATGTGCAGAACTGATCTGAGACATTTCAGGTGAAACTAGTCTAACATGTTGATATGCTGTGAATAAGGACACCAAGTCTCAGAAGCATACGGAAGAGTTGGGAGTATAACAGCTATGTACACAGCCAGTTTTTCGCGTAGTCGCAGGTCATTGGATGCACACTGGCTAAGTTTTTGAAAAGACGTTTCTGCACTGATATGGCAGTTAACTTCCACGCCCACCTGGTTTCTAGATGTTATAGTCCTATCCAGGTACTTGAATTTCTCCACAGACTTTGGAATTATGCCATCATTGATGATATTTAGTGGCCCATGGACTTCACTGTCAGTTTCACTGGTCATTTTTTACTTCAGTTTAGCCCACAGGTTATGAGTCCAAATCTGGTGCATGATTAGCGGAATCTGGTTACACTGTATTGGAATCCTTCCCCCATCTGAAACATTGGCCACATCATCAGCAAACATTAATACATTTATAGTTCCAAACTGTACTTTCCTAGTGGGCCATAGTCTCCAGAGGTTGAAATGGTCTCCATCATGTCAGTACGGGAAGTAGATACTTGTCAACATTTCTCACTTCATTATTTATCATAGCTGTGAAGTAGATGGAAAACAGTGTTGAATCAAGAACACATTCAAAATAAACTTTCAGTGTATTAGGTTGTGTTCAGTACATACAGTATGTTCCGAAAAGATGTTAACTACAGAACAAAAATGGCCAACCCAACACCAGTGGTATCTAAACCCACAGCCTTCTGATTTCACATCTGATGCTCTTGCCAGTTGAGTTATGGTGGCCTAGGTCGTATTTGTTCTATTGGAAAGGATCTAAGCTATAGGTCCCAGCTCTACTGCCATCACAACTGTCGAGTGCACACAAATTGGCCATTGTGGGCCAATTCATTATTAAAGAACACACCATTGTTTCACTCCACAACTGTCTTCAAACTGTTCTGAAAGCATGCTGTTGATACGGATCTTGCATGGCATCTCTTCATGGAGGCTCCTGATCAGTGGGTGGAATGTCAGGAGACATGTTAATCTTGTGAAGCACCATCCAGAGAGCATCATGAAGTACTGTCAGATGCTCTGAAGGTTCATGCTGTTGCTCCATGCTTTTCTCCTGTTATTGATGCATAAAGAACACTCCATCATCAGTGCCACGGTTCTTACAAAAGCCATGCAGAGTATCGAGGATTGTCATTTCAGCAAGTACTTCCCGCCAGTTGAGCAATACTCTCGCAAAGACTTTCCCAAGCACGCTGAATAGATATACAATGATAAGCATTGCAGTCAGATGATCACCCTTTTTGTTGTAGATGGGCATATAAGGGAAGATCTTAATCCTGTACTGTGTGAATTATTTTTTGTTTGCATTTGGTGACTTAAATTTCATACTTTAAACTTCAACTAATGTTGAGTGTCTTAACTGGGGCTAATAATACCTTAATACTTGTATGTGATGTGGTTTGCCATAATGGAGTATATATATATGATTTTTTGCAATTTTACGCTAAGCTTTTAACATTCAAAGAATGCTCATTACTGCCTACTGGCCATAGATACATATTGCAAGGCACAAGTATACTTGCACAACCATAGGTCAGTAATGTCTTCGAAGTTGAGGCAGAGGTACTCCCGAAGCCTGTGGTAATGTGATGGGAAGGGCTCACGGAAAATAAACGGAGGTTGGTACGCATGAATATAGATGGGGTTTACATACGTGAAAAGTGACATGTTGCTTCATGGCAACACTATGCAGTAAAAGGGTATGTCACTTGGTACTGTCCCTTTCCTCCACTAATGGAAAGCTTGCCAAATGCCATTGTATTTCAGGATTTCTCCAGGTATGCTTTTTTTTTTTTTTTTTTTTTTTTTTTAAATATACGGGAGCCTTCATTGCTACTATTCACACTATTGCAGCTGTTACTTCAATTGTTAGGTGATCTTCCATACTGTGGTCAACTTCATGGTTAGGTAAAGTTGGAATGTACTTGAGATCTGCAATACTGTCTATGATAAGCAGGATTGAGAAGTGTTGTGCCATCCAGAGTGGATTTTATTAGGCTCAGTCGCTTGCAGTGCTCCTTCTTGTGACTTAGGCGGTTCTGTTTTGATCTCTGTGGGTCATAGATTTTTCAGAGTGCTTCATTGTATTCCCAATGTAATGCTGGTCTGTAAGAGTCTGGATCTTATTTTATCTAGCCACCATTGACTTTTTCAGGTCAGCATCTGCAGCTCTATGTTACTTCATGATACTTGGCTTCTCTACTGTTGGGAGGTATGGTCTCACTCCCAGGACTTCAGAAGTTGATGATGTTCCACTATTGCATATCTTAGGACATCATTGTTGCTGTAAAAGCAGTCCTGATGCACTTACTTGTTCTTCTCAAGGATGCCCTATTCAGCTGAGAATTTCCCACTGTGAACTCGGTCCTTCTTTCTTCTAGATCAGTTCTCCAACCCTATTATACTTCTAAAGCAAACTTGGAGATCTCTTTTTCAGTATTTAGGCAGGCAAGTATTTAGTAGATCCAGCCTGTTTGATTTGTTCAGAAGCATTTGCTTCTCTGTGTGCACCTGGATATTCAGCTTTGCTACAGCCAACTTAGTCCATTCAGCAGTGTGCACCATGTATTGCTTGTGTTGTGTAAACATCCACTATGTCTCTTATGTCAAACAGTAGCACAGTCTATGTGATGCCAATGTTTTGAATGTGGATGTTGACAGGTAGTTTTGAATTTGTCAATCTGCCTGAACCAGGTGTTAGTGATACAGAGTCGAAAACTGTGTCCACATCATGAGCAGTCTCAGTCCATTGTCTTTTTCACTGCCTATACCATGTCTTCCAATTATGTTCGGCAAAACTTCTGAGTCTTTCCCCACTCTAGCATTGAAATCTCCCCAAAATAGGATTTTGTCATTGCTGGGAACTCTGCTCAAGGTAGCATCCAGCTCAGTACAGAAGTGGTCCATTTCCTCAAACTGCTCCATATCAGCAAAGTGAACTCTGCCACCGTGTTCCAACTCATATTGAGGTACACAGTTAAAAAAAAATTAGGGGAGTATGTTTTTTTGAACGTATGCCATGCTCCACAAAACAATACCTCACACCCAGATATATTACCAACTAAACTTTTATTGTGAGACGTAAAGCCCCTTAAAAAAAAAAAACAACCCTCTATTGTTGCCATTGATGCTTTCACGGCCCGTACTTATAGACATGATACTGTATAGGCTTTAGGGCTTATGCCGTGTTAAGAAAATAAGGTGAAATTCTTTACGTTTCGCAGAGAACTGTGCTCTGCGTCATCAAAAGATGATCTCGACTGTCCACTAGAAAGGCTTCTTAAGCCTGTTCAAGGTCTTGGAGAGTCTGTGGTGGAACAGGACGCCCACGAACACTTCTGTCAAGCCTATCCCACACATGCTTGATGGGATTAAGGTCGGGACTCAATAATGGCCATTCCATCTCTTGAATGTCCAAGAATGTTTAAGAAGCCGAGATTTTCTTCTGATGACGCAGAGCACAGTTCTCTGCGAAACGTAAAGAATTTCACCTTATTTTCTTGACATGACATAAGCCCAAAAACCTATACAGTATCATGTCTATAAACCTTTATTCTTTACCATTGAAGTATACAAAAGAACATTGATAGATTCACATTCATTTCTAGAACACAAATGGAAATGTCCAAATAGGGCCAAAAACAAAGTGATAATAGTTGTCCAGGGTGGATTTTTATCACAGTTGGAGATTTCAGTATGGTATATGTCCTTCACGAGCATTTATCACAGTGTGGCATGTACGTGGCATGCTCCGTATAAGTCGACAGAGGTCTAGTTGTGGTATCAGGTCCCATTCTTCATTGAGAGCCTGATTGAGGTCTTGCAGATTCTGTGGTGGAACAGGGCACCCACAAACACTTCTGTCAAGCCTATCCCACACAGGCTCGTTGGGATTAAGGTCGGGACTCTGCTGGCCATTCCATCTCTTGAATGTCCAGTTCTCACAAGACTGCTCTGGTGATGCATACTACGTGAGCCCTGGCATTGTCGTGCATGAGTACGAATTCAAGGCCAACACCATATGCAGCAACCAACACATGCTGTAGCAGTATGTGTTCGATGTACCCCGCAGGGGTAAGATTACCACGGACGACGACAGGATCCATTCGCAAATTTTAATTATAATTTTGGGTCCACCTTATTCGGTACAGCGTAGATGTAATTACAACATATATTTTTCAATCAGTACTAGTTTCGACGCCCCACTGCATCATCATCAGCTGATGTAAATTTGTAGAAAAATTGCGTCACATAAATTTATCAACGTCAAATTCATCACAATTTAGAACCATATTAACAACATGAAACTGTGTTAAAAATATATTGTCTTTAAGTTCATATTTTCAACAAGTCAAGGACTTGCGAGTCTTATGCCATAAACTGATAAAAGCATATGCAAACCAGTTTGCTCACTTATGATGAAAAATGAAAACCTACAACCTGTTTTCCTGTCTTTGACCGGGTTAGGGATGTAATGAATGAACCATATATAGGCTATTGGTACGATGGGGTCGCCACTTTCAAAGTGATATTAATGACTGATAGATGCTATGACATGAGAATGGAGAGTGTTGCTGGAATGAAAGATGACAGGGAAAACCGGAGTACCCGGAGAAAAACCTGTCTCGCCTCCGCTTTGTCCAGCACAAATCTCACATGGAGTGACCGGAATTTGAACCACGGTATCCAGCGGTGAGAGGCCGACGCGCTGCCGTCTGAGCCATGGAGGCTCTTCACTTATAAAGTGGATTTAAAGAACAACAAATTATAAAATAGAATATTCTTGAAACACTATGTGCTTAATTTATCTCTCTTCTTAAAACTTCACGTAGTATCATAGTAGAAATACTTCAATAAAAACTACAGTGTCCCTTTAATGGAGCAATCCTAATGAGGTGGAAACGAACGCAAAGTCCTTTGAGATGTTATCAAGAACAATGTTCCCAGTTCAATGCAGACCTCAAAAGGTCGCTGTCTATTGCGCTTCGCATAGACATAGTGTCTTTGTCTTGAGGGGTCACCTGACAGTTTAATGCATGGCTACGCCTACAAATGGAGTATAACTTCGATTTGACCTACGCTGAGTAGCTAAGGTCTCAAGGTATGCCGTACGACCATCGGAACCCCATCTACCAAATTAACATTCACATACCAGACGTTACAAAACATGTTCCCCTAATTTTCTTGAACTGTGTGTTCCTAGACAAGAGCTCTCTCTATACTGGGATGCATCTTACTTTATCTTTTGAGAAAATTTCATTTCTTTGTTTTTAGTATGTTAACCATACACTGTAATGTGATAACTGAGCAGCTGTGTTTACTACTTAGTGAAGGGTTTGAGGCAAACTATTTGGAACACCTTTTCTAGTTCCTACCCTTATCAGGAAGGGAGAGTATAGCTACCTCTAAATACAGGTAGCTATTTATAGTGAGCAGTAGAAAAGGAAGATTGGTTACATCTCTGTGTCTTACTACAAATATACATGTTATTCTCCCTCTCTGCCCTGCTCTTCACTGTCACTGCATGGTGAAGTTGGCTGAACAGATGTTTTACCTCACTCGTGTGACTTGAAACCATTTTAAATTTTTTTTCAGTGTTTATAATGTTTAGTGTATCAAACGATAATAGTCCCTCTGGCACTCAGCTTCTCTTTGCAGTTCCGGTCAGAATATGAGGCAACGCAAGCATTAGCTTTGGACGACATCAACTTTAAAGGTCGCCGCCTAGTAATCAAACCAGCCGATGCTGCTCAACTAATACCAGGGACTTATGGACTGTCAGGTGAGTCCCATTGTCGACAAATGGATGTTCAGGATCTTTTATCTGGACCAATGTATAGAATAATGGAATTTGCTTTAGTCTTATTGTGACTTGAAATATTGGGACTCTCCTCAATTTTGCTGATCTGTTCAAAGAGGCTGACACATTTTGAAATACACTGTGAGCTAATAAAAGTGTTACATTTAGGAAAAATTAAGTTTCTGAAATGTATTTTATTATTATTACATTCATTATAACTTTATTTGTTTATTGTAATTTATGTCTAGCTCCTTAACTGAATGGTCAACATTGATTCCTTTCGGTTCAGAGTGTCCTGGTTTCGATTTCCAGCTGGGTCAGGGATTTTAACGGCTCCCTGTTCTCTGACTCGGGGATTGGGTATTTGTGTATGTGCCAGTACACATCTCTTCACAACACACTACTAACCACCACAGAAACATGCAGTATGGTAGTGAAAACGTCTCTTTACATGGAGTTGGCGTCAGGAAGGGCACTGAGCCGTAATTCAAGACCAAATCGACCTGTAGGACGCAGTTCATCGTTGCAAACTGACCACAGTGCGGTGAATGCTGTTTGGACTCCAAACGTAGTCGTTGGAGGTAACGGATGATTAGCATCTTAAGTACAGTAAACTTTCTCGAAGTTACAGTAGTGACAGTGCAGGACTACTTCAGCCATAATTTGTCCCGCTTGTTTATAACATAAACAGTTCACAAACATTGACATATTTACACAAAATAAACAATGTAGTATTAATATTCATGGTTTAAAAGTGATTTGACCTGCTGTGGGAGGGGACGCAGATGAAGACTACACCCACGGTATCCCCTGCCTGCTGTAACAGGCAACTAAAGTATGCCGAATTTTGAACCATGAGATTACCTGTGATTAGTACCATCATGCAAGGAACACCATGAGTAGACTTTCCCTGCAATTAGTAGCATTATGTGAGGAATACCATGGGCTTGTGGGTGCATCACTATAGGTTTAGTGTACCCGTGTATAGTATCCGCCACTATGACGGAGGCTCACCCTCTGTCCAGATTTGGTTGAACACCACAAGGAACACGGGTCTGGGAGTTGCCTGTGATTATTACCACTATATGAGCGACACCATCAGTCTGCGTTGCCTGTTATTAGTATCCACTATTTGAGGAGCACTACAGGAATATATGGGTCCCTGTGATTAGTTCTACTATGTGAGGAACACCCTGGGTTTGCATTGTCTATGAGTGGTGCCTCTATGTGAGGAACACCATAGGTCTGAGTTACCTGTGTGTAGTACATTACCTGTGAATAGTACTACGATGTGAGGAACACCATGAGTCTACATTACTTGTGATTATACTGCTACATGAGAAATAATGACTACATGAGAAATACCATGGTTCTACTTTATTAGCGTTAAGTACCATTATGAGGGGCCGTTGACCTGGCTTTTGGACCCCTTGAGACATCAGGCAACATCTTAAGAAGAGTTCCTTATATGATGACAATGCTGAGGAAGAATTCAGAATTGTGTTAAAAGACTTTGAAACCTGTGTGTCTGTTGAACACCCCTTTAACAATGGAAGAATTCTTACCTATAGACAATCAATTGTCTACCTTCAAGAAAATGAGCAGTGAAGACATACTGAAGTCTGCATAGTATGATACAAACTCGGAAGATGAGGCTGATTGTAATGACTTGTGCCAGTTCCTTCAAGTGCAGAAGTTATGGAAAGTTGAAAGAAAATAAATACAGGTGTATTTAAAGAAACATTCCAGTGATTGTGCTGTGATTCATCACCTGATCGCTGTGACTAATGCAGTTGAACAATTAAATTAAAAGAAGAAACCAGCAGCGGACACAGATTTATTCTGGAAGGACTAAAGTTAAAAGAAAGGAGTAGCAGTGCAACTTCATTTTTCACACAGTGTGCTACCGTAATAAAAATTTTTGTGTTGCGCCCATCCTGCGTCCAGGTACGACCCAAGTAAAAATTTCCCGGTAGCTGATGTTCTCGCAGGGCATATCTTCAGAAAAATGGTTAAGATTAAAGTGAGTTCCAAGAGAAGACAGGTACCGCATGCGACAAATACAGATGAACGTCTCCATCCTATCACATTTTCACATCAATCAGTCATTAATCGCAAGACTCGAATAAATCGCATAAAAAGTACCTTAATAACTAAGTCAATCTACAGCTAACATCTACAAATTATAACTCACTTATTTAAAAAATAAATTAGAAGAAATTTATTAAATTACTCAGGTATGAAAGAAAAGAGAACTCATAATATCTTAAAACTCTTTCAATGGTGTTTTAAAATCAATCAGTATTTATAAACATCTCATATAAGTCAGCGCTGGTTTAAGAAAGAAAAATAAATTCTTTTCTGAAATGAACTAGTATCATATTACATTCCTTCTTGTATGAAAATTACTCAGTTATCATATGAAGTAAATTATTAACTAGAAAGGTCATGATTCGTGTTGTTAACATCACAACACTGAGCTCAATCTCGAACACTTTTTGAAAATGAGCAATCTGAATTAAGTATTCTAAATCATTCACTGACGTGCTAATGTTACTATCTCTATTGCCTGCCAAAATCTAGGCTCCTAACATCCTAGTCTATCATCATTATACGTTACATAAATTATTAATCATTGAAAAATATAAAAATAAACTACAACACATTTCTAAATAGTTCTTAATTTGCTACTCGTTAGCTCAATATGTATCTGATCATTCACTAGTCTCATTTATTATGTCAAGCTTATTTAAGTGACTCCGCACTTAAATATCTCAATATTATTCATCTACTTTGTTCATTAGGGCTACACACACTCATTACATCTTTTAATGCCTTCAATGCTAGAATATGTTATCTGCAATGAGTATTTCCTAACATCAACAGCTGTACTTGACTTTACGGAAACCATCTACTCTTATCTACACACATGGATTCGTCATTCATACCTTGTATTAAGTTACTCCCTCGACATACGTCTTTCATTGTACTTGCATCGCTTATATGATCCTCCTTTGAATATTTCAACATTTAAGAACCCTATTTACGTCTTATTAAAACACAACTTCAAATTACCTTACTCAAATCTCTTCACGTCACTCAATTCTTGACTACATAATATTTACAATTAAATGGATATAATAAATAAGGTAGTTCAACCTATTCAATACAAATAAATGCGAAATGTAGAGTTACATTCCTATTTAATTAAAAGCGGAAGCGGTACCGGTTTTGACCCCAATCCGGGTCATCATCAGCCGAATAAAACGCAAAAAACAATGCATAGGTAAGAAAGAAATTAAAGATCAAATCCACATAAAAACAGTTGAATAGGCAATATAAAATAACGAGGATAGGCACTGTAAAGTTCAGAAGAAGTAGAAGGTAAGTCACTTAAAAGAAGCAAGGCGCAATGTTCTGAACAGCAGCATAGCACACGCAAAGTTTGACATTATCTCATAATTTTTACGAGAAGCGGAGAATAGTTAAATGAGCCAGCTTGCATACACTGTCAGGCGCGAAGTCACAACACAATCCAACAAATACGAAGATCTAAAATCGTGCAGAAGCCGAAGACGTGTAGCTCAATTGAAGTAAATTGCCAGCTCCCGAAGATCAGTGCGACATATTCAACGTCAGGCACTGTGTTTTCAAACACCGACGGAACTTGATGAATAGCTTAATGATCCAGTATTTGCTTCGGTCGCGAAAATGTAAAACCAGGATTTGGTAGATTTGTTTTTTAATTAAATAGGAATGTAACTCTACATTTTGTATTTACTTGTATTGAATAGGTTGAACTACCTTATTTATTATATCAATTTAATTGTGATAAATTTCAATATGGAACATAATGATATTTTTATCTTTAAATACATAATATTTAATGAATTCAATAACACCATTTACATAACCATATTTCGTATATATAACCTCTTCCTAAATAAACATTTATTAAGACGTATTATTCTCCGTTGCATTCATATTCCGTTATTTGGATAACTTCTTTTCTCATAGATTGATGCTTAACCTTAATATTTCATAATTACTTTTGATGACGTGATTTGACAAGGAATAACTCTTATAATCCTACTTCTTCTCATAACATCCCATTATGATGTTAACATTGCATAAATGGCTTCACTAATTCCACAAATGATATCTAACACTCGCAAATATTCATATCCAGCTGTATAATAATCTACCTTCCTTCTCAAAAATAAACATATTCTCTTTTACAACGATCATCTACTCAACATATCCATAGCCACTTCTTTCGAGATATCGATCTAGTTATAGGTTAACTTAATTTAGTATCATTCAATTATATATATATCACTTCACTGAGTCACTTCCCCTTCTAAGTATCTCACACTTATTGTAAATTATATTAGATACATTTGCCTAGCTTAATTAAGAACTAACGTATATAGTAAGACTTAGCTAGTCATTCATCAAGTTTGCAGTCTCTGTAGCTCTCTCTCTCTCTCTCTGCGTCACATCACTGGTCTCGGCTGGCTACAGTCTGCAGTTTGGCTGGAGTCACCTCATATCAGGTCTGGTCTATCAGCTGGATCATATCCATTTCCAGGTCGGTCCACCTCGAAATTAGCAAGACACCATCTTCTTCATACTGCAGCTGTCAATAACATCCAAGAAATTCAACAAGTAATCGTTCATCTTTAGAGTTCCTTTAAAGTAATAATCTCTTCTTAAGTATTCAATATTCTGATATTTTTCATATTACCCCCTGTGGGTGGGGGACGCCGACGAAGAATACACTCACGGTATCCCCTGCCTGTCGTAAGAGGCAACTAAAAGAGGCGACCAAGGGGGGTGATTGTCTTGGAACCATGAAACTACTTTTGATTTGTACCATCACGTGCGGAACACCATGGGTCGCCTTTACTTGCGAGTAGTACCATTCTGTTAGGTACTGAATAGTTTTGTGATTCGTAGCACTCAAGCGGGGTTCAGTGTGGTTTTCCAGTACCCGTGAGTTGTACCTATGTGAGCAACACCACGGGTCTGGGCGTTGCCTGTGAGTTGTACCACTATATGAGCGACACCGTGGGTCTGCGTTGCCAGTGATTAGTACCCACTGTGTGAGGAACACCACGGGAATGCCGGCACCTGTGATTAGTACACCTAGGTGAGGAACCTCATCGGTTTGCGTTGGCTATGAGTGGCGCCATTGTGTGAGAAACACCATAGGTCTGTGTTACCTTTACGACGTACAATACTTGTGAGTAGTACCAAGGCCGCACTAGATAGACAGGCCACAAGGCTCGGACCGTGACGTCACGCCAGTGGCTGGCGTTCAGCATGGTAGTATACGGCCCGCTCTCACTGTCTCCATGATATTATTAATTTATTGAACCTTAACGATATAACTGAACACGCCTTTAATTGTGGTTTTATTTAGGCTTGTGCACTACATCAGTTTTATGCGGGGTAAAGCTAGCGGAACAGTTTATGTACATTTATTTACGTAAAATTCAGCTGACATCTGTCATTTGTAACGGAACACGGTTTCATGCAAAAGATTAAAACCCATAATACGTATAAAATAGTTTTAATGTTATTATGCAAATACAAGATAGCAGTTCACAACAATAGTCTGGAACCTTTCTTAGCAATTAGGCTTCAACTTAAAACTTATCTAAAAATTCTTAAAGTTTCAGGTTATCAATTTTCCTTTTCTTTGCCGATTTATGGCTATCCTTACTTGAGGATTTATTCTTCTTAGCAACGAGTTTGTCTGCGATAACTTTTCTATGGTTATTCAATAATATATTACAAAATATGTATATACATTTGTCAACGTAATCTTTAAAATTACTTCTACAATCACTGCATGTTTCAAACATGACGTTTTCATTTTCCAGAACTTTGTTGACAAGCAAAATCAGAATGTTTCTTTGAGAATCACCATGTAAAAACCTCGATTCAAATTTATCTCTTATAAGTACACTAAATAATTTAAACTGTGTGATCAAAATGTTAACAATAAAATCTGATGGATATTTCAAAGCTCCTCTGTCAATTATATTGAAATAAAAATTGTCCTCCGGCTTTAACACATCTGACGTTACATTATCATTATTTAACAATAAAACATCTTGACAATTTATACATGTACAATTTTTCAGAATTATTTTACAAATATATCCACCAATATAAACTAGACCCAACAAAATGTTTTCAGATACAATAACATCATTTAACTCAAGTACCACATTTTCAAAATGTGAAATGTCTGTTGGTTTGAAGCTTTTACAATCTGAGCTCTTGCAATCCACATATTTACTTAATGAAATATCACTAATAGGGATGGCTGCATGTTTAGCAGAGTATGCATTTATTACCGTCAGGGCTTTCAACAATTTTCGTTCTGACTCAAGGATTTGCTTCACTGAAATATGGTAGCAGGCACCACTCATTTCCCTGTACTGCCCAAATCGTGCCTCCAGTTCGTCAGTTTGAAATTTCCCTAACAATACATACTTGAATCCTAAACTTGTTTTCAAGAAATTTATTAACTCTAAAATAGTTTTTGTAGTGTGAACTAAGGCTGTTTGAGTTCCATTAGTAAGTTTTCCATGACGACTCTCTGTTTTTTGTGTAATCTCCCCTTGAACAGACAGATTATCCTATCTAATTAACCATGTTAAAAACTTGCGCAGAAATAAAACATTGTCGTCATGAATTGAAAATATTGCGTTACAATGGGGGTCGTTAAATCTGTCGCCTTTGAAAGCATGCTTAACATTAACAATCTTCCACCACTGAAGAATTATTTCTAAGAATACAGCTGTGCTTTTAAAACCATCTCCATTTTTTATTTTATCAAAGTGTTTTAAAGCGGCGACATTTTTCTCATCGAAGAGCTTAGAACAAAGGTTTACATTTTGTCGCTCTAAAGAAGTCGGGTACAGCACTTTTTGGTTCAGGGCAGGAGCAAACTTAACTACATCATTCTCTTCTCCTCTGTGGAGCTATTTAAGGTGACCAACACTAGCAAAACATTTTTTGTCTGACTCAGGGTTGTCAAAGTCAGGAAACACGAAAGTTTGTAAGTATCGGCCTGATTAAGCCAGTTATTTCTTAAGCTTTTAAATAAATGAACAGTATCGAACATTACAAAAATCTTTTGTGTTTCGTCAAATGGATTTTGAAAAGTGGTTTGTAAATTGCTTTTGCACAGCTTTTCAAACATTTTTCTATTAACACTGTTATTATAAGAAATTATGCATACTACCTTATAACCTATAGTTGCTTCTACAACCAGGTACACAACACGATGTGGGCATAATTCACAATGTTCACACAAGTATAAGTCATTCAACACCATTGATAGCCTTACTGCTGCGAGGTTCATATCAGCCTACAAGTCACTGGCGAAAAATGAAGCGGATGGCTCTTCGTGTGACGTAGCGCCGAAAGTGGAAGGGGAGCCTTATGGCCTGTATATCTAGTTGGCCTTGGTAGTACCTTAATGTTTGGAACACCGTGAGTTTACGCTACCTTTGATTAGTTAAATTAATAAATTTCATTGTTTGTCCGTATTGTACCAAGATTACAACTTTTATTATAATTTGGATCCACCTCATTCAATACATAAAAACTGTTGTTTAGTTGAAATTACAACATATATTTCAATCAGAACTAGTTTTGACGCCCTTTTTGCGTCATCATCAGTTGATATAGGTTCTTGGAAAAATTGGCAATCACATAAGTTTATCTATGTCAAATTGAACACAATTTAAAACCATATTAACAACCTAAAACTGTGTTACAATTATACTGTTTCAAAATCCATATTTTCTACAAGTCCGAGACTTGCGAGTCTTAAACCTTAAATTGATGAAAACATATGTAAACCGGTTTGCTCACTAGTAAACTAACGTGGATTTAAAAGAACAACAACTTAAAAATATAAATAGTCTTGAAGAAACATTAGCTTAATTTAACACACTTAAGCCGAACGCCAGAAGGACATATTATTATTGTTTTGTTTTTTTTCTCTCTATATTTAGTGCTCTGTACACGCTATGGGGTACATTCTATTGCAGATGACTGGAGGAAGGGAGTCCAAGTGCTCATTGCCTCAGTCATCCCATATTAGGCATCGTCCAACATCGGACCCCAGGCAATACTGGCTACAACCAGGTGGGTATTCTATGGCCTTGGTTGCTTGGTTCGGCTAGAGACCTGATAGGCATGGGTGGCATTCGGGGAAGATGATTTTGGGCATGGCTTCAAAACGTCTTTGACCTGCCAAAGGTGGTCCCCCACCGAAGTCTTTAACTTGTGATTCCTTGAAGGGTTCAACCCCCTGGGAAGAAGCGCAGCCCGAAGGAATGGGATCCAGCTTCCCTAGGTTTCTGGTTGCTACCAGAACTGATGGAAGTGACTTCAAGCAGGCACATGAAGGTGTCTACGGCAAACTGAAAGACCTGAAGGAAATGCGGAACGGTAATTTGTTGCTAAAGGCGCGCACTGCCGTGCAAGCTGATCTGTTGCTCCAGTGCGATCACTTTGGTGATATTCCCATCAAAGTGGAAGAGCACAAGAAGTTGAATCTGGTTCGTGGAGTTATCTTCCACCTTGATCTCATCTTGAACACTGTCGATGAGTTGTTGGAAGACATGAAGCACCGTGGCGTGACACACGTCCCGCACATTACGTGCAAAGTCAACGGCGAGGACGTCATCAAGGGTGCGTTCATTGTCTCTTTCAAATTGTCATTGTTAGTAGAAAAAGTCAAGGTAACAAATATCGCTGCGGTATGTGGCCGTAACTCCCGCCTTCCATGCGGTGCTATCAATGCCAGAGGTTTGGGCACATGGTATCTCGTTGCTCAAATCAGTCTCTATGTGGTACATATGGCAGAGGAGCTCACGACACGGAGGAGTGTTCAACTACTTAGAGGTGCACTAACTACCCTGGTTTTCACTCGCCCTGAGATCGGAACTGTCCAGTATATCTCGGTGAGAAGCAGATCCAGGAGATCAAGACCCTGGATGGTCTTTATTTACCAGGAAGCGCGCCGTAAGTTCCATGCTGTGAATGCACCCACCATGACGTTAGTCTATACGAAGATAGCACAGAGTCTTCCAGGTTCATGGTTTATATCTTCTAAACCTGTTGCAATCGCTGTGCCCAAGCGGCTTAAAAGCTTCAGGTGGGGGGGGGGGACCCCATCCTTCCACCAGAAAGAAGTCTGTGTCAGCTGGGACTCCTAAGCTAGCACCGCAGGGGAAAGTCCATGTCTAGCCATGCCCAACCTGGCTGAGGCGGCATCGTTGACCAGGGTTGGGAAACTATCTCCCAGCCCGTCTAAATATAAGAAGGCGAGAAGGGGAACACCCTTACCAGGCGCTCCCCGCATTTTTCCTGCGAAGGGGAAATCATGCTCTGCAGCTGGAGGTTATGTGTCTGCGCCAGCAGGTACGCCTGTTCCAAAACCTGTGTGCTCCCCTCGTAGGGGGATGTAGATGTTAATAGTGTTTAGGGTTAAAAACATTTTTTTGCTCATAAGCTAACGCTCTCTCTTTTAGTCCACATTGTGGCGCTGTTACAGTGGAACTGTATCGGTTATGACAGGCATCTTGCTGAGCTACGCCAGCTCATTGTGAGTTCGCGGCGAGTATAGTCTGTATTCAGAACACAAACCTCAGACCAGGTCTTGAGAAATTTCAAACTGTACTTGATGGAACGATATTATATGCTCACTGTGCATCTGGTGGTGCGTTTTTTTTGTTAGTTCTGATACAGCGAAGAGGTTCTCTAAGAACCCCACTGGAAGCAGTTAGCAGTTGCGTTGTGGGTACCACTGCCTGTCATAGCAACAGTTTGTAATGTTTATTTTCCACCTCTTACCATAAATGATGTCACTGACCTTATAGATAAGCTTGCACCTCCCTTTTATTGGGTATTCTGACGCCCATCATCCGATATGGGGCTCTGAAACACCTTGCGCCAGGGGAATGGAGTTGGAAACATTAGTAACAGAGCTGGATTTACATATTTTGAACACAGGTGAACCAACTCATTTCAGTGTTATGGCACATAATCTGGCATAGATGTAAATCTGTGCAGTCAACGTTGGTTCTGCTGTTTTGGTGGAATATACACAATGATCTCTGTGACAGTGACCATTTTCCTATTATTCTTACTTTGTTGAAACAGAAATCCATCGAAGCTCCTCCTCGATGGATTCGTAGACATGCTGATTGGCCAAAGTTCACATCACTGACTGTTTTTAACGATAAGACCAGACAATGAAGTCAAATAAATAATAAATTCTATAGGGACATGTTTCGCCCTTTTATTATGGGCATCTTCAGCCTAATCTCAATATGAAAGTTAATTAATCAGGTACGTGATTGTAATTAAAAAACATATGAATATGAAGATGATGTTGGAAATGTGTTTCAAATGGTGAGCGAACTGGTTGACAATAGTTTTGATATTCTTAAAATGAAACCTTAATAATGTCTAATATACAAATAGTCGTAAATTTATGAATGTCCTTGTTTAAAA
Organism: Anabrus simplex; assembly: GCF_040414725.1. NCBI lineage: Eukaryota > Metazoa > Arthropoda > Insecta > Orthoptera > Tettigoniidae > Anabrus > Anabrus simplex. The sequence continues at coordinate 258,603,463 of NC_090270.1, read as the reverse complement.
ATTGGTAACAAATTGTATACTGGTAGTTTTTTAAGAATGTTAATTTTGTAAAGAGACGTTTCCGTTGCTCACTTCAAGTGAGGTTTGAAATAAATTGTTACGTTGAAACAAGTAAAGACGGTGTTAGAGAATATTAATCGGGTATTAAACAGTTCAAACGTCAGCATAAAAATTGTTAGACTGTTGAAACTCTCATGTGAAGAGATGAAACTGCAGTCTTCTAGAAGCACGAGTGAAGAAGAGTGCTTGATGGTAAGTAGCTGTGTTAAATATGAAGTCTGTAACAATAGGAGAATTTTTGTGTTAATGAATGAAATTGAATGAGAGTTCAAAGGGAAATCGAAGTGTGTAAAAACACATTGTACATTTTAATACGGACCAGAATATGAGAATTATAACATGTAAGACCAGACAAACCGTAGACAGTGAAATAACTTACATAACACAAGTTACTCTTGCTGCTGCTGAGGAGTCTATTCCCTCTTTTTTCAGGGACTCCTCACCAAAAACTTTCCTTGCTCTGAAGCGGGAGGCAGAACATCACCACCTTAGTTTTGCCATTCAAGCTTCACAGGACTATAACGTGCCCTTTATGGAGTAGGAACTCTGCAGCGCCTTAGCGCTTTGCAAGGACATGTCTCCTGAACCAGACAATGTCCATAACCAGATGTTGAAACATCTTACTGAGGATAGTCTATTATATATCCTTCATGTGTTCAACTGAATCTGGATAGTGGGTGAATTTCCGTCTCACTGGCAAGAGGGCTGTGTGTTTGTTGTTGACAATGATAGGTTTCTTTTTGCTCTCCTGGAAACTTGTAGTGTGTACACAGCAGACTTATCTGTGAAGCTCTGAGATACGCAGTGTCCGATGAGCACTGACACTTCCTTCTCTGTACTGATTCCCTGAGCTCACTACAGTCTATTGATTCTAGTATCCCTCGCCACTCTCTGGTGCAGCGGATCCAGGACCTGCTGGCTGGGTGTTTGGATGCCGGCACCAGAATCACGTTTATGTGGCTCCCAAGCCACGTGGGTGTAGAGGGGAAACAAGTTAGCAGATAAGGCTGCGAAGGAGGCAGTTACACTGATCCCGTTGTCTTACAAGGTTCCAGTAAGTGATATTCGCTCTCAGCTGAGACAGTTTTGTGTACTGGTGGCGATCATCTTACCGTGGTACACATCCTTATGGAGTGCGTAGGCCTGGTCGATCTGCGCCATAGGCTAAAACTCCCGAGTACCATCTCCCTCATCCTGCGAGGTGATCAGCAGTCAGCAGACCTCGTCATCCGTGTTATGAGGGATAGTTGTCTTTTTTTATCATGTGTAACAATGTCCTTTGTCTTCGTGTAGTTGTGTTAACTGCACTTTTTTTCCATTGACTCTATCCTAGTTCGTGTTTGCGTATTTTAATGTGTTATTTAATTTCTAACATGAATTATATATATATCTACTTCCAGGCAATGCCTTATTCCATTGTCACCTGTATTTTCTATCATTTTATTAGAAAATAAGGCATAGTGAATTAGATCCGCTGATTGTTTTAATCTCATCATTTTTCATCACCTTTTATTTTAAACTCTAGTCTGTCCATACATTTTAAAATTTTAATCATCAAATCATATCATCCATCTCATTCCATTAGTGGCTGATGACCTTAGATGTTAGGCGCCTTCAAACAACATCATCATCATCGTCATCATCATTAAAGATCATCTGAACACAGATTGCTATTCTAATATATTTCCTTTACAAGTGAGTGTAATGCAGAAACTGAATCCTGCGGGCAGCATAATGCATTCCTGTATACTGTACACATGGCTTCAAGCGACAGGAAACAACCCGGTCGTCTGCTCATAAGAGCGTCTGCATCAGCTTCATATGAAACCATTTGAAATTTTAAACGAATGATATAAGAGCTCTAAAGGGTGTACAAGGTTGGCTTTGCATATCAAAATTTATTCAAACTGAGCCACGCACTTTTTGTCTACAGAAACTTTTATACCTTTTTCGTTGCATGTTTACATGGCCTGTAACAATAAACTCATTGCCTTATTACACCTTATATAAACTGTTAATAACCTACTGGAAATAAGTACTTTACTGCAAAGAGAGAGAGCCATAGAATTAACATTTACCATAATTATTTTCATACATTTCCATCATGATAAACAGTAATTCCTAAAACTATTGAGAAATATCAACTGAATTTACTGTACATAAAGGTTCAAAAACCCTGCAGTGAAAACTGAGTGACATCAATAAATGAATACATACAGTAACTTTAATAAAACTTCATGTTTTATCTGTCATAGGAACACATTTTTGAGTTTTATTTTAAACTTTACATTTTCCTACTTGGGTGGACTCTTCTCTGGAATCATAAATGAAAATGATTAGATACATTTTCTTACCACCATTTTTATGTTTTCTAAGTTTAAGATTTTAAATTTAATGGTCAATTCGCATTGTAATTGTAGATATATATGCCTTTTATCCTGTCCTTTTCTCACCTAGACCGTGGCTCAATATATGTGATGAAATCCAAGAATTAAAAATCTTCGTTTTTTCATTTCTAAAAGTTAGTAAAAATAATAATAATAATAATAATAATAATAATAATAATAATAATAATAATAATAATAATAATAATAATAATAATAATTTTGGGTGACTTCAATGCCCAACTAGGTCGTGAACAGAAGTACAAGAAAGTTATAGGAAATTATCCTGCTCACAAAAGAACCAATCCCAACGGCAAAAGACTGGTGTCCATTTGCGAAAATCACAACCTGCAGGTCATGTCGACCCACTTTCGCCATCTACCCAGAAAGAAAATGATTTGGCGTTCTCCCGTCCAAGCTCTCGGAGAGTTCCAAATTGATCATGTTGCAATCTCCAGGAGAAACAGCCCTGAGATTATGAATGTCAAGGTAAAGAAAGTCATCAATGTGGCCTCAGATCATTATATGTCTCTTATCAAATTCAAACCAATTCCCGCAAACACAAGGAAGACGACCAAACAGATCACACGCTTCGACAATGATAAACTTCGACAAAGGGTCGAGGAGTTCCAGGAGAAGGCTAGACCAAATGACTGTGACTTTAACAACGCCAAAAGTCTCCTTGTTGAGGCCACCAAAGACGTTGCAGAAATCAAGAGAAGCAAAAAGCATGCCTGGTGGAATGGTACCTGCGAATCAGTCCTCCAAGAAAGACTCAATGCGTGGAAGCAGTACTACTGTACGAAATCAGAAAATGATTGGGAAACTTACAAAACCCAACGTGCCCAAGCAGCTAGGGTGTTCAGAACTGAGAAACATAAATACGAAAAATCTCTCCTTGAAAAGATAGAACAAAACTTTAGGAAGAATGAAAACAGAGAGTACTACAGAGCCTTCAAACGCAAACTCACTGGCTATAAACCACCATCTCTATGCTTTGAGCGAAAGGACGGCACACTGGCGACGTCAAATGAAGAAAATTGCAGCATTCTGGCAGATTACTTCAAGAATTTACTTAATTGCTCTAAACCGCAAAGCGCCATTGAGACCAAGGAACCCTTACTCAGGTACCCAGATTCCAGACCACCCGACAGAGATGAAATCAAGCGCCACATTGCCCATCTCAAAAATAACAAAGCGCCGGGGGAAGACTCAGTAGTAGCAGAACTATGGAAATATGCCCCAGAGGAATCACTTGATATCTTGCAAAAGCAAAGAGAAGAAATTTGGAACAAGGAGACCCTACCCGAAGATTGGAAAATAGCTTCGATCAATCCATTACACAAAAAAGGCAGCATGAAGACCATCAACAACTACAGAGGAATATCTTTGCTACCCGTGACTTAAAAAATTCTATCACTTGCCATCCTGGAGCGTTTGGAAGCACAAGTCGAACATCAAATAGGTGAATACCAAGGAGGGTTCAGAAAAGGTCGCTCATCAGCTGAACAGATCCAAAATCTCAAAACGATCATAAGAAATTGTACACTAAGGTCCAAGCAGTACGTGTCTGTCTTTTTGGACTTTAAGAAAGCGTACGACTCCATTGACCGGGAAGTCCTGCTAAACATCTTAAATGAATTTGGAGTTGATTTGAAACTGCTGGCTTTAATTAGAGCCACCCTGACCGATACAAAATCCAAGGTGAAGTTCCACAGATGTCTCTCTCATTCCTTTGACATCAAAACAGGAGTCCGACAAGGTGATGGGCTATCCCCGATACTCTTCAACTGTGTTCTTGAAAAGATCATCAGAACCTGGCGGGTGAGATTACAGGAAACCAACTACAGTCCATTGAGAATAGGAACCAAATCCGAGGGGATCGCAACAGACTGTTTAGCATTTGCCGATGATATTGCTGTTCTCTCAACCGACATAGAAACCGCTAGAGCTCAAGTTGAAATTTTAAAGGAAATTGCCGAACAAACTGGTTTGAAGATATTGTTTGAGAAAACAGAAGTAATGACTAATATCAAAGAGGCTCCACCAAAACTCCATACAAAATACAGGGACATCACCCGAGTAGACAAATTCAAGTACCTGGGTGAGATCATCATGAAAAATGGACTGGACAAAGAAGCACTTCAGGAGCGAGTACGCAAACTGGAAATAGCCTACCAAACATCCCGCACAATCTACAACAAAAAATGCCTTTCTCAAAACACCAAGGTACGTCACTATGAAACAGTTCTGAAGCCAGTAGTTCTATATGCAGCCGAAACCCTGTCTCTAAATGCTAACAAAGGACTCCTTGAAGAAGTGGAGAAATGAGAACGCAAAATTGTGAGAGGAATCTTGGGATCAAAGTACAGAAATGGAATCCATCAAAAGAGATCCAACAAGGAAGTCTACAGCAAAATAGAGAAAATTACGGACACAATCAGAAAAAGACGGGCATGATTTTACGGTCATCTGAAGAGAATGGACGGAAGAAAGTTAACTAAAGAAATCTTTCACTTTTTTGATTCAAACCCCAAAACCACAATTCCCTGGTTTAGAAATACCAAAGACGACCTGCAAATGCTACATATCTCAGCTGAAGACGCCCTTAACCAGAGATCTCTTCCGCAAGAAAATATTGATGAACGGGCTAAACCGAGACGAGCAACCGAAGAGAAGATACAGTGCCCCTTGGACAGAGGAGCGTAAGCAGGCCCACTCACAAAGAATGAGGGAAATTTGGGCTCTAAAGAAGGCCAAGTTCAGTGTCAAATGCAACAAGACTTAACGTGGTCCTTCATGGCCCCAGCGAATTATATATATATATATATAAAATAATGTTATTTGCTTTTACTACTTCTACTACTACTACTACTACTACTACTACTACTACTACTACTACTACTACTACTACTACTACTACTACTACTACTACTGCTACTACTACTACTACTTTTATTGTCTTCGGAGACGCCTTTCTAGAAGTTGGTAGGTATGTAAATACAATTCGAGCACCAAATTCTCTCTAGATAAATTATGTATCTGTAATATTACTGCAGGTAATTACAGTGATACCTCGTTAGTACTTAACACGTCGTAAATTTGACGTCCCAATTCTCATCGTATTAAATCTATATAAAAATACCTCATTTATCGCGTCAACGAATATTCACTATTACCGCTTAGTACGATCACATTTTTCATAGCCCTGAAAATGTTATTTGTCATCTCCCGTGAAAGGAATGATTTCCAACTCGGGTAAGAAAGAGCTCTCGCTACAGCTGTGAAAAGGCCTTGAATTACTGAACTTCAGAGCATAAGTTGCACCTTCGGGGAGCAAGCCGTTAGCCTGAGGAACATTCAGCTTTTTTGCCGGTTAGCAGCGAGATTGCTGAATAACACAGTGAGCCTGTTTGTGCTTGTATTTTGCATTTTATTCAGAAATTAGACATTTATTTTGTGTTGGGTGGTACAGTGAAGGGTTCGTGCGTAGAGCTAACCACTCTACCCCATCAGTTGCCGAGGTTACGGATATAGGAAGCCTTTACCTTCCACCCGTCCAAGGGTCTTCATGCTTTTACAGAGATGACTTTGCTTTGCTTTCTGGTACAGTGAAGGGTAGCGCCTGGTAGCCTACATCTGGATTAGGAACATATTCGTTTGAAGTTAACTAGTGTGTTACATATTTGCCTTGCGATGGCCTGTTTGTAAATTTGGTTAAAGTTGTGAAGTTCCTTACTAATCAGGGCAAAATTAAAATCTATCAGAAAGTGGACTGTCACTCGCATCTTTACCCATATCTTCCCACTGTCCTTTTAAAAGGACACCACGTATTTCGCACGGCAGAAAAGGCACTTTGAAATTTAAGGAAATATCATTTTAAGGGTTTATGTTTGTACAACCGAGAGCGCAGGACCCGCCTACAATATATCAAGCACCATTATTGTGCCAGTATATGTGTCTAAATGTGAAGATATTTCGCGGGCTATGGCAAGTCGAGATTGGTAAGTAATATCTTTGTTATTTCTCCTAATTCTACAGTATAAGTTTGTTTGTAGTTAGAGTCTTGACTTTATGTACTAAAACAAGTACAGGTTAATGTCTAGACGAAACATATTTAAATGTTGTTTAAATAATTACACAATAAAAAATTTTGGTATTGTAAAGGTGGAATATTGATTTAACCTCAAAAAGTATACGTACGACAATACGGGCTTTACAATGAAATTTATTTTATGTAATGGCTCAAATATTTTCCGAATGATGATAACCTGAGTATCAATGAATCTATGGTGCCTTATTATTGCAGACATTCTGCTACACAGCACATATATGGTAAACCAGTCAGATTTGAGTACAATGTTTTGTCCATGTGTACTCGTCTCGGATATCTTCTCTATGGGTTTCTATATCAGGGAGCATTTACGGGGAATACGATGCCATATTTAGGAGCTGGTGGATCAGATGTTATGACATTAGTGTCAAAATTACCTAAAGAAAGAACATATAGTATTTTCATTGATTACTTCTGTGAAATTATTAGAGGAAATGAAAAAGCTCGGGCATGGTTGTACTGGTACAATTAGGAAAAACCGAGTGGAAAAAGCACCTCTGATTGATGTATCTATAATGAAAACAAAAATGAAGAGAGGTTCATATGATCAAGTTGGATAAAGTTAGCGGTGTTATACTAGTGCGGTACAACGATAATAATGTGGTAAATATACCTTCAACTGAGGTTAGTGTTCGTCCTCTAGGTCAAGTCCAGCGTTGATGTAATCATGCAAAGAAAAGAGTTATGGTAACCCAACCTGCCTGTGGCAATAAATACAATACATATGGGGGAAATCAATAGGTTAGACGAGAATGTTACTGCTTACAGACCAGGACTCAAGTCGAAGAAATGGTACTGGCAGATGGTACTTTTTCCCATCAGTACGAGTGTGAACAATGCCTATCAGTTATACCGCCTAACTCCAAATGGGAAACAGACACATTCTCATGATTTGTTGTATTTCTTATGGTACATTGTTCAAGCGTACTTTTCAAAGTATAATTTTGAAAGGAAAGCCAGTGTCTCACCAAAATGTGTAGCTTCGTGAGTGCTCAAAGAAGTAAGATTTGACAATATTTGTCATCTTATTGTCGGGCCAATGACAAACCAATAAGATGTGGAATGTGCTCAAAGAAGCCCAATTTTAAATGTAAAAATGTAAAGTTGGGGTCCATCCTAAATGTTTCCATACTGTCTAAACATCCTAGTTTACGGGAATTGTGTTACGGTATCTTCAACAATTCTTTCAATATATCCGAAGAATTGGACGATTCTCCTTGTTACGTGAGAAGAGAGACTTTTGGAGATATTCAGTTCTTGAATTATAGATGCATTAGTTCTTCCTTCCGTCCAAGGTACACGGAGCATTGTTCTCCAATACCACATCTCAAAGGCGTTGATACGGTAGATATCTCTTGTGTTGAGGGTCCAGGTCTCGCAACCATAACGGAAGACAAAGAACACAAGGAAAATCAACTAGTCTAATCTTTGTACTGTTCGTTATTGCTCTGCTTTGGCATATTTTTGTGAGTTTGCTCGTGGCAGCGCGGCCTAAGGTGATATGTCTCCTAATCTCTTTGTTAGAACTTCCGGTATCACAGGTGGTCGACCCAAGCTGGATCTGTGCCACTCTGTCAATTACCATTAGTTTGGACTTGCTCAGGTTGATCTCTAGCCCATATCCTAACCTTGCATCTCTAACATGTTGGTATATAATATAGAATATTGTGTATAAATATGTATTGTTTTAAATTATTGAATATGAAAGTTTCCATACTTGTTCATAGTTTTATTTTAAATTGATAACAAAATTTATGGTGTTATCAACAATTTTAGAATATTGTATTCAAGCTTATCATGGGGCCAGATGTGCCCACTGTCCTTTAAAAGGACAGGCCTTAAATTGGTTTCTAAATAAGAGCTACATGAAAGGATACATTTTGGGCACTCAGTAGACCCACATGACTAACATATCACAGCTATTCCGGAAAAGTACGAAAAAGTATTAACTACTTGGAACCAGTGAATTCCCTATGCTTCCTAGATACAACTGGCATGCACAGAATCCTAAAATAATGTTCTTTTATACGTTTTCTTAGATAGACCAGGCAGCTGACAGAATGTAAACACATAGCAGCAACATGGCTGCTCATAACCAGTTGAGTGCAAAGGATATTTGTTACGAATTAAACTAATATGTTGACAGATGCAATGGTAATGAGTTTGAAGTTGTAGGTATGATAATAAAAATGGTGTGGGAAGCAGCTGGGACAGAAGATGAATCTGAGGGAAATCGAAATAAAGCACAGGACAGGACATGTTAATTCAGGTACACCTACCATCTCCTTTTAAAATAATTATCAGTTTTAATCCTCCAGTTAATTTTGTTTTGGACAGTGGGCCTCTATGTAATTACATAATATTCCAACTAATGTCAATTTATTTTCCAGTGAAAAATTGTTTATACTTTGTGTGTCCGAGAGGCAGTATGATTTGCTATCTAAATATCTTCATCCTATGGATCTCGAAAATGAAATAAATTGGGGGATTCTGTGTGAATTCCTGCATTCTCTGCACTGCCGAGAAAATAAGAGCCCCATCAGGTCGAGTAATTCAGACCGACTTTTAAGAACAAGCGATTTAACATTATGCACCATATTGGATGCTTCTCGATGTAACATTCCGAACAGGGGTTGGGGGTGTTACTGCGTGTAATTAGGTGATCTCATTGTATCATTTTAGAATAACTGTAGTGTATTTTCCAGTGTTACAAAATTCGAAAGCGATATCTTAAGTGGTTTTTACAAAATAAATTATTTAGTGAAGGTACTCCACAACTATACCTGACAAGCAAATTATCACTCAAGGATTTGCCAGACAGTAAGTCAAAGATAGTCTGTGGGAAATTGTTAAGTGTGAAACTCGCACCTTCGAGTTGGTCAAATTGAAGTTTTTGTCGATCTTAAAATTTTGACGAAAGTTGCAGTCGCATATGGTCTCTAATTCATTGTCTAAGAGTGTTACCAGAAAATAATGTTTAATTATCCACTGCTCCAAAATAAAAGGCTTCTACTAACGTTTGGTTTTCTTGGAAAGAGTGTGATCTGCAATAATACTTTGATATTTTTCTTATTTTTGTTGTCTGGTATTTTTCACACCTTTCAATGCACTTTTGTTATTTTATAATCCCCAGCAGAGAAGGTTTTCATATTATGTTCTCTCATGTTTCTCACACCTTTTAATATTCTCAATCTTTAGAAATGATAGAAAATAGTTTTCATTGTACCCACAGATATACGTCATGTCAGAAAAAAATTGTGTCTAGCGTTTCCATATCCCTGTTGTATAGTTTTTGTGTATTCATTAGTATGTTGTCTTGTTTAACACTTCTTTTTTCTTGTCCCTTGCAGAACTGTCTTAATGATATTTTACTGTACATGTGAGGTGAGGATATTTGTGCACTGGCAGCTATGAAATAACATTTTTTGACATTATGTGATGATGTTACTAAAATATTCGAGTTTTGTACCAATAAACTTGTTGAGTAAGTGGCATATGCTATGTGAACATGCAGTGCATTAAGTGGGGATTATTTTTGAAATTGATAATTTATTTGTGTGATTGATGATGGTTAAAGATTTTAAATCTTTTTTCACTAGGGCTTACAATCCATAAAGGCAACTCCTGTTAAATAGAGGTCATGAAGTGTTGTTGTGGTATTTGTTATTACATACTCTGGTCAGAATTTAAGTTGGATGGAAATGTTAGGAAGATTTTTAACATACTTCATACACACTGCATTAAGGGGCCTATTTGAATAATTTGCACCTTCACAAATCTTAATTCTTCAATTGTGGTGGTACCTGGGTGAAAAGATAATTAATGGCTGGCCGTACACGGAAAGATTTTTTAGCAGGCCTCGCCTTTGGGGCCAGAACCGACGGGCGTGACCTTCAGAGGCCAGGCCTACTGCTCGCCGTCAGCTGTGATGCCAAGCCTGTCGTGTTGTGCAACATGATCTGTCAACAGTCCAGATCCTCCCATTAATTGAATGATCCGTGACTTCTCGGCAGGCAAAGCCTCATCCGCTGGCCTTTCAAACGAGTTTGAAATCCTTGCCGATTGGATCTGCTATACTTAGAACTGTGCGATGGACGTTGAAGCAGGCAGTGTCCAGAGGAAAAGAAAATTTTACTGTTGCGTTTGTTGGAATGTGCATTTTGCTGTATGTTACATCATGCAAAAAGAAAAATTGACCAAAGTGGATGAAGTAATGGATAAGAGAGCGAGACAGCTTTAGTCACAAGCGCCTCGTACAACACCTGACAGAAAATGAACTGGACGATTACAAGAATTATTCGCGAATTGACCAGAGCAATTATTATACGTTGTTAGGTGAGCCTGCATGGATTTTTCTCGTTATTACGTTAAATGTTTGATTTGTAACACATATACATAATGATCTGTTGATAGCGTATTTATTGTAGGTATTGTAGCTTCTGAGCTGAAGAAAGAGGATACTGTAATTCGACAAAGCATACCACTTGAGGAACGCGTGATTGCGACACTGAGAATTTTAGTTACCGGGTGGTCTTTCGAAGATTTGAAATTTACAATAGGAATTGCAGTTCAGGCATTTCAATAAATTTCTCCAGCAGTGCCTTTGTTCACTCGATGCTTTCCTTACAAGAGGCTTGATCTGTGAGGTGAGGTCTTTCCATTGAGGTGCTGACAACAGGTCTCGCCTGTAGCAGATAATGCCTTAAACTAGCCGTGCTCACTAACGAGCTGTCGTAGCCTGTCGGTACGTTTCACAAGAAGCCTCGCCTGTCACAATTCCTTTCTGTGTATGGCTAGCTATTGTATATCCTGTGTATTATGTTTGATAGAAACCTAATCAGATGTAGCTAGTTCCTCCATTCCTAAATACTGGGTGAATTTAATCCCATTTATACATTACAGTTGTACTCTAACTTACTACTGGTACTACAATGTTTTTTAATACTAATAATAACAGATTAACCTCTCCATTTCAGATTATACCAACGAGCAATATGGAACTCAGGATGACCTCGGTGAAGGTTGGAGCCAACGTATTGTTCGTTATAATGAAGATATTCCTGGGTAAAATCTTATAAACCTATTTATTTCTTGTTGTGTAATTCCAAGTATGAGGATAGGGATGTAGTTTTGTTAATATTTAGGATAGAATGAGGATACTAACATTATTTGCCAGTATTGTGGAGATTCTGTTTAGATATTTTCATGTTTCAGTGTTGAACTTCATATTTTTGATATACACAGGGGTCAAAAAATTGTCTGCATCGTCAGTATTAAGAAAAATATGTACAATATCTGCAGTAAATTTGTATTACTGGATTTATGAATATAATCTTACCATAAATACTGTGACAATGTTTTTAATAAATGGAAACAGGATGGTGAGATCCATTTCAATATCCTATTAATATTGGTAATGCTGATAATGTATTGAACAGAAAGTCACACATCAGTTTTTAAAAATGAACACCTTTAGCCCTCACACAGTCCTTAATGATGTAGATTGTGATTCCCATAGGGAACTTGAAATATTTGTTTTGAATGAGTAAATTCATAATTCCAATATAAATGGTCCGTTATTGGAAATTATAAATTTTCCAGCTAACTCATTTTTGGTTGCCAGCCTTTCACCCCAGTTTGCCAATTTGGGCTCATCGGTTGGTAACTAGCACACCTACCAAGACGCATGGCTAGTGCATGTAGTGGAGGCCACTGCGTAGACTACTTGGAGCCACAGGCAGTGCCAATACACTATGAGCGACTTTCTTTCTTAAAAACATTTATGCCTGCTAGGTTCAAAATAGCCTACTTAGTGGTCTCCACTACCGTATTTTCTCGCATAATTAACGTCCTTGGATAATTTACGCATCCCAATATTTTTGGGTCCAAAGTGGAAAAAAAGGAAATAATAATACAGTAGAAGTCCGTTATAGTGAGAATTGTGAGACATAGCTCTCATAGTGCATTGGCACTGCTGGTGGCTTCAAGTAGCCTATGCAAAGGCCTCCACGGTATGCACTTGCCTTGCGTCTTGGGTGGTGTGGTAAGTCCCAACTGACGAGCCTAACTTAGCACACGAGGGCGAAACGCAAGCAACCAAGAATGAGTTAGCTGGAAAATTTATAATGTCCAATAACGGACCATTATATTGGTATTAGAGTGAGAATTCATAACAGCGAAAAATGTACTCGTTATAACAGATTGTCATTATATCCAATTTTTTGTAAAAGTCAGGAGGAACCCCATACAAATTAAATTTGGTACGAAACAACAATCAGTTTGTTCAAAACTTGCATTTTCACGGATGATATCCACACTATGGCTTACTCGTTTGTTATTTTTCGAAATCAGATACTACGTGAAAATATATGTTTAATTTCATTCTGAAAAAATTGCAGTATCACTCCATAGGCCTCTGTGGCAAACGTTTCAGTTTTCTTCTTCAAACAGCGTCACCTAACCTAACCGTATATGCATCATGAAAACTTTTCAAGCGCATGTAGAGAAATTATGACAATTATGTTGCTTGTTGTACTCTTGTTGTTTGTTTGTTGTTGTTGTTGTTGGGTAATTTTGTTAACTTTACTTTATTATTACTCTACTGTTAAGTGACAATTGCCACCGGGATATTTCCCATTAACAGATCAGATGTAAGGCTCTTCAGGCGTTTGCTCTATTAACCAGCGTTTCGTCTTAAGTCTGACACTAGACTCATCAGAGTGAGATGTGTCAGACCCTACCCACTGACCCTGGGGTGTATGCAGGTGAACTTATCAGAAGCCCATTATAAGAGGCACAGTCTGGTAACTGCATACGGGAGATAAATCTCCACAATGGAATTATTGCCCGCCTAGCAATTCCGAATGGAAAATTCTAAGTTTCCATGGAGGGAATTATATTTTTCACCAATAGATCTTGTCAAAAACAGATCAGATGTAAGGCTTTTCAGGCGTTTGCTCTGTTAACCAGCGTTTCGTCTTAGGTCTGACACTAGACTCATCAGAGTGGGATGTGTCAGACCCTACCCACTGATGCTGGGGTGTATGCAGGTGAACTTATCAGAAGTCCATTATAAGAGGCACAGTCTGATAACTGCGTATGGGAGATTAATCTCCACAATGGAATTATTGCCCGCCTAGCAATTCCGAATGGAAAATTTTATCAGACTGTGCCTCTTATAATGGGCTTCTGATAAGTTCACCTGCATACACCCCAGCGTCAGTGGGTAGGGTCTGACACATCCCACTCTGATGAGTCTAGTGTCAGACCTAAGACAAAAGGCTGGTCAATAGAGCAAAAGCCTGAAAAGCCTTACATCTGATCTGTTTTTTTGACAAGCTCTATTGGTGAAAAATATCTAATTCCCTCCATGGGAACTTAGAATTTTCCATATTTCCCATTTGCGATGTATTTGTTAATAATATTACGTTGCTACAAATTTATATGGGAAATTCCGAAATTTGACTGGTGCTGTGGATAGTCGGTGCTTGTTTCGTATCCACTCCTTTGTTTACATGGCCTGCCTGCTTCCTCCAGCAAGTCAGTGCTTGTTCTACATCAGACAGTAGGGATTTACTTCTTTGCCTGAGGTCCTAAGTCAACTTAAAGACGTCATATTATGACAAGCTCTCATTTTTTGTTATTATATGTATTTTAATGTTATAATTGAGGAGTTGGATGCAATAACAGCGTAAGTAGACTTACGTTATTTTGAGAAATGGAAGCTTGAAGTTTATAAATGTTCTGAGTTAAAAGTAATATTAGGAATCAACCTGAATTTCATTTAAGGACATTTAAAAGAGCCAGAAAATGTATTTCCCAAAGAATTTTATTGATCTGTTAGCTAATAAGAAAGACAGAGTTATTTAAAATTTCATTTTATACGCTGTTATTGCATGAAGAGCAGGAATATTATATTTTGCCATACACCAGTATTGATCAGGGAGTTAGGAAAGCATGATAGCCCACTATAGAGGAACAAAAGTGGCAGTTTATCCCACCTCAGTTCTCCAAAATGTCTAAACTGACTAAAATTAAGAACAAATTCCTTTAAAAAAAAAAAAAAAGAAGTCGCTTAAGAAAAGTAAAACCATTAAATTTATTCTTTATTTAATATTCACCTTTTTTGTTCTTTTCTCGTAAAGAGACAAGAGAATTTTGTTACAGTGCTCTCTCCAACTATGGTATTAGGCTACGGTAATTGCCCCCCCCCCCCCCCCCCCCAACAAATAGTTGAAATGTTATAAAATGAGTAACATTCCTTTCTGAACAACTTTTATTCCTATTTTCATTCACAAAATGATTATTTGAACCTAAAAGAAAATAAAAGGAACAAAAAACAGATCGCAAAGTACATAATTGGGATTTAGACATTATGTGTCTTACTTGTTTGAAATACTCAAATGTATCATTGATCAAAATCGGGATGATTCATCTTCATATGCTGCATTAGCAGACTCTTGGGAATCATTACACACAGACATGACTTTCATATACCACTCAACATTTTCAGTTTTTAAGTATTTCATTAGTGAAATAACATCAACCATTTTGTCTGGTTTTACACCACACTTTCTTACATCATGTAGCCTCAAATCATTAAAACTGAGAAAGCTATCATTCCTCTTTAAGAAGGTAAATGGCACATAGGAGTGTAGGACTGTGACTCTGATACAACACCATTACGGTAATAATGTCACACAAACTTCTGTATCATGAATCTGTTGCTTTTAGCAGAAGGCATTCTTAGAAACATAGGTCAAAATGCTGATAACCAGTCTTTTATTAAATGTGACACCACAAAACCTTCTCTTCCACTCAGTTACATCTTCTCCAGCCAGAGAACTGGCGACAACTTAACGTGCCACTCGTGAAGCATGCCTCATGCAATAACAGCGTAGCGCATGGTACCAGTTTTAGTGAGCTCCTGACCTCTAGCGGCATCCTAGCGAACTAAGACCTTAACTGGGTTGTAGTGAAGGGGCCAGGAAATCCGAAAACAGTATTCATGCAATAACAGCTCCTCAATTATTCCTGCACATTGTCTTTGTGTGGTACACGTATGTTTTAGTTATATGATCTGTTTCTAGATGAAATAATCCATAATTTCTCTGGAATTCTCGGGCAAGTTAATGCCATGATTCTATCCAATACCCATCTCATAGAAGTGATATTGATACGGAACAAAAAACATTTTATTTAATGGCACCTTAACCCTTACCCCTCGAATTAAAGTTCTCTGTGTTGCCTCTACTACTCGTATTTTAAAATGTACATTTTTATCTTATATGACCTGTATTAATGTTTCATGATTTTGGAGATAGCACTTGCTTTTAAATGATATAGTTTGACAATACACGTTTACAGCAAGCTATACTGGTGCAAATAAAAGCAATATGTGGAATTTAAGATGGATTATTTTGCATTTTTATTATTATTACTATTATTGCATACCGATTGGTTTCATTAATAATTTAGTGTGCAAATTATCGCTAAAAAGCAATTGAAAAACTCTATTCAGTCTCTGTTTTCATAGCTTGCGGTACTTTGTAGGCTGAAACCACTGTAAACGGCGATTTCTTGAAATCTGAATCTGTTGATTTGTAATTGTGCCAGGCGTCAGCATCAGGTACATGTTGGGTTACGGTACACAAACCAACCATCGTCAGTTCGCTTTTAGGCATCGCGAAATGCTATTAGATATATTCATTAGGAGCAGAGGTGCAAAAAAACTGTGGTTTCGTGTGTTGCGTGACATATACAACATATGTATGACTAGAAGAGCACATGGCGACCATGTTTGTTTCCTATCGCTCGAGCTTTCGTGTGCGTGAGTGGACAGCTGACGGCTACACTGCCATCTAAATAATAGATTTTTGACTGACTGTCAAATAGTATCTGGATTCTACAAAGTTCCACACGGAACCAAAAGATGGCAGTACAGTATATCATCGTGTATTTTGTCGGCTAAGGGACGGCAGACGAGCGGTGGGCAATAAAATGCCATCTCGGGTCTCGCCCGACGTGCGACCGGAATCGGAATATTGTAATGTCGGGCCTCACCAGACAGACGAGTGGTAAAGATTAAGCCCAGATGAAATCACCTTTGCTGTGAATCATATAGCTGTGGACACATCGTCCGTTCCAGACTACATCCTCGTCAGAGTTATCAAAGACAGTATTGCAGTCTACATCAGACGTCATCACGTAGTTGCTCTAGGGAGCTGGTGTTATTAGCTCCGCTCTGGACAGCTGTCTGTCACGTGACAAGAGAGCAGCGGACAGGTGTGTTACATACCGTGGCCGTATGGTACTTGGCGCTTAGAAATGTTACCATATGAACAACAGCAATAATAATAATAATAATAATAATAATAATAATAATAATAATAATAATAATAATAATAATTTGGAGCATGGATCACTTGAGATGAACAGGACACAGATTACAGAGTATAACAGGAAAAGAAAATTATTTATTGACAAAGGAATATACAGCAGTGTGCAATTGTCCTGAACAAATACATTCTTACGATTAACTGAAGCTTTGGGACACGTACATTTACCGAACAAAAATACAATTTCTGTGATTTGTACACATTCTTTGCACTCTCATTAACATACATTTCAATATTTGTATGGCATTGATGACTATGGCAACAAATTAGACACACAAACTGAAACATATGACTGGTGTACTCCTCCTTCACGGGACCTTTGTGGGCTCATTTAGATAGTATTGTATCAATGTTTGGTACTATCGTTTGTGTACTGGCAAGTCGCAAAGCACATTTCAAGTTTTCATCGGTGAGCCTGCTTTTGTGTTTAGATTTACAAATCTTCTTTAATGAAAACATCTGTTCACATAAATAAGTTGATCCGAATATACTTAAAATATGTGCATTAAATTTGTGCAATCTAGGAAATTTCTCCTGGGGAAAACGATCGTAGAAGTCAGTCAAACTGTTTGTGTTTGCAAACTTTTCTTTCATTTAAGTATCGCACTGTAAGTCAATCAGCTCTAGCTACAGTTCTGGTCGAACAGTTTGCACATCCATTGAGAACGGCGTAGTGAACATCTGCAGATCCTTTTCTAATGCCTGAATATCGTGAAACCAACTCTTCAAATTCGTCATGTAGTGACATTAAAACCTCTTTATATTCTTCTAAAGTTTTACCGGAAGAGTTTGGAGCTAGACACAACTCTGCAGTCAAAGGGGGAGAAAGTGTCTTTATTCACGAACTGACTTTCCTACAGGAATACTTTTCGCTTAAAAGCTTTAACACGGTCAAAGATGTGAATAATGGTAGGATCTCTACCTTCTAGGGAGGGATTAAGATTATTAAGGTGGCTGGTGAGATCTATTGGAAATGCCAAGTCTCGTGCCCATTTTCCATTGTTCACTTCTTCTACTGGTTCACTGTGCATTTCTGTGAAGAGAGCTATTTCTTTCTTTAGAGCATAGAAGCAATGTAAAACTTTTCCTCTACTCAATTGCCGCATGTTCGTACAATACGGAATATCACCATACTCACTTTCAATATCACGAAGAAACTCTTGAAATTCTCTGTGGTTCAGTCCCCTTGATTTGATAAAGTTACAGATTCATAACTAAGTATTTTTTATTTTCCACCTTGTTGATACATTAATTGCTTAGGGCAAATTATTGGTTAAAAGTGATGTAATCTGCATATTGTCCTTGGGCTGGGAGCCCACCGTGTACTGAAATGAGCACGAAACCTTCTCTGGGTCAATGTAACACTGTTTGTCGCCGCGAAGAGTAACACAATCTTCGTCTTTTGTCTGACTGTCAACCGTCCTTTGTCCGCCATCACGGCAAACTGAAATGGCGGCACCAAAACAAAAGCAATGAAGTCGTAACGACATCTAGAGTAATTTCCATGAACTGCACGAAGTTGAGCGCACAATTTGAAAGCTATTGCCCCAATATTATACATATAGGATCAAAATTCAATTGGGTGACTTATCTTGCACCACCCTGTACATCCATGACAGTTCCAAGGTGGATCTGCTTTGAACATAGATTTTCTTGGTGTATAATGCAGTGCACAGGCAGAACATCATGCTGAATGTTTATTTCTTCTAATTTGTTTTCGAGACGTCCTACCACTCCTGTATTATTCCCACATATTGCAGCTGCTCCATCTGTTGCTATGGACACTAGTTTTTCCCATGGAAGGCCGAAACTTTCTGCTGTCACTTCGAGACTTGTGAATATATCAAAACCGGTTGTGGTGTGTTTCATTGGCACTATATCTAAAAGTTCCTCCCTTGCCACAAGGTCACTGTTTACGCCTCTGATAAAAATTTCAAGTTGGGAGGTGGCATTTATATCCGTGCTGTCGTCTATCACCAGCGAATATGCTATGAAATTCTTTGTGATGCTACATAATTACCTAAGAATGTTATTAGGATAAGGTAATACAGTAGAACCCTGCTTAACCGAAACCCGACTTAACCGAAATGCTCTGGCAAAATTGTATTTTAATATTTTTTTTTTTACCTTCTTGTTCTTAGCCATCGATATTAGTAATTGTCTTGCTATATGTGCTGAGAGCTAGTAGGCAAACCCTATTTTTATGTCATGACTTGTACCAGAATGCACGTGTAGCATAAAACAGAACAGTTTCTTACCATCTAGTTTGTTCCATGATACATTTTTTCTTGAACAAGCAGGAATTATTATTATTATTATTATTATTATTATTATTATTATTATTATTATTATTATTATTATTATTATTCATGCACTTCTCCACAGGAAATATGGGTAATAATGGGGCACGGGATGCACCTAGTGCCTTACAATAATTGAAGTATTTACACATTATAGTACAAATATTGTTGTACAGGTATATACAAAACTGTAGATCACGGGATCTTCATTCTTGCGAGAGGAACAATCGCACAATGTTGCATGTTGACAGGAGGACAGAATGTTGTATACCTTTGTAGATGTTCGGTGGACGACCCAGTTCTTGCAGACTCTTGTGAAGTGTGTGTGGAATGAAGCCGTTGACTGACAGAATCACAGGAACTATCCGTACCAGTTTCATCTTCTAGATCCTCTTGATCTCTTCTGCAAGTTCTTTGTACTTGCAGATTTTTTCATGGTACTTCCTGGCAATGTTGGTGTCATTGGGGATAGCAATGTCAATAACGAAAGTTATTCCAGTTTTTTTGTTTACCAGTATGATGTCTGGTCTGTTATGGTTGACTGTTTTGTTTGTCACTACAGCAGTGTCCCAATAAAGCTTAATCGACTTGTTCTCCAGGAGTGGTGTTGGATGGTTACTTGTAATAAGGGATGCGCTGCTGAATTAATTGGTTTTCCTGAGCAAATGCCTGGTGTATAATTCCTGAGACATGATTGTGTCGTCTCTTGTATTCTACGGGGGCAAGCACTGGGCAGCCTGCAGAGATATGGTCGATGGTCTCGAGATGAACGGAGCATCGTCTGCATTTGTCAGAGAGTACGCTGGTATCTTTCATGATGTACTTTTGTAATTGTTTGTAGTTATTACTCGGTCTTGTATAGCGACTGCAAATCCCTCTGTCTCCCCAAATAAGCGACCACTTTGTAACCGCCTGCACGACGCATTCTTGTCTATGCTCTGTTGGTTTAGATAGCTGTAATATTTTCCGTGGAGGGTCTTCTCTCGCCAGGTCCTTTCTTTCTCCTGCAGGGGTATTATTATTATATCTGTATTATTCGCCATGAAGATTATGTAGACGGTTGTTAACGTAGCTTCAGCTGCGGAAGCTTCATCTTGTTTACTGCTGGGACTATACTGCAGCTTCAGTTAGGAAACCAGGGAAGTCCAGCGATCCTCCTCCATTCATTTTTTCTTTCATTCAAGGTCATTCCACTGGCCTTGCGGTTTTATACTGTAGTTCCAATGCTTTTCTTACCCCATTGCGAAAGAAATTGCTTCATTATCTCAGATTGCTTTGCGCTTTGTTGAACAAAGCAATGAATCTACACCAGCTTATGTACTGATGATTAAACGGTGGTGCGACATAGCTTTACGACAGCGCTGCACCAAGAAAATTCAGAAGAAAATCACTGATTTTATACAATGAGTGACATTATGTAAATGTTTTAATGTTAATATACAGTATGTACCTTTGCCTAACAGAGTTTAAAAACGTTAAAATTGAATAACTGAAATTAGGTTCAACCTATTCAATACATAAGAGAAAGAAATGTAGTGATTACATTCTTATTTAATAGTAATTAGAAATGGGACCGGTTTCGACCCTAGTCCAGGTCATCGTCAGCCGTTCAAAATATAAAAACCTTGAAAAACAATGCATATGAAAAAGAAAAAGATTAAGTGAACTCTGGATCGGTATAAGATTAAATATAAAATGATGATGAGGGTAGAAACTGTGAGTCACTTAAAAGAAAACAGTACGTAATATTATGAATGGTAGTAAGGCACACGCAATGATAGGTAAAGTCTCACAATGTTTATGAACAGTGGAGAACGGTCAAATGGGTCAGTTTTTACACACCGTCAGGTACAAAGTCACAACACTATCGAACAACATATGAAGATCTATAAATATGTTGAAGTCGAAGACGAATAGATTTATAGAAGCAAACTGCCAGCTCCCGGTGATCAGCGCCGCATACTCAAGGTTATGCGCTGTGGTCTCGAGCGCCAAAGTAGAATGGAGAATATCCTGAAGATCCAGTATTTGCCTCAGTTGTGGGAAGTTAAGTACGTATATATAGATATATACAACGCAAATCAGTATAATTGAATGAGTAATTGTGCTCCTGCTGAGTTCTTGGAAAACAGCTGACTTGAAAAAACAATTGTAAAGAGAAAAAAATATAGTAAAAAGGGCAATATTGGAAAACAAATGAAAACATATATGCACAGTACGCTATTTTTTAAAATGAAAAAAATTAGGTCATGATTGAAGTAGTCGAAGTTGGCGCAAGACAAGAGTTAAAATTTGAATGAGGAGAACCGAAATGAAGGTAGGGTTTTTTTTTTAAATATAGAAAAGGTAGGATAAATGAATAGAGGAAGAGTGATAGTGAAATAAGAGAAGAATAAAAGAAATTGAAGTTAAATGGTGTTGAGGAAGGATAAGATAGGGAAATGAAGGAGGGGTAGTTTAGGGTGGGTTAGGAGGGTGGGTTATTGGAGGTAGAAAATGTGGGTGGGAACTTTGTAAGGCATGGAAAATAGAATTGGGGTTTTGGAATTTGGAATTTTTGAGAAGAAGAATTAGAAAGTCGAAAAGGATGTTGGGTTTTTCAGAAATATCGTTTAAATTGAAATTAGGGTTGAAGTACTGTTCAAGGTGGATAAAGCAATTTTCAGTAATGTTATGAGGGGGCCTTTGTTAATGATTTTAAGTATTTTCATGTCATTGTCAATATTGGTGAAACTATGCTTGGAGTCTTGTATGTGTTGTCCTGTGGCGGAGAATCTGTTGTATTTAATGGCGTTGATATGTTCAGAGTATCTGATATTGAAGTTGCGGCCAGTTTGTCCGATGTAGGAGGAATTGCAGTTGTTGCATTTGAATCTGTATACACCAGATTAGAAAAAGCATTAGACTTATTTAGAGATTTGGAGTTGTGTAAGATATCAAGATTTCTATTGTTAGTTCTAAAAGAAATTTTCATGTTATGTTTAAAAAAAAAATATTAGTTATTTTATAAACATCCTGAGTGAAAGTGAAGGTGGAAAAAGCAGTTGGTTTTATTTTGTCTTTAGATAAAGTGGTTTTTGGACGGTGTTTGAATTTGTTGATGATGTGGTTTATGAAGGAGTTGTTAAAGCCATTGAATTTAGCGATGTTGCGGATGGTGTTTAATTCGTTATTTAAATTTTTTTTGGACATAGGGGTGT
Source organism: Anabrus simplex (assembly GCF_040414725.1). Lineage (NCBI taxonomy): Eukaryota > Metazoa > Arthropoda > Insecta > Orthoptera > Tettigoniidae > Anabrus > Anabrus simplex. The sequence continues at coordinate 258,581,008 of NC_090270.1, read as the reverse complement.
TGAAGGCACGAAAAATTAAGCTGTTATAAGTAGCACGTTTATGAGCTTGAGGGTGCGAAGAATCTTGTCGTATTGTGGTTGCTGTTTGGGTTGGTTTTCTGTTAATTTTGTAAGATAAAGAAGAAGGATGTCTAGTTATAGTTAGGTCTAGAAAATTAAGAGTTTGGTTGTGTTCTGATTCGAGGGTTAATTTAATGTTAGAGTCTAAAAGAAAATCAATGACAGTAATCTCATTATCACCAAATCTGATAAAGGCAACACTACTGTCATAATGGAAAAAACTGACTACTTAGATAAAACCAAAAAAATTTTCAGTGACCCTTCTTTTTCTATAGTAAAAAAAGACCCAACCACAAAAATCGAACGCCTACTCAAACATACTTTAAAAAACGCGTCTTTTCTCCTCACAGATCAAGAAAAAACTGAATCAATGAACATGAACCCAGGACTACCCACTGCAAAAACCCTCCCTAAAATTCACAAAACTAACATTCCCATCCGTCCATTAATCAGTTACAGAACTAGTCCCCTATACAACACTTCTAAATTCATCCAAACATTTTTACTAAAAAACTATCGATTTTTATCCAACAAATCTATCAAAAACACTTCTGATCTAATCAACAAATTAAAGAATTTTGAAATCCAATCAAATTTTTATCTCCATTCTTTTGACATTGTAAACATGTACCCTAGTATTCCCACTTCCAAATTATTCCCCATAATAAACAACAACCTAAACAAATTCAGTAACCTAAGTAAACTTGAAATTCAAGACTTCATGTCTATTTTAAAATTAGTTCTCAACAATAATTATTTTTCCTTTGACAACACCATTTATCAACAAGATGGCTTGGCTATGGGCTCACCAGCTTCTGGCATTCTTGCTGAAATTTACCTTGACTTCTTAGAAAACACAAAAATTAATAATAATAATAATTTCTCCAACATCCTCTTCTGGGCCAGTTATGTCGATGACACATTAGTAATTTTGAATGAGGAATCAACCAACGCTGCCTCTACACTTCTTCATCTCAACAACTTTGACTCTAACATTAAATTCACCCTCGAATCAGAACACAACCAAACTCTTAATTTTCTAGACCTAACTATCACTAGACATCCTTCTTCTTTATCTTACAAAATTTTCAGAAAACCAACCCAAACAGCAACCACAATACGACAAGATTCTTCGCAACCTCAAGCTCATAAACGCGCTACTTATAACAGCTTCTACTTATAACAGCTTAATTTTTCGTGCCTTCAACACCCCTATGTCCAAAAAAGACTTAAATAACGAATTAAACACCATCCACAACATCGCTAAATTCAATGGCTTTAACAACTCCTTCATAAACCGCATCATCAACAAATTCAAACACCGTCCAAAAACCACTTTATCTAAAGACAAAATAAAACCAACTGCTTTTTCCACCTCCACTTTCACTCAGGATGCTTATAAAATAACTAATATTTTTAAAAAACATAACATGAAAATTTCTTTTAGAACTAACAATAGAAATCTTGATATCTTACACAACTCTAAATCTCTAAGTAAGTCTAATGCTTTTTCTAAATCTGGTGTATACAGATTCAAATGCAACAACTGCAATTCCTCCTACGTCGGACAAACTGGCCGCAACTTCAATATCAGGTACTCTGAACATGTCAACACCATTAAATACAACAGATTCTCTGCCATAGGACAACACATACAAGACTCCAAGCATAGTTTCACCAGTATTGACAATGACATGAAAATACTTAAAATCATTAACAAAGGCCCCCTCTTAAACATTAATGAAAATTTCTTTATCCACCTTGACCAGTACTTCAACCCTAATTTCAATTTAAACGACATTTCTGAAAAACCCAACATCCTTTTCGACTTTCTAATTCTTCTTCTATCGGCAGCCCTGAATGGTTTTCCGTGGTTTCCCATTTTCACACCAGGCAAATGCTGGAGCTGTATCTTAATTAAGGCCGCGGCCGCTTCCTTCCAACTCCTAGGCCTTTCCTATCCCATCGTCGCCATAAGACCTATCTGTGTCGGTGCGACATAAAGCCCCCTAGCAAAAAAAAACCAAAAATTCTTCTTCTCAAAAATTCCAAATTCCAAAACTCCAATTCTATTTTCCATGCCTTACAAAGTTCCCACCCACATTTTCTACCTCCAATAACCCACCCTCCTAACCCACCCTAAACTACCCCTCCTTCATTTCCCTATCTTATCCTTCCTCAACACCATTTAACTTCAATTTCTTTTATTCTTCTCTTATTTCACTATCACTCTTCCTCTATTCATTTATTCTACCTTTTCTATAAAAAAAAAAAAAATAAAAAAAAAAAAAAAAACCCTACCTTCATTTCGGTTCTCCTCATTCAAATTTTAACTCTCGTCTTGCGCCAACTTCGACTACTTCAATCATGACCTAAATTTTTCATTTAAAAAAATAGCGTACTGTGCATGTATGTTTTCATTTGTTTTCTGATATTGCGCTTTTTACTATATTTTTTCTCTTTACAATTGTTTTTTCAAGTCAGCTGTTTTCCAAGAACTCAGCAGGAGCACAATTACTCATTTAATTATACTGATTTGCGTTGTATATTTCTATATATACGTACTTAACTTCCCGCAACCGAGGCAAATACTGGATCTTCAGGATATTCTCCATTCTACTTTGGCGTTCGAGACCACAGCGCATGGCCTTGAGTATGCGGCGCTGATCACCGGGAGCTGGCAGTTTGCTTCTATAAATCTATTCTTCTTCGACTTCAACATATTTATAGATCTTCGTATGTTGTTCGCTAGTGTTGTGACTTTGTACCTGACGGTGTGTAAAAACTGACCCATTTGACCGTTCTCCACTGTTCATAAACATTGTGAGACTTTACCTATCATTGCGTGTGCCGTACTACCATTCATAATATTACGTACTGTTTTCTTTTAAGTGACTCACAGTTTCTACCCTCATCATCATTTTATATTTCATCTTATACCGATCCAGAGTTCACTTAATCTTTTTCTTTTTCATATGCATTGTTTTCCATGTTTTTTATGTTTTGAACGGCTGACGATGACCTGGACTAGGGTCGAAACCGGTCCCATTTCTAATTACTATTAAATAGGAATGTAATCACTACATTTCTTTCTCTTATGTATTGAATAGGTTGAACCTCTTTTTTAATTATTGAATTTTAATGTTAATACTTTCAATATGGAACAATGAAATTTTTATCTTTAAATAACAGAGTTTATGCATTTTTATTTCGACATTTCACTTCCGAAAATATTTACAATATGTCATCCGAAAAAACGTGTCAACCGTAGTGGCTCCGCCATCTTTATTTAGGATAAACGGGTTTCTACTGTAGATTGAAAATCATCCACTTGTTCTCGACACACTACCTCAGCTGCCAAAAGTATACACTCTTTCACAAACGCACCCTCACTGAAGGGTTTCAAGGTACGCCCTATCTGCAAAGCTATCTTGTAGCTGGCCGAATAGCAGGTTCACTGGAATGCATATCCTCCTGTTATAAATAATGAAATACAACATAAGTACACATGTACACAAGTACATAAATAAATCATCTCTGAGGAATTATCAAACTTTGTAATACAACCGATGAGAGGAACTCACTGTATGAAACAAGTTGAGTAGGATAATATGAAATTTATGTACCTTATCAAACGTGTTGTTTTTAAGTTCTTCTAGCAAAGCTGTCCTTTCCCGCCCTTCATATTTATGATACTTGTCGGCATGACACAAAGAATAATGGTGGTGCAGATTAAATTTTTTTGATGTTGTTCAATATTTTATTACATATTAAACATTTTGATGTGTTATTTTCTTGAATTATTAAATACTCTTCTTCCCGGGAAGGTTGGAAACTTGTTGGCATCGATGGCCTATGCTGTGCTGAACTCTCCTCCATAGTAAATGCAACTTATATTGACTAGGGTTGAACACTGTGTGATGCGAGAGTGAAGACAGAAATGCACTACTGTAACCTCACACAAGTTCACACGTATCAGGTCGCAATCTAACCTGTCCAGAAAGATGTGCTATACCTTTCTGCCACTGGCCTTCAGTACGTATTATGTCAGGCACTTCCCCTATTTCTTCCCCTTCTTGCTCGCTAAGCTGCTCTTGTTCCCCGAGAGCGGGGTGCAAACTGGCTCCGAAGGCATTTTGCTTTTGATTGACGATGCCTGGTCTACATAATACAGTAGAACCTTGTTAATTCAAAGTCGTTGGGACGCAAAAATCGGACTTCAAATTACGTGATTTCGAATTAACCGCCACTAACTCGAAGTTCAGAAATGTCAACCCCTGCTGCATCACAAAATATAAGATCCTTTATAGCATGCAATTACCTTGATTCACAGTTAAACCTTTCAAATGCCGTAGGGAAAAAATTCCTAAATGTATCCAACAAGGAGTATGGTAATCTACTGTATATGTACGACACAATTTAAGCAAATTGGTTATAACCTACTTGATTTAACTGCAGTAAAAAACACTTGCACAGGGGAGCCAACAAGGCTGTCCAAATTGGAAACACATTACACCAACAAAACAAATTTTAAAAACCCAGACATATATTGGAAACACATGGTACCAACAAAACAAACTTTAAAAACTCAGACATATATTTAAAACAAATATCAAGAATAATAGATAACTTTGTACAGTACCTGAATAGTTCACAAATGTTTAATGATCCAGTAGGGCTGTTTTTGCCACACATTAGGCTTATTGCCTTTTAAAGAAAGAATGTATGAAAGGTTGCTTCATCTTTTCTTTATAAACACTAGCTACGAACCGCTCCATTGGGCCATAGCCTTAATTGTAGCATCGTCAGCATCACTTCTACTTATCACTGAATCCAACACGGCGAGAGCGGCAAGTACATCATTCTTTTACTGAATAGTTGCCTCCTGCGCCGTATCTTCCTCGTGTTCAACATCAGCTGTAGCTGCATCTCCCTCTGGCATTACGTGATCACAGCTGATCATCATGGCGGGATCCCGCTCTTCTGAAGTAGTCTCCGCATGGTCTATGGCGATGTATTCGGAGAAAGTCATACCGACATCCGACTTTTGCCGTATCTCCTCCCATTCATCTTCATTGTCGTCGTCTTCTCCTTCTACTTCATTTAGCGAACCAAAACCACACTTGACGAAGCAGTTCTTGATTGTCAATGAAGGAGCAGAGTCCCAGGCAACTGTCACACTCCGCATTGCATCAGTTACATTCCACTTGCTTATTTTTCTCGCCGGAATATTTCTAGCAACTTCCTGGAGAAAGTAACGCACCAGTCGCTTTATGTAGGCACGTTTCACAGATGAAATTATGCCTTGGTCTAGGGGCTGCAAGTAGCTCGTAGTGTTGGCCGTCAGAAAAAGACGACGCACATGTTTTAATGTTAAATTATGTTTGTGTGCAGTGCACTGATCCAACAACAGAAGTATTTTCCTGTCCTGGCATGCCATTTTGCGCTCAAGGCATACCAGCCACTCCTCAAATATTTTGCTTGTCATCCAGAAATTTTTAGAAGACTTGTATTTGCACGGAAAGTGCCTGATGCCCTTAAAACATCGCGGCTTCTTGAACTTACATATGAGGAGGGAAGGAAGTCTCTCTCGCTTCTGTCCGCATTGCAACACAGAAGGACTGTGACCCTATCCTGGTAAGATTTCCTGCCATGGCACTTCTCTCCCTTAAAACCATAAGTCTGTTTGGGCTTGGCATTAACCCGTTTACGCCGTGCGTGTCCATATGATCACGGCCTGCAGTCCTTCATTTAGATTGCTCTGAGTGCTTTGTATAGTGCTGGAATTGATTGCTGACTGTGTATATCAATTCAAGAAGCATGTGGCAACTGTGTGCGAGCATATTATTACGTGATACATATCGACTCATTGTTTTGGCGCACTTTCGTTTGGTGTCATTATCACAGCAGCTGAATCATGATGGCGCGCTTCAAGTAAGTTTGATATTTCACATATATTTATGTTTAGATTACACAACTAATATGCTTAACAAGTTTGGGAGTGATCTATGTTCACATTATGATGCAGTTAATTTATATTTAACAGTAAATATTACTCCCGTAGGCACTTAAAACATTGTGTGATCGGCGCTTGTGTTAGCTATTCACCCTGTACGTGTATTTGGTGGTGGACGTTATGCTACCTGTTACTATTACAGTTATACATCAATTTTCATTGAACAACTTTATTCAATTTACGGTCATCTATTCTACATTTAAATAAATTGTGACTTGTTAACATATATGCAGCTACAAAACCTTGTTTCCCTTTTTACAGGGACATTACGCTCCAAGAAGTATTAGATATTCTTGAATCGGACGAACCAGTTGGAGAGGTTAACAGCATTTTTATTGAACCTCCGGAAGCTAATATTCACTCCGATGAAGATTCAGGACATGAAGATGTTGGTGGTTTGGTTCCTAACCTCACAGGTCGCCAGCTTTCAAGTAAGGCAAAAATTGTACTCGCTGGCAACGATCGTATAGGAGGCGCAGATGATGATCCCATTTCAGCAGGAACAGATAGGATGGACCAGAATGTGTCGTACTACAGAGTAGGCATACGTGGAAAGAAATGGTGGTGGTCGCTATTCACATGGCTCCTGGACGTATCCATTCACAATTCATGGTTACTGCTAAGGAGGTCTGGATGTGATTTGTCACATCTAGAATTTCGTCGCCACATTGTGCAAACATATCTACACAAGTTCAAAATAACGCCAGTAGGAAGAGGCCGTCCTATCACCTCGAGATACAGTATCCAGCAGAGTAGTGTCACTGACGATGTACGACTTGGCGGGATTGGGCACCTTGTAGCACCCTGCAATCGACGACGCTGTGCCGGAAAGGAATGCTCCAGTAATGTTCGCACCAAGTGCACAAAATGTAATGTTGGACTCTGTGTCCCATGGTTTGTCCTATTTCATACAGTGTGAAGCATACAGTTCTTATATTTGTTCCTATTCGGTAATTTCTGTGAATGAGATAACTTGAATGTAATATATTACGAATATCTTGAGAATTTCATTGCCTTATTTACGTATGTACATATTGTAATTAATGTATATTCTTCATAAATTATCATCTTTAGTTTATTTTAGTGTATTTTGTTCATAATTTATCAATATCAATACATAAAATCTATAAATACTAAAGAAATGCTGTACAGAATGAAATGCTAACACATCCGCCTAGCGTGATCATATGAACACGCCACCTAACGACGAAACCATGAAAAGTATGAGCGTAATATTTTGGTAGTTATGTTATACTATGGACCTGAAGTGATTTAGACGAATTTAAAAGAAAACGGACGAAAAAAATAATTTCGGCATTAAAGGGTTAAAAAACAATGCAGTCTCATCGGCATTTGGTGCATACAAATTGATTATGTGAGCCACGTTTTCTCACCAACTGTCTGCATCACTAGTGTTCACTGATTCGGCTCTCCGCACACTGCCTGCCACGTGTTATAGTGCCGTTCCTTAAAACGCTGAATCCACCCGTTCAAACACTGAAACTCAAGACCCATCTTCAGCGCCAGTTCATTCGCCTTCCCCTTAATAATCTCGCCATCTACAGGGATATTGTTTGCCCGAACATGCCAAAACCACTCTATCAATTTTACTTCCAAATCCGAGTGTATAGCTCCTCGAATGCGCATTCGCTTTGCTGTTTACACCCTGCTTTTCCTGTGCTTCTATGCTCTCATGATTTTTTAAAAACGTAGAAAGTGTGGACACAGGAATTCCAAAGTTTTCAGTTATTTCATTTATCGTTTTTTGTCCTTTGTCGGCCTCCCTTGTAATTTTCACTTTCTCGCTTAGTGTCTTTGAAGAATACTGACGCTTAGCCATCGCAACACAAAAAAAGGAACACACATAACTAAAATATCGTAACAATAAACTAAAACACAGTATTAATAAAATATAACGACTTCCAAGTTTATAACCGCACACTAAAACTTTAAGTAAAATGAGTAACTAGAAGAATACAAAAGAACTATTATTTCACTAGAACTTGGCAACTCTGAAGATACACGTTTCGGAAGACGTGTTCTATCGTGACATGGAGAATTTTAAATTCAAATTATGCCGTAAAGTATTATTTTTAACAAATTGAATGACAATTTTGAATTAAAAGTCTGAATTTCAATACTGGGACCGAAGTTGTTTTTCGAATTACGAATTACCGTTTTCTCGAATTAAACAATTTAAATAACATGCAAAATCTTACCTTGTGTTTCGGGGAACGAAAGATTCTTCGAATTAACCGATTTCGAATTATCGAGGTTCTACTGTATCTCACATTGCCGCACATATGTTGAAAACTGTACCTTTCATTTTGAAAAAGTTCAGGACTGTTCTAATTCGTAAAGATAGAGATACACTCAATATTAAGAACAGGAGACCTATCACAATCTATTCAGTGGTAAGAGGAACAACAATTGAACGGGTCCTTGATAGGTGTCTCTGTGAACATGTTGTTGTAAACCCAAATCAATGAGGATTTACCAACTCCTTTTGCACGCATGTCAACACTGCCATACTCAACTCTCCTCTCTGTGAAGCCAAAAACAAACACGTCAATCTGACTACTATATTCTTAGATATACAGAAAGCCTTTGGCAGTGTTGGTCATGCTCATTTAAATGATGTATTAAACTTGCGAATTTAATCATGAATCTCCAAACAGGAAAATTCACACAAATTCAGATGCAGCGAAGCAAAACAAGACCTCTCTTGATAACTGAGGGAGTTATGCAAGGTTCTCCTCTGTCGCCAATCCTGTTTAATCTCGCCATTAATCATATTCTGAATGACCTCAGGGAGACGCCGATATCTACCCAATATGGTTTCACTTGAGGCCACATCATGAAGCTCTAACAGTATTAAGTTTTGCCTGTGATGTGATGTAGTTATTCTTGGAAAAGATTCTGATTCAGCTTTATTACTTGCTCATGTAGCCATACATCAATTACAAGAAATTGTACATACATCAATATTGGAAAACTAGCTGATTGTACCCGTGCTTCGCAACGGAATTCTCAGAAAGACTGTCTCTGTGGTTTTCCCAACTGAAGTCAGTATAGATCATTACAATGATGTCATTAGGCATGTAGCGATTAAAAGCACCGTCGTCATATAATATACTCAATCAAATAGAAAACGGCACATTATCTCACTTTTAACAAACAGTACTACGGTGCTGATCTAACAGTCCGAATTTCCAGAGCTGGAATGACAAGGCCACAGATAGCCACGAACAGTCCGCTGCCATTATTACTTTAAATGTGCACACTGCTCATTCTCATCAGTGTCTCAGAGTAGGGATTGATTAGCTGGACTACCGGGCGAGTTGGCTGTGCAGTTAGGGGCGTCCGGCTGTGAGCTTGCATCCGGCAGATAGTGGGTTCGAATCCCACCGTCGGCAAGCCTGAAGATGGTTTTCTGTGGTTTCCCATTTTCACACCAGGCAAATGCTGGGGCTGTACCTTAATTAAGGCAATGGCCGCTTCCTTCCAACTCCTAGGCCTTTCCTATCCCATTGTCGCCATAGGAAAAAAAAAAAAAAAAAAGCTGGAATGCTATGATGAACCAGTGTGATATGTACCAGTAGTATCAGAAAATTTATGAATCGGAGGAATGGCATGCTAAAGAAGGGAGAGATCTAACTCCACGGCTCTTTCCCCTCAATATTCAGGCAGGCTGTTATACTCGGTACGCAGCTGCAGTCCCTTCTATCTGAGATGAGTGGCAACAGAAGAGAGAAAGCACATCACAACAAAGAATGGTCAGTGTAATGTTATTGTTGATCAATTTGATGGGCTTTCTATATTGTAGGCCTTCAAATTTAGTTTTCTTCCGACTCTGTGATATTAGGCCATCTTATAAAATTATTTATAGCGAAGACTGTAGTTTCATATTCCCCCGACTTCACCCTGATTTTCATCAAATTCTGTTCACCCATTTTCTCGTGACTCGGCACTGATATAGTCTTGGCAATACAAATTCATGTTCGTGAATATCTCTGTTATTATAGCCGGTACAGTAAAATTCTATAAGACATAAATTTTAATACTATAAAACTTTAGTTATGTGGTATTTATCGATAGGACCACTAATAACATAAATATTTGAGAATTAATTTTAGGCCTTCCCCTAAACTACCATTTCATTCAGCGTAAATAAAATGACTTATGGCCTAGATTGCAGTGACTTATTCCCCGACGTTACATACCGATTTTCATTAACTTCTCTTCAGCCGCTTTCTCGTGATGCACGTACATACAGACATGAGCAATGTACAGACAAAACCTTCTTCTTTTTCTCCTCCCCCTTTTTCTTCTTCGCGAATAGGTCACCTTGGAAAATGCTGGATCAACATTTTTCGGCCTTCTTTTTTTGCCTAGTAGTTCTTCATCTTCAGTGATTGTGCGCAACTCCGGTCCTCTGACCATGCCGATCGTGTGGGTTTCCTTGTTGTTCCTCAAATCCCCGTGTTCGAATGATGTTTTGTATTTCCTTTCGATCTTGTAGATTTAGCGGTCCTAATTCAGTGAGGTCTTTCCGTAATAATGTGTTCCACTTTGGTCTAATGGCCTTGTTTTGTAGAAATTTGTAAATTTGATATGAAAGTCTCTTAGGGTTTGTTCGTTCCAAATGTCCAGCAATGAGTTCCGTTTATGATTCTTGGTCCTAAGATTTTTCTCATGATTTTTCGTTCTTTTATTTCCAATTGCTCCGAAAACTGTAAAAGAGTAGTTAGTGGGACGTAAAGCAAATAGCATTATTATTATTAATTTCTAATTGTTCCTTTAATCTCTTTTGTTGTACGTTGAGAGTTTCCGCAGCATAAAGTGGTTCTGGTTTAACTACTGTATTGTAATGTCGTATCTTGTTGTTACATGAAAGGCATTGTTTATTGTAAACGGTTCTTGTTAGTTGGAAAGCAGTCTCCATCTTCTGAATTCTTGAAGTTATGGATTTCCTTTCATTACAATTTTCTGTAATCCATTCTATTTGAATTCATTCACCCTTGAGATTTTGTTAGTGCCAATGATAAGTTTTTGTGGTGCATTTTTTATGTCAGTCGTGTATTTAGTTTTTTCGTATGATATTTGGAGTCCAATTTTCGCTGCTTGTAGAATATCAAGTTGTTTTTTTGCATCTGGTATGTCTATGGCTATAAGTGCCATATTTGTGTGTGCATATGAAAAGGGACCACATGTCGGGTATTGAGATAAAGGTACTGTCATATTCCATAATATGTAACTAATATCATATAATTGAATTGAAAGCCTCTGAAAGAAATTAAGGCCTTAAATTAGCATGTAATGTTACAACATAAGATTTCATAAATTTTCAGTGGAGCTGTTTAAAAATTTGGGTACTTTGTGACACAAATAACTACTAAACTATTTGGAAGTTTCACTGGCATTTACATTTTCATGTTCACCGGTTTTCTGACATGGGATTTTTTTAACAAAAATTACCAACAGATATTATTTACGGTCTAATTTTTTTGTGGAGATATATCTATCGATGCTAAGTCTGTTAGGTTTTATGACTTGCAGAAGGTCACTGAAGACAACTAATTGCAACACTACTGCACTTTACAAAAATTATCACATACCTTAACCATCGTTAATCACAGCCAGCACAAGAGAGGGATATCAGTTATTCATTCTGAAGTCTGCGTTTTGTGCATATTATATGCCTTTTCACTGTTTGGTCTCGATGTCCTACTTCTCCACAGTAGCTGCAGGTGGGTTGAGACCTCTTCTTTGGGGAGAATTTTCTTGGAGTTGGTGGTTTTCTCTTCTGAGCCTTACGTGTTTTTTTTAGGCGTTACACTTTTTGAAGAATATGATGGTGTAATTATTGGCTGAGGAGGAGAAACAAAAGCGGGCTCCGTAAGATTTTCACTTGAGGTAGTCGGTGGCGGCATTGTTGGAGCAGAGAAAGATGTTACAGCAGGACATAGTACATCTTTCTTATCTTCTGATTTGAAGGGTCTAATTTTTTTATGGAGATACATCTGTCTATCGATGCTAAGCCCTTGAGGTTTGATGACTTGTGGAAGGTCACTGAAGTCAGGCGGTGGATCTTTTGGAAGGATGGTGTAGGGTACTTCGTCAGAAACTATGGATTTCTTTGTCAACACTACACCGGGGTGCTCTTTCATATACACAAAGTGACGTATCTGGGCTATTTGTGGAATGTTTTTCATTCCAGCACGGAAATTGTTTTGGCAGTCATAAGTAGGAATTTTTACATTTCCGGATTCTGTGCCAACAGCGACAGGAATAATAGAGCTAGAAACCTGACAACTTCTCCAGGCGACATTAATTACATCTTCAATAACTTCACTTTCATTTTTCTGGAGTACTCTCTTGAAACAACAAAAATACAAATCAGGTTGAAATTTCGTGTATCCCACTGACAAAAATGAAATTTTCCAACTGCTGTGTCCTGTCATAACTCTCCGCATGAGGCATCTCATTTAAGAAGTTGTTTTCATTTTGCCGAACACAATTATCAGCATGAAATTCCAAATATTCCTCACGTACTGAAAAATTTTCCAACAAGTGATGTACAAGAGATAAGACCCGCAATACAAACTTCTGGAATAACGTACAAAACAAATTTAAGTGGTTCACACACTTTGTAGCCTGTAAGAAAGAAAATGGGTCCAACCATTTGCGGATCATATGGTAAGTGCACCTGCTGGGCAGAATCAAAACTATAAGGCATTTTGCCTTTGTATGTGGTACAGCTATGTGGCCCAAGAGATAAAGGAGTTTCCTTTTTTTTTTTTGTAATCCCTTGTCTACAATTGTCTATGGTGTTTTTATAAGCAGTCCGCTCTGCTTGGACGTGATTAAGATGTTGTATAGCCTTCTCCATCAGATTTCATTTTTCCCCCACATCCGTAATGGACATTTTCGCTATTACAGTTTGATTGCTTCTACAAGTCATACAAAGATCAGTCTTGGGTTTCTGAATGACTATGTTACTGCAAAATGTACGCCAGATGGAATACCAAGACGAGAGTGATACAGGAATTCTCTCTATTGATTGACAACTGTCAGAGTATAATGTATGAACATACTTCTTAGACATGCTGGTTGGGAGAAGCACGAGATCACTTTTTCGTTTTGTAGGGTTCCGGCCTGGCATGACAAGTGCATTTTGTTCAGTGAAATCTATATATATATATATAATATATAAAATAAGAGTTTTGTTTGTACATTGCTCAGAATTGGAAAAGAACTGAAGATAATTGAATGAAAATCGGTATGTGAAGTCGGGGGATGAGCCACTACAATCATTTTACTCACGCTGAGTGAAATGGTAGTTTAGGGAAGGGCCTAAAATTGAATTCTCAAATATTTGTATTTTTAGTGGTCCTATCGATAAATACTACATAACTAAAGTTACATAGAATTAAATTTCCGATCATTTATGTCATACATTGTTATCGTACCGGCTTTGATAACACAGATATTCATGAATTTGTATTTTTCTTAGAAAAGTATGTTGCCAGGATCAGTGTAGGCGATTTCTCCATGTTCATTGGGAAAATGGAATGATGGTGGTGAACATTTGGTTAACTTCTGTTCAAAAGTTCCGTTATGATTTCGTGAATTGTGTTTCTTAAAGTTTTCTTTACAGTTTTTTAGTTTTTGATCTTCACTTTGTTTTCAAATATTTCTTATAGATTTTGTTACTGTCTTTCTAACATTTTTAAGATTTTGAAATGTGGTTAGATTTTTGTTGCATGACCAAAATTACTCCAAGCTTGTTGTCTTAGTTGTATGAGCTTGTCACATTCATCTCTCTGCCAAACATGTCTTCTGGTCCTCGTTAGTGGTGCTATGTTTTCTGTTGTTTGTAGAAGTCCTGCTTGGAGGTGTGACCAATTTAGCCAATTCTATTTTTCTGTTGCTATCTTAATGTGTTCTGTGTCATATTTTTTTTTGAGGAGCTTGGTTTGTAATTTTTTTTTTTTTTTTTCTGGAATCATGTCAATTGGGAATTTAGTAGGATAATGATCAGAGTCCAAGTCTAGTCCTTTGAGGACTTTGAGTTTCATGATTTTTGTTGTATTCATGCGGAAGATTAGGGCGTGGTCCAGTTTATATTCACCTAACATGTAGGTTAGACCCAAGTCTTAGTTTTGGAGGTTTTTTTCTTGAAGAAAATATTTAAAAAATAAATCATGTCTTATGCATGCTATTCCAATTAGTCTATTTAGGAGCAGACCATTTACCAACCCAGTATCTATATTTCTTTTCTTTACCGATTTGGGCATTGAAATCCCCCAGGAGTACTTTAACACGATATGTTGGAACTTTTTGTAAAACAAGATCTAAATGGTTCCAGAATTATTCTTCTTTATCAGGCATTTCTTTGTTCGTAATATTAGTTGGTGCATGCCCATTAATTAAAGTACAGAAGAAGTCCGCTATAGCGAGTACGACATATAACGAGAACTCCGTTATAGCGACGACTTTTTTTTCTGTCCCTTCAAAATTCCTATATTAAACTGTGTATCGTCCTTCGGTTACAGCGAGAACCCTATCACTGGTGCATCCTTTATTACGGCAATTAAGCGTGCGCGATTTTTTCCGTTATCGATATTTATGCGCCCCAGTGATGATATTGTATGCGATCGATTACCTTCGGCATCGTTTCCTCGCTATGTGCACTAGCTATTTCTCTCGTTGACATTCGAAGGCGATGTCAGAGTCGATCAGTAATATCCATCGACAGCTGTTCTGTAAAGAAAATCCGAAATGGAAGAGAACATATTTTCGTAATAAATGCGTAAATAACATGTCCGATAACGATTATTAATTCGTTAAAAATTAAGGCTGACCAAACGACCGCTTAATTTGGAGGCTAAATACTGCAATTAAGTAAGAATGGGATATACCTCGAGATATGGCAGAGTGCTTGATTGATTTCAGAGGTTAGTTCATATTTTGTCGCGTCTGGTTAAATTAAGGAAAGGCTATTATGAAAATTTATAGGGAGAAATGTATACTTTCTCTACTGGCGCTTGAAGTGTTTTTTCATCGTACGTGTAGTACAGTTAAGTTAGGATTCGTGACGCTTTTTGAATAAGAAAACTGAAACGTTTGCAACAAAATGCGATCGATCATCTTCGGTACGGTACCGGTATAGTTTTCTCACTTTGTGCATTTGCGAGCTCTCTCGTTGACATTCAAAGGTGATGTTGGAGTTGATTAGTAATAACCATCGACTGCTATTCTGTAAAGAGAATTCGAAATGAAAGAGGATAACATGTTTTCGTAATAAATGCGTAAATAACGTGGCCGATAGCAGTTGTTAACTCGTTAAAAATAAAGACTGAGGTAAACAATATCTTAATTTTAATGTTATATACGGAAATTAAGTAAGAATGTGATACACCTCAAGATATGGCAGAGTACATCACTGATTTCAGAGGATATTTCATATCTTCCCGTGTCTAGTTACGGCTATTTACATGTAAATTTTTCGCTAGCAGGTTATTTCTCTACATGCGTTTCAAATATGTTTTCATGATAGGCTACATATACGGTTAGGTTAGGTTACGCTGTTTGAAGAAGAAAGCTGAGGTGTTTGCCACAGAAATCTCTGGAGTGATACCGCATTTCTCCAAATCCAAGACTTTTTTTTTCTCCGAATCTCATGCGAAAACTCGAGGGTTGTTGCATTCGCGGCCTAACAGTAAGTTAATGGATACCACTGGCAACTACTGCGGTAACCACGCTGCTTCTTTTCACACGCGCACAGAACTCGTTGACAATAAATGACCGCCTCTTTACTACACATCGCTACCGGTTGTACAGTGTACAGTGCCTGTGTGTTTCTCAAATCTGCAGAATGGCATCAAAACATGCAACCCTTCAAATTCTTAGAAAAGCCATGGCTACTCAGTAGCAGAGTCATAATGCGTCTATTGTACTTGACGCTTAGTAAAATTAAGGTTTATAGACAGCAGGAATTTTTTTCGTGATGGATTGTTGTATTGTAAAGATACGTGGAAAAGGTATTGCCGGCAAATTTTTCAACCGGTTCTAGTCGATATTATGATGCCAATTTTAAGTTAATGTTTATTAAACACTGGGAAATGTAGAATAATTGTGCAGCCGCAAGAAAAATACGGCATAGGCCTAACTAAAGCCAATATTTGGCGTTACCGTGAAGACAAAGAGCTAAAAAAAAACGCATACTGGAAAAAAAATGCATTCAGTGGTCCGCAACAAGGACGCTTTAAAGAAGTCGAAGATGAAATTGTAAGGTATGTGCACGAAAAACGCAAGGGCGGAATGGCCATGTTGTGGTGCAGTAAACTCGTTCTTTGACTTTCAATGTTCGCGATTAGGCCTATACATTGCTAGCCGCCGAATATGGCCGAACCCGACAAGCGAGACATGCGAGTAGCGGTAGCCGGTTATATCTGACGCTGCGTAAAAGTAACAGTTTTATAGACATCAAAAATAATTTCCTGATAGATCGTTGTATTGTAAAGACGCATGGAATAGGTATTGCCGGAAATTTTTCAACGAGTTCTCTTCGTGTTATGATGCCAATGTTAAGTTAATGGTCCTTAATCCTGCGGAAACAAAGAATAATTGTAGCCACAAAAAAAAAAAAAAAAAAATACGGCGTGACGAAAGTCAATGTTCGGCGTCTAAAAATAGTCGAAAAATGCGTAGGCCTACTGCACAACAAGGCAGTCATATGATTTTACAAACTTCTTTTTGAGCCTGATTTAAATTTTTTGAGGAAAAAAGTGGGGTTCATCTTGGATTCGGAGAAATACGGTACTATACTTTTTCAGACTGAAATTAAACATACACTTTTTCAGGTAGTACCGTATCGGATTACGAAAAATAACAAAGAAGTAAGCCGTAGTGTGGATATCATCTGCGGAAACGCAAGTTTTGAACAAACTGATTGCCGTATCATGCCGTTTTTAAAGTGCATGAAGGGTTTTCAGACTTTTATACAAAAATCGGATATAACGACAATCCGTTATCGCGAGTGAATTTTTCGCTGTTATGAATTCACGCTATAAACGGACTTCTACTTTATATATTTTTTTTATATTTAGGGTGTAAAGACACCCTGAGTAGGACTTAAATGTCACAACTGAGTCCAGTAATGATTTATCCACTATAAATCCAGTTCCAAATTGTGGACAATTCGCCATAACTCGTTCGCCTGGTTTTCCTTTAAATATCCTGTAGTTTTTTTGAATCAAAGGAGCATTGACATGTATATTGCAATTCTTGAAATCCAATAATTTTAATGTTTCGTTCTCTTGATTTATTTAATATATTTTTCAATTTCCCAGCTTTCAAAAGGGAATTGATATGAAATGTCATTAGCCACATTCAGGATTTTCATTTAATTTTGTTCTTCTGGGGATTTGGGGTACTCCGACTTACCTCCTTGCACACTTCTGCGGTCTCCTCAGAATCCAGATAGATCACTTGCGGTTTTTCGACTGAGGGATTTGACCCCCTGAGGTAATTAAGTTTAGAAGGTGCTTTCTTCATGTTGATTTACTTGGTCGAGTTTTTTGACTGGGGTTTCAGTCTGTATATGCTCACAGTTCCACTTCTGAGATATTCTCCACTGTAGATGACTTTTTGGACTTTACTCTTAACCCTGAGTACAGGCCCTTCGTATTTGTAGCCCCTGGAGAGAGGGTGCCCTAGTGTTTTGAAGCCCCCAGGAGCTGGACTGCCTGTTGGTCCACAGGTTCCTATTCCGAGATTTTTGAACCAGCCCATATTTCTGTAAGCCCCCTATCCACCACATGGGGACGTGCCCTCTGGAGGTTAACAGGCTCCCCTGAGGGAAAAGCTTATACATATATACGGTAGAACCTTGATAATTTGAAATAGATTAATTCAAAATCTCGCCTAATTCGAAGCAGCTCTCATTCTCGGAAACATGAGGTACGGTTTTATGTGTTTTTAAAATAGTTTAATTCGAAATACGGATACTTAGTAATTTGAAGAACAATGTCTGTCCCGTTACCGAAATTCAGAGTTTTAATTCGAAACTGCCTTTATATTTTGAAAAAATAGTATTTTACAGAGTAATTTAATACCAATATAAATGGTCCGTTATTGGACATCATTTAATATAAATAAATAATTTCTCTGCGCCATGAAAGAGCGCATCCTCTGGAACGTGTACGGTAACTTTCTGCGCTTTCACCCACTTCGGCGTGTCTACAGTGTGCTTCATATCTGCTAAGTTCGAATGGAATCGTGATTTTTTTTACTCGGCGTTTTAAGGAACGCCACAATATCACGTAGCAGGCATTGTGAGGAGACGATGCCGACGGTTGGTGAAAAACGTGGCCTATATAGGTAATCAATTCGTAAGCACCAAAGAGTATTATTGTCAGTGCCGATGAAACTGCATTGTTTGTTTTATTTTTTTAAATGCCGAGACCAAACGGATTTAAGGTTTTAAAGGAGAGATTTGCCAGCCGGAAAATGTACTGTGTTACTATGCAGTGCGCACGGAAGCGAGAGACTTCCTTTCCCCGTCATAGGAAAGTTCGAAAAGCCACAATGTTTTAAGGGTGTCAAGCAATTTCCGTGCAATACAAGGCATCTAAAAATGCAAACAGTACAGTAATCCAAAAGATAAAGCATTTGCACAGGGGAGTCAGCATAATTTGTCCTGGTCTTTGAATCATGGTGGGTTTTTTTCCCTTTCATTTCGTGAGGTTATGTTTGCCATTGTTTTATTCAAGTGCATTATTTGAATAATATAAATGCATCTTGTTGGATACATTTCTAAAATAGTGTTCTCTATGGCATTTGAAAAGTTTAAACTGAGAATCAAGGTAATTGCATGCATTAATGGGTCTTAGAAGTGCCAGGTGGGAAATTGTACAAGAATAGTCACTGTACTGTTCTAATGCGGACGGAAGTGAGAGACTGTCTCCCCTCGTCATAAGAAAGTTCGATAAGCCGCGATGTTTTAAGGGCATCAGGTACTTTCTATGCAAGTACAAGGCATTTAAAATGCATACAGTACAGTAATCCAATGAATAAAGAACTTGTACAGGGAAGCCAGTATAGATTTCCCCTTGTCTTTGAATCATGTTTTCTTTCTTTTGATTTCATTCTGTGAGTTTATGTTTGCCAGAGAGTTATCCAAGTGCATTATTTGAATACTGTAAATGCACCTTGTTGGATACATTTTGAAAATAATCTTTTTCTTTGGCTTTTGGGAAGTTTAAACTGTGAATCAAGGTTAATTGCATGTAGTAACGGATCTTAGAATATATTGTGACGCCGCATGGGATGGCATTTCCGAATTACATGTTAGTGGTTAATTTAAGATCACCTAAATCGAAGTCCGATTTTTGTGTCCCAAGGACTTCGAATTAACATGGTTTTACTGTATATAGATGTAAAGGAATGTGCATCAAACATGTTCACGTATCAAAAGAAGAACTATTCACAGCAAATGAAAAACAGATACCATTTGTGAAGAAAGGTGAATATATTGAGTATTTAGGTGTAAAATTCTCAAAAATATTACTCTCCAGTCCTTTGAGGTCCTGAATAAGCTCAAAACCACCCTAGAGCTCCTCATTTCTTCATCGCTTTTGCAGTCCGATCAAAAATTTGTAATCATGAACACTTCAATCTGCTCCAGTTTAGTATACAAATTTGAGACAGTACCACCAGAAAAGATTCCAGTCAAATTGATAAATGACACCGATATTATCGTTAGGGGAGCATTAAAGGAAATTTGCAACTTCCCATGGCTGTCTCAAATGATATGATATACTCTGAAATGGAATTTAAAGTTCTGGATTTATTTTGTGCATTCTGGAAAGGATATCTGCAAGGTATTAATCCATACCAAATTTTGAACTCTTCCAGTAATGTTTTTTTACACACAACAAGAAACATATGTCAAGAAATCAGCACAAGCCTCATTGCATTGAATGTAGCGGAAACGGAATCTATTCCAGACAAAAGACGTCGTTTTGTGGATACAAGGAAAGTTAGACTCAAATTGAGAAGAGCTTCTGACAACCGGAGCAAGAAAGAGCATAAAGGCAAAGGTGTAGTCCTATTTGAACAGTTTACCCCAACGAATGCATCGATTCATAATCATAAAGGTTTGTCTTGCAATGAATGTCGTGAGGCAATGAAAATGAATGGTCCATGAAGAAGTACACACTTCCTCCGGCAGAGGAAGCATCGACACCTTGACATTATTGCTTTTAATGCATCCTGTTCTGAAGGTCAATCAATCAATCAATCAGTCAATCAATCAGTCAGTCAGTCAGTCAGTCAGTCAGTCAGTCAGTCAATCAACCAATCAATCAATCACTACTGATCTGCATTTAGGGCAGTTGCCCAGCTGGCAGATTCCCTATCTGTTGTTTTCCTAGCCTTTTCTTAAATGATAGCAAAGAAATTGGAAATTTATTGAACATCTCCCTTGGTAAGTTATTCCAATCCCAAACTCCCCTTCCTGCAAACATATACAGTAGAAGTCCGAGAAATCTGTTATAGCGACGATTTTTTTCTGTCCCTTAAAAATTCCTATATTAAACTGTATATCGTACTTCGGTTACAGTGAGAGCCCTATCACTAACGCATCTGTTATTACGAGCGATTGAGCGCGCGCGAATTTTTCTGTTACCGTTATTTATGCACCCCTGCGATGATACAGTATTGCATGCGATCGATTACCTTCGGCATCGTTTTCTCGCTATGTGCACTAGCGAGTTCTCTCGTCGATTTTCGAAGGTAATGTGGGAGTCGATTAGTAATACCCGTCGACAGCTGTTCCCTAAAGAAAATTCGAAATGAAAGAGAACATATTTTCGTAATAAATGCGCAAATAACGTGTCCGATAACGGTTGTTAACTCTTTAAAAATTAAGGCTGACTAAACGACTGCTTAATTTTGAGGCTAAATACTGCAATTAAGTAAGAATGGGATACATCTCGAGATATGACAGAGTGCTTAATTGATTTCAGAGGTTAGTTTATATTTTGTCGCGTCTGCTTAAATTACGGAAAGGCTATTATGAAAATTTATAGCGAGAAGGTTATAATTTCTCTAATGGTGTTTGAAGTATGTTTTCATCATACTTATAGTGCGGTTCAGTTAGGATAGATTACGCTGTTTGAATAAGAAACTGAAATGTTTGCGGCAAAATGCGATCGGTCATCTTCGGTACGGTATAGTTTTCTCACTTCGTGCATTAGCGAGCTCTCTCCTTGACATTCAAAGGCGATGTTGGAATCGATTAGTAATACCCGTCGACTGCTGTTCTCTAAACAAAATTCAAAATTAAAGAGGATAACACGTTTTCGTAATAAATACGTAAATAACTTGGCCAATAGCAATTGTTTAGCATAGATATCAAGGATAATTTAATAAAAAAAACACCTATTCAATACTTTCCAAGTTTAATGTGGTTATTATCTACATGCTTTTATGTAGACTTATTTAGGTCAGGTACATGTCTCACCCATTATTTTGGGCATCTTCAGCCTGTATGCAACCTTTAGGTCAAGCTTTGGGGCCTTTTTAACCAATATAAACATACCAATATATACACTATATACAATATATACATTATATACAATATATACAAACATTAATGAACTCTTAAGATGGGTAACATAAGTTATTACAGTTAAGTTTTTTGGTCGTAATCTATCTAATATGAAAAATGTCCAAAACTAAAATGGATCTTCTTTTTGGTAAAGAGGATTACATATCGGGGTTTATATGACCCCTATATGATATCATGTTCTTGACGTACCGTGTCTGTTGACAGGATGTGTCTTCAACAATAAGTGGAGATTTGAACTGATTGTTGATTGTAGGTTGGTCAAGATTGTAAATATAAATTTAAGTTAAATGTGTGTTAACTTGGCAGTTCTATTCTGGTTAACTTAAAAAGTTCAAAAATAAAATGAAATGGATCTTCTTTTTTATCATAAGTCTTGAGAAAGGGTGATATTAAAACTGGGGCTTATTTGACCCACGATTTTCATTTTCGTGTTCTTGACGTAACTGATATTTAAATGTGTTGTCATGCACAAGTGGAGATTTAAAAAAACGATTGTTATAGGTAGACTGGTCAAGAACGTTGTGAATGAATCTGTTAGCGTCTTGACTTTGGGTCTCATGTAACGTCAAGGAATTGACAAGAGTACAATATTAAGCTGTTTCA
Source organism: Anabrus simplex (assembly GCF_040414725.1). Lineage (NCBI taxonomy): Eukaryota > Metazoa > Arthropoda > Insecta > Orthoptera > Tettigoniidae > Anabrus > Anabrus simplex. The sequence goes on along the minus strand of NC_090270.1, from coordinate 258,558,689 downwards.
TAGTTTTAGGCTGCTGCTTAATTGAGAAGGAACATCCTAGACACTTGATACAGTCTTGTATGAATATTGTTCCCATTGATGTGTTGCTTGGTCTTTGGGAGGGATCTTGAGAATATCTGTAATGAAGTAGAAAAGTAATATTGAATTAAAAATTTAGAGCATGTGTTGTGATAAAATGTATTAAATTAACACCTCTTAACTGTAAAATGACTTATTTGTTCAATTAATACTAGATGGACCTGTCTGTTCCGGCAGCGCCTGTCTTATCAACATTTCTACTCCTGGTGTTGTACTGGTGCGGTAATGGAGGGGCGGGGCATGGAGGGAGAGTGGAGGTAGGCTGGTCTATGGGCGTGGGTGCTGTTGCTGGAGGGGAGTTTCTAGAAGCGATATGGGCGGGTTTAACTTTTGGCATGGTGGATGAAGCATTTGAGTGTGGAGATTTAAATAATTGAGGGATTTTGTTTTGATCTGAATTCACGATATTAATTAATCTAGGTGTTAATTCGTACAAAGGATTTTTAATTTCATTGACGTCGTTGAGATTTTTATTTTTATTGTAGGTTTGGTCTAAAAAGATGTGTAGATTTTCCAGTTCATTTATTAATTTCCCTTTACCTATGCTTCTAATGATGGCAAGATCTTTCTGTATGGATGTAAAGTGCTGGCCCGTTTCTCTCATATGTTGGCTCATCGCTGAGTACTTATTGTGTTTTTGAGCGTTATAATGTTCCAGATATCTCGTGTTAAAGCTCCGGCCAGTCTGTCCGATATAAGAAAAATCACATTGTGTACATGTTAGTTTATATATGCCGGACCTTGAATAATGGTTGCTATTGTGATTGACCTTGTTGTGGTTAAAAAATATGTTTGATTGGTGTTAACTGTCCTGAAGGCTATATTAATATTGTGCTTCTTTAAAGTATTTGCGATCTGATGGACGGCTGGGTTGTTATATGTAAATGCGGCAAAACTAGTTTTTTTAGGTTTTTCTGGGACGAGATTAGTGGACAATTTAATTTTGATTTTATTAATCAAACGGTTGACCATATCTATTTTAAACCCGTTGAGTTGAGCAAGATTCCTTATGTACTTCAGTTCAATTTTTAAATTGTTGGGAGAAAGAGGAATTTTAAAAGCTCTATAAATTAAATGATAGAAAGAGGCTTATTTTTGGGACTTGGCGTGTAGGGATGAATTCATAATAGTTAAGGGAGTGTGTTTAGGTTTCCTGTATATTCGAAAATCGAAGGTATTATGTCTGCGTGTAATAGTTAAGTCCAAAAAGTTTAATGAGTTCCTAACCTCATCCTCTTTAGTAAACTTAACACTGGGATCAATTTTGTTTAGGGACTCCAAGATCTCGTCACTATTAGTGACATTTTTGTCGAAAATTACGAAAGTATCATCTACAAATCTGAGCCATAAACATACGCCTTTTATTTGTGTTATAATTTTTGTGTGTTCTATTGTGTCCATATAAATGTCTGCTAAGATTCCAGAAAGAGGGTCGCCCATCGCTAAGCCGTTTTGTTGGTAAAACTTTCCATTGAATGAGAAAAAGTTGTTGCTTAAGACAAAATTTAATATCTTCATGAATTCTTCAATTTCCATCTTTATTGATATTATCACTGATGATTCTTACAGTTTCTTTGGTAGGGATGTTTGGGTACATATTTACGACGTCATAGGAGCACATTGAGTGATTGGGTCGCAGCTTAAACTTGTTTAGAATTTCTCAAAAAGTGACTGAATTTTTTAAAGGATGTTTATTATTGCACACGTAATGTTTTTTTAGGAAGCCGTGAATGAATTTTGATACTTTATAGGTGGGGCTGTTTCTACAGTTTATGATAGGGCATATTGGAATGTCCTTCTTATGAATCTTTGGCAAGGCTCTGGCTGTCGGAATACTAGGGTTCATGTTAAAAAGTTTTTGTTGTTCTTGTTCATTGAAAAGAAAGGTAGAACTTCTTATTAGAGTTTTTAGATTTCGCTGAATTCTTGTGGTTGGATCTTTGTTGACTATTGTGTATATTTTGTCCTTAAAAAAGTCTTCTGTTTTTTGAATGTATGTATTTTGATCTAGGAAAACTGTGGATCCTCCTACTTGTAGCAATTGTTATCTTGTTATAAATAAAGACTGAAGTAAACGATATCTTAATTTTCATGTTATATAAGGAAATTAAGAAAGAATGTAATACAGTACACTTCAAGATATGGCAGAGTACATCACTGATTTCAGAGGATATTTCATATCTTCTCACGTCTAGTTAAATTTCGGAAAGGCTATTTACATGTAAATTTTTCGTGATGAGGTTATCATTTCTCTACATGCGTTTCAAATATGTTTTCATGATACATATGCAGTTAGGATAGGTGACGCTGTTTGAAGAAGAAAACTGAGGTGTTTGCCACAGAAACCTCTGGAGTGATACTGTATTTCTCCGAATCCAATACTTTTTTCTCAGAATCTTTTGCAAACACTCAAGGGTTGTTGCATTCGCGGCCTAACGGTAAGTTAATAGATAGTACTAGCAACTACCGCGGTAACCACGCTGCTTCTTTTCACACGCGCACAGAACTCGTTGACGATAAACGGCCGCCTCTTTACTATACATCGTTTTTTTTTTAATAGCCGCGACAACCAGTTGTACAATGCCTGTGTGTAACGTCACTGGATCTCAGGAAATAGTGAAGAGAAAATGGGGGTTCTATTAGCCTCTACAAAAACGTTTCTCAAATCTGCAGAATGACATCAAAACATGCGACCCTTCGAATTCTTAGAAAGTCCATGGCTACTCAGTAGCAGAGTCATAACGCGTCTATTGTACTGGACACTTAGTAAAATTAAGTTTTATAGACAGCAGGAATATTTTCGTGATGTGTAGTCGTATTGTAAGGATATGTGGAAAAGGTATTGCCGGCAAATTTTCAACGGGTTCTAGTCGATATTATGATGCCAATTTTAAGTTAATGGTTATTAAACAGTCGGAAATGTAGAATAATTCTGCAGCCGCTAGAAAATACGGCATAGGCCTAACTAAAGCCAATATTTGGCGTTAGCGTGAAGACAAAGAGCTAAAGGAATGTGTACTGTACAAAAAATGCGTTCAGTGGTCCGCAACAAGGACGTTTTAAAGAAGTCGAAGATGAAATTGTGAGGTACCATACGTGCACGAAAAACGCAAGGGTTGAATGGCCATACTGTGGCGCAATAAACTCTTACGTTGAATTTCAATGTCCGCGAATAGGCCTATACATCGCTGGCTGCTGAATTTGGCTGAACCCGGCAAGCGAGACGTGCGTGTAGCGGTAGCTGGTTATATCTGACGCTGAGTAAAAGCAACAGTTTTATAGACAGCAAGAATAATTTCCTGATGGATCGTCGTATTGTAGAGATGCATGGAATAGGTATTGCCGGCAAATTTTCAACAGGTTCTCTTTGGTATTATGATGCCAATTTTAAGTTAATGGTCCTTAAACTCGCGGAAATAAAGAATAATTGTGCAGCTGCGAAAAAAGAAAATACGCCATGACGAAAGTCAATGTTCGGCGTCTAAACATGCGTAGGCTTACTGTACAAGAAGGCATTCATATAATTTTACAAAGTACTTTTTAAGCCTGATTTAAATTTTTTGAAGGAAAAAGTGGGGTTCATCTTGGATTCGGAGATATACGGTACTATATTTTTTTTCTGAATGAAATTAAACATACTCTTTCGAGTAGTATCGTATTTCGAAAAATAACAACAAGTAAGACGTATTGTGGATATCATCTGCGGAAACGCAAGTTTTGAACAAACTGATTGCCGTTTCATACCGATTTGAATGTGCACTCGATATAGCGAGTAAATTTTTCGCTGTTATGAATTCTTGCTATAACGGACTTCTACTGTATTTGCCCCAATTCCAAATTTATCTTCATTTTGTGATCTTTCCTACTTTTAAAGACACCACTCATACTAATTCGTCTACTGATGTCCTCCCACGCCATCTCTCCACTGACAGCTCAGAGCATGCCACTTACACGTTATAATTCTCATGTTAGGTCCGTACTGAAATGTACATAAATGCAAAGTATGTTACAAGTGTTATTATTTTTTTGTATCCACCTATTCAAGATCTTTTTAGAAATTAAATATTATTATAAAATGTTAAGGGACATGTTTTGCCCTTATTAAGGGCATCATCAGCCTCAAACTCAAACCTGTATGGTGAAAAATCAGGATCCTGATTGCTCTTACAAGTCATAAAAAAACGATATCATTGTAGGTGTCTGTCCAAACATAAAAATTATTAGAATGTCCTTTAGTGTTGGCTACTGAATGTATGATTCGAAGCAGTGTATAGATTCATTCAAGTGTCCAAGTGAATCAATTCACAGGAACGGCGAGCTCACGGCACACGATTCAACTTACTCCCAGCGGTCAGTGCTGAGTGGCGCACTCACTGGACATTGACGGGGAGCCGAACTTCCACTGCAGCGAAACTGTGAATCATGGCACATCGAAATGATCGTGAACGAGCGCGGCTCGGTGAGACACATGATACACATGGCTCCTTATGGGCTCACTGGACACGCGGAGAGCCGAGCTTCCGCTGCAGCGAGACGGTGAATCATGGCACATCGAAAGAATCGGGAACAAGCACGGCTCAGTGAGACACATGATACACACGGCTCCTTATCGGCTCACTGGACACGCGGAGAGCCGAGCTTCCGCTGCAGCGAGACATACAGTGAGCCATGGCACATCGAAAGAATCGTGAACGAGCGCGGCTCAGTGAGACACAAGATACACACGGCTCCTTATCGGCTCACTGCAGCGAGACATACAGTGAGCCATGCTACACTGAAAGAATCGTATGCTATAATGGACTCTCGAGCTCAGCTCATTTGAAAATAATACCCATTTGCATTCACTGTCCTCTTCTTACAGGGAGGTTTAAATAATATATTGATTTATTTGCAGTGTTAAAAAGGTAGTCACAACATAATTCTGAAGTAGCTATTAAGTAGGTAGGCTATTAGGTTATACTATTTATTAGTTTAATGAATCTTAGTATTATAACTTAGTTGACATTTGACAATTAAACTCGACTCTAGTCTGCCCTATGACTATGAGTCATGCTCATGACCACTCAAAAGTACCTGTTTTATATTGGGAAGAACGGCTCAGTATTCTCTCAGTTCATATGTCACATCGTTGCACAAGACTTCAATCATATGTGGACAGACGCAATAACAGTATGTTGAATCAGAAAACCAGCGGGCTACTGTACATCTCGGGTAGCCTATACAAAATATGACTATTAAAAAAATCCTCAGCTGATAGAAAAATACTTTTTTTTAAAAATGACTGAGCGAGTTGTCGTGCGGTTAATATCGCGTGGCTATGCGCTTGCATTCGGGGGATGGTGGTTTCGAATCCCACCGTCGGCAGCTGTTAAGATGGTTTTTCCGTAGTTTCCCCATTTTCACACCAGGAAATGCTGGGACTGTACCTTAATTCAGGTCATGGCTGCTACCTTCCTAATCCTAACCTTTCCCAGCCTGCGTCACCGGAAACCTTCGATGTATTAGAGTAACTAGCATTTTTTCTAAGAAAGGAGTTCATAGTATGAAGACCAGAAGACCAGATGGCAGCTGCGAGCACTAAATGCTGTTGCTGCTGTCTTACCAGCACATACTACACAGTAGGAGCGGTGACCAATGAGCTGTGAATCGGATCACTGTATCGATTCAGTAACGTGAACGGAATCAAATGAATCGATTCAGTAAAATGAATCGAATGTCCCATCACTAATGTCCTTGGCTAAAATTGCAGTATCAAGGTGCATGTCAAAAGTTCACACGATTATACTTTCTGGGGCGTTGAAAAACTTGTTGGGGGTAGAGCAATAAACAGCTCAATCTTTATAATGAAACAGAAATGTGCCTTCTTGAATACCCCTGTTAGAGGATAAGAAAAAGCAAACCTGATAGACTGTTACAGATGCCAATTTCGTGTGTTGTGATAAGATAACAGCCCTCTTAACCCATTGAGCCCTGCATATTTGTTGGATTGAAACTGCATTGGCGCTGGGATTATTTTGGAGGAAATATAGTGTCGCTTCGTATCATGATAAATTTCTTAGTTACAAGACCATTAAAGATTTAAATATTCATGAACACAAAAGGCTTCCATACCACAAACTGCGGAACAAGGAATACAGTAAAACACTTTATTTTATTAGCATCACGGGACCGTAGGCCTACTCAGTCCGCCTGCTGAGCTGTAACCCAGTTTTCTCTTTGCACTTTCTCTTCGATTTCCACATCTATTTGTTATTCAGGAGCATTGCTCACACTAGTACTAATTTTACTACTAATTTCACTGAAAAAATTACATTCCTAATCATCATTACTTCCTAAAAGGGATTATAAATCTGTAAATACTGGCAGCCATCTTGTTTACAAGCGAATCTCAAAGGTAGAGATAGCCCACTTCAAACTAATATTACCAAGTGCACTATCGATATATATTACCAAAGAGCATACAACATTGCAAAGAAAGAATCCCTACACAAACCACAAATACAACTCACTCTGCCATCTCTTTAGGAAAAGTAGAATTACGTAGTAAAATGAGATAACGGAACAGTTCCGTGGTCCGGCGTTTGGTCCACTGAGACGAAGCACGGAACGGTTCCGTGGCTCGGGCCCAATGAGTTAAGTGGCTGCTCAGCTGCCTATAGTCTATTTAACTGGCTGAAGGAGTGAAAGTCGAATGCGTTATAAGATAAGTCTTCCTTAAGTAGTTGTGGGAGCAAGGAAAAAGCATTCGGTTGTCTATAGACGTATTTATCTTGTTTGAAGGAGCGAAAGTCGAAGGTTTATCGACGCTGATAGAGCTCTTTGGTGTGAAGTCTTTTACAAGAAGAGAGTGAATGCTTAGGAAGGTATTTTTGAAGAGAATGTGGGTTTAAAAGAAGTTAAAACATGGAAAATATATAAAACACTTACCCTTTTGTCTGTAAAGATGTAAATGATTTATGGAAAGGTTAGTTGAAGAAAAACAACGTTATGTTTAGGTTGATTTATTTATTTCTTTGACTGTTATGGTGTTAAACAATTGCTATGGTAGCGTTGAATGACTGACACTTGTGCTTCTAGTATTGTATCGATGTGAGATTGGCGGAGGAGGGTGTGGTAGAATGGAGGGGGTAGGCGGGGCATTAAGTTTGTGTGTTGTTGGTTGCGAGAGATTTGCATGGTCGGACGGACAGGGAGGGAGTCGTGTTGGGTTGCGGGAGAATTGTGGGGGTGGACATGAAGGGAGGCAAGTTAGTTAAAGTAGTGGAGGTTCTAGAAGATGTTAATTTAAGATTTTTAAGAATGTAGTTACGTTTTGAATTCAGAGTTTGCAATAATTTGGGTAAACTTTCGTATAATGGATTCGTGACTTCAATTAAATCATTGAGGTTTAGATTTTTGTTGTATGGTTAGTGTTTGTTGTCCTAAAAGCTATACTAAAAGCTATACTAAATTTTTGTCAACTTTTCAAGTACCTTTGGGCTGAATAGAAATTTCTTCTATAACATTGCCACTACTACTCTCCAGAAGTCAATCATGATCTTCAAGAACCACGCTAGCAGACCTCTGATAAATGTTTGACATGCCTCACTCTCTTGCCTGTATGTATTATTGTTAAAAATTAAATAATTGAAAAAGAGGTTCAACCTATTCAATACATAAGAGAAAGAAATGTAGTGATTACATTCTTATTTAATAGTAATTAGAGATGGGACCGGTTTCGACCCTAGTCCAGGTCATCGTCAGTCGTTCAAAACATAAAAAACATGAAAAACAATGCATATGAAAAAGAAAAAGATATAGTGAATTCTGGATTGGTATAAGATGAAATACAAAATGATGATGGGGGTAGAAATTGTGAGTCACTTAAAAGAAAAACAGTGCGTAATATTATGAATGGTAGTACGGCACACGCAATGATAGGTAAAGTCTCACATTGTTTATGAACAGTGGAGAACGGTCAAATGGGTCAGTTTTTACACTCTGTCAGGTACAAAGTCACAACACTATCGAACAACATATGAAGATCCATAAATATGTTGAAGTCGCAGACGAATAGATTTATAGAAGCAAACTGCCAGCTCCCGGTGATCAGCGCGGCACTTTCAAGGTCATGTGCTGTGGTCTCGAACGCTAAAGTAGAATGGAGAATATCCTGAAGATCCAGTATTTGCCTCGGTTGCGGGAAGTTAAGTACATATATATAGAAATATACAACGCAAATCAGTATAATTAAATGAGTAATTGTGCTCCTGCTGAGTTCTTGGAAAACAGCTGACTTGAAAAAACAATTGTAAAGAGAAAAAATATAGTAAAAAGTGCAATATCAGAAAACAAATGAAAACATATATGCACAGTGCGCTATTTTTTAAATTGAAAAAATTTAGGTCATGATTGAAGTAGTCGAAGTTGGCGCAAGACGAGAGTTAAAATTTGAATGAGGAGAACCGAAATGAAGGTAGGTTTCTTTTTATTATTTTTATTTTTATAGAAAAGGTAGAATAAATGAATAGAGGAAGAGTGATAGTGAAATAAGAGAAGAATAAAAAAAATTGAAGTTAAATGGTGTTGAGGAAGGATAAGATAGGGAAATGAAGGAGGGGTAGTTTAGGGTGGGTTAGGAGGGTGGGTTATTGGAGGTAGAAAATGTGGGTGGGAACTTTGTAAGGCATGGAAAATAGAATTGGGGTTTTGGAATTTGGAATTTTTGAGAAGAAGAATTAGAAAGTCGAAAAGGATGTTGGGTTTTTCAGAAATGTCGTTTAAATTGAAATTAGGGTTGAAGTACTGGTCAAGGTGGATAAAGAAATTTTCATTAATGTTTTGTTAATGATTTTAAGTATTTTCATGTCATTGTCAATACTGGTGAAACTATGCTTGGAGTCTTGTATGTGTTGTCCTATGGCAGAGTATCTGTTGTATTTAATGGTGTTGACATGTTCAGAGTACCTGATATTGAAGTTGCGGCCAGTTTGTCCGACGTAGGAGGAATTGCAGTTGTTGCATTTGAATCTGTATACACCAGATTTAGAAAAAGCATTAGACTTACTTAGAGATTTAGAGTTGTGTAAGATATCAAGATTTCTATTGTTAGTTCTAAAAGAAATTTTCATGTTATGTTTTTTAAAAATATTAGTTATTTTATAAGCATCCTGAGTGAAAGTGGAGGTGGAAAAAGCAGTTGGTTTTATTTTGTCTAGATAAAGTGGTTTTTGGACGGTGTTTGAATTTGTTGATGATGCGGTTTATGAAGGAGTTGTTAAAGCCATTGAATTTAGCGATGTTGCGGATGGTGTTTAATTCGTTATTTAAATCTTTTTTGGACATAGGGGTGTTGAAGGCACGAAAAATTAAGCTGTTATAAGTAGAAGCTGTTATAAGTAGCGCGTTTATGAGCTTGAGGTTGCGAAGAATCTTGTCGTATTGTGGTTACTGTTTGGGTTGGTTTTCTGAAAATTTTGTAAGATAAAGAAGAAGGATGTCTAGTGATAGTTAGGTCTAGAAAATTAAGAGTTTGGTTGTGTTCTGATTCGAGGGTGAATTTAATATTAGAGTCAAAGTGTTTGAGATGAAGAAGTGTAGAGGCAGCGTTGGTTGATTCCTCATTCAAAATTACTAATGTGTCATCGACATAACTGGCCCAGAAGAGGATGTTGGAGAAATTATTATTATTATTAATTTTTGTGTTTTCTAAGAAGTCGAGGTAAATTTCAGCAAGAATGCCAGAAGCTGGTGAGCCCATAGCCAAGCCATCTTGTTGATAAATGGTGTTGTCAAATAGACATGAAGTCTTGAATTTCAAGTTTACTTAGGTTACTGAATTTGTTTAGGTTCTTGATTATAATGGGGAATAATTTTTAAATTGGAATACTAGGGTACATGTTTACAATGTCAAAAGAATGGAGAGAAAAATTTGGTTTGATTTCAAAATTCTTTAATTTGTTGATTAGATCAGAAGTGTTTTTGATAGATTTGTTGGATACCCACTGCCAAAGCCCTCCCTAAAATTCACAATACTAACATTCCCATCCGTCCAATAATCAATTACAGACCCAGTCCCCTATACAACACTTCTAAATTCATCCAAACAGTTTTACTAAAAAATTATCGATTTTTATCCAACAATTGTTTTTTCAAGTCAACTGTTTTCCAAGAACTCAGCAGGAGCACAATTACTCATTTAATTATACTGAATTTCGTTGTATATTTCTATATATATACGTACTTAACTTCCTGCAACCGAGGCAGATACTGGATCTTCAGGATATTCTCCATTCTACTTTGGCGTTCGAGACCACAGCGCATGACCTTGAAAGTGCCGCGCTGATCACCGGGAGCTGGCAGTTTGCTTCTATAAATCTATTCGTCTGCGACTTCAACATATTTATGGATCTTCATGTGTTGTTCGATAGTGTTGTGACTTTGTACCTGACAGAGTGTAAAAACTGACCCATTTGACCCTTCTCCACTATTCGTAAACATTGTGAGACTTTACCTATCATTGCGTGTGCCGTACTACCTTTCATAATATTACGTACTGTTTTTCTTTTAAGTGACTCACAATTTCTACCCCCATCATCAATTTATATTTCATCTTATACCGATCCAGAATTCACTATATCTTTTTCTTTTTCATATGCATTGTTTTTCATGTTTTTTATGTTTTGAACGGCTGACGATGACCTGGACTAGGATCGAAACCAGTCTCATCTCTAATTACTATTAAATAAGAATGTAATCACTACATTTCTTTCTGTTATGTGTTGAATAGGTTGAACCTCTTTTTCAATTATTTAATTTTTAACGTTAATACTGTCAATACGGAACAATGAAATTTTTTATCTTTAAATGTGTTATTGTTGTTGTTGTAATCTTTATTTTTGGGCAACCTGCAGGTAGGAAGATTGTGTAATAAAAATAATTTTTGTAGAATTTAGATAGAAATCATCAGTACAGACAACATGAAATTAATATCATATGAGTTCATGTTTGTTAGGTATTCTCGCAGAAGTACCAACTGCTCTGGAATATACAGATGGATGTGTTTGTGAGTGTCATGATTACTGTAGACGTGTTCGCTTGAGAATTTAAATTTTATTTCATTCTGGGGTGTTTTTAGAAATATTTTGTTTTTGAATACAATAATACTGAGCAGTTATGGACAGTAATTTACATACGAACACATTAACTTCTGAAGTATATATTTGTGATTATGAGTAATATATAGAAACTGTTTTGCGTCCTTCAAGCTGAAGGTAATTGTCTTCACTGAACAGCTCGGATAGAGACCTGTGGAAAGAAAATTTTCAGTGAGCGAAACGTTGGTGCGCGACTGGGGGAATTAAAAAGACAAGGTAAAACACAAACTATTCTAGATGAACGTTTAGATTTTGGAAACAGGGAAGTGTCAGAAAATTGACAAAGAAGTATTTGTGTACATCAGTGAAATACGTAAAATTGGCTGACTAATGAAGGCACGAGAGGTAACACACGTACACAACATTCCAATTACTCGGTTTAAGGCAAGTCATGGGTGGGTTATGAGTAGAGCATGGATGTTCAGGCATTTATTTTTGCTAAAATAAGCATGCAAATAAGCACTTATATTTAGGAAATAGGCATTTATAAGAACAAAAATGGGCACTGAAATAATGAAGATGCTTTAATGTAAGCTATGTAACATGCATCTGCATCATATTTTAGTACTTAATCTTACATCCTCCTGTGGGTGGGGATGATAGAATAACGCCAACGTTATTCCCTGTCTGTCGTAAGAAGTGACTAAAAGGCGGACCAGGGGGCTCAACTTGTGAATGTGAGTTGGCGACCATGGTTTCCCTAGCTGAGTCTGGCATTGCTTCCACATGTGTCAGGTTCCTTGCTCTTATCTTTTCTGTCTGCCCTCCCTTGGTCAGCTCTTGTTCTTTTCCGGTCCCGACGGTATTAATTTTTCGAGGCCTGGAGTGTTTAAATTTTCACGCTTTTCGTGGTCCTTCCCTTTCTTTTGCTGATACCTTCAATTTTTTGAAGTATCAGACCTCTTCCATTTTCCTTCTGATTAGTGCTAGTAAAGGATGGTTACCAAGTTGCTGTTCTTTTTAAAACTATAATCGCCACCAGCACGTAATTTTACGTAGCAGCGACGGGACCTGGCAACCCTCTTGACCATTTAGCTTGTGGAGTTTTCAGTAGAGATTTGTGTAATATGAAAATATAGTTTGTATAAATGTAATTTTTTTATCTTACTTTAAATGGAATTTCTTTATTATTAATACACATACGTGCCAAGTCTCCCGATTTGAGCGGGAGACTCCCGATTTTTCATCATTCCTCCCGATCGCCGGGTCCGATCTCCCGATTTTCAGAGCAATATCTGTAATTTTTGTATTATTTTAAACTCCTCTGGATTTCTTCGTTCTATCAAAATATGGCTGAGTATGGCTGGTCGATAGTTCTAATAATGATACCAGATGGCAGTACGGGGCCCAGTGGCCGGTCATGTGCTGCTCTTTTGTCTATAATAGTCATTCTCTTTGCAAGCAAGTCAAGCCAGTAACATTCTCTTTGGAGTAACCTAACCTCAGAAACATAGTCGTTCTACCCGGGGCAAGACCTGCAGAAGTGCTCGTGTTGTGCCTTAATATTTGTTTTGGCCAAAAAAAAAAAGATGATGCAGTGTTTAAAAGTGCTTATAGGGAAGAGTTTCCGTGTTTGAGTGAATCCAGAAAGGAACCAACGTTCACGTTCTGTACTATATGTAGGTGTGATTTTTCAATTGCGCATGGCGGGAAATGCGATATACTCAAGCATATGCAAACGAAAAAACATAAGGAGAGTGTCCAGTGTGTAGAAAGAAACCAGAAACTGAAATTTTCATGTAAAAACCAAGATGTAAATCCTGTGACGAATGCCGAGGCGTTATTTACGTCATTTATAGTAGAACATAACCTGCCTGTAAATTGTGCCGATCACGCGGGACCTTTTTGTTGAAAAATGTTTCCTGATTCGGAAATTGCTAAACGATATGGGTGTGCTAGAACGAAACAGTGACTATCATTATAGAAATGTGCATGGAAGAAAGGGCGAAAATTGTATCACTTTTGCAGGTGAATGCATTTTCTGTTGCTGCTGATGGTAGCAATAAAAGCGACTTAAAGATATATCCCATTGTTGTAACATTTTTTAAGCCTGAACTCCATGAAATTCAGAGTTGGCTACTCTCTGTGCCGAATTTAGAAGGGGATGCTACTGGAGCTAACATTGCCAATCTTTTGCTCTCAACTTTTCGGGAATTCTGCATTCCATTAAAAAACTGCCTAGCTCTTGGTGCTGATAATGCTCCAGTAATGGTAGGATTGAATAATGGTGTGGCATGATGTTTGAAGCAGGAAAATAGTAACTTAATCATCGTAGGCTGCTCGTCACCTAATTAATCTTGCTGCCGAGAAGGGCGCGGTGTGCTTGCCCGTAAATGTAGATGAAAGTATAATTGATATATTTTATTATCTGGAAAGAAGTGCAAAGAGGAAAGAAAAGTTCAGAGAATTTCAGACTTTACACAACACAGATCAGGAAAATTCTGAAGCATGTGCCTACTCGATGGTTATCACTAAGAAGGTGTTTAGATAGGATTTTGCTTCAGTGGGACCCTTTGATTACATTATTCAGGAGCTAAATTGTGAGTAAGAATTCTCAGATGGGAACTTTGAAGACTTACAAAATTCCTAAGCACAGTTTAAGTGCAGATGTGTCTTGTTTGTCTGAAAAGATTAAGGATTGTCGTACCATTTCACCTCACTCCTCAGTTAAAAGGAAAACCCAGTCATCAGTTTCACTAAAAAAATGAAACTACCTACGACACTAAGAGCCATCATTGTCACGTGAAGAACGACTTTTCATGTTCCTTTCATCAAATTTACATAAATCTTTTTGCCGTATCCCCTCAAGTTTTATGGATATCTTTGAGAATCCAATCGTAGCCGCACATCCCCTTATTGAGGTCAGTTTTGGAGGAGCCATTGAAGAATGTGATGGCAAGATTTGTGAAACCAGATGTTATTAAAAGATCCTTCTCTCTTCTTGATGTAGATTATCATAAGCAAATTAAAAGGATGATTGTGATCTGATGATAGGGAACTCTGCGTTTGTTTTAGTGAACACCTTGTAGCTTAGGAAAGGTGCATAAGTCTGTTAGAAAGTGTTTCTCTTCATCGTGTGACTACATGGTACACAAATTTCCATTCAAAGATGAAGTTTTAATTAATTAATGCAGAAGTTGCAAATATATCTGCTGTAATTGAGGCATCATTTTCTAGCCTTAGATTTTTCATTAACAAGTGTCCGAACATTTTGACTAGTGAAATGTAACATTTGGGGAAAGAAACTGATATTCTGCACTCCCAGTTCTGTAACTTTCAGCTCGAAGAAACAGACCTGGCAAAAGGAAGAATTGATGTTCAGTGGGCATTGGTAGGTCAGATGAAATCACCTGATGGTGTACTTAAATATGACAGACTCTCTAAGGTGATTCTTGCTTGCTATTTTATCAATTCCACATAGCAATGCAGAATGTGAAAGGATTTTTAGCAGAGTCACAAAGACAAAAACACAGTTCCGATCCTTGCTGTCTGAACAAACTTTGGAGAAACTTTTAACCTTGAAATCAGTTCAGCAAGGCAAGTACTCTGAGCAAAAATTTAGTTCCGAGTTTCTGAAGAGGGCTAAGTCAGCTACTGGTGTGTTGAACAACAATTAGCCATAATGTGATCACCATGTTGAAGGATGAGAAGTCACATGTTCTCACAGTTCAGGTATGTCCAGTATTTAGTATTCACATGTAAATGATGAAAAATATATATATATGGGCAAATAGAATTGTTAATGAATTGAATTTGTACATGTTCTGCCATCAGTGATGTGTCGTAATTCGTCGTGATTCGCTGTAAAATTTCTCCTGATTTTTCACTTTTGAAAGTGAATACAGTACATTGAAAAGAAAAAAAAAAAAAGAAAACCCCCGCAAAATAACTGGTCATACGGTTTCCAAACATATGAGAAATGTTTGTCTCTGTTTTTCCCTTTGATATATCCACCCAGTTAAAAACGGCATTTTGCCTGACTTCTGGGCTCCAGTTGTGAAGTTCATGCGATGACACAATCTGTCAGTGCGTAGGAGGAGAACAACACTGTGTCAAAGTTTGCTTGCTGATTACACGGACATGATGATAAATTTGTCTTACGTTTGTGCCAGGAAACTTCATACTTTTTTCAACTCTGTAATATGGATCAGGTTCCAGTCTTTTTTGATGTGCCTTGCAACTGCACTATTGCACTAAAAGGATCACAGAGTGTATTTATCAAAACTAACGGTAGTGAGAAATCAACTAAGATTAAGTTATAAGTAGGTTCCCACCTTCCAATACTTATCAATTTGTATACAATAGTTTTATTAATTACATAATATAAACGAACTTAATCTCTAGGACATGTTTCGTTCTGATTATGGAACATCTGCAGCTAAAAGATTTGACAAAATGGCAAGACAATTAAAACACATTGATAGTTATGATGATACAATAGCTAAATGATTAGACAAAATGGCACGAAAAAGAAAACACATATGATAGTTATAATGATAAAATAAAATGTTCATTCATGTTGGTTAAACATTTTTTTTTTTTTTTCATTAAGTCAGTGTCCAAGTGACGAAGTAAAATCGGTGATAAGGTTCTTCTTTATGTTGGGGACGTGTATATTTGTTAATCTTGAAGATAAAATTAGAGATATACAAGATTTTCTTAACGTATAATTATCAGGGGAACTCTTGATAAAACAACCGTAGTTGAAGTTGAGTTGCGGTTGGACTATCAAAGCGACACGGCGTAAGGGAGGACGTCAAATACGACATGATTGACTGTAAGACTCATTTTAATAGTTCAACCGCAACTCAACTTCAACTACGGTTGTTTTATCAAGAGTTCCCCCGATAACCATACATTAAGAAAATCTTGTATATCTCTAATTTTATCTTCAAGATTAACAAATATACACATCCCCAACATAAAGATGAACCTTATTGCCGATTTTACTTCGTCACTTGGACACTGACTTGTTGGAAGAAAAAAAAGAAAAAAAATTAACCAACATGAATGGACATTTAATTTTGTCACTAGCTGATGTACCCGTGCTTCGCTACGGAATTCTATATTGTATACAGAATTCTAGGTTAGGTAGTGTATACATTGTGAGCAAGATTGTCTTAAATTGTATAGCTCTTAACGTTACCCTAGAAACGCGATGGGAGGTCACCAAACATCTTTTCTCATATGAAGACTGGGAATTTTCACTGTAATGGTAGACCCAATTTCATACCATCAGTCACAATCAGGTTGGGATGTTTTCATTATAATGCCTTTTTACATCCTCAGAAAGACTGTCTTAGTGGTTTTCCCAACTGAAATGTACATACAATGACGTCAATATGAATGGCACGATTAAAAGCAATGCTTTTATATTACGAAATACTCGTTCAAATTAAACACCAACATTTTCTCACTTTTAACGAACAGGACTACGCTGCCTATCTAACAGTCCAAAGTTCCAGACCTGGAATGACCAAACCGCAGACAGCTGTGATCCGTGAACAGTCTTCGGCTTTCTTCGGTGGGGAGAGGGTCGAATAGTGGAGACTCCCAGGGCAAAATCTATGCCCAGTTACTATTTTGTTTCCTAGGAGTACCCGATGAGCCGGAAAATATCAGTTCACTACACTGGCGGCGGAAAAATCTATCTGACTTGAAGGCAAATTTTTCCTCCAAGCCAGAAGACAAACCCCCTTTTCAATGCTAGTTTGGAATAAATTGAATGTAGAATTTGATAAAAGTGAAGATAAAGAAACGGCTCTTTTCAGAGTTGAATTTTGAGTTATTTAGTGAATGTTGTGGTGCTATAATTTGGAAAAGGCCTAAATTGTTATTCTAGACCAGGCCATACTACTACTACTACTACTACTACTACTACTACTACTACTACTACTACTACTACTACCACCACCACCACCACCACTAAGGGAGGCTCTGCCTTAAGTATGCACACTGCTCATTCAAAACAGCGCGTCAGAGTAGGGATTAAATAGCTGAAATACTATGATGATCCAGTGTGTTACGTACCAGCTGTATCAGAAAATGTATGAACCAGAGGAATGGCATGCTAAAGAAGAAAGTTTTCTAACTCCCCGGCTATTTCCCGCCAATATTCAGTCAGGCTGTTATACTCGGTACGCAGCAGTAATCCCATCTATCGGAGTTGACAGACAGCATAAGAGACAAAGAACATCATAATAAACAATGGTCAATGTCATGGTATTGTTGATCAATGTTATGCACTTTCGATATTATAGGCCTTCACATTTCGTTTTATTCCCACTCTGAAATACCACTCTTATCATAGTCGGTACGGTAAAACTGAATAAAAGATAAATGATCGGAAGTTGTATTCTCTATAACTTTTTTATATAGTATTTTTCAATAGGACCAATAACATTGATATTTAAAAATTACATTTTAGGCGCCTTCCCCTAAACTACAATTTCATCCAGGATGAATAAAATTGTTTATAGCTTAGACTGTAGTTTCTTATTCCCCTACTCTATATACCGATTTTCATTAAATTCTGTTAACCCATTTTCTCGTGGCTCGGCATTGATATGGACTTAGCAACAAAAATACAAATTCATGAATATCTGTGTTATCATACCCGGTACGGTAAAAGTGTATAAGACATAAATGGTCGGAAATTTAATTCTCTATAACTTTGCTTATGTAGTATTTATCGATATGACAATAATATAAATATTTGAGAATTACATTTAGGCCTTCCCCTAAACTACCATTTCACTCAGCATAAATAAAATTACTTACAGCTTAAATTGTAGTGGCTCATTCTCCGACTTTGCATACGAATTTTCAATGAAATAGGACCACTAATAACGTATTTAAAAATCAAATTTTAGGCCTTCCCGTAAACTACCATTTCACTCAGCGTGAATAAAATTATTCATAGGCTAGATTGTAGCGACGTATTCCTAGACTTTGCATACCAATTTTTATGAAGATAGGACTACTAAAAACATAAATATTTGAAAATTAAATTTTAGGCCTTCCCCTAAACAACCATTTCTATCAGCGTGAATAAAATTATTTATGACCTAGATTGTAGCGTCTTATTCCCCGACTTTGCATACCGATTTTCATTAAATTCTCTTTGGCCGTTTTCTAATGATGCGTGTACATACATACAGACAGACAGACAGGCAGACAGAAATTACGGAAAAGTAAAAAGTGCATTTCCTGATTACTGTGGACATGACCAATGCAGAAATACCATTCTTTTCAAATTCTGAGCAATGTACAGACAAAACTCTTATTTTATATATATAGATTATAACTATCATATGTGTTTTAATTTTCATGCCATTTTGTCTAATCTTTTAGCTATTGTATCATAACTATCAATGTGTTTTAATTGTCTTGCCATTTTGTAAAATCTTTTAGCTGAAGATGTTCCATAATCGGAATGAAACATGTCCTAGAGATTAAGCTGGTTTATGTTATGTAATTAATAAAACTATTGTACCGAGCTCGATAGCTGCAGTTGCTTAAGTGCGGCCAGTATCCAGTAATCGGGAGATAGTGGGTTCGAGCCCCACTGTCGGCAGCCCTGAAGATGGTTTTCCGTGGTTTCCCATTTTCACACCAGGCAAATGCCGGGGCTGTACGTTAATTAAGGCCACGGCCTTTTCCTTCCACTTCCTAGGTCTTTCCTATTCCATCGTCACCATAAGACGTATCTATGTCGGTGCTACGTAAAACAAATAGCAAAAAAAACTATTGTATAGAAATTGATAAGTATTGGAAGGTGGGAACCTACTTATAACTTAACCTTAGTCGTGTTGATCCAATACGGGATAAAATATGAGATTTATAAGCTGTGAGAAATTATGATGCACAGTAATGCTTGCCATTACAGCTGGTGGAAGAAAGTTGCTTCCTTTCATATTTTTCAAGAGGAAACCTATGCCTGAAATAGTTACCCCGTAGAATTCGTGTATGAGTGCAACCAAAGGGTTTGAGGGATGTAGAACTCATGCTGGACTGGGTTAAAACTGTATGGAATAGACAACCCAGTGCATTACGTAAACAGCCGGCTCTGCTCATTTTAGATAGTTTTCGAGTTCACCTCTTGAAAGAAGTAAAGCAACTTCTCAATGAAAATAAGTAACAATAGGTAGTTATTCCCAATGGTCTAACATCTACTTTGCTGTCACTGGACATATCTATTAACAAATCATTTCAAGACCACTTACGTCGATTATACGAGTGCATGATGAGCGGTGATCAGCAATTGATGCCCACTGGAAATATTAGGCATTTCTTTTTCGACTTGTTATGCTCGTGGTTAATGTAGAATTTGGACCTTATAATGTGGTTTATTTGGTTACAGTTTAAATGAAAAATAGTAAGAAAAGAGCTCACGAAAAATATAGTAGCAGAGTGGGTTTGCAGTGGAAGCTTAATAACTAAGCAACCACCAAACACTGGGCAACTATAGGAGAACCGTGGATGGTATGGATAGAAATTACAAGGAGATAAGAGGGTTTTTGAGAATACCAAAGGTAATCGGTCTAACAAATAGATGTATTGAAACACAACCGAAAGTACAGAACATTGCATTTCTGATCGTGGCAAATGATAGGAAAATGTTTACAAAATTACAGATAATGCATGACAGTATTGCATTGTTTACATATCATCTGAGTGAGATTTTGTCATGTACAGACTGAAATGCATAGAAAAGATTTTTCCCAACCAAGTTTGAAAAAAGAGAATACAACATTTTAAGGAAACACAGGTGAACAATAGAATAGGGCACTGCTAGGTTAAAATGACATAGAGATTCCAGATGATATTTATAAATCCAATTCAGTGGCATAGGGTAACTAGAAAACACTGAGCAGACGAAGTCTGATTAAGAGAATAGTTGAAAAACGGTACACAAATACGGAGAATGACCAGTCTACAATCTTTAACAAAGCAACCCATCTTCACAGTAAGTTTATACAAACAACATTGAAGTAAATTACAAGAGTTCTGAAGTATTGACTAAATTTATGTCTGGTTTCTCAAAAATCACAAGATTGGAAGAGCATAATAAATTACATGAATTAGGAATCCATTGGCTACCATATTGATTCCAACATAGAATTCAAACAGTCGATAAGCTTAGATATCAGAATCTCAAAATATACTTTCAAGCTACACTAACTCATGGTGCACGATGATATGAAGAAGTTCGAAACTAAATTGGACTTTTACGGGAACTTCATAAAGACTATCTTCTCCCAGTGTCTCTCTCCCCAACAGTCGAAACGTGTCTCGATGAGAAGGCTGTATTAGGTAGTATATATTACCAAGTAGGAGAGGGGAGGGACACGAGGGAAGGTTATGTCACACGCAGCGCACAACAAATTCGAAAATACTGAACATTCGAGGCGTGAGGCAGGCTGATAGCAATGACAGCAGTGGACACTCGACCTATGATCATGATGTTCAGTGATAGATCAGCCAGCGAAGAAGAAAGGTGGTGATCACCACTGATGTTCGGTATGAGGTGATGCGAAGAAAGTACGACGATAATTGGCGGACATGGCGAGTTCATTACAATACCACCTGAACTAGTTTCCAAGAGCTTCAATAGGACTTGAATTTTGAACGCACTAGACGGATCCAAAAGTGATGCAGTATGGCAGGGAGACAAAAGATCTGTTACTGGTATGAGCAGCAGTGAGGGCAGTGCTTCACATACAGTATTAGATATTGAAACCAGTGATACAGACACAGACAATTTCGAGTAAATTGTTTACCAGGAAGTCCGTATTTCACAACAATGCATTAATTTTTTGCTAGTGTAATATTTTAACTTTAATGCTCAGGTTAATGACAATTAACTTATGAGTTTCTTTTTCAGATTGGATAAATGTTTGCCAAACTGTTGCGAATAAATTATGAATAAAATACAGTTCAGTTATAATTTTTTTTAGTAATACAAATACTAGTATTAAAATATTCTTCGCTTAATAGTCGCACCCTACTATTTTTTTCAGAAAAGTTTCTATAAACAGTGCAACGATTATGCTGTAAAATGCAGTATATGATGAACAAGAAATGGAACACGAAATAGGATGAACATATGACTTGATTTGACACTTGTGTTACCCTTTCCAATACTTATAAAATCTTACACAATAAATTGTAGAGGATGGTTTTAAAATTCACAGTGTGTAGCATTAGATCTGCTTACTATCTGTTACTACAAATTAAGATTTAGAGTCTGACCAAGAATCATGTTAATGGGGTGTACTGCCCCACTCTTGCAAGACGGATTCTTTGTTTACTGTTAATGGCATCACTGATTATGGAAAAAACAGAAAAATGGTATACCCTAAAGAAATATAATGACTTCTGCTTTTTTCTTCAAGATATACACAAATGGACAACTAGTGCTGTAAATACTGCAAGTTTCTTGTAAGTTGACCTTTACTCTGACTGCACATAGTACAAACTTGAAATTGCTGGACACTGTTTGTACATGTTGAAACCAAAAGTTGAAATGTTTGACAATGGAGTACATCTTTTGTTACAGAAATGAGTGTATATTAGTATTTTTGCTTCGTCTGCCCTTCATAATCATTAGAAAGATGGGTGTATTTAACACTGAGAGCTCGGCTAAAAAAAATTCCAAATCAGCTGTTTAAAAAAACTGGCAGAAGATATTTAGAATATAGTGACATCATTGTCAGTTAAGGTAATAATTTCATGATTTTATTTCCAAGATAATATGATTTATTGTATTTTTATAGACCTTAACACTTGCCTAGAAAACGAGAAATCTCATATTTCAATATTTTTTAAGTCTAGTCGTCCTTTATGCTTCAAAACAACTATAATAAATTGCACACCTATAAAAAACAAATTGTAAATAACTGATTGTGAATCTGCCACCTGGGCAATGGCCTTAAATGCAGATCAGTGGTGCTAGGTGATTAAACAATCAGATTCTCTATTAAATGTCTAAAAACAAGCCTGCGGCTGTGAGCTTGCATCCGGGAGATAGTAGGTTCGAATCCCACTATCGGCAGCCCTGAAGATGGTTTTCCGTGGTTTCCCATTTTCACACCAGGCAAATGCTGGGGCTGTACCTTAATTAAGGCCACGGCCGCTTCCTTCCAACTCCTAGGCCTTTCCTATCCCATCGTTGCCATAAGACCTATCTGTGTCGGTGCGACGTAAAGCCCCTAGGGGGGAAAAAAAAAAAAAAGCCTGATATTAGAAGAATGAAAGTACTCCCAGTACACCTTATTTCTTCTGAACTAACTATAGTCTTTTCAATACCTTATCTGAGGGGCCTCTACAGCAGTGTAATACAATATATATTGAAGTTAACTGTGGAAGGGGAAGCCTGTTGACATCCAGCAAGGAGTCATGCAGCACTTTTCAGGGTCAACATTAGTCCATTCCTTGTTCTCTTTGTACTGTCCTTGTAAGATAGTTTGTAGTAGAAATTGCTGTATTAAATGGCACAGTAATGGGATTATCAGCTTCCATTCATTATGTTCATAGCTGTAAAATGCGTTGACTAGTAATCCAAAATTTTTTGCTTCACAGACCTTCGGTGAGGATGGAGCCAGGAGTAGAAGATATGGAAGTGGGATATGGTCTTGGTAAGTGTCAACATCTTGTTAACATGAACTTCAGGCTGAAGTAAAATACAGATAACTTGATGTTGACAGACTCTGGTGATTGTCAAATTGTTTCAGGTCTGCTCAAGCAGTCGTGCAAACTTAGGGTACGCAATGTTCCTCGTGGAGTTTCGGAGGTAAGTGCCCACCAGTTGAATATATAAATTGTAAGACAGAAATCTGTTACAATGTTGTCAAGATAATGCCAACAGTGTGTTGATACCTTCATCCCCAAAAGTTACATGTCTCTACATGTCTCAGGACAATGGTTAAGAAAAAAACTATTTTTGTGAAACAATCCGTGAATAGGAAACATAATATGAATTTTAGGACTTTCTCATTGACTACATAGCCAGTTGGCTAGTGTTATTAGTCTGGTTTGTGTGAAATGCCAAACAGAAGCTGCATAAAGCTGATTGATGATATTCGTTCCCTCATCAGTGCTGCCAACTTGGCTATTTACATATTTAATCACGAAACAAAACCATCAACAAACTAACCTCAGTATAAGTATCAGTACCTTACCCGAGTAAATGATGATAAACGATCAATCAAGATATTCATAATTAAGTCGGTTTTCAAGCTTAATGAGGAATTAACAAAATACACACTCTCTCTCACCCTCACTCAGTTTAACACATTAATGACGGGCTACATTAATTAACGTAGTTTCGTATTGGTGCGCGGGCAACTGGCTACGTAATTTAACGTTTTCTCACATTGCTTCATACTTGAGTGTTTTTGTCCTCTCCGCCATTTATTAATTGAAATATTTCGTGTTGTTTACAAACTAAAGTCTTCGTTGATCCGAATTTAGATAGATATATTCTTTCCTTGACAATACTTTCGGCACAGGAAGTGTGATTTCATAACACTCAGTACCGCCTGACCGAGTGTATTGCCAGGTGTCAGCATGGCACATCATAGCAAAGAGAGCTTGAACGATGATGAAATTTTTGGAGAAATGCATGCTGATAGTTTATCTGATGTCCCTAGTGATTGCAAAAGTGTAGGTGTTAGTGATTGTGAAGATGTGCGTCAGTCAACGTCAAAATATACCCGCGGAAGTGAAAGTGCTACATTCAGTTCAGACGAGTCTGTTGACAGCGACAATAAAGCGAGTGAAGATGCCAGTGATAGCAGTGACAGTGAGGTTGATGGATGGACAAATAAGGTCGAAAACAGAGTCCTAGAACCATTTACAGGTTTTTACAGGTATTTATATTTCATCCTACTTCTCATGCTAGGTGTGCTTCTGTTGCCGGTCCACGGGAAAGAATAGAGTAGCGTGCGTCCAGACAACAATGTGTTAATATTACTGTATATATTTCTGCGTTTTATTTTGTAATATGCTTTACGGTAACCGTATTCTTCGGTTTTTGCCGATGTAAATAATTCAGCTCCATTCTTGAAATTTGCTATTATTTGTTGGACTGAAGATAAACCACACTGTAAGAATGCACGCAAGCAAATATATTACATGTGTATATGCCTTAAGTCAGTAAGAATACAGTATTACCCCGCATTTACGTTCCCGGCTTTTACGTTTTCCCGTCTTTTACAACATTTTTTGTTGGTCCCCTGAGATTTCCTATGCTCACAATGTATTGAAATCCTCAAATTTATGTTTGCGACATTTTATGCTTCCCGCCATTTACGACACGACAGGCCGTTTGAGGGGAAAAAATTGAGGTAAAATGGCGTCGCAACTAACCTAAAACACTTTGAATAACCATGGCATGATGGCGAAATCTAACAACCATAGTCTATAATAACTCTTAGAACTCTCAGTATTGAACTTCCGCGTAATCAATGCAGTGCATTCTTTGATATCAGGTGTTTTCCACTATGCCCTAAACCTTATTTTCAAATCCGACAACGATAAGGTACTCATTAATCTTTCAAGAAGAAGAAGAAGAAATCCGAGTTGAATTAACAAAACCGCAAAGGAGGAGGAGAAGAAGATGAAGGAGATATCAGATGTTTGCTCTATTGCTAAGTACAGTATAAGTCTCAAGAAGGAGACGTTATCATGTGATTCAGTGTTTGTCTTGCCCGAGTTAGTTATTTTACGGTTATTCTTTTACATTTGCGTTTGTTGTTGGAGTTGTTAAAGTTATTGTCGCTGATTCGTCACATTTACTTTTTTTGTTCTTGTTATGTGAGTCGAGTGGTCAGAGCGAATTGCCGCGATCTTCCTTTCCCGTCGTTTGTATTTGTTAATCCTTCTTTGTTATCGCTTTATCGTTTTCCTGCTAATAATGGAAAAAAAAAGGAAAGAAAAACTTTGACTTTGAATGAGAAGTTTGAATATTAGAAAAGGTTGATTCGTACCACGGAACACGTGTTTCATTGGCACGCGAATTGCAACTTCATGTATCCACGCTGAATACAATTGTGAAAAACAGAGGAAGCATTAGATCAAGTGCTTCAGAATGCGGACCAAACTCCAGGAAAAAGAAGTATGCGTCATACTGCAAATACGAGAAAATGGAAAAAATTGTAAAAAGTTGGTTTGAAACTTAGAGCCACAGGCATTCCAATTGATGGTGTACTCTTAAGGGAAAAGGCGCTTAAAGTGGCAAACATTCTTCGCATTGAAAATTTCAGTGTCCAATGGCTGGATCGACCGCTTTTGGAAAAGGTATAACTTAACCTATACAACTTTGTGGGGAATCTAATGCAGTTAGTGATGAAACTGTGGAAGAATGGACCGATAGAAGATTGCAGGAGCTGACCAAGGATTACGAACCCAGGAACATTTTTAACCTAGATGAAACTGGACTGTTTTTCAGTGTGTTGCCCAGCAAGACTTTGGCATTCAAAGGAGATAAGTGCCATGCTGGGAAACACAGCAAGATGAAGCTCACAGTGATGTTGGGAGCCAATGCTGATGGCTCTAAGAAACTCCACCCCTATGTGATAGGGAAATCTAAAAAGCCTCATTGCTTCATGAATGTGCGATCATTACCTACTGCCTACGATGCCAACCATAAAGCTTGGATGACCTCAGATCTTTTCCGACAGCAGTTAATTGCTCTGGATTAAAAAATGGGTGCGCAAAATAGGAAGATCCTCCTTTTCATCGACCGTTGTCCTGCACATCCCGTGGATGTTAATTTGAGGAATATGCAGTTAGAATTTCTTCCTGCTAACTGCACAAGCAAGCTACAACCTATGGATTTAAGGGTTATTCACTCCTTTGTCACTTGATAGGAAGAACCTGGTGCAGTGAATTTTATTCCTTATGGATGCTGGAAAGGATCCATCATCATTTAAAGTTTCAATCCTGGATGCGCTGCACTTCATTGCAAAGTCTTGGAAGGACGTGAAGCAGACTACCATCTCAAACCGTTTCTTGAAAGCAGGATTTTTTAAGAATCATGCTGAATCTCAGCTGCCAGAAGGAGGAGGAGGAGAATAATAATAATAATAATAATAATAATAATAATAATAATAATAATAATAATAATAATAGTAGTAGTAGTAGTAGTAGTAGTAGTAGTAGTAGTAGTAGTAGTAGTAAGAAGAAGAAGAAGAAGAAGAAGAAGAAGAAGAAGAAGAAGAAGAAGAAGAAGAAGAAGAAGAAGAAGAAGAAGAAGAAGAAGAAGAAGAAGAAGAAGAAGAAGAAGAAGAAGAAGAAGAAGAAGAAGAAGAAGAAGAAGAAGAAGAAGAAGAAGAAGAAGAAGAAGAAGAAGAAGAAGAAGAAGAAGAAGAAGAAGAAGAAGAAGAAGAAGAAGAAGAAGAAGAAGAAGAAGAAGAAGAAGAAGAAGAAGAAGAAGAAGAAGAAGAAGAAGAAGAAGAAGAAGAAGAAGAAGAAGAAGAAGAAGAAGAAGAAGAAGAAGAAGAAGAAGAAGAAGAAGAAGAAGAAGAAGAAGAAGAAGAAGAAGAAGAAGAAGAAGAAGAAGAAGAAGAAGAAGAAGAAGAAGAAGAAGAAGAAGAAGAAGAAGAAGAAGAAGAAGAACTACCTGATGTATGGAGAATGTTGCAGTCAGACTGCACTACTGAAGATTTTCTTCGGGTAGATGATTCTGTGATCACTGCAGAGGAAAGAAGTGTGGAGGAGTTGGTTGCTGAGCAAACAGCAGTTGTCTCTCCCACCAGTGACAGTGATGAAGCAGAGGAAGATAGTGAAGTGATGCCTACCAGTTCTGATGCAAGTGCAGCAGTTGATGTTATACGCAAGTATCTGTCGTCTGTAAAGGAGGGTGAAAATAATTTTCATAACCTTTATGAGCTTGAAAAACAAATAGAGGTCATATGAAATAAGAAGTGTAAACATAGATTGATTCTGGACTATTTTGGTTGGAAGCAGTGATGGTGTATTTTTCGACCTGGAATAAATTTGTGTTGATGTAAGTACGGGTACAATAATGTTGTAAATACAGGTACAATAGTAGCAATTAAAATGTTTCATTCAGAGAAAATATTGCATCTTAGATAATTCTATAGCCATTGTAAGAAAGGAACTGCTGTAATAAAAGAATATATTACACAAATATTTAACCACCTACCGGTAACCTCTTCCTGGGCAAAGGATGAGCAGAATTACAGAGGCAGTGTAGTCAATAGTTAATACAGTACAGTAATTAACTTACATGGACTGTTATTTGAGGTAAGTACAGTAAATCGATTGAGATTGAAATACTCTATAAATTAATAATATGCATTTGTGTAACATTTACCTCCTTTTCCAGAGCATTTTTATATGTACCTGTACAAGTTGTTTCCCCCTCCCTTTTACATTTTCCCCCCTTTTACACCAATATTCCTTGGTCCCTTGAAAAGTGTAAAAGAGGTGTAATACTGTATACAAAGCATAGGTCTGCAAACCGTATCAAAGTCTTGACAAGATAAGGTTAGATTAAGTTAGGTTGATAAGGAAATTTCCTTCCGTTCGAACTGAACTGATCTTTATGGAGAAGGTAATGTTGCTTTTCTTTTCGGAGGAGTTACTGTAAATTTTTCTTGCTTCTTAGACATCCTCATCGAATTCTATACGTAAGTATTTTACGGAATAAGGCCATACTTAATAAAATGCTGCATTCGTCATTTCATAGCCATTGGTTCTGCCTTATTTTGTCAGGTATGGTGACGGCGGCCCAAACCTCGGCCAGACAGTTGCAGGTAATACCATTTACTGTCACGTACGGTAGCAGGATGTACCTGACCTGACAGATCAATAACTTCAAATACTTAGGTAACTTTGTTTCTTCTGACAATACCATAAACCAAGAAATTGGCAATAGAATACAATCTGCATCAAAATTCTACCACTCCATTCATCAGTGACTTTGGGATGACTCACTTCCCCAAGCTTGCAAGCTCACGCTTTACAAAACATATCCTGTACCAATTCTAACGTACGGACTGGAAGCAGCAACATTGACTAGATCTGCACAAAGTCACCTACAGGCCACTGAAATGAACTTCCTTCGGTCATGTCTCCAGAAGACAAGGAGAGACAAAATAAGGAATGAAAGTATTCAGCAACAACTTGGATTGGACAGGAGCCTGTTGCAAACCTTAGAATTAAGCAGATTACATTGGTATGGACATATGAGAACAATGGCTTCAATTTGACCCCAGGAGCATACTATGAAAGGAATTTTGTTGGTAAGTGTGACATCCTCCCTCCCTTTCATTATTCCAAACACAACATTACTAATCAGCAGAGATAACATGGAGAAAAACGCAAATGAAGAGATCTCGAAAATACTAGAGTATAATACTAGAGAGGCGGTGTGGTGGAAAGTATTCAGGTCCGATAAATCGTCGATCGGAGCAAACAAGAAACTGTTTGAAGTTGGATTCCCTTTGTCCTATGTATCCAACTAAACCAACCTTACTACGGCAAACTAAAGAAAGATATGACTTAAACATACATTTATTAAGAAGGGTCAAATGGAAGATAAATAGTAAATTCATAACAAGAAAATTAAATTTACAAGTGCTTGCGTGTGACAATTGTCAACATAATTCTTCCCTTGTGACCTTCATAGGATAATACAATTTGTATACAGCACTTCGGTACCAGAGATGGGCTAGGGCCCCCACTCATTCTTTCATCAGGAGAATAACTCTTCGCATAATATTCCATTTACCTTGGAGATGAAATATTTCCAATATTAATAACTAGGGAGCGGATTTTTATGTGCTGAAAATGTGAAAAATATTTATTTTTTATGTGCTGAAAAACTTTAAAATATGTGATAAAAAATAGAAAATATTTTCCTTTAAATATCACATAACTACTTGCGCTCAAGAAGTAAAGAAGTATAATGTTTTGTATTAGAATATGGTGCTACCAAACGTGCTCCTTATGGCAAAAATGGTGTCTGTGTATGGAAACGTGCTGTATTGTATATTAATTTTTGATATGCCAGAGTAGATATTATGAATGGTTATTTTTTAAAGGTAATATTTTGTTTAAATATGGCAAAAGCAACCTATCATCTTTGAAAAAATAGTACCAGTTCGTACTCACCCGTCACACGCTGGAATATTAGTTGCAAGAAGTGGTCTCAGAATTGCAGTGAACAACAAAGGTAATCTCCAAATTGTCCATCACAAATGCATGCTGATTATCTCTAAAGAAAGCCTTATACTGCGGAAACAATCGCTCCACATCACAGGAAGTCAGACGAGCATAGTTAAAGAGAGGAATGTCGCCAACAATTACGCCATCAATTTCGCCAACATGAGCACCCTCTAATACATTAGAAATTTGACACATTGTTTGAAATCCTCTGTTTTTCCTGAACAAATTTTGATATTTGACCTTTAACAGTCCCTGTACTTGCGAAGCCGGGAGTGATTCTAATTTATTTTCAACAGTGCGCACTTCCTTCACTGTTTCGGACAACAGGTTAGTGGATTTTTCAAGTATGTCTATAGTTTTACACAAGAAGCTTAGATTGGCAGATATAAACGCCAAATCGTTTTTTAAAGAGCTGTCTTTTAGTATCTCTTGAAGAATCTCAATTGACGACGCATCATTTTTATCTAGCACGTTCACAACGGATGCAAAACTTTCGAAATTGTCTGCGTAGTATACCACAGCGCTAAGCCAGGTACCCCACCGCGTAACAATAGGCAGAGGAGGAAGCGCAAGATCCGGGTTTTTCTCTTTAAAGAGATCGATTCTTGAGGGTGCTTTCACAAAGACTTTTTTGCCATTAGATACTAATTTATCCACTTGAGGATACTGAGCCCGCAGAGTTTCACATAACCTGTGTAGAGCATGAACAACGCAAGTTACGTATATCATTTTCGGAAAGCTCACAGAAAGGCTTTCGGCTGCCTTTTTCATGTAAGCTGCACTGTCAGTAAGGAAAAACAATACATGGTTGTATTTCATACCTTTTAGCCAAAGTAAGTGCATGGCTTCATTGAATAACCTAGCTACAGTGACATGGTTTGCAGCAAGCATTTCTTTACACGCTAGCAAATAAGAATGTTGGCAAACAGTTTTGTCATTCTTCAGCACACCAACTACATCATTTCGTACTTTTCTGCCACTTGAATCAGTGGTTTCGTCAATGCTCACCCACAGTTTTTTGCTATCACATACTGCCCGAATTCTCTGTAAAGTTTCTTCGTAACATTTTGGAAGATAGTTTTTCCTTAATGTGGATTTGTCTGGAGGCTCAAAATTAATGTACTTTGTTAGGAACTTTCTCAGTCCCGGATTATTTATTTTTTCAAGAGGAATGTCGGCGCAAACAAAGGCTCTGCACACATCTAAATAATACTGGGAATATTTAGATGGGCCTGCATTTGAAGTAGCTGGTTCAGGTATTAGTAATTGTCGCAAACGCACACGCGAAGCAGCCGCAGTATGCCAATTTCCAGACAAATGCTGGGTTACTTGAGAACATTGATCTGCACGTACTGTTTTACCACACGGTTGGCAAAATAATACCTTTCCATCGGTAGTGAAAATGCTTTTAAATTCCACTACATATTGTTGAAGACGCGACTTTGTACCCGACTTCTCTTTTGGCATTATTTTGCAGGTTATGACACACGCATTTACGGTTTCAACAAAAAGAATAGCAGCGGACACTGAAGGAAATATTTCCTATAAATCCATACAAAATCACACGACCACGGGAATGATATATGGACCCGAACAGCTAACCTTACTCTAAGGAGTGATGAAATTCCACTACCTAATGGTGGGGCAATATTCCTCTGAGTCTCCCATGTCGTAACGGAATTACGTCACCTTATCTCTCTGTGATTGCCTTTCGCTGATATTCTATAAACAAAACCCGAGAGGGCTGACTCATAAAGAGTTGGAATGACATCATGCAAGGAAACATCTTGTGCAGCAAATCAAATCGCTGTCTAAATGTAACGACGTAGCCAGTGACCAGCAAGTTTTAAAACTTATGGAGGGAAGTCCATAAATAGCCGAAACATTCAGATATATTATGTTAAATACACTGTTAAAAACAATACTGTAATCGTAAAATGAAAATATGAGCATTATTTTATAACACAGAAGCATTTTAAATTTTATTGATCAACAAATATCGCCGATTTATGTGCTTATTATAGATTTTCTTAAAATATGTATTTACATTTAAAAAATGTGCAAATATGTGTTTTTATGTGAAATAAGATTCAGTTTTTACACTTGGGGATGCACAATAGGAATAATGAACTTCGTAACTTGCATTAAAACTTACGCCAAAAAAAAATGTAATTACATAAAAATCCGCTCCCTATTAATAACTTATTTCAAAATAATATATAACACGCCACAGAGAGGGTACAGACCGCAGAGAAAAATGCTCCTCAGTAATGACTTAGGGCAAAGAAGAAAATAAAATAGGGCAAAAATCACATCACATGTTGACGGGTGTCAAATGAAAGAAGAAATGAAAGGATTCACACAGAAAAATAAAATGGCTATCTCTAGAAGACCCCAAAAGAAAGGACAAGGTTACCGCTAGCTAGGTTGCACAATAGCAAGGCATTAATGGGATGTAAGATGAGTCAGCAAAATAAATCATTAATCCGGAGTAGGTGAAATAAATCGTTCTCTTTCATTGTGTAACTAAATACGATATATTCCACTCAACCGCACGACAAACACACAGAATTGGTCATCTTACAGTTCCAAAGAGCCATGTACAAATGCACCAAAATTCAAAGTCAATCAATTTGATAGTACTGGGGGTAATACCATAGACAGGCCCTAATTACCAGACTAGATATGTGCAAAACCAGACGTACATTACCACCACAATGTCTCAAGAAAACACGTAAGCTTTTACAAAGCAGACTTACAGAACTTAAAACGGGCCAAGCATAAAACATTGATGAAATCCCCGACAAGATATCCAAAATACCAGGCACGTATAAACGGAGATGTCAGTCACACCAACAATATTGGAATAGACCTTATCGTGCCACAACATTGAAGTGATACATACAAATAAGGTAAGAAACACCCGCATAATGTGGCTAGATGTCTAAAATAGGCAAACCCAAGCTAAAGGTGAAATAATATGACAATACCTTCAAAGCATAATGTTAGGCTGAACGGTAACCAAACTTTGACTGATAAAGCAGGATAAAAAAAGGCACAGAAATGAATCAAGATAATGTGGGCATAGTCACAAGCTTACCAAGTAAAAAATAAGAAATAATTGATTCTGCGCGAATCTCCAGCATAACATCATTTGAATCTATTATAAATATTATAATACAGTAAGAAGGCCAGCATTGTGATTCTAGACTCCATTTGGCCCTTTCCCGAAGTTCAAAGAAAAAATATCATGAATAGACTTAAAATCAAGGAGGTAGAGAAGTCAGAGGTACAAGAGGGGACACTATTGCCATATTGTGACAGTATAATAAACTATCAGGTGGAAAATTGCCAGTGCAGAAAGAAAGCAAAGATTTCGTAACATTAATTAAACGTATGTGAAACTGAAAATTAATACAGACAGAGAAGCAGGAGCGTCTCATAAGAGGCCCAGAGGGAGGCCTCTTGACAGTTGGTAAAAGCAAATTTTGAAGGACCCTGCCAAACGTGATGTAAATTGGCAACAAACGGTAGAACATCAGCAGTGGATGGACAGGATGAACTGGAAGAGGCCGTAAACACCCGCACCTGGCTTGCTGGATCGGAAAATGGATGATGATGATGATGTTGATGATTCGTCATTTCACACAAACTACAGTAAAAGTCTGTTATAGCGAGAATTCTCAATGGCGTAATAGCGGATTTTCGTTATATCCGTTTTTAAAAATAAAAATTTTAAAAAATTAAAAAAAGAAAAGAAAACAGGTGGGCGGAACACCACATATATTTAAATCGGTATGAAACGGCAATCAGTTTGTTCAAAACTTGCATTTTCACAGATTTCCATACTGCGGCTTACTCGTTAATTATATTTCTACTTCCGATACTACATGAACGCGTAAGTTCAATTTCATTCTGAAAAATTGGAGTAGTATCGCTTCAGTGGCTTCTGTGGCAAACGTTTCATTTTGGTATTAAAACAGCGTCATTTAACCTTACTTAATCTTACATGCATCGTAAAGATATATATCAAGCGCCAGTAGAGTAATGATAGCCTTTTCGCCATAAATTTACAAGGGAATAGCCTTTCCAAAATTTAACCAGACGCGAGAAAATACAGTGAAACCTTGTTAGAGATTTCCTCATTAAAACAGTGTCTTGCTTAGCACGGCGTAAATTCGAAGTCCCGATCCACGGCGTATTAAATCTACATAAAAATACCTGGCTTATCACATCACAGATTTTCACTATTATTATTTCACTATTTCCTAGGCCTTAAAATGTTTCTTTGGTCATCCCTTGTGAAAAGAAACAGATTTCCAACACAGATTAGAGCCCTCGCCACAGGAGGCTGCTTTGAGACAGTTGTGCAAAGACGAGAAATGGCCTTGAATTCCTGAACTTTACAGGTAAATTACACCTTTGGGAAGAAAGTCGTTAGCCTTTTTTAGTTCTTTTTTGCTCTCCAATTTTCGTTGATATTGCTGAATAACCTAGACAGCATGTTTGTGCTTATATTTTGCATTCTTTTCAGAAGTTTAGAACTTTATTCAGTGTTGAGTCATACAGTGAAAGGTAGGGAATATTTGTCGCATGATAGCCTACGTACGGATGAGGAACACAATGGTGTTAAGTTGACTAACATGGTCATATTGTGTAGCCCAGTTATAGTGCTGAAAAAGTTGTGATATTCGCTTACTAATGAAGACAAAATTAAAATCCAGGAAGAGGACAAGCATCCACATCTTTCAACAGTGGCGCATATGTTGAAACTCGCATCTTGGAGTTTTGACTCAAGTCGATCAAAGTGGGGCATTGGAGATGATGGTCAAAGTAATCCTCTCGCACATGGCCGAGTTTAACCTCAAAATAATTCATGGTCGAAGCGCATGACCAGAAAAGATTGTTTAATAACCTACTCGTCCGAAATATAAGACTTCAGCTTACATTTGTTTTAGAAAAAGTGTGATCTGCAAATATTGCGCTCATACTTTCATGGACCCCAGTGCAAATATTTTATATTTGTTGTCTGTTTTACACAACTTATACAATGTTGTTACGTGCCAGTGGAAAATATTTTTGTATTTTTTCTCTCGTCTTTTTCACACCTTTTAGTACTCTCATCTTTAGAAACAGTAGATAGCCCATCTCTTTCACTATCCCCGTATAAACACGACGCAAAATGTACTCACATCGAAAAAACCTGCTCCCTGTTGGATAGTTCTGATTCGTGTATTCATTAGTAACCTATGTTTTTTCTTGTTTAACATGTTCTCTTTCGCTTGTCCCATGTGGAAACGTCAAATGAGGTTTTACTGAATCAACTAACCTTGCAAATCGGTCATCCTTTCTGCACTGTATTTTAAAAAATAATGTTATTAACTTTACGTCCCAATAATTACCGTACTTCTGTGATTTTCGGAGACACCGATATGCCGGAATTTATTCCTGCAGGAGTTCTTTTACGTGCCAATATATACACCGACACGAGGCTGATGTATTTGAGCACCTTCAAATACCACTGGACTGAGCCAGGATCGAACCTGCCAGGTTGAGGTCAGAAGACCAGCGCCTCAACCGTCCTGAGCAACCCAGCCCAGTGCCCCGTATTTTGAGTGGTAACACATTTTTACTTAATTTCAGTACATAATATTAAATTAATCAATTGTTTACTTCAGCCTTTATTCCTAAAGAGTTAGCTACTACTATCGGCCAGATTCATTACACACTTATTATGGAAACTTGTATTCCTTCATTTTCGAATTGTGTTAACAGAACAATCAACTCTTACATTTCCTTCGAGTTTGAATGTCGGCGAGAGAGCTCACTAGTGCACATAGCGCGAAAACTACACCAAAGATGATCATTCGCATTCATTGTAATCGTTGGATTCCATAAATATTGATTATGGAAATAATAACGCACTCTTAATCGCTCGTAATAACGGATGCATCAGTGATGGGGTTCTCGCTGTAACCGAACGATAATACACAGTTTAATATAGGAATTTTCTAGGGACAGAAAAAATCTGTCCTTACATCGGAGTTCTCGCTATAGAGGACTTCTACTGTACGTCATTAAGTACATTATTCAAACATGCCACAATTCTACTTACTGGGTATTACCCAAACAGATGATCAATCCCACAAAAAAAGAAATTTTGCTTTAATTATACCTGCAAATATAACACTAGTTAATGTTTAACAATACGGCAGTGGCAATATGTAATTCTCGCAAGTCATGAAATAAACCATGACTGTACAGCACCAACATGCTAGAATAACAGTGTTATTGTGTATCAATAGTTGCTCATCAGAGTGCAACACCTTCCAGGCAGCACTCGCCTCCAGCAATGTGTTCCTGGGGTGCTGGGGGTGACTTCCGGTAGAGAGAGTCTCGGAGACTTGTTGATAACATGGTATGATACAATTATTCTCTTTGGATACACGCATGATCCGAGTAATGCTAAGATGCCTCACGAACATCATGTAATTCAATTGTTAACTTTTTCAGAGTACATAATCAATGTTAATAAACCAATATGAATTATATTTCATGCATTATTAAGATCCGAGTGATTATTTGTACCAGCTCAACTTCATGGAAATCATTATACAGTCCACTCAGTAACTTGTACCAGACCACAAAACATTTTGGTCATCATCGGACCCGGATCTTTAATAATCGTGCGTAATTTGTGAAAATGCGAAGTAAATTGACGACAGTTACTCGCGCTTCCTTCATCGTAAAAGTTTAGCACAAGGCTGCGTGTATTTTGTTACTGAAATCACATCAAATTACTGCAAGTGGTCCAAAACTGGCATGGCTCACGAGCACGTTGGTGTCTGAAAGCTGCCATTTGACTGCCCAACACGACAACGCAGTGTGTGGAGTCCAGGGTTTATCTTATCAATATGACTACAAGACGAAGGATGCAGGGAAAATAAGTATTATACAGGTCAGATTTTCCTTTTCTTATTTGTTATCCTTTCCATTCCGAGATGGATGAGCAGCAACTACAAAGGTTAGTAAAGCAAAGAACCAGTATTAAGGCTCGAATAACAAGAATAAGCACATTCATTGACTCATTCAGCAGTGAACACAACTTGCATGAAATCAGTGTGCGCTATGATACACTAAGTGATTTAGACAGTAAATATGATGCCATTCAGTCTCAGCTAGAGGTGGAAGATGTAGCCACTGACCAGACTAAGGATAGGGAGAATACGGAAACCATATATAGTTTGAAGGCTAGGATGCAAGAATTATTATTCCCATCACAAGCTCACAGTGCAAGTAGTCCCAGTTCAGATCACAGTGCCTTAAATAATAGCGCAAATTTGAGGTTACCTGCGGTCAAGTTGTCGACATTCAGTGGGAACTACGAAGACTGGTTATCTTTTTCAGATAACTTCAAGGCCATATTCATAATAATGCAAGTTTGGGAACAATTGAAAAATTCCATTATTTCTTAGGAGCACTGCAAGGTCAAGCCCAGGCATTAATTCAAAACTTACCTAATACTGAAACCAATTACAGTGTTGCATGGGACTTGCTCTGCAGTAGATTTCAGAATAAAAGGTTAATAGTAGACCAGTTAGATCATGAAACAAGGAGAGGTTGGGAATTTGAGTTAGATTCTATGGAAAATCCAACACTTCAGCACCTTTTCAAACATTTAGAGCATAAATGTGAAGCATTAGAAAGCATACAATCCAGCTCCAGTCAAGGTCAGTCAGGACCTGCTGTTTCTAAGACTCACATGTCTAAAAGGAAATCTCATACCTTCACACATATGACTCACACAGAAGGTGACTGCCCTTGTTGTAATCACAAGCATAAATTGTTTGCATATGAAATATTTCAGAGATCAAAGGTTACAGTGTGTACGTGATAATAAACTATGTTTTAATTGCCTAAAATCAGATCATGCAGTTAAAGAGTTCACTTCTAGTCATTGTTGCAAGTGTAATAAACCTCATAATACATTGTTGCACATAGACACTAACACCTCCCGTGGTAGCAGCATTACAAGTAGAGAGGTTACTCATCCTAGATCTAATGATGTACTCATTGCCAGCATGTACACAGCAAGAAAAGTACCCAGGCCAGGTCATAATGATACACCACATTTATTATTGTCAACTGTTTTTGTTAACATTAGAGACCACAATGGAAAATACCACAATGTACGAGGACTTCTAGACAGTGGCAGTCAAACCCATCTAATATCTGCAGACATCGTCAACAGACTTCAGTTAAGAACCAAGAGAAATAACACAATTGTGCTAGGGATTAATCAGGCCTCTTCGTCAATTACACACAGCGTTGACGTTGAGATACATACCATTGCAACCTCATTCAAGGCTAGGATTAATTGTTTAGTAGTTCCAGTCATAACAGGACAGATGCCCACAATGCCACTGGATTTCAAGTCTTAAAACATTTCTGATCACATTACATTAGCAGATCCTAAGTTTTACCACCCGGCTACCATTGATATAATTATTGGGGCGGAACTATTTCATGACATTTTGATAATGGAAAGAAAGACTTGCACAGGTGATTTTCCTGCACTTCAAAACACTGAGTTAGGTTGGATAGTTTCTGGAAAGTTTCAGCACCATACTGTAAATGACAACCCTGTGACATCATGTTTCATAAGAAGTAAGGAAAACCTCGATCATCAGCTACGTCAGTTTTGGGAAATCGAAGAATTGAACACACAACCCAGAACAGTGGAAGAACAACAATGCGAGCAACATTTTAAGAACAACACAAGAAGAGACAGTAAGGGGAGGTTCATAGTCAGGCTACCTCTAAAGGAGAATCATCAAGAGTTGGAAAAGTCATACGACCAAGCAGTCCGGAGATTCCACCAACTAGAGTACAAACTTAACAAGCATCCTGATTTACACAAATATTATATACAGTTCATGACCGAATATGAGGAACTAGGTCACATGAAACAAGCACAAATCACTAATGATGAGGACACACTCAGTTCTATCTGCCACATCATGCAATATTCAAAGAAGACAGCTCCACCACCGTACTAGAGTTGTATTTGATGGATCGGCAAAATCCAGCACAGGTGTTTCACTCAGTGATATCTTACTGGTAGGACCAACTGTACAACAGGATCTGTACTCAATTGTCCTGCTATTTAGAACACACAACATTGTATTCACAGCAGACATTACAAAGATGTATAGACAAATCAGAATTCGCAGAGATGACACAAAATTACAGCGAATATTATGGAGAAAATCCCCACAAGAGCCACTTAAAACTTATGAGCTATTAATGGTGACATGTGGCACTGCCTAAGCCCCATATTTAGCAACACAGTGTTTGAATCAGCTTGCTGAAGACGAAGCACACATTTATCCACAGGCATCTCAGTTTTTGCAGTGGGATTTTTATGTAGATGATGCATTGTGTGGAGCATCCGATATCACTGAAGCACTGTAGCTGCAGAAAGATCTAATAGCATTACTGAGCAAGGGAGGTTTTCCCATCAGAAAATGGTGTGCTAATCGTCCTGCCATTCTCGAAGGCATTCCACCCACAGACAGGGAAATGAATTTGCCGTTTCACTTTGATAATGATAGCGCTGTGAAGGCTTTAGGATTGTCATGGCACCCAACATCAGACACCTTTTTAATTGCCAACAAGGTTAAACACATCTAACAACAAGAGGAAGTAACTAAACGCACAGCAACCTCAGTTGTAGCATCTATTTTTGACCCATTAGGATTGATCAGCCCATTAGTGATACTATACAAGATATTTTTGCAGGACTTACGGTTACATCAACTTCACTGGGATGACCCACTGCCAGATCCATTAGCATCAGACTGGGCAAAATTACAAATGCAGCTAGCACACATTGACAATATACAAGTAGAACGTCACGTATTAATTGAGGGTGACTTAGCAAATATTCAAGTTCATGGATTTTCAGATGCTTCCGAGCGAGCTTATGGCGCATGCATCTACCTTCGGTCAGTGAACCAGGAGGGTGAAGTATCAGTCAAACTGTTATGCTCTAAATCGCGCGTAGCTCCGGTTAAATGAGTCACTCTTCCTCGTCTAGAACTTCTCGGTGCAGCATTATTAGCTCGGTTAGTACACAAAACCATACCAGTCCTAAACTTGGCCATTAATGAAACACATTTGTGGACAGACTCCACTATTGTACTGTCATGGTTAGCCTCACCAGCATCATGTTGGAAGACCTTTGTAGCAAATATGGTAGCTCACATTCAACAATCAATGAACACTAGTGACTGGCATCATGTACCATCACAAGATAATCCAGCGGACTTGATTTCTCGAGGCGTCAGACCAGCAGATCTACAAAACTCGACCATTTGGTGGTCAGGACTCGCCTGGTTGTCCACTTCTGAATTAAACTGGCCGCAGAACAACAATGTTGAGGATTCGCTCGCCATAGCAGAGCAGCGACAATCATCTACACTATTAGTAGTGAC
The DNA here is from genome assembly GCF_040414725.1 of Anabrus simplex. NCBI lineage: Eukaryota > Metazoa > Arthropoda > Insecta > Orthoptera > Tettigoniidae > Anabrus > Anabrus simplex. The sequence continues at coordinate 258,518,782 of NC_090270.1, read as the reverse complement.
ACAAGCTGGAACTATTATTGAAAAATTCTCATCATTAATAAGACTGCAATGAGTAATAGCTAATTGTTACAGATTTTTGCATAACACTAAGCATGCCAGGGACAAGAAAATTGGACCTTTAAATGTTGAAGAATTGGAACATTCATTAGAAGTCTGCATTCGTATTGCACACAATGCAACTTTGTCAGAAGAGATAGGAGACCTGAAAAACAGAGGCGTAGTCTCTAAGAAGAGCCAGATAAGGAACCTATGTCCCTCCTTACACATCAATATTCTAAGGGTCGGAGGCAGGTTGAAGAATGCATCGATTCCGTTTTTATCCAAACATCCAATAATCTTGCTATCAAAACATTATCTTACAGAGCTGATCATAAGACATGAACATCTTCAGCATTCCCACGCAGGACCTGGATTGTTATTGGCTTGTCTTCGGAAAAGATATTGGATCCTGAATGGTAGAAATGTGATAACACATCAGATACACACAATGCATGAGATGTCACAGATTAAGAGCAGTAACTGCGCAGCAAATCATGGCCGACCTACCCACGCATCGTGTGCAACCAACTCGACCATTCAGCACTTGTGTTATTGATTATGGTGGCCCTATTCTTTTACACCCCATCAACAAAAGGAGCAAGGTGCGAATAAGGGCATATATAGCATTATTAGTTTGTTTTTCTACTAAGGCAATTCACCTTGAAGTAGTCTCACCAGCGAAGCATTTCTAGCTGCCCTGCGGCGATTCATAGCGAGAAGGGGGGAAACCTGTTGACATATACAGCGATAATGCGACAACATTTACTGGAGCTGACAAGGAACTGCAAGATCTTCATCAGCTCAAGTCATCAAACCAATTCCAGGAGTAAGTTACAGACAGCATGAGTAATAAAGGTATTAACTGGCATTTCATACCTCCATGAACCCCGCATTTTGGTGGAATCTAGGAAGTAGGCATTAAATCAGTAAAGTATCATTTGCGCAGAGTTGTAGGTAATGCATCTCTTACATATGAAGAAATATGTACTGTGCTTACACAAATTGAAAGTTGCTTAAATTCAAGACCACTCATATCTCTTTCCTCTGATCCCACAAATCCTAAGGCTTTAACACCAGGACATTTTTTGATCGGAACTAATCTATCCTCAGTCCCTGAACCCAGTCGGACACTTGTTCCCAGCAATCAATTAACATATTGGAAACGTCTTCAGCAGATAGTGCAGCATTTCTGGTCCAGATGATACAAGGAGTATCTTACTCAGTTTCAGCAGAGGCCCAAATGGGTCAGTCAGCAACCCAACCTTAGGGTTGGAACTGTGGTCGCAGTCAAGGACGATAACCTGCCACCACTGCAGTGGAAGCTTGCAGTAGTCCAAGAACTTCATCCTGGGAAAGATGGACTTGTCAGAGTAGCGACTGTAAGAATGACAAATGGTCAATTCAAGCGACCCATTGTGAAACTCATTCCTTTACTTACTGAATGAACTATGTGCGTAACTGTCAGTGACAGTCTTTGAGTGTTTTTTTTTTGTGACATTATTTTAGTGTGTAAAAACTTGTAGTGTTTCTCTTTGTTTTGATTGTGAACAATCAACAGGGGGGAGAATGTTATTGTGCATCAATAGTTGCTCATCAGAGTGCAACACCTTCCAGGCAGCACTTGCCTCCAGCAATGTGTTCCTGGGGCGCTGGGGGTGACTTCCGATAGAGTCTCAGAGACTTGTAGATAACAAGGTGTGGCCTAAAATATGTTTCCCTGGAGACAATGTCATGAAAAAACTTAATTAACATAATTCTCCCCGTAAATAATCACCAGATTCTAATTCACTCATTAATCTGCCATTATAGTGCGAGCAAATGGACACGATGTCTACTACCCAAACACTTAAATGCATAGAATACAAATATATTGAATTATTATTTGCTAATATGTATATATGTAATGCAAAGACATCGGAGTGGGCAGCAGGACTTGGTTCAGTCTAATCCCGTTAGATTGCCTATAAGTGACAAGTGAATGAGAAGCATCAAAGATTGATGTCTGTTATCACATTCAGTACGCAAAAACTTCAAAGCAAAGAGTAGAACTTGTTTCAGTCGTATGCCAATAAGTGACGTTAATGTTGTTATGTGTAATAAAGTGACAATTTCGAATTGTTGAATGAGAGGCATTTTTTCAAGAAAGAACCAAGCCTACGAAATTTCATCTGAACCGAATCGTATCTCTACCATGGAACCATCTACAACAGGGCCTCTCAGGATGCATGCGCTTGGTGCATGCACTGTGCACGGTGCAAAAGATGACTTTGATTGGTTGACCAGAGTGCAGATCCCCACTCCTCGATTTGGAGCAATAGCGCTGTCTCTCTCTTTCCCCACGCCTGTCTAGCTCGCTCCCCCTGTCTCCCTCTTCCTCACTTGCTGCGTAGCGCTCCAAATCCAAGCCGAATTGGGCCGAGCTTAGCCGAGTAGCCCAGAGACGAAGCGTTGGTCCAAACTGTGCCGAGCGGGAGCAATGCACAGTGCACGGAGCTCTTGCGCCTCGATTTGCACACATGAGATTTTGGGCGTTTGAGAGGCCCTGATCTACAATGTAGCATCCATGATCGCTATTTGCTAAGATGTCATTCCTCAAACTCAGTGGAAGGCTTTCTATCTCATGCTTATATGTTCAACACTTGGCCCGTTTCTCTACGAGGTTGGGTATGAAGTGAGATGAATCTTCGTAGCAAGTTTGTACGACTGGATGCTCTTCCTGACGTCAGCCTCATCATAGGAGTTCATGAGATGAAATGAATGACGTGATATAAGATGGTAGAAAAGGAGAGGGTGAAGCTTGGTGTTGGGCACATAGTCTACTCCTGTCGAATAACGCCATGGGGTCTGTTCAAGGCTTTAGATCTCCACGTGATGTACGAATCACCATCAACAGCCTCATATGCCTTCACTCCATGTGAGCACTGTGTAGAGGTTTGGAATTTAAACCAGGCATTTGACACACATTGTAATGAATAGTAATTTTATACCACCACCTTCTGTACCCTGCCAGGAAACATTTTGAAGGTAAAAATATTTTCTACGTATGAGACTTGAACTGTCTAGCCAAGGTGTCCTTCCATATACTATAGTATAGATTTGATGGGTTAACGATTCCGGCCTGGTCTTATATAGAAAAGAAAAAAAATATGATTCATTCATTTTGCTGAAACCTAGTATTTTTCACTGAACAGTTAAGTGTGATGGTCATTGTTCTTGTAACCTGCATCTGGTTCTAACCGTTACCACCCTCTAGGTCCCTGGTACGACCTAGGGATGATGAGGTCAATAACCTTACCCACCAGAGTGAGAAGAGAAGAGAGAGGAAAAGGGACAGAGAGAGAGAGAGAAAGAGAAGAGAGAGAGAGAGATAGAGATATATAGAGAGAGAGGTAGAAACCCTGGTGAGAAGGTTGTTAGCGTGTCCGCCCCAAAGAGGGAGTTATAGCGAACACGAGGGAGAACGATGGGCACCAGAAAAACGACGACAAAGGTCCGAGCACAATAAAACAACAAGAAACCATAGAAATTACCAAAGGATGAAGTTACCACACTTACCGGAAGCAGCGGAGGAAGACGACTTAAGGCCGTGGAAGCTAATACTTAAGAAAATCGGTGACAGTGCTCCACCGAACGTGGCGAATGAAAACCAACACTTAAATGGAAATAAAGAACTTTAATTGAAAGGAAAATTGGAGGTAACACATTAAATCTTTAAGTTGATAAAACCTATGTTTATTTTAAGAAGTAAAACCAAAATTAGTAAATAAACACAACGTAAAGTTGAAAAGGGGGAAAAGTAAATAACAATTAATAAAATGAATCAGAAAATACCGGGTATAGTTTGAAAGAAAAATTAATTCATTAGTAATTAACAATTAAGGTAAATAGATATTCTTTAACAGATAATAGATTATAATTATTATGAAAACAACAAAAGAAAAGAAAAGAAAAGGATGACCTCCGTACCCTAATGTGATTTGAAAACAACGGAAAACAAATTGACCTCCTTACATAAATACTACCTTGAATTATAAATGTGATCGATCACGGATAATTAATTAATTAAAAATACCATACTCAGTTAACAAGGTTTTCAATTAAATTGATTTTCAACGCGGCCGCTTCTCATGATTATCAAAATTAAATCATTCAGTTTCCACTAAGGACAGTTTCCAAGACATATAGAATTTTACGTAGAAAAACACAACCACCCGGGCCAAGAAAAGGTAACACAACATTAAAGGGTGGCCAAAATTAATTAATTAACATTAAAACAGTAAACAATACACTCAACTCGGAAATATATAATTCAAGATCCACACAGGCTCAATGCGCCAGACTACCTCAAAATCCCGACAACAATACCCACACAAAACCGTTGCCAAGGTAACCACCAAACAAAAGCAACGCTTCAAAAAACAAGGAGGAAAACAGGCAAGAGAAATTAATTCACAGAAAACCCCGGGGGGGGGGGGGGGGAAGAAAACATACCTAACAAAGGGGAAAACAAATCACAGGAAGGCAACCAGAAACCCAAAGAAAGTTAAGCCCGCTATCTTGGAGACTGTACCTTGGTTCACAAGGAAAGTTACAATTTAAGGTGCCAAAAAAACTCATTTTAATTTTAAATTAAATAGCCCAATTCAGTTCACTGTGGACCTTTCCACATTAATGTGATTAGTTGCCGAAACTGTTTTTCAGATTTTCATAACCGCACGCGCCAATAAGTAGCAATTAAACGACGAAGGTTAAATCATTATTATTATTATTATAATATTATTTCCTGAAATCGCCGAAAATACCAAAATCCTCTTCTGGACGACGCTTAAGATGTTTCAAACACTGGTACATACCTTTGGTGGTGAAGAAATTGTGAGAAATTCAAACCTGGCCATTGTTGAAAAGAATGCAGTCACGAGGTCAGCAACAAGACCTTGTTAGCAAGTATCCAGGAGAAAAATAGTTGCAAAAATATAATCGGAGGACATGGTAGGAGGTCTTCAACTAGTTCTGCGGGGGAATATCCCCGTTAATGGAATGGTTACGGCGGTTTGAAGGTAATCCACCACTCCATGGCGTAGCACTCAATCACACTCACGTTCATGATGGCTGCCCCAAGCGAACTGAGTCTCGCGTCAGCAAGCGAGGAGGAGGCAAGTCTACCTAGTAGCAGGCCGGCGCATGCGCAGTTACGCGCAACCACACGTAGCCAGACAATGGCGCGCTGTATACAGTACTTAAAAATGGTAAGTTGGCAAAAGCCGATTGACACAGATTTTCCATGGCACAAGACCAGTCCAAAAAGGTTATAAAGGGAGGCTCACACTATTTAATATTGTCTCATGGTACCATTGAATATATCTGTGGAAGGTAACAGAAGCCAGGATGTATGCAGTTCAACATCATGCCGATGCTTATAGCTGTGTACCTATGCCATCATGGCGAACCTGCGACAATGACTTCGCTGATAGAAACATATTTTTGTTGGAAAAAAAGTACAGAAGTCGTGGTTGTGAGAGGTTCATTTAATTTTCTTGTAAAGAAGAGACAGAAATCCATAACTAGTACCAATTTCAGCTTTTGAAAGCTTCTCGTTTTCTCACTGTCGTTGTGAATGACAGACAGAATTAAGGATTTTATATATAGATATTGCATACACCACATTGAATTTTAAGATTTGAATGCAATTGAAGTAATTATGACCACAGTATTGTGTAAGTCAGCATATTTGAATATATTGTATGTGGCATAGGCAGGGCCGGAACTAGGAGATTTGTCAGGGGGGGCAAAGGTCATTTTGCCACCCCCGATCCCCCTCCCTACCCCACCCCCTACCACTAAAATATAATACCCCCGTACACTATTTTTTTAGACGCGGCGGTTGAAATTACACACCATATGTATACTATTCAGAAGTTTTATTTATGAAAAACACTTATATTTATACACTTATACATATTAATATATACATTACACTTGAAAAACACTTATACATGACTAATACAAATAATTTGTGTATAGTGTAACTCAATTGTAACTACGCAAAAAATTTATTATGTATTGTACCTCAAAATTGAATTCTTCGAGCCTTTTTAGCTGCAAATGTAATGATGATGTCATCAAAGTTGATAAGGGATGCTCGTTGATGTTCAATATACTTAGAGAGTCTCTCCTGTCCCATTGTACTTCTCATGTAGTTTTTGATGATTCTGAGTTTGCTAAGACTTCGTTCTCCAGATGACACTAACTGGCAACGTGAGAAACATTCTCAGTACAGTAGTAATGTTAGGGTAACCTTCCTCTAGTTTATTTTTATAAATAAGACAACATTTCTTTTGATGTAGCTTCCTTTAAATTTTTGTCAGCTGATAAAGCGTGGTGCTTGAAACTTTCTATTTCAAATTTGAATTCTTCAATGTTGAGATCAGCAGTGTAGGTATTTGCCAATTATTCTGCTTTCATTTTTAGATCTTTTGTTTGCATTTATTTAATTCGAACTCCATTAAAAAATCAAAACTTGCTGCATATGTTGTCCGTAATCATCTGGTCAATAACCTCTAACATAGCTACTTGGTACACATTCTGAGTACTTGTTGGAGCTTCATCGCCACTTAGCTCATCAGACATTTTTTTTGTTTTTTGTTTGTCTTTTTTCTGAGAACTCAGATGGTAGATCACTCATGCTTGCTAAGAATTTATCGTCAGTAATGGCTTCAGATGGAGCAAATTCTCTGCAAGACTTCAAGAGCGTTAAAAGGCCTTGAAGGTTCCGGGCAGCCAAATCTACTGTTACATTTCTTCTTTGCAAAAACTCATTGACATAATCGATCTTTTTTAAAAAAGCATGCCAAAAACATGTGAAAAGGATGAAGTCAAGTTTCCCAATATTTTTAAAAAGGGAGCTGGCCTCACTCTTGGTTTGAGGTGTTGAGAGATCGTGGTTTTTAAGATCCTCTAGAGCCTGCACAACTTTACCGTAATGTTTATACACAGCTTCGATCGCATCTAATCCTGCAGACCATCTTGTCAGTGGCACATGTTTTCGGAGAACTTCCCAGCGTGAAGTTGAAGCAGCAAAGAAAGAATACATACTGTTCAAGTTCCGAAAAAATTCTGATCCTCAATAGTAGCACTAACTAAATTGAGGGAGTGAGCAGCGTATGGGACAAAATATGTTAGCTCTTTCTCCTGAAGTAGTCTGGACTGAACTCATTTATACTTCCTGGCCATATTTGCCCCATTATTGTAGGATTGGTCTCTACAGTTCTCTAAGTTTAGTCCATCTTTGTGTAATATTTTAGTTTTTCTTGGCTGAGAACTTCACCTGATTTGTCACTAACTGGAAAAAATGAATAAAACTTTCTTCTACCTCCAATGTATTAGTTTTGACGTAACAAACTACTTGAGTCATTTGCTCACTGTGGCTGATATCTGGAGTGCAGTCAAATATTAAGGAATAATATTTCGCATCCAAAATGTCTTGTATTATCTTTTGCCTTATGTTATTGGCAATAATTTCAAGGAACTCGTCTTGTATTTTATGTGAGAAATACGAGATTTGCCCGTTCTTATGCCGTTCAATATGTTGTAGAAGAGGGACATTGTAATGCGATATAAGCTGTACTGTATTCAAGAACTTTCCACTGGATGGGTCGCTGAAACCAGTCTTCTTTAGTTACTTGGAATGGACTCCCTTGCTTTGCTAGGAATAGAATAGCATCGATAATGCAGCGCAATACCGCCTTCCAATGAGACTCTTCTTGATGGATCTGGTTTTGGAGTTCTGCATCAATACCTCCCTTTCCTAAACAAGATTCTAAAGCTTTCCACGAACACAAGAAAAGTTTGTGGTTTGATGAATTTTTATGTTCAGGCAATTTTTCACTGAGTTTTCTCCAATTAGTAAGTCCTTTTTCTTTAGCTATGGAAGGCACTTGATTTGATGCTAAGTGTGGAAACAGTCTGCAGGGAACGCAATATAGAGCTGTCTTACTTTCACTGTAGCCTAATCATGATTTCTTTACTTTTGCTCCATTTTTGAGAACTTTATAAAACCAATCTTTGGTTAAGTTACGCCCTTCTCTGCTGCTATTACTTAAATATTGCTCAATCAGATTTTCAAAGCTCATTTTTGTTATGTAACCCATTTCAGAATCTGAAAAACTCTGTGGCCATGAACTAGGATCCCCAAAATCAAAGGAAAACTCGGACGTTTCTTGAATACCAGTTGTAGGGTCTGGACGAGATAATAATTCATCTTCATTCGCTTCACCAGTAGGACTGAGTTTCTTGCAAAGTTCGACATGTTGCATGCCTTCCTCTCCAGCTTCAACGTCATCTAAAATATTAAAAGCCGGGGTTAAAATTAAATCAGTAATATGGTATATTACAAAATGAAGTATTAAAAAATTGTCGTAAATTGTGTGATAAGGCACAATTAATTCGTCTCTTCCCTAATGTGCTATAATTTAATTATTGAAATAAAAATTAATATTTACCTGATTTTTCTCTTGAGCCTTCATCTTCATTAACATTAGGGTTTTTAAAAATGTTTCTAATTTTGGTGTTTGTGACAGCACATCGCTTTCTTTCTTTTATTTATTTCTTCCTTCTCTTTGGCAAGTTTTCTATACGCGGCTCCACTGAGTCGTTTTCTGCCATCCATAATTTGGAAACTGATAAAAACTCAGTCAAAGTGTACTAAACAATTCAGTTTTCCAAACGCTGACAAACGGTAACACGAATATATAATCAACACTCCTAAACACTAATACTAACTAAATACTAAATGTAAATAAAATAAAACAACTGTCAGTTCGTATCAACACACGCAGACAACAGTTAATAATGTTATTAGCTTTACGTCCCACTAACTACTTTTTAAGGTCTTCGGAGACGCCGAGGTGCCGGAATTTAGTCCCGCAGGAGTTCTTTTACGTGCCCAGTAAATCTACCGACACGGGGCTGTCGTATTTGAGCACCTTCAAATACCACCGGACTGAGCCAGGATTGAACCTGCCAAGTTGGGGCTAGAAGGCCAGCGCCTTAACCGTCTGAGCCACTCAGCCCGGCGCAGACAACAGTGTACGCAGGCTACTCATTATTCATATCAGTAGTAGGCATAACAGTATAAGGCTTCGGCCACAGTGCAGGCGGCGAGCGGAGCGTTGCATTGTGTGGCGGCAAAGATAAGACTCAAACCTGCGTTAGCAAATGCATGTGGCCATAGTGCCAGCGGCGCGTCAATTTGGAGGGGAAGTTGGCTCAAGGACAACGCTGCCTGCCGCCATCCGCTCACTCCTGTTTGAGATTTCAGCTGCGCCGCTCGCAATGACTGTTCGTGAGTTAACAGGAGAGGAGATAAAAGTGTTAATTTCTGAAGTTCAAACCTGAACTTTCCTATGGAACGACAGAGAGAACAACTTCGAAAACCTAACAGCGACAAGGGAAGCCTGGAAAGAGATTGGAACGATCTTAAATGTACCAGATAAATTCAGTTAAAAATTAATCACGGTTATGGACATAAACAATATTGTATTTAATCCATCATATTATTATTATTATTATTATTATTATTATTATTATTATTATTATTATTATTATTATTATTTTACGTCCTATTGTTATTGTTTAATTAATATTATTATCCTTTGTAATATATTGCCGATATGAAAACTTGGCTTCGTCATTACATCTGACTTTTATGGGTCTCTGGAAGTTGGTGACTTGCTTCTGCAATCGCGCTTTACGTTTTACAAAGAAGTCAAGAGTTAGAATGGACATAGAAGTTATATATATGAAAAATCTTAGCAGGAAATCAATTCAGTTCTCCATATAAATGATAAAATTCCCCATGCATTTCACGTTATTTATTTACCTACTGGATGATTACAAAATTCTCTCTTAGTCCTGCGTTGAATTCTTCAGTTTAGATTTTAAAAAAATTCTAAAAGCAGAGACAAACGAGAAACCTTTGAAACTGCCATTATCTAATCACCTCGTGCAGGGGAGACTCTCGCTAGATGTCCACACAGGCGCTCTCTCCTCCCCACTCTTCAACTTTTCGACAGCGGCAACGCTCCGCTCGCCGCCTGCACTGTGGCCGAAGCCTAAGATTCACTCCAGACCTATGAATTACATTCATTCTTGTGTCGTGTCTTATAATGAAGAAAATAATGTAGTATACAGTGTCAGTGTAATAAAGTTGATGAATAGGGCAACAAAATTAAATAAAATAAAACAATATTAATTGTGGTATTATTATTTTGAAAAATTAAGTAACTTCTTATTATTTTTATTAAACTTTTCAATTTTTGCCGCCCCCTGGAATCTGCCGCCCGAGGCACGTGCTCCCCCTGCCCCGCCCTAGTTCCTGGCCTGGGTATAGGTTTAAAAGTTTTACTGAAGAAACAACTGAATATATGTCACTATATACAAATCGTGCAGCTTAATCTGTTACACCATTTGTATTATTATGTAAAATATGTAATTATTGTGTCATTTCAGGTTAACACTAATTTGACTGTCTCTGTAATAACTTTTTCAGTTTGTAACCTAGTTTGATGATAGATTTCTGGAATCAATACTATCCTTAAAATAGTTATAACATTAAGGTTAGATTTGTGAATCCTTGAGAATTTTACTTACTCATTCATATTCCAGAAATCTTGCATTTTTCCATTTAAAAGTCATTGGTTTTTTAATGTAAACTTACCAAACAATTCTCGACCTTCTTATGTTCCAGGTTGAGATAAGAGAGTTTTTTAACATGCTGATGAAACTGTCAGGGAAAACTGCCATTCCCCCTGTTGTGTCGTGCCGCATCACTAATGATGTTGCAATCATTCAGGTTAGTTATCCCTATATAACACTTGTTGTTAATGCATTGGTATTAAATTCCTTAGATTGATGTGTTTTCTGTAATCAGAAAGGGAACGTATTTAGTCATAAAATTGAACAGCAGGGAAGAGTAAGCCCTCGTGGATAGTGGACCTGTGCTCTTACGGTGCACTTTCTTATGGAAATGGTTTTTTGTTTAAGCGTTTCACGTATTATTTTTAGAATGTTGCATTACAGTGAAACCTCGTTAGTGTGTTCCTTATTGGCACTATTTCCCACTTAGCACGTCATAAATTTGAAGTCCCGATTCTCATCGTATTGAATCTGTATAAAAATATCTCCTTTATCGTGTGTGATGAATTTTCGCTATTACTGCTTAGTACGATCACATTTTTCCTAGCCCTGAAAGTGTTGTCATCCCTTGTGAAACAAACCGGATTTCCAGCTCTGGTAAGAACCGTCGCCACGGTTGTTTGATTATGGAAAAAGTTAGGCTGTTTGTGCTTGTATTCCATTCGCAAGTTAGAAATTTATTTTGTGTTGAGTGTTACAGTGAAGTTTTTTTCGTGTGATACGGTAGCCTATATCTGGATTTGGAACATAATTGTATGAAATTGACTAGTGTGTTGCATATTTGTCTTGTTATAGCCTAGGTATGGATACGGAAGAAGTGAAATTCCTGTCTAATGAAGACAACATTAACATTTTCAGAAAGTAGACTGGCGCCCGCATCTTTAAGCGCGCAGATGTCGCGAATGTTGAGCCCGCACCTTCGTGTTTCGACTTAGTCAAGGTTTTTCAAAATCGTGGTCAGTCATTCTGTCGCAGTCGCACATGGCCTAATATAACCTCCTATTCATTGTCTAAGAGTGTGTCCAAAAAATAATGTTTTATAACCCACTGCTCCGAAATAAAGGGCTTCTGTTAACCTTTGTTTTAGGAAAAGTGTGATCTGCAATAATACTTGGATATTTTTATTGGCCTCCGTGCATATGTTTTCATATTTGTTGTTTGATGTTTATCACACCATTTACACACTTTGCAAGTGAGAACACATTCAGCAATAAAATATACGGTCGAACCTCCCTTCTGCGGACACCATTGTTTCCGCGGAAAAATGTCCGTTACGAGAGGTGTCCACTAAAACAAGTTTGTAAAAATAATCAAACGATTTAACGGCAAAGAACATCCACCGTAAATATAAGGATACATTCTTTATTTTTATTGTTCTAAGTCATTTCTGTGTTAGTATTTCATAGAGTGTTATTATAAGTGATTTTACATCATTTACAAACAATACAGCTTCATGAAGTAATCGTGAAGCTTCATCATCTGTGTAAATTTAGCACATGCTTTCTTAACTGCAATATTCTCGAAAACGGAAGAAAGTCTGTTAAATGGTTCCATAGTGTTCTCGCCGTACTCGCGGTCCAGCGTGACACACAAATTCTTTATCTGTTTAAGCATATTTAGTCCCTGCTTCATTGACAGAACTTCTTGTTCTTCTTCCAATTCACCGTCATCGTCGCTTTTTGTTCCTGATTCGCGCTCTGCAAAACTATACGTTTTATTCAAAATGGTCCTTTTGTACGACTAATGAAGGCTGCTATGGATAGCTAGAAATATTTACGAAGCAGTGAATTAAATTAAAGCTGAAAATTTAGCTTAAAAGAATTAAAAGCTCTCTACCACAAGAAGAAAATGAATGATGAGTTGAGGTGCAAACAAACATGGACCTTACGATGCGTGCAACACACAATTACTGTATAACTTGATAACACAGATAGCTTACCGTAAAGTGCGTCCTGGAGTCAGGACTTCCAGTCGCCCTCGAGATCATCACAGCAAGGAATATTCTCGTCTTCGGCTTCAATATCATATGTTAAACCAGCTGTCGTTGCTGAAGTCTGAAGTTCATCATATTCATTTTGAACCTCTACCTCTGCTTGTTCTTCAACTGTAGAATTAGTGATGCCTCATTTTGCAAAGCATTTCCTGATTGTGGTTTCACTGACTGCATTCCAGGCTGCCTTTGTGTCCACGAAACTGCATCGCCAACATTGATCTTTTTCAAATTAAAAGCATAATCTGCTTCATCCATGTGTGCTGCTAACGACCGTAAAACCCATCCTCTTATGATAGTCTAATTTGAATGCTTGAATGATTCTTTGATCCAATGGCTAAAGATGAGTAGTAGTATTGGGTGGAAGGAAAAAGAGGTGTTTCTGGATGACACGTAGCATTATCTAGAAATAAGATCATGACAGTTTCTGGCCTTCATCTTGGAATCCAAAGCTAGGAGCCAATTCTTGAATATTGCTGACGTCATCCATGCCTTTTTATTTGCATGCCATTCTTTCTTTTGACGTTTTCCCACACTTGCAACTTTCATACGGCAAAGTTAGTGACTTCTTCGGGATTGCCCTAAAGAACAGACCAGTTTTATCAACATTCAAAATGTCTTTCAGTTCGTAACTATTCAAAATATCTGGTAACCTATCTTTCCAATCCGCTTCTTCAGTCGCAGACACATCACCACCTTCTCCACAGACTGTTCTGAAACTAACATTATGACGTTTTCTAAAACAATCTAACCAACCATTGTTAGCTACAAAATTTTAAACTTTCAGATTATTTGCGATTTTTTGAGTTTTTTCCTGTAACATTGGTTCACTCACTCTCACACATTTTCTTCACTTGAGCACACTTGAACTATTCGTATACCGCAACATTCACTTCTGAATAAACTGTCTCCCGCTTTCTTTTCACTCCTCGATTCCTATTTTCCTCCCACTCCTTTAATATTTTTCTTTTCTTCACAATAGTGTTTGAGTTTTCTCTCAGTTGAATCTTTCGGCAAGCTTTCTCACTGAAAGTCCCATGTCACTTTCTATAATCATATTTCTTCTTGCCTCGAGATCTAAACACGGCCGTCCCTTGTTACTCATGTTTAACAGACAACTGAAATGCTATGGTATTTCTGTCTCACTAATTAGCGCCTGTACTACTGTCTTTTCCTACTCAAGTTGACTACCTGAGCTCGACCTTACCAGCGACAATCCGAGTTATGAATAGAATGATGCAAGAAGGTAAGAAAATCTCCAGATAACTTGTGAGTCAACCATCTCTGGCAGCATTTCTGGGCAATTAGAATTCTCGGAATAGGCCTATACACCACTAGGTAGAACTGCATTCCGATGTACCTTCTCTCCCCTTGCACTCGAAATAGTACAAACATTCAAAAGGGATTTCCTTATGTCTGAAGAATGGTTTTAAAAAAAGGATTACGTGTGGTTTGGTGTAATAAATTGTACTGCAACGTGTAAAGTGACCGCTTAAATCAAGTGGACGGGACAAATGGCGATGTCCGCTGTCCGGAGTGTAAGGTGTCCATTTAAATTAGGCCAATTTAACACTTGTCTTATGTAAAATAAAATCAGTTCCGAGGAAAATTGTTCGTATAGGGATGTGTCCGCTGAATAAGGGTGTCCGTTAGGGCAAGTTTTACTGTATTATACATTCTTTGGTACATGTTTCGTCTATCAATAAATCAATTAATTAATACTATTCTGCATTTAAGCCAGTTGCCCAGGTGGCAGATTCTCTATCTGTTGTGTTCCTAGCCTTTTCTTAAATGATTTCAAAGAAATTGGATGTTTATTGAACATCTCCCTTGGTAAGTTTTTCGATTCCCTAACTCCCCTTCATGTAAACGAATATTTGCCCAAATTTGTCCTCTTGAATTCCAACTTTATCTTCGTATTGTGATCCTTCCTACTTTTAAAGAGTCCACTCAAACTTATCCATCTACTAATAAATGTCATTCCACGTCATCTCTCCATTTACAGCTCTGAACATACCACCCAGACGAACAGCTAGTCCTCCTTCTCCCAAGTCTTCCCAGCCCAAACTTTGCAACATTTTTGTAACGGTACTATTTTGTTGGAAATCCCTCATAACAAATCAAGCTGCTTTTCTATGGATTTTTTCCAGTTCTTGAATCGCATAATCCTGGTGAGAATCCCATACACTGGAACCATACTCTAGTTGGGGTCTGAACAGAGATTTATATGCCCTCTCCTTTACGTCTTTACTATAATCCCCAAACACCCTCATAAATATGTGCAGAGATCTGTACCCTTTATTTACAATCCTATTAATGTGATTACCCCAATGAAGATCTTTCCATTGCCTGCTGTCCATCTCGCAATATTTTCGAGGTAATTTTGCAGCTGGTCACAATCTTGTAACTTATTTATTACTCTATACAGAATAACATCATCTGCAAAAAGCCTTACCTCTGATTCCACTTCTTTACTCATATCATTTATATACAGTGGAATTATGATCACTCTGGGATGCAGATAATTTGATAACATTAACCGGCTGATAACAGTAGCCGAAAAATAAAAATTGATATGTAGCTTACTGTATTTTTCATAACCTACATGCACTACAATGAAACAGATACCGGTACACAGCACTGCAATACTGTTAATTGTTTTCATCTATGTAAAACAGTCTCTAATCATTGTTTGCTTCTGGCTGTCTCTCAAAAGTCCATTAATATCTTGTGCCTGTCGCATTTCAGCATTCGTTGGTGTTCGGGAAGTTTCCGCAACATCGTCATCATCAGCATCGCTATCTTCTGCTCCGTGTTCTTCACCTCTCATATCTAATTCGGTAGAAGTAACTGCCTCACATATGTCGTCTTTGTCTGATTCGCATCAGTAACGATGCCTTCATCAATGTTCATCCATTCCTGAAATTCATCTTCCGTTGAGCCTTTTGGACAAAGTTCAACATCCTCGTCTACTTCTGGTAACTCTCTTACAAATCCCCCATACTGGAAACAGTTCCTTATTGTATGTGCTGAGACATTATCCCATGACATGGCTTGAAGATGCAGGGCATCGAGAAGGCTGGTTGGTTTGGCAAGGGCATTGGCACAAGTTTTGTGTGAATCCTCTGTTTTTTCTAAGATTTTTGTACGCATTTCATGGCGATAATACACTTTCATGGTGCGAATGATTCCTTGATCGCATGGTTGAATTAATGAAGTCATATTTGCCGGTAAGAAAACCATATTGATGTTTTTGAGCTCACAGTTAACAATGTGTGTTGCACAGTTGTCAACCAGCAAAACTATTTTATGGCCTAGCGTATTATCCCACTTCAGTAGCCATTTTTTGACAATCAGGGCAGTCATCCCTGCATTAGAGTTGGAATGATAGTCCACTAGAAACTTATTGATGCCTTTAAAGCAACGTGGGTTCTTACTTTTCCCAATCACTAACAGTCTTTCTTTTTCACCAGACATACTCACACAACATAAAACTCTTACTCCTTCCTTGGAGGTTATGCAGCTTTTAGCACTTTCATATTTGAAGAAGTAAGTGTGTTCAGGTAAGGTGCAATAATACTTGCATGCTTAAGAACAAAATCCTTGAAAACAAATATGATAACATAAACCAAATTTATGATCACAATAAACGGAAGATTTTCAATGTTTTAGTATTTGTTCGTACGGGACTTCATAAAAGTGATTATATAATACGGTTGATAATATTATCCGTGATTACAATAAATGGCTACCACTGTATATAAGGAAACATACAGGTCCAATAATATTGCCTTGAGAAATTCCCCTCTTAATTATTACAGGGTCAGATAAAGCTTTTCCTACTCTAATTCTCTGAGATCTATTTTCTAGAAATATAGCAACCCATTCAGTCACTCTTTTGTCTAGTCCAATTGCACTAATTTTTGCCAGTAGTCTCCCATGATCCACCCTATTAAATGCTTTAGACAGGTCAATCGCGATGCAGTCTATTTGACCTCCTGAATCCAAGATCTTGCTGGAATCCTACAAGTTGAGCTTTAGTGGAATAACCTTTCCTAAACCCGAACTGCCTTCTACCGAACCAGTTATTAATTTTGCAAACATGTCTAATATAAATGTCTATGACCCTTTCCTTTATACACAGGGGCCACTATAGCAACTCTCCATTCATTTGGTATAGCTCCTTCGTGCAAACAATAATCAAATAAGTACGTCAGATATGGTACTATATACCAACCCATTGTCTTTAGTATATCCGTAGAAATCTTATCAATTCCAGCCGCTTTTCTAGTTTTCAACCTTTGTATCTTATTGTAAATGTCATTGTTGTCGTAGGTAAATTTTAATACTTCTTTAGCATTAGTCACCACCTCTATCTGGACATTATCCTTGTAACCAACAATCTTTACATACTGCTGACTGAATATTTCTGCCTTTTG
Source organism: Anabrus simplex (assembly GCF_040414725.1). Classification (NCBI taxonomy): domain Eukaryota; kingdom Metazoa; phylum Arthropoda; class Insecta; order Orthoptera; family Tettigoniidae; genus Anabrus; species Anabrus simplex. The sequence continues at coordinate 258,501,622 of NC_090270.1, read as the reverse complement.
AAGATCCTCACATACACACTCTCCTTGTTCATTAATGATTCCTGCAAGGTCCTCCTTGGAACCTGTTTCTGCTTTAAAGTACCTATTCATACCCTTCCATTTTTCACTAAAATTTGTATGACTGCCTGTTATGCTGGCCATCATATTATTCTTAGCTGACTTCTTTGCTAGATTCGGTTTCCTAGTAAGTTCCTTCAATTTCTCCTTACTTCCACAGCCATTTCTAACTCCATTTCTTTCCAATCTGCACCTCCTTCTTAGTCTCTTTATTTCTCTAAGGTGGGTCTTTACCATTCCTTACTAATTTAAGACTTCTTCAACCATAGTGTCTTATAACTAATTTAAGATACATAGGATACATAATTGTTACTGATAATTATATTAGACGAAACATATACCAAAGAATGTATAATTTTTTTAATATTGAATGTGTTCTCACATGTAAAGTGAAGTGTATTGATTGGTTGGACCATTAAACCTAATACTAATTCTTAATTAAATGCCTTTGTGTCAGAAAAAATCATATCTAGTTTTTATTCTTATATTCAGTAGTATGTTTTCTCGCTTAACACGTTCATTTTTGTTGTCCTTTGCAGAAACGTTTTAACAAGGTTTTACTGTATTTGAATGTTATTTTAGTTGTGTTTTGAATTTGGCTGTTGTATTTTTTATGAGTTCTTCGTAATATCATGGCATGTTTAAACAGTTTGGGGATTTTTCATGTAAAATGAGTTACTAAAGTAAAGCATTTCATCATGTCAGCCATCAGGCATTCAGAACCCAGCGCCATGCATGCTCCACCGGGCGGGCCTCCGCTACCTGACTCAAAAAACTATTGTAATTGAAGTTTACTCTATTCTTACCTGCTTTTGCATGATATGTTGAAAGTGGTCAGCATCTGTTTCCAGACCTAGATTGCAGCAGTGCAAAAGGATCTGGAAAAAGCATTGTGGTTTGTCTTTGGTTTACTCCATATAATGTTTGTAATCTCTTCCTCGAGAGCCTGAAAAGTATGCGGGTTATTCTTATTCACTTATCCTTCTTGAGGATATGCTAAAGATATAAGTACCGAGCTCGATAGATGCAGTCACTTAAGTGCGGCCAGTATCCAGTAATCAGGAGATAGTGGGTTCGAGCCGCACTGTCGGCAGCCCTGAAGATGGTTTTCCGTGGTTTCCCATTTTCATACCAGGCAAATGCCGGGGCTGTACCTTAATTAAGGCCACGGCCGCTTCCTTCCACTTCCTTCCACTTCCTAGGTCTTTCTTATCCCATCGTCGCCATAAGACCTATCTGTGTCGGTGCAGCGTAAAGCAAATAGCAAAAAAAATATATGTGTTGCTGGCTGATTGGCTCAGACGGTTGAAGCGCTGGCCTTCTGACCCCAACTTGGCTGGTTCGACCCTCACTCGGTCCGCTGGTATTTGAAGTTGGTGAAATACGTCAGCCTCATGTCAGTAGGTTTACTGGCATGTAAAAGAACTCCTGTGGGACTAAATTCCTGCACCCTGGCATCTCCGAAAACCATAAAAGTAGTTAGTGGGACATAAAGCAAATAACATTAAAGATATAAGTCGCAAGCTTTTATAGTCAGGAGAACGAGGGGGCCAAAGACCTGGTGTGATTACCTGTTCATCGAAAATCTCACTAACAGCTTGCAGTAAATATGTTGATATGTGAGCTGTTGCACTGTCTTATTGGAAGTAAGCGTACTGTGTTTCTTCTTCCGTGAGCATTTGGGGTGACTGGTCATGAAATATTATTCACATAGCGCTCTGAATTCACTGATCTTGAAAAAATATAGGACCAATTATCTATTTTGCACTTCTTGCACACCATATCCTCCATATCCTGACTTTTTTGCCATGCAGCGGAACTTCATGAACTACACAATGATTTTCACTGTCCCAATACCAACTATTCTGACCGTTCACCTAATCACTCTGATAAATCCAAGCTTTCATCACTCATAAAAAGAAGTGTAGGATCCACAATTCTGTCTTATATGGATTGTAAAATCTACCTGCAAAACTTAGAGCATGCCTGCAGGCCAGAAGTAAAATTTAATTCATCAACTTCATGTATTTTGTATGGGTGAAACTTGATCATTTTTAGGCTGTTACATGCAGAATACATGCCATATTCTTGGGAGAGCTGCTGGATCGCTTTTTCAGAATCTGTTCCATCGTTGCTTGGATATCTTGAAGCCGTTCTGCTTGTTGAGAAACCGCTTCTTCGTATTGCAAACAGAGCCTGTTTCTCTCCAGTTTTTAAACAACCATGTTTTTTGATGGCCATGGAGCCTCCAGATAACGACTGTAAAATTTATGTAAACATTTTTTTGTGTTTAAAAGATACATCTTGGTAAGAAATATCCACTGCTCTGTAGTGTTTCGTATCACTGCTATCAAACATCTGACACATTCATTTATCCCCATTTAACTGCATCTAACAGATGGGGTGGTGCAGAGGCCTTGAGACCAATCGCCTTATCAGACAACTGCCAGATGCCAGGTCCAGGCAGCGGGGCATGCGAGGCGCTAGATTCTGTGCGCCCTCTATCATTGAAATAGGCACAAAGTCGTGAAAGTAATATGCTATAATTTCCGATTTTATGCCGAGCTTTATTACTTTTCTTGGTTCAAAAAATATTCTTCGGTCTGTAACTGGTATCATTAACATGGCTGAAAAAGTAGACGACATCCATTATTGACACAATAGGAAAACATTTCAAGAATAACGCCAGAAACTGCCATGAGTAAGTGGTTGCCGTCAGGCCCGATTACCTGAATAATTATTGTTTAATATATTAACAAGTTCTTAGATAACTCCGTGTTAAAAATTAATCAAGGTATTAAAATTCTTGTGTTTCTTCAAACTTTTTGTGAGAAATTTTATCTGACAAGTTAACTTGCACGAGAGTTACGGACGGTACAAATTTAGAAGGCAGTTTTGTTAAGAAGGAAGCCATACTTTTCAGTGTCAACTCAGTTAACATAACTTTATAGCTTTTCAATGTGTCGAACACTAAATACAACACCTAAAACAGTATAACATACCATATACACACGTATACCATATTTACCCAATTTTAAGTAGACTTTTTTTACTTTTAACCTTTACCACTCGTCTGTCGGGTGAGGCCCGACATTACGATATTCCCGTTCCGGTCGCATGTCGGGGGAGACCCGACATGGCATTTTATCGCCCACCGCTCGTCTGCCGTCTCTTAGCCGACAAAATGCACGATGTTATACTGTACTGCCATCTTTTGGTTCCGCGTGGAACTTTGTAGAATCCAGATACTATTCGACAATCAGTCAAAAATCCATTATTTAGATGGCAGTGTAGCCGTCAGCTGTCAAATCACGCACATAGTAAACAAACATGGCCGCCATGTGCTCTTCTAGTCATATATATGTTGTGTATGTCAGGCAACACACAAAACCTCAGTATTTTCGCACCTCTGCTCCTAATGAATATATCTAATAGCATTTCACGATGCCTAAAAGTGAACAGACGATGGTCGGTTTGTGTACCGTAACCCAACATGTACCTGATGCTGACGGCTGGCACAATTATAAATCAACGGATTCAGATTTCAAGAAATTGCCGTTTACAGTGGTTTCAGCCTACATACTACCGCGTGGTATGAAAACAGAGACTGAATAGAGTTTTTCAATTGCTTTTTAGCGATAATTTGCACACTAAATTATTAATGAAACCAATCGGTATGCAATAATAGTAATAATAATAAAAATGCAAAATAATTCGTCTTAAATTCCACATATTGCTTTTATTTGCTCCCGTATAGCTTGCTGTAAATGTGCATAGCCTAACTACATCATTTAAAACCAAGTGCTATCTCCAAAATCGTGAAAGATAAAAATGTACATTTAAAATACGAGTAGTAGAGGCAACACAGAGAACTTTAATTCGAGGGGTAAGGGTTAACACTGTTTCTTTCATGTATGTTATAATGTTAGGTTTTATAGTTAGTTATCGACAGACCGAAACACTTCAAAATTAGAAGGTGGTGGCAGAACCAAGTGGTTTTTCAGTGCCCTCCGACGCCATTTTGTTTTAATGCAGCTGTAAAACAAAAGCCTTGTAGAAACATGACGTGAAGTCAACATAAACTGGTTGCCTCAACACTTGATTCCCAACCTCCAGCTAAGACTGGGAAACAATCTTTTACAAACCTCTCTCATCCTTTCCGTGCTGTACTGTATCATGATGTATGCTGTATTATAATGGTTTTCAGGTCTTGTTGCAGTATCCCTTGGTAACATGCCCCACTTCAAAATCTGTGTGATCAGAACCTAGTTTAATGAGCATCGTAACATTAATAAGTTACCTACAGTTATAGAAATATGTCATAAAGTATACCTTGAATCCACATTTAGTGCATTCTAATTTATACGGAATCTTAATCGTAAACACGTTATGTCTTGTAATGATATAATATATTATTCTTATTTTATGACCACATAGGATCACTTTAGTCTGTCCATTGTCAAAAATCTCTTCTTTGAAAGGGCTGTTTGGGTCTTGCATTCCTCCCAGTACGTTTTCATGTGTTCCGATCGTTGTGCCTTTTCTGCTGTTGAAAATTATTTATATTACTGTATAACATTTCAGACACTTTCACGATGTAACTGGTATCACTCTTACATGGTAGTGAATAAATAAAAGACCATTCACATGTTGAGGAGAAAGATTGTTCCACTTTTCTGAAATGACGAAATCACCTCTACTGAAAAGCACCTTGCTTGCAGGGCTTTGTATTCTATGAAATCTTCCTAAGTGCTTTAGACAATTCTAGATTTTTACCACGTAGGTAGACTTATCGTCAGATAATTCATGATCTATGTAATTTTGAATTATGTCCTCCCCAGGAACATATGCTTGCCTGTATTCAATAAATTGAATTTTCTGCTTTTTATTAGGACAAGAAGTATTTACTTTGGTTTGATTTGAATCTGAGGCCATGGCCGAATCTATAGATAGGTAAAATACATTGTTAAAAGAAAATGTAATCTGCGTTAGAATGATAGATGAAAAATTGATGACAAGGAAAAATATATGCCACCTACATATAGCTCTCATGTCACATATAGCTGTTCTTTCCTCATCAGTGAGCATATCTTAATAAGGCCATAGAAGTGTTGCTATTTGGTGCAAACTGTCAATTAGCTTTTCTTTAACAGAAAGATGTCTTGTCTTTAAGAATCACATTTTTCAGAAAGAAAAGTATACATTGTATACCTTCTCATAAGATGACACATCACATAGAAAATAACAGAAGAAGAAGAATATAGAAAAAAACAGTACAATATTTTAATTAATGTCAAAGAACAAACCACGTCGTCATCCGTTTGGGGTGAGCAGTGCTATGTGGGGAATGTGACTGTGAATTCTAGCCACATTTAATACCTTGCTCTCTCTCTTTTTTTTTTTGCATGTCCAGATTTAGCAAAGCTTGACTTATCAGAGTCCAGATTAATGAGTTTTTCATTGCTTCTATGCGATCGTTCATTGGTTTATGCCTTGTGATATATTGAGATTTTCATGGCAAAATTTCTCCAAAATCTGAAAAGAATAGTGATTTACATAGATATGTGCTAAGAAAACAGTGAATTACATCATGACCCAAGTGCGATAATAGGTGTAACTTGAAAACACCCATGGGTAACTAATGTAGATATTGAGCTCTGATAATATCTTTTTACGGTTATTATTATTATCATTATTATTATTATTATTATTATTATTATTATTATTATTATTATTATTATTATTATTATTATTTTACAATTGTTATTATTATTACTTGTATGTGTAGCTATGAAGTGTACATCCATTTAGTTTAGTGTTCTTACTATTTACGTAGTTGAATGATCGTATTGTGTGTGAGGTTATGTCATGAAAGTATTAATGTTGTTATTATTATTATTTACGTAGTCGAATGATCGTATTGTGTGAGTTGTTAGGAAACATGTGTTGTACATAGACATTGATATCAGTTCCGTTACTGTCAATACCTGTACATTAATTTATTCTTACCTGTATAAATTGTAATCCGTAATTGAGGAGCGTTTTTTCAAAACTCGATAAATGCAAAAAATATCAAAATTGCGTTATGCATGCTAATGTTATCAGTTTGACCTTGCTCACCATCCTGCGCAATCATCCTTTGCACAAGTCGATATTTGCCGTGTATAGAAGTGGTTGAAATCATTAGGTTTTTGCAAAAGTCGATATATGCTCTCGGAAAGTTAAAGCAAAACTCGATAAATGCAGTTAACTATTAATCACGTGGCATTCTCATGGATAATCGGAAGTGTTATTCTGTGGAACAATGGAACGCCGGACTCCTTTATTAAAATTATGTATTCTGGGAACTGCATGCCACATGTTCCCGCGATTAGCCCTCATTGTCGTCGATAAAATGAAACTCACTCCTTGAGAAGTTTTAAGCAAGTTACTGTGTGAGGAACTATTTCACTCTACAACAGTATGAATAATGAATCTGAAGATTCATCTGAAGGAATGTGTCGGTAGAAGAAAGTGTAGATATAAGAAGAGAGTACCTGGAAAGGTGGCGAGAACTAAAAGTGAACCTAATATTAAATGCATTCATAGACTCAAAGACTTACCCACAAGTACAGAAACTAAAAGGATGAAACAATGCAAAGCTGCTAAACTCTGCTATGAAGATATCACATAATTCCATCATCATGTGACTTCTTTAAACAAGATCGATCAAGACAAGTTTCTACTGAAGTATATGCACATTTCCACACCTCAGCACAGGGTAATGAACATTGAAAGTGCTAGGAAGAAGAAAACTGTTTCTGTGAAGTACAGCATTAGGAAGAAAACTGGTGAAATACTTCCTGTATGTGCTGAAACTTTTCAAGGAATTTCTGGCATGTCAAAGGACAGATTATCTTATCTGGCTAGTAGGTTACCTAAGGAAAATCGAGGTTTTGACAGAACAGGCAAGGTACACAAGGACATAACAGTTGCCATTAAGAATCACATCAAAAGGTATAAATGCAGAGAGAGCCATCATGCCAGAGGAAAGTCTAAGAGAGGATATTTACCGTCATATCTCTCAGTCAATAAGATGTTGAAGACATTATGTGAAGAAAGGAAAAGTTCTGGTTTGAAACTGTGCTCGCTGTCAAAATACAAGTATATATTCTATAAGTGTTTCAATCTGTCATTCAAAACTCCTCACACTGATACATGCTCCACTTGTAAAATTTGTCTGATGAAAATAAAGACAGAAACATGCCTAGAGAAGAAGAATGACCTGAAGACAAGTTATAGATTGCATAAACTTCGTGCAAAGCGGTTTTATCAAATAATCAAAGAAGAAAACCCAGGTGTCATCAAGATACGTTTTGACATGCAACAGAAGCAACCAATTCCGAAGTTACCAATGAGTGAGGTTTTCTATGCTAGACAAGTGTGGTTATATAATCTCTGCATCATGATTCACTCAGAGGAGCAGAGAAAGGAAGACATATTTTTCTGTACTTGGCTAGAAACAGAATCCTCAAAAGGTTGCAACCAAGTTGCTTCTGCTTTATTGGACTTTCTTTTTAACCTAGAAAAGAAACTGCACAAAGATGGCCGTACCACAGTACATTTATTCTCAGACTCTTGTGGCAGTCGAAACAAAAAGTGTCATCCTGGCCACACTTACTGCTTTCTTGGAAAAAAGCACATTATTCAATAATATTCTACATTTCTTCCCTGTTAGAGGACACAGCTACATGGCTCCAGACAGTGTGTTCGGTAAAATTGAGAAATCTTACAGAAGACGGGAAAACATACTGTCTCCCAAACAATACTATGATATCTCAGAGAAGCATGGCACCCTTAAAATTCTGAGCAGGGACTGGGAAATCAAAGATCTAAAAGAGAGTGCACAGAAGGTACTACGAACTAGGTTGCCATTTAAAATGAATAGTCAACATGTTATCACATATAATAAGAGACATAAGAGAGTCTCTGTATCAGTACAGGATACCTACTTCGCATATCCATTGGATGTTGAAGTTCTGAAAATGAAATCCAGCCATGAAGCATTGCTAAAATCCTATGTTTTATCAAAGAAAAATATGGTGAGCAAAGAAAAGAAGGATGATGTTCAAGCTCTGTTGATGATGCTGTGGATTTCTACAGGGTCGTGTTAGAAGACTAGTAACAGCCTTCTGATGGCTATGTATTTTGATGAGTTCTTAAATATTGAGTAGATTTTATTTTGTAAGACTTGACTTTAATTTAACTGGTGTGATACTAATATGTTCATTCATTAAAATAAGATTGATAATATAGGTATCGCCCTCTAGTATACATCAGCCTCCCCACTTTAAGAATACATGCGAACATCAAGAAGTACTCACTTTCTCCACCGTAGCGCTGCAAGCATGGCCAGTCAGAACGAGTGGCACGCAGTTCCCCACAGCTGTTAGGCCTACATTCTGATGATTTTCCTGTTGACTGGCTTACTGTTTAAGGATTTCACCCTCTCAAAACATTCAGTCACTTCATTTCCAAAGTTTTTTAAGATACTCGGGATAAAAGTATCCCGTGACCTAATTTCTCAGCTTGATTAGAACTGTCATTTGAGTCGCACTTTAAAACCTCCGAACGCTTCAAAACGGGTAGAACTACAGTAGTTAGTCGTACAAGCTCCTGTATTAACAAATTTTGCAGCTTCACACACTAAATCATTAACAATGTTTATAATCCACACCGACTGTTCTGATGGATAGAAGAAGACATTACGCCGATCTTGCTTAAAAATTATGCCCATTAGTGGAGAACTGCATTTTTCTTGTTGAATTAGGCTAGGGCATGATTCACAAGTTACTTCTTTTCTTATTTCCTTCACAGTGAAACCACTGAGGAAAGCAAGCGATGCAAGTTTAATAGACACTACCTCCAGACCTGTAAAAGAAAGAAGGGTATTAAGTTTACTGCATAATAACAGTATGGTTATTATTTAGAATACTGTTATCTAATAACCAACACTAAATAAATTTTGGAAAAGTGAGTATACGTACAATGCGGCTTGTGAAAATTTTGTAGGATTTCTGTCACTGTTCCCTGGAATGTTAGGGATCACTTCCGATGGGACTGACTGAGATGACATGACACAGCTAATAACATTCATCTCACGATTATGTTGATTTCGCTGTTTCAAAGGAATTCCCATCTTCAAAATTTTGTTGAGGCCAAGTACTACAGCCCTCGAATCCAGCATGTCATTGCTGCCTGAAGTTCTCCTCGAAATGCTAAAGAACTTTTCTAGGGAATCGATGTTCAATACTCTAGTTAGCACAAAATGAAAGCCAGACGACAATAAGTATCGGATACAGAGAACTGTAGAACACGTAGTTAGCCGAATAGCCTCGTAAGTTTCATTGCTGAGAAAACTCGCTCCTTGCTCATGGCATGCTTCCTTCACATCCTCAAGATATACCAGAAACTCACTCTCCAGCCAGTGAAGCCTGTCATCATCTGTGTTGAAAAAATGGACCTTGTCAGGGAAAAACGTAGCGTTGTTGTGACTGCTAACATCATGGATATTGAGCCATTTGTGAATCATTTTCATGAAGTATTTAGTCACTGTGCAGTCTTGGAACAAACAGGCTTTTGGATGTCCAGAATGTTTTTGGAGATATTCCAGAGCTGTTATTACTGGTGTAGAAAATATGTCCTTCGCTCATTTCTCATTCATTTTTTGTTTGTTGTTTGGGCTTACATGTTTTCGAGTCAGAAAGCGAACAGGTTTTACCACTTGACTTGCTTGCAATTCATATAAATTCTTCATGTGAGAGGCACTTATTGTGTCTTCTCCGTCAAACATGGTCTTCTCTAAAAATGTTTTTCTTACGTTCTTTAAAATGTGACATTGGTCAGATGCAAGAAATAAAGGTCGGTTCGGGTCATTTGGGTGAGTAATTTGTGGCTTCAAAATCTTGCTATTGGAAAGTTGTCTCATCATATTAACATTGGTCTTATGATTATCATAAACTAGACGTATTACAAGAAATCCACAAGCCTCAATCTCTCTGATAACAGACAGTGTCAAATTATACAGTTCCTTGCCTGAGATTCGTTTGGTAAAGAATTACGCGGCTGGAAGTCTGTACTTAGTGCATAACCCTGCTATCATAAAACAAAGCAAATTATTGGCGAGAATTTCAGATTCCCTCGGATATAGTATTATCTGGAACAAGAAAGTATCTAGCTTTTTGTCATATTGCAATTGTTGTTTTATTGCCATTTCATCCACTATCAAGGAACATACTCTTTCAGCCTCATTCAAACGTTCAGATTCTAAGGTTAATCTCTCTTTCACAAGGTTCGTAACTCCTGTGTCGCATGAAGTATCACCCAAATACTGGGACAATGTGCTCTTAGAAGGCAACTTTAGATATTTTTCCTAGCATACCTATAACCTATTGGACGATATGCATTCCTAAACTATACTGTGTTTTACTGTGGATTCTGTCCATCTCGGAGAGCATTTCGCAAAATTTGCTATTTGCTCAAGAAGGAATGAGGACTTGGCATTTGAGGGATCATGCTCGGCTGTTTTAATTATTCATGACAAGGCTTTATGATAATTATTATTATAAATCTCCAACTCCTAATTAGTTTTATTCAGTTCATTTTCAAGACGTGAAAGTTTACCCCACGCTCTCCACAATTTTAGTCGCAATTTATTTGTTTCTATTTTGAGTAGCTTCTCGTCTAAAATGTCGCACTGGACATCAACGGAATGATGAAAGTCATGATTTGCGGGACACTCGTACAGGGAAACACCTGAAGTATTACTTTCATCACAGCTTGGCTCAGTTGATTCATATTTCCGTTTCTTACCTTTGGCAATCACTGAATGTTTCATAATAGGTCTACGTTCTACTTTGATCTGTTGGACTTTGTAAGATGGATAAGAAGGGAAAACAGAGGGAACAGCAGCATCCTGCAGTTTCTTAATTTTCAATCCAGGTCGATAGTCTGACTCACGAATAGGACATTAATACATTAATACGTAGGTGGTTTGAAAAGTTCTCGGAATGTACTAGAATTAAGTATCTTACCTCGGTGGAACTGCTTTTATTTTTCAACATAGTCTCCCTGTAGACTAATGCATTTGGTCCAGCGATGTTCCAATGCCTTGATCCCATCTCGAAAATGAGATTCCTCCTGGCCTGCAAAATACCTCTCCAATTCGGCTGTCAGTTCTTCCCTTGTAGAAAATCTCCATCCACCGAGGAAAATTTTCAGCTTGGGGATTAGATGAAAGTCCGATAGTGCCAAATCAGGTGAATAAGGTGGATGTGGCAACAATTCGTACCCCAGTTCATGAAATTTTGCCATGGCAATAATACTTGTGTGCGGCGGAGCGCTGTCCTGATGCAAGATGACCTATTTCCTTGCCAAACCAGGCCTTGTTTCACTTATCTTTTCCTGTAGTTGGTCTAGAAGGTTTGCATAGTATTTCCCCATAATTGTTTGGCCAGTAGGAAGATCATTTATCAGCAGAATGCCTTTTGCATCCCAGAAAACTGAGGCCATGACCTTTCCGGCTAAACGCACTGCCTTTGCTTTCTTTGGTGGTGGTGAATCAGCATGTTTCCACTGCTTTGACTGCTGTTTTGTCTCTGGGGTATAGTAGTGGACCCAAGTTTCATCTGTAGTCACAAACCGGCACAAAAAATCTTGTTGGTTGCACTGAAAATGGGCCAGACTTTGTTCGGACATTTCCAATCTGGTGCGTTTATTGTCCAATGTCAAGAGCCGCGGCACCCATCTTGCGGATAATTTTTTCATACCCAATTCTTCAGTTAAAATATAATATACCCGTTCAGAAGACATCCCTAAAGTTTCAGCAATCTCCGGCACTTTCAGTCGACGATCCTCCATGACCATTTTATGCACTTTTGCGATAAATTCTGGGGTCGTAACACTTTTTGGCCGTCCACTACGCGGATCATCATCCAAGCTCTCCCGACCAAATTTAAACTCGCTGGTCCACTTGGCAACAGTTGAAAATGAAGGAGTGGAGCCCCCCAGTGTGTTCTGAAAGTCGGCATGAATTTCCTTTGCTTTCATACCTTTCTTTACAAAGTATTTAATCACTGCTCGAATCTCAGTTTTTTCCATTGTCACAAATCACCACACGGGAACAACAACAAGGAGTCGTCACTACCACACTCCTGCAGCTAGAGCACTGACGCGCCACTTGTTCACTCACAAAGGATGTGTGATTATTGCGCAGGAACCTCGTTGCTCTAGCACTGACATCTAGCGGTGATTCCGAGAACTTTTCAAACCGCCCTCGTATGCCAAGTTAATGTAGCCTATGGCAAGATCGTAAGCAATAACTAATTAAAGCAAATATGTTACGATGGCATTCAGTGAAGTTAGAAATTAGATTAAAAGGGTATGAGAAACTTGAACGGTGCGTGAGATTTAAGCATGCCCTGTAATTACTTCTTTTAATAAATTACTACCATTACATACCTTCTTGTCTGTCTGTTATGTCTTATGATGAAATAAATAATCTCTACTTCTGCTAATATCACAACTGAACACAATCTCTCTTGTTGTTCCTAACGGGCCTTCAGCTCTGGTCTCATCCACGCTTCTAGCGCCACTGCGGCAAAAGTAGTCCCAACGTGATGTTCTCAAACGCAAGCCGAGCGAAGTGGGAAGGCTGAGAGGTATACTAGAGGGCGATTATATAGGTTAATACCTTATTTTGTTTTATGTTACATTGCTTGATATATATTAGAATCTAATAATATTATGTAATTTTACAATACCCAGTAGCCTGTTATCAAATGTGTGACAATGTAGCTCAAAAATCAATAAATATTCAAAAAATATTATTCACAAAATAACAAATATAAAAATAAGTAAATAATTCCATAAACAAAAGTATATCATTCATTTAGAGTATTAATGTAAAGTCCCATTTTACCAGAATATTTGCATATATCGACTTTTGAAAAAAGTAGAGAAAATTATCTTCCAATCTTACCTCATCCACCTTAAGTTTCTACAAGTTATATTCAAGTATCGTGTTTGTCTCTATTGGAAATAATATCGGCGAAAATTTGAAATGTTTCATGCATATGCTTCTAAGTAAAAATAAAAGAACACATTTCCTGAAAAATGATGTTTGCTGCAAATGTCGAGTTTTGAAAAAAACGCTCCTCAGTTGTGAAAAACACTGTAACTTACAGAATGGTAATAGTTCGAGAACAAGGGAGAATATTCTGTACATTATATTCTATGTGTTATGCTCTCTAGAACTTTCATGAAGGTAATCTTTCTTGTAATGTAACTTTCTGGAAACCTGGGTCAGGATATATGAGGCGTATAGTTTCAAACATGGCCAAGTCCGTTGAGCTGTTTTTTTTTTTCTCCTTGCTTTCTTTTTTTTTTTTCCTGAGGAGAAGCAAAAAACTTGTTAAGGATATTAATTCATATATATTCAGACACCTTATTCTTTACATTGCTTAGCAGAGGCTTCGAATTCATTACCATACAATTTGTACAGTTTAAATATATTACATGAATTGAAAAATGTATTTAAAATTTGGACTTGACCATGTTTGAAACTAACTGTGGGACTTGGCCAATTTTGAAACTTACCTAAGAGGACTTGGCCATCTTTGAAACTTAGATTAGAAAGTTTGGCCTAATATGATGAGAAAAGTCTTTTTCAATGTAGCAATCAGCAAAAGCAATTGAACTTTATTTTTTGTGTTTGCAGTAGCTAATAACCTGTAAGTTTTATGTTCAAAATTAACAGAATTATGATGAGTATAGGTCTTATGGCAACACAATAGTCCTAAAATCTAATAAAATGTGAAACAAAACATACAGTAAAGAAACTTGGTACCATACACATTTGGAATAATATTTTTACAGCACTGCAAAGAATGTAATTTTGTACACAGTAACAATTATTCTTAATGTGAATCCCCTGTAAATGCTCATACGAATGGATTATCGTATCAACCACCACCACATGACACTTGTCTTTCCAAATCCTCATGTCCAGCGTTGTTCTCTATCACACGTTTGTACCACTGTAACTTATTCAAATGTTTCCACTCATTGCCAGAATGTTTTGACAATAATTTGTTCATATCATCAACTTTTTCTTGTTTTACTTTAACTCCAATAGACAATTGTTTTGGAATGACATCCTCAAATGTTTTGTGCTTCTTTGTGATAGCTTTTTGTATTCCAGTATTAAAACGATAGAACATCTCTCCTTCCACAAGAATGTTTCTAGTTTTGTCACTACGACGCAGGTAGAATCTTTTACATTGCGATATCTTGAAATTCAGTGATGAAACTGCCTCCAGTACTTTCACTGAACCATGCATTTGAAATATACTATGGTACTCGTTTGTGTCAATAATGATTTCTTTTTTCCTCAGTTCCTGTTCAATATGCCCAAACACTCTGTCAGGTGGCAGATATGAATGAGCTACAACCGTAAATATAATTTCTATAAATTTCACAGGCGCAGGTGCATGGAACAGCCATTTAGAACACTCAGTGAGCAAAGTGACATTCTTATTTTGCCCTGCACAACCGTCTGCCATAAGCCTTATTGTGTCAATGCCTTGCATGTTAGTATTTTGAAGCTCCCTGAACAATGCAGAAGAAATTTCATTGGAAGATTTAGGTCTGTCGTTTTCACACCAGGTGTACACTGCAACTCTGTCACTTGACATTTTAGAACCTGAAGACCCCTTCACTATCGTAAAGTTATAGCAATAATGCTGTCTACTATAATAAGCTGCCTGGTCAGGCACTTTTGGTAGAACGAGATCTTTTTTGACAATTAAAAGATATTGTTATTATTCCTTCCTGTTCTTCTTTCAAAAGATCATAAAATTGTCTGTATCGTAACTTGTGTATTCCTTTCTCTATCATTAATTCATTTTTTTTTCTTTCTTTTTTTTTCATTCCTCTCTGTTTTTAGTTTCTCTGATAATTACAAACACTTAGAACATACATCTGTAGAGGGAGCCTTTAAGCTAATGTTGAAGTTCCTGTTGAAAACATTTCTGAAAAAAGACTGTTTCACTTTAAGATCACTCTGTACTTCTTGGTTATACATTCTCCCCATTTTTTAAATATTCAATTCACTGTTCAGATACATCCACTCGCTTTTACCACGGCAGTAATGTGACTCAACAACTTTGAATATCCTAATAAAGGTCTTTACTGCAGCAAACTTTTCTTCAAAAGCCTTAGATTGTCTATCTCCACCTTTGGTTTCAACAGGAACTCGAAGACCATCCATTTTGAACTATTAAAAACTCCTTCAACCCTGTGCTTAGTAATCCACAAAGTTGAGAAAAAAGTCTGTCGACACACGGGCAGGGAATTTCCGAACTTATTTGAAATACAATATTCAATGGTAATATTTTTCTGAGACCATGCATTATTTCTGCTTCGCTGTCTTTTGGGCATGCTTATGCGACAGTATTTTAGAATAAAAGCATCTTATTTAGCTTTAACAGGGTGTGCATAGTATGCACTATGAAAGTCTTCTATATCTTTCATTTTCAGTACCCTACACTTTTTTGTTCCTCTGTGAGTACAAGTTGGGTACTGTGGTAAAGACGTTGCGGAATATCTAAGGAAAAAGAAATCTAGATTAGGCCTATTTTCCAACTGTGTTCATCTTGACAAATATGATTAAAAATGATACAAGATTTAGTGAAAAGTCTTTTAAGATTATTATTTTAAACATTATGTTTGTGTGAAATTACCCAACATTGCAACCAATGTAGAGGCTAATTAACATTTAAATAGTGTATATTTTGCAAATATGTGGATTCATGTTATACTTATTCAATACCATTGCCCTTTGGAATCACCAAGCCTTAATTGAATCACCACTAATAACACGTTGTTGATTGTACTCGCCTCAGCTGTTTTTACCTTGTGCGCTTCCAGGTGGAAGGATCACGTTGCCGCTTTCTGGTATGCCGTTAATTTATTTCCTCCATTTTATTGCACAGCAAATATAAATACTATTAAAAATGACCAATTAATTATATATATTTATTATTTATAAAATGTTTATAAAAATACACGCAAACAAAACAACCACATGTGACTCGAACAAACTTCAAGCAGCCATATTACTGGAAGACACCACGTGACTGGATAGCGCAGGTTTATTGGCTTGTGCGGGTTAACAGGGACTTGGCCGACTTTGACATGAAACCTCACTCTTCGCTGTAATTTTAAATGTGATCTCGCCAGATTTAAACCCACTTTCGTTCTCGTTGTATTCATCTTGTAAAGAGGAATCCACGGAAGTCAAAACATCAGAACGTGCTAAAGATGGACTCGGTCATGTTTGAAACTAAACACCTCATATAAAAAGAGGCGATTTGACAGTGAAGTGAGTCAGTGAAGTCAGTTATTGAGAGTGACAGTTGTTGGAAGAGAGTTTTTGTTTAGTAGCGCGTGGCTGACATGCTGCGCCAGGCAGTCTCCATGTTGAATTGATCAGTGGTCATCTGTTTTATCTGCGTTGCAAAATGTAATCCCTGTGGTATTCGGTGTCGGTTGTCAACTGTTTAAAGATGGCGGCTTTGTTGATATCCTACAAGTGAAGTGTTTTTGTTTTGTGATACGGTGATTAAGGTTATGTGTGTATTAATTTGTGAATATGTAAATAAAAGTATCGTACCAACTGACAGCATCTCGTGTGCGTCTGTGTGGCTTCGTTATTCAGAATTAGTGGAGAAATGGTAAAATTACTAAAATTGGTTCGATAAGATGCTATTTGTTTTACGTCACTCCAACTCTCACGGGTCTTATTCGGTATAGGGATAGGATTGGGAAGGAAGCGACCGTAGCCTCGCCCATTTGGGACCAATTAATTTTATTTTAGATTTTACCACTAATTTCCGTAAAAAACTTTTAAATGACTTCAGTGTTGTGTATCAATGATATTTTTGTTTTCTGAGGAGGTCAGTGACCTCTAGTTATCCTTTGTTCCAAGAATGGAACAATGGTCCTGAGAGGAGTATGCTATATTTTATTCTCCGATGTTCCAAAAATGGAACAACGGCTCCGTGAGGGTACGCTTTTTATTAGGAAGAACTAGTCCTATATACTAAAACTCCTGAGAATGATTATTTCATTATTGCACAGGAGGTGTACAGAAACTCAAATGCTACAATTATTCCAAAAAAATCGAACCCAGATTCTCATGAAAATCTAAGAAACAATTTGCATGTAGGGTAGCACATTTTACTGGAAATTCACTAAACATTCAGCATGCAATGAAACATTACACACCAGGTGAGTTGGTCATGCGGTTAGGGGCGCGCAGCTGTGAGCTTGCGTCCGGGAGATAGTGTGTCCGAAACCCACTGTTGGCAGCCCTGAAAATGGTTTTTCCGTGGTTTCCCATTTTCACACCAGGCAAATGCTAGAGCTGTACAGCTGCTTTCTTCCCACTCCTAGCTCTTTCCTGTTCCATCATCACCATAAGACCTATCTGTGTTGGTGCAACGTAAAAGATTCTAAAAAAGAGAAAATTACACTTCACACATTTCATTGTTAAGTTCTTTTTGCAGTTCCCGCATCTTGATTGTTTATCTGACTTCGCAATAAAATGTCCATCATCAAATCAGATTTCACATGTCACTCTCTCATCAACTGGTTGAACTTGGTTTGTAACAGACCTTCCAAGCATGAAGCGTTGGCGGTACTTGACCAAATACGTTTGGGTGATCCTTCTTGTGAAACCAAGTATATCCAATGGTTCCTTCTTGTAGCTGTTCAACTGTAGAACAGCCAAGCGTTGTTTATATTTGCAATTAGGGAGAAAATCAGCAATTGCAAGTACCCTTTTTTCCCTGCAGATGTTGACCCTGTAGTTGGAAATATTCTCACTTAAATCTGCTACCCATAAACTGGTTGTGGATGTGAATGAAAATAACTGCCGTATAATCCCGAATAGCACCCACACTTTTTCCCCCAAAATATTGGTTCTAAATCCTTCATTCTTGTAAATATTTACTACATTTACTTGGAGTATTAAAATAGATTTTAATACGATTACCGTACTCATGTAAACATGTAAATGGGCATTCAGGTCTTACTGCGTTTTAGTTGCATTCTAGAAAACAAGATCGATTTTCTCAATACGGTTATAGTGGCATGTAAATGCAAAATCTAAGGTAATGAAATACGGTAACTCAAAGAATATGGCTAAATATGCGTTAAATATGAAAGCCGCTGCTCGATCGTCATTTGTTTCACAAGTGTTATGCTGGGTGCGCGAATAGCTGAACTTGCGGGATATCGTACTTCGCGAGAGTTGAGATTGTTGGTTACGGAAGTCTACCTCTCTCACATTCGAGTTGCATATCTGTCCCATGAAAGTGCTGTCTCAGTAGTAAGCGATGGATTCAAAACTGCGTCTGTGGTCATTTACTGTGCATGAGAAACTGAAAGTTGTAAGCGAAGCTGAAATATACGGAAATCGTGCCATTCGCAGAAAGTACGATATTGATGAATTGTGTAGTCGTGATTGGAAGAAGAAGGAAGGAAAACTTCTAAAATGTAATGGCGATCGCAAAGCGTTCTGCGGGCTGAGTGCAGTGTTTCCAAAATTTGAAGAATGACTCCACAAATTTGTGATAGAAAAACGTGAATTAGGATATGGTGTTTCTAGTGAAATGTGTCAGCTGAAAGCACTGGAGGTCTCAGAGGAACTCAATACACAGGGTTTTACTGCAATCCACGGATGGATCCAAAACTTTTATCGGAGATAGGGATTGTGCATTCGGAGATGTTCATCTATTTCACAACGTCTTGCTGGGGTGTATGAAGAACCCTTCAGCATCAATTATTCATTTGAGGAAACAAGATTTTTTTTTGCTGTCATAAATTGGGAATGCTGACCAGACAGCTGTCTATTTTGAAATGCCATTGGAAAATACAGTAGATATGGAGGTTCTGAAAGTGTAACCATCAGAACAGGTGGTAATAAAAAGCAACAATGAACGGTAATATTGTGCATATTAGCGGATGGAAAGGTTCTGAAAAGGAAAACACTTCCGCAAGTAAACTTGCCGTCCAGTGTTATTCTTAGAACATGAGTCTGGCTGGATGGACAGTGGGTTAGTTGAGGACTGGGTGAAGTGCGTTTGGCAACGTTGCCCGGGAGCTTTGTTACAAAAACGTTAGATGGTTGTGTTGGACAGTTACCGTGGACATACAGCTGATGCCGTAAAAGATATGATGAGGAAAGGAAAAACCGATCTTGCGATAATTTTCAGAGGATTCACTTCTATTCTACAGCCGTTGGATGTATGCGTGAACCGGCCTTTCAAAACTGCAATGAAACAATTGTACACCGAATGGATGTCTGATGGTGAACACACATTAACACCAACCGGATGAGTGAAGAAGCCTGAAGTGGGACTAATATGCAACTGGATCAAGAGTGCATGGGCACCCATTCCCAATGATCTAGTGTCCAAAAGCTTTAAGAAATGTGGAATTTCAGATTCAGTGGACGGCAGTGAGGACGACTGTTTGTGGAAAGATGCCAGCTACAAAAGTTCCTATGGTGAAACTTCAGATGACAACGGTGAATTGCGAATGATTCGAGTATTAGACCAATTTTATTTACAATTTTTGTGATGTTTTTATTAATTGTAAGCTGTTTGAATTTATATTTTTAGTATATTTGAAGAAAATTAAATAGGTATTGTAAGTTATTTTGATGTTTTATTTGTTTCCGTAATTTGCCGTCTTCAGTGCCGGGTGCTATTCAGGATTATATGGTATTCAATGAGAATAGGTCTTTTTCAGAAGCTTGACTCCATCTTTTTGCTTTCCCAAAGGAATTAGCACCAGCATGGCCGGGTGCAACAGTGACAACATTGTCATTGTTATCTTACGATTGTTTCTCCTGAATCAAGACTTGTTACTTGGTCATAGCTACCACATGGTTTCTTTGCTGTTGTTTTTTCACCCAGAAGTGGTGCGTTCTCAGTCCTATTGCAACGAACTGTGCCTGTTCCATTGTAGCCAGTGCTCTTTAACTCCACAAGCAGGGGGATTGTAGTAAAAAAAACTATTTAAAAAATTGTAGCTTTTATAATTCGAAAGCACTTTCACAAGACCCATTACCATCAAACCTCCAACTCTGACGTTTGGATTGGTCATCCTGGTACTTGCACCTTGATTTAGTACACTCTGTACTAAGTACCAAGCCTCGAACCAAGACACCAGGCCTTAAATCCCAACCCTATTGGTTTGCCATCTAAACGCTGCTTCATCCAGTGTCTTCCATAATACAGTATCGTGACTTCATCACCTGAAAAATTGATGTCTCCATGGTTTTTCATAGTACTCATAGTAATGTATCCTGTTATTGCTGGGATATCCTAAAGCAGAGCTTTAGGTCCAGCTTTCTTAGCACGATGTGTATGATAACTTAAACTGAAGCTGTAAAATCGTTAAGAATATTGTTGGACATTCCACTCTGACATTACTTCATCATGTGATCTGTCGTGAACGACGGCTCACGACGCGCCTTCCGCATATTAACGAGAGAGCGAACGGGTTCAAATGGGATTCGAATCTGCGACCTCCAGGGTAGAAAGCCTGTGATTTAAAAAGTAACAGGCATATGAATGCATGAAGGGAAATTATAGGAGAGTTTGTGTAAGTTCATAACTCATAATTCATAAGTGATAATAATAATAATAAGAGAAATAACAGAATATTTCAAAGAAGGATTTAGAACATTCAATGTTGCTTTGGGAGCTCGTAAGCCAAGGGCTTTGTGTCTCAATATTGTGAAACATTGTGTAAGTGAATACGCACTTCTTTTGGGTTGGAAATATACAGAGTCACGTGTAAAGTGCATAGAAACAGTTTCCAAAGTGTTCTGGAACAATGTGTGTAATGCAACGTGACTGGGTGGTTCCATGTGAAAGAACCAATCAGAGAACAGTGGAGTTGTGACGTGAACTAGTGACTTATGGTTGTGGTACATGAATCAGGAGGATTATTCGAGAAAGAATAGATGAAACTATACAACTGGGTAACTTGTAAACAACAGGGCTTTTTGACTTTCATCCCTTGAAGGAGGCTTTTGGACTGTGAGACCTCAAAGGAGGCTTTTCGACGATAGGCAATATCGCACAGAGAAGTGAATAATCAATTAGGGAAAACTGATGGAGAGCTGGTAGACTTGGCATTCAGTCTCAGTACGCAGTAAAGTGATAGTAAGATAGAGGGATATCAGACTCCCGAACTGGGTGTGAATTGGTTGGTAAACAATCACAAGGGTTTTCCACACCGATTATCAAAGTAGGTGTTGGGATACAAGCTTATAGACTAGCAGCTCAATTTTAATTGGGGGAAGTCACATCGCCGTGAAGAGTAACGAGTTCCAGGGATATCTACGCAGAAGAGGAGAAGGCAAGAAGAGAAGAGTGAAGACGTCAGCTGTACAAGAATCAGCTATACTCCGTAGTTAAGTATTCAACCAGTAAATATATGTATTATATGTATTTTTGTGTGTACTAGGAAAAAGACTTGAAGACTTTCTCAGAGATCTGAAGTTGAGAAGGGATTGAGAGTAATTGGTGTCAGAGATTTTATGTTGTATGTATTATTGTATATATTGATGTGTGAATATTCTCGATGTTAGAATATAATTAGTGTTTAAACTTTGCCAATCTGACTATACGCTCCCAGAACTCCGAACCCAAGTCCTCAGCCTGTTGTACATCCCTTAGGGTCACGACAGATCTGAGTCTCATATGTTTTAAGACTACTCAAATATGTATCAAAATATCATATCAGTGTCCCACTCCAGTCTCCCGGGTGTGTTTAACAAGCCTCCTCCACTCCTTTCTGTCCTTGGACTTTTCCTGCTCCATTACTTCTGCCACATCCAATCCAGCCTCTCTAATGTCCTTCCGAATCCGATCCATCCACCTTGTTCTTGGTCTTCTAACTGGTCTCCTTCACTTAACTTTTCTTTCTAATTCCCTTCTTGTTACCCGTTTCTCTCCCATTCCT
Source organism: Anabrus simplex (assembly GCF_040414725.1). Classification (NCBI taxonomy): domain Eukaryota; kingdom Metazoa; phylum Arthropoda; class Insecta; order Orthoptera; family Tettigoniidae; genus Anabrus; species Anabrus simplex. The sequence goes on along the minus strand of NC_090270.1, from coordinate 258,479,485 downwards.
TTTACATGTCCGAACCATCTCAGTCTTGCTTTCTGTATGTTCTGTACTAACAGTTCTACATTTAGCTTTCCTCTGATTTTAATATTTTGAATACCGAGTTTGATAGCTGCAGTCGCTTAAGTGCGGCCAGTATCCAGTATTCGGGAGATAGTAGGTTCGAACCCCACTGTTGGCAGCCCTGAAGATGGCTTTCCGTGGTTTCCTTAATTAAGGCCACGGCCACTTCCAAGTCCTAGCCCTTTCCTGTCCCATTGTCGCCGTAAGACCTATCTGTGTTGGTGCGATGTAAAGCCAATAGCAAAAAAAAAAAAAAAAAAAAAAAATTCTATCTCTTGTCTTTTTAACCGATGTTCTTAAAAATTTCATTTCTGCTGCTTGGATCTTATTACCATGTCTCTTATTAGTTACCAGTGTTTCTAGTCCTATGTTACAATTGGTATGAAATACTGTTTATATAATGTTAATTTCATTCTCTTGGGTATTTTGTCATCCCATAAAAGCTCTCTGACTTGATGATAAAATGTTGTACCTTTACTTAGTCCTTTATTAATTTCAGGGTTGATTTCATTACTTCCATCAATAATGCTACCTTGATATGTAAACTGTACTACATTCTCTAACTGTTCTCCGTCTATGTTTACTTGGCTTCTCTTTTTCTCTTTTCCACAGTTCATGACTACAGTTTTTTTTTTTTTCTCTAATTACCATTCCAAACTTTCAGATTTTCATTCCGCATGTCCAGTTGTCTTTGTACTTTTCTCCCGTTCTCCAAATCACCACATCATCTGCAAATACCAAAGCATTCACTTCATCACTACTGATACTCTGTTTTACACGTTTTATAATTTCATCCATCTGTATAATAAACAATAAAAGTGACAGTGCACTTTCTTGCTTCAGACCTTTTTTTTTGTAAAATGTTTCACAGTCACCACTCCCACTTTTAATCTCATGATACAACATTTTTATCTTGTTGATTAATGTTTTTGGTACATTCCTCTTCAGTAGGCATTCCCATACATGTTTTCTCTTGACTGTATCATAAGCTTTTTGCAAATCCAAAAATACGAAGATGATTTCCTTATTCCTTTCTAGATGATTTCCATTATTGTTCGCACCGTAAGTATCAAGTCTATTGTTGATCTATTCGTTCTAAAGCCATATTGTTCTCCCTCTGTGTTTCTATTATATCCCTCGTCTTTTGTCTATGACTTTCTCCATTATTTTTAGACCATGTGATAATAGGGTTATACCTCTATTTTCACATTTCTTCCTATTTCCTTTTTTGAACAATGGTACAATGTTTCCTTGTTGCCAAACAGGTATCCTTTCATGGCATTGAAGGCTCTGTATAGCCACTGTAGTCCAATGCTTCCTGCTGCCTTAATCATATCAGCATTGAGTTAGTCTTTTCCACTTGCTTTACCTTTGGTCATTGCTTCCTCTGCCCTTTCTAGTTCCAGCCATGTTATCAGTCTCTCTTTTTTTTCATCTATTATTTCCATTTTTTATCTCCTTCCTCTGAGCAGTCGTTCTCATCATAAAGTTTTTCAAAATACTTTGCCATCACCTTCCGAAGACCCTTTTCCTCATGTACTATGGATGCATCTTCTCTCTCTAATGTTTTGATTTTTTCTTGATGTATTCTTTTCGATTTTGTTACTCTGTATAATCGTTTCTGATTTCCTCGACTATCTTTCTCAATTTTGCTGGTAAACTCTCCCCAATATTTCTTTTTTGTTTTACATGTGTAGTTTTTCCTTTCATTATGGAGTTCAGATGTCTGACTCATTGGCTGAATTGTCAGGGTTGAGGCCTTCCGTTCAGAGGGTCCTGGGTTCGACTCCGGGCTGGGTCGAGGATTTTAATTGCCTCTGATTAATTCTTCTGGCCTGGTGACTGGGTGTTTTTGTTTGTCCCAACACTTTCCTCTTCATATTCACACAACACACTGCACTACCAACCACCACTGAAACATGCAGTAGTCATTACATCCCTCCGTATAGGGTTGGCATCAGGAAGGGTATCTGGCCGTAAAACGGCCAAATCGACATGCGCGACACAGTTCACACCCGCGACCCCACAGGTGTGGGGAAAAGCGGTAGAAAAAGAAGAAGAGTGGAGTTCAGATAATGAATTCGTGTTCGTTAAAAAATGAACCCGCCCATGAAATACAGTAGTCAGTGTTAGTCCCTACATTTAATTATTTATTACTGTTGTCTTAGTGGGAAGTCTGTTCTAGTTCCTTTTGTTAATTGTTGTGTGTAGTTTAATAAAAGTCTTCCCGATTTATTCTTCGTTTTTCTAGATTGACAGCTTCAGTAGTCTAAAGATGCATACTGTTCGTCAGGAGTGTAATACTGTTCATCAACAGTAGTGGACAAGGAAACACAGATCATATCTCTGTATCATTTTTACATGCCATGCAACATAACACCAAATCAAAAGGGCACTTTTCTCATAATAAAAACTGCGGGACCCAAGAAAATACTTTGCACTGTTAATGTTGGCTGTGACCGCCAACAGCTAACAGGTTGCCAGCTTTCACAATTTTTAAAGAAAAGAGACTGATGGGGTATATTCTCCCAAATGGTACAGTTAGGGTCCAACTAAGAGCATGGATCACATCTGAATAAATGAGTAGTTGTTTGGAATACCGGTATTTGGCCAGGAGAGTTGTTGAAGAAGAAGTCGTTGGTATTGGACAGCTTTCCGGAGCATTTGATAAGATCAAAAAAAGAGAAATAGATAGACTGTGAATCGTTCTTACCACGATCCTAGGAGGCCATAACCAGGCTGGATGGCTTAGGCGGTTGAGACGCTGGCCTTCTGACCCCAACATTGCAAGTTTGATCCTGGCTCAGTCCGGTGGTATTTGAAGGTGCTTAGATACTTACGCGTCATGTCAGTAAATTTATGGGCACATTAAAGAACTCCTGCAGGACTAAATTACAATACCTTGGTGTCTCCGTAAACTGTGAAACTGAGATACTGCCCCCTTTATTCCTGGTTGGCTCAGCCGGAGAGCGAGAGTCCCATACGTGGACCGTTCGCCGTCAGGCTTTGCTTATTATAAAAGGGCAGGTAAGACTTACGGACTGACGACAGTTGAAAAAAAAAACCATCAAAACAATAGTTTGACATTTAGTACAACTAGCACTTCATGTAACACAAAATAACAAAATTTAACAAATTAATCTTGATGATTGTGATTCAGATTCTTCTCCAAAAGTTGTCTGATTCATTACACCTTCATTCTCCAACCATACCAAAGCTTGCATTTTACTGTAATAGAAGATAAATAACCATTAGCCCACATCTGGCTTGAAGAAAATTGAACATTATTGTAGGAGAACCTCCTCCTAAACACTGGTCGGATTATCGGCAAAAAAACAAAACAAAAAACAAAACAAAAACAAAAACCAGTGAGTTACTCCAGGTTTCATGAACTATCCTAGGCTATCGCAATAGCGTCCACCTTTACACACAAAATAATTAAAATATTTAATTTAAGGAAAAAATTAATTAATAATGGCATCATTAAACTTCACAAATAATATCATAAATATTACATCATTATCTTTCTTATTCGTAGATAAATTCCATCAATATTACTTCACCTTTATGGTGTGAATTCAACTGAACTATACTCTTGAAAATATTTCCATTACATAATTTTACTGAATCATGTCTTTTCAAGACCTTACCAAAATTAGTTACATTCACAAGAATTATTATTTCCACGAAAATCTTTTAAATTGCTTTGAATAATACATAACATTAATTAATTCATGTTACTCAACGCCTTGAAAATGAATTTTACAATATTTAAAATTTTTTGCTCATACGATTTTGAAATAACACGCACTTATTCATTTTTGGCTGGTACCTTAACATCAACTTTACGTAAAATTCAAATAAACTTTACTCAAGGTGTTAATCATCTCAAAATTAGTCATCACAAACAACACTTTAATAATCTGGGACCAACATGATGAACACGTGGCCAGATCAGAACCACATTTCAATAAATCACAGAAAAATATTACTACCTACTGCACTCATTCCACAATCACACAAATAATACACGATTATTATTTACATATTTTACAATTGGATTTTGGAATTTGAATAGTAAGTTTTAGATTTTTATTCTCCTATCCATGAAATATTCAGATGACGGTATCGGATAAATAGTAACACACGACACTCATAGAAATTTGATTAAATCTGGGCAATCACTTGTAAAGAAAATCACAGTTATCACAACGTTGATCGAGAAAATCAGCAATTCAATATTCAGAAGAATTGGTCGACTATCAACACGCTCATAAATATTGGTTAAACATTAATATCATCGGACGTGTGGTTAATGAGTCGCGATAAATTATTATTACTCCTAAATCTCATCCACATTATTTAACACGTGCTCCAAAATTCGCAGAAGACATAGTTCTCTAGACACATACTTTCCCAAATAAAATTACACAATTAATCCCTCAGGATCCACCGTATTCCAGGCTCATAATCCACTAATAGAGCACACATCAAACATAATAATAGCAAATAACTTTTACCACTCATGATCATTAAATTTTAGTTTAACCCGACCTTCAACTTTATTATTATTATTATTATTATTATTATTATTATTATTATTATTATTATTATTATTATTATTATTATTATTATTATTATTATTGCTGACTATTAACTTCACCAAAAATCTGAATTCGACACTGAGTCTGATGACACTACCTTGCATTAATCCAATGAAATGCGTAAGGTGAAATATACTCTGAAATTCAACATGTCAAATGTGATGTAATTTTGTCCTACACAAGTTCACACATTTGAAATTAATATCACATAAAATTATCCTTTATCGTAGAGGTCTATGATTTTTAAATAGCATCCTAATCCTTCGGAGGGACATTTAGAACAATATCAGAAGACCCTCGCTGACTAACTGCGCTAATAGAGTCCAACAAATAATTCACTCACAATGTAACAACACTACCATTACCCATAGGAAAGAAAAGAAGAATGGAAATATTGTCAAAAACTCTAATCTAACAGAAATACTACCATCAATGAATAAGCTAGTACTATTTCTACGGAGATGAACAGGAAGATTATTATAAAAAGGTACTAAATTTCTGATGAAATTGGATCTTGCCGTCGATGAATGAAACTGCTCGCATGGTGATCTGCTTAGGTGGCAATCTGTGTCCAGTCGTTATCTCTCCCATGTCAGACTGCCTACGTTTTAACACTGCATGTTGGCAACAAAGTCCATTTCCAGATCCTCGTAGATCGCTCTTTCAGAAGATGGGTGAGACATCCTGGTGAGGAGAATTGAGTACATAAAGGCCCTTTTCTTTCTTGTACTGATGAGAGCTGAAACTGACACAAAAGTTTTAGAATGTGACCACATACACGACCACGTTGAAATTATCATAGAATAGTATGTAACTTGTCTTCGAAAATCTCCTGCACTCGAATGTTACAATAGGAAGGGGGCGTTTATTCCAAACGCACAGGTATTTATGCATTTACATTGGGAGGTGTGTGTGTCCTTATATTGCGTCGTAATTGGACATCGTACCTTCACCTGATAGGTTCTCATAGTTCAAGAGAGTACTATATTGAGAACATTCGCCACGCACTATCAATTGGAGCGGCCTTGAGAAATTCCAAGTAGGTCACATGACTACAGCTGGCCGGTCGATTGAAAAATCAATACACTGTCCGCCCTACCTGTTCAAACGGTTTTCTGCACTAAAACACGACTGAGTTGAAATAAACTTGTAACATATCACCCTTAATGAAAGAATGATCCCTGTGCCACATACAATAAAATATTAATTTTAGGCCAAATTTGAAGGGGACAATACAAAGCCAATAACGTTATTAGGAGGAGATACTGTGACCTTCCATTGAAGTAATTTGCTCGTAGATTGTGTGTGCAGTAGCTTTGCTTTATTAAACAATTGTAGTAAGGAGCTTCAAGAAGACTGGATTTTCCAATGTGCTTTGTGGCGACGAGGATGAAGACTATAGTACAGTAGTAGCTGATGACCTTGAAAAGATGGTAATACAGGAAAAAAATAATATTTTATACCGGGCTGTAGACTTTCTTCAGTTAAATAATTAATCTGGTATTCATTCAGATTTTTTAAATGCCTTCTGAAAAAGAATTGTTGTTGTTGTGCTAAAATTAGTTTGAAATAAGGTGGGAGGAAATACACAAGTAAATATGGTATGTAAGTGGTGGTTGGTTTAGTATGACAGTGATACTCCATTATTTGTGTGCGTTATATGGGGTAGGGGACATAACAGTATGGCATCATCATGTAATAGAAAGTAGTAGAAAGTAATAGAACTCTAAGAAGCTTATGTATTTTTAGTTTCTGCAGACCTTATGTATTTTTATTCTTTTATATAATGATTGGGTATTGAAACAGGAACGCCCGTACTTTAGCTTAGTGGAGAGCATGGATTGACGCCAAGGCGTGTACAGTTCATGCTCAGAGAGTATAAGAGAGAAGGGTAGTGCAATGAGGCCATTTTTAAAGTGGAACTTGCAGTTTATTCAAGAAAACATAGAAATTATATTTCCTTTTACGGATGAATGGTTTGAATATCCTCAAAGATGTGGAGAAGATGTCGTCCCACGGCGGTTGTCAACCCTCGATGTTGAAGGAGACTCAAACCTGTTGCGGTCACCTGGTGATAGTGCAGCGTGGAATAGTTGATTAGCTTTGAATTCCACTAAAGTCCCATGAACCAGGGAGTAGAGAAATGTAAGATGTTCGCACAGAATGTCAATAGAATCTGATACAACACTTCTCTACCGCACTGCACTGCTCTGCAAGTTGTGGCGAGACACTGTTTACTAGCCGAACAAGTTCCACTGTAAATGGTGTTGGATGCACATTACTTTTGGAAGAAAAAAATTGAATTTAAAATCACAGTTCTGTGAAAATAATAGGAATTAATACTGTTCATGAAATAGTCACTGGCGAACTCGAAGTGATAGGCAATGAAAAATAATTTGGAACTTTCTGAGATTCAAATGTATACAACTTCACTTAATCTCAGTGCGAAGAAGAAAAATAAACTGAGTCCTACGGACACAGTCTTTCTTACTGTCTGTAATGAGTACGGAGAAGCAAATGCAATGATCTAGCACACACACACGTGGAAATATACTAAAGTTTCTATGAAGACAGTAAAGAAACAGTTTGTGACTTTTAATACGCAGTCTCGCGAAAAAGAACAAAGTTCCATTACGACACAGTCTTAATCAAAAGATCACATAGTTTCTCAGAAATAAATTCTCCACTGAGGCACACTTTTACAAGTAGCCTAACACAACTTCTCGGCAATAAATGTAGACACAGTCTTTCAAGAGGGGAATTAACATAGTCTCTTGAAAAGAAGTAAAGGCACAGTATTTCACGAAGCGAATCAATGGTCTTTGAAAAGAAATGCCGGCACAGTCTTATGAAAGAAATGTTAACACAGTTCCATGAAGTGAATTAACACAGTCTTTTGAAAATAAAGGCTGGCACAGTCTTATGAAAAGAAATGTCGACACTATTTTTCACGAAGTGATTTGACACAGTCTTTGAAAAGAAAGGTTGGCACTGTTCTTCATGACAAAAATTAACTCTGTCCTTTAAGAAAAAATGTACTTTCACTACGGCACATTTTCACAAAATAACTCGACACGGTCTCTTGAAGAGAAAACATTGTTTCACTAAAGCACAGTCTTTACGCCCTAAGTCCTGTAAGCATAGTTTCAGAAATATCTAGCGATCACTGTATAATCTCTGCAATACAAAATTCACAAGACGAAAATAATGTTAATCAGCTCGACAGTTCGATATTATAAGTGAACAAGTTTTCCGCTTGCACACGAAGTTAAGAGTCCAATAAGAATATGTTCGACACTTGTATCACGTTTTTTCTATCACCGGTCCTTAGCCGGACAGAGTAACGAACTGTACTACCTCAGCTCGCCTGCACTGTGTGGCGGCTAGTACACGACGAAGTCACACACCGTCTACTCCAGGGCTGGCAACCTCCTTATATTGCTCAAGGTCGGACGGCCAGACTGGAAATATGAGCTTCTTTAAAAAATTATGACTCAGCCATCCTTCTGCCAATTTTCATGAAATTTGGGGCAATAGTATGTGTTGTCCAGGCCTACAAGGTGACGTTCTTCAAATCATGATCTGACATTCCGTTCATGATATAATGACATTGAACTGAATGGAAGATTCGATTGTGACGTCACTTGGCCTTGGCTGGTACTCTGCAGCAAGCGATCACTTGCATGCTGTCACCTATGATGCCTGCACGCTCGGCGCTTGTTTTAAATCCACACAGTCGGGTGTTAGTGCGTTCTCCTCAAGAAATACAGGAATGGCGAATGCTGGCAGGGCATTCCCGTTTCAGTATACTGCACAAACGTTTTGCAATTTCCACAAATATAATTTTTCACTTATGCATTTTTATGACTTTTTTTGTTTATCTAGGTTAAACCCTGGTTTAGGTTAATTCCATAGGGTGATAGTAGCTGGATATCTTGTTAATCATTCAGCTTTTCATAGTGAGTTTACAGGTCGAAGAACCATGACAACATGAACTTCCACTACTCCATGGTACTTTTTAATGTTTACTTCCATACTTCTGTATGCTAATAGTTTTTTCTTCTTTTTATAGTTCCGTACACCAAAGGATGCAACAGAAGCTCTTACCTTTGACAGTGTCAATTTTAAGGGCTTAAACTTGGCTATTGAACGAGTGAGTGATGAGCCTATGAAAGGCGTAATCGGTAACTATGGCCTCATTTCTTATATGCCTGTACCTCATACTACATAGTAGAAACAAAAATCATGTTACATATTTGTGATATGTTTGTTTACCAGGTGCTGGTGATGGTACCGGAGTGTCTGATGATGATGAGGTAAGTCTGCGTGTATGTAACACAATTCATCTAAAGTCATTTTCACACTGTGAAGGCTTGTGCATAACCTACGTGCATTACTTGTCTTTCCTATCACTGGGAATGTACCAGCCAACTGTCCTGATTTTTCACGTAGCTTCCTAACCTTTTGATCATTTACAATAAAACCTCTAAGACTTTTCTCACAGGACAAGGGAAAAGAACCTTTTAAACGAGAAAATGCGCCATTCAGTATCTAATTAAAAACTAACCAACTGGCGTATGGAATCACTTAACACTTTGTTTTGACATGCATGCATTGAAAATAATATATAAATTTGACCATATTAATGGTCTATATTGGTCTGCATGACTACTTACGGTGATAAACTTACTTCACTGAATAAGCAGGAGATAAAGAATCCACCTTGTCAAAACTAATTAAAAATTTAATATATGTTAATTACTCGTATGTGCTTCAAAAACATATCACTCTCTTCTTCAGCATAAGTATTTGACAATTTCAACGACTTGTTTAAAATAAGTAGATGTTCAGTTATTACAGTAGAACTCCGTTTAATTGTACTTTGCTTAACTGAAACACGGGTTAACCGAAATACTCTGGCAATTTCATTCCAAAAAAATTATTATATCACTCCAGAGGCCTCTATCAAACGCTCCGGTTTTCTTCTTCAAACAGATTTACCTAACCTAACCATATATGTATCATGAAAACATATTTCAAGCGCACATAGAGAAGATGACCTGCTCGCTACAAATTTACATGGGAGCAGCCTTTCCGAAATTTAACTAGATGCGGGAAAATATAAACTATCCTCTGAATCAGTGATGTACTCTGCCATATCTTGATGTATCACATTCTTACTTAATTTCAGAGTATAACTTTAAAATTAAGCGAACGATTCCTTCAGCTTTTATTTCTAACAAGTTAACAACTTCTGTTGGCCATGTTATTTAGGCTTTATTACAAAAACATGTTATCCTCTTTCATTTTAAATCTTCTTTTTAGAGAACAGCAGTCGACAGGTATTACTAATAGACTCGGATATCGCCGTTGAATATCGACGAGAGAGCTCGCAAGTGTACATGGCGAGAAAATGAGTACCGAAGATGACCAATCACATTTTGTAGCAAATGTTTGTTTTCTTATTCAGACAGCCCCCTAACCTAACTTAACTGTAAGATATGCATCATGGACACATATTTGAAGCACCAGTAGAGAAATAATAACCTTCTCTCTATACATTTACATGATAATAGCCTTTCTGAAATTTAACCAGATGCAAGAAAATATAAAACTAACCTCTGAAACCAATGATGCACTCTGCCATATCTTCAGGTGTGTCCCATTGTTAATTACAGCATTTAGCATTAAAATTAAACAATCGTTCGCTTCGGCCTTTATTTTTAACGAGTTAACAACTGCTATCGGACAGGTTATTTGTGCATTTATTACGAAAACATGTTCTCCTCTTTCATTTCTATTTTTCTTTATGGAACAGCAGTCACTGGGTATTACTAATTGACCCGACATCTCCTTTGAATGTCGACAAGAGAGCTTGCTAGTGCACATTGCGAGGAAATGATACGGAAGTTGATCGATCGCATGCAATATAATTACTGGGTGCATAAATATTGGTAATAGTAAAAATCGCACATGCTTAATCGCTCATAATAATGGATGCGTCAATGATAGGGCTCTCACTGTAACCGAAGGATAACATAGTTGAATATAGGAATTTTGAAAGGACAGACAAAAGCTGTCATTATAACAAGGTTGTTGTTATTTTCCGTACTCGCTATGGTGGACTTTCACTGTATAGCTGTTACATAATGTCTATTTTTTCATCTTCAGAGATCTTATACTAATAAAATGGTCCACTCAGATAACAATAAACACTTGTTCTTCTGAGGCTGTGAATACAAATCAGCTGTGGTAACCAATGTAATAGGGTTGCGTGCATGTGGGTGGTTGGGTGTGATATCCATAACGAGAATGAAAAGGAGTAGTGACAGTGCAAAACCTTGGTGGACACCAACTCTTACTGGGAAGTCATTAGAGATGTCAACTGAGCATCTGACACTGCTGGTGGTATTCCAGTAAAGAATGTGTATCCAGTTGATGAGAAGTTTATGAACTCCATGGTCACGTAGGATATAGAGAATGAGCTGATGTGGGACGTGGTTGGAAGTCTTGTCGATATCAAGGAAGGCTATATGTAATGCTTTCTCTTTTCCCTGTGTCTCTCTAACAGTATGCATGCACAATATACAACGAAAAAATAAAATCCACCCTTTTAATATTATATAGTACGTGAACATTTCTACATTTCTGTTAAATCATCACGTTTATTAACTTTTGGTACTGGTTTTGACAAAACTGTATGTCATCATCAGCCTGGATCCTTTGACAAATCCACACTGATTGATACATAATTTTTGCGATGCTGTGAAGGTGATGGTTTAAGATTCGCTCGAGATGTACTCTTTTATAATGGTTACAATTTCTTGATTTTATTTCCAGCTTATTCAATACATAAAAATGTTTGTCTCTAAAAGGACATTTTCTCAATACAAACATTAAATGGGACATGTTTTGCTCGTTGTGTCGAGAATCTTCAGTCATTTTGTACAATTATCTCAAGGTTGAGTCATTATATTAAATCTTATTTTACAATTATTTGTTCATTAAAATATTATTATACAATAAAATATAATTACTACACAAAAAGTAAACACGAAGAAGTAACAATTAAAATGGGTCTATAATAGACTAGACGTTATTCACAGGAAGTTGAAGTCCAAGTCATAGTAATGTCAAGGGTTATGAATTTCATGTTGTTGGTCTGTATTGAACTGAGATAACATATAAATTATAAACAGGAGAGGTTTCCACCTATTTAATACATAGTGTGTATTTACAATGTTATTTACATTACATGGGACTGTTTCAACCCTACACGGGGTCATCATCAGCCATATTTAAACATACACAATATATGACAAAGTCCTAAAACATGTTTCTAATCAATAAGAACCTTATGAATATATAATTTACAATATGATGTGTGGTTTAATTAGGCAAGGTGCTATGGCGCTCAAAGTGTTGCAAATGAAAGTGAAATATTGCGAGTGACATAGGTGAGCAATGTATAATACAAGTACAGTAAACAAGCGGAAAAAGTCTGGGTGTAAAAGTACAAATGAGATGTTCTGTGTTGTAGGTCAGTCTAATTTTAGACACATAGTGTATCAGTAGGTCCTGGTTATACAAAACGGTTGTGGACCGAGTGCTATGGTACTAAGAATGAACACAATATAACATCACACATATAATAAAAGTATACAAGTATGTACAATGTTTGAGTAGCAAATGTGTAGATGTTACTCTAGAAGAATCTGTGAAGAGTTGTTTTATATACTGTATCAGCTTAAGCAGAAAATTGATACGTGGTGTATTAAGTAATCAAGCTATGTTGATAGGGCTGCATGACTGATTGTTGGCATGGTGCAGACTGAATATGAAGTTTTAAAATTCTTCTTGAGAAGAAAGTAGACACTGTGCATGGTGATATTAATGGGTGGAACTCTCAGTTCATAGCGGAAACCAAATTGGACCTCGCACGGCGGTGTATGCCGCTTAGCTGGTAGTGTGCGATGGCTGATGACCCCATGTAGGGTTTGAAACAGTCTCATGCAATGTAAATAACATTGTAAATAGGTGGAAACCTCTCCTGTATATAATTTATATGACATAGTAATGTGCCAATTAAATTGTAAGATTTGGCTAAAAATTCCCATTTTTTCTTCTAACACTGCTAGTGTTAAGTTATTTATTAAAGTATAAATGTTCATATGAAGATTAATTAATTAAAAGGTTTAAACTTGCAATATATTCTCGTTAGATGCGAATTACACCATTATAAAAAAATGGAACATTGGAGGTTTGTACTCTGTTGTATGCGTCGTACTGCTGCTGGCCTTAAAGCGGCAAAGGGAGGCACCCGTCAAAAACCAGCATCCAAGATTGTAAAAGGAAAAATATTTTCCAGTGACTATAGATTATTTATGTTACATACATCTACCTCGATTCCTGATAGCTTCCAGAGTTAATGAAAAGAGTTTTCTAGACGAAAGTCCTTTTTTGATCACCATTGCAGTCGAAGAAATGTTGCTGGTGTCGACGAGATGAAAAAGCTGCTTGATGTATTCATACTTAATGGCAGAACAATCCAGACGGATACTTCATCTTTCCCCATTGTTTCTTCGTGCTCCTTTTCATCTACCAGTTCACTGTATTTAATATTTAGCAATTTTGAGAGAAGTATTCCTCCCATCTTTTTAGTATGTCATCTCTTTGCATCAATATCTGCCCTGTTTCAGTTTTTACAAATTTTGTATCTTCCATGTTTCTTAAACTATTCTTCACCAAACCAAACAAAACCTTTCTATTTCTGTGAAACTTTCCCAACTCTTCCATTTCTCTTCTTGTACTATTTTCTTACATACCTTTTTGGCTTCTTTATATTTCTGCCAATTTTCTGTACTATTGTTGCCTACTCACTTCCTCCAAGCCATTTGTTTCTCTTTAGCCGGGCTGAGTGGCTCAGACGGTTAAGGCGCTGGCCTTCTAACCCCAACCTGGCAGGTTCAATCCTGGCTCAGTCCTGTGGTATTTGAAGATGCTCAAATACGACAGCCCCATGTCGGTAGATTTACTGGCACGTAAAAGAACTCCTGCGGGACTAATTCCGGCACCTCGGCATCTCCAAAGACCTTAAAAAGTATTTAGTGGGACGTAAAGCAAATAACATTATTAATATTATTATTGTTTCTCTTTAACTGCATCCTTTATCCTGCTGTTCCACCAAGGAGTTTCCTTATCCTTTTTTCTCCCTGATAGTCTTCCACAGCTGTTTACTGCACACTTTACAAGACCATTTCTGAAACATGTCCATTCCTCTTCCACGCTGTCGACGTCATCTTTGGGAATTTCTTTCTTCAGATCCTCTTGAAACTTTTTCCCTTATTTTTCTTTTTTAACTTCCATCCCTTTATTTTTTTCTTTCCCTTTTTTTCTATTAACTTCGTGTCCGGCTCCAAGGCTAAATGGTTAGTGTGCTGGCTTTTGGTCACAGGGGTCCCGGGTTCGATGATTCCCTGTAGGGTCAGGATTTTTAACCATAATTGGTTCATTTCTCTCTCACGGGGGCTGGGTGTATGTGTCGTCTTCATCATCATTTCATCCTCATCACAACACGCAGGTCACCTACGGGCGTCAGATCAAAAGACCTACACCTGGCGAGCCGAACATGTCCTTGGACACTCCCAGCACTAAAAGCTATACGCCATTTCATTTCATTAATTTTGTTATTTTACCAAGTCTTAATTTATGGTCTTCTTCAAAATCTGCTCTTGGCATTGCTGTCACATCTTCCAGTTGTCTACGCTTCTCTTTCTCCAGCTGAATAAGATCAGTCATTTTCTTTTTCTTTCTCTCTCCCCAACATATCTAGTTATTTTTTACAAGTTCTCTTTTAAGACCACATATTGCCAACAATTAATCCATTCCATCTACAAAAATCTATTACCAAATCTCCTTCATCTTGGTTTCCATAACTAGAGGGGCCAATTATCTGTTCTTTTGTCTGTCTGTCCCAACATGTGCATTCATGACTCCCATTTTTATAACCTCTTGGTCTTCAGTACAACTTTCCAGTTCTTCTAGAAACTGTTCTAAACATTCATCTGCGTTCCCCAATTGGGGTGCATGAAAACCTATATAAAATCCTTGATTCCACTCTCAAGTCCAAGTCTAACTTCAATTATCCTGTCACTAATCTGGTAAATTTTGTCCACATATTGCTCTAGTCTTCTGTCAATATAACACCAAAACCATTTGTTGCCATGTTTCCTCCACTCAAATATATTCTATACCCTTCTTCAGTGCTTTTTGACCTTTCCCCTTCCATTTTGTCTCACTCATTCCCATCATTGCTATGTTTTTCTTCTCCATATACTCTATCAGTTCTTCTACCTTGCCATTCAAAGTCATGACATTGATGTAACCGATTCTTGTGATGTCTGGTAGCTCACTTCTTACAGTTCCCCCAAAACACCGGGAACTGCGCGTCACTTCAGGGGGACGCCCTAGCATTTTCCGAGGCCTCGATTCACTCGCATTCATTTTATGGGCTGTTTGTACGATGGGTTCGCCACTCCCAAAGGCATTTTGTTACCTTCTGCCAGGTTCAAATTAGGCCGCCCCTAACATGGAGTCAGACACCTTTTGTAGCGCTGCTCTGGAGTTCAGACGCTGAAGGTTTGTCCCTTCCGCCATCTCCACCGTACCAAGGTCCATCTTCTCCACCGTACATGCCGTTGAGGTCTTCCCCCATAACCCAGGGCAAGGCCCCTCCATATTTATGACCCCCTTGAGAGAGGGTGTACCAGTATTTTAAATCCCGCTTGAATTGGGCTACTTGTTGGTCCGCGGGTTGTATTGGATATTTCAACCAGCCCTATCCGCCACCTGGGGACGTGCTCTGCAGGGGTCAGGTTCTCCTGGTTACTTATTGGAAGTTAACCCCACCCACAAAAGCTGAGGTTATTTGCATCTCGCATTAACTGTTCAGAAATTTCATACCCATCTACTATATAGGTGGGCCGGCACAAGGTTGCACTTAACAGTTGTAAGTCATGTTGGCACCACTGCAAAGATGAAATGAACGTCACCCGTCAATCAGAATCACCAATCTACTACTTTTTATGTCAAATACAGTTACGCATTTTATTCATGTTAATTTGTATTTAATTCCATATAGTGCTTATAATCCTTTATTTGCTTACACAAATATGAGCATTTTAAAAAATGTTACAAGGTTTTAGTGAACCACAAAATAAATACAAACTATTTTCAATTGATTGTTGTTGGCAATATGGGTAGTATATTGGTGCCATCTATAACTTGCTTGATTACCGTATTGAAGTGTTGCCATTTTGTCTGTCGCCGCTAGCATGTGGTCAGGTGTTTTTGCACGTTTATGAAAGTTTTGCTTTCATTGTGAGATAATTGTGAAATTTTATTTTAACGAATGCCGTGCGATATCTCGGAAACAGCAACATAGTCATGAAGTGTGAAGTGATAATTCTTTGCGCCGCGGAGTGTCCCTTAATGGTCAGACATTAGAATTAGTGCGGAGAACTCGCGAGTTTTACGAGAGTGATAGGAACTTCGTACGCTTGTGTAGTAGTCTCTCTGTTCCTGCAGATCATATTGTGGAATTCATATGTCAAACATTAGGGCTTTCAAAGTGAACTGTTATTCAGAGAGGTGTTCGCCTCCAAGAACAGAAGTAAAAAGGGACTGGGGTACATAGCAGTAGCGGAAACGGGGCTGATAGTAGGGACTTGTATCACAGCACTCCGGGAAAGGAACAAATTAAGCTATCCCCTGTAACAAGAATTAATTCTTTCCAGGCTGATGCAATACGAAGACACGAGTAAGATTATTACAGCTCAAAGTCTTCTGTCATTGTTATGGACAATGCATTTTACCACTCCGTAATAATGGGCAAAACCCCTACTTCGAGTGCCCATAAAGAACTGTTAGTGGAATGGCTGCAGTAAAGAAATATCCCAGCGCATATGTGTACGACTAAATTAGTCGATGAGGTAGCTAAGGAACAAGGGCATGAGGTTATTAGGTTGCTGCCATACCACTGACACTTAAACCTCATTGAGTTGGTACGGTATGGGGTGAAGTAAAACATTACATACGCACTAATAACAAGTCCTTCACAGTTACTGAAATTAAAGGACTGTTCCGGGAGAGTATTGCTCGAATGGATGCGATTTTGTGGATGAAGAATGTTAGCCATATGACAACATTCATTAACATGGCAATGGCAATACACGGCATCATCAGTGACTGTCAGGAGTTGATGATCTGCCTAGATGACGATGACAATGACAACGAAGGCGATGGTAGTGAATGCCTGTTCCTTTGTGAATCAGGTATGAAAATAAGGTTTCTGAATTTTCGTAAATTTTTAGATTTTACTTGAAACCTTTTGTGTTAGCACCGGAGTATATCATTCTCTCATTTATTGGTGTATTTAAAGTGAGATTCTTGTCGGCCGGTTTCTTCCGTATTTTCTAACATCGTGATAACACGAACTTCGTAGTATATTTATCTCATATCATGTTGTGTGATGAATAATCGGTGAGTTGAAAGTTCGATTTTTGTCAGCGGATTTCAGTTGTGTTGTGTATCATCGCGATGACATTAAAAACATATCCCCCATGTTTTTAAAAACTCATGTGTCGTGCAATCAGCTGTTGTTAAGGTGGCAACATCTCTTCGTGCGCCACTGCAGTGTGACCAACATTGTACGCAGCTGTCATGTGCGACCTTACGTCGGCCCACCTATAAATCCTCGATCAAGCATTTTCCAAGAAACAGTATCTCGCGAAAGAATGGGAATGAAATACCTATGGATCTTGGCATTAACGTCCCATCATTGTGGTAATTAGAGCAAGTACTGTGCTGAGAAATCGATCGGTGGTGAACTTGCTTAGGGATTATCGTAGCATATAATTTGGCTGGTATTATTTAAGGAAATCTCGAAAATCATAAAACAATGTGGGCACAACAATTGGAAGGAGACAGAGAGCATTCCAACAGCTCTATTTGAAGATGGAACGAGTTTTGTCAAATGTTCGCACTTGCAAAACATCTACATTACATCCTTTGTTAGGTGTTTATTTTTGACTTCTTTAGATTGTATTGCTGAACAGGTTTTCAGCATTTCTCTCAGGGCATAATTTAATCTCTCTTTCAGACAGGAATCAAAATTGCTCCTCCTTAACAGGATTCTAGTATTGTAATATGATAGGAAACAATGATTATATTCTCTCGAGACCAAAACAGACGTTTCACCTTGTGTATATAAAGCCATGGGTGGTCCTAAATTGCGTATTACGAGGACCTATTACAAGACGGATTTTTACGTTTGCATTTTTTGTTAAAATGCCCTTCTAAAAACCATAGTTGTTTTATATGCACAGCACAACATTTAAAAGTTTGTATCTTTTCCCGCTCATACTGGCTTGTGCAGCAAGTGTCTCAATGTGCTTTCTGGTATGTTCAAGGTCTTCTTGAATAAACCAAAATTTCTGGAGGTGTGTGTGGTGGTTTTTTTGTTTTTAAGTGATGGGCAGAATAATTGAATACCTCGTTATTGTATGACTCTACCTATTCTGGTACTACGTGTTTTGTTTGTAGAAATCAATCCTCCTTTTGAGTTTCTGTTCCCAAAGCTGTGAGGTCTGATGATGTTTTCAAAACCTTCTCTCTCTTTACCAACTTAGCATTCAGGTCAATTATGGTGTTCTCTTAATATAACGTACACCCATTTCTCAGGGGTTTCTTTCCACAGCTTTTCCACTTTGTCTCGCTTGACCTCAATATCCAAAGCTTGCGCCTCTCCATTATGTCTAAGAGTTCTTCACATTTGTTAGTGAGAGTGAGGATATTGAGGGTTTCAATTCTCAGCTGTTTCTTGGGTAATGTCTGTCTTGTCTTGCATCTCTGATGAACTTCAGGTTGTTAGCCATCATTTGTTTGGGAACTGCGTGAAGAGTTGTCAAGTCCAGTAATTTTAACACTTTTAGCATCCTAGGCTTGTTTTAGTCTTCAAAGCAACATTAATTTACCTTGGTGCAGTTGGCTTGCTAAGCCTAACACTGCAGAGGGTTTTCTGTTGGAGTAATCTCCCTTAGCCTATGGCAATTCCCTGCCACATCTATAAGGCGACAGCACTTTGATGAATTTGTGGCATTTCCTACACAAAGGCTTCCCCAGGCCTCCTAAGGAAGAACTCCTCTGCCCTTAGCTGTTGGTTGTCCCTTAGTTTGTCAGATTTGGTACTGGCCATCTGATCCTTGGCCAGGCAGTCGCTGGTCCTACTGTTTACTGTCATATATGTTATCAGGATTGCTCCTGACCTGACAGTATTTAATGATATATTTATTATAGCTTATTATAGTTTACTATTTAATTAAAACCAGAGTAACATGTTTCAATCTTGAAAGATCATCGAATCCTTTCAAATCGCACTTAACTTCTTAGTATTATTATGCCTTGAAGATTTTTTATTTTTAAAACTTAATGAATATTATGAGCAAGTGTAAGAACATTTGTTGAAATTCTGCATACAGCTTCCTAATGATTGAGGAGTGTTTTTGGGAAACTGTCCAAGTGCTAGATGTTTTTTTTTCTTCAGGAAATAAAAAACATCTCAAATGTTACATAATGTTTATTTGCCTTTAATAATAATGGTTTTATTTTATCATTCATGTAAATATAACTATTACTGAAAGGGAAAACTTTCAAAATATCAAGTACTGAAAAGGAAAACTCAAAAGGGAAACTTTCCAGTGTTGTGAAATATCATTCAGATTGTTTGCTTAATTCAATTAGCTCGACAAATATTTCTGTAAAAAGATGTGGTATTTCTGATCCATGAAAGGAAGCATTGATGAAAGATCTTTCTTTTTTCCACCTGTCATTTGAGGTGATGGATTTAACCAAGGAAGTTTCTCCAAAAGTGTCACTTTTGCATTGCATACCCTTTCTTTTTTGCTATTTGCTTTACGTCTCACCGACACAGATAGATCTGATGGCGATGATGGGACCGGAAAGGCCTAGGAGTGGGAAGGAAGTGGTCGTGGCTTTAAGGTACAGCCTCAGCATTTGCCTGGTGTAAAAATGGAAAACCACGGAAAACCATCTTAAGGGTTGCCAATAGTGGGGTTAGAACCCACACTGCCAACTCGCCCGGTGTATAATTTTTCTTGAAGATCGAATAAACATTCCATTCCTCAGTTTTACTGAAGGTTTTCTTGGCCTGAATTTTGTTCAAATTACTCAATGTAATTGAAGAGAGTTGAGTCACCTGGAGTTTGGATGTAGTGATCTACAAATCTGCTAGTGCACCCATATCAAAAAAGTCTTTTCTTTGCATGTTAGTGGCTATGAAGAGGGTTTTCCATCTGGTTGACCTGATCATTTCCTGAACTTATTCAGGAACCATAGGTTTTCACTTTCTTTTCCATTTTTCGATTATACCGAAATCACCATTACAAGGCATGTATCTGTGGCCTGTAACTGGGGTCTTAATATCTATAGTATTGGAATATCCTTTAACAATGAGGTAGATAGCAGTCATCAGTACCATTCTATTTTTATTTTGGGCTATGCAGTTATCACACCACACTTGCAGCTGTGAATCTTGATTACAAAACTTTCAAGAAACAGGAAGCAATGTCATTGCCACTGCGCCCAGCGACACCCTTATGCCACATATACATAAAACTTTTACCATTGTCGCCCACATGTATACATAAGTCATAATTTGACAGTTGCCTGGAATAAAACATATTGCTGTGTGTGACGTTGGGGCAGAATATAATCTGTTGTAGATCCATGGGTATAGAATATACATCACTTGAAGGAAGCTGTGACTCATTTATAGACTTGTTTAACAAACCAAGAGCCTGTTGGGCTTTCTTTTGGTGCAGACTTAGTTGTGTTCTGAAGCTCAACTGATCAGTGGTATTTTCACTTGCCTTTATTTTCCACTGGAGCTGGTCACAAACTCTGCACGAGTCTGTTTTAGGCAATCCAAAATGTAGTTTTGGAAAACATTTTTGAAAAACACACTGATAAAATCTATATTCTACTTCAGTTTGGATACCTTGAAAGCAGTATGTAGAAAATTTATGCCACTACTTAGATATTGCCTACTTGTCTTACTTTGTCCATAGTGACTCTCTTGGAACGGAAATGATTATAAATATTCTTTACAATATTTCAATCTTCATGTGTATTTTGTGCGTATGTGATGAAGGATGTTCTCCCCGACCATCTGAATATGCGACAAGACCTTCCTTTTTGCGCTCATTCCGTGTCTGAAGACTGGTTCGTGAGCAGAAAATGTCTTTAAAACTTTTGGCACATACCTGCACAAGTCCACTGCCTGTGGCAACATTGTAATGCATTATTGATTGTCGCGTACTTTTAGGTGGATCGTCATACTTTCCATGTCTCCTGGAATGCTCCGGGACTGATTTCTATACATTTTGTCAAATATGTACCTTGTTGTTCATCTGAGAGTTTGTACAATTCTAGAATGACATCTGTTTCCATTCCTTTGAGAGCTCCATACATTTGTACTTGCATTTGCACCTTACTGGGGTTAAAATAATATAAATGTACAGTAATATAATATGTCGCCATTGTCCGGTCCCAA
This sequence comes from Anabrus simplex, assembly GCF_040414725.1. Taxonomy (NCBI): domain Eukaryota; kingdom Metazoa; phylum Arthropoda; class Insecta; order Orthoptera; family Tettigoniidae; genus Anabrus; species Anabrus simplex. The sequence continues at coordinate 258,458,194 of NC_090270.1, read as the reverse complement.
GTCCGGAATGAGAAAGGAGGAGGGTTTGCTGGTCTGGCACCCAGCTGTAAAATTGCCAACGCCGAGTGTTGGGCGGCGGGAAATAACCTGACTCCCTAAGGGGGCCAACGGCTTCGGGCGAATGAGCCCCTTTGGGTGGGGTGATGGTCCCCACAGTGGAGGAAATGCCACTGGAATCCATTATGCAGCGTCTGTTCTCCAGGTTAGGAGCAGCTGCACAAGGCGTCTGTACTCCAGAGGAGCGGCCTCATTATCACCTCACTGGATCACATCCAGAGTTGTAATTCGGGACCTTGTCCCATACAGGTGACACCTTGACAGTCAACCATGGAAGGTCTTTTAAGGAATACTCCACCGGCTGAACCAAGAGTTCAGAGAAGGCAGCATTCGGATACGGTGGGCTGCCACCTGAAAGATACCGTGAAGTCGGAGGCACGGAAATACCCCAGTACTACATACACGAATGAGACAAAATCAAGAATCAAACCAAAGCAGATAACATACTTCTCTACACACAACATAAACTCACTCATGCAAACTGGTAAACTAAAAGTGATCACCGACATAATGGACCAACACAAAATTCTTATCATGGGATTACAGGAAATTAGAAACACTGACCAGGATGCCTTGGAATCTCAAGGGTACAGACTTTATAAAGGTATACCCGGGAAGAGAGTGATGAAGAATGTCCCACAATTTGGAACAGGATTTTTGGTCAGCCTTAAAATAATAAACTCAGTTCAAGAATTCAGATCACAGTCTCCACGACTCTCAACGCTCACCTTAAAGGCATCTAATAAAATCTATACTATAATAAATGCCCATGCTCCCACTAATGATAAAAACAACTCCTCAAAAGACCAGGAGGAAACAGGAGAATTTTGGGACCTATTGGACCAGACCATAGATAACATCCCCAAGCACCATATAAAATTATTAATAGGCGACTTCAACGCTCAACTAGGCAGAGAAAGAAAATACCGTGACATCATCGGAAAATGGCCAGCACACAAGAAAACAAATAAAAATGGAGAGAGACTAGTTGACCTGTGTAGAAACCATAATTTAATCTCAAAATCTACTTGTTTTAAGAGGAAGCCTCAAAAACTCAAAACATGGAAACACCCTGACTACACTAAAGGAGAATGGCAACTGGACCACGTCTGCATGGACAAATACCACCACAAAGAGATCTATAACGTCAAAGTCCTCCGAGGAATAGACACAGGTTCAGATCACTATGTAGTTAAAATTAAAATTAAACTCACTCCCCAGAGGAGACAACAAAAGCAAGCCCTTAAAACTAAAAGAAAAATAGATCCTACCCAGCTAATCAACAACAAAAATTACCAGAAAGCAACTGAAAAAATAAAAATCACAGACAAACTTGAAGACTTAGTACACAACCTTAAACAAATTGCAGAAGACCTAGCTCCAATTAAACCACGTAAAAAACACCAATGGTGGAACAGTGAATGTGATGAAACAGTGGAGAAAAGACATCAGGCATGGCTATTACATCAGTCCCAAAAGACAGAAATATCCTATCAAAAGCTAGTAAAACAGAGAAAAGAAACTACCCAAGTCTTAAGAAGAATAAAAAGACAACATCATAAGGACACCCTGCAGTTAATTGAAGAACAGTTCAGTAAAACTAAATCAAGGGACTACTACAAAACCTTCAGAAAGCAGCTCCAAAAATATGAACCCCCGACCCTACTGATGAAGGATGAAGATGGTAAGCTGGCCCATAACAATAAAGACAATGCAGAAATTCTGGCTAAACATTTCAACAAGCTTTTAAATTGTGAGGAACCTACAGAACTCCTTCATTTGGACACCAACACCCCAATAAAAACATCACCAGAAAACATCAATCCCCCCACAATAAAGGAAGTCTACCAAGCTCTGAATAAATTAAAAAACTACAAAGCGCCAGGAGAAGATCAGACCTTTGCGGAAATCTGGAAATATGCAGGAACCTCAGCAAAAGTTGCCCTCCATCAGCAACTTGTCTCTATCTGTATTAAAGAAGAACTACCAGAACACTGGACAACAGCCCTCATTCATCCTCTGCACAAAAAAGGGGACAAAACCGACCCTAATAACTACAGGGGAATCTCTCTCCTAGACATAACAAACAAAATATTTTCAATAATCATCCTTAATAGGATAAGTTTACAACTTGAGAAAGAACTAGGAGAATATCAAGGAGGTTTCAGACCCTGGAGGAGCTGTCCTGATCAGATCATGAGTCTTAAGTTGATAATGGACTATAACAGGAGAAGAAACAGAGATATGGTGATAACATTTGTAGATTTCAAGAAAGCTTATGATTGCATCCATAGAGAATCTCTGTTTAAAATTTTAAGACACTTTGGACTACACCCCAAATTAATAAACATGATAAAATTGACTCTCACCAATACCAAGTCAAAAGTGAAGTTTAGGGGTGAAACATCAGAGACATTTGAAATTAAAACTGGACTACGGCAGGGAGATGGGCTCTCACCACTATTATTTAACTGTGCTCTAGAAATGGTAATGAGGGAATGGTTTAGAAAATGTCCCCCCAAAATAAAGATTGGCCGAAAAATCAAAACAAATTGCCTGGGTTTTGCTGACGATTTAGCATTACTAGCAGTGGACATAAAAGAAGCAAAAACCCAGATATCAGAACTTCAAAACATTGCAAATAAAATTGGCCTCAAAATATCATTTGAAAAAACAGAAATTATGCCCCAAAAACCAACACAGCTAAAAGAAGTCACCATAAATGGTAATAAAATCAAAATAGTAACTCAGTTTAAATATCTTGGAGAAGTAATAACACATAACTTAAATGAAAAAATCTCAATCCAAGTAAGAACAAATAGATTAGCTAAAGCACAAAAATTAACATGGGATATCTACAAAAAGAAATGTCTATCAATAAATACAAAAATAAAACACTACAACACAGTTATAAAACCGGAAGCTACATATGCAGCAGAAACACTCTTTTACCTGAATAAACAATCAAAGACTGACAGACTTCAGAAAATTGAAAGGAGGATTGGAAGAACCTGTATCAACAAAAAATATCAGAAAGATGGACAGTGGCGGTTAATACCTAACAAAGTCGTGTACAAAGAGCTAGAACCCATTACAGATACTATGCGTAAGAGGAGACTGGGATTCTTTGGACATATCATGAGGATGCAGGACTCGAGACTTCTGAAACAACTAGTACAACACAATCTCGTCTCAAAAAATACCACAACAGGATGTAAATGGATCAGAGAAGTAAGAGAGGATCTGAAGGAAATAGGCCTTACAACAGAAGACACCAAAAATAAGATAAAATTGAATACAAAACTCAAGAATACAAACCTCCGCTTTACCCTTACACAAAACAAACCAACAACACGCACATTTTCAACTGAGGAAAGGGCACGAAGATCGGAGCGTCTGAAGAAGTACTGGGAGGACCGCAAAGCCCGAACAATCCCTTCAAAGAGACCTGAACGGCGGACTGACTAAAGTGATCCTATGTGGTCATAAAAGAAGAAGAAGAAGAAGAAGAATATAATATGTAAAATTTTCATACATTTTTCACTCTTACAACATTTATGAATTGAGTTCATAACAACAACATGCAGAAATGTGATTCACAAAGCGTATTTTGAGGTTGTAAAGACAATACATACCTCTTGTACTGGAATTTTTACTGCTTTATTTATCCCCGCTGATGTAGTGTAAGCCTTTTTCATGAACTCCGAAGTCTTTCCTAGCAGCCACTTTCCTCCTAACAGTATAATATTCTGTATTTACATCCATCTTTATGTACTAAGCTAGTAAACAATGAACTAAAGCACATAAATAAATATTTTCGCAGGTAAATCACAGTACACTAACAATCTGTGTCGATGACACTTTTTTCGGTCTCCATGGAAAGTGTAATGGAGATACTCCAAGTGGTATCTTGGGACAAGACTTTGAACTATATGGGAATGGCGTGGCACTTGCATCCTTTCCTACAGTATTAGCAGCAGTACATATAACGATTCCAATGCAATATCTGAAAAAGAGGTATCTGGGCACTTACACAGTTTCCTACAAACACTCTTCAATTGTTGAAATGTTTGAACTTAATCATGTACTCTGTGCTTCCTCTCTTCTCACTAGTCGAACTAGGACTGCATTGCATAGTGCCTGTTGTCACACCAGCTTGTATATCTACCGGTAATTTTTAATTTCATCGTGCTCTGTTATGTCTTCGGCTTTTGCAGAACTGTACTTGTAGTCTATAATAATAATAATCCAATCGAGTTGGGGAGTACTGTGTAGGGAAGCACTAAGGCTTTTTCTCTCCTCCATCTTCATGGTCTGGGCATTGGAAGGAGAGGTGGAATCCTGGTTGGAGAAGTCTTTCCTCCCCGACCTGTGGGGAAGGACTTCCCAGCTGAACGTGTCTGAGAAAGATTCATCACAGGATCTGGCTGCATATGGAATAGCGTTACTTATATTGCTCGTGCATCGGTCATTTTCATAATGTCCAAGCCAGAGATCAGATTAAGACTGGTTATTAAAAATAATAAACTTGTTCTAGTCCATACCAGTGCACTGTAAATACTACATTAGATTGGAAATAATATGTTAAAAATTACTGATTTTTTCTTTGGTGTACTTTTTGTCACTTGGTAAGATTTTCTGACCGAGCTCGATAGCTACAGTTGCTTAAGTGCGGCCAGTATCCAGTATTCGGGAGATAGTAGGTTCGAACCCCACTGTTGGCAGCCCTGAAGATGGTTTTCCGTGGTTTCCCATTTTCACACCAGGCAAATGCTGGGGCTGTACCTTAATTAAGGCCACGGCCGCTTCCTTCCCACACCCGGTATTAGTGTCATAACTTGTATATAGGATGTATTTACAATTTATGAACGTTTATATTGTATGAGAGGAAAATGCTATCAATTTCAAACATACTAAGGGTCGAGTCATAAGTCATGGCAACTATTTTTTTTTTTCTCGCGAACAGGAGACAACACAGAAAATCTAAGATATGCATTTAGAAATGTAGGGCATGTACTTATACATATTACCTGAAGACAAATTCTAAGGATTCTCGTAGGAAAGTGACAGAACACAGGCCATTGGTAAACATTGTTTTATTATGGTGTAGACAGCAAATACACATGACTACGTACAAGGGACAGGTCGCCACTAGTAACAGACCTTCGAAATAATCACCCAAGGCTTTCACTGTGTGTTGCCAGCGGTGGCGCAGGCGCCGAATACCATTTGCTGCATGTGTATCGCTAACGTGTGACACCTCTCTTCGAAATGCTGTTACGATGTCCTCTTTGTTAGCAAACCATTATCCATGTAATTGCTTCTTGTCTTTGGGGATTAGATCATAGTCACATGGGCTCAGATCATGTGAATAAGGCAGGTGTGGAAGAACCTCCCATCCCCACCGTTGTAAGCGACGCTGAATGATGGCTGCTGTGTGAGCTGTTGCGTTATTGTGTGGGATTATGGCGTCCAAAAGATCTGGATGTTTGGTTCGCACTGCACGGCGCAGTTGGTACAACAAGAAGGAATTGTAATAAACTGCATTGACAGTGTGCCCCTCACTCATTGGATGACACACAAGAACACCTTGAATAGACGATCGTTGCTCCTGCTTGTCGACTTCCATTTTGTGGCGCTCTCACACACACACTGAACTTGGGGGCATGCTTAGACCCACACTGTTGTTTACATATACCATCTAGTGGCATCATACGCAAGTACATACAATACGTTTCCAAATGCATATCTTAGATTTTCCGTGTTCTTTCCTGTTCGTGAGAAAAAAAATAGTTGCCATGACTTATGACTCGACCTATGTGGTTTTGGTTATCCTGTATGTTAGAGTTTTAAAAGTGATTTTTAAAATATTCTCTTACTTCTCTTTCCCCGTAAGGATGATGATGATGAAGAGGATGGCAATGAAGATGATGGTGAAGGTGTAGACGACGATGGTGCTGAGGCTAATGGTAAGGGTAGTCTGTGTGGAATATTCATTCAGTTTTCTGTACCTCTATATATATATATATATTTTTACTTTGCTGTTTGTACATTCCTATATTTCAAGCAGTTCATTTCAGTCTTAACATCCTTTAGCTTTCATTTCTAAGTTAAAAATATTAGCCTCTTCCTCAGAAGATATCACACCTGTTCTAGAAAGTTTTAATTTAATGTTACTGTTCCTGGAAAGGAACCCTTATTCTATACCAAAGCCATTAGGTGTATAGGAACATTGTTAAGAACTATTTGTAAATATCTGAAATTGATTACTAATGTTTTTTACATGAATATGTCTTATGGCTGTGGATTGTCTGAAAATTTGAGTAACACGACAAAATGTGTGACAGAAGTGACGTCACATTAGTCTGTACCTTAGGCCTTAGTCGGCAAAGATGCTGTGGCTACAATTTAAGTTCCTTTGACATAGAATTGCAGTTCTCCTTGATATAACATTCATTGTTTGACAGTGTAGATGATTGTCTTGTATATTAAAATATGAAATAATTTTACAGTTAGATCAGGTCTATTTTGTAACATTAGACTTCCAAATATCAACAAAAAACAACAAAAGCACTAGTACAGGTTTCGTTTATTGAAAGACATATTCACAATCATTAGCTTGCAAGGGAAAATGTTTATTTTTCTACTTAATCCTTTCTCTTTGTGTCTACTGCTGTAAAAAGCCAGGAATTCTCAGCAAATTTGGAAATCTTGGGGGAACTCCTTATTTTTCCAAATATCTGCATGTAGTATTGCCTTATGTTCAATCTTATTAGGAAAAATCAATTTATTATCTGTTCACTTATTTTCCTCTCTTATTATTATTTTTTCTTATTTTTTACTGTGATATACTTGATGAGCAAGGCTCATATAATTGTGAGTACATCTTTTATTTAACAAAAGGTTTTATTTATGTACATATTTTTGCTGTTTTTTGTTATTAAATACATCATCATCATCATCATCGTCGTCATTAAATACATATTCTGGCATATATATTCGTAAGTACTTACTTGCTATATTCGGCACTGCTCATGTCTCCCGCCACATTTTTAAAACTTGGCAATTCTAACAATCGACGTTTTTGTTTCACCAATGCACTCTGGTTTCTGTATTCTATTTGAAGACAAGAATTACCCGTTCGTTAAGGTTTGCTGGGGGCTGGAGCTATCAAGGTCTTGTTAAGACTACTTTGCCTGTCTGCTAGTCAGTAACTTAATAGGAAATTTTACCTGATATTACATTGGTCTGCCAAACTTGTAAGACAGACTGATAGTGTGGAGTTCCTCATTTCAATGAATAAGATGCATCCCAAAAGCGTGAAGAATGTTACTTTGAACCATTTTGTGTGGATGTTTGGAAGCGGTTTTGAAACTGATGGAACTGTATTATTTCGAATCCAAAACCTGTAGCTGTTGACATGCTTTCACAATTTATGCAACATACTGCAACAGTTCAATATGTGAAATGTGCATTGTTAAGGAAGCCAGTACAATGTTTGCTTTCTGAAATGCAAGATATGAGGCCCGGACGAACAAACTTGATGGCTCAAGGTCAAGTTGTACCACACCATTTGTTAGTTGCAGTTGTGTGAGATTATATGAACGTGCCAGACGTGTGTTAGCAGTGATGAGTGATGCAATATACTAGAGAGCAGCTGGTACCATTTTGAGTGTATATGTAGTGTTGGTTTTGCTAAAAAAGAAGATATTTTGACCCGTATGAGCTGTGGAGAGTGCAATTTGAATAGCGGTAATAAACCTAGGCTTACAACGGTCAACGAATCGCTGGTGTCTCATTCCTTGGAGGATGGAGGTAATGATAATGTACTTGTAATTCTCTCTTTATTGCAACAGGATTTACAAGCATTAAAAGCGGAGAATGATATTTTAAAGGAGAAGGTAAGTTTACTGGAATTGAAAGTACCGGTAAACACTCAGAACACAGGTGGCTCCATGAATTCTAGCACGTGGTGTCAATTTCCTTCGGATTCTAGGTGGAAAAGTGTACAGTTAAATAAGGACAACTTTGCAGTTGATACCTAAAATAGATTTTCAGCCCTGAGGGAAGTAAGCGATACACAAGGACTTATCCGTATGGGAAGCAGTCAGACGCATAGCACAAACTCCGTTACGAGAGGTGGCAAAGTTAGGCCTAAAATCCTGCACAGTGCACCGGCGAAAGTGTCGAACATTCTTATATTTGGTGATAGCCAGGTGAAGGAAATGAGCAATAAAGATATTGCAGCATCGGCCCTCGTCTAACCTGGGGTCCCAATCAAGAAGGTACTGGAAAACACGGAGCAGGCAGCAAGAAATCTATGGAAGTCGTGATGCAGTAGTGATCATCGGCAGGACAAACGACGCAGCTCACAATCAGCAATTATAATTAAAGAACCACCTAACTGATACTTTATTTTTTGCGCTAAGAATGTCATTTCTCAACTTAAATGTACACTAGGTAAGCTGACTCACACTGACATCTTTTTAGTGAATGTGCCCCACAGGTATCATTTGATTAGAGATTCGTGTGTGAACATTGAAGTGGTCAAAGTTAATACAAATATGGTTAAAATTTGTAAACATTTTCGTAATACTCAGGTAATTGAATGCAGCAGTTTCGAGAGACACTGTTACACAAAGCATGGCCTTTATCTAAACCATTCAGGTAAACGAAAGATTGCAAATATTGTTCTAGATTTTTTTAATCATATGATATGTACTTTAAAAAAGGCAACTTCCTTGATTTATAATACTGACCAAGAAAACTAGTAGAAAGAGCCAGCTGTACTTCAAGCTGGCTCAGTCAACTAGAAAATGAAACTCAAGAAAGTAAGGAATTTCAAGTTACCCAGTTGCAATAGTCAAGATTGCTCTTGGTTAACTGTCAGGGTGTAGTAAATAAACAATTAAAACTTGGTACATTGATGGAACCTTATGAGACTGATGTGGTGATAGGAGTGGAATCATGGTTGAGAGAAGGGGTGGGTAATAGAGAAGTATTTCCAGTAGGGTATACAGTCTATCGTAGAGACCGAGGAGATAAAATGGGAGGGGGTGTGTTTATTCTGGTGAAGGAAACTTATTGTTCACATAATTGGTTTACCGATGAAAGGGATGAAATATTAGGGATAAAATTAGTTTGTGGTAATATGAAGGAGGTGGGAATTATAGGAACATAAAGGCCTGGAAGAGAGGAAAGAGACATGGAAATATTTGAGAAAATAATAGATTATACTCATAAAAACAATAATAATGATATGGTAATAATTGGGGGAGATCTAAACTTGCCTGAAGTTGAATGGAATGGAGCTGCAAGTGAAGCCCATGACAGAAAGTGGCAAATAAGTTAATTTGGAAGGGAGGATTTACACAAATAGTACAAGAACCAACTCATCTCAATAACTTACTAGATGTATTCTTGGGTAAACCAGGGGTTTATTTTTGATAAAACTGAGGTAATTGAAGGAATAGGTGACCATAAGGCTTTAATAATAGATGCAGGACTGGTACCAAAAAGGCTTAATAAGAGGGTCACACAAGGCAAGAAATTGTACAGAAAAACTAAAGAGAATGAATTAGGAACTTACCTTAAATCACATTTCAGTTGTTGGATAAGTGAAGGGACACATTTTGGGCTAAATTTAAAGGAATCATTTGGGAAGGAGAGAAGAGATTTGTACCTGTTAAGAAGGGTAAAATGACCTCAGACCCTGTTTATTATACAAGGGAAATAAGAAAATTAAAGAGAAAATGTAGAATAGTAAACAGGAAAATCAAAGAGGGTAGAGAGAGAAGAGAAACTAGAAAAGAAGCTAATGAGGGAACTGACTAGAGTGAAAAAGGAAGCAAAAGAGAATTATATGAATGGCATACTTCAAGAGGGTAATGACCACAAAGGGAAATGGAAAAAGCTGTATTCATATATCAGGAATCAAAAAGGAAAAGGAATCCAAATTCCTACAATGGTGGGAGAAGGGGGTGAACACTATTTAACAGATACCGAGAAAGCAAATGTATTTAGTAGGGAATTCAGAGATTCAGTAGAAGATTGCCAGGAGTTGCAAACTGAAACAGCAGATAAGAGAGGGAGAGACACATAGGGAAACAAGAAGCTTCTCATTCACAAATGAAGATATTTTCAGAGAAATCCAACTTCTTCAGCAAGGAAAAGCAGCAGGAAGTGATCAAATTACTGGGGAGGTATTAAAGACAATGGGGGGGTGGTACATAGTGCCTTATTTAAAATGTATCTTTGACTATGTCATAAATAATAGTGTAATACTAAAGGAATGGAAGGAATCTATAATAATACCAATTTATAAAGGAAAGGGAAACCAGAAAACTACAGATCAATCAGCCTGATCAGTATAGTTTGTAAAATACTGGAAAATTTAATATCAGAGTACATCAGAGGGATATGTGATGATAAAAATTGGTTCATGAGGAGCCAGTATGGATTTAGAAAGAAATTTTCTTGTGAGGCTTAACTGGTGGGATTTCAGCAGGGCATATCAGATCAGTTTGATTCAGGGCATAGCCATAGATCTTTCCAAAGTCTTTGATAGAGTAGAACATGGAATATTATTAAAGAAATTGGGAGGGAATAGGATTGGACATAAGGGTTATACGTTGGATAAGAACATTTCTAAATTCAAGGTTCAGAAAGTCAAAGTAGGAAATAATGTATCACAGGAAGAGAAAGTTTGGAAGGGAATTGCACAGGGTAGTATAATCGGTCCATTACCTTTCTTAATATATGCAAATGATTTAGGGAACAATATAACATCAAAAATAAGATTGTATGCAGATGACATAATTGTTTATAGGGAAATAAATAACATTGTGGATTGTTCATAATTACAAAAGAACTTCGAGTGTATCCAACAAAGGGTTGAAGAAAATAATATAAAGGTTAATGGAGGCAAATCAACTGTTACAACATTTACAAACAGGGACTTTAAAAATGAATTTGAATATAATTTGGATGAGGTAGTTATCCCAAAAGATGGCAAGTGCAAATACTTAGGTGTGAGATTTGAAAGTAATTTGCACTGGAAGGGTCCTGTTGATGACATTGTTGGGAAAGCATACAGATCGTTACATGTCACAGTGAGGCTACTTAAAGGATGCAACAAAGAATTAAAAGAGAAAAGTTACTTAAGTATGGTTCGTCCATTATTGGAAAATGCAAACAGTGTTTAGGATCCTGACCAAGAATAGCTAATAAAAGAAAGCAGCAAGATTTGTAACAGGAGATTTCAGGAGAAAAAGTAGTGTATCAGAAATGTTAGAGGAACTTGGGTGAGAAACTTTAAGTAAGAGAAGGGAGAAAACTAGACTTACAGGATTATATAGAGCCTATACAGGAGAAGCAGCATGGGGAGAAATCCGTGAGAGACTTCAGTTGGAAAATAATTATATCGGCAGGACTGACCACAAGTATAAAATTAGAAGGAATTTTAGCAGAAGCGATAGGGGTAAATTTTCATTCATTGGGAAGGGCGTGACGGAGTGGAACAGTTAACCAGGGGTAGTGTTTGATCCTTTTCCAAAATCTGTACAGATATTCAAGAAGAGAATAAACAGCAACAGAGAAAATAAATGAAATGTTAGAGGGTATTTGACCAGTGCAGGTTATTGTAAATAAAAAATGTGTGTGAATAAATTAATTACATCCCCTGGTTTATGGAGTTTGGACAGCCTAAGTAGGGGACTGCCTGTAGGGGTGAAGTACAATGGGGACTTTGAGGGCCCTGGGACCCCTATGTTAGCTGTGAAGGCCAATCAGGAACTCTCTAAAGTGGTGGTAAAAGGGGCTCTGGTTAAGACGTAGCAGGTCGTTATGCTACTTAGGTTCCAAAATGGGTAAAAAATAAAGAAGTAAATAAATGCAATATAAATTTTAATCTTATACCAGTTGTATAGTATTATTTGAAGTATTTCCACATACTTTATATGAGTTGAGTATGTTTGTAAGTAGAATTTTGTAAACAATATCTTAAGGATGAGCTGTGTGTTTAATAGAAAAAATTGTTAGCATGAATTGTATAATATTGTATTCTAGGAATATTTTCTTCTTCTCTTGTTAATTTGAAATTTAGTGCTTGACAATAATGTATTTCAGTGTATCATTTGCCACCGAGGTAGTCACCTCCTTTGCAAATAAAGAGATTTTGATTTCATGCAAGATATTTGCCAAACATTTCTTACGACTGATATGTCACTTAATGACTGCATCATACATTGCTATGTGAAATGTTAGAGAAGTACATCAAACTCCCTCTCCTTGAAGATTCAACACTGCATTAGCACTATTTACCAAAACTTAACTCTAAGACATTACTCAGAATTCATGGTGGAATTTTTTACTGATGTTGGTTCATCTTGAGAAAGTCCGACTCGTTGGCTGAATGGTCAGCATCCTGGCCTTCGGTTCAGAGGGTCCCGGGTTCGATTCCCGGCCGGGTCGAGGATTTTAACCTTAATTGGTTAATTCCAATGGCCCAGGGACTGGGTGTTTGTGCTGTCCCCAACATCTCTGCAACTCACACACCACACATAACACCATCCTCCGCCACAATAACACGCAGTTACCTACACATGGCAGATGCCGCCCACCCTCATCGGTGGGTCTGCCTTACAAGGGCTGCAATCGGCTAGTAATAGCCACACGAAATTATTATTATTATCTTGAGAAAACTAAGAGTCCTACAGTAGCTAAAGCTTTTAATGCTGTGATGCTTCACAGCCAGTGTGCATCAGGTGAGGTAGTTGACTGGATGCGACGTACATACTATTATGCGGACAATTTTGACTTTGAAAATCAGTCCTAAAAAAAAATAAAAAATAAAAAGCTACACGAAAATGACGTTGAGTACATTAGTAAGTCCTTAGGAGCTATGTGTGCGAATCTAACTTATTTCCACAATCATGAAACTTGAAATTAAAGAGATGCCAGTCTTGTGCGCTCTACAGGACATTCTTGAAGTCTGTGAGAAGCCTGAGATTCTCTGGGAAACAAGTTTTGACAAAATTAAGGAATACCTTATCAAAGAATCTGGAGTACAGTACTTACTTATCGTATGGCTTTTAGTGCCAGGAGTGCCTGAAGACATGTTCAGCTCTCCTGGTGCAAGTCTTTCTATTTGACGCCCATGTGCGACCTGTGCATCTAGATGTGGGACAGTGATGAGTAGGCTGGTGATGATTTAGAGAGAGAGAGAGTGAAACCCAGTGTCGGCATGCAGCCCACTTCTGTCAAATATTGCCAAGGGCTCTGCTCAAAGATTTACATCCCCATCGGATGGACAAATCACCATCAACAGCGTTACATGCCCTCACTCCATATATGTACACTGCGAAGAGGTTTCGAATTGAAGGCTTTTGATACTCAAGCTAGTGATTAGAAATTGTATACCACCACCTCTCGTACCCTGCCAGCCAACAATCTGACAACCACCACAGGAGCACACAAAAATTTAATGCATCACTCCACATTTGATTAGAAAATATGTTGGTAATAATTATTATCTGCATGTTAAGAAAGTTCACTAAAACCAGCTTTGTCCAGTCCATGCGACTGTTATGTTGGACCAGAATTCTGTCCTGAACTTCCCGCTGGTTAGTCATCGGGCATTGAACTTTGAGTAATCCTAAAATTAAATCACTAAATGACCACGCCAGTAATTGCTGGCGAAGTACTGCCCTAGCCGGAAATACGTTCTGTAGTTAGCAGGTTTCACGGAATTAATGAGTAACATCTTTACATAAAGATATTGTCAAAGCTAAACTAGCGGTATTAAAAATGACAGGCGTCTATAGGCAAACCAGCAAATTTCAACCAAACTTTGTACACGTATGACTTACTATCTGGAAAAAAATACTGTGGGGCTAAGACACTCCTTGCACCCCAAGGTTAGGAGTGACGTGAAAAAAGTAATCAAAAGTGACCAATATTAGTGTCGAAACCATACTTTTCGAGATAGCTGAGGTGAACAGTGACACTGTGGATGCCGTTTAAGTCTCGGTCGGCATTTGGGGTAGAAAGAGGTCCAAATTGACAGAGATTGAGGTTGAATTAACAGTCCTCGGGTTTGCTAGGCTAATCGGTGACAGTCCCAATGACAGTTGTAATCGTGTACATCATATGTATAGCGTGGCATGTAAATACAATATATACAATTATCACTTATTTTTATTGATTGTTTGAAAGGACCGACTACTTCCCAGATAATATGGGCTTCAACAAGGACAAACTTTCATGCAAAACAAAATCTAAAACAAAAACTTTTAACTAAACCCACAACAACAACTATAAAGTGACAAAATAGTTCATAAAACATCAGTCAACATCATAATAAAGAAATTACAAAAATTCACTTCACACAAAATTAACAGGTATAAACATTGAGGAAAGTACCCAGGCAACACATGGAGCAATTTCGTATCAAGACACGTCATTTCATCTATTCATAATGAAATTTGCAGAGCAGCACGGGTGCTCTAGTTACTTATTGTTATCCAGTGGGCCTAGAAATTATATAAAAACATGTAAATAATGCACTGGCAAAACCTTAATGCTCGAGCATATTCAGTTTTAGTTTTTGAAACTAAAACTTTTTGAGAAAACAGTCAGTCCTACCTAAAAATTTGGAATAACCTTTCTGTATAGAGTAAATGTATTTAACATCAGAGATTTCGTCTTTTATATTATCCGTATTGAACAGAGATCACAAATACTTATAAAGTTTATCAGGGGGTTCCACCTATTCAATACAAAACAATGTTGTCTGAATTTACTACAACATATTCATTTATTAAGCAGTACTAGTTTCAGCGTTACTTTGGCGTCATCATCAAATGAAAGTCATGAAAAACTGGCAATTCAAATATAAAATACATCAACATTTTTTAGAACTAGCTCCTAAGGACTTTATGTTAAAATATATATTTAAATAAAAATACAAAGTTGTTATCTCATATTTCTACAAGTTCATAAACTTGGGGTGAATATCGCAATTAAAAACAGACTAAAGGAGGAGGTTTGTATGCGTTCAGAATTTTTATCATCTTCAAATACTGGGTTCGATCTCTTAAACTTGGTGTAGCTTAAATTATTCTTTTAACACACTGTATGTTAGTTCAGTAGTATTGATCTTCAAGGTCAAATATACTGACTATATACATTCTAGTTATTATTGATGTTAAAATTCTAAATTGTTCAGTTCAAACTTATATTACAATAATAGAACTAAATTACACTAAAACCTGATTGTGCTACTTTCATTTATAAATTTTATATACTAAAATGTGCAATCCTCTAAAACTTGATTCCTGTAGCAGAGTATATATTATGCTTGGCTATGCAGTTGCTTATGATCTGATAAGGTGGAAACATACAAATGTGCCCCAAAGATGTTATCATGGACTATGTTCCTCAGTTCAATAACGGAAACCTGGAATGATGAAAAACCCAAAATTAATGAAGGGAGGCCAGGTATAAACCCTTGCATTTGTTAAGCTTGTTTTTCTAGAACTTACCTCAAACGGCTGTAGCACGAGTGATGGCCTGTTAGAGTCATCTGCTTGAAGTGGAGAGGCAATGGAGAGAGGCGCTAGGGGTTAGCAGGGAGAATCGCCTGCAGAGCTATAGCGAAGGAGGGGTCCGGGGGTCGTTGTGGATGAAAAGAATAATATGGAAAACTCTTACGTAAAGCACAAAGAACGGTAATATTTCTCGGAAATCTAATATTTGTAAACAATGGTATCAAGAAATCGAATAGAACTCTAGTTTTTTTTTGGAAATTTCATTTAGATTAAGATTAGCGTTAAAATACTGATCTAAGTGTATGAAGCAACGCCTCTGTAATGTCAAGCAAAGGCCCCTTGTTTAACATCTCGATATCTCAAGGTCTTGCTCTATGTCCGTGAACTTATATTGAAGGTCCACAGACATGTTGGTCTGCAGCTTAGAATCTATTATATTTCACAGCTTTCAGTATATCTAACCCTGAAACTACGCCCATTTTGCCCGACATACCCGCTGCCACAGCCATTGCATCAAGACTTACACGCCCCTGACTTGGAGTAGGGATTACTTCTGTTAATTGTCATTGTATTATGCAATACTTCTGCGCTTCTGTTATCCATTCTGAATCAGATTATAATGTTCCGCTTCTTAAAAATGTTCGTGACCTTATAAAACATCTTTGTTGAATGTAAACTTGGAAGAAAACTTTTTGTTGTAGTTTATCTTTAATCGAGTCCGGCTCAATGGCTAAATGGTTAGTGTGCTGGCCTTTGGTCACAGGGACCCCTGGTTAGATTCCCGGCAGAGTCGGGAATTTTAACCATCATTGGTTAATTTTGCTGGCACGGGGGCTGGGTGTATGTGTCGTCTTCATCATCGTTTCATCCTCATGACGACGCACAGTTTGCCTACGGACATCAAATTAAAAAGACCTGCACCTGGCGAGCCAAACTTGTCCTCGGACACTGCCGGCACTGAAAGCCATACACCATTTCATCTTTAATCGTAGTGGTGCGAGGGCGGTGCTTAAACTTATTAATTATATGCTCTATAAAGTCCTCTTTGAAGCCATTAGCCTTGGCTGTTAACCGAATGATATTCAATTCTTTGTTCAAATCGCGCTTAGACATAGGTTCACAATTAAGTACAATTAGGTACTGTGTTCTGAAGGTACGTGGATGACACATTCCTGAAACTAGATGAACGTGTAATTGACGCGTCAACTACTCTCGATAATCCTAATAAAATACACACATATAGTTCACCCTGGAATCAGAAAGAGATAAGTTAATCAATTTCTTGGACCTGAGGATTAAAAGGCACACATCCTCATTTTCATTCAGTATTTATAGAAAGCCTACACAGGCAGCCGTCACGATAAGGCAAGATTAGACCCATCCACAATCCCACAAATACGCGACTTACAATAGCTTGGTGGATCGCGCCTTCAGAGTACCGTACCTATGTCTAAGCGCGATTTGAACAAAGAATTGAATATCATTCGGTTAACAGCCAAGGCTAATGGCTTTAAAGAGGACTTTATAGAGCATATAATTAATAAGTTTAAGCATTGCCCTCGCACCAGTTTGATTAAAGATAAACCACAACAAAAAGTTTTTTCAACGTTTACATTCAACAAAGATGTTTAGAAGGTCACAAACATTTTTAAGAAGCCGAACATTAGGATCTCTTTCAGAACAGATAACAGAAGCGCAGAAGTATTCCATAATAGAACGGCAATTAACAGAAGTAATCCCTACTCCAAGTCAGAGGCGTATAAGTTTCAATGCAATAGCTGTGGCAGCGGGTATGTCGGGCAAAATGGGCGTAGTTTCAGGGTTAGATATACTGAAAGCTGTGAAATATAATAGATTCTAAGCTGCAGACCAACATGTCTGTGAACCTTCACTATAAGTTCAGACATAGAGCAAGACCTTGAGATTATTGAGATGTTAAACAAGGGGCCTTTGCTTGACGTTACAGAGGCGTTGCTTCATACACTTAGATCAGTATTTTAACGCTAATCTTAATCTAAATGAAATTTTAAAAAAAACTGGAGTTCTATTCGATTTCTTGATAACATTGTTTACAAATATCAGATTTCCGAGAAATATTACCGTTCTTCGTGCTTTATGTAATAGTTTTTTATATTATTCTTTTCGTCCACAACATCTCCTGGACCCCTCCTTTGCTATAGCTCCGCAGGCGATTCTCCCTGTTAACCCCTAGCGCCCCTCTCCATTGCCTCTCCACTTCAAGCACATGACTCTAGCAGGCCATCACTCGTCGTGCTACAGCTGTCACATCAGGTCTACGGCTGTTTGAGGTGAGTTCTACAAAAACAAGCTTAACAATTGCAAGGGTTTATATCTGGCCTCCCTTCATTAATTTGGGTTTTTCATCGTTCCAGGTTTCCGTTATTGAACTGAGGAACATAGTCCATGATAACATCTTTGGTGCACATTTGTATGTTTCCACCTTATCAGGTCATAAGCAACTGCATAGCCAAGCATAATATATGCTCTGCTACAGGAATCAAGTTTTAGAGGATTGCACATTTTAGTATATAAAATTTATAAATGAAAGTAGCACAATGAGGTTTTAATGTAATTTAGTTCTATTATTGTAATATAAGTTTGAACTGAACAATTTAAAATTTTAACACCAATAATAATTAGAATGTATATAATCAGTATATTTGACCTTGAAGATCAATACTACTGAACTAACATACAGTGTGTTAAAAGAATAATTTAAGCTACACCAAGTTTAAAAGATCGAACCCAGTATTTGAAGATGATAAAAATTTTGAACGCATACAAACCTCCTTCTTTAGTCTGTTTTTAATTGCGATATTCACCCCAAGTTTATGAACTTGTAGAAATATGAGATAACAACTTTGTATTTTTATTTAAATATATATTTTAACAAAGTCTTTAGGAGCTAGTGCTAAAAAATGTTGATGTATTTTATATTTTAATTGCCAGTTTTTCATGACTTTCATTTGATGATGACGCCAAAGTAACGCTGAAACTAGTACGGTGTAATAAATGAATATGTTATAGCAAATTCAGACAACAGTTTTATATTGAATAGGTGGAAACCCTGAAGAACTTTATAAGTATTTGTAGAATTTACACTGACTGACAGAGCAAATGCAACACCTAGAAGGAGTGGTCAAAACTTTTGCAGGGTAGACTGACGTCACTGAGATATGCTCATGATGTGAAATGCGCCGCTGTGCTGCGCACGTAGCGAACGATAAATGGGACACGGCGTTGGCAAATGGCCCACTTCGTACCGTGATTTCTCAGCCGACAGTCATTGTAGAACGCGTTGTCGTGTGCCACAGGACACGTATATAGCTAAGAATGCCAGGCCGCCGTCAAGGGAGGCATTTCCAGCAGACAGACGACTTTACGAGGGGTATGGTGATCGGGCTGAGAAGGGCAGGTTGGTCGCTTCGTCAAATCGCAGCCGATACCCATAGGGATGTGTCCACGGTGCAACGCCTGTGGCGAAGATGGTTGGCGCAGGGGCATGTGGCACGTGCGAGGGGTCCAGGCGCAGCCCGAGTGACGTCAGCACGCGAGGATCGGCGCATCCGCCGCCAAGCGGTGGCAGCCCCGCACGCCACGTCAACCGCCATTCTTCAGCATGTGCAAGACACCCTGGCTGTTCCAATATCGACCAGAACAATTTCCCGTCGATTGGTTGAAGGAGGCCTGCACTCCCGGCGCCCGCTCAGAAGACTACCATTGACTCCACAGCATAGACGTGCACGCCTGGCATGGTGCCGGGCTAGAGCGACTTGGATGAGGGAATGGCGGAACGTCGTGTTCTCCGATGAGTCACGCTTCTGTTCTGTCAGTGATAGTCACCGCAGACCAGTGTGGCGTCGGCGTGGAGAAATGTCAAATCTGGCAGTAACTGTGGAGCGCCCTACCGCTAGACAACGCGGCATCATGGTTTGGGGCGCTATTGCGTATGATTCCACGTCACCTCTAGTGCGTATTCAAGGCACGTTAAATGCCCACCGCTACGTGCAGCATGTGCTGCGGCCGGTGGCACTCCCGTACCTTCAGGGGCTGCCCAATGCTCTGTTTCAGCAGGATAATGCCCGCCCACACACTGCTCGCATCTCCCAACAGGCTCTACGAGGTGTACAGATGCTTCCGTGGCCAGCGTACTCTCCGGATCTCTCACCAATCGAACACGTGTGGGATCTCATTGGACGCCGTTTGCAAACTCTGCCCCAGCCTCGTACGGACGACCAACTGTGGCAAATGGTTGACAGAGAATGGAGAACCATCCCTCAGGACACCATCCGCACTCTTATTGACTCTGTACTTCGACGTGTTTCTGCGTGCATCGCCGCTCGCGGTGGTCCTACATCCTACTGAGTCGATGCCGTGCGCATTTTGTAACCTGCATATCGGTTTTGAAATAAACATCAATTATTCGTCCGTGCCGTCTCTGTTTTTTCCCCAACTTTCATCCCTTTCGAACCACTCCTTCTTGGTGTTGCATTTGCTCTGTCAGTCAGTGTATTTAGCAATACTTTTAGTGTAAAACTTTTTTCTGCAAACACAGATAAATTGGAAAAAAATATTTGCGATGGTGGTCATTTTGTTCTTCATGTGTAGCACTTAAATGCATAATTTTTGAGTGTGTCAACATTGAAATTGTTTCCTCAAGGCTAAAGAAAGAGAATGAGGCTACTACTACACTTGCATTATCAAGGAACCCACGGAAGCCTGTTTTTGTACACTTGACAGGGGGCTATTGCCATCCTGCTTGCAGCAGTCCAGATCCACAAAATTTCTTGGGGGGCATATACTTGTAACCCCGGTTGAGGAAACCAAGAATAACGGCCGAGAGGATTCGTCGTGCTGACCACACGACACCTCGTAATCTGCAGGCCTTTGGGCTGAGCAGCGTCGCTTTGTAGGCCGAGGCCCTTCAACGGTTGTAGTGCCGTGGCGTTTCTATATTCTTGTAATATGGTACTGGAGCAGTCATCTGCTAAACCAATTATTTCCTTGACCGCTCCTCATAGTATTTTGTCAACATTGTGTAGAAATGCTGTCCTGATTGTAGACACAGGAGCACATTGTAGGGGATAAACCAGAGTAGGCCATATGTATTAATTAATATAATTAGTTAATTAATTAATGAGAGTTTCTGATCAGGTTTTAATAATGCAGAACTACATAAATGGGATACGTTCTTCCGAATATTTAAAATGACTGATTTTTCATTGAGAGCAATTTCATCACAGAAACATACGCCAAGATATTTTATGGGTGTTGATATGTGAAAGACTGATATAACAAATAGTTTGCAGATGTTACATCCAGAGAAGCAAGACTTCTTTCCTCTACAAAAATTAAATCTTAGACGGATTTACTTTTAACCCTTTCCCACCCACATTTTCATTCCGCTTATCCCCAGGTTTCAACCTATTATTTAGGAAAAATTGAAGTAGCGTGCATTGTTTCAGAAAACGTTAAATATAATAAAAACTCTTGATCACAATTTATTCTAATTTTCAATAATATTAGAAAACATACCATCACATCTATTTCTCTGTTCACTGAGTCATAAAGTTGTTGGTTCAAACTTCCACCCCCACCCTGTTGGTGATACTCGACACAGAGGTAGGCTGTATTTGTCACACATCATGTTGTCTGAATCCCTCTAAACCAATTACATACCTGCCAACCCTTCCGATTTACCCGGAAACTTTCCGGTTTTTTAACTCGTCTTCCGATTTTCCGATTTATTTTTAATTCTTCCCTTTTTTGACAATGTAACGTCCAGCACAATCAATACTCTTCCCCTAGGATAAAGGATAAATTATTACGTGCTTGTGCAATTTACCCAGCCTCATTTTCAATTATATTTAGTCGATGCTTTATTTCGCTACTGTATCGTCCGTCGCCTTCATGTGTCATGTTTTCTGCTCGCTACCGCAGTATGTGTGCCTTCCGGCTGGGGATTCTGGACTGCAATCGTCCTGCAAGCAAGAGAGTCTAGAGCAAGCTATTGACTCATTTAATCGGGATGAAAGAATGAGTTTCTTATTGTGGGGTTCACGCATATTAACATCGTTTCTGTGCGTAATTTCGTTGGAGTTGTAGGCCACGTGTTTTTCTAGCAGTTCTGTGCTCTTCCCTGTGTCATAGTCGTATGTTAATAATGTATGAGACATACCGATCTGTTTTGTATGTGGAAGTTTCACGTATTTCAGTGCATTGTTATTCATTCTTACTTCATAATTTTAATGAGTTGAATGTATAATCTATTGGTTTCATGGTCCGTATTGATAGTTCAAGTACAAGTATGAAGGATGAGTTCTCCACCTAATCAATACTTTATTTTACATAATGTCGATATTATTTACATAAAAACAGTACCGATTTCGACCTGTAAATAGGTCATCTTCAGCTGCTAGAGAACCTACTTAATAGTGACTGTACAGAATAAATACTACTAGAATAAATACTAAAATCACGAAAAAAGAATTGGAATTTCTCCACGTACAGATAGCCGTACAACTTATTCCTCGCAACGTGTGACAGCAAGGAGGTTCTTGATGCATCTATATCCCCCGCTCCTCCACCTCCTCAGGTGCAAGAGCAAGGAATAACGCATCATCAATATTACACCAGACACAAGACTGTGAAATAATGACAGGGGTTACTGATCCAAAGGAAAGCAGGCTTAATAAGAATTGACAACTAGGAATTAGTAATATTTTCATCTGCATTAATAAGAACCGCATTGTGATAACTTGATTTCTTCATCTCGACAATTACTTATAAATTGTATAATTTTTAATTTATAAATTGACCTTTTTTCATGAATTATTTAGATAAGAGAATATTCATTAGGACATATTCTCTATGGAATATAGTACAAGTGTTTCCTTGACGACTGCTTTCAATAATAGAAATAATTTATATATTTTCTCTTGAGATTTTTGTTTGTTTTAATGTTGTCAATCTTATGTTAATTTTGAGAACACTTCCTCCAAAGCATTACTTTGTCAATTTATGTATTTTTCATCTAAACAGTGTTATGTGGCCGAAGAAGTTGATAATATGAGAAACATGTACCACTTTTAACCATTAAATTGCCTTAGGCAATTGTATCGACTAGGTGGAAAATAAAGAAATATTTAGTTGTGAAGCCTTAATTACTCGCAAGGCATATGATAGCGTCCTGATTTTTTTTTGTAGACCAATTCAAAATTTTTGATGTGCATGCTGTTCGGAGATGGGCCTCTTACATGTGTGAATCCTCCCGAAAGCCCGCTCGTGGCTGCCCAGGAAGCCTGCGGGTGGGAGCGCCATGTACCCGTGCAGTAGTATCTGCCTGACAACACAGGTCCCTGCACAGCTGAATGCTAGAAGGACTCATTATTATTGTTTTTTTATTTTTTCCCCCTATATTCATTACTCTGTACACTCTATGGGATACATGCTATTGTGGGTGATTGGAGGAAGTGAGTCCTAGTGCTCATTGACTATCATTCCGTATTAGGCATCGTCCAACATCGGACCTCGGCAATACCTGCTACGACCAGGTGGCTATTACCTTGGCTACTTCGTTTGGCTACGGTGGCCCCTTATCGGAGTGGGTGGCATTTGTGGAGGATGATTTCGGGCATGGCTTCGAAACGTCTTCAGCCTGCCCATTGTGGTTCCCCACCTAAGCCTTTAACGTTTGATTCCTTTAGGGGTTCAACCTCCTGGGAACAAGCGCAACGTGGAAGAATGGGATCTAGCTTCCCGAGGTTTCTGGTTGCTACCATAACTAATGGGAGTGACTTCAAGCTGGTAAAGTCTATTTTGTTTGGTAGGCACATAGAAGGTGTTTATGGCGAACTGGAAGATCTGAAGAAAATGTGCTACGGTAGTTTGTTGCTAATGACATGCACTGCCATGCAAGCTGATCGGTTGCTCAAGTGCGACCACTTTGGCAATATTCCCGTCGAAGTGGAGGAACACAACACCTTGAATCTGGTTCGTGGAGTTATCTCCCACCGTGATCTTGTCTTGAACACTGACAATGAGTTGATGAAAGACATGAAACACTGGCGTGACACACGTCCGGCGCATTACGCGCAAAGTCAACGGCGAGGACGTTGCCACGGGTGCGTTCATTGTCTCCTTCCAATTGTCAGTGTTACCAGAAAAAGTCGCTGTGATGTGAGGCCGTATATCCTTCCTCCCATGCGCTGCTATCAAGGCCAGAGGTTCAAGCACATTGCATCTCGTTGCCCGAATCATTCTGTATGTGGTACATGTGGCAGAGGAGCTCACGACACGAAAGAGTGCACAACTCCTTACAGGTGCACTAACTGCCCTGGTCTTCATTTGCCCCGAGACCGGAACTGTCTGGTATATCTCGGTGAGAGGAAGATCCAGGAGATCAAGACCCTGGATGATCGTTCCTATCAGTAGCGCACCGTAAGTTCAATTCTATGAATGCTTCCGCCAAGACGTTAGACTACACAAAGATAGCACAGAGTCTTCCAGGTTCGTCATTTATATCTTCTAAACCTGTTGTGATTGCTGTGCCCAAGGCGGCTGTTGCTCCTGTGAGCAAAGCCGCAAAGAGTAAAAGCTCAAAGGTTAGGGAAGTCCCTCCCCCGCCCGCAAAGAAGTCGGCAGCATCGTCGACCAGGGCTGGGAAAATATCTCCCAGTCCATCTAAACAGGAAAAGGAGGCACACTTCTGCGAAGGGGAAATCATGCCTTCCATCTGGAGGTATCAGTCAGTGCCAGCAGGTATGCCTGCTCCTAAACCTGCATGCTCGCGCCGTGGCATCAAACCCCACCCCCAGAATAAGTTGAAGTTCTGGGCATCAGTCCCACCGCCTGTTGACGACGGGGTGGTCGTCGAGCTGTCATCTACATCTACGGATGTAGATCTTGATATTGTTTAAGTTTAAGAGCATCTTGCTGCTCATAACCTAACACTCTCTCTTTTAGTCCAAACTATGCCACTGTTACAGTGGAATTGTAATGGTTATGGTAGGCATCTTGCTGAGCTGCGTCAACTCATTAGTGAGTTCGTAGCGAGTATAGTCTGTATTCAGGAAATCAATCTCAGACCAGGTCATCATAAGGTCTTGAGAAATTTCAGGCTGTACTCCACAGAACAATATTATGCTTACCGGGCGTCCAGTGGCATTGGTATTTTTTGTTCATTTTGATACCTATAGTGAAGAAGTTCCTCTAAGAACCCCGCTAGTAGCAGTTGCGGTGCAGGTACCGCTGCCTGTCATAGCAACAGTGTGTAATGTTTATTTTCCACCAAGCCAGCCTCTTAATATAAATGATGTAACTAATCTTATAAATCAGCTTCCACCTCCATTCCTCTTATTGGGTGATTTTAACGTCCATCATTTTATGTGCGGCTTTGATATGCCTTGCTCCAGGGGAAGGGAGTTGGAAATATTACTAAGAGAGCTGGATTTATGTATTTTGTGTACAGGTGAACCAACTCATTTCAGTGAACGTTACGACACATAATCTCACATAGACCTTGGTGTATGCAGCCGAGCGCTGGTTCCCCTGCTTTGGTGGAATGTACATGCTGATTTCTGTAAAGTAAACATTTCCCTATTATTCTTACTTTTTTTAAATGAAAAATCTATCAAGGCTCCTCCTCGATGGATTCTTAAACATGCTGATTGGCCTAAGTTCATAGCACTTGCTACCTTTACCAACACAAGTAGCCGGAGCGTAGACAGCAATATAACTTACATAACCCAAGTTATTCTTGCTGCTGCTGATGGGTCCAATCCATCCTTTTCAGGGACTCCTCGCCAAAAACTCTTTCCTCGGTAGAACAAAGAAATTGCAGCAACTATAAAAGAACGCTGTCACACTCATAAATGCTGTCGTAGGCAGCCTGCTGTGCCCAACTTGGTAACATTAAAAAAACTGTGCGCTAAGGCGTGAGTTTTTATTCGACAGAGTAAGAAAGCTTCGTGGGTGAGATGTGTCGTCAATGACATCACATACGCCGTCATCTCAAGTGTGGGCTAAACTTTGACGAATTTTGGGTATACAGGGACAACCTTTAGTACCGGGAATTTCCATTTTAGGCAATATCGTCACAGATTCATCTTCTATTGCTACTCAGCTAGCCAGTGATTTCGCAGATGTGTCTGCTTGCGGGAATTACCATAGTGATTTTTTAGCTCTGAAGCCGGAGGCAGAACGTTATCAACTCAGTTTTGCCATTCAAGCTTCAAAGAACCATAACGTGCCCTTTACGAAGTGGGAACTCCGCAGCGCCTTGGTGCTTTGCAAGGACGTGGCTCTCGGATCAGATATTGTCCACAACCAGATGTTGAAACACCTTTGTGAGCATAGTCTTTTATATCTCCTTTGTGTTTTTGACCGAATCTGGGTACAGGGTGAGTTTCCATCACGGTGGCGAGAGGGCATAGTAATTCCTGTCTTCAAGCCTGACAAAAATCCTAAATATGCAGGAAGTTACAGACCTATTTGTCTTACAGACTGCATGTGTAAGCTTTTTGAACGGATGGTGAATCGCCGACTAGTGTGGTGCCTGGAGAAAAGAGGACTTTTGTCCGAATACCAATGTGACCACTGACCACTTGGTACGCCTGGTGAGTTCTCCTATACAGCATTTGGTGGCTGATTCATTTGACTTGGGAAAGGCTTATGACACCACATGGCGATGCAGCATTCTTTCAGTACTGCATCTGTGAAATTTCTGAGGTAACATGCCGAAATTTATTGCACATTTTTTGTCCCTCTGCATATTCCATGTCCGAGTAGGAAGGGCGTATTCGCAATACCGTGTTTGGGAAAATGGACTCCCACATGGATCGGTTCTTACTGTCACTCGGTTCTCGATTGTCATAAATGGTACTAATACAAATATAAATGGTCCATTATTGGACATTATACATTTTCCAGCTAACTCATTCCTGGTTGTCAGTGTTTCGCCCCAGTGTGCTATTTACCAACTGATGAGCCCAACTTAGCACATTGGGGCGAAACGCTATTTACCAGCTGATGAGCCCAACTTAGCACACCGGGGCAAAACGCTGGCAACCAGAAACGAGTTAGCTGGAAAATTTATAATGCTCAATAACGGACCATTTATATTGGTAATATAAATTTACTCATTCGGGACCAATATTTCGCTAGTTGCTTTACGTCGCACCGACACAGATAGGTCTTATGGCGACGATGGGACAGGGAAGGGCTAGGAGTGGAAAGGAAGCGGCCGTGGCCTTAATTAAGATACAGCCCCAGCATTTGCCTGGTGTGAAAATCGGAAACCGCGGAAAACCATTTTCAGGGCTGCCGACAGTGGGGTTCGAACCTACAATCCCCCGAATACTGGATACTGGCCGCACTTAAGCGACTGCAGCTATCGAACTCGGTGGGGACCAATATTTCAGGTTCCTTATTGGAATCAACATTTATATTATAAATGGCATTTTCGCTGCTGCTGCTTCAGCAGTAATACCGTTGCTATATTTATATTATAAATGGCATTTTCGCTGCTGCTGCTTCAGCAGTAATACCGTTGCTATATGTAGACGATTTTGCTGTGCATTATAGCTCACAAAATATGGCCGTCGCTGAGCCACAATTACATCAAGCAGTTAGGAGAGTGGAACAGTGGGCCTTACAACATGATTTTCGGTTTTCAACTGCGAAGACCTCTGTTGTACATCTCTGCCGGAAGCACACTTTTCACTCCCATCCTGAGCTTTATTTAGGGAATGTCGCTCTTCCGGTAGGTGACGCAGATTTCTTGGGCTCCTTTTCGATAGCAAATTATCGTGGGAGCCACACGTGCGCAATTAAAAGCAAAATGCGCTAAAAAACTTAATATTTTGAAGTTTCTTAGTGGCACTATTTGGGGAGGAGAGGACACGGTACTCCTAACATTTTATAGGATACATATTTTATCAAGGTTAGACTACGGCAGTGCAGCATATGGATCAGCAAGGCAAAGCATCCTTGGCCAACTGAATAGCATTCACTACAGCGGAATTATGTTGGCAACGGGAGCTTCTCGTGCAACTGCCATTGCTAGCCTGCTCGCTGAATCTGGTGTGCCGCCTTTACACCATAGCCGCCAGCAAATGCTTCTGTCCTATGCTGCAAATTTGCGACAGATGCCACTTCACATAACATAGAAAGAAAGAGAGATCCACCCCTGATCCATACTCATTTATTAAAAGTTTTTAAAAAAACAGGACCTGTTTCGACTTCTCACAAGGTCTTCATCAGCTCACATACATTTACATTAGACTACACATATTGTCACTAGTAATACCTTGCCAAATTTAAAAAAAAATTGTATTGGATGACATCAAGTAGTCATGTTTTTGTGTGATTGTCCTGTTTGTATAATTTAGGTTTGTTAGAAGACTAATATTAAAAGAATAACTATTTTGAAACACATTAAAAGTTTACATTATAGGGTAAAACACATTGCTATGTACACTTTGTGTCGTACCCACTTGGCCCACAGATGTATGACAAAATTATAACGTGGCGGGTCACTTTAATATTAAAATAAATAAATGATATGTCATTGTTTCTCCATAAACAGTATCCCAAGGGCGCCAGTCTTCAAGGTTATGGCTTGAAAACAAAAGTAGATAATTAATAATAATAATAATACGTAATGAGACTCGAGAAACTCCCACGGGTGGGGTGACGGGACACAAATTCATTAAGTACACTAACTTGGAATTTAAGGATCATTAATAATAATTTCAGAACATAAAAATTAAAACAGCTATTTATTAAGATGAAAAACGTGACGTAACGGCATTTTAACGAAATCTGAACTTACGGAAGCAAAAGAAAAATTGAATGAAATTAATTTTAAAAATGAACTGTTGCGCGAAGACTTGCAGTAACTTATGCCTTTAGCTCACCAATTATAGACTCTGTTGTCTTGAAGCTGAAAATGGGTGGATCTCTCGTGCTGGCTGCTTCATCTGTTGTTAGATTCCAGTCCTACTTCTACATTTCCTGTCTTTAACACATCCTACTGTACTCCTTACATAAAGTCGTAATGAGTCCTAATGTTAAATGCAAAACCACCATGGGTTATGTTCATGGAGAGAATACACTCGTATTCTTCCGTATTACGGAAAAGTAGCGTAGCTAAATTCATAATAAAAGCTCTCCTCCCCTAACTAGTCAAAACCGTTCTCCCGTTGACTACCTCTCGTCATTGAGGTAACAAGTACCAATGAGAGTAACTTATGAGTAGAATATACTCAGATGCGAAGTGAACTAAGTTAAAATCTTCTCCGACGTGCAGACGTAGAATCGTAGTAAGAGTCTCTTCCAAGAGTGAGAATCAGAATGTCCAATAAGAATGCTAATGTCCTCTCCAGCTCTTGTCGGTGGTATATATCGGTCCAAAAGTCTCCTTCCATTAGCCGTATCACATGGTCCAGTAAGATTCGAGGTCTCATCCCTTCTCCGATGTATTGCTGTGAATCCATCACGTTGCTTCATTACGTTCATTCACATGGGCTGAACTTTCCCGCTGAAATAAAGCGTCCCGAAGCGGAGTTTGAAAAGTGGGTGTAAATAATGTATCAACTGTCTCTTCATGAGGTAGAGAGGGTAAGGTCTCTCGTAACCTAGATGACGTACTTTTCCTGGAATTGGGCTGAAATTAGCCTGCTGACTCTGGTCTCCTCACAGCGGCTATTGGAAAATTTACTGCAAGTTATAAATATGCATGATGTTGAAATACTTTACCCAATAATTTGTTCGTTCAGAATACGTTATAGCCGCGATACAAAGAAATGAAATTATGATTGAAATGGATGATAAAATCCCTATATATATAAATTTAAACATGACCTATCAGTGATTAAATATACACATCTTATCAATTAATTACATAGTTCAATAATTAAAAACATGCAGTGATGTCCCAAACATCACAACTTGTACTATCACCTTTCAAATTACACAGATAAAACAAATTCTTAATACAATTCGTCAGGTGTAAAAAGATAATATGCTTGAATACAGCTGTATAAGCTCTTATAATGTTGTGTTAGGCTTTTTACCTTGTCAAGTGAAAAAAACATGAGTCGGAAGTTAGATTAGCATACACATAATAAACATCACGTTCATAATAATAGTAAAATAGGTAATTTAAAAACTGTGTTGATTGACAAGTTGTAAACCATGTAGAATACATCAATTGCACACAAGATGAAAGTACACTCCAAGATGCAAACGTCTATTGATGAATCAAATGAAAAGTATAAACATTCATGAAGGTATATGTTGAGCTCATGTGGAGCATTCGTTCCATTGCGCATGCATGCTAAGTTCATATGGGGCATTTAGCATCATTATATAATGTTTACATTGAGTCCAAGCATTGTGTAGCTTGCATTTTTCTAATATTGTCAAAATGTTCTGGTTTGAAGATGAGTGTGTGCTGTTGAAGTTATTAATCTTGAAACCGTAAAAAGCAGGATACACTGGTGTGTAAAGCAGTTGTTATAGGTGGCCCTCTTCCAGTCTATGACATTTGATAACTATCTGTAAGAGGTAAATTAATTAGAAATTTTAAAGGTGTTCGAGAGTGTGTACGTAAAAGTTACTTACTGCTGTTGAATGGTTGGGAAGCGTACAGCTTAGCTGCTTGGCGTGTACTATAGCTTGTACTATAGCGTGTACTTCTGGTGCTGGTGTCCATCGCCGTGAGGGGAGTGGTGGGGGAGGGTAGGTAGGGAGAGTTGTTATTACAGAAGAACTTTACATAAAAATAGACCAATATACCAACCTCAATTTCAACATTAACGAAATAACTGCAAAAAAACTAATATTTTATTTAACAAAATTATCCCTATTGTAAAAAACTACTATCTCACAACAGTCAACAAACGATGTCACACACAAACCACAGCGCAAGTGACGTACACGCCTAACTCTGCCCCTACTCACAACCGCTTTACACACCAGTGTATCCTGGTTTTTACGGTTTCACGTTTAATAACTTCAACAACACACACTCATCTTCAAACTAGAACACTTTGACAATATTAGAAAAATGCAAGCTACACAGTGCTTGTACTCAATGTAAACATTATATAATGATGCTAAATGCCCCATGTAAACTTAGCATGCATACGCAATGAAACAAATGCTTCACATGAGCTCAACATATACCTTCATGAATGTTTATACTTTTCATTTGATTCATCAATAGACGTTTGCATCTTGGAGTGTACTTTCACCTTGTGTGCAATTAATGTATTTATTCTACATGGTTTACAACTTGTCAATCAACACAGTTTTTAAGTTACCTATTTTACTATTATTATGAACGTAATATGTTTATTATGTGTATGTCAATCTAACTTCCGACTCATGTTTTTACACTTGACAAGGTAAAAAGCCTAACGCAACATTATAAGAGCTTATACAGCTGTATTCAAGCATATTATCTTTTTCCACCTGACGAATTGTATTAAGAATTTGTTTTATCTGTATAATTTGAAGGGTGATAGTACAAGTGTACATAGCAATGTGTTTTACCCTATAATGTAAACTTTTAATGTGTTTCAAAATAGTTATCCTTTTAATATTAGTCTTCTAACAAACTTAAATTATACAAACAGGACTATCACAAAAAAACATGATTACTTGATGTCATTCAATAAAAAATTGTTTAAAATTTGGCAAGGTATTACTATTGAGAATATGTGTAGTCTAATGTAAATGTATGTTAGCTGAAGATGACTTTGTGAGATGTCGAAACCGGTCCTGTTTTGTAAAAAACTTTTAATAAATAAGTAATGATCTGGTGGATGTCTCTTTCTATGATGTGTGTTAGATATCAATACGGAACAAAAATGAAATTAATTAATCAAGATGCCACTTCACCTGAGCTATCCTTGCATATTCCACAATAGAAACTGTCGGCTGTACGCTGCTTATCCTTGAGCAGCGCAGCTGGTTGGAATGAGCTTGAGTATTGGTCACACATTATTTGATGTAGCTTCGGTTCATTGTCTTGTCAGCCAACCAAGTAGGGTACTTCCTTGGATTGTACAACGACCTGAAATCATTCTAGAATTGCCCACCAGCCCGAAGGAAGACACGGACTCCTGCATTTATCGGAGACACTTCCTGTCTGTTGTTTGCCGGTACACTGGTTCGGTCGTTGTTTTCACAGATGTTTCGAGGGTAGAAGCGGGAGTAAGTTGTGCGTTTGTTGATGACAGTAACAGGTTTCTTTTTCATGTACCGAAAATCTGTAGTCTGTATACAGCAGAGCTGTATGCCATCTGTGAAGCTCTGCAGTACACACTGTCCAATGAGCGCTGCCAATTTCTGCTGTGTACTGTAACTGTTCAAGTATAATTATGGGTTCAAAGAAATGTTGTAGATGTGCCTCGGCCTTACTCTACGGTGATCCATGAGATTCCACTTGCGGGTGTATGGGTTCCATCAAGCACCGGTTACAATTCATGGCAATCATTTAGCATGTTATCGTCATTATGAGAATCTGTATCTTATAATTATCTGAGGCAATTTTATTTCTTAATTTATGAATGACAATATTGAGAATCAATTTTAATTGGGAGGAAGTTCCACTTTAATCAAATCAATTCATTGATAAAATATATTTAACAACAATAGTAAATTAAATCTTGCAACATGGATGGATAATTATTATTTCAAGATATTAGAATCATTCCGTATTGACGGTTTTCACTTTACAATGGCGAAAAATGAGAGTATCCTCCTATTCAATACATCATATATTCCGTCATTAGACGGAGCAAACAAATTCAAACATGTTTCGGCTTGCTTGAGTCATCTTCAGTGAAAAAATTAGGGGGGGTTGGAATAATTTACATAATATAAGTTGAAAAAATGCTAAAAAACATAATGAAAGAGCAAATGAAAAAACAAACAAAAGAGAGCCTAGATGGAAACAAAATTAGCACAAATATACAATATTTACATCAATAACCAGAGCAAAAAACAACTTATTGCGACAAAATTCAGTGAAACAGGTGTTAATTTAAAATACTAATTGAACCTAAAAATTGCGTTAACCTAAGAAACAAGTGTACCCGATGCATTTACTGGACGTATTCAAAATGGCGCCTACGGAAGGTAGAGGCCAGCCAAGGCAAAGAAATGTATAACAAGATATCGATATTGATGTATGCTAGGAGGCCTTGACTAACTTAAACCTACCACTATGAAGGCGGTGTACAATGGTGCAGAATCGATAGAATTGTTTTTTAAAAAAATAAGAAGGATAAAACAGATTATTAAAAAAAACTGACTTGAAAAATTGACGCGATGAGAACAAGACGTATCGAACTTCGCACTCTAAAATAAGCAATATTGGCAACATTTAGCAAGAAGTATTACGCTGGGAACAAGGAAGTATTGAGCGAATTGAATAAATAAGCGTTAAAATACTGGAAGGAGCAAGTAAAATCCTGAAGCTTAGAATAATACGTTCAGATACTCAGACGCAAAGCCGTTTGAAAATAGGAACTTGATTGAGACGAGAGAGCTCGAGATTAAACCACGCTGAGTGAAAATAATCACTAGGAAAACCAAATAAGGAAGCAATCACCATAAAATATATATTCTACGCAGAACTATGATGAGCTTATATTTTTCAGAATCATCGCATTTTGTCTACTGTCTTGCTGAGCAGATGATGGCTTGCTAAATCGGCATAGACCAACCTGGAGGGAGATGTCGTCCTGGCCGTTAAAACCACCCGACCCGGGCGGAGGAGATCATTCTACCTGACATCCCACTGGTGGAATTTCTACCTAGTTCCTGAACCAAGGACTACGACCGCACCGAGAAGCAACTAAGGCCCGAGATATTGAATGGCGAGCTAAGTAATAGTATTAAGTAATATAATTTCTTATGTGGAGTATTACCAGTATATACAGTAGATCTGAATAGCCTAAGCATGAGATAATTAAGTGTGCTTATGAATATAAGAAAGTGCAATGTGAAATATTTAAGTTGACATCTCGTTATGAGGTGATAGCGTGTTACTACATTACTTTATCCAAGGATGAAGGAATACCATTTAAAAATACGACATAGTGCAACAGCTATTTTCAAGGAATCCCGGTTAGTTAGGAAGGTCCATGCGTGATGTAGTAATAGTCAAACCCGGTTACGTCACAGAGGGACGCACGTTGAATTGGTTAAGACTAGTTACCATACTCTTTGCTGTATGATTTATTGAAAGGAAAGATACTGAATTTGGGGTTATATACGGAATTGCAAGATTAAAAATGCGTTCTGAGGAACGAATTCTGCGCTATTCATGGGATACATATCGTTGTATAATTAAGTATTGGAGGTTAAACGCGCTAGTTGTGTATGCTAAATGAGTTAAATATGAATTGAATTGGAAGTTAATGGTGAGATGAAGGAAATGTGTATAGTATTTGAAATGATATATTGCGCAGAGTAATAGGAAGTAAAGCGTATTAGATAAGTTTAATATGTGATATTGAAGCACATGCAGTGCCATTACAGAATATAAGTATACCCCAGCGAGGAACTACAGCAAGGTACGAACAATAATATTTCGTATATTTTAATGATGTGTGAAAGTGGTTTGACTGGAATAACAACCGGTGATGAATAAATGAATACGTGATTATGTCATATTCTGAATGAATGGTAATGCATGGAAGAATAAGCTTGTATGCAAGTAGTAACGTAATGTAGTATTGAAATATCTTTGTGTTGGCATTAGCACACATATATATGATAAATGCTTACTGGCTGTATGTATATCGAGCTGGTATACGATACATAAGAAATTATTTAGCTAGAATAGAGAATTTATTTGACATTTACGTAGGATATCATCGATGTTTTGTTTATATGGAATATTACTAGAGTGAATACTTAGTTAGGAGCTGTAATTTATGTGGCAATAGGACCGAGGAACTTAGTGCGTCATTCAGTATTTCATTTTCTTCACGCTAACCAGCACCAACGAACTCAGATACTTTTCAACATAATATAGGTCACTGATATTTGTACTCAGGACATATTATTCAAATTCAATTCATTTTCGCAGAGACTTGAACAACGTGATGGTTGTATTTCAATGAGGTATATAATTATACCGTGACTGATGGAATAATTTATTGAAATAACGAATTTCGACCGTGGCCAAAAGACTGTGAAGTAATATATTCTTGTGACCAAATGTAATTTTTAAATGGAAGATAATTCATTTCAGGAATACGTTACTCAATGTATTAAGATGAAAGCTTAGTTTAGGAAATAGGCAGCGCTGACCTAAGATATTTGACTCATTGATTAAAATATTTATTTATTAAGTTGATAATCGAAGCTAATGAGACATACCTGATATTAACCATTTCTTTTGCGAAACTTGACAATATAATAAATGTGTTTCTTGATTAGTTTCTTATATAATGAAGTGAGTTTTCATTTATATTGGTAGTTAATAGTTTTATTTAGTATGTAAGGTTCTCGTTGTGCGAATATATATATTTTTTTATTTATTTCTAAAAGGATGACTGAAGTTTGCGTTCTCGAAACAATTACTGAGCGTATGGTATCGTTATTGTCTCTGCACCGCGCATGGCATCGTTACTTTCTTTGAACTGCCTATGGTACCGGTATTTCTCCTCGGACACACGTAAAACCAAACATAGAAAAATCAACCATTTTTCTGGAGGCAAGGATACCCTGAGATGTGTTTAACTGACTAGTTGGGAATTACTGTGGTTACCCTGACCCGTAGGGTGCACAAGGGAATGAGAAAACAAATGATGCAGATGGAAATGAATAATAGTAGCACATGGTGAGGTTGTGGACCTCATAGTTTACAAATTATTGGTTTAGTAAAAATGACAAAACAGTTTGAAATTACTGTCAAAATCATCCTTAGGCTTGGTTTCTCAAAAATGTTTGCTCCCGCTCTCCTCCTGACCAATTTGATGTGATGGGTTTCTACTAGGATGATTTTGACAGCAATTTCAAACTGTTTTGTCATTTTTACTAAACCAATAATTTGTAAACTATGAGGTCCACAACCTCACCATGTGCTACTATTATTAATTTCCATCTGCATCATTTGTTTTCTCATTCCCTTGTTTCTTAGGTTAACGCAGTTTTTAGTTTCAATTAGTATTTTAAATTAACACCTGTTTCACTGAATTTTGTCGCAATAAGTTGTTTTTTGCTCTGCTTATTGATGTAAATATTGTATATTTGTGCTAATTTTGTTTCCGTCTAGGCTCTCTTTTGTTTGTTTTCTCATTTGCTCTTTCATTATGTTTTTTAGCATTTTTTCAACTTATATAAATTATTCCAACCCCCCCCTAATTTTTTCACTGAAGATGGCTCAAGCGAGCCGAAACATGTTTGAATTTGTTTGCTCCGTCTAATGACGGAATATATGATGTATTGAATAGGAGGATACTCTCATTTTTTGCCATTGTAAAATGGATGGATAAGCCAAATGTTGAACATAGTAATCAATGCATTTAAAAATAAATACTAATGTACTTTTGTTCGTTGTCATTTCTTGCTCGTAAGGCACTATGATTTGATATAATCAAACAAATGTGTTTTCAAACCTATCTAACATTAAGTTAACCAAAGCAAAGTAATCGTTATTGCCAACTTGAAAATTGCTGAAGGCATATATGTACAGTTGATATTTTAATTGTTTAAATTATTTAGTTTGTCTGCCAAAAAAAAAAAAAAAAAAAAACATTCATATCTATTCATTTATGGGTCAAAACCTTGTCTTAATAGTCTATTAATGTAATATTATAATCCTCGTGTAGATCAACGAACTCTAATAACTTGAGTGTTCACTACATAAATGCGTGCAACGTCGTGGAATCTAAAATAAAACAATCATGGACATTCAAAATAAGATCCGCAGCTAATCTCAGATAAATAATCACCAGAACTGTGAAATAAACACATCATAATCATGGTGTCCTCAAATTGCTGCACCTAAAATAGACATTCAAAGCTACATAATACCTTCACAAACAATCGTGATTTGAGATTATGAAGACACCACAGCATCTGGATCCGTCCATAGGTTTTCCTCCAAAGATCTGAAATTCTACTAATATCTACAAGACATGAGCACTACAACAACTGCTATTCCAGAGGAAATGCTTTGTACATTACATAATATGACCCTAACTTCATTTCCAATCATTATGACTGGTACGTCTCATTGGTATAACATTGTGTCAAAGATCTTCCTATCATATTTATCTATTCATTCATATAACATTCGTTCCATAATGATATGTCGAATTAATATTATTGATGACTATTCACAAAAACTGGAAAGATTTAAATGCAAAAAACTGAATATAAACAACCAGGAGGTGAATTGTAACAAACATTATGTACTGTAAACAAGGAAGAACTAATACTCGCCACCTGGAATGTAAGAGCTCTGGGAAAAAAAAAACGGAACTCCAGAATGCATTAATTGACCTAAAATTCTATGTACTAGGTCCCAGTGAGGTTAGAAAATACGGAGAAGAAATAATAGAAACGTCAGATGGGAATATATTCAGCTACATAGGCGAAACAAAAGGACAGAAAGGGGTAGGTTCATAATAAAGAAGCAAGTAAAACACTGCATACAAGAAATGAAAGGGATTTCATAAAGAATAATTGTACTATCTCTGAAACTAAATAGGAATACACTTGTTATAATCCAAGCCTATGCACCTACAGAAGCTAGCATAGAGGAAGAAGTAGAAAATTTCTACTACCTTGTACAAGACACACTAAACCATTACAAAGTGGATAAAACCATTGTAATGGGAGA
Source organism: Anabrus simplex (assembly GCF_040414725.1). NCBI lineage: Eukaryota > Metazoa > Arthropoda > Insecta > Orthoptera > Tettigoniidae > Anabrus > Anabrus simplex. The sequence continues at coordinate 258,420,697 of NC_090270.1, read as the reverse complement.
CTTTAACAGTAAATTGGTTTTCAAAGAAATAGATACAGAGGAGCTGATAGGACCCTATGGTTATGGAACAAGGAATTAAAGACGGGCAAAGGTTAAAAGTCATAAATACCTTTTTCAAGAAAAACCCAAATAGTAGATGGACATGGCTAGCTCCAAACGAGAAAACAAATGAAATAGACTTCATACTGACAGACAAACTTGAGGGCATTAAGGATATCCAGGTGGTCAGTGGTCTGAAATTAGACACTGATCATAGAATGGTTCGCTTGAAAATGCTTATTCCAAAGAAAAGGCACCTATACATCAAAGTTCAAAGAGCCAACCCCGAAAAGATCAACCAAAGCCAGTACAAAAGGAACTGGTCAAGAACCTACAGGAACTAGATCAACAAGAGGAGTTGAACCCGCAGAACCTACAAAACAAAGTGGAAAGTGCATAACAGATGCTCCAAAAGAATCCTTAATGAGGGACAAACAGGCAAGAAAGAGAATTAAGCTGAAGGAGAGGAGAGAAAAATTGAAACTGGAAGCAGAAATCAACCATCAGAAAGTCTGATTACCCAGAGTTGAACAAACGTACAAAAGAGAGATTCGGAAGGACATTAGGGAGCACACCACAGACATGGTCAAGAAAGTTATGGAAAGATCGACTTCAATAAGAAAGATCAGAAAAGAGATGGCAGATGGCAGACATTGGATATTAGGAGTGAAGGACTCAAATGGAAAACGATTAGCCTCAAGGGAAGAGATAGTGCTACACGCCGCAGAATTCTACGAGAAACTGTACTCCAGCACCCTCGAGAAGGAAAATCTCATCCGAAAACTACGAAGTACTTAACACGTTCAGAACCTGCTTCTGAGCGGGGCACTTGAATGCTTGGACCAGCCATTTTCATGCCCAGCCCTCTTGACGTGTATCACTTAATACAATTTACAATTACTCCTAAACTATAAATGTTAGGAAAATGATACTTTGTGCTTACCTCTAGTAAATATTTAGGGTGTGATATCTGGAGTCGGAGGTTTCAAAACACGTCTAATTTTATACAGCCTATCTGTACTTTCGGCATAATGATTACTGTCACTGAAGTGAAGAAATGAAAGAATATGAAGGAAGTGTATTCGGGACATTGTTTTAGAAAATATCGGAGTATGGAAAACAGGGTCTTCGGTCCAGTACATTTTTATATCAGGATTTTGGACTAATCGGTTTCCACGATTGCATGATCGAATTCTTTGTGAAAGGCCGGGGCACCGCACTTATCACGTGACTCGCGTATAGATTGGTCTGCTCACACACATACTGATAAAATTCGTCATTCATGAAAATACTCACGTAACTCAAAATATCCTGCTCATTTTCTGTTTGAACGTTTATACCTGAATTCTCTGTGAGTGGTGGAACAGGTGGACAATAACTAGGATGATATGTATCAGGCATTTCACTTTTCTCTATAGGCCTATCGGATTCAGGGATCGGAATTTCCTCGTCACTCTTACTTTCACTATCTGAGTCTATTTCAGGAATAAGTTCATCACCAGAATAATCATTGTGAACAATATCTAATAATTATTCTTCCGTAAGAAACTTTGTTTTATAAGCCATTATACTACACTGTAAGAACGACACGCACTGCATTGGAATCTTAAGTACCGTCTTGACCCGCGAGGAAGTGCTGAGATATTCCCGCTAAAACAGCTGCCCACTCAACGCGAGGGTTATCTCAAAAAGGTCAACCAGCTTCCTGCTACAACCAGTAACGCTGACTAAGGTGTAAGAATGCATAGATTACGAATATAAATAGCATTGCTTCGCGCGGAACATTAAACGTCTTACGCCGTCCACGGTCCGCAATGAATTAAGATGGGGAGGTGAAGAACTCATACTAGCTATCGCTAAACTGTTCATTGCAATACTCAAATCCAAGGAAGTACCAAAGGAATGGAAACAAAGTACATTAATCCTACTCCATAAAAATGGAGCAAAAGATGACATCAACAACTATAGACCGATAAATCTACTGCCAAGTCTATATAAACTGTTCACAAAAATCCTAACTAAGAGAATGTCAAAGACACTTGAGGAGAACCAGTCTATGGAACAAGCAGGTATTAGATCAGGATTCAGCATGGTGAACCACCTACAAACAGTAAACCAACTCACTGAAAAACTGCAGGAATTCAACTTTAAGGCGTATATAGCATTTGTAGACTACAACAAAGCCTACAAGCTCTAGAGAACCAAAACATTCAGAAAGGATATATCAGACTTTTAGCAAAAATCTACGAAAACAGCCGGGCAAAAATGACACAGAGATGGCGGGTAGGAGCTTTGAGCTAGGGAGAGGTGTGAAACAGGGAGACCCATTATCACCGAAACTCTTCACATACCTGCTAGAAAACCAGTTCAAGAAACTGAAATGGGAAACTAAATAGCATCAACATAGATGGACTAAGACTGACACACGTGCAGTTTGCAGACGACATCATGTTGATAGCAAAATCAGCATCGAACTTGGAACAGACTAATATTGTTGTATCCTAGAATCAGCAAGAGAAACTTAAGAAGGCAGAGGATCCGATGGGCTGATTCATTCAAGAAAATGACTGGTGCACAGTGGACAAGAAGAGCAAGAGACAGAGAAGAATGGAAGACCCTTGAAGAACTCCTCTAAGTGTATAAATGTAAATTAAAATTTTATATGTGCTTAGGTATATGAACAAGAATACACTACAGACAAGATGTATAGGTTAGAAATATATGTGTCACTAACAGGCAAGAAAAGTGCACCACATGATGATGCTTTCACAATCTTTAGGACTGTTCACCTAACGAGTTTATCCGAGCGAAGCCGTGCTTAGCAGGAGGCCGTTGCCCTTAAGGGATTTCGAAGGCTAGTTTCAGATTGAGACTCACATGTCCAATAAGAAAATATTCTTCGGAAAGAGTACCTTTGAAACATAATTATTCAGTTCTAAACGCTTGTCTAGTCCTCCATATCATTTTAATATTCCCATGATGAGCATTTATTCCATTACCTTCACTATCAACATTATTGGGATTCTTTGAAGACGACATTACATTGCAAGTAATGCTTATTTCCGAACAAAATATTACAACATAACCATCGCGTATAACATAATTTCAATTGCTTCAACGACCCTATCATTCAACCATATCATATCATTTCATCCACGCATCATGCTTATTCAGAATCCTTCCTTTAAATACACAAGCTCAAAATTGTCGAAAAAGACTATTTCAGTTCCAAATACATTTGAACATCACCATCTACATCAACGCAGTTTAATAAAATGTTTCTCTCATGAAGACTCATTCGCATTATATGAAACATTGCTTTACAAGGAAACTTCCCCTCTCGATACACATAATAAATAGTGTACAATTAATCCAGTAAGAACTAACCACGTAGTAATTGGCATATTAACCCGATGAGTGCTATGCCCGCCTATAGACGGGCTGACGCGGGCGCTCCTGCAATGCTACGCCCGTCTATAGATGGTGCACAAGAACTTTAATTTCCTTCAGTTTCCCAGTTCACTCTCGAGTGCCAATTCAATCTCTGGCATGTTCTGCCATCTGTTGGGCATTGCGTAGAACTAATTGATCACGGCTTATAGCTTCGGGAAGTAACTTACAGAGCTTTTTGTAAACGTCTGCGGAATTCATCTATGATGTAAGCAAACGTGGCAGAACTACAAGCTACAGTTGCTCTTGCAGCGATGTTATTTTGGATCAAAGAATCTTTCAGTTACTAACCACAACGGAAAGTGATGACGGAGATGATTTTAATGAATTGTTAAGCGATTTTTGAAGTGAGAGCGATACAGAGAGTGCCGAAAATATTTTAAGTGAGAAAGAAACGAAGCCGCCTCCTAAACAAAAGAAGAAAAACATGGTGAGTTCAAAAGCTATTTCATCACTATTTTCATGGCGGGCGGATAATTTTTTCTCCACCGGGTAACTGTGGCAGACTCTGGGAACCAAGTAGTGTTTAATGACAACCACAAAATCATTGATTTTTCTAAAACTTTTGTGCCAGTAGAGTTGGTGCAGTTGGTTGAACAAATCGGCATCACAAACAGCCGGTGGAAAACATGAACTCTTACTATGTTCCAGTTTTAGAAAGTATATCAACTTACGTACTTGTACGGTGTTACATGTATTAGTTGCCTACAGATTTGAGGAAGTCCTTTTATTTTGGGCTCTTTACTGTGTACAGTATGATGTACTAATGGGCACAAAAAGTGTAATTTTTTCTTTCAAAATGATATTGAACATAAGGGTAGGATTTTCCATTTGCATTTAGATTTATAAAGAACCAACATTTATAAACATTTTAAGCTAATCACCCCACTGATTAGTTAAAAATTGAGGCTTCTACAATATTTTTCACATAGGAAGATAACTCAGCACTGAGGTACCAAACAGTCAACAGGTAACTCAGCACTTAAGAGGTTAAATTAGTTAGGAAGACTCTACTTCAGAAAATGATCAATTAATTCCTAGTAAAATTCTTGTATCTTAATCCATGGTTGTGTTCTTGAAACCAGATGAAATAGCACATTATAAATTCCAATTCCAATTACTGTATGTCATTATGTCATGTCATTATATTGTTAGGATTATCGCACTCCATGAATATCATAAGATGCTTAGAGATCTTATAGCGTCGCTCAAGTTGTATTTACATATAACACATCACACACATAAACGTGAAAGAAAATCTACATCTACGTAATGTACAATTCTAACAGAATGGAAAAAGGAGAAGTTTTTGGTACTCATCGTATCCGACGAATTCTTGAAGACACATCTCCATCATTCTGGTCGTTGGAATATTATAATTTTGTTTGTTTCAACGCATCTTCCTGACCCTCCGAGATTCCAACCCGGTTTAGGCCTGCATGATTATACTGGCGGATGTCTCGGTATAACAATTTTCCGTCCAACTTGACATCATGAAACCTGCAACTTATATAATACGCTTAGTACAGTATTATACACCGAAATAGATATATCAATGTTTTGATACAACACTTGCCTTTTTTGTTTTTCTATTAAAAGCTATGCTTTATATCTTTACAATTTTCTTTTCTTATTAACATATAGTAACTATATAGATTCAATCAGTCTGCAACCAGCTTTCATCTCATTCATGTATGTGTGTCAATGTCGATGCTCATTCTCCTTCTCTCATTGTTTTTTAATAAAAACAAAACCCTATTCACATAATTGTGTGTGTTTTTATACTTGAGAATCAATCATTGCCATATAACCTCCTTTTTAATATTTCTGACGTTCGAGGAACATTCTCCTTGACATAAATTACTCTCACGATCGGGAATGCTAACAATGGAATACTCCTAATTGTTCACATCATTTTCTTCAATTGTGTCCTAATCGATCGTTTCATAAATGAACTCTCGATCCCTTGTAGATGTTCATAGTAGTCAAATAATGCATGACTAGCGCAAATGAAGTTGAATTTGACATGTATCATTCATAATATTTAATTCAGTCCACGGCCTCTGTCGTATAAACTGTTATCGGAACTAAACGTGCATAAGAAATCAGTTTACTCTCCCGTCAAATATAGTCCTTTTCATTGAACAGTAGTTGATTGTACTTCAATATTATACTTCAGGACGTGAATTTGTTAGTCACCACAGGGGTTCTCAGCTTATGAATTCTCATATATTTAATTTTTATTAAAGCTTACCACTCAGTTGAGCGAGTTACTTTGAATTATCAATGTATCTGGATGTGAATTGACTGGACGTATACTTTCACATGATTTCAAACAGCTTTCATACTATCATAAACCTCAATGACTCTTTCATCTTCGACTCGGAATCCATTGAAAGGTTATAGTACCGACTTCTTGAGCACGCTACAATCTATAAATACATGTTTCCCTCAGCACCCTCTGGTGCAGTGTAGCGAGGACCTGTTGGCCGGGTATTCGGATGCCGGTACCGGAATTATGTTTATGTGGCTCCCCAGCCACGTGGGTGTAGAGGGGAAACAACCTAGCTGACATTGCTGCCAAGGAGGCTGTCACCTTACCCTCGTTGCCGTACAGGGTTCCTGCCAGTGACATTCGCTCTCAGCAGAGACATCTGGTTATATCCTATTCGGAGATTGAGTGGCAGGCCACCACTCTCCTAAATAAGCTGAGAGCGATAAAAGGAACTACGAAGGTATCAAAGACTTCATTTCGGGCTTCTCGGAGAGAAGCCGTGATATTTTGTCATTTTCGGACTGGCCATGGCATTGTAACGCCTCCTAACTACTGAAGGATGAACGTCCCCTGGTGTGTAGTTTGCGGCGCTCATCTAACCGTGGTACACGTCCTTACGGAGTGAGTCGACTTGGCCGATCTGCGTTATAGTCTGTGACTCCCGAATGCCATTTCCCTCATCCTACGAGATGACGAGCAGTCAGCACACCTCGTCCTCCGTTTTATGAGGGATAGTGGCCTTTTTTATTGTGTGTAATAATGTATCTTGTATTAGTGTATTTTTTGGTTAACTATGCTTTTATGTCATTGGCTCTATTTTAGTTCGCGTTTGCGTATTTTAATGAATTATTTTAACTTCTAATTTGAATGATATATATCTCTGTACTTCAAGGCAATGCCTTATTCCATTGAAATCTTTTTTTTTCTATAATTTTGTTAGATAATAAGGCATTGCAAATTAGATCCACTGATTTTAATCTCATAATAATTTTTCATCATCATTTATTTTAATTTCCCGTCAGTGGATATATAATACCAATATAAATGGTCTGTTATTGGACATTGGACTCATTCGGAACAAATATTTCAGATTCCCTATGGGAATCAACATCTATATCAACAGTGGATATATTACAAAATCTTAATTAACATATAGTTCGTTACATCTCGTACCATTAGGGGCCGATGGCCTAGCTGTTAGGCCCCTTTAAACAACAAACATCATCAGAACAGCAAGGAAGTGCAACTACAACTAGATGTACTGAACGAAAAAATTGAGAAGTATGGCATGAAAATCCATACAGATAAAAGCAAGTCTTTGGTGATGTCGAGAGGGGAAAGGCTAGAAAAGGGCGCTGTGAAAATTGGAAAGTCAAAAGTCTGGAAATTGTGGACAGCTTTAAATACCTAGGAAGTGAATTAATGCAGGATGCTAGGGTGGACATGGAGATTAGCGAGAGGGTACAGCTGGGCAATGCATTCTACCAAAGTGTAAGAAAACTTGTTTGAAACAAAGAAGTACCAAGGAAAAGTAAAGAGATAATGTACAAAATGTAATGTAATGTAATGTAATGGTTTATGCAGCTGTGACTTGGACTTTGATTAGCAGGCAAGAGAGTAGAATTCAAGCCAGTGAGGTGGAATTCCTAAGAAGTAGGATAGGAAAGACAGAGTGAGAAATGAAGATGTTAGGAAGGAAGTTACTGAGCTCGATAGCTGCAGTCGCTTATGTGTGGCCAGTATCCAGTAATCAGGAGATAGTGGGTTCGAGCCCCGCTGCTGGTTTTCCGTGGTTTACCATTTTTACACCAGGCAAATGCCGGAGCTGTAACTTAATTAAGGCCACAGCCACTTCCTTCCAATTCCTAGGCCTTTCCTATCCCATCGTCGCCGTACGACACTTTATTTCATCGCTGTAATTTAATTCTAGGATGGCCAAAATGAATACACACAATCTTATTCAACCATGCATATATGGCCAGATTCCACTAATTGCTGTCCATTTACAAGTCTCTGTCCTCCTGACAGTGGGCAGCCACTTACGTGCTCTACTTGGACACAGATTACTGCTGAACACTGCCAACTAAATTGCGGTCACATAACAGCAGCAACTTAACAGTACACTACACTACACTATCCCTCACAACAATGAAAATTAACACTGCTCTGATTCTGCTTGCACCAGATGTTCCTAATGCTGATCCTGCAATGGTCTACTGTCCTCAGTAGTTACACACACAGTATGTGTACTCCAGCATGGATATACTCAGGCTGTTGTGGGACACTGATGACAGCTAGCATTGCTGTCCCAGTCCACCTATTCACTTCACACTCCCAACATAAATCCTCATTCAGACTCCGGTGGGGCTTTGGTGATAGCTATCACTACTGTCATCTGAGTCGATACTGAACTACAACACTGATTGATTGTTCGCAGTTAGTCTCCTTTTTATATCCTCATGACTGAATACTAGAAACTTCAGGGCTCGGCTAGAGGCGGAACTTTCTCATTGCACATTCTGGAAGGTGCACGGGGACACTAGACAAAGGTAACAATAGAGGAGAGTCCACAACATGTCCTCAGTCTGATTGGAAGGTCCCTGAGTTGGCTTACTCATCCCTTCCGGAAAACGCTGAAGGGGGCTATGATAGGACTGGCATGTAACATTATTCAATTCATTTCCATATCCAGTCAGCGTTTTCAAAAAACTGCAGCTTTGATGGCCTTGCTATTTCCTGTGAAAACATCTTGTGATCTGCATGGGTTGTTCAGGAGGGGACATGTATAAGTGCACACAAATGATTGGAGTGGTTTCAAAAAATTCCTGTTTATTATTTGTTGTAACATTATGAAATTATATAGACAGACAGAAAAAAAATCAGTTTTTTATGAGCCTACAGGTGCTCGATATGTGCCCCATGAGTGACTCTACATACATCAACTCTATAGTCAAGTTCGTCCCACACCCGGCGTAGCATGTCGCTGTCAGTTTGACCAAAGGCGTTGATGATGCGGGCCTGCAGTTCTGTTAGATCAGCCAGTAATGTTGGCGTAAAAACGGCATCTTTCACATAAGCCCATACGAAGAAATTGCCAGGGATGGGGTCAGGAGAGCATGGAGGTCATGGCACGTTCGTGACTGTCCCAAGCTCAGTGTTTCATGTGCCATCTCCATGTTTAAGGTGTATGGTCCCTTCTTCTTTGCTGAACAATCCATTACAGGGCACATCTACCTGAATATACTGGAGAATAGGCTCATGCCACAGTTGGAGACCGATAGCATGAACTTCATTTACCAACAGGATGGTACTCCACCTCATTTCCATGTTGATATTCTTGACTTTCTGAACAGCAGACTTCCAGAAAGATGGATCGGTCCTTTTGGGAATGAAGATCATGCCCTCATGTCATGGCCTCCACGTTCTCCTGACCTCGCCCCTTGCAACTTCTCCGTATGGGGTTATGTTAAGGATGCAGTTTTTATGCCATCATTACCAGCTGATCTAACAGAACTGCGGGCCCTCAGCATCAACATCTTTGGTCAAATTGACAGCGACATGTTACGTCGGGTGTGGGACGAACTTGACTATAGAGTTGATGTGTGTGGAGTCATGCATGGAGCACATATCGAGCAGTTGAAGGCTCATAAAAAAAACTTTGTGAGTTTTTCTGTCTGTCTATATAATTTTGTACTGTTACAACAAATAATAAACAAACAGGAATTTCTTAAACCGCTCCAATCATTTGTGCGTATCCTGTATTTGTAATAAATTTCAGGCTGTAGGTTCTTAGTCAAATTTTAAGTGCTGTGACATCCGTACAGATAAATTTTGACGATTGCTGCTGAAAATGTTATTATATTTGTTACACTCTGATCTTGTACTTGTTTTTCCAATTATTAGTACTGTAATGTCAAGAATTCTGATTATTACCCCAGAAGAGTGCGACAGGCTTCAACAGCCAACACAATTCCTATCCTTGCTGCTGGATGGAGGCTTCATTCATTCCATTCCTGACCCGGTCGAATGACTGGAAACAGACTGTGGATTTTCATTATTGTTGATTAAATCTTGCACATCTTTTTTCTTTCTTTCTTTCAGAAAATTCAGGTGATCCAGAATTCCAGCTCATTGTAGAGAATGTTATGGGCTCATATCCAAGTGTAAGTATTAGTTAATAAGTTGAATGTAGTTAACTTCATTTTGAAATTATTTTTTCACAGTTATAGTACAAAGTAGAACCTTTCAGTTGAGACCTTTTCACTTGATAAGAGGGACATTCTTCTTTCCAGGTATTGACTGTTTACAAAAATACGTGTGTGGAAAACTAACAAGTTGCTCTTTAAAAATTATTGTGGTGTTTGAAGTATTGTTTAAATTTCATATACTGTTCAGTAAATACATTTTTGTATCCCAAGTGTTTTTATTTTAAGTCCTCCTTGCGGACTAGGAAGACGAGAAGAGCATTTCAACCGGGAGTAAGTGAGCAGCGCATGGTAGGTCACTAACAAAAATTTAATAACCAACATAGACTGAACAAGAGGCGGCGCGATTTGGGTCACGTGTATCATCTTTCATTCAAGAGATAGTTGGTTCGAACTCTTAGCCCTGAAGATGGTTTCCCTTGGTTTCCCATTTTCACATCAGGCAAGTGCTGGGGCTTTACCTTAAATCTTAGAGGGCGGATTTTAATGTGTTAAATCCCATAACATGTTGTCCGTGAGTGGCACTTAATGTGCATTAACCTGTTAGAAATCTACCGTTATTGGCGCAAATAGTAATCAAAAATCTCTACAGATGGCAGTAAACAACACTTTTAGGTCTGGCTGAAAGAGGAATCCCTGGCTTTTTACAAGCTGTGAGAGACTATCATGTTCAGTCAAGCGTGCGTCGGGAGTTTTGAGACAAGCTTTTTGTGATTTATGTAGCTATTTTACGACATGGTTAGTAAGAAGAGAGTCAGTGAGCAATAGATTGCTTCATTCTTGGACTCCACGGATGTAGATGAAAGTGATTTTTCGTTTGAAGAGTCCGAAGACGGAAATTGAAGTAGTAAGACCTCTCGGTGCAAGAGCAACTCAAGTGCCCCGGAGAACAAAACAGCTGATGGAAGAACTGACATGAGTAACTTTGACCAAGGACCTTCAAGTACAATTCCGATACGTAATATTAATCGGAGACCAATTATACATTCGTACTTTGACATGATGACTGAATCTACAGAACACTTTCCACCATTTTTTTAATACCGAAATTTTAGCATTATTCACCAGGAAATGGTAATTCAGGGAAACAAATTAAATTAAAAAGGGAAACAAATGGAAACCACAGATACCACCCCCAACTAGATGATGTACAATCAAAGACTGGTTATCTTCAGCACTTGCAACCACTTGGCCGAATTGAAACACGAAATGGTAACTGGAATAAAATATAAATAATGTAATTGGGCACCACCTGCAAAGGATTTACAGGAATAATTGATTCTGTAGAGCATGAATGAACTACTACTCCCAAGACGACTGACATCAGGCTGGTAAGGCTCCATTCTTGCTCATTCATTACCTTGCCTGCTATTTAACTCAGAAAATAAATTTGGGTAGTGTGCCAGGTACACCTATGGTACACCCTGCCTGTCGTAAGGGAAAACCAAGGGATGATAACATTTGAACCACAAGACTACTTGTGATTAGTACCATCACGTGAAGAACACCATTGGTCGACGTTACTTGTGATCAGTACCACCCTGTGGGGAACACCTTGGGGCTACGTTGCCTGTGATTAGTACCACAATGTCCGGCCCCATGGCTAAATGGTTAGCGTGCTGGCCTTTGGTCACTGGGGTCCCGGGTTTGATTCCTGGCGGGGTCGGGAATTTTAACCATAATAGGTTAATTCCCCTGGCACGGGGACTGGGTGTATGTGCCATCTTGATCATCATTTCATCTTCATTACGACGTGCAGGTTGCCTACAGGCGTCAAATCATAGGACCTGCACCAGGCCTCTCCGGAGGCCACACGACATTTCAGTATCACAATGTGACGAACACCACGGGTTTGTACATCGCCCATGATTAATACCACTATGTGAGGAACACCATGTTCCTGTGTTGCCTGAGAGTAATATCCTTATGTGCAAAACACCATGGATCTGTGTTGACTAAGGGGATACCATAATGTGTGATATGCTGTGGGTCTACATTGCCTATGATTAGTACCACTATGTAAGCCACACCATGAGTACATGTGGCCAGTGCTTAGTACCTCTATGTGACAAACACCATGGATATATCGAGTGCCCGAAATTAGTCCCACAATGTGAGGAACACCATGTGTGTACTTTGGTTGTGAGTAGTACCCTTATGTGAGGAACACCATGGATCCATGTCACCTGTGAATGGTACCATTATGTGTGACATACCAAGTCTGTATTATCTATGATAAATACCACCGTGCAAGGAACACCACAAGTCTGCATTGCCTGTGAATAGTACCACTGTAGGAAGAAGACCATGGCCCTGGTTTACTAGGGATTAGTACTATTGTAAGGGGCTGATGATCTGGATTTTGGAGCCCTTAACCCATTGAACAGCAATTTTTCTTGAAAATAAATATACATTGATTGCGATTTAATCTGGCTTAAAAGAGAACACTTTTGCTACAGCAAGTTAGCACACTGAAACACAGTTCACATTCTAACAATAGTTCAACACAGTGTGGTAGATCTTAAAATACTCACATGCATGCAGTGCCGCCTTACACTTATCACATTCATAGCAGGATTCACCCCTGTTCTTTCCCTTGGGATTTTTTCCTCTGCAGTCATAGCAGACCTCGCAAGAAAAGCCACAGTGAGAAGATGAAGAGATTTTGGGAGAAGGAAAAGGCAACAACATCAGCTAAATAAGTTTAACTGTGCTCATTAGTCAGGCATAACAAAATAATAATAACAATAATAATAATAATAATAATAATAATAATAATAATAATAATAATAATAATAATAATATGTCAACATCACTCCGGAAGAATCCCAAAAAGCAAAAAACTTGGCGATCACCCATCCATCATGTAGGAGAATTTCAGATTGATCATGTGGCAATATCTTATGATTACCAAAAGGAAATTCATGATGTGCAAGTGCGCAGAGGTGCTAACATCGATTCGGATCATTATTTAAGCAGAATCAAAATTAAATTCACACCCAAAGGGAAATTCAACAGGAAAACATCGGTGATTCCAAAATTTGATCTGCGCAAAATCAAGGACTCCAAAATTTCAGAGGAATGGGAAAAACGACCTGCAGAGAGCTGGGAGAATTTCCAGACTAAAATCATCGAAACGGCGAAGGACCTAATCCCTCTTCGCAAGAAACCAAAACATCCTTGGTGGAATCAAGAATGTGAGACTGCACTAGAAGAAAGGAAAAAGGCGTTTCAAAACTACAATTGTAACAAATCAGAAGAAACACAGAAGAAATTCTTTGAAGTTCGCAAGCATGTATCCAAGATTTTAAGACAAAATAAACGGAAATACGTCAATGTCCAACTGAGGTCAATTGAAGACAACTTCAAAAATTACAACACACACGATTTCTACAAGACCTTTGTGAACCAAATTAAGGATATTCCCCACAGAACCTTTGCTTTCGGAAGCACGATGGTAAACTAGCCTTAACAAATAAGGAAAACTGCCAAGAATTAGCTACATATTTTTCACAGCTTTTAAATTGTCCAGAACCCAAAAAGAGATTCCCGAAAGTACAGCCAGAAATCATACCGGAAAATTCGTCACCACCAACTCAAAAGAAATTTATTCACATATCAAGAAACTTAAAGACAACAAAGCATCAGGGGAAGACGGAATTGTAGCTGAACTTCTGAAAAATTTAGGCCCAATTCACTCAGAGAAATTACACAAATAATCCAAAACATTTAGCAAACCGAAAAGCTCCCGGATGACTGGAAGATTGCTCTAATCCATCCACTACATAAAAAAGGCAGCAAGTTAGACGTAAACAATTACAGAGGAATCTCACTTGTATCAGTCACATTCAAAATACTATCAGCCTGTCTCTTGCATAGAATACAACAACAATTAGAACCCAAATTATCGGAATTTCAAGCAGGATTCAGACCAAACAGGTCATGCCCAGAACAAATTTTCAACCTCAAAACCGTACTTAAACTACGAGCCCTCAGACAAAAGCCTACAGTATGCACATTTGTAGATTTCAAAAACGCATATGATTCGATAGACAGACCCTCACTATTCCAAATTCTAGAAGAGAGAGGACTAGATCCCAAAACCCTAGAACTCATAAGACAAACACTAACGGGCACAAAATCTAAAGTGAAATTTATGGGAGAAATTTCAGAACCCTTCGACATTCAAACAGGTGTGAGACAAGGTGATGGACTCTCTCCTATTCTGTTCAACGTCGTCCTAGACAAGGTTATGGAAGAATGGGAGAAGGAACTCAAGAAACTTGAATTTTGGAAACCGATCCGATTGGGCTTTCCCAAAAACAACCTCTGCGCACCATACCTTGCATTTGCGGACGATCTGGCGATTTTAAGAGAGGATGAGGAGACTGCCATCAAGCAGCTTGAGATACTTAAGGAATCTGCAGAAAAAGTGGGACTACAGATTTCATTTGAGAAAACTAAATTCTTCTGTTCAAAGACAGATATCACGAGCCTGAGAACAAAATACGGTAAAATCGACCGGGTCTCGTACTTTAAATACCTCGGAGAATTCATCGAACCGACAGGCCTTGAGAAGATCTCACAGCAAAACCGTCTCCAAAAAGTCAAGAAGGCATTAGGGTTAGTTCAAGACATCTACAACAAAAAATGCATGTCAAGACAGACAAACATTCGGCATTACAACACAGTCATAAAACCAACAGTCCTTTACGCAAGTGAAACATTGTCACTTAACAGTAAACAAGAATTAGAAGAAATAAAAAAGCAAGAGATGAAGATCATCAGGAAAATCCTAGGAGCAAGATATACCCAAGATGGTTACAGGCTACAATCAATCAAAACAACAGAAAAAGTTTCAAACATTGAAATTGACATTAAGAAAAGACGAATGAAATTCTCTGGACACCTCACAAGATTACCAGAAAATCGACTGTCAAAAAAGAATAACAAATTATGTTAGCTCATTTAAGAATTCAACACCTTGGCTGGACGAACTTCGAAAGGACCTCAAAAATGCAAACATATGTGCAACAGACATTTTAGAAAGAGACATCTTCAGACACAAAGTCAACAAGTGGGAAGTTACATCAGAGCAACCAAAGCAAAAACAGTGCAGACCAAAATGGTCGGAAGAACGTAAACAAGCCTTCTCAGAGAGAATGAAAGCCTATTGGAAGAACAAGAAGAACCCAAAGAAAGCTTGATTGAGTTGTTTGCTTAACGTCTTCCATTATTGGGAGAATACGCTAATAATAATAATAATAATAATAATAACAATAATAATAATAAATACAAGACTGACAAACTGGATCAATACCTTCTTTCAGCAGAAGAAAAACTATGGGGCTTGGAGAACTGAACTCGTGGTAGCAAGAAGATTACACCACATTTGATTTGGTACATTGTCTGTTTGTGTACACGTTCAGTTTTCTAGGTTACGCACACGCCCACCTGCGTCCCCGTCTTCATTTTCTTCAATAATCTCATCTAATTCTTTGGAATTACTAATTCTATTGTCACTTGAAGGTAATTCAGTATCACTTTCATCGGGAAAACCGTCACCGACATCGCTTTCCTTCAAAAAACGTAATATTCGAGCTTCATCCGACTCGGCTATGGTGCTGACTTTACCTTCACTAAAGCTTTACGCGGCAATTTACTCGATCGTATTTAGACTCTTTGGTGGCAAAATACATAGCTGAAGGGCAAAGATAGCTGAAATACGATTACCAACATCTCGTAGACATGTTGGGATCGTAAAGAAATATCGATATGTATCCTTGGAAACCTCAACAAAGCAATAAAGAGGGTGGACTGAAATTTCCGTCATTGCATTTATGGCAACCTGCGGACAATGACGGATATTTCCATCATTGCAAGGCAATGGGTTAAGAATATAAGCGTCATCCCAGTAAGTAAGTCATTGTGAAATGGATCACTGATTGTTTTGGTTTCATAATCTTTTTTGTCATCATTTTATATAGATTCTAGTCGGATACATTTTGAAGTATTTTAATTTTGTTGCTGCACCTCGTACCATTACGGCTCAATGACCTAGCTGTTAGACCCCTCCAAACAACAACACACATCATCATCATCATCATCATCATCATCAACTTTTCCTTACTCCACCAATAAGAGATTTACCATAAGTTTCACTATTTGAATTTACTTCCAACACAAAATAAAACAAAATAAACACCAACAAGTATCATCGTGTGGCGAGACCAACTCATTTTGCCCGTTAAAAAAATAAACATCGATCAATCACTACTGATCTGCATTTAGGGCAGTCACCCAGTAGGCAGATTTCCTATCGGTTGTTTTCCTAGCCTTTTGTTAAATGATTGCAAAGAAATTGAAAATTCATTGAACATCACAATTGGTAAGTTATTCCAATCTCTAACTCCCCTTCCTATAAACAAATATTTGCCATAATTTGTCCTCTTGAATTCCAACTTTTATATTATTGTGATCTTTGCTACTTTAAAAGACACCATTCAAACTTATTTCTCTACAAATGTCATGTCGGAAATTGCCCAGAACATATTGAGCTGCTTTTCTGTGGTTTTTTTACAGTTCTTGAATGAAGTAATCCTCGTGAGGGTCCCATACACTGGATCTAAACTCTAGTTGGGATCTTACCAGAGACTTATAAGCCCTCTCCTTTACATCCTTACTACAACCGCTAAACATCCTCATAACCATATGCAGAGATCTCTACCCTTTATATACAATCCCATTTATGTGATTACTCCAATGAAGTTCTTTCCTTATATTAATACCTAGGTACTTGCAATGATCCCCATAAGGAACTTTCAACCCATCAACGCAGTAATTAAAACTGAGAGGTGGTGGTGATTGTTTTAAGAGGAAGTACAACTAGGCAACCATCCTCTATATAACAATAATCAGAGAGAAAAAAATGGAAGGGATCCAACACTTCGAAAAATGAAGATATCAGCCAAAGAAAGGCAAGGGCCACGAAGGGCATGAAAATGAAAGACTCCGCAGGCCTCGAGTGCTCTAATACTGTCGGAGTCGGAAACGAACAAGAGTTGACCAGGGGAGGTTGGATAGAATAGATGAAGGTGAGGAGCCTGACACAAGGAATTAGAAGCATTGCCACTACTCTGCTGAGGGCCCCGTGGTCGCAAACCCACGCTCCCAAGTTATGAGCCCCTGAGCTAAAAGCTGAGAGGACTTTCTCCTATTTGTGAAACTCACAACCTGACTTTTAACCTGTTTATCATCATACCATTGCCTGCTGTCCATTTCACAAGATTATCCAGGTCATTTTGCAGTTGCTCACAGTCTTGTAACTTATTTATTGATAAATACAGAATAACATCATTGGCTAAAAGCTTTGATTCCACTTCTTTACTCATATCATTGATATATATATATATATATATATATATAAGAAAACATAAAGGACCAATAATACTGCCTTGAGGAATTCCCCCTCAATTATTACAGGGTCAGCTAAAGCCTCGTCTACTCTCAGTCTCTGAATTTTCTAAAAATATAGCAACGCATTCAGTAACTCTTTTTTATAGTCCAGTTGCACTCTTTTTTGCCAGTAGTCTCCCATGATCCACCCTATCAAGTGCCTCAGACAGGTCAATCACAATACAGTCCATTTGACCTCCTGCATAGAAGATATCTGCCATATATTGCTGGAATCCTACTAACTGAGCTTCAGTGGAATAACCTTTCCTAAACCCAAACTGCCTTCTATCGAACCAGTTATTCATTTTGCAAACATGTCTAATATAATCAGAAAGAATGCTCTCCCAAAGCTTACATGCAATGCATGTCAAACTGTCTGGCCTGTCATTTTCAGCTTTATGCCTGTCACCCTTTCCTTTGTACACAACGGCTACTATAGCAACTCTTCATTCATTTGTATAGCTCCTTCACGCAAACAATAATCAGGTATGGTACTATATCCCAATCTTTCGTATTTAGTACATCCCCAGAAATCTTATCAATTCCAGCCACTTTTCAACTTTTTTATTGAATTGTATGTTGTTTGTTGAATTTTCATTAATGTCTGAGTTATTGATATCTCTCTTACACACACTCTATCGGCCGCATTATCAATTGTCTTTCTTGAGAGTTGACATCTCTGCATATGCAATTATTATTGAACATAGATATTTTAGCTAATGTCTGCAACTCCATTAAAGTTGTTCTGTTGATTATTTATGTTAATCCTTGATAGATGCCCCCCATTGTGCGTGCACCTGCCAAGTTCCAGTTCAATGTTAAGTTATGTGGCATGACATCTCAATTGTTCCTGTGATGTTGCAGGCAGTGATGAAGTTCCTCAATCAAGCAATGAAGAGTCGAAAGTTGAACAAGAAACCGGGCGATGCCATCGTAAGTGTGAAGAAGAAGGACAAGGAGAACTACACTATTGTACAGGTTTGTCAAAGTTTGACATACATTAATTTCAATGTGATTCTTTTTCTCTTCCCTTCAGGGTAACCGTGATAGATGTACAGTAAAATCTCATTAATTCAAAGTCGTTGGGACCCAAAAATTTGGACTTTGAATAATGATATTTTGAATTAACAGCCACCAACTCTTAATTAAGAAATGCCAACACTTGCTGCATCACAAATATTCTACGACACATTAATGCATGTAATCAGCTTGATTTGCAGTTCAGACCTTTCAAATGCCATGGAAAAACTGTTTCCGAAATGTATCCAACAAGGTGCATTTATTCATGTAATGCACTTGGAAAACTCAGAGGTCAATGCTGTACACTGGCAAACATTATTATTATTATTATTTTTTATTATTATATATATATATTTTTTTTTGCTATTTGCTTTACGTCGCACCGACACAGACAGGTCTTATGGCGATGATGGGACAGGAAAGGCCTAGGAATGGGAAGGAAACGGCCATGGCTTTAATTAAGGTACAGCCCCAGCATTCGTCTGGTGTGAAAATCCCGCCAGCCATTTCTTCAAATTGGGGAACAAATAGTAGTCCGAGGGAGCCAAGTGTGGAGAATAGGGGGGATGTGAAATGAGTTGGAATCCAGTTTCCATTAATTTTACGACCAAAACTGCTGAGGTGTGTGCTGGTGCGTTGTCGTGATAAGAAAGGACTTTTCTTGTGGGCCAATCGTAGGCATTTTTCTTGCAGCTCGGTTTTCAAATGGTCCAATAACAATGAATAATATGCACCTGTAATAGTTTTACCCTTTTCCAGATAGTCGATGAGGATTATCCCTTGCAAATCCCAAAAGACAGTCACCATAAGCTTTCCAGCCGAAGGAATGGTCTTCGCCTTTTTTGGTGCAGATTCCCCCTTGGTAACCCATTGTTTAGATTGTTGTTTGGTCTCAGGAGTATAGTAATGTATCCATGTTTCATCCACAGTGACGAAACGACGCTTAAAGTCCTCCGGATTCTTCTGGGACAGCTGCAAACCATCCTTGCAACACTTCACACGATTCCGCTTTTGGTCAAGCATGAGCAATCTTGGCACCCATCTTGCGGATAGCTTTCTCATGTCCAAATGTTTATGCAAAATATTATGTGCCCGTTCAGTCGAGATGCCCACAGCACTAGCAATCTCACACACCTTAACTCTTCTGTCATCCATCACCATATCATGGATTTGATCAATGATTTCTGCATTTGTAATGTGACCTCCCTTGTCTGCCCCGTGGGTTAGCACTGGGAGCACTCTGCACTCAGGGGTCTTAACAGGTTCTTCTTGTTGTGGGGCTATTTCAGAGAGTCGCAGGTCTTTGTGTGTGCCGCAGCTAGCTATTGTGTTCAGATGAATACGTGTCACATCTGTGGTGGAAATCGGATTTGGAATCCTATCGGGCGGCCAAGTTTCTGAATTTCTGTCTTGAGGTTTTCAATCCATTGCTATTCAGTTTGCATTATCTACTCTTATGATTGGTATTATGTATGCAACGACCACGACTTTGTTTTGGGTTAGAGTTACTCACACTTCAATATGACCTTGAAGTTTCCATTAAATTTACAGGTAAGGTTGTTTACATCTATTGTATAATGAAAGGATGGAGATATTCTGGATTGAATTCTATTTATTAATTTAAGTGATCCTACCTAACTAAGACGAAACCAAGGCGTGATCCTAATTTCAGATATTTGGAATCATTGATAATGACACAAAAATGGTTGATGTAATTCAATTAATTTAGACCTATTTCAACGTAATGCAGTGAATTTGAATTAATCAATCATCATTTTCCAAGAGCTATTCATAATTACGAACACCAGTGTACATTTATTCATTAATACACCTGAACCTTGAAATTAATAATTATTTCCGAGATCTTGTTTTGAACCTGTTCTGTTTGAATGTATCACCTGCATGATCATATTCTTTTCTTCTACTATCATTGTTTTGGGTACCCTTTTTTTGTTTTTTTTTGTTTTGATTGATACCAGGTTTACAATAGGAGAAGTTTAATCCCATTTGCGTCAAGTCCAGCTAATAATAATGCCTTTTTTATGTGATACCTATCCTAACTAAAATCAATCAATAATCATCACCATTCTAACTAACTTATGCCGTCTTGATGAGGCTCGTCTGGACGCAACAATAGCTACGCACCCATCCTCGCACATACTTATGCTACTGCATAAAAATGAATAATAAGAAACAACACATGTAAGAACAAGAAATATGTACACTCAAATGTCAATAAAACACATGATATATCTACTACTTAAACTTAACTATGTCCATGAAGTAAAACACCTAACCTAACCGATATCATGGCATGTGTCCTCGTAGTTATGTGCGTGGCAAGCTTTCTACACGCCGCAAGCGTATCGCCATCGTATCAACTGAAAATCCTAATAACCGAACGTAAATTCCGAATATGGCCTCCGAGTGTCGTGATAATTGATTGAACAACAATGGCCGACATCACATCGCAATTAATAATCAACAGCATCACCATCTTAGCCTACGCTTACATATGAACATAACAGTCTTAGCATTCACTCATGTATGAATATTACAACCTTAACATTCACTTATACATGGGTATTACAATCTCAGCATTAGCTTGTACATGAACATCACACCTCCATATACTTTATTCAACTTCACAGTAACATAACACAGTTAAATAGCACGTTCTATGTAACGAATTTAGGACGAATTTTCACTATCACATCTCAACTTATTGTATAATTCTCTTGGCGCAGCACTTTTCACTATTTCAATCACGAAACCTCACGTGAGCTCACCCACGCATCAATAGCATATCACGATATCACTCCCACACTATTTTATTTATCAACACAATAACTATCACCATCGCAGGCACCTAATATACTTGGTATTCACATCATTGTTATCATTATTTATTTCACGTCGACTCACATTAGTATCATTTCTTATAACTTCACTACATTTGCAGAGATGCCAACTATTACGATTCAATCGTAATAATTACGAATTACCCATCACAATTACGCCTTTATGAATCACACACCTCAAATTACGATATTTGTTGATTTTCAAATCTAAGTGTATGAAGTGTTCAAAAGTATAGACAAGGAATGCCATTACAGCTTTAATTCTCTGAATATTATTTTAGGATTTCTCAGTAATCATTTATACCCCTTACCTGTCCGTCATTTGAGAATATTTAGATTTTTCTCGCGCCAAACTCAGTGTGTGCTTCCATTACCGGAGAAATCGGCACCTGTGAAGTGGTATATTTTGCGGAGCTGTTGTCTTCGTCACATGACCAGACTTCCATTCAAATATGCGAGTTGTTTTGCCTTTGTTTTGGCGGCGAAGTGGTGAGAAACTCTGTTTCATTGTGGATACTGCGTGCGTGACTGTTGAAATATTTATTGCGATTTTAGTTGCCAAATTTACATATATTGCTCTTGTAGGATATATGCTAATCATGTGTTACAAAATGCAAAAGGTTTGAAATAATGATGCAATTTATTGTGCAGGACGTTACAGTGATTAGTGACGCTAGTAATAAACCAAAAGTAGTTCAAAAATTTAGGGAGCAATACTCGAAAGAATGGCCCTGTTTATTGCGTTCCTCAAAATCTCATTCACGCGTGTTTTTGTAATGTGTGTAGCCGCAAATTTTCAGTTGCGTATGGTGACGAAGAACAAGACTGAGTTCTGTGCTAATATGAACACCGGGTTATGTAGCGCATACCTATCTACGAAATGTCACTGTAATATTTGTCCCACAGGGCGAGTTGGCCGTGTGCGTAGAGGCGCGCGGCTGTGAGCTTGCATCCGGGAGACCGTGGGTTCGAGCCCCACTGTCGGCAGCCCTGATGATGGTTTTCTGTGGTTTCCCATTTTCACACCAGGCAAATGCTGGGGCTGTACCTTAATTAAGGCCACGGCCACTTCCTTCCAGCTCCTAGGCCTTTCCTATCCCATCGTCACCATAAGACCTATCTGTGTTGGTGCGGCGTAAAGCAACTAGCAAAAAAAAAAATATATATATTTGTCCCAAATGGAACATAATAATTGCTTTTTACACAAATACACTCGAAAATATGCGGTAAATTAAGAAATAGTACGAAATGTTTTACTTGAAGAGAATGATATGGATACATACTTTACAACCTTACAACTATTTTTTTCTGCTACGTCGCAGCACTTCCATATGTGTTTTGTCTGTCTAACACTTTCGTGTGTGATGTCTTTGCTCACTGAAGTTGTTTACATTAATTAGGTGTCGTTTTCTTCATGTTGCCCATTCGTTTTGTGCCCTAACTCATTCATAAATGATATATTTATTGGTCATGGGATCATGCTATTTTCCTTTCAACAAAAAAGTTATATATTTATTTTGCTGTTTGAACTGCCCGCGCTAGTCACATGGACAAAGATAATGAGAATTCACAGACATAGCACTCCCATTCGTCAGTGCTAGCCCTGGACCTCAAGAAAGAAACAAAAGACGGCACTGGAAGCGGAACACAACACAAGTGAGTCCTGTCTAAATCCTGTAAGACCGTATACATATTTCTCTAGTAACGACGGTATTGCTTAATTTACCGCAGATTTTTCACTCCATTTGTGTAAAAGGAATGTTTATGTTCCATTTGGGACAAATATTACAGTGGCATTTCGTAGATAGGTATGCGCTACATAACCTGAACATCGAACTGTTAAATGCTCTGTTAGTGCAGAGGAAGCACACGATATCAAACGGAATAGCATGTCACCAGTGTACGTTTACCAAACAGCAACTACAGTACTCAACAAAAGAAATGATCCTTTAACCTACCTCAGGTATTTACTGCAGATCACCTGTTACTTTAGCGGGTAAGAATCATACACTCTTTATATGCCAGTCTTTGAATATCTGGTTGAATTGTATGTTGTACATTAATTTTTCAATGATATGTACGTTAGTAAGATCTCGAAAAAAGAAAATTCTACGGCCGCCATGCCCGTCACGCCCCACCCCCCGCTGGTGCCCGAACGGCTACATTACGAATTGCCTTTCTTGAAAGTTGGCATCTCTGCATTTGTATCACTTACCTGCAGAACATCTTCATTGATACCCCGATATGCCGTTGCTTCATAACCATACTCGTAATTATAGTAAACATGCTGCAATTATCATCCGAAGAACAACGTATCCTGAAATTTGCAACGTTCGGTGTCTCCGTGCTTATATTACATCACGTATCCATTTACCTGCGTTACCTATGTTAACTTCACAATAAATATGCCGATCCAATGCTAATGCCTGTTACATACGCATGCATAAGCTCGTGCCTTTCAGTAATCACGATACAAAAACATAATATAAACGATGCCGAAGTCGCCTACTGACATAAGTCGTTCGCTCACATATCATAGAATTTCGAATACCGTGTCACCAAACGCGTATATGAATTACTACAGGCCAAATAACATAATATCACCGGGCGAGTTGGCCGTGTGCGTAGAGGCGCGCGGCTGTGAGCTTGCATCCGGGAGATAGTAGGTTCGCATCCCACCATCGGCAGCCCTGAAAATGGTTTTCCGTGGTTTCCCATATTCACACCAGGCAAATGCTGGGGCTGTACCTTAATTAAGGCCACGGCTGCTTCCTTCCAACTCCTAAGCCTTTCCTATCCCATCGTCGCCATAAGACCTATCTGTGTCGGTGCGACGTAAAGCCCCTAGCAAAAAAAAAAAACAAACATAATATCACGTCGCTCATTGTCTAATTACTATTACGTCTTGACGAACTACTTCAGGACATGTACTGTATATACACTACTATCTACATTGAAGATACTAGTAGCTAAAATAGACTGCAAATAAATGCTGCATAAAATAAAATGCAGAAGGCATTATTATTATTATTATTATTAAACAGAGTGTAACATTACTGACTTGGATGGCCCTGGTATTGGGAAGCACTAGGCCTAAGTTATCCTTCCTCGTAACCACTCCATCATCTCAGCTGGACATGCTTTTATTCATCTAGCTCTCCATGCTCTCCATTGTAATTGTATTTCTTGGATATCCCTCTGACACTATTATTTTACTTTCATGTAGATCACACCTGAAAAAGGCTAACATTAGATTATTCAGTACACACATAATCACTATTGAACCAACAATGCATAGTCTTCCACTTATATGTAGATGTTTGCAAGATACAGACAATTTCTTTTACGTATTGTGTTGCTTTCCTTGTAATGGCTTTGCCTTGTACGATTCTGAGTATTACGTTGTTATTTAGCACTGTTTGCATTCATTCGTGGCGTACATACCACCTAATAACTTCCTTTCAGATTCGGTTCATGTACACTGATAATATGCTCATCTAGCAACAACTTTTCTTAAGCTTCCATGTATCAATTTCACAGTACCATTACATCGACACCAACAACAATGAACAATGAACAGGCTTTTAATATCTTCCTTTTCGTTTTAAAACAAGACATGGAATACAGAATTACACACTAGATGTGGAAGTTTATCTTAAGTACCTACTTACATCTATCATTACCTAGATGTCGCCACCGTCCTTATTAACAACTATCGATGTTTAACATTATATAACATTACCCTATATCTATGATCTTTGGTTTCGTCTTATTTTATACACTCTACATTTTACATTTAACTTAATTCTAACATTATTTACAAATATTTACATGTCTTTCCACTCAAAGATGAAAGCAAAGTCTCTCTCTTCACGATCACATCTTCGCGTATTCAACGTTTGTATTCGAGTTGTCGCCTAGACTGTTCCGGCGCCATGTTCCCGGACCTCTGCTCGTTGTTTTTTACTCGCGCTGTGGCGCATGTTCCACATGGAAACGGCACAGTAACCTCCACAGGCTGTCCAGAACGTTCAGCGCCACTTGTGCCCATATGGCCAGGCCGAAAATTTTGAAACCACGTATAAACTGTTCTAATCGAAGGTGCAGAGTTACCATAATGTTTATCAAGCTTCTCTTTAGTCTCCTGAGGCGTTTTGCCTTTCATAAAGTAATGTTTAATCACCACACGAAATTCTTTTTCGTCCATTTCTTGAAAATCACTCGACTTCCTTGATTCACATGAATGCCAAACACAAAGAAATAGACCAATATGGCTGAAACTTGGTGTGTGTTCATTCAAGAGATGCTACTAAAACTAAATATGACCTTTATACGCGCCGGTGGTGCCATCTCTCGGTCATTGCATGGACTTTTCAAACTACCTTCATAATCCAGTAAATAATGCACTCGCACTGGTGAGTCAACAACATTGTCCAATTGGGAGGAACACATGGCACAACAAAACAAACTTACAAAACCCAGACATTTATTTAAGATAAATGC
Source organism: Anabrus simplex (assembly GCF_040414725.1). Lineage (NCBI taxonomy): Eukaryota > Metazoa > Arthropoda > Insecta > Orthoptera > Tettigoniidae > Anabrus > Anabrus simplex. Next base: position 258,394,889 of record NC_090270.1, on the reverse strand, counting down.
CTTTGTACACACACATGTTTAATGGTCCAATAGATTTTTTTGTGGTCGCACATACTAGGCTTATATTGCCTCAGTTTTATTAAACACTACCAGGTTCCTGATGCTTTGTCCGCACTTATTAATTCAACTATGTTAGATTTCACCAAACCGTTTCATTAAATGCAAAAGAAAAACTATATTTATTAACATTCATCGTTTTCACTATTAATATTGGTCGTTTTCTATTATTCTGATATTTCACCCCCTTTCAACCCCCGCCCGTAGGGGTGTCTTACCCAACAGTTTTCTTTCCCAAACAGTAAGTCATATGAGTATCATATTTGTTGAGAGCTATGCTTGAATATGCACACATACATCTATGATCCTGGTTATTTTGAAGATCCCTTTCACCCCTTATAACCCCTATCCCAATTGGGAATGAACTTTGGCTCAAACGGCATCCAGAGTGTCACAGTTCATCTCAGCTACCCCAAGGACTACGAACTCGCTACTAATATCGGCCGTTTTTTGTATTTTTACATTTCACCCCTTCCTTTAGGGGTGCTAGGGGTTTCTTGCCCCTACAGTAATTTTTCCAGATATTAAGTAATATGTGTATCTAGGTTTGGTTGAGAGATATGCTGAAATATACACACACATTCATCCGTAATCTCTGTCATTTTCAACATTTTCTTTCTTTATTTCTCACCCCCTATGCCATGGGTCTGAACCTTGACTTTTCATTTCTATATACTGTTTATAGGAGAAGAAGAAGAAATAGAAAAAGAAGAAGAAAACTGTTAAGAAACACATGGTTATGTAGAGCAAAGGTATCTAGGAAATGTCACTGTAATATTTGTCCCAGATGGAAGATAATAATTGCTTTTACTCAAATGAAGTGTAAAATCTGCAGTAAATTAAGAAATAATACAAAATATTTTAGTTGTAGAGAATAATATGGGTACATACTTTACTACCTCACAACTATTTTTTCTGCTACGTTGCAGTGCTTCCGTATGTGTTTTGTTTGTCTAACACTTTTGTGTGTGATGTCTTTGCTCACTGAACTTGTTTGAATTAACTAAGTGTCGTTTTCTTCATGTTGCTCATTCGTTTTGTGTCCTAACTCATTCATTTAAATGATATATTTATTGGTCCAGGAATCAATTTTCCTTTCAACAAAAAAATAATTTATTTATTGGTCCAGGGATCATGCTATTTTGCTGAACTGACCGCGCTAGTCATATGGACAAAGATAATTAGAATTCACAGGCATGGCATTCCCATTCGTTGGTGCTAGCTCTGGACCTCAAGAAAGAAACAAAAGATAGCACGAGCAGCGGAATACAGCATAAGAGAATCCTATCTACCGCCCGTAAGTACTGTAACCGTAAAAGCTTAATTTGCCGACTAGCTCTACGTAAGACTCGGCCCAGGTGGTGACCGGTCACTATCTGAATGGTTACAGGTGAGAGGGAAGCAAATATGTATAATGGAGCAATAACTGTTTTTTTTTTTTTTTTTTTTTAAGTTTATTCATGAAAGAAAATCAGGTTTCAACATCACCTCAGCTCTTCAGTTGTAATGGATACCTCTCCCTGGGGTGGAATTGACTCTGATGCATTGTGGGTCGGAAAGTCTACTTATGGTGCCACCATCTTCCGAGCTGGTCTTGAACCTCTGGAAGGACCTGAGTGTCTCGAAGTCCGGATGGTCGAGGAGCAACTGAAGTTTTAGTTGTAATGTGGCACTGGACAGGAAATAGACCCTAAGAAACTGGCCTGCACAGAGTAGATAAGGGTTAGTAGTGGTCTGCACATTTGACTTCACGGTGGGATCCACTAATAAACACAGTTATTGCTGATGAACTGAACTCAAAATTACATCTGTAAGGTCTCAACCACGGAAATAAATAAGTCACTTTATCAAACTTAAAGATGAAAATTTCGGTGGAATCGTGACGTAGGAAATACAGCATTCCACACAGTTCAAGTCCGAATTAGAAACAAATGAAATCAAAGAATTTATTCTGGGAGGAATTTACTCCCCCTCTCGATAAATGAAGAAACACTGTCTTTTCTAGAACCGTCCTGGGTTCGATACGAGAAATATTAACTATATCAGTTATTTACCACAGTCTTGAGGCTGGAAATAAATCTTAAGTTCAATGGCATTGTTAATTTCAACTACCTGTGTCAGTAGCTTGTAAAAAGAAACTTATAGTATCACTGTCACTAAATTCAATCACCTGTACTGAATTACGTCTTACTATCAGCACAGGTCTATCACTCGTTAGGACCAAAGACAAAATTATGTATAGTCGAAGTTTGCAAGTGACTAATCTCATGTTTTAATCCGTATTGAAATCTGTTGATATACAATAATAAAATTTTATTATGAATCCACCTGTTCAATACATTATAATGTTGTTACATTTAAAATAACTTCATTAGTTAAAAAGTTTTATATGGGACATGTTTCGCTCCCTTATAGAGCATCATCAGCCAAATCTGAATCTCAAATAATTGTTATTTACGTAAATAAAGACTTAAGAACTATTAGAACATTTTTGACAAACTTAAAACTTATTCTATTAGAAAATCATAAAATATAAAATCTTTGTATACATGGCTTAATTACATGTGCTTAATAGGAAGATACATTAAAATTATGGAAGAGAGAGTACTAAAATATAAAATAAATAATATATATATATCATGTCCAAAATCCTAGAAAGACATGAAGATCAATCTTAGGAGCTAAATTTGAGGATTTTCTTAGCAATGAGATCTGGTAAAAAAGTTATTTATCCCTTGTGGATAAGAGTCTATAAAGATTCAGATTTATCGTCAATTTGATGATTGAACTTATAACAGAATAAATGTTGGTCTTCAAGAATTTTAAATGCTTGTTGTCATGTGACCTCGGCGAATGCTGTTGAAAAGATATGTTCTTATAGATGTCAATGACCGTTCGTTGAACTAATGGATTTGATAAGGATGATTGAAAGGGACGTAAATCAACGTTTTGTATTGAAAGCTGCTGCTTGGTTTATCTTGTTGAATGTCCGTAACAAGAAAAGGAATCTTGTAAGTAATCGGAATTTGCGTTGCTAGTTAAGAGTGTGTTTCTAGAAACTTCACTTACCCCTCCAATTGCTGTTTGTCGGTTTGGTGTTGTCCGAGGTTATGTGGTGACTGTCTGTTCTGTGTCTACTCCTTGTGTTGTAAGAGTGAGGTGGTGGGGGTTGAGGGGAGGGAGTAGGGGTAGGAGGAGAAATGTTTGTGGGTGTGGTTTTGGAAGGGGAATGTCTAGTAGGAGCGCAGGGAGGGGTTGAGTTCTTTAATGTTGGATGATTATTAGTTGTGGGATTTCAGCAGGACATATCAGATCAGTTAGATTCAGGAGGCCAGTTAGATTGCATAGCCATAGATCTTTCCAAAGCCTTTGATAGAGTGGAACATGGAATATTATTAAAGAAATCGGAGGGAATAGGATTGGATGTAAGGGTTATACATTGGATAAGAACATTTCTAAATTCAAGGGTTCAGAAAGTCAAAGTAGGAAATAATATATCACAGGAAGAGAAAGTCTGGAAGGGAATTTTACAGGGTAGTATAATCGGTCCGTTACTTTTCTTAATATACGCAAATGATTTAGGGAACAATATAACATCGAAAATAAGATTGTATGCAGATGACATAATTGTTTATAGGGAAATAAATAACATTGAGGATTGTTCAGAATTACAAAGGGACCTTGACAGTATCCAAGAATGGGTTGAAGAAAATAATATGAAGATTAATGGAGGCAAATCAACTGTTACAACATTTACAAACAGGAGCTTTAAAACTGAATTTGAATATACTTTGGATGTGGTAGTTATCCCAAAAGATGGCAAGTGCAAATACTTAGGTGTGAGATTTGAAAGTAATTTGCACTGGAAGGGTCATGTTGATGACATTGTTGGGAAAGCATACAGATCGTTACATGTCATAATGAGACTACTTAAAGGATGCAACAAAGAATTAAAAGAAAAAAGTTACTTAAGTATGGTTCGTCCATTATTGGAATATGCAAACAGTGTTTGGGATCCTCACCAAGAATACCTAATAAAAGAACTAGATGGTGTGCAGAGGAAAGCAGCAAGGTTTGTAATAGGAGAAAGAGTAGTGTATCAGAAATGTTAAAGGAACTTGGGTGGGAAACTTTAAGTAAGAGAAGGGAGAAAACTAGACTTACAGGATTATATAGAGCCTATACAGGAGAAGAAGCCTGGGGAGATATCCGTGAGAGGCTTCGGTTGGAAAATAATTATATTGGTAGAACTGACCACAAGTACAAAATTAGAAGGAATTTTAGCAGAAGCGACTGGGGTAAATTTTCTTTCATTGGGAAGGGCGTGAAGGAGTGGAACAGTTTACCAGGGGTAGTGTTTGATCCTTAGAGGGCATTCGACCAGTGCAGGATATTGTAAATAATAAATGTATGTGATTAAATTAATTCCATCCCCTGGTCTAAGGAGTTTGGACAGCCCAAGTAGGGGACTGCCTGTAGGGGTGAAGTACAGTGGGGACTTCGAGGGCCCTGGGACCGCTACGGTAGCTGTGAAGGCCCTTCAGGAACTCTGAAAAGTGGTGGCAAAAGGGGCTCTGGCTAAGACGCAGCAGGTCGTTATGCTACTTAGGTTCCAAAATGGGTAAAATATAAATATGTAAATAAATTCAGTGTTAATTTTAATCTTATACCAGTTGTATAGTATTATTAGAAGTAATTTCACATACTGTACTGTATATGAGTTGACTATGTTTGTAAGATATTATAAGTAGAATTTTGTGAACAATATCAATTTATTAAGGATGATGTGTGTGTTTAATAGAAAAAATTATTAGCATAAATTGTATAATATTGTATTCTAGGAAAATTTTCTTCGTCTCCTGTTAATTTAAAATTTAGTGCTTGACAGTAATGTATTTTAGTGTACCATTTGCCACCGAGGTAGACACCTCATTTGCAAATAAAGAGATTTTGATTTGATTTTGATTTTGAAAGTATGAGAGATAATGCTTGATCCTGATCGAACAGGACTTTCAGTAAAATAACACTTGGGACCTTTATAAAACATTCAGATATTCCTTGAGTAGATATGATCTAAGTCTGAACTTCAGAAACCAAGAAGGAAAAGTAGCCCACATTGATGTGGAGAGCAGTCAGATCCTAGCAGACCATTTTGTAAAACTCCTAAATTGTGGACCACCATCCAAGTAATTATTGACTACAGTCACAAAGAACCAAATCCGGACTTGAAACCTCCAACTGTAGAAGAAGTCAGGAGCATCTTCAAGACCTGGAAGAGCATTAAAGCGCCTGGAGAAGATGGGATTCTTGCATATCTTTGGAAATATGCCAATGAAGAACGTTCGTTGAACTGACAAGAATCCTTAGCAAGGTATGGGAAGAGAAGAAGCTGGCAGATGGATGGACATCAGCATTGATACACTTCACAAGAAAGGAGACAAGGTAGGTGTTAACAGTTATGGGGGAATATTGCTGCTACCAGTGACATATAAGATGTTTTCAAAGGCACTCCTACATAAAGCAGAAAAACAATTGCAGCTACAAATTGGGGAGTATCAAGGAGGTTATAGAAAGGGCAGTCCTGTGCAGAGCAGATCCTGAACCTAAAATTGATCATTGCATACCAGAAAGAAACAAACAAGAAATTCGTGCTCACGTTTGTGGACTTCAAAACGACCTACAATTCCGTAGAATGGACAACTATTCGTATCATAGAAAAAATTAGTCTAGATAGGAAGACAAGAGTACTCATTAAACAGACAGTGACAGGCACAACATCCAGTGTCAAATTCAGAGGAACCCTATGGGAATCTCATGGGATTCAAACAGGGAGATGGGCTATCTCCCCTTATATTCAATTGTGTTTTTGACAAAGTGTCTAGAGTGTGGCGCCACAAAATGCATGGAATAGGCAGTATATGAATGGGATGTAAGAACAAAGGAATTGGAGTTGACTGTGTAGCCTTTGCGGATGACATTGTGGTTCTCCCAGAATCAATAGCGGAGGCACGGAACCAAATCGCCCAACTCCAGGAAGAAGCAAGTAAGGCAGGCCTACAGATCTTTGAAAAGACGTAGTACATGACCAGCATCAAAACAGCACCCTGATGGCTGATAGTTGAGAGAGAAAGGATTCAGAAAGTGGAGAATTTCAAATATCTGGGAGAGTCAGAGAGGTACTGTTATCGGGAATCAACAAGATGAACTTGGCATATAAACCAACTGAACGCTTACAGCAAGAAGAATGTCTCTATCAATACAAAACTCATACTACCAGACAGTGATTTGCCTGGAGACTTTATATGCAGCTGTAATGTTTGAACTTGATATAAACAGGATTAGTCAAGAAGTTGGAATCAGTGGAGAGAAAGATTATGAGGAAGATACTGAGACCCCAAAGAACAGAGGATAGATCATACAGAAAGAAAGGAAACCAAGAATTATATCTCAAGATGGAAAAGATTTCAGATACCATTCAGAAGAGGAGAACCATGTTCTTTGGACATATCTACAGAATGAATCTGGGAAGACTTGACCAATCAGATAGATTTTTTGAGATCAGGAAAACTATTAGGAGGTGAAGAAGGACCTGGAAGAAATGGGAATACAAGAAACGGAAATCAGCAACAGGGATGTTTACAAGTCAAGGATCAAGGCTACAAAGATGTTTCAAGAAAAGTTAAATCCTGTACCCAAGCGCCATGGACAGAAGAAAGGAGGAGATTGCAGAGTGTAAGGATGAAATTCTGGATGAGGATTAAAGCCCAGAAACAAATGAAGCTGAATTCAGATTAACAGGTCCATAGTCAGCCAAAACAAAGGAATGAAAATGAAAAATGCATCGATTGCATGGAAACTTGGTAGAATGGTCAGTTGAGACATCATAACATCACAGCAGCCTGCCATTGTTACAAAGACTGTCCACAACATCCACAACGTGACAGAATTAACGTTTTTGAACGGAAATCCATGAATTTCCTTGTTTGTGCTAATAATTATATTAATAGCCTGGCACATGTACAGTATATATAGATGACCCAGATTTCGTACTACTTAATATTTTAACTTCCATTATAAATGATACAGAAGTATTGAAACCCTATTGAAACGTTTCTTCAGCTTATCCCGGTTATTTCTGGAGTTGCTGGAGCCATCCAGGCTAATTTTGGTTTTTGTCAGGGGGGTGATTTTGATATACTCATATACTGCGCATATTAGTAAAATAGGTTTGCAGACCGTGAAATTCTGTTAGTGTTGTCATAATCTCTATTTTGCCATAAAGTGTTCTATGTATTGCGAAACCGTGATTTTCCATTTATGGAGGGACCCCGTACAATACGGAAAACTGAAAATCCAGCTAAGAATTAAAACCATAAAAAATTTGGCTAAACATCACAAAGAAATTCTTCTTTTTCATCTGCGGTATATCCTCTTTGAGGTGGATATATTTGAAATAAAGTGTGATACACATATCCATCTCGTAATCCCATCTGGATGATTGTCATTCACGTAGGTGACGTATGTCTGTACCTCTGAATTTTTGTGAAGGAGGAGACCAACTCTATTTTTGGATTCACTCATGTTCCCACTCCAATATAATATACGAAGGCGGATCATATATAATCGAGAATTCGATTATACCACTGCTGTTAGTAAAAATTTTGAGGCGAGGCTTTGTCAGGATGTTGGTTGAGGTGTCTGGAGAAGGAGTTTGCACGCTTGAATGACCTTCGAGAGCTGGGTTTCTTCAGTACGCCATGAGTGAGCAAGAAGTGCACACATCTGTTGCGCAATGCATCATTATAAAATTTCTCGCAAAAGAAGGCACCAAAAGTTCCGAATGGGCTAAAAAATAATGTGGCCGGGCTGAGTGGCTCAGACAGTTGAGGCGCTGGCCTTCTGACCCCAACTTGGCAGGTTCGATCCTGGCTCAGACCAGTGGTATTTGAGGTGCTCAAGTACGCCAGCCTCATGTCAGTAAATTTACTGGCGCGTAAAATAACTCCTGCAGGACTAAATTCCGGCACCTCAGCATCTCCGAAAACTGAAAAAGTAGTTAAGAGGACGTCAAGCCAATAACATTATTATTATTATTATTATTATTATTATTATTATTATTATTATTATTATTATTATTATTATTATTGTTGTTATTATTATTATTTGAAAAAAGGAAGAGAAGCTGTGGAAAATGAACCTCAATAAAGGAGACCGCGGACAAGCATAACTGAAGACAACATTGGTGCCATTTATGACATTATTGGTGAAGATCGGCGAATGAAAATTTTGCAGATTGTTTTAGCCGTAGGAATAAGTTATGGAAGTTGTCTGCCAGGTGGGTCCCTCGTCTCCTCAACCAAGAATGAAAAAACTTTACGCCAGGAAGTTTGTCAGAGACTCCTACATTGCTAGGAGAAGGAAGGAGAGGATTTCTTGCATCTTATTGTGATTTGTAATGAGTAGGGGGCGGATTTCTATGACCTAAAAATGTATGAAATATGTATGCACTTATGACCTAAAAAACATAAAAATATGACATATAAAATTCAAAATATGACTTAATGAATAGCATCTACGTTTCATAGAAGCACTTTTATTACAATTGCTACAGGCTGCAATTAATTTGCAGTTTAAAAAATGTTTAATTCTTCGAAATCTTTAACCCAAAATCAACTAAACTGATGAATATTTCATGAACTCGTTAAGGTTACACTGCATACTCCTAGGCAAGGACGGACGCTGTGGAAGACATAAACACTACAGTTAATTTTACTGCTCAATATTCAATCAGTTTTAATTTATACACAAAACATATGTTATTTGAATGAAACTTTCATACCTGATCTAGTCTACATTATCACAATTGTTGCAATTTACGACCACATGCATCTTAAGATTGTTGAATGAGAATCCCCCTCCTGTTGTCGCTGAGTATCGTCTTGTAGCGAGAAAAACTTCTTTGGACATCACATGATGTAACGGGAGCGTACTTGAATAGATTTAAATCACTTGGAGAAAATTCCTGGAAATCGGCAGATGAAGGGTTTCAACAAAGAATGTCACTTATTCTACGCAGGCATACAAGTTCGCTGTTTTTTTCCAGTACATTTTCTAATTTTCTACACACCCTAGATGCTATTGTTCCTTTTGCAAGATTTAATTCCTGTTCAATGCACTTTACAACATCCAGTGCATCGCTTAGTTGTGCACCTGAAACTTCCAGTTGCGTGATTGCTCCAGATAAGGAATTAAAATTGGACTTTATGTAAGCCAGGTCCGCTTTTAATGTAGTGCTTGAAAATAAATCTTGAGTGGTTTTTATGGAGGACGATTCTCCAGGATCAAAAGACTTCACGATCTTCTCCACGACATCTAGGTTGTTGCAATAGTACACTGCGGCATCAAGCCAAGTCCCCCATTGCGTTATAACTGGCTTGGGAGGTAGGGGTAGTGAAGGTGCTTCTTCTTGAAATTTCTGAACGCGAAGTGGAGATTTGACAAACACTTTCTTACAGTTCGATATTAATTTATCAACTTCAGGGTAGCTACTTCTAACTTCTTCAGCTGCCCTATGCAAGGCATGTGCAAGACATGTCACATGTATCATTTTCGGGTATAGCATTTTAAGTCCCTTGGCTGCCTTCACCATATACGGAGCAGCGTCAGTTACAAATAGAAAAATGTGCTCTCTCTTTGCCCCGTTTGGCCACAACAGATTCATTGAATTGTCGAAGAGAACTGCAGTGGTGGAATGGTTGGTCTTCTCTAGCACTTCACATGTCAAGAGGAATGTATCTCCATGCCGGTCTTCCTTCAGCGTGCCAACGAACACATTTGCTACATATCTTCCATCCACATCTGTGGTCTCGTCTATTGAAACCCATATCTTACTGTCTCCCACGCCACGCCTTATTATATCCAACATCTCTTCATAACAAGGGGTCAGATAGTCCTTCCTGAGAGTAGATTCGTTGGGAGCAGGATGCTTTGTATATTTTTCAAGAAACTGTCTGAAGCTTCGGCTGTTTTCTTTAAAGGGATATTGGACGAAACCATCATCTTGCAGAGATCTTGTGAAAATTGTGAACACTGTGAACTTGATGTCAGGGTTTTGAATAGCAGACGTTGCGTATTTTCAAGTGCAGAATATCTAGTTACACAATTCTTATGTTTTACAGTATTACAGTGTTGTTGCTCAGAGAAGCGTTTTTCGGCAGTAACTTTTACCTCACACAGTTTACAGAATAATATCACTCCGTCCATACTGAATATGTTTTCACCAAACTCGCGAACAAAACTTCGCCACTTTCCACAAATTGAGACTTTCGGTTTAGGCAAATTAAAAGGAGCTGAATGACTGAATCTCCCTAATGACCAAGGTCATTCAGTGTGTTGAAGGTGGAAGAGGGAAGGGGAAGGGGAGAGATAAGAACAACGACAAATAACTGCAGAATTACCTCTGCTTCAGTGTAAACAATAGCCCGGTTTCCAGGAATTGACCCAGCTAGCAAACAATAGCTCCTACCTGTTAAAAACATTCCATACACTACTTTCTAATGGTTCTTCAGTAGTATATTCCAGTCTATCCTGAAAAATAATTTCTAGAGCTTATTCTGATTTTTATAATATGAAATTAAAATGAAAATTACCAAAATATGCCGTTATAATGATATTTTGTTGACAATATGACATCAAACTTAAGAAAGCCTAAATATGCATTTATATGCCCAATAAAACCTGTTTAATTTTGATTATCATGCTTGGAAACATGTTGAAAATACAAGACTATAAGATACAATGTTAAGGGGAAAAATATGACTGGTCATAGTAATGAGACTTGGGTGCATCATTACACCCCAGTCAAAGCAAGCAAGCATGGAGTGGCGGCGAAGAGACAAAGCAGGTCTGGTCAAGATCAAAACACGCCCATCTCCTGGAAAGGTGCTTGCAGCAACCATTTTCTGGGACTCCACGGGTGTTTTGCTGGTGAATTTTCTTCACAAACATAGGACAGCTAATGCAGCCTACTGTCACCTTTTGGATGAAGCCAAAGGTGCACATCACAACTAGCTACACCAGCAACCGATCCGAAACGTCTTTGTTCTCCATGACAATGCAAGGCCGCATATTGCTGCTTTAATGCAGGAAAAACTGGAGGAAATTCACCGGACACGTCTGGAACCCCCTCCGTACAGTCCAGATTTTTCGCCCTGCAACTACCTTTTGTTTGGACCACTCAAACAAGACCTAGGAGGACAGCAGTTCGATGATAATGCAACTGTAGAAGAGTTTGTGTGCAACTGGCTCCGCACACGTCCTTCTTTCTGTCAGGGCAGCATCAAAAACTTACTAATCCGATGGCGAAAATGTGTATCGAAGGTAGGACACTATGTAGAAAAATAATGTGTATTTATTTGGTTGATGCAATCAATTTAAAAAATAAATCCCATTTATTTTTTATGATCTGCCGTCATAAATCCATTTTTCAGAGACGTCTTTCCATAGCCTTTCCACTTTGTCTCAATCAACCCTGGTATCCTATGCTTGCACGTGTCCATAAGGTGTAAGAGTTCTTCACATTTGTGAGTGAGACTGAGAATGTTGAGTGTTCCAGTTCTGAGTTGTTCCTTGGGTAATGTCTGTATCTTCCTGAACCTCTGATGAGCTGCTTGAAGAGTTGTCGTGACTAGTAATTTTAACACTTTTACATCCTAAGCTTGTTTTAGTTTTGAAAGCAACATTTTTTTTCCTTGGTGCAGTTGGTTTGCTAAACCTAATGCTGCAGAGGGTTTTCTGTCAGGATAATCTGCCTTAGCCTTTGGGAGTCCCCTGCTGCATCTACAAGGCAGCAGCACTTTGATGAATTTGCACAATGACTTCATCAGGCCTCCTAAGGAAGAGCCCCTATGCCCTTAGCCATTGGTTTTCCCATAGTTTGTCATGTTTGGTCCTGACTGTCTGACCCTTGTCCAGACAGTTACAGGTAGTACTTTCTATCACATACGATGGCAGGATTATTTTTGGCCTGACATAAATAACATTATTATTCTTATTGTTATTCTTCTTCTTCTTCTTTTATGACCACATAGGATCACTTTAGTCAGTCCGTCGTTCAGGTCTCTTTGAAGGGATTGTTCAGGCTTTGCGGTCCTCCCAGTACTTCTTCAGACGCTCCGATCTTCGTGCCCTTTCCTCAGTTGAAAATGTGCGTGTTGTTGGTTTGTTTTGTGTAAGGGTAAAGCGGAGGTTTGTATTCTTGAGTTTTGTATTCAATTTTATCTTATTTTTGGTGTCTTCTGTTGTAAGGCCTATTTCCTTCAGATCCTCTCTTACTTCTCTGATCCATTTACATCCTGTTGTGGTATTTTTTGAGACGAGATTGTGTTGTACTAGTTGTTTCAGAAGTCTCGAGTCCTGCATCCTCATGATATGTCCAAAGAATCCCAGTCTCCTCTTACGCATAGTATCTGTAATGGGTTCTAGCTCTTTGTACACGACTTTGTTAGGTATTAACCGCCACTGTCCATCTTTCTGATATTTTTTGTTGATACAGGTTCTTCCAATCCTCCTTTCAATTTTCTGAAGTCTGTCAGTCTTTGATTGTTTATTCAGGTAAAAGAGTGTTTCTGCTGCATATGTAGCTTCTGGTTTTATAACTGTGTTGTAGTGTTTTATTTTTGTATTTATTGATAGACATTTCTTTTTGTAGATATCCCATGTTAATTTTTGTGCTTTAGCTAATCTATTTGTTCTTACTTGGATTGAGATTTTTTCATTTAAGTTATGTGTTATTACTTCTCCAAGATACTTAAACTGAGTTACTATTTTGATTTTATTACCATTTATGGTGACTTCTTTTAGCTGTGTTGGTTTTTGGGGCATAATTTCTGTTTTTTCAAATGATATTTTGAGGCCAATTTTATTTGCAATGTTTTGAAGTTCTGATATCTGGGTTTTTGCTTCTTTTATGTCCACTGCTAGTAATGCTAAATCGTCAGCAAAACCCAGGCAATTTGTTTTGATTTTTCGGCCAATCTTTATTTTGGGGGGACATTTTCTAAACCATTCCCTCATTACCATTTCTAGAGCACAGTTAAATAATAGTGGTGAGAGCCCATCTCCCTGCCGTAGTCCAGTTTTAATTTCAAATGTCTCTGATGTTTCACCCCTAAACTTCACTTTTGACTTGGTATTGGTGAGAGTCAATTTTATCATGTTTATTAATTTGGGGTGTAGTCCAAGGTGTCTTAAAATTTTAAACAGAGATTCTCTATGGATGCAATCATAAGCTTTCTTGAAATCTACAAATGTTATCACCATATCTCTGTTTCTTCTCCTGTTATAGTCCATTATCAACTTAAGACTCATGATCTGATCAGGACAGCTCCTCCAGGGTCTGAAACCTCCTTGATATTCTCCTAGTTCTTTCTCAAGTTGTAAACTTATCCTATTAAGGATGATTATTGAAAATATTTTGTATGTTATGTCTAGGAGAGAGATTCCCCTGTAGTTATTAGGGTCGGTTTTGTCCCCTTTTTTGTGCAGAGGATGAATGAGGGCTGTTGTCCAGTGTTCTGGTAGTTCTTCTTTAATCCAGATAGAGACAAGTTGTTGATGGAGGGCAACTTTTGCTGAGGTTCCTGCATATTTCCAGATTTCCGCAAAGGTCTGATCTTCTCCTGGCGCTTTGTAGTTTTTTAATTTATTCAGAGCTTGGTAGACTTCCTTTATTGTGGGGGGATTGATGTTTTCTGGTGATGTTTTTATCGGAGTGTTGGTGTCCAAATGAAGGAGTTCTGTAGGTTCCTCACAATTTAAAAGCTTGTTGAAATGTTTAGCCAGAATTTCTGCATTGTCTTTATTGTTATGGGCCAGCTTACCATCTTCATCCTTCATCAGTAGGGTCGGGGGTTCATATTTTTGGAGCTGCTTTCTGAAGGTTTTGTAGTAGTCCCTTGATTTAGTTTTACTGAACTGTTCTTCAATTAACTGCAGGGTGTCCTTATGATGTTGTCTTTTTATTCTTCTTAAGACTTGGGTAGTTTCTTTTCTCTGTTTTACTAGCTTTTGATAGGATATTTCTGTCTTTTGGGACTGATGTAATAGCCATGCCTGATGTCTTTTCTCCACTGTTTCATCACATTCACTGTTCCACCATTGGTGTTTTTTACGTGGTTTAATTGGAGCTAGGTCTTCTGCAATTTGTTTAAGGTTGTGTACTAAGTCTTCAAGTTTGTCTGTGATTTTTATTTTTTTCAGTTGCTTTCTGGTAATTTTTGTTGTTGATTAGCTGGGTAGGATCTATTTTTTTTTTAGTTTTAAGGGCTTGCTTTTGTTGTCTCCTCTGGGAAGTGAGTTTAATTTTAATTTTAACTACGTAGTGATCTGAACCTGTGTCTATTCCTCGGAGGACTTTGACGTTATAGATCTCTTTGTGGTGGTATTTGTCCATGCAGACGTGGTCCAGTTGCCATTCTCCTTTAGTGTAGTCAGGGTGTTTCCATGTTTTGAGTTTTTGAGGTTTCCTCTTAAAACATGTAGATTTTGAGATTAAATTATGGTTTCTACACAGGTCAACTAGTCTCTCTCCATTTTTATTTGTTTTCTTGTGTGCTGGCCATTTTCCGATGATGTCACGGTATTTTCTTTCTCTGCCTAGTTGAGCGTTGAAGTCGCCTATTAATAATTTTATATGGTGTTTGGGGATGTTATCTATGGTCTGGTCCAATAGGTCCCAAAATTCTCCTGTTTCCTCCTGGTCTTTTGAGGAGTTGTTTTTATCATTAGTGGGAGCATGGGCATTTATTATAGTATAGATTTTATTAGATGCCTTTAAGGTGAGCGTTGAGAGTCGTGGAGACTGTGATCTGAATTCTTGAACTGAGTTTATTATTTTAAGGCTGACCAAAAATCCTGTTCCAAATTGTGGGACATTCTTCATCACTCTCTTCCCGGGTATACCTTTATAAAGTCTGTACCCTTGAGATTCCAAGGCATCCTGGTCAGTGTTTCTAATTTCCTGTAATCCCATGATAAGAATTTTGTGTTGGTCCATTATGTCGGTGATCACTTTTAGTTTACCGGTTTGCATGAGTGAGTTTATGTTGTGTGTAGAGAAGTATGTTATCTGCTTTGGTTTGATTCTTGATTTTGTCTCATTCGTGTATGTAGTACTGGGGTATTTCCGTGCCTCCGACTTCACGGTATCTTTCAGGTGGCAGCCCACCGTATCCGAATGCTGCCTTCTCTGAACTCTTGGTTCAGCCGGTGGAGTATTCCTTAAAAGGCCTTCCATGGTTGACTGTCAAGGTGTCACCTGTGTGGGACTAGGTCCCCAATTACAACTCTGGATGTGATCCAGTGAGGTGATAATGAGGCCGCTCCTCTGGAGTACAGACGCCTTGTGCAGCCGCCCCTAACCTGGAGAACAGACGCTGCATAATGGATTCCAGTGGCATTTCCTCCACTGTGGGGACCATCACCCCACCCAAAGGGGCTCATTCGCCCGAAGCCGTTGGCCCCCTTAGGGAGTCAGGTTATTTCCCGCCGCCCAACACTCGGCGTTGGCAATTTTACAGCTGGGTGCCAGACCAGCAAACCCTCCTCCTTTCTCATTCCGGACTTGGGACCGGACAATGGCGGAGTTCTTATTGTTATTATTAAAGTATCTTTCCACATTTTCTATTTTTGTTTAATTGTATTTACTGTATTCTATATTTGTTTAATTGTATTAGTAGAAACGATTAATATCAACTATTTGACTTTTGTTTCAGTTCAGCTCAATCCAGGAAGCAAATGCTGCAGTAGCCCTGGATGGAACCAACTTTCGTGGTCGTCTCATAAAAGTCGCACCTTGGGCTAGTGGAGGTAAAGTGAATTCTACCTTCACTCTTCTCATTTACACATTGTGTGTGTCACAGGTGAACAATATAGTGGAAGTGGAAAGTGTTTTTGAAGACTTTATTTGTAAAGTATGATATGATGTTTTATTTGTAATGACATAACCTGTACTGTGTAATATTTGTAACATATGTATTTGTAAATAGTAGATTTCAATTCTGGACTTACTGGAAGTATCAATGAAATTGCTGAACAGGGTGTGTGCCTTTTGTGGGTTATGTTTTCTAGCAGGAATTTTTTAACTATTCTGGAAATGGAAGATTCGCGAACGTGTGTATTCGAGAATGTTAGTTAAAGTTCGCGACGGGAGTAGGAATTGTGATTGGTGAACCTAGGAGGGGATGGGCGGACTGATGCATTCTGATTGGCTACTCCAAGGACAAGGTTTTCTATATATAGTGAGCAAGGCAGCGTTCGTGATAATTCGGTCTTGTCTTGGCCTGATCTGCCTTTAGTCTGTGTTGGTCTGCGTCGTGTGCGACGCCTCGTTTCGGGGATGGTGCACTTTCGGGTAAGCACTCTTACTTTCCGTTTTGGTTAAAATTTCCATAATGTTCGGTTGCTATTTCGTATAGGAGTCTGCCCTAGCCTAACCTAGATTCGCCAAATTAATTATTTACGACGCCTTAGCTTTTCTGCTGGGGTTCCCTGTTTGTTTTCGAGGCATTCCCATTTCTTATTTCACTAAATATGTAGATTGTAATTTGATACTGCACCTTGTCGACCGACATTTCCCGTGGGACTTTCTCTATTTGCCACACGCATGGGTGACAATTAATGCTCCTAACGGGGGTACATTAAGAAAAGAAGTACATTACTCGTATCGTGCCTTTTCCCAATACTTTATCATAAACTCCGGCCAACAATCCATTATCTAATGTTAATACCAATATAATACCAATATAAATGGTCCGTTATTGGACATTATAAATTTTCCAGCTAGCTCATTCTTAGTTGCCAGCGTTTCGCCCTCGTGTGCTAGGGTGGGCTCGTCAGTTGGTACCTAGCACACCTACCAATACGCTGGCTAGTGCATACCGTGGAGGCCACTGCGTAGGCTAACTGGAGCCACCGGCAGTGCCAATGCACTAAGAGACTTTGTCTCATCACTAAAAATTTTTATGCCTGCTTGGCCATCAGATGATATAGATGTTGATTTCCATAGGGAATCTGAAATATTTGTCCTGAATGAGCAAATTTATAATACCAATATAAATGGTCCGTTATTGGACATTATAAATTTTCCAGCTAGCTCATTCTTAGTTGCCAGCGTTTCGCCCTCGTGTGCTAGGGTGGGCTCGTCAGTTGGTACCTAGCACACCTACCAATACGCTGGCTAGTGCATACCGTGGAGGCCACTGCGTAGGCTAACTGGAGCCACCGGCAGTGCCAATGCACTAAGAGACTTTGTCTCATCACTAAAAATTTTTATGCCTGCTTGGCCATCAGATGATATAGATGTTGATTTCCATAGGGAATCTGAAATATTTGTCCTGAATGAGCAAATTTATAATACCAATATAAATGGTCCGTTATTGGACATTATAAATTTTCCAGCTAGCTCATTCTTAGCTGGAAAATTTATAATGTCCAATAACGGACCATTTATATTGGTATTATAAATTTGCTCATTCAGGACAAATATTTCAGATTCCCTATGGAAATCAACATCTATATCATCTGATGGCCAAGCAGGCATAAAAATTTTTAGTGATGAGACAAAGTCTCTTAGTGCATTGGCACTGCCGGTGGCTCCAGTTAGCCTACGCAGTGGCCTCCACGGTATGCACTAGCCAGCGTATTGGTAGGTGTGCTAGGTACCAACTGACGAGCCCACCCTAGCACACGAGGGCGAAACGCTGGCAACTAAGAATGAGCTAGCTGAAAAATTTATAATGTCCAATAACGGACCATTTATATTGGTATTATAAATTTGCTCATTCAGGACAAATATTTCAGATTCCCTATGGAAATCAACATCTATATCATCTAATGTTAGGCGGCCAAATAAATATAATGAATTCCCGCACACATCAAGTTATCATGCGGATGGGAATGAGACATGAGTACATCATCCTAACCCTGTGACCTTATATGAATATAAGTATCCAGTCTTGTCCTAATATTTGAATATTTCATCCTGTCCGATATAAATACTCCTTCGCTTCCATCGATTTTTACTTATTCTGTGAAATATCACTTACTTTTCATGTTATGAAATCAATTACATATATATTCGCTGCACAATACCTCTCAGGGATAAAAATAGTGATAAAAATATATATATTTCCTTTTTTAACGTGGACTCAACTGAAGGTAATGCACAGCCTCACTCTTAAGTTCATTCGTAAGCCATCACAGTTCAATTGTAATCCATAACTAAGAAAAACCCTAGGTTCATTTACCAATCAACTAGTTCATATACCTCCAAATACCTCTTCGAATTATTAAATAAATAAATAAATAAATAGTAAGAATTCCAATCAAAGTTCTTATCACCTAGTTTATTGAAAAATAAAATGATAGTACTTGGAAGTTAGTAAAGAATATCATCTACAGGCTTGTTTGTATTCACTGAATTCCGATCCCTAAACAAAATATTGTAAATATTTCTTTAAAATATTATCTGAATATCATTAATAATAATACTAATTACCATTTAAATATATTTCAAATATCAATTATTGATGCTGTAACATCTTGTATTACTGTAGAAATAACATCTAAGTATTATTCAAATTTAGGTTAAATATCAAGAATGATGTTTACATATCGTTCAATTGCCCTTTAGAATCATTATAACACGTTGAAAAAAAAAAAAAACTTGAAATATTTTCAAAATATTATTTAAATCCCAACTAAGTGTCATCAATTTTCTCAAATGAATTAAATATCTTTTCTCAAGAGTTTCTGACATAGCGTAAGCAGCATAAGCGAGTTCCAGAAATCATGGCTTAAAAATCGCCATTCATTATCATACTGTCGTAAATCACCTCAAAAATAAATATTATGTCTATTAAATAAACTTAAAAATCCATAATTTTTCTTGAAAAGTGTGTAGAGGTAACCTAATACAACATTCATGTGTCGACAAGCAAGTTATTCAACTGATAGTGTCATACCATGATTAAAAAAAAAAAAAAAAAAAAATCATCTATCTGCAAAAGATTTCGAATAAAATCGTAAATGAAAGTCATCTATTCACGGATGGTAGTTTTATAGATCATGAAAACATTTCCTAGTTCCAATCATGTATTCGACAGGAATTCAACTTGAAGATAGCCTAGCATGTGAAATATTTCTAGAAAGATACTAAGTTTCTCTCGTACATATGTTATTTCTAGGATATACTCTCGATTATCGTACACCATAAACAACCTGTAAGTTTAAAAACCTCATATGGTCGTATTCATATTCCATTTAACCCAACATGACATGCTACCGTATATATCATGTGACCATAACAACAACATTAACCTAATATCGGCGTTACGCTGTATAAATATCACCAATTATTAGTATATGCTCGTATTTTCGCCATGTACGCAGCTTACGTATCATAATTCCTCATAAATCATATATTCTACCATAAATCCAACCTATATTCGTGCGCACAATATCCTCATTTCATTGTACATATCAACAATCTCATTCTATTACATCATTTGTTGCTCTACGAGTGTCACGATGTACGTATATTCCACTAAACACAATATCATAACATGTCATGAGTTTACGATATTAAATAACACAAGTAACTACATTCCTCCTGCAATTAAAGGCATGTGTTAATAATTCAGGCTATGTTACTCACGTTTTTGTGACGATTAAACATTGTCATTTCCTTCTGTCTTAGAGTACGATCTCATTTCGTTCAACATTGTATTAAGCTTGATTTGCATTATGAAAGACGTATAATCCTGTCACAACATTGTAATACTGCTTTTCAAAGCTTTCCTCAAGTAATCAAACATTCCTATACATGGAGTATAAATTTTTGGTTTGTGAAAGACTACCTAGATCCGAGTTCTCAAACAATTACATGGATTATTTTTCAATGACACTATTCATGGAGTTTATATCTCGATGAACCAGATATTAACCTTGCTGTACAAATATTTCAACTTAAACACACACTATTATTCACACAAGTCTAATAATTTAACTACGTAAAATTACTACAAGGAACTCCACTTATCTTGCTTCCGCTATTCCGCTGAGCTGGATTTCATCCTGGGTCTTCTTTGGACAGCATCTCGTGTTCATGTGCTCGTCACTGCCGGTAACTGGACTCGGGCTTCGGGCATGCAGAACGGTTAGCTAGGGTTCCTCCTGATTGTGACCCCATATCCTTGAATTACTCAGCCTTGATATCTCCGTCGATTACATGCAATAAGGAAAACATATTGAAGGTCGTCATTAGATGCATATTTCAATTATGAACTGATCAATCCTGGGAATATTCTCTATTTTTTAGCAAACAATTTTGAAGGTGTAATATTTTATATCGTATTCAAAATGTTTTCTGCTTGACGCTGACTTTAAAATGTAAACTGGCGACTTCTAACTTTTATATATATAAGGGTTTCCAGCTATCTGCTTTGAGTTTAACTTGGCGTCTTCTTCTGCGAGATCAGATCTTCCTTCCTTACTCTTCTTCCGCGCCAGATATTACTAATTCGTATTTGAAATTTGGTGAAATTTTCTTTACGTTTCGCATATGGTCGTTACTGTATTAATAACAATTCTCTTCTCCAGCTTCAATCCCTTCTCTTCTTGTATAGAATCTCGTTCGATACTTCGTTCCGAAATTGACTTCTTTAAGTTTGTTTTAAGTGATTGTTTTTTTTTTTTTTAGCTCGGGATAACAATACTTTTTTTTTTTTACTCACGGCCGAATGGATTCATTAGGTCTGTCCGTCTCAAGATTTATTCATGGCCTACGCGACTTGACATGTCTGCAGTTTTTCTCGACGTGTTCACGGCCGCATGGACTTCTCAAGTCCGATCGTCACAACTGTATTCCGCGGCTTATCTGATTCTTTATGTCGGTGTATTTTCCTGGTAATATATTCTTTTATCATACAATTTTCATCATTCCATCGCGATGCATGGCAACTGTCAGCGATGTAACTGCCGTTCATGACGCAAACTGGGCAATGAAATGGTACAATACATTCACCTTGGGGTTTGCCTCTGGTAGTTCAGTGTCACTTGATGTACGAGTTTAGGAGAGTACATTCACTTCACTGTAAATGGTAATTGCTTTTACTTTGTTTTTGACCTACTAAATTGCATTGTACAACTGCTTTGGTAACTAGATGTATAGTGATTTGAAATTTTGAATTTACAGAAAAGCATTATCAAAGAACCTCTAGAGCTTATAGTTCGTATGTTGGAAGTTTGGTGGATTTCGTTTCGGAATGTATTTGTAAAATTTTCAGTTGTAAATAATATTTTTCAAATTTAAGGATCACGGCGAATTATTTCGGAATCTGCAACCTAAGCCATATCCATGCCCTCAGTAGGTCATAGTTCCTTCCATTTTCCTGGTTCATTGTCCACTAGTTGGCCCTACTGATATTTCGTATATTGTTGTTGTTGGCAGAGATCCGCGTAGGCCAGCTGATGTTTCTCTGAGTGTATAGTGTTTTCTGATAGTGTGTAGTTGCTCTTACTTCCCTCGTTTATTGTGTTTAATACTTGTTTTGTGTAACCACCGTAGTAAAGGTAGTAACTGAATTATCACGAACGCTGCCTTGCTTACTATATATAGAAAACTCTGTACTTGGAGTAGCGAATCAGAATGCATGAGTCCGCCCATCCCCTCCTAGGTTCACCAATCACAATTCCTACTCCCGTCGTGAACTTTAACTAACATTCTCGAATACACACATTCGCGAATCTTCCATTTCCAGAATAGTTAAAAAATTCCTTCTAGAAAATATAACCCACAAAAGGCACATACCCTGTTCAGCAATTTCATTGATACTTCCAGTAAGTCCAGAATTGAAATCTACTATGTACAAATACATATGTTACAAATATTACACAGTACGGCCCGGTTTCTTCAACTCTACGTTGAATTTTGCTTAACAAATGTTAACTAACAATTGTTATTAATTTAACACTTCGTTTAAAAGTACCCTGTTTCACGAACATATTTCCAATATTTGTTACGAAACAATTGTTAAAGACAAATTAACACATTTCCGGAAGATTTCTGAACGCGTTTGGCAGTGAGCGTCTTTTGTTTCTTTACATATAGCGCTCCTAGTGGCGTGTTGAAATAGTATTTTGTCACACAGACACATGGTTGACATTATTATAGGTTATGGTTAGCGGAGACCGCTAAGAAGTAAGCATGTCAAGTAAGAGGCAACATCAGCGTTATTATGATGAATGCGAGACAAATGATGTTATAGTTTTAATTTAAAATTATGCGAGTGTGCTTAAAATATGAAATAACGGACTGTTATATCACAACATTCTATATAGCCTATTCTTGTAGGAGTGCAAACTAAGGTTCCTACATCACCGGGAAAATGTGATAATTGATATGTTTTGAATGATTTTCGGGCATTCTTTTATTGCGGGGAAAATAATGTTGTACCTTGTTAATGCTGCAATGGCAGCAAGAATTCTTTGTAGAATTCTACACATTCTTTTCTTGCCCTCGTGAACATAGTCGCCTACAATTAGGCCTTTTTTTCTTTTGATATAAATACTATTTGTTCGGGATGTCGATCTATGAAGATCTTTTGCCCCTACAATTAGGCCTACATGGAAAGTGTCTCGAGGTCAGATGTCATTACAAACCTCCGCTTCGGACGAAGTGGAGGTGATATAACACTAAAGGCGAACAAATTTTACTTATACATGTCAGGTCCGCAACCTAATAACTTCTGAAAAATTGATGAAACCCCGATTCCAATGCAAGGCGTATATATTTAGGAGTTGTGGCATAGTGGTCATCGTACTTGTCTGCGAGCGTCGTAGACGTGAGTTCGAGTCTCGTTTCAGGGAACGTTATTTAAAAATTGGAACAAAAATATTACGAAAATTGCAGTACTGGTACACTTTGTTTTCTACCTGAAATTAATATAGGTCTAAACATTCTCTCAGTTACTGCTGGATCTCTTCTTAATCTGTTTATCCTTCAGGGTCGGTTTTTCCCTCGGACTCAGCGAGGGATCCCACCTCTACCGCCTCAAGGGCAGTGTCCTGGAGCTTCAGACTTTGGGTCGGGGGATACAATTGGGGAGAATGATCAGTGCCTCCCCAGGCGGCCTCACCTGCTATGCTGAACAGGGGCCTTGTGGAGGGATGGAAAGAAGATTGGATGGGACAGGGAAGGAAGCGGCCGTGGCCTTAAGTTAGGTACCATCCCGGCATTTGCCTGGAGGAGAAGTGGGAACCCACGGAAAACCACTTCGAGGATGGCTGAGTTGGGAATCGAACCCTCCTTTACTCAGTTGACCTCCCGAGGCTGAGTGGACCCCGTTCCAGCCCTCATACCACTTTTCAAATTTCGTGGCAGAGCCAGGAATCGAACCCGGACCTCTGGGAGGTGGCAGCTAATCACGCTAACCACTACACCACAGAGGCGGACTATATTAATTAGAGGTAGGAAATAAAGTTCCACTGCAATTTGATCATTACTTTTATTCGCATTTTTACCTTCACATTCCCTGAAATAATTAATTATATTTGTATTTTTTTAAAAAGTGATCTAACGCGGGACTCAAACTCTCATCGTCGTGGTTCGTAGACAAGTACGATGACCACTCGGCCACTGCTACACTTGACTAGTGTGCAACTTTTAAAGTATATACGCGGTGCTTTACAATCGGGAATTCGTAATTTTTTCGAAAATTATTAGGTTACGGACCTAACAAGTACAAGTTAACTGTGTTCGCATTTTAGTGTTCTATCCCCTCCTTGTGGTCCGAAGCGGATCCTGCCTCATAACATTTGTCCTCATTTATTTCGAAAACGAAACTGTACGGTATTGACCCAAAACCTTCTACACGAGTTACTGTTGAGTGTCCCCCAGCAGGTACATTAAGCTAGTTGAAATCGATTGGACGCAGGGTCTAACCCATCCTTGTAAAGACTATAAGCAACTGCTGCACTGGAGAGATTAGTAAGTTGCAATCTGTTGGATACTCTAACCTATATCGTCTAGTAGGTACCTTGTTCATTACAGCTTCGGTAATTAGAAATCTTTCTTCTGACAACTCTAAAAGGTCGTTATTTATTAGTATGGGTCGTCCTTTGCCGTCTTCAGTTTATTAATAGTCCTCATACAGCAGTAAAGCTTCAAACTTACGTCTTCTACATGTCTCCATTTTCAAATTTTAGCAACTGTTAAGAGGTTTAACACAGGGGTGCTGCTAGGTTAATTTAACACAAGATTTAACAATTGTTAGAGTTAACAATTCTTGATGAGACGACCATTTTGTTAAATTGTGTGTTAAGTCTCCTTAACAGCAGTGTTAACGCTTAACATTCGTTGAAGAAACCGGGCCTACATGTTAGGTCATTACAAATAAAACATTATATCATACCTTACAAATAAAGTCTTCAAAAACACTTTCCACTTCCACTATATTGTTCACCTGTGACAGTGTGTTTTCATTTCTGACTTCTGTTATTTTCTGTTCCCAGGAGTGCAGCATGTTGACAAAGTCATCATTACCAATCTTCCCAACCAAGTCAATCGAGTGAGTTTTGCATTGATACCTTTAAGTTTAGTCATAATTGCTATTTGGAGTGATTTATTTCAGAGTTATTAGTTTTTGTTGCAGAGGAATAAAAATTAACTCCAAGAGTAATGTCATTTGAGGAGATCATAAGGGAAAGTCAACATTATGTGAGCAGTAGCAAATGAATTATAATCATCAATGCTTATCCACTGTCAAACTTAATATCAGAGTTTTATTGATATTGCTAATTATTTAATAAATTTTCTTTCCACATAACTTCCCTGTGCTTAAGTCATCGTAACGTATGCAATTATCTTCATTTTGGTCTGTATTGATACAATTACAATAATTAGAAATAAGGATTCCACCTAATAAATACATATTTATTATTTGTGACTATTTATATATATCACGTGGGACTAGTTTCAATCATATAATAATGATCCTAAGCCACTTATAGCTAAAAACTGCCAAACCAAGTTCCATAGCTGCAGTCTGTTAAGTGCGTCCAGTGTTCGGAAGATGTGTGTTCGAGCCCCACTGTCGGCAGCCCTGAAGATGGTTTTCCGTGTTTTCCCATTTTCACACCAGGCAAATGCTGGGGTTGCACATTAAATAAGGTCACGGCCGCTTCCTTCCCACGTCCAGCCTTTTCCTATCCCATCATCGCAATAAGACCTATCTGTGTCGTCACGACGTAAAGCAACTTGCAAAAAAGTAAATAAAATAAAAAACTGACAAAGCATTAGACTGTGTATATATACATAAAACAGTGACAGAACTTATATATTAAAACTGGATGATGTGCTCATGAGCTGTGTTATGAAGTTTGATGTGTGTTAAAAAAGTGACATTTTTCATCTTGATAATGCTGCCAATTTTTTCTTGAGAGAGCTTCAATAAAGTTGATTACCTATGTTTAATTTGTAAAATTGTTTTCCAAAAATTTGAAAACGAGGTGTGGTTAATTGACATTTGTAGAACCTTGTAAACTGTATATAAATTTGTGAATTTTGGCAATGCGGGTAGTTTAAGATAGCATCTGAAAGGGTAAGCAAAGAAGAAACTTAATGGGGCTTTGAACCAGTGTTGGACGAAAGTGTATGAGTAATGTGTTTTGCAGGACTCACCTCCGGTAGCACAGTCTCTACTAATTACATACAGAGTAAAGCTCAAATGTCCGCTGATGTGAGTGAGGAGGAAAGGAAGGGGAAGTGAGGGAAATGTTGTACTAAGGTGGGTCTTATAAGAAATACATCAAGTAAATAATATTTCATCAGTCTTGGGACTAGTTACAGTCACGTAGTGACCATCTTCAGGCAAATAAAAATTAAACAGATTATGCGATAACCAAGACTTATGTATACCATACAAAGACAATGTTGTAAGAATAATCATAACGTTGAGATACGTATTACAACAAAAATTATGGTTATGATCTTCTTGTCATAATATTGTCTTTAAGCTGACTTAGAACCTCAGGCAGAGAAGTAAATCTGGAAATGATAGCCAGAATTAAGAATTAATGAACATACAGAAAATAAATTAAAAAGAAGTGAAACGTACAGTGTATCTAATGTCTGATCGTAGAACAAGCACTGACTTGTTGGAAGAAGGTGGCAGGCCATGTAATCAAAGGAGTGCATAGGGAACAAGCACTGACTTGTAGAAAGCAGGCAATGTAAACAAAGGAGTAGATAGGGAGAGGAGGGGTGGGGGTAAAAGAAGGGAGTGTAATCGAGGGATGGGTGAAGGAGAGGAGGGGTGTCCAAAGTGGGGCTGAAGGATGTGGAAAGAAAGACTGCTGCTGAGAGGAGAATTTAAAGAGATTATATAGGTGTACGGAATAAATAACAATTTAAATCAAATAAACAATCCTTTTATTGACACTTGCCATTACATCCAAAACATACACAACAATTCTGTTCTTCTCAATTGTACAACACACACATCGATCCCTTTCATATCGATAGTACAGTACATCACTTTTTTTTTTAAAATCATAGTCTGACAAAAGTCTCAGGGGTTTCCTTTCCCATTGACTTCGTCTTAGTCCCGCTTCTTGGCTCCCTTCTTCTTTCTTCTGTGGTTTACCAAATAATCTCGAATACCACCCGCCACCGAATAAGACCCGCACCCGTATTTTGAAAGAACAAAATTTTTAAAAAGAGTGATGTCAAGATTATTTACGATTATTTACGATTCCAAGCCGTCAAAATCCACGAACACAGCAGCTGAACTTCCGAGCGCTGA
The DNA here is from genome assembly GCF_040414725.1 of Anabrus simplex. Classification (NCBI taxonomy): domain Eukaryota; kingdom Metazoa; phylum Arthropoda; class Insecta; order Orthoptera; family Tettigoniidae; genus Anabrus; species Anabrus simplex. The sequence goes on along the minus strand of NC_090270.1, from coordinate 258,367,971 downwards.
TTACGACCAGTTGGCGTCAGTGTGTCAGTGTGTGATTATCAGCTGCCATCCATTGTGTATAGAGCTGTTTCAAGGCTGCTTTAAACGGACGGTTCACGCAGACATCCAGTGGTTGTAGCATAGACGTCATCCCGCCCGGAATGACTGCTAGGCCAGTTTTCCCATCCTTGATGTGTTGTGTGGCCGCAGTAACTATCGAGAACAAGCAAGCTCTTTTGTCCCAATAATGCACCAGGGCGGGTTGCCAGACACACTTTACCTAGTCTTCTACAAGTGAACTGTCCATCCAGCTGGAGTTCGGAGATCTGACGATAACACCAGCAGGTAGTTTTTTAGGAAGCGTCTTTCGCTTGAGAACAATGTACGGCGGCAATTTGATTCCGTCGGCGAGAATACACAATATTACATTTGCGGAGCTAAATGCAATAACAGCGTAAGTCTACTTATGCTGTTATTCCATGAATACTGTTTTCAGATTTCCTTGTCCCTTCACCACAATCCAGTCCAGGTCTTAGTTCGCTAGGATGCCGCTAGAGTTCAGGAGCTCACTAAAACTGGTACCATGCACTACGCTGTTATTGTATGAGGCATGCTTCACGAGTGGTACATTCAGTTGCCGCCAGTTCTCTGGCTGGAGAAGATGTCAGCGAGTGGAAGAGAAGGTTTTGTGGCGTCACATTTAATAAAGGACTGGTCATCAGCACTTTGACCCATGTTTCTAAGAATGCCTTCTGCTAAAAGCAACAGATTCGTGATACAAAAGTTTGTGTGACATTATTACCATAATGGTGTTGTATCAGAGTCACAGTCCTACACTCCTAACTGTGTGTCGTTTATCTTCATAAAGAGGAATGATAGATTGCTCAGTTTTGATGATTTGAGGCTTCATGATGTAAGAAAGTGTGGTGTAAAAGCAGACAAAAGGGTTGATGTTATTTCACGAATGAAATACTTAAAAAATGTTGAGTGGTATGTGAAAGTTATGTCTGTGTGTAATGAGTCTGCTAATGCAGCATATGAAGATGAATCATCCTGATTTTGATCAGTGATGCATTTTGAGTATTTCAAATTAGACACACAATGTCTAAATCCCAATTATATACTTTGTGATCTGTTTTTGTTCCTTTTCTTTTCTTTTAGGTTTAGAGAATCATTTTGCAAATGAAAAAAGGAATAAAAGTTGTTCAGAAAGGAATGTTGCTAATTTTATAACATTTCAACTATTTGTTGTGGGGGGGGGGAGCAATTACCGTAGCCTAATACCATAGTTTGAGAGAGTACTATAACAAAATTCTCTCGGCCCTTTACACGCAAAAAGAAGTAAAAGGTGAATATTAAATAAAGAATAAATTTAATGGTTTTACCTTTCTTAGTTGACACATTTTTGGTTATTTTAGGAATTTGTTCTTAATTTTAGTAAGTTTAGACATAGTGGAGAACTGAGGTGGAATAAACTGCAACTTTTGTTCCTCTATAGTGGGCGATCATGCTTTCCTAACTCCCTGATCAATACTGGTGTATGGCAAAATATAATATTCCTGTTCTTCATGCAATAACAGCATATAAAATGAAATTTTAAATAACTCTGTCTTTCTTATTAGCTAACAGATCAATAAAATTCTTTGGGAAATACATTTCCTGGCTCTTTTAAATGTCCTTAAATGAAATTCAGGTTGATTCCTAATATTACTTTTAACTCAGAACATTTATAAACTTCAAGCTTCTGTTTTTCAAAATAACTTTAAGTCTACTTACGCTGTTATTGCATCCAATTAGAAATAGGAAAGGATTTTTACCTATCAATACTTATTTATTGCAGTAATTATGCTACAGTACCGCTTTCGACCCTCTACATAGGGTCATCTTCAGCTGAACAATACATTCACATCTATATCATGAAGCTATGATTACACTGACTGAGCAAATGTCATGGGATAGCGGATCACTGATGCGCAGGTGTGTGTCTGCGCTCCACACGTACCCTGTGCCAGCGGCAGTTCTATAGGAGACCTTGTGAGCAGTAACTGTGTATGTGACAGGTGTAACATAGAACGTTGTTGTGAGCAGACACCGTTCAAACGGGGTATGGTGGTCGGTGCTCGACGGATGGGAAGTGCGATTTCGGAAGTGGTGCGGGAATTCAGCTTCACCCGATCAACCGTGTCCAGGGTGTATCGTGAATGGTTGAATGCGGGTGTCACCGTCCATAACAGACGAACGACTGGCCGTCCAGCCACCCTCGATGACTGTGACCAGCAACATCTGAGACGGATTGTCAGTAGTGACAGGCGGGCAACCGTGCAACAAATCACGGGTCAATTCAACACAGGCCGTGCTAGACACGTCTCTCAGTGGACAACCATAGGAACCTGGGTTCTATGGGGTTTGGGAGCTGGCGCCGCACACGGGTGCCACTTTTAACCCAACGTCATCAGGCACGACGACACGCATTTGTCGCCTGTCACCAGGGATGGACACTGGAACAATGGCGTAACGTGATATGATCGGACGAATCACAATTTCAACTGCACCATGCCAATGGGAGGCACCGTGTATGGCGCAGACTACATGAAGCAATGGATCCCGTCTTCCTCGAAGGTGTGGTGCAGGGCGCTGGTGTCTCTGTTATGGTCTGGGGTGCATTTTCCTGGTATGGAATGGGCCCCCTAGTTGTTCTGGAAGAGACTTTGAATGGTACATGGTATGTTGAGCTGCTCGGAGACCATCTCCACCCATTTTTGGCCTTCGAGCGCCCAGACGATTCTGCAGTGTTTCAAGATGATAACGCGCCGCCACATCGCTCCCATGACGCCCGGGAATGGTTCCAGGAACATGCAGCGGAGGTCCTACGATTGCCATGGCCACCCAGGAGCCCCTATATAAACCTATCGAGCATATCTGGGATGTCCTGGAATGCAGGCTGCACCCACGAACAGACCAGCATTATTGGCCGTTCTGCAAACGATTTGGTGTCAGCTGTGTCCAGAGGATTACCAGGGACTTGCCGACTCACTTCCACGGCGTCTTACTGCAGTTTGCAGGGCCAGAGGAGGCCCAACACGCTATTAGGTGAACAAGAACTTACTGATTTCCATGATTATAATTTTTACAACACCCCATTTATACTTTATTCTTTGTTAAAAACCTCTTATTATGTATATTCCTTGTATTATTAACTATTACCATAACATCTCATTTCACTTGTTATTCTTTAAAATAATATTGTCTTAGGATTTCGCCACAAATGATCTTTGCTCCAATACGGCTGATGGTGACCCTTAGATGGGTCGAAACTAGTACCGTATAATTTTGTAATTTTGTGAATATATTGTGTTGAAAAGGTGGAAACATTTAAGTTATTATTATTATTATTATTATTATTACATCCAAATGGGGCATGTCGAAACGGGAACTGGCGTGTATGTCACTATGTGCAACCAATGCAATTATATGTATGTAATGATATGCTTTAGGTCTTAAAATTAGTTTATAAAACACATCTCTACTAAAAACTAACTTATGTATATAAAAGAAATACAATATATGTAGGAACACTTCATACACATGAACGTTTTATACATACAACGTGACAATTTTACAAGCAAATCATATCATTTAAACTCCACAAACAGCAACCAAGTGTACAACTATGTAAATAAGACTTGAACATAGAAGTCAACTGATGAACTGAACAACACGTAAGACATGAACGTTCATGTGTATGAAGTGTTCCTACATATATTGTATTTATCTTTCATATACTTAAGTTAGTTTTAAGTAGATAGGTGTTTTATAAACTGATTTTAGGACCTAAAGCATATCATAATAGACATACAATTGCATTGGTCCCACATAGTTACATACACGCCAGTTCCCGTTTCAACATGCCCCATTTGGATGTGACCAAATGTTTATTATCATATGACATTCCCTAGACAATGTAATCTCAATCATAGCTACATGATACAGATTTGACTGTATTGTTCACCTGAAGATGACCTTAAGTAGGGGGTTGAAACCTGTACTGTAGCATAATTAGTGCAACAAATAAGTATTGATAGGTGGAAATCCCTTCCTATTTCGAATTGTGTAGTTCGTCAATATGGAGATGAAGATCATAGATTATAATACACAACATTACCGTACACCGTTGTTTTTCATTACCACCTGTTCTAATGGTAACACTTACAGCACTCTTAACATTCACAGTCCTGTCCACTGGCATTTCAAAGTTCTACGATCACCACTACATGTTAATAGTACATTTTTCTTTTTTCTCCAATCGCGAATACACGACTCGCCAATATCGTATTTCCTACTGGCGGCACGATTTCCAATAATTTCGGCTTCCCGAACTACCACTACTTTCAGTTTCTCACTTGCAGTAAAAGATCGCAAACACTTCGAGAATTCATGTTAATACTCTGAGAACGTGCGTGAGACTGACGCCAAACACGGAAGTAGCGTATACTGAGAGCGGAGAGAGCAGTTGCCAAGCCGCACCGCCGGTGATGCTCGATTTATGCGCATTCGGAAAGATAAATTTCTCAAAATTTTGAATGAGACCTGCATCTAATTTTGGAAGCTATATTTTCGAAAAAAACAGTGCAGGTGGTACTCAAGATTATATGGTATTTTCTTCTTCTTCTGGTTCCTCTGCCAGCTCTTCCGCACTCTCCGACTCATCCTCAGGCAATAGCTCATGAGAAGGCCAGAAGAAGGTAGAGTTGAGAGTTATTTGTCTACCATCCGAAGTCTGTATTGTCACAGAGTTGCCATTCTTCTTGACGTCTTTTAAAGGTGTGGGTCCATATGTGGTTGAAATTTTGTTTACTTTTGGGTTACGCATCGAAACCTTGTCGCTCTCTGATAATTTTTTTTTCTTGAGCCCCATGTCTAATATCCGTGTACAGTCTAGCCGAAGCAAGCAGCGGGAGCAGACGTGCCGAGTGGCGAGTGCCGAAAAGTATTATAGGAGTAGAGCAATATTGGGCCGTGATTGGAAGATGGCAGGGGAGAATGAATCAGAATACAACTAAAGGAGTGGTGTTTAAGGAAGATCTGGAAAAGATGGTGGCAGCTATGATTACTGTGCTACTGGTTATTGGGGGCACAGAATTCAGAGATGCCAACTATTACGATTCAATCATAATTACGAATTACCCATAATAACTACGCCTTTACGAATCGCACACCACAAATTACGATTTTTTGTTTATTTTTAAATCCAAGTGTATGAAATGTTCAAAAGGAAACACAAGGAATGCCATTACATCTTGAATTCTCAGAATATTTGGATTTCTCAGTAATCATTTATACCCCTTTCCTGTCCCTCGTTTAAGAATTTTTCCAGTTTTCATGCACCGAACACAGTGTGTGCTTCCAGTACCGGAAAAATAGGCACCTGTGAAGTGGTATATCTTGCGGAGTTGTTGTCTTTCTTCATCACATAATCAGACTTCCATGCAATTATGCAAGTTCTTTTGTCTTTGTTTTGGCAGCAAAGTGGTGACAAACTCAGTTTCATTGTGAATACTGTGTGCGTGACTGTTGAAGAACTATTAATTGTGATTTTGGTTGCCAAATTTACATATATTGCTCTTCTGTGATATATGCTAATCGTGTGTTACAAAATGCGAAAGATTTGAAATAATGAAGCGATTTCTTGTGCAGGAAAATATGTGTGATGATGCTACTGTGACTAGTGACGCTAGTAATAAACTGAAAATAGTTTTAAAAATTTAGGGAGGAATACTCGAAAGAATGGCCGTTTACTGCGTTCCTCGAAATCTCATTCACACGTGTTTTGTAGTGTGTGTAGCTGCGATTTTTCAGATGGGCATGATGAGGAAGAACAAGACTGAATTCCGTGCCAATATGAACTCTGAACTGTTAAGTGCTCTGTTAGTGCAGAGGATGCACATGTTATCAAAAGAGAAAGCATGTGACCAGTGTACGTTTACCAAACAGGAATTACAAGCGGCTAAGGGAGCAACTACAATACTCAACAAAAGAAATGATCCTTCAACCTCCACTCAGATATGTACTGCAGGTCACCTGTTACTTTAGCAGGTATGAATCATACACTCTTTATATGCCAGTCTTTGAATAGGTTACATCTGGTTGAATTGTATGTTGTTCATTGATTTTTCAATGATATGTTAGTAAGATCTCTGAAAAAAGAATCTACGACCGCCGTCGCCCTGCCCTAATGGCTGCATTACGAATTGCCTTTTTTTGAAAGTTGGCATCTCTGGGAATTAAACCCCAGCCCAAATAACACTGGCAATATTAGCTGGGATTACGTTGAAGTGATTAAGGAGGTGGTTAACCCGTGAGGGGTCGCGTCTGGTCGTTTTAACCATTTCTGTTTATTTTGATCAATCCTTCCACGAACATTCTTTATTATACTGCCTACCCCTCAGCACCTTTCAATTGACTCGTCACACTTCTGTCACACCACTGTTATCCCTCTCCACTCCTTCATTATGTGACAAGCTGGCTGTCCGGTAATTTCATTCGCACGCGACTCCTCACGTTCCCTGTCTTCGTTCTGTTCAACCATACACTGAGTAGAGGGAGAAGGAGCATTGTCTAGATGTGTGTTAAAAGAAATTAAACATAATTTTAAAAGTATTTTCCATGAACAGAACTTGAATATTTATTTTCAATTTCATCAGCAAAAGGTAATCTCATTATTATAATTATGTTAAAAGTGTTTGTCTGTATTTAAAGAGTATCATCTTATATTATTGTAACAATAAACAGCATAGTAAGTAAACGTTTGGTGTTTTATTGATTTCTGGTCGAAATGACAGTACATGACTCCTGGCATTACACACGGCACGCGACCCCTCGTAGGTTAAGGAGGTAGTGAAAAAAGCCTGCCCATTTGACTAGATCAAAGAAATGTTACAAGACCAATCTAAGGAGTTCAAAAATATGACGAGATTGATCCAAGAAAATACGGAAGATTCAATGGCCAAGGTGGGAAGCAATGAGAAGGAAATTGTGTTACTGAGAGAGAAAATAAAAATCTTGAGGAGGAAGTATCGAAACTGAAGAAAGAAACAGAAACCAGCAGCAAGGAACGCATGAAGAAATGTATGTTCATATATGGTGTGCAGGAAGACAGGAAAAAAAAAACAAAGTCGACATAATTTATAAGGTGGTGGAAGTTATACAGGATAGAATCAAAATTAACTTCAGTGAAGTGGACATCAGTGATGCAGAAAGGGTAAGCAAAGTGAGAAGACACAGTAATTATATAATGTTCTGAGTTGCCAAGTTGCCTTGGTTCCCCTTTTCTGTGTAGATGTTAGATTTGTTAGTTTTCCTAGTTTTATTTGTTTTCATTTGCTCACTTACTTATGGTAGGTATAAGGTCTGTCAAATGGAGGAAACTCTGTATAGACTTATGGTAAATAAATAATGTCTGCATATTCTCCCTTTTTAAACTTTTGAATGACGTCTCGTTCCACCATCTCTTCTAATGTTTTTTTCCCTGTTTTGTATGGGGCCAGACCGGAAATTTATCCCTCAATTTTCTGTTAAAAAGTAACTCCACCAGACTAACTTCTGTAGTCTGGTGCTCGGTTTCCAGTACATCAGTAGGTACTTGTTTAGTTCTAACTGCCAATCTGATTTCATGGCATTGGCAATCTGTAGTCATTGAGTTATCCCTGGGTTCATTGTTTGCTTTGTGCCAATTACTTGTGGGTGTAACGGGGTAACTCTGTAGTGATGAATTCCGCACTGTTGCAGGTAATTTTCTGTCTCTGCCTAGACGAAGTTCATGCTGTTTTCTGTTGAGAGAACCTCAGGATGCCCGTATCTTGCAAAAATACCATCTAGGGCCTTTACTATGCGTTTAGAGTCAGTACTACTTAGTTATTGTCACTTCCATGAAATGGCTAAAATAATCCATCACGATCAATAGTTGTACCCCATTAGAAAAGATCCAAAATATCAGCAGCTATTCATTCCCAAGGTTTTTTTGGAATTAACACTAGAACCACCAGAATATATTGTATACCTGTGCACCTGATTACGCAGCGGTTTGCAAAATAACTCCTGGCCGCTCAATGTATTCTCAGGGTATACCATTTCATATGAAAAATCTGAAAATCTTTCACTTAGTTTCGCTTTACGTGAATTCATGAAGAGACAAGTCCACCTGAAGACGCAGTAGTATGTAATAGTTCGCCTATATCAAGTACTAACGTTGGAATTCCATCATAAATCACATTCAAATACCTACGCAATAAATTAACTATTTATCTTACAAAGTAGCTAAAGGACTGAGTAAGACTAAGACTAAAAATCATCACTCACAAATTATTATAAAATAATAATAATCATTTTATTTAATTAGAAAAATGCCCTAAGGAATGAAACTAGATTTATGATTGTATAACCTACATCACTATATACAATAAATAATTCCAAGTAAAATAAAATGTAACGTTAACTTATTTTCAATCATTTCCGAAATGAAAACAAAATATAAATATTGTTGTCCATAATTGATCCCAGGACATCCTAAATGTTACTGGAAACACCTTATCTAATTGCAGTTCATATTGTAATCTTGTCTCAAAGTCTCTTGATCGACTATACAGTATATCACCATTTTGTACAGATTAACTAAATAAAAGTTGAATCAAATGAATAAAATGTGAATAAAAGTGAATAAAATCTGAACCCAGTTAATTTGGATTTCTTCTTGGATATTATTTAGTAGCGACTCACATGCTAAGGCTTTACATCCCTAATGCCTACTAAATTCAGCTCCTAGTCTATCATTTCCCTATATATTAACCTCTCATAAAATGCAAATTCGAATGAACACTGTTCTAAAAATAAATAAACTACCTATGTATATTCACATAATTCTTGATTTATATATTCAAGGCTCAATATGCTTTCAATTCTTCATATACCAATCATTACCCTACTGTGTAAGTTACTCGGTTCATTTATGCAGTGTAAAGATGAATATGACACATTTATGCTTTGGGATTACACTACCGCGTATATATATATTTTATGTTTTCCATCTGGCATTAATACGGTTCGAGAATATGTCATAGAATACTCATGCTTCCAACACATCTATTCTTAACATAACACTTCATCTAAATCTCAATTAAAAGTCAATATTCAATATTCATACCTTGGTTTTGGTCATTCCTGCAGTGTACTTCCTATTACGCATGTGCATCATTTCATAAGATCCTTACCTTTTAAATGTGACATTCTACTCTCTTCAACACATATATTCCTTGCATTTATCGTAAATCATAATATAATCCTCCGTATTAGATAATATATCCTCTTAATTCACCGTCTTACGATTCAGTAACATCACCTCAACTATTCAATATCACACCTTAATTAACATAACCCTGAATATGAAAACGTCGCGATTACACATATATCGCTTTGATAAATATGTCACAATGTCATATCACACAAAACACTTCTCAATAAAGTTATGATGCATAACCCCAAATGAGTTTTCAATACTACAATATCGCTGTACAAGGAGTACATAGTTATAAATTATCCACTTCTGACGCGCGGTCCATCTATGGCGTAATCCATGAATATTTCAATGCGAGATTTATCGAAATTTTACAACATCTGTTAACTCCTAGCAATCAGCTGTTATGTCAAGTCATTTCATTCATATTCTCAACTACCTCACTGATTTATCTCACCAAAATGCGGTAATGTGTTTGCAAAGTAAATATAACTCTAGATCTATACTGCCTTATTATAGCATTAAAGACTTAAATATCTCACACTTGCACACTTAATTAGATGGTTTGTATCACCAATTTCAAAGCATATACCAAATTAGAAATATATATAATTCAAGAATTACGCTACTAAATGTAAAGACTTAGCTTGTTCCTCGTTACTCCAGTGCCAGTTGTTCATCTTTGACCATCATGTGGTTAGCTCTGCGGTCTGGATCTGGGGTTGACCATCACTCCTCCTCCCGTTCAGAACCGAAGTTTGGTGCGCAGTATTCCTCTCTCATCACGGGCCGGTCATCTGGTAGGATGATGCCTTTCTCATCACGGGCTGGTTATCTGGTTGGGTGATACTTCTCTCCAGGTTGGTCCATCTTGCACGTTTAGCAGTTCATCATCTTGTTGGTTCTGCTGGCAACAAAAATAAATATTCCCGAGAAGAACATTGTCAAAATAAAATTCATCTGAGATTAATATTTCTCTCAGTTACTGTTCTTATTCTTCCTTTGGGTTATAAACTCCTATCTCTTCAAATTACGTATTATATATATCAGCTATCTCGGGGAAAAATCTTCAAAAGTTGCTTAATAATATTTAGAGTTACTCTTCTTCCAGCTTCTGTATCAATAAAATAGTCTTCTTTTCGTCTATATTTCTCTAATGCAGTTCGTACGGTCCCTTTCTGCGGTTGTGATAGGCTTGCTCTTCAGATTCCGCTGAGCGTATTTAATCCCATCTCACTAAGCCATAATATTTCAGCTAATTTTGGTTTCACTCTTAAGTTCATTATGCTGTTTCCTTTTCAATGAAAATAGCCTCTTCTTCAGGAATTTCTCCCAAATCTTTTACAATTTCGTCCAATATGTTGCATGATCACAAGTTATGTCTTCACTCCCACGATTCAATTTTTTAAGTAAGTTTTTAAACAATCTCTTCTGTTCTATTTTTTTTTTCTTCAAAACAATCTACTTGACTTTTCGCTGTTGCGCACCGCCTTCGGTATATGTCCATTCCCAGAGATGCATGGCCTTCTGTTATACACCGTATTATATATTCATTGTATATTCTTTTAAATCGAGTGGGCCATACCTTCCTTCGGCCCATTTTGTAAACGTCTACGAGATGCAATGGGCACATCTGGAACCGCCGATGAGATCATTTTGACTGCTATTGAAATTATTATATTTTTGTTCTCGATGCGCACGGTTACATTATTATCGTTTTGCCTCTGTTTATGTGCATTGATTTATGAGTGTCAGTATTTATGCATCAATAAAAGATGCCACGCACTTCTTACACTGTCGTTAGAAACATACCGCCTTGAATATGGAGTAAGTGCTGGATTTCCTTTCAAAGGGGTATGGAGAGCAATACAACCTGGTGTCATCTTCCCAGTCTGCTACAGTCCACTCCCTGATGCCATCAGTACCTAATGGCACATTATCTGGCCGTGGGAGGTTTTTACCTTGGTTGTCGCGTCCTCTATGATACCTTGCTTTACGGGTTACTGTTTCTACGGCTGTAGTACGATAATTGAAATTTCGTCAGTACTCAGCCTATATCAGGCATTATTATAATTTGAATACGGTATAAATCAAGGAATTTCACCAAACTTGTTATGCTGATAGTTATAATAATAGTAATATGAACTTACCTTCAGCCTGAATAAACCGGTTTTCAGCGTGATCTGAATCACTGTTTTCCGAGTTATCACTCGACTAGTAGTAATTTTCGTATGCATTTTATCTTTTTAGGTCCTTTATATCCGGACCACATTCTACATCGGACATTTCTTCAGGAATTTCATGCAATACACTCAACAACTGATGATTTACGACACAGTTTTACTGTACTCTGATAAGCTGATAACATTACCGGAGACGCAGCGGACATAATGCTCATAAAATTCGTAATATATCAGAGTTCCATTGTTGTGCTTTTCAAGATTGCCGTTGTTGATAGGATAATTATAAATAGATGATTATATCTCTATGAGAGATACGTGTTATAATACATTTTATTATGATACTTAATACAGTGGTCAAAATGACCGCTACGGCGGTAGTAGGTATACCCATTGATGAAAAATTAATTATATTTAATATGGACTTTTGGAAGTCAAAAAGATCTGAGTCTCAGAAGCCAAAGTTCAATTCGTGTGCAGGGTTTTGATCTAGGCCCAAAAATTAGCTCTAGTGGATTATGGTTCGTATACAGGCAAAACTGCTTACCCGTCAAGAAAATCCTTAGACGCTCACGCCCAGGCAATCCCAAGTGCTTCTTACTCCACCTGAGAGTACTTTTGTGTGACGTCCGACAGGCTGTGACTAACGTAGCAAATTATGCATGGGATTGCTTCGTTGTTTCGTTGTGCCATCACTACCGTTTCGTTCTTGGGGTTGAAATATCCTAAAACTGAACTAGATGTAAGTACTTTTTTTTTTTTTAAAGCCTCTTGGTGTACTTGTTTCCATACAAACTGTGCAGATTTATGTGTAAGCTGTCGCAGTGGTTCTGTCATGGTTGATATGTTAGGAGTAAATCTACTTACGTAGTTTAGTAGTCCTAGAAAACTTCTCAGCTCAGACACATTTTGCAGTCTTCCGCAATTCTTTAGAGCCGCCACTTTGTCTTCGGTAGGCCTAATGCCATTTGCTGATATGATGTGACCCAAGAACTTAATTGAAGTTTTACCATATTCACACTTTTCCTCATTCAATTCAATACCATGCTTGCGAAAACTTCAAGAACCTTTTTTAATCTTGAATCATGTATTTCTTTAGTTACCCCATTCACCAGAATGTCATCAATAAATACATAAACTCCTGTAGGAATCTAGTTCCTTATCAGATGCTTCATTATCTTTTGGAACTCAGGATCTGCCCAATTCAAGCCAAATATTAGCCGCTTGAACCTGTATAAGCCTAAATGTGTGCTAAATGTGGTAATCTCCCAAATTCCAAATGGTGAAAAGCTGACCTAATATCCACTTTGAAAAGTATTTGCTTTCACTAATTCCAGGGTGTAGGTCTTCCATGGTTGGTGAGGGATGGGTAGCCTTAAGTAACGCTTTATTTGACATTTGCATATCGACATGCACTCTAACGCTGTCACCTTTTGGAATCGGTACAAGAGGGGAAACCCATTTTGATGGTCCTTCAACCTTTCCAATTATGTCATTTTGTTCCGGATCAAGGATACATTGAGCTACTTTTTGTTTCAGTGCCACTGGCACCCTCCGCAAAGGTTGAATAACCGGTGGGATTGCCGTGTCGATTGATAATTTAAGCTGAAAATTCTTTATTTTGCCCACTTTCGATGTGTCAGAAACCACCGTCTGATTAACCTCAGAAATTAATATTTGTAGTTTTGTAGCTGAGGAACATCCCAAAATAGGTGGTCCCCTACCTTCAATAACTACAACAGTTGTACTGATTTTACTTTATTGGTTACCTGCTTCCTTTTAAATTCTTTCCAAGTTTCTTGGTTAATAATATCGCAAGTAGATCCCAAGTCAGTAATACAAAGGGTACCCCGGACAATAGACAAGTGGTCTTCCCCGTTGTCTCCTGTTTTTCTTGTCATTTGTAAGAAAATTGTAGTCTAAATCACTAATACATCCACGGCCAACTTCATATGTGATGTAGATGTTGATTCCCATAAGGAACCTAAAATATTTGTCCTGAATGAGTAAATGTATAATACCAATATAATGGTCCGTTATTGGACATTATAAATTTTCCAGCTAACTCATTCTTGGTTGCCTGCGTTTCGCCCTCGTGTGCTAAGTTAGGCTTGTCAGTTGGGACTTAGCACACCACCCAAGACGCAAGGCTAGTGCATACCGTGGAGGCCACTGCATAGGCTATTTGAAGCCACTAGCAGTGCCAATGCACTATGAGAGCTATGTCATGAGACAGCTGTACCTGTAGGAGCAGTGTTGTATTCAGGGATAGAATAAAATATGTTTTGCAAGCCTTCTCCACCCGAATGTAGGTAAATTGCCTGTTTTCTAGCAGAATCTGTTATTCCACAATTCGACTGAACGTTTCCGTTTTCTCCATCTAGATGCAAGGCTGGTGACATCTCCATTTACATTGAAAATTGTTATAGTGCTGTTTCTTTCCATTTAATGTCTTCTGAAGGTTTAGTTTACAGATTTAACCAACGGATTTTAGCGACTGCGACAGTGTACTGAATAAATAGCAATTTAAACTAAATAAACAATCCTTTTATTGACAGTCGCCATTACATCCAAAACATACATAACAAATCTGTTCTTCTCGATTGTACAAAACGCACATCAATCCCCTACATATAGATAGTACAGTAAAAAAAAAAAAAAAAAAAAAAAAAAAAAGGAATTTCTTTTGTCTGAGACATGATTACTAAAGATAGGAATTAAAAGGTCAAATAAAATGTTTGATTTCTCTAAAATTTCATTTAGATTGAAGTTAGGATTGAAAAACAGTACCAGAGTAATAAAACAATTTTCTGTAATATTGAGCAGGGGACCGTTAACTGAGAATTTTCATGTCTTGGTTGATATTAGTGACCTTACGGTTAGTATCACCCATGTGCTGTCCCATTGCTGAAAATCGGTTATATTTCAGGGCGTTAACATGCTCCAAGTATCTTGTATGGAAGCTCCTGCCTGTTTGACCAACATAAGACGCATTACAATAATTACAGTGCTTCTTCTACATCAGACATTAGATATACTATACATTTCAGTACATTTACATTTCACTTATAAATAATTTTTCTCCTTTTAAATTTCTTTTCTGTTTGGTCATTCATTCTTTATTTTGGCTATTATTAATTAATAGAGAAATGTACACTCAAGTTTGAGCATTAAATAAATTTCACATTTCAGTCTTTGCTATAGTCTGTAATTGCCCTGGTTCTTTTCGTGCATGTTATGATGTGATATCTACTACACGTCTGTCCACACAAAATGCACTTACAATCTTCGTCTGGCTCATGGAACTTCTGGTTTACGCATATCTTGTGGTGAAACCCATGTATGGAGAGTCGTGTTATCACGTGGCGTTGTGTGTTGCACTCTCTAGTCCATCTATCGTCCGTCATCGCTGGTGAAGCGTAGAAGTCGAGGTCGATTTCACTTTTCTTCCTTTCCCTGATGTTTACTAGTGCCCTGCTTGCTTCCGTTGATTGTAGGTATAATTGTGATCGTATGTCTTCTATGAAATACGTCTCCCGCATCATTTCGTATACCATCCGGGATGGCGCTGTCTTTCCGACTCTGGTAATCCTCTTCATGAACATTGCTTTTATTCTTTCTATTCTCATCAGGTTCCAGATTTACTTCTTTGCCTGAGGTCCTAAGTCAACTTAAAGTCGTCATATTATGACCAGCAGATCATAACCTTAATTTTTGTTATATATATTTTAATGTTATAATTATTCCTGCAACATTGTCTCTGTATGGTATAGATATGGTTTAGTTATCACATCATCTGTTTTTATTTGGGTGAAGATGGCCACTGAGTGGCTGTAAAGGGCCCCATACACGCGCAGACTTAGTCGGAGGTAAGTCTGCGCAAACCAGTCTCTTCAGACATGTCTCTGTGTGTATGGCGGATAAGTCTGCCGACAAAAAGTCTGCAGGCAAGTCTCTGACATTCTGCCGCTGCTTGAATTCAGCCGGAGACTTTGCGACGAAAGTGCCATCTCAGAGTTGCGGCAGGAAATGTAAATGTGATAACCTACAAATGTGAAAACTGAAATTCTTTTTTTGCGCGTCTTCTTTGTGCAGAGCGCTACATTGTGTCCAAATAACGACTTATCTTCTATACCGACTTTCTAATTAATTTCAATCCGCATACATTTTTCAACCATCCGAAGCGCATAATCTTAAACAGAAAAACAGCTGAGCGCGACATATTCAAATTCCTAGGTAAATAATCATTTAGTCTGAGCGTGTGTGGGCAACTGCATATTTCCGACTTACCTCCCGGAGGCAAGTCTGTGCAGGTAAGTATTCCAGAAGTCTGCGCGTGTATGGGGCCCTTAAAAGTAAGTCCCAAGACTGATGTAATATAATTTACTTGATATATTTTTTTTTCAAAATGGCGCCCGGTAATGACGACGTAGTGTTTTATTCTCCGAGTAAATTAACCGTAAAATGTGACGAAAAGTGCGGAAAATGTCGAAAATTAGTGAAAAATAGAATGTTGTGTGATTCATGTGATCGATGGTGGCATTATAAGTGCGGAAATTGCCCTAGAGACGTAAAAACTAATGAAACTGTTGACTGGATTTGTGAGCAGTATGTTCGGAATGTTGTTGTTGGGGACGGCGTTGACGAAGCACCGAAAACAGTCGATGAGGAATATAAAAGTGCATTAGAAATTATAAACATTCTAAAAAAGGACAATGAGACTCTTAAAGTTGAAAATCAAGAATTAAAAGAAAGACTGCGATCGCTAGAATTTGGGACTGACCATTCTTCGAGTGATATACCGGTACAAGTAACAAACTCGAGCCGTGGTGTCAAGTAGTTCGTGGATGGCCGGCTAAGAAGAAATCTACAACTGAATTTCCGGAAATAAACATTAGAAATAGGTTTTCTGCCCTAAATAATTTAATCCTGGAAGAAAGTGATCGCGCGCGTGAAACCAAATCATCGCGATCCGTTGCCATGCCAAGTTTAAAATTTAGGCCTAGAATTCAGATTCAAGACCCAGTTAGGCCTAAATCAGCGAAGGTAGCTGTGTTTGGTGATAGCCAAGGAAGGGGAATTGCGGGAGTGATTAACGACGAGAATATAGCAGCAACGGGAGAAATATATCCAGGAGCTTCTATCAGCAGTGTTGTGGAAAACGTAGAAGCAGCAACTAGGAACTTCGGGAGCGGCGATGCAGTGCTTATCATCGGTGGGACAAACGACGTAGCTCGCGACTACGCCAAGAATGTAAGATCACAACTTAAGCATACACTAGGGAAGCTGACCCACACTAATGTTTTTGTAGTGAACGTGCCCCACAGGCATGATTTGAGTAGAGACTCGTGTGTGAACATTGAAGTGGACAAGGTCAATACAGATATTGTTAAAATTTGTAAACATTTTCGGAATACTCAAGTTATTGAATGCAGCAGTTTTGAGAGATACTGTTATACAAAACATGGCCTCCATCTAAACAATTCAGGTAAACGAAAGATAGCAAATATTGTTCTAGATTTTATTAATCTTAAGATATGTACTGTAAAACAGGCAACTCCCTTGAGTTATAATACTGACCAGGAAAACTAGTAGAAAGAGCCAGCTGTACTTCAAGCTGGCTCAGTCAACTAGAAAAAGAAACTCAGGATAGTAAGGAATTTCAAGTTACCCAATTGCAACAGTCAAGTTTTAGGGAGGAAGGGTGTCTGAGATTGCTCTTGGTAAACTGTCAAAGTGTAGTAAATAAACAATTTAAATTCGGTACATTGATGGAATCTTATGTGACTGATGTGGTGATAGGAGTGGAATCGTGGTTGAAAGAAGGGGTGGGTAATAGAGAAGTATTTCCAGAAGGGTACACAGTCTATCGTAGAGACCGAGGAGATAAAAAGGGAGGGGGGGTGTTTATTCTGGTGAAGGAAACTTACTGTTCACATGAATGGTTTACCAATGAAAGGGATGAAATATTAGGGATAAAATTAGTTTGTGATAATATGAAGGAGGTGGGAATTATAGGAACATACAGGCCTGGAAGAGAGGAAAGAGACATGGAAATCTTTGAAAAAATAATAGATTATACTCGTAAAAACAATAATAATGATATGGTAATAATTGGGGGAGATCTAAATTTGCCTGAAGTTGAATGGAAAGGAGCTGCAAGTGAAGCCCATGAACAGAAACTGGCAAATAAGTTAATTTGGGAGGGAGGATTTACACAAGTAGTACAAGAACCGACTCGTCTCAATAACTTACTAGATGTATTCTTGGTTAAACCATGGGAAATTGTTGATAAAACTGAGGTAATTGAAGGAATAGGAGACCATAAGGCTGTGATAACGGATGTAGGACTCGTACTAAAAAGGCTTAATAAGAGGGTTACACAAGACAAGAAATTGTACAGAAAAACTAAAGTTGATGAATTTGGGACTTACCTTAAATCACAATTCAGTTGTTGGATAAGTGAAGGGAGTAACGTGGATACACTTTGGGCTAAATTTAAAGGAATTATTTGGGAAGGAGAGAAGAGATTTGTACCTGTTAAGAAGGGTAAAATGACCTCAGACCCTGTTTATTACACAAGGGAAATAAGAAAATTAAAAAGAAAATGTAGAATAGTAAACAGGAAAATCAAAGAGGGTAGGGAGAGTAGAGAAACTAGAAAACAGCTAATGAGGGAACTGAATAGAGTGAAAAAGGAAGCAAAAGAGAATTATATGAATGGCATACTTCAAGAGGGTAATGACCACAAAGGGAAATGGAAAAAGCTGTATTCCTATATCAGGAATCAAAAAGGAAAAGGAGTCCAAATTCCTACAATGGTGGGAGAAGGGGGTGAACACTATTTAACAGATACTGAGAAAGCAAACCTATTTAGTAGGGAATTTAGAGATTCAGTAGATGATTGTCAAGAGTTGGAAACCGAAACAGAAGATAGAGAGGGAGAGAGACAGAGGGAAACAAGAAGCTTCTCATTCACAAACTAAGATATTTTCAGAGAAATCCAACTGCTTCAGCAAGGAAAAGCTGCAGGAAGTGATCAAATTACTGGGGAGGTATTAAAGACAATGGGGTGGTACATAGTGCCTTATTTAAAATTTCTCTTTGACTATGTCATAAATAATAGTGTAATACCAAAGGAATGGAAGGAATCTATAATAATACCAATTTATAAAGGAAAGGGTGATAAAAGGAAACCAGAGAACTACAGACCAATCAGCCTGACCAGTATAGTTTGTAAAATTCTGGAGAGTTTAATATCGAAGTACATCAGAGGGATATGTGATGATAAAAATTGGTTCATGAGGAGCCAGTATGGATTTAGAAAGAAATTTTCTTGTGAGGCACAACTGGTGGGATTTCAGCAGGACATATCAGATCAGTTGGATTCAGGAGGTCAGTTAGATTGCATAGCCATAGATCTTTCCAAAGCCTTTGATAGAGTGGAACATGGAATATTATTAAAGAAATTGGAGGGAATAGGATTGGACGTAAGGGTTACACGTTGGATAAAAGCATTTCTAAATTCAAGGGTTCAGAAAGTCAAAGTAGGAAATAATGTATCTCAGGAAGAGAAAGTTTGGAAGGGAATTGCACAGGGTAGTATAATCGGTCCGTTACTTTTCTTAATATACGCAAATGATTTAGGGAACAATATAACATCAAAAATAAGATTGTATGCAGATGACATAATTGTTTATAGAGAAATAAACAACATTGAGGATTGTTCAGAATTACAAAGGGACCTTGAAAGTATCCAACAATGGGTTGAAGAAAATAATATGAAGGTTAATGGAGGCAAATCAACTGTTACAACTTATACAAACAGGAGCTTTAAAACTGAATTTGAATATACTTTGGATGAGGTAGTTATCCCAAAAGATGGCAAGTGCAAATACTTAGGTGTGAGATTTGAAAGTAATTTGCACTGGAAGGGTCATATTGATGACATTGTTGGGAAAGCATACAGATCATTACATGTCATAATGAGGCTACTTAAAGGATGCAACAAAGAATTAAAAGAAAAAAGTTACTTGAGCATGGTTCGTCCATTATTGGAATATGCAAACAGTGTTTGGGATCCTCACCAAGAATACCTAATAAAAGAAATAGATAGTGTGCAGAGGAAAGCAGCAAGATTTGTAACAGGGGATTTCAGGAGAAAGAGTAGTGTATCAGAAATGTTAAAGGAACTTGGGTGGGAAACTTTAAGTAAGAGAAGGGAGAAAACTAGACTTACAGGATTATATAGAGCCTATACAGGAGAAGCAGCATGGGGAGATATCCGTGAGAAGCTTCAGTTGGAAAATAATTATATCGGCAGGACTGACCACAAATATAAAATTAGAAGGAATTTTAGCAGAAGGGATTGGGGTAAATTTTCATTCATTGGGAAGGGTGTGAAGGAGTGGAACAGTTTACCAGGGGTAGTGTTTGATCCTTTTCCAAAATCTATACAGATATTTAAGAAGAGAATAAACAGCAACAGAGAAAATAAATGAAGTGTTAGAGGGCATTCGACCAGTGCAGGTTATTGTAAATAAAAAAATGTGTGTGAATAAATTAATTCCATCCCCTGGTCTAAGGAGTTTGGACAGCCAAAGGAGGGGACTGCCTGTAGGGGTGAAGTACAGTGGGGACTTCGGGCAAAAGGGGCTCTGGTTAAGACGCAGCAGGTCGTTATGCTACTTAGGATCCAGAACGGGTAAAAAAAAAAAAAAAAAAAAAGAAGAAGTAAATAAATAAATGCAATGTAAGTATTAATGTTACACCAGTTGTATAGTACCATTTGAAGTAATTCCACATACTGTATATCAATTGACTATATTTGTAAGTAGTACAGGAGATATTATAAGTAGAATTTTGTAAACAATATAAATTTATTAAGGATGAGCTGTGTGTTTAATAGAAAACATTGTTAGCGTAAATTGTATAATATTGTATTATAGGAGAAATAATCTTCTCTTGTTAATTTAATATTTAGTGCTTGACAATAATGTATTTTAGTATACCATTTGCCACCGAGGTAGACACCTCATTTGCAAATAAAGAGATTTTGATTTGATTTGATTTGATATTGTATTGAAAACGTGGACCCTCTTGTCAATTTATTTCTTATAATTGCACTTTCAGTACGGAACAGAAATGAAATTTATAGCTTATAAATTAGGTAGGTCTGGTGGATGCGATGGGGTGGGGATATTTGGTGGGATATAATATTATCTCTATATATGTGGGATTTGTTATTTTTATTTATTTTGCGTTTGTCATATACAGGAATGATATCAAATAATGTATTGGGTTTTTCTGAAATTTCATTTATATTGAAATTGGGGTGGAAGTACTGTTCTAAATGTATGAAAACATTCTCCATAATATTCAAAAGAGTCCCTGTGGTTATCACCTTGATGATTTTCATGTCTTGTTTAATACTTAGAGGTTTGAGACCTTGTATACATTATTGTTATTGAAGGGAAAGACTCTTCTTTGCTTTACCTTTCAGATGTTACCTTCAATAACCCATATTAGTGCATGCTATCTTCAACAACCCGTATAGGTGCAATTCACAAATTTATATACAGTTTACAAGGTTCTACAAATGCCATTTAACCACACCTTGTTTTTAAATTTCCAGAAAACGATAGAAGTTCACAAATTAAACAGAGGCAGTCAACTCTATTGAAGCTCTCTCAAGACAAAACTGATGATTTCTCTTCATCATCTTATTACCCGGTTTGTGGGTTTTTAACTGATAGCACTCATGTGACATTCATGCTAATAGTGAATGCTGAAGTTTTCATAGACGTACATTCCACACACTCAACTAATCAAATGGGATGAATTTGACATTCATGAAAATATTATTTTATCCGTTGTGAATGTCATTAGAAATTTTAATTTTAAGAATTTATGTCTGTTGTGAAGTCACCAGGCGAAAAATTTTACTGTTTTAAGACACTTCAAACTTCCTAACAAAGCTCATGAGCACATCACCCAATTTTAATGTACAGTAAAATGTCATTGTAATGAACGCCAGTGTAATGAAATAGAAAAATTATTTTTAGGCCCCTTCCCTTTTCCCTATTTAATGTGTGTTAAAATATTTCATTTTGACGAATTTCGAACGTTCAGTATAACGAATTAAAATGTGGCCTTTTTCTTAAAAACGTAATTGAAAATCATCCTGTTTTAATCGCTGGGTATATCGCACAACATATTTCTATACAGCTAATACCAGCGGCACACACTGTACAACACACGGGCGAAACTACCCGATTAAGAAACGGGGGAAAGTAAGCAAACGCATCAAAATTCTGACGAGCGGGTTGCCTACCCAAGAGCACATGAAGATTATCTTAATCATTTGTGGTGTACCAGTTTTGAACGTCATCACAGTAAAGCCTCGTTAATTCAAAGTCATTGGGACGCAAAAATCAGACTTTGAATTAACTGTCAACTCTTAATTCAGAAATGCCAACCCTTGTTGCATCACAAAATATTCTAAGACCTGTTACTGCATGCAGTTAACTTTGATTTACCGTTTAAACCTTTAAAGCGTCATGGAGAAAGCTATTTCCAAAATGTATCCAACAAGGTGCATTTACAGCATTCAGATAATACACTCGAATAACTCACTGATGAACATAACGTCACGAAATGGGGAAAAAAAAAAAAAAAAAAAACAAAAAAAAAAAACATGATTTAAAGACAGGGAGAAATCTATGCTGGCCTTCGTGTGCAAGTGCTTTATTCATTGGATTACTGTATTGCATGCATTTTAAATGCCCTGTCTTTGCACTGAAAGTGCCCAACACCATTACAACATCGTGGCTTATCGAAGTTTTCTATGGCGAGGGTATAAAGTCTCTCGCTTCAGCGTGCATTGCAACACAGTACAATGACCCCAACCCGGCTGGCAGTTCTCTCCTTTAAAATCGTTAGTCTGTTTGGGCTTGGCATTAAAAGAAGCAATGCAGTTTCATCGGCGTTGACAATATCATTCGGTGCTTACGAATCGATTATATGAGCCATGTGCACTTCCTCTTAAAACAGTAATCACCACCACCTCGCCAACTGTCGGGATGGCCAGTGTTCGCGGATTCTCCTTCTCCGCACACTGCCTGCTACGTGATATTATGGTGTTCCTTGAAACACTGAATACAAAAGAATTACTTGAAGCTGGCAAATATGAAGCACACTGTAGACACACCTAAGTGAGTGAAAATGCGGAAAGCTACCCTGTACATTCCGGAAGACACGTTCTATCATGACGCGGATAAATTTTGAAATTAAGTTACTCTGTAAAATACTATTTTTTTTAAATGTAAAGACAGTTTTGAATTAAAAGTCTGAATTTCGGTAATGGGACCAACATTGTTCTTCGAATGATGAATTATCCGTATTTCGAATTAATCAACTGAATTAACATCCAAAACTGTACCTCATGATTTCGGGAACGAGATCTTCATCTAATTAAGCAAGATTTTGAAATAACTGATTTTGAATTATCAAGGTTCTACTGTATGTAGAATTAATTTCTTACACACAAAAAGCAAATTAAGGCTAATTTTCTATTAATAAAAATACCGGTGTCTTCAAATATTGAGGTGAGCTGAATGGATTGAAGTATTTGCGTTTACATGATACGGTTTAGGTAGCCATTTTCCATACATGTACGGAATTGGTCGAGCTGGATATTGATTTCAAAGTAATCAGTACGTATGAAGTAATGCTATTGGCTGGGTAGGAACGCCACATTTACAATCAACCAATGAACGTTACGGTTTTACATCTCTGCCTTCAGTACTGCATTCCGTTTATTCATGTCTCATGACGCGTTCGCTGGTTATCCTTCATTCGTGAAGCAACATGTGTATTAGTGTGCCCGTTAACTCTTTTGCCAGTATGTATCAAAAGAAGCAAAAGCAGTTTTCTTTAAAAGAAAAATGTGAAATATTTCGGGAAGTGGAGAAAAGTGGGGGAAAAGGAGAAATGGCAAAGAAGTATGGCATCAGTGGTTCAACACTATCTACTTTTCTAAAACAGAAAAGTAAGATAGAGCAGAATATTGACGCTGTTGCCCTTTTCCCACAACGATAGAAGATGAGGACAGCAGACTATGAGGAGGTGGACAAAGCCGTTTATACGTGGTTTGTCAAAATGCGGACCAGAAACATTCCTCTCAATGGCCCATTGTTATGCAAGCGTGCACTATCCTTTGCTCATTCACTTGGATTTCTGGAATTTGTGGGGAGTACTGGTTGGCTTCGTAGGTTCCGGGAAAGATATGGCATTTCCCACAAGGTTGTAAATGGTGGAGAAAACAGTGTCCCAAAGGAAGTTGCATCTTCATAGCAGATGGAGACATTATGAGGTGCCTTGAAGGAATATTCGCCTGCGGATATTTATAATGCAGACAAGACGGCATTATTCTACAAATTAATGCTGAATAAAACCCTTGAATTCAAGGGAAATAAGCGTTTTGGGAGAAAAAGCTCAAAAGAACGGATAACGGCTTTTATGTGCACCAACTCCACTGGGACGGATAAACTGAAGCCTCTCATAATTGGGAAGTTTGGGAGGCCAAGGTGCTTCAAGGGAGTACAACATCTTCCTTCTGAATATAGGCACAAGAAAAAGGCATGGATGACATCGGTAATCTTTGAAGAGTGGCTGTTGTGTCTGGAAAGTTGGATTAAGACTGAAAAGGGGAGAATTCTCATCCTAGACAATTGCTCCTCTCACAATTGTGTACCTCGCCATTTGGAGCATGTGAAAGTGTTATTTTTGCCTCCAAATACTACCTCAGTTCTGCAGCCGCTGGATCAGCGGATAATTCATGCGGTGAAGTGGCATTACCGAGCTTGTGTGGTCCAGCGTATGCTATCTAACATTGTCTCAGAGAGAGACACACACAGAGAAACACAGCTTAGAAATAGCGTATAAAACTACACATAATATTGCCAATACCATACACAACGCTAAAACAATCAATAGTAATAATAGATACAACCATTCAGGGGTATATCGTATAAAATGCAACAACTGTGACACCAGCTACATTGGACGAACTGGCAGAAACTTTCAAATCCATTACAATGAACACCTAAATGCCATGAAACACAATAATTTTTCCTCCATAGGTGAACACATTGAAGATTATAAACACAAATTCACAAATATCAAAAGTGACATGGAAATTCTGAGTATAAACCCCAAGAGCCCCTTGCTCAATATAAGAGAAGAATGTTATATCTCATTAGATCAATACGCCAACCCTAATTTTAATATAAACAAAATCACAGAAAAAACATCATCTTCAATACAGTCATTCCTTTGCTAAAAAATGCTTATCTCAAGAGAATCAATAAACAAAACCTGACATGCACCAGAGAACCACCGGAGACACGCCCAGCTCCACCCCTAACCCTTCAACAGCCACTCCCCCTGTACCTCCAACACGTCCTCTTACAGCAACCGGCGTTAGCCCAAGACGAACACGGAGCAGAACACAACGTGCTCCCAAACCATATACAACCTCAGGACTACAGTAGCAGTAAGTACACATATAGATTCTCTCACATGGCTCAAAGACATTCCTTCAATATATTAGTATCACTCACATCTTATTATCTTTCACAGATAATTATGACACACTCGCACAACTACAAAAACGGAAGGAGCCATCAGTCTGGTTTATGCCATACAACTTTACTTAATATGGCACAGGACATCATGACTCATCTTTTAATGTAAACAACAGGATTTTATATATGGCAAGCTGTAATCTCTACATTTTTGTCCAAGCCTCAACTGAATCTACACTACTTTAATGTTTTGCCCTTTGGAGATGTAAAGTGTTTCTTATCCTCCGTGTACATATGGTGCCAACAATCTTTTAAACGAGAAATTGGTGTTTTTAAAGTGTAACTCATATCACAATTCAAGCCATTGAGTTTACATAATGTAGAGTTATGAACAATAAGACTTAAATGTAATAGTAGTCAAACTGAAGAATCAGGAAACAGTGCAAGCCATAAACTCACACATTTACAGGCATAAAAGTGTTCTCTGTATATGTTGGTTTTATTTTATGCATACTTATAAGTTAATTTTAACTTTCAGGAATATTCACTTCTTATAGATGTGCATTCACGCTTGTCCCACAGATAAATGATAACATATACTTAATTTCCAATTTAACGAATGCCCTACTTGTGAGTACAACCTGACATGTCATCATCACATGATATTCCTTTTTAGATATGGTAATGTTTGCAATTGCATGATGTGTTATATGTATATGTGTGGTCAGCTGAGGATGACCCGCTAGGATTGAAAACTGGTCCTGTATTTTTAATAATGACAACGATAAACAAGTATTGATTAGGTGGAATTCTTCTGCTCTTTCTATTTGTGCGAAACATCAATACGGATATGAAGCTCATAGATTATGTTACGAGAGACTTAAATGTCAACTTATTGGAAGCAGTGCCGATGTTCAGTGCTGCATGGAGATCACTGAAAGAAGAGGTAATCAGGAACTGCTTTAGAAAAGTTGGAGTGGGTTATGGAGAAGGCAACATCGCAAGAAGTGAAGAGTTGGATACAGAAAGAGAGGAGAACTGGAAGCATTTGTGTGAAAAGTTTGATGTACCAACAAGTGTAAATCTTACTGATTCTGTCAGCGTGGACTGTGATGTGTTAATGGAAAAGGAAATCACCGATGAAGACATTTTGGCAGATATTATAAGTGATAGGAATCTGTGTGATGATGAGGTGGAAGAGGAAGATGTGCCTCAATGTGTTCAACAGAATTTTGCTCCTGTGCAGGCAGCAAACATGACACGCAGCCTTCAGGATTTTCTTCTGTCACAAGGTGATATGCCAGAATCTGTGCTAAATTCAAGTGCAGTGGTTGCTGACTACCTTGAATATTCGTTTGTGTCTGGGAGTGTTCAGAAGAAAATGACTGACTTTTTCAAAAAATAAAGTCGAGGATATAATGTACTGGTACAGGGTAAAATTTGAGATGTTGAAAACGTTCTGCTAGTACCTGTACTTTATATCATTACTTCATGTAAATATGTGTACCCTAATTTTCTTCTCATTTAATAAATACAGTATTAAGGTTTTTTTATGTGTAAGTTCATGTTGAAATAACGTAGATTATTCAACAGATTTAGCAATGGGCGAGTGCTTAAGAATTGACATTTCAATATAACAAAATTTCACAACAAATTTATTTCTGAGGTCTCCAAAATTTTGTTATACTGGTATTTTGTATAAATTTTGTTATTTTTTCATGTATATGTGTCTAATGCTTTGTCAATTTTTAGCTGTAAGTGGCTGAGGATGATCATAATATGATTGAAACTAGTCCCACAATGTGATATATATAAACAGTCACACATAATAAATATGTATTGATTAGGTGGAATCCTAATTTTTAATTATTGTAATTAAGTCATATTAAAGGATGGTAATGTGTGGGTCATATGTCTAGAGATTGATTTGATGCAGCCATCCATGTCATCCTATCCTGTGCTAACCTGTTCATCTCTGTGTAATATTCTATACTACATTTATTGTAATCAGTTTGTCTTATTCATATCTTGGCCTTTGCATACCATTCTTACCTCTACCTCTACTCTTCCCTCAAAAACAACTCCTGTGTGTCTCATGATATATCCTATTGATCTGTTTCTTCTTCAGGTCAAATTTTGCCAAATCATTTTCCTTCCAATGACATGATTCTCACTTCATTAGTAATCCAATCTTCTCATCTTCAACAGTCTTTAGTAATTCCACATTTCAAAAGTTTCAGTTCTCTTTCTTTCTACACCAGTTGTCGGTGTTTCACTTCCATACAGTGCCATGCTCCTCATAAATTTCTAGAGAAGCATCTTCTTGCTATGCACATTTATATTTAAGGCAAGCAAATTACTTTTCTCAAAGGTTTTTCTTACTTGAACTATGCTGGATTTTATGTTCTCATACTTCTGCCGTCATTCATTTTTCAGCTAGTCGGGCAACTATATTCATCTGCTTCTTTTAACACTTCACTTCGTGCTCTGATATTTCTGGCATCATCTGAGTTAATTCATTTGCTTATTTTCGTCTCTTGCTTCTTTCCAGAACTGTGACCATACTATTCGGTGATTTCTGAAAATCAAGCAGGGTCTCTGATAACTATCAATCCATTATCCATCCATTCATTAGTAATTATTTGCTCCTTTGGCTCTCCACCTTTCATGGCAGGGGCCCTTCTTCTTCAGCACTACATGCTCATAAAGTTTCACACTATCTTTTAACTGCTGGATTTTATAGTTGTTTTCTCTCCTGTAACTTTCCTTCCATTAGGTAACATTAATCCATTGTGTGTATCCATCTGTTCAGTCTAGTGAGTCATCTTTCATGCAGTTGCCTTAAGGAGGTGCCCTTGTGTTCAAACAAACAGCACACCAAAATTTGGTTATAGATCATTTACATACTTCTGAAGTCGATGATAATAGCCCTTTTTTTTTTCACACTTGACTAGTAGAGATCTCTGAATACAAATTCAACTTTGAAGTGTAAAGAGCAGATCTGCAAGAAAGTAATTGTGAAATATGACTTTTTTGTTTGTATTGTGAAGTGTCAGGGTGTGCAAGTGTTTAGATTAAAGCATGTTTGGATATTCTATATAATGATCCAAGTGCTGCAAATTGCATAATTGTTAAATATAATACAGTGAAACCTCGTTAGTGCGTGTTCCTCATTAACATGTTTTCCCTCTTAGCACATTGTAAATTATAAGTCTCAATTCTCATCATATTTTAATTCTATATAAAAATACCTTGCTTTTGCTATTGCCGCTTAGTACGATTACATTTTTTCCTAGCTCTGAGGATGTTATTTGTCATTCCCTGTGAAAGGAATGTGATTTCCAACTTGGGTAAGCCATCGCCACTGTTGCAGGATTACAGGAAAAGGCCTTGGAATCTCTGAACTTCACAGGATAAGTTGCAGGCTTGGGGAGCAAGCCGTTAGCCTCAAGAATGTTCAGATTTGCTTTGCCGGTTAGCAACGAGATCGCTGAGTAACACAGTGAGTCTGTTTGTGCTTATATATCGCATTCCATACAGAAGTCAGAAACTTCTTTTGTGTCGTGGTACAATGCAGGGCAGCAAATATTTGCCGCGTGATTGCCTTTATGTGGATTAGGAACATAATCATGTGAAGTTGACCAGCGTTGTGCACATTTGTCTTGTGATAGCCTAGTTATGGATATGGAAAAGTAATGAAATTCGTTACTAATGAGGACAGAATTGAAATCTGTCAGAAAGTGGACTTACATCCACATCTTAAGCGTGCAGAGGTGGCGTGAATGTTGAAACTCGCACCTTTGAATTTCTTCATGATCACTCAAGTTGCTCGGAGTTTTGTTGGTTTCAAAAAGGCAGCCAAAATCATTCGCTCGCAGTCCCTCATGTTTGGGTGCGTTGTTGAGAATAACCTCGAATTCATTGTCGAAGAGTGTTACCAGAAAATAATGTTTAATAACCGACTGGTCTGAAATAAAAGACATCTGCGAGGGTGTGCTGAAAAGTAATGCCTCCGAATGTATGTGAAAACCCTTAAAGCTTTTTAAAGAAAACTAACTGTATTAACATTCTATATCTTTATTCTTCATGTCTAGATATTTATTTCTGATCGTAGTCACCCTGGAGATGAATGCATTTCTCCCAGCAAGAAACAGTTTCTTGATAATGTCAGTGTAGAAGGTTTGACTTAGTCGACTGAGCCAAAACCGCACCTCTGCTTGCACCACTTCATCATTGTCAAAGCGAACTCCTCGAAGGTGTTTTTTAAGTTTTGGAAACAAATGAAAATCGGATGGGGTCAAGTCAGGACTGTATGGAGGATGATCAATGACAGTGAATCCAAGGCGTGTGATTGTTGCAGATGTTGCAGCACTCATGTGAGATCTGGCATTGTCATGCTGAAGGAAAGGGTGATCTATGTGTGGTCAAACTCGTCGAATTCATGCTTTCAGTTTGCTGAGGGTGTCACAGTACCGTGCAGAATTTAAGGTGGTGCCTTAATCATGAATTCTGAATGTACCATACATTGAACATCCCAGAATACTGTGAGCATGACATTGCCTGCTGATGGCATGGTCCTGACCTGTTTTGGCTTTGGTGATCCTTTGTGGTGGAACTCCATTGATGCCCTCTTGGATTCTGTATTATAATGGTGAACCCAGCTTGCATCACCTATCACAATGTTGTTAAGGGACCCATCACCCTCACGGTCAAAACACAAAAGCAATTGTTGATAGATGTCCAATTTCCTCTCGTGTCAGGAGTGAGCATTCGAGGCACCCATCTTGCACACAGTTTTCTGTACCCCGGTTCTGCAAGGATGGCCTGTACATCCTCTCGTGATATGCCCCACTTAGCTGAGAGCTATGTCGGTGTTATCTGACAATTTTCTCTAACGAGTTCATCAACTCAATTCCAATGAGTCTTGTCGCTTGCCGTACGCGGTCGTCCACTCCAAGCTCTGTCACTTACATTAAGGTTTGCTTCATTGCTAGCATGAGCAACCCAATGTCGTACATTACTGATTGTTGATAAACTTAACCGTAATAAGTATTTTATTTCATCCTGTATTGACTTGTCTAAATGTTGGACCCAGCATAAATATTTTCTTTAATACAACATTACTGACGTCGACACAATCATCACCGTACACACCTTTTGTTCTTCTATGGATTTCAATTGGGGGCACGTTTTCTGCAATTAGAAACTCTATTACAGCACGCTGTTTCTCATACACCGACATAGTTATGTTTCACACTGATTAATTACGTGCTACAGTTTGGAGCTCTCTAGCAGTAGAGAGTTGCAACTTGCGTCAGTGAGACGGGAAAGTGGACTGAGTAACATGCATGACATGTCATACCTCAACCGATATTGAGAACAGAATTTCATATTTAGAAATGCTAGATATAGTTTTCACTGCACCCACAGATACACAACATAAAATGCCCTCATAATACTAATATAAATGGTCCATTATTGGACATTATAATTTTTCCAGCTAACTCATTCCTGGTTGCCAGCGTTTCGCCCTCGTGTGCTAGGTTGGGCTCATCACTTGGTACCTAGCACACCTACCAAGACGCTGGCTAGTGCATACCGTGGAAGCCACTGCATAGGCTACTTGGAGCCATCGGCAGTGCCAATGCACTATGAGAGACTTTGTCTCTTTACCAAAATTGATGCCTGCTGGGTCATCAGATGATATAGATGTTGATTCCCATAGGGAATCTGAAATATTTGTTCTGAATGAATAAATTTATAATACCAATATAAATGGTCCGTTATTGGACATTATAAATTTTCCAGCTAACTCATTCCTGGTTGCTAGTGTTTTGCCCTCGTGTGCTAGTTGGGCTCATCAGTTGGTACCTAGTCTTGTTTTCAAGTGATTTCTACTGTACATAATTTCTGTTTTATTTGTTCTAGAAACCATTGAGATTCTTCCTCAACAGACTGATGCAAAGGAAAGGCTTGAGCAAGACAGACAAGTCTATTCTGAATATTGGAAGACCTAAGACAAGAACTTCCCTTTTATTGCAGGTATTTGTTTAAACTCTACTACATATTGTTTTGTGCTGTTAATTATCTTATAAGGTCATAATATACTGTATAGTGCCAGTCACATAGGCCCAGTTTCTTCAATGAATGTTAAGTGTTAACACTGCTGTTAAGGAGACTTAACACATGATTTAACAAAATGGCTGTCTCATCAAGAATTGTTATCTCTGATAAATATTAATACTCGTGTTAAATTAACATGGCAGCATCCCTGTGTTAAACCTCAAAATGGTAGCATGTAGAAGACTTACGGAAGTTTGAAGCTTTACTGCTGTATGAATACTGTATTTATAAACTGAAGAGGACACAGGTCTAGGGACTAAGTCATCAGAAGAAAGTTTTCTACAAAGGTATATAATTGTATGGCTGTTCAATATAAAGTTGTAAGTCCCTTTTTTTTGACAAAAGCAAGCTTTTTGCAGAAAAAAATTGTAGCACATATCTTCCAGCAAGTTGTGCTATCTGCTTACAATCTGCCTACTACTTCGAGCACTATAGTGTTTTGATTTAGCTGTTGAGCTGAACAACGTAGTAACACGTGTAAAATGGCAGACAGCCCTGTCTTGAGTGTGTCACGTAGTGTTATAAACAACGTAAATAGAAAGAGAAGACATAAGATCAATATCATGAAATGAAAGGACAATGCACATGAGGCACTAAAGGATCAGGGGAAAGAATATATTTTTGAAGAAAGAGGTTGTTAAAACAGCTGTGAAACAACTGAACCGGTGAGAAGAATAAGGTTGGATGTCAGTGTACAGGCGGGACGGTACAATAACAAAGTAACATATATCGTGTGAAACTAAAACGAGAATGTATGTGTTATTCATTAAACTGCCCAATACATGAATATTATTTAAAATACCTACCAGATTTTCATATTTAATCTCTTACAGAAATTTTATATTAAGGTAGCGTTTTCTCTAACTTTTTATCCTTTCATTGCAGGATGGATTATGTAAGTGCAAGTTTCATTGTGGAAACTTAAGTGCAGTTATGAAAGAAGTCATATTTGAGTCGTTCCAGAATCTCAATGAGAATGAACAAAATTCATTCTTATCACAATATATGGAGATAATGGAGCCAAAATAGAGACAAACACCTGAAGCAGTATCAAGATGACCGTACTCAATGCAGAACACTATAAGAACTCCGATAACGTGTGAAAACTTTCGTGTATGTCAGAAGACATTACGTGATACT
The DNA here is from genome assembly GCF_040414725.1 of Anabrus simplex. Taxonomy (NCBI): domain Eukaryota; kingdom Metazoa; phylum Arthropoda; class Insecta; order Orthoptera; family Tettigoniidae; genus Anabrus; species Anabrus simplex. Next base: position 258,335,677 of record NC_090270.1, on the reverse strand, counting down.
TCAATCAATCAATGAATCGCTTGACCTGCATTTTGTGGCAGCCGCCCAGGGGGCAGATCACCTATCTGTTTCTTACCTAGTGTTTTCTTAAATAACTGCAACGAATTTGGAAATTTATTGAACATCTCCCTTGGTAAATTATTCCAATCCCTAACTCCCCTTCCTATAAACGAAAATTTCCCCCAATTTGTTCTCTTGAATTCCAAGTTTATTTTTATATTGTGATCATTCCTAGTTTTAAAAACACCACTTAAACTTATTCGTCTACTAATGTTATTCCACCCCATCTCTCCACTGACAGCTCAGAACAGCTCGTCTCCTTTCTCCCAAGTCTTCACGGTCCAAACTTCGCAACATTTTCATAACACTACCTTTTTGTCAGAAATCACCCAGAACAAATCGAGCTGCTTTGGACTTTTTTCAGTTCTTGAATCAAGTAATCATGGTGAAGTTCCCATACACTGGATCCATACTCTAGTTGGGGACGTACCATAGACGTATATGCCCTCTTCATCCTTACTACAACCCCTAAAAACCCTCATAACGATGTCCCGAGATCTGTACCCTTTATTTACAATCCCGTTTATGTGATTACCGCAATGAAGATCTTGCCCTATATTAACACCTAGGTACTTACAATACAGTGATCCCCATAAGGAACTTCCAACCACATCAACTCCATCTTTCACTTTCATTCTCTTCGTGGCTCTTACCTTTCTTTAAGCGATACCTCCATACCCCAAACAGTCGTACTTCTTCCATTTTTCAGCTGATTAGTTTTAAAAGAGGATGGTTGCCCAGATGTACTTCCTCTTAAAACCATAATCAGCAAATTACTGACAGCTGAGCCTATTCACAAAACAATTAATTTTTGCTACAGGGAAATTGTAAAATTTTGTTGATTTTGTTAAGCACTTTGTTGATGATGCACCGTGTTGTGTGACTCAGACTGTAACAGCGCTGACCTTCCGAACCCATGTTGGCGGGCGCTCAAATACGCCAGCCTCTTGCCGGTATATTTACCGGCAGATAAAATAACTCCTGTGGGACAAAATTCCGACAGCACAACATCTCCACAAACCATAAAATTAGTCATTAGAGCAAAGGCGGACACTCCTCAGCTCAATGAGAAGCGCTCCAGCACAGGCAGTTAAAGGAGCAGAGTATCTCTGATGGAAGGTACAGTCTAGCAGCTGCTTGTACGACCCTCAGTTACAATTAGTGAAATCTAAACAGATTTCTACTTTTAAACGTTTTATTGTGCCTAATGTCTAGTTTTATTCAGTGCATTAGATTATAGTGAGGAAACAAAATAAGTTATTCTCTATACAAACGTCTTGTGATAAGCAAATACAGTTCATTATATTATGCGTAGGAAACAAAATTAATTACAGTTGAAACCGGATATAATGACTCCGAGGGACTGAAAATGAATGGCCGTTGTAGGGGATAGTCGCACAAATCTGTTTCGTTTTGCTAAAATATATCTGTAAATTTAGATAGCAGATGGGTGGGTAGGAGACAGGGATCTGCACCCAGATGGCCTTCACTTAAACCGCATTGGTACACATAAGTTAGAAACTTGTTTAGAAGGGTTATAGGCAGGTACATTCAGGGAAACGGGTTGGCCTAGGAAGCGGTGTTAAGCGAACAGGGAACTGGAAATCAAGTAGGGATAACATAAAAATGTTAGTGCTCAACTGTAGAAGCATTGTAAACAAAGGAATCGAATTAAGTAATTTAATAGATATATACATTCCAGATATTGTAATAGGAGTTGAATCATGGCTGAGAAATGATATAATGGATGCAGAAATATTCTCACAGAACTGGATAGGATAGGAATGGTAGGAGGGGGAGTATTCATTCTGATGAAAGAAGAATTTGTAAGCTACTAAAATGTTAAGGATGAAAAACAGGTTCTGGGTGTAAGGCTCTTCTCTAAAGATAATAGGCAACTTTGTGTCTTTGGAGTGTACAGACCGGGAAAGGGTAGCGCTGACACTGATTCAGAATTATTTGATAAGATACCAATCAGCTATGTTGAAAATGATATGGAAAGGAATGTGATAGTAGCAGGTGATCTCAATTTACCAAATGTCAATTGGGAAGGTAATGCGAACAACAGGAAGCTTGAACAACAAATGGCAAATAAGTTAATATGGGAACGGCAGCTGATTCAGAAAGTGATGGAACCAACTAGAGGGAAGAATATTTTGGATGTGGTGCTGATAAAACCACATGAGCGCTGTAGAGAAACCAAAGTAAGAGATGGTATTAGTGATCACGAAGCTGTTTTTGTTGTAGTTAAAAATAAATGTGAAAGAAGGGATAAAATTAGGACTATTAGGCAGTACGATGTGGCTGATAAAACAGGCATGAGGGAGTTTTTAAAAAGGAACTATGATCGCTTGAAAATGGTAAATAAAAATGTAAACAGACTCTGGGATGGGTTTAATGCAATTGTTGAAGAATGTGAAAATAGGTTTGTACCTTTAAAGGTGGTAATGAATGGTAAAGATCCACTATATTATAACAGAGAACAGAGAAGTAAAGAGACTAAGAAGGAGGTGCAGACTGGAAAGAAATAGAGTTAGAAATGGTTATGGAAGTAAGGAGAAATTGAAGGAACTTACTAGAAAATTGAATCTAGCAAAAAAGTCAGCTAAGGATAACATGATGGCAAGCATAATTGGTGGTCATACAAATTTTAGTGAAAAATGGAAGGGTATGTATAGGTACTTTAAGGCAGAAACAGGTTCAAAGAAGGACATTCCAAGAATCATTAATGAACAAGGGGAGTGTGTATGCGAGGATCTTCACAAGGCAGAAGTATTCAGTCAGCAGTATGTAAAGATTGTTGGTTACAACGATAATGTCCAGATAGGGGAGGTGAGTAATGCTAAAGAAGTATTAAAATTTACCTATGACAGCAATGACATTTACAGTAAGATACAAAATTTGGAAACTAGAAAAGCAGCTGGAATTGATATTTGGGATATAGTACCATACCTGAAATAATTATTTGATTATTGTTTGGTTGAAGGAGCTATACCAAATGAATGAAGAGTTGCCATTATAGCCCCTGTATATAAAGGAAAGGGTGATAGACATAAAGCTGAAAATTACAGGCCAGTCAGTTTGACATGCATTGTATGTAAGTTTTGGGAAAGCATTCTTTCAGATTATATTAAGACATGTTTGCAAAATTAATAACTGGTTTGACAGAAGGCAGTTTGGGTTTAGGAAAGGTTATTCCACTGAAGCTCAGCTTGTAGGATTTCAGCAAGATATAGCAAATGGCCAAATGGCCAAATGGACTGTGTTGCGATTGACCTATCTAAGGCATTTGATAGGGTAGATCATGGAAAACTACTGGCAAAAATGAGTGCTATTGGACTATAAAAAAGAGTGACTGAATGGTTGGCTAGATTTCTAGAAAATAGAACTCAGAGAATTAGAGTAGGCAAAGCTTTATCTGACACTAATAATTAAGAGGGAAATTCTTCAAGGCAGTATTATTGGACCTTTATGTTTTTTATATATATATATATATATAATCACAATGATATGTGTAAAGAAGTGGAATCAGGGATAACGCTGTTTGTAGATGATGTTATTTTGTACAGAGTAATAAATAAGTTACAAGATTGTGAGTGGCTGCAGGTTGACCTCGATAGTGTTGTGAGATGGATGGTGGGCAATGGTATGATAATAAACGGGGTTAAAAGTCAGGTTGTGAGTTTCACAAATAGGAAAAGTCCTCTCAGTTTTAATTACTGCGTTGATGGGGTGAAAGTTCCTTTTGGGGATCATTGTAAGTACCTAGGTGTTAATATAAGAAAAGACCTTCAATGGGGTAATCACATAAATATGATTGTTAATAAAGGGTACAGATCTCTGCACATGGTTATGAGGGTATTTAGGGGTTGTAGTAAGGATGTAAAGGAGAGGGCATACAAGTGTCTGGTAAGACCCCAACTAGAGTATGGTTCCAGTGTATGGGACCCTCACCAGGATTACTTGATTCTAGAACTGGAAAAAAATCCAAAGAAAACCCAGCTCGATTTGTTCTAGGTGATTTCCGACAAAAGAGTAGCGTTACAAAAATGTTGCAAAGTTTGGGCTGGGAAGACTTGGGAGAAAGGGGACGAGCTGCTCGATTAAGCGATATGTTAATATAATATAAGAAATTTATTTTAACTTCAACCTATTCAATACAGTACAAGATGTTAACGTATTAGTTAAACTTCGTTAAAATAGTTAAGACATGTTTCGCCCCTTCTGTGGGTCATCATCAGTCATATCAATACCTCAAAATTCTACCAGACGTCCGGTTGGAAATTATAAAAATATGTTGCATGAGTGAATACATTAAAAACATTTACAAGATCTTATCATTAACAAAATATCAAAATTATTTAAAAAATGTTACACTAGTGAACACATTGATGAATTTTCACCTAAAACAAGGCTGTAATATATACAGTATTGACAATAATGGTAGTTTAAAGTCTGATTTGATGCTAAGTTCAAAGACAGTTTAAAATATATATACAAATATTGTGAATGAATGCAGAATACATATAATTACAACTGCTGTACACGTATCTTACATTGTAAAATGTTGTGGAAAAGCATTTCAAATTTGTATTAATTTCCTTTTTTTTTTTCCCCTCAATATTAAGTTCCTGATGTAGTTTAATCACAATTAGCAAATTTTGTATGTGATATTATGACCAGCTCATGTAAAAATGTTGCATTACGTCGTAATTCAACTTGGATGTCTGTGTTGACTAATTATATTTTAGACTCAAACAAATTTGTTCGCCGAAGTATCCATGGGCTAATCATCTCCGTTGGACACACTCTATGAAGACGGAGTGCGTAGTACATGTGAACAACTGTTTATATTTGATTTTAAAATGAACCTATGGTGAAACAAGTTAAAATAATGGCTTGAATGAGGGCGGTTCTAATGTTGTTAAATCTTCCCATTTGAATAGTGTTTTTAAGTTTTTCCATGTGTTTCAGTTGTTGGAATATGAAATGTCAGTTTATTGGTTGAATGTGTCTTTGGCTACGCTATGTCGATGACACATTAGCAATAATAGATAAAAGTTGCAATAATAGTGAAGACATACTAACAGTCACACAAACGAGCCTCATTTTACAGTTTAGTGTACAGAGGGCTAAGAATCCTCATGTCAACTGCCAACTTGAAAAAAAAAAATACCATAAAAGAAATAGCTATTTTCAGTGGATACAATCCCTCAGTCATACATAAAATAATCAATAAATAGAAATTGACCCCAAATCTATCCCCAGTGGAAATAAACAAAGCAAAGTACGCAACCTTTACCTATACTAATCTCATCATACATCAAATCGCTACCCCTTTAAGGAAACATGATATTATGATGGCCTTAAAGACCCTAAATTCAAATCAAAAGTTATTCTTCAACCACAACAAGATAAACTTGGACAACAATAAATTTTCGTGTTCCGGCACTTACAGACTGAAATGTGCTGAGTGCAATAGTTCGTACATCGGTCAAACTGGAAGGAGCTTCACAACTAGATATGCAGAACATTTTAATGCCCAGAAACACAACAAACACTCAGCAATGAGCATGCATTTGAAGGATACAGTTTCACCACAATTGAACAAGATCTCCAAATTTTAAAAAGACTAGATAAAGGGAGATTCAAGACCGAGTTTGAAAATTTGTACATTTTCTTGGACCAAAATCACAACAATAATAAAATCTTAAATCATCCAATAGACAACCGAAGCCCTCTTTGTGAAAAATTAATTATTGCGTTCAATAAGTTAAATCTGAAAGACAAAACACTTGTTGACGTCCTCAAAACAACCTCTTCAAGCACCCCCACTAAGCCGTTCAACTTATCACGCCCCTGTTCTCCCTCCAATAGACACAACTCCTTCCCATGCGCCAAACACAGGCCCACATCCCCGCCTTCTCAGATCCATTCCCCTCCACCAAGACGTCACACGTACAACACAAGGAGCAAGACGTTATTGACAGCCAGTGCTTCACAAACCTCTTAGCAATAAGGTAACAGCCAACAACACTTAAGGTAAATCTTAACTACACAGTCTCAGTTCTTTAATGCATTCATTCTTTCTCTTTTCTCATCACTTCACTCAACTAATTAAGGTCTTATCCTTCCTTTCAGATTTTCACATACGTCAGATAGCTCAACATTAATTACATCGCACGTTTCGACTGTCACCCATTCAACCAATACACTGACATCCCATATTCCAACAACTGAAACACATGGAAAAACTTAAAAAACACTGCTCATAATATCACATACAAAATTTCACATCTTGAAGCTAATTCTGATTAAACTACATCAGGAACGTAATATTGAGGTTTAAAAAAAATTATGGAAATTAATACAAATTTGGAATGCTTTTCCACAACATTTTAGAATGTAAAATACGTGTACAGCAATTGTAATTATATGTATTCTGCATTCATTCACGATATTTGTATATAAATTTTAAACTGTCTTTGAACTTAGCATCAAATAAGACTTTAAACTACCATTATTGTCAATACTGTACATATGACGGCCTTGTTTTAAGTGAAAATTCATGAGCGTGTTCACTAGTATAGCATTTTTTAAATCATTTTGATATTTTGTTAATGATAAGATCTTGTAAATGTTTTTAATGTATTCACTCATGCAACATATTTTTATAATTTCCAACCAGACGTCTGGTAGAATTTTGAGGTATTGATATGACTGATGATGCCCCACAGAAGGGGCGAAACATGTCTCAACTATTTTAACGATGTTTAACTAATAAGTACTGTATTGAATAGGTTGAAGTGAAAATACATTTCTTATATTATTATATTAAGATTCTTTCAATACGGAGAAAATGTTTTTCATTACTTGTAATAATAAGTGATATGTTCCGAGCTGTCAGTGGAGGGATGGCATGGGAGATCAGTAGACAAATAAGTTTGAGTGGTGTCTTTAAAAGTAGGAAAAATCACAATATGAAGATAAAGTTAGAATTCGAGAGGACAAATTGGGGCAAATATTCATTTATACGAAGGGGAGTTAGGGATTGGAATAACTTCCCAAGGGAAATGTTCAATAATTTTCCAATTTCTTTGCACTCATTTAAGAAAAGGCTAGGAAAACAACAGATAGGGAATCTGCCACCTGGGCGACTGCCCTAAATGCAGATGAGTAATGATTGATTGATTGATTGATTGATTGATTGATTGATTGATTGATTGATTGATAGATTGAAGAATAACTTAAAACTTCAAAAAACATAAGTGGAATAAGTACTGTATTTACAATACAGTATTTGTGGAGTAGGACTGAGGGGAATGTTTCTTCTAATGTTTACATAATGCATACAGTAATAATATGTCAGCAAATTATAAAATAATACGTGAGGATAGATGTAGCAACAATGTAAATTGATCAATAATGTCAAACACTATCCTGGCTAATAAATGAGATGTTGCCATTGATCCTTTCACGGTCCGTACTTATAGGCATGATATAGGCTTCTGGGCCTAAGCTGTGTCAAGAAAATAAGGTGAAATTCTTTACGTTTCGCAGAGAACCCGCTCTGCGTCATCAGAAGAAAATCCCGACCGGTCACCAGAAAGGATTCCCAAGGATTGAGGCTTGAATTTAGACGCTACAGTAGAAGTGCAAGTGGCACGTTCATTCGTCGAGTCCTGTGAGCCATCTGGTGACGAATGAATGTACCACCTTCACCTTCACTACAACGTCCAAATTCAAACCTCATTCTTTGAGAAGCCCCTCCCGCGACCAGTCGAGGTCTTCTTCCGATGACACAGAGCAAAGTTCTGTGCGAAACGTAAAGATTTCACCCTACTTTCCTGACACGGCACAAGCCCAGAATCCTATATCATGTCTATAATAAATGAGATGTTAACAACAATGTAAATTAATCAATAATGTTGAACGCAGTCTTGGCTAATAAATGAGGTGTTACTTCTGTCCTTCCATATTGTAGAAATCATTGAGTATGATACATCCATTTACTTCGAGTTTGTTCCCCTATTTTGTAAATGCCATATTATGCATGACTTTTCTCCTATATTTCCCTTTCTTTTCAACACCTTCACAGCGACTATTGAACAGACTGATTTGAAGTTACAATCTACTGAAAACAAGAGTTTGAAAATAATCTTTCCATTGTCAGCATCCACAAATGCCTACTAAACATAAACATTGGACGTTATAGTCGGTTCATTTCTCCGGAAATTTGTTTAAATACGCCATTTTATAGATATGTCATAATAAGTGGTGTTGTATTAAGATATTTTTTTAATACAGTTTTTAGATAGGATTTCGACGGGACCGTGAGATTTCGCCGTTATATCCAATGTGTTGTTAAAACTGAGGTTGCAATAAACGGGTTCGACTGTATTTCTACACGTGGTAACTAAATAATCCTTTGACTATTTCCTGTCCTCATAAATACTGTAGGCCTAACTAAAAGCTTGTTTACGAATACAGCATAAACAATCAATGCCAAACGAACTGTACGCTTGTATTATGTAAACATAATATACTCGGCCACTTGCATTGCTGTGGCTTTTGTTGCTCCTTGACTCCACATCTAGTCTTTACAGCACGAGCTGTTAGAAGTCAGTCAATTATTATTGATCAGCATTTAGGGCAGTGGCCCAGGTGGCAGATTCACTATGTGTTGTTTACCTATCCTTTTCTTAAATGATTGCGAAGAAATTGGAAATTTGTACAGGAACAACTGCTCGGAAGATACAGTGTTTAGAGGCCAAAGTTAAACGGGGTGCCAGTGATCTGTTCTATTTATGAGGCAAACATTGTAATAGGTGCCATGCCATCCATCATGAAGGAAAAGAAAAGGTTCGTGAACACATCCGAATCTTCCCAAAACAAGAAAGCCATTATAGCAGAAACATTTCATCTAATGAATGCCATGCGGTTAATTTGAATCTGATGGTACTTATCAGATGTCTAAAAGTAAGTAAGTCAAGGTTTCTGATTATCTGTACCAGCAAATTTTTCATGACGAGTTCAACTTGTGCTTTGAGACACCTTGGTCCAATATGTGTGCACTTGCGACATATACCGTATTTACTTGTGTATCAGACCTCCTCGCATATTAGACTCCCCTTGACTTTTCGAGACAAAGGAAGTTTAAAAAAATCTTGCATACAAGACCTCCCAACTTCATTCATCAGAGAAGAAAAATAATTCCGCTTCAAAGCGGATACAACCCTTATGCAGCTCTAATGACATCATACAAATTTGTCAATAGTTCGGTCCGTATGACCTACACAACGAAAATGCGTCGAAGTCATGCGGTACATCTGTGTTTTATAGTTAGGAAGTGTCCACCTCCATAGTGTAGGCCTACTGCAGCTCTGATGACATCACACAAATAGGTGAATAGTTTTGTGTCCGACCCGCGCATTGCTAGCATGTCTGTGTTTTGTAGTTGAGAATATCCACCAGCGTAGTGGCTAGCATAATTAGCTGCCTTCTCGGGAGCCTGAATTCGATTCCCGGTGCCACATTGCCAGAGATTTATGAATGGTAGGAAGGTTGATTTACGGTAAAAGTGGTACATGCAACTCCCTTCCACTTGGAGCCCGTCTAAAAAAAGAGCTGCACCTCCTCGGGATGAAGAAACGCGTTCAGAAATATTTACGGTTGTTACTAGGCCTATTAATATAGGCAGGCGAGATCATTAACGAAGTGATTAATATCTCGTAACTCGGGCCAATATAGCGTTTTTTTTTGGGAAAGAAGTAGGTTTAAAGCGTGATCAAAAAAATCCAATCACAATTGTTTTACTCGCAAACATACCTAAAAATGATAATAATAATAATAATAATAATAATAATAATAATAATGATTTTTTTATGTCCCCACTTTCAACAATTTTCGGAAACGCCAAACAGAACATACTACTGTAAGGTATGCACTAATAAAAAATGAGAGACAACAAACGTATGAAATTAAACATTATGATAATAAAACGCATTACCGCCACACCTGTAGATATCCATAAATTCGGCAGACTTCCCTGTGATTTATTTTTATTCTTTCCATCGTGGGACTCTTGGCACTATCTGGGCGATAGCATACCTAATCTAAGCACTGCGGTCTTTTATCTCATTTACAGTATTTTAGATAAAGCCTGATGTGATAAATGTAGAGAATAATCATGAAATATACTTTAAGAAAAGGGAGCCTGGCTTTCAACAGCCGCAGGTATCAAAAGAATGCTTCCATTCACTATGTATTCAGAAATACAACTCGTAACGTACGTTGGCACGCTTTCAACAACACGTCGTTATTTAGGTGTGGCTTCTGCTACACATACACCAGCTGGGAATATCAGAGACCATCTCCAGAAACCATTTGGGAATAGTTTCTGACAGTCTGAACTCTAAGATAGGAAACTTAAAAGGGTCCACATTTTCAATACAAATAAATGTTATAAGTTCATTTACAACATATATTTACACTTGGAACTAGTTTCGACGCTGTTTGGCGTCATCTCTATAGTCGGGAATGAAACTATTTTTAAAAGGTTCAAACAGACAGGATCTCGAATGCTCTTCGTCTCGATTGCAGTGCATGGCTGACGAGATGGCGGTGAAGATGATGTTGCTTCGAATAATGACACGCCGGTGAAGATGATGTTGCTTCGAATAATGACACGCCGGTAGCAGGGAAGTTAGGGGCGCAAGACAATTAAAATGAAAGCAGTGGTCAGGTTTACTGTGTGGTAGGCCTACTGCTCAACTGACAGAGACAATTGACTGGCCATTGAGTTATTTTGTGTCAATGTTTTATTATATGATAATACAATGCCCTTTTCTCTACGGGGTCGAGTATGAAGCAAGACAAATTTTCTTAGCGAGTTTTTACGACTGTATGCCCTTCCTGACGTCGACCTCATCTTAGGAATTAATGAGATGAAACTAATGACATTATATTATACTAACCACGTAAGCAAACCCCACGGCACTTAACGCCCTTGAAAGGGCTTTGGCCTGCCCAGCGACCGCTGCTCACTCCGAAGGCCTGCAGATTACGAGGGGCCATGTGGTCAGTACGACGCACCCTCTCGGTCATTATTCTGAACATTCGAGACCGAGGCCGCCATCTCACCGTCAGATAGCTCCTCAATTCTAATCACGTAGGCTGAGTGGACATCGAACCAGCCCTCAGGGCGAGAGAAAAATCCCTAACCTGTCTGGGAATCGAACCCAGGCCCTCCCAACGAAAATAGCCCGTATATCTGAAATACCTGTGATAGGGTTTCGCACTTCTTGATTAATTCATTTCATTATGTTCTGTATTGATATCTACCATATATCATAGAAAGAAAGAGAGATCCACCTGATCAATACTTATTTTCTAATTTTTTTTTTTTTTTAAACAGAACCGGTTTTGAATCCTCCCAAAGTCATCTTCAGCTGTCATACATTTACATTAGCCTACACATTCTCAATAGTAAAACCTTGCCAAATTTAAAACAATTTTGTATTGAATGACGTCAAGTAGTCATGTTTTCGAGTGGTTATCCTGTTCATATATTTAAGTTTGTTTGAAGACTAATATTAAAAAGATAATTATTTTGAAACACATTAAAAGTTTACATTATATGGTAAAACACATTGCTATGTACATTTGTACTATCACCTTTCAAGTTATACGGATAAAACAAGTTCTTAATTCAATTTGTCATGTGTAAAAAGGTAATATGCTTGAATTCAGCTGTATAAGCTCTTATAATGTTGTGTTAGGCTTTATACCTTGTCAAGTGAAGAAACATGTGTCGGAAGTTAGATTGACATATACATAATGAAACATATTACGTTCATAATAATAGTAAAATAGGTAACTTAAAAACTGTGTTGATTGACAAGTTAAATATAAACCATGTAAAACACATTAATTGCACACAAGGTAAAAGTACACTCCAAGATGCAAACGTCAATTGATGAATCAAATGAAAAGTTTAAACATTCATGAAGGTATATGTTGAGCTCATATGGGACATTTGTTTCATTGCGTATACATGCTAAGTTCATATGGGGCACTTTGCATCATTATATGATGGAGTCTAAGCACTGTGTAGCTTTCATTTTTCTAATATTATTAAAGTGTTCTGGTTTGAAGATGAGTGTGTGCTGCTGAAGTTGTTAATCTTGAAACCGTTAAAAGCAGGATACACTGGTGTGTAAAAACAGTTCTTGTAGGTGGCCCTCTTCCGGTCTGTGAAATCTGATAACTATCTCTAAGAGGTAAATTAAATTAATTAGAAATTTTAAAGGTGTTCGAGGCTGTCTGCGTGCGTGCGAGCGTGCGTGCGTGCGTAAAAGTTATTACTGCTGTTGAATGGTTGGGAAGCGTACAGCTTGGCTGCTTGGCGTGTACTATAGCGTGTACTTCTGGTGCTGGTGTCCATCGCCGCGAGGGGAGTGGAGGGGTGGGTAGTAAAATTTCTACCGGTACATCCTATATAACTTGTTAGGCAATTATTGCAACTGATTCGGTAGACTCCGGAACGAAGGTATATGTTGTTGTTGTTAACGGTCTTTGTATTACGTATGATGCTACTGCTATTGTGTGTAGTCCTGAAGGCTATTACGAGGTTGTGTTTTTTTTAAATATTAGTTAATGGGTATATGTGTGTGTTATTGAAGGTGAAGGTTGCGTAGTTTTTCTTAGGTTTGTCTAGTTTTAATAGTTTTGTTTTGGGTCGATATTTGAACTTCTGATTAATCAAATTAACTATTTCGTTTTTTGTATCCATTCTTTCTTGCTATATCTTGGATCAGATGTATCTCTTCGTTGAAGTCAGTTTTTTACTGTGGTATATTAAAGGCTCTATAAACCATACTGTAATATGCTGCTTTTTTATGGGAATCGGGATGAATGGAATCTGTTCTTATTGTCTTCATTGTATGAGTGAGCTTGCGATAAATTTTGAAGGTCAAATGATTTGCCTGTCTAGTGATAGTCAAATCGAGATAGTTTAATTTACAATTATTCTCAGATTCTTTTGTAAACTGTATATGTGGGTCTGTGATGTTTATTCTGTCCAAAATGGTGTTGTCATTAGTTAGTCTATTATCGATGATGGCAAAAACATCATCAACAAATCTGCACCAAAAGAATATTACGTCTATTGTACTGATTGAGGTGTATTCGAGGTGGTCTTATATATATTTCAGCTAGTATGCCGGAGGCAGGGGACCCCATCAGTAAGCCTGATTGTTGATAAACTGTATCATGGAACCTGAAAAAGTTGTTATTAACGGTGAATTCTAGTAATGTTATGAACTCCTCAATTTCTAGATTACTTAGTATACTATGAGTTTTGAGATTGGATAAGATTATATCTATGTTTTTTTTTAACGGGGATATTCGGATACATATTAGTTATGTCATATGGTGCTAAGGAATGATATTGTTCTAAACATGTCTCCTTAGTTTTATTACAGAAATCTACTGAATTGCGTATAGTTCTGTTGGCCTGGAAATGGTAATGTTTTTAAGAAATTTTTGAATAATTTGTGATAACTTTTATGTAGGACTTGCTCTGGAATTTACTATGGGTCTCATAGGTGTGTTATCTTTATGTATTGTTGGAAGAGATTTTGTAGTCGGTAGATGGGGGTTCATTATTATGAGATTAGTTGCTTCCGTTTCTGTAAGTAAGAAGTGTGTGTTTTTGAGTAAAGTCTTGAGATTTCTTTGTATTGTATTTGTAGAATCTTTACGTGTGATCCGGAAGGTGTCATTTTTGAAACATTCTTTCGTTTTTTGAATGTATGTATTGTCAGTGATTACTGTAGTATTGTAACCACCGCAAGCTATTGAAATACTGAACAGATAAAAGTTGACTCAACTAAGTGAAAATAACAAGGATAATGGGCGCCACCTGCAAAACAATTGCAGGAATATTTAATTGTGTAGAGCAACGAGCCACTCTCTCTCTCAAGGCGACGGTCATCAGGCTGACGAGGCTCCAGACTTGCTTTGTAACCTTACCTGTTTGCTATATAACCCCTGAAATTAAATTTGGGTAACATACCAGGTTCAGCCTTACTCCACTGACAAAAGACTCACTTAAAGTTTGATTCTATGACTTTACTCCCAGAATAAGAACGAATATGTGACAAACACCAACAAAAATAAACACTTATGCAACCCACTTAGTGCTTGCTGTTTACATAGAGCTAATATACACAATACTATCCAACAAAATCATCTCTTCCCGAGATTTACTCGTTTGCCGTCTTACAAAGGCAAATTACACATCATTAAAATATTCAATAAACATAGAACATCGAATAATAACTAATATGTGACAAACACCAACAAAATCAACACTAATGCAACCCACTTAGTGCTGGCCGTTTACATAGAACTAATATACACAATACTATCCAACAAAATCATCTCTTCCCGAGATTTACTCGTTTGCCGTCTTACAAAGGCAAATTACACATCATTAAACTCTTCAGTAAACATAGAACATCGAATAATAACTAATATGTGACAAACACCAACAAAATCAACACTAATGCAACCCACTTAGTGCTGGCCGTTTACATAGAACTAATATACACAATAGGCCTACCACCCAACAAAATCATCTCTTCACGAGATTTACTCGTTTGCCGTCTTACAAAGGCAAATTACACATCATTAAAATCTTCAATAAACATAGAACATAATTATACTTTTAACATACCTCCAGGTAAGAGCCCCTTCGCACTCCACTGTTACCGTGAATTCTAATCTGGTAGAGAAAAGTACGACGACTATTTCTCTACATAGGGATGCAACCTTCTTAAGACGAGCATCCCTAACCTTATTTACACTTCTTCGTCGACGTCTTGAAGTCTTTCCAATTGCTGGCTGGACAGAAAGTGTTACATCTCCAGAGGCAAGCAAATAGCAAAATTCTTCATCAACTGAAGCTGCATACTCGGGAGACAAGTTCCAAACAAACACTTTCTTTTACGGAAAGTCCACTGCAAAGCCGGTAAGTTGTTGAGATTATACCATGATCGCTCCGTAACAGATACTCACGTACAATAGCAGATCGTATAGCAAACTGCGCAAATACGTCGCTCCCGCAGACCAGTACAAATGAGAAACACACAGTATCAGCATCAGAGTCAGAAACACAATGAGAATCAGAATCAGAATCAGAGTCAGAATCACAATCAGAATCATATGCAATATTCCCTAACTATACATTCTTCTTATAATATTACGTTTTTACATGGTAAATAAACAAAATTACATGATTTTAACCTAACAAACTATATACGAAAATTTCCTAACCTAAAAACTCGGGGATCGTACATACGTACGGTTACAGTATTGCCTTTATCTGCTTTTGTTATGACTAGATTGTTCTGTTTAATTTTGTATTTAAGAGTGTTTATCTGTGTTATATTCGTCTTGTTACTGTGTGGACTATTTTCTTGTACTTTGTTGATATACTGTGGTAGTTTTTTTGCGATGTCATGTCTAATTTCTTCTCGCAGGTCAAATGGAATTTTCTGTATTGCTAGTTCAGCTTCCACGACAGTAGTCATAATATTTTGTAAAATCGATGAGTTGCCCCAATTATGCTTCGGACCTCTACTCAATATGTCAATTTCTGTTTCGTCGAATACTGTATTCGTAAGATTTTTAACAGGTCGATGGAAATTATGTTCAATGTCTAATTTAGATTGGGATGAAGTTGTCTTATTCGCATTGGAGATCCTGGGTTTTGTTCTTTGCGTCTGTTTCAAAGTCTGTAGTTTTTTACTGAGGGTGTTTTTTTTTTTTTTTATGGCCTAGTTTTCTATTTTATCATTAGTAATACATTGTAAGTGGTTCCAATAACTGTGTGGTAGTTCTTGGGATACTTTTAAATGCAATGGGTATAATTCATTATTCAAATACTGTTTTTTAGCGTAAAAGAACTTATTTTCCGTTTTTAGCCAGATTATGTTGGTTCTCCTCAATGTGTTGCGTGTTTGATTAGTGAATCTGTGCTTATTGTTGTATTTACTGAGTAATTTGGGAGTTAAGTTGTTAGCAAGGCATTCTTTTAGAAATGCGATATTCTTGGCGGCATTCATTAGTTTGATTCTAATGTTTCTGTATCTATACGCATTGCATTTTGCCTGGTTGGCAATAACATCTTGATTAATTAATTTCATTATGTTCTGTATTGATATCTACCATATATCATAGAAAGAAAGAGAAATCCACCTGATCAGTACTTATTTATTAAATTTTTTTTTTTAACAGAACCGGTTTCGACTCCTCACAAAGTCATCTTCAGCTGTCATACATTTACATTAGACTACACATTCTCAATAGTAAAACCTTGCCAAATTTAAAACAATTTTGTATTGAATGACATCAAGTAGTCATGTTTTCAAGTGGTTATCCTGTTCATATATTTAAGTTTGTTTAAAGACTAATAGTAAAAAGACCGGGCGAGTTGGCCGTGCGTGTAGAGGCGCGCGGCTGTGAGCTTGCATCCGGGAGATAGTAGGTTCGAATCCCACTATCGGCAGCCCTGAAAATGGTTTTCCGTGGTTTCCCATTTTCACACCAGGCAAATGCTGGGGCTGTACCTTAATTAAGGCCACGGCCGCTTCCTTCCAACTCCTAGGCCTTTCCTATCCCATCGTCGCCATAAGACCTCTATGTGTCGGTGCAACGTAAAGCCCATAGCTAAAAAAAAAGTAAAACTATTTTGAAACACATTAAAAGTTTACATTGTGGTAAAACACATTGCTATGTACATTTGTACTATCACCTTTCAAGTTATACAGATAAAAGAAGTTCTTAATTCAATTCGTCCGGTGTAAAAACGTAATGTGCTTGAATACAGCTGTATAAGCTCTTATAATGTTGTGTTAGGCTTTATACCTTGTAAAGTGAAGAAACATGTGTCGGAAGTTAGATTGATATATACATAATGAAACGTATTACGTTCATAATAATAGTAAAATAGGTAACTGAAAAACTGTGTTGGTTGACAAGTTAAATATAAACCGTGTAAAACACATTAATTGCACACAAGTTAAAAGTACACTCCAAGATGCAAACGTCTATTGATGAATCAAATGAAAAGTATAAACATTCATGAAGGTATATGTTGAGCTCATATGGGGCATTTGTTTCATTGCGTATAAATGCTGCTAAGTTCATATGGGGCACCTTGCATCATATAATGTTTACATCGAGTCCAAGCACTGTGTAGCTTGCATTTTTCTAATATTGCTAAAGTGTTCTGCTTTGAAGATGAGTGTGTGCTGCTGAAGTTGTTAATCATGAAACCATTACAAGCAGGATACACTGGTGTGTAAAAACAGTTGTTGTAGGTAGCCCTCTTCCTGTCTATGACATCTGTGCCCCATATGAACTTAGCATTTATACGCAATGAAACAAATGCCCCATATGATGAGCTGAACATATACCTTCATGAATGTTTATACTTTTCATTTGATTCATCAATTGACGTTTGCATCTTGGAGTGTACTTTTAACTTGTGTGCAATTAATGTGTTTTACATGGTTTATATTTAACTTGTCAATCAACACAGTTTTTCAGTTACCTATTTTACTATTATTTTGAACGTAATACGTTTCATTATGTATATGTCAGTCTAACTTCCGACACATGTTTCTTCACTTGACAAGGTATAAAGCCTAACACAACATTATAAGAGCTTATACAGCTGTATTCAAGCATGTTACCTTTTTACACATGATGAATTGAATTAAGAACTTGTTTTATCTGTATAACTTGAAAGGTGATAGTACAAATGTACATAGCAATGTGTTTTACCATATAATGTAAACTTTTAATGTGTTTCAAAATAGTTATCTTTTTAATATTAGTCTTCAAACAAACTTAAATGTATGAACAGGATAACCACTCGAAAACATGACTACTTGACGTCGTTCAATACAAAATTGTTTTAAATTTGGCAAGGTTTTACTATTGAGAATGTGTAGTCTAATGTAAATGTATGACAGCTGAAGATGACTTTGTGAGGAGTCGAAACCGGTTCTGTTTAAAAAAATATTTAATAAATAAGTATTGATCAGGTGGATCTCTCTTTCTTTCTATGATACAGGGTTTCACACTTGTGGAGAAAAGAAAGCCACAGCACAAGTTTACCTCCCCTTTCAGTATAACTCAAATACATTCAACCAAAGGCAACTTTTGACATAAAACTGTCTGTGAACCTTTCAAGTGGTACATTTCTTTCGCGTAGCTACTAACATAGTGGCACATTTTTTATAAGGTACTGGGAAGTAACATATAGTGAGGTACTCTTGTGTAGTATAGTATTTTTATCAGATTCAAAAAATAACAGAATATGTATCAAGCTGTCAAAAATGATCATAGTACGAAGGGCAAAACGGCTGGCTCGCTGAGGAAAGCAACGGGAACTTATGGTGAGATATTTTTAATTGGTCAGGTACTTTCATCAGGTTTAAAAACAAAGTCTCACTTTCAAGCTATTAAAGTGATTACGGTGCCAAAGGCAAGGAAAGTGAATCTGGCTCAGTGAAGAAAGCAATGGGAAACCTACAATAACACAAGAGGCTCGTCTACAGACACATCGCTTTCGGGTGTGTACTCACTTCAGAATCTGCTATTCAAGTGGTTCAGAATAGGTTTCAATTTGCAGAGTTTCTTCGAACCTCATGTGGCTTCACCGTATGCTTTTTTTATCGACAAAGTGTAAGAATTTGAGGAGATGATTCTTGTTTCAGAGAAAAGAAGCTCCTAAAAATTCTGGCGTCTCTAATATCTGTCTACGAGAAAAGTTGCTCTTGTTGTCAGGTAGCCGATGAATGCCTTGCAAAGGAAAGAATGCAAGTAAAGTCATAATTTCATATTTATTCGTGTCAGTCCACTGATTCACTCTCAAATATAGCCTAGTTTCAAGTTTGGAGTGCTTTCTAAAAGCTGTTGAGCATACCGGTTGGTTTCTCTACTTATTAGTTCCGCCAGTTCAGGAGTGATATACAGTTGAAAATATTCTAGCAGATTATTTGAGTCTTCATTTACATTTAGTCTAGGTTGCGCCATAAATGTAAATCTCGGCCGTTCATGTCCTACGTTCGTCCATACACCAAGCTGAATATCACCGCTAGTGCTACCATCACATTCACTTGATTATATAGATATTGATTCCCATAGGGAATCTGAAATATTTGTCCCGAATGAATAAATTTCAGATTCCCTATGGGAATCAACATCTATATCATCTGATGGCCAAGCAGGCATCAATTTTTAGTAATGAGATGAAGTCTCTCATAGTGCATTGGCACTGCCAGTGGCTCCAAGTAGCCTACGCAGTGGCCTCCACGGTATGCGCTAGCCAGCATATTGGTGGGTGTGCTAGGTGCCAACTGATGGGCCCAACCTAGCACACGGGGGCAAAACGCTGGCAACCAGGAATGAGTTAGCTGAAAAACGTTCACTTAAGTCGCTTTCACCATTGGACTCCTTATCTCCTGACATTTCAACATTAGTCTCAATATCTATCAGATGACACATCACTCTCCAAATTGTCACAGTGTAATAAATCACAGTTCTTCTCGCAGACGTTTCCGAGCTTCGCTTGCACCTGCCAAAATGCACTATCTACCACTCTCAGCAGCCTGGCGGCCGGTACTGGCTGACTGCCAGCTGGGCGCAGAACGAAAGCATTTCTCCCGGTCACATGGTTTTATTAGAGTGCCACTGTAGGCAAAGCTCGAAACTAACTAACATATGATGGCGGAATATTCCATCATGGCCGCTTAGGAAGCCATGCGGCTATGACGATTTATTCCATCATAACCTCTTGAAAGGTTAAAGAACAGTGTAGAATGTACAATTTATAACTCTTTATAGCCTAGAAGTCAGGTGTTCACTGAACAAACTTTGAGGTTATAGCATATTGGACCCCCCTTTACCTTTTTTGGCTGTAAAAGTGGGGTAAAAGAGGTCTAATACCCAAGTAAATAGGTAGTTTATTAAACTGTGTGCTGCTGAAAATCAGGAAAGCATATTGGAAGGCAGAATCAGCATATAACAAGTTACGGGAAGACATTAACTTAACAAAAAAATTCTATTTTTCATGTAGTGTGTGTAGATTTAAAGCATGTTTTGTTCTGCCTCATCCTCACTCACTCAAATGTATTCTACCAAAGGCAACTTTTGACATGCAACTGTGGCATCCTTAATGTTTGAAGTAATTTTCTATGCATGCCTGATGAAACTGTAGCTGAACTTGGAGCTAATGAAATTGCATGTCATCCTCCACTATATTACTGAAAGGTTTATCCCTTGACTCCTGGCCAGGAGCGCCGTCTCATTGTTTGGTCTGATAGGTGCATTGGCCAAAATAACAACTGGAAAATCATTAGTCTGTACCACCTACACCTAACTTCACAATATTTCCGTCAGATAGATCAAAACTTCCTCGTTAGTGGTCACTGTTTCTTGCTCTGTGATAGAGATTTTGCACTTGTGGAGTAAAGAAAAGCCACAGCACATGTTTACCTCACTTTTCATTGAGTAGAGGTTGTTGCTAATCCAAGGCGAAGCAAACTGTTTGAAGTCGTTCGTATGCGACAAGAATACTTCAGAGAGTTAGGGACAGTAGAACAGAATCTAAATAAGGATCCAAACCTCAATATAACAGCAGCTGCTTGATTTCAGTTCACTTCTGATATTCCTAAGTCCCCAAAAATGCGACAGAGGCATGACCAATCAAGCAATCTGTCACTACTGATCTGCATTTACGGCAGTCGTCCAAGTGGCAGATTCCCTATCTGTTGTTTTTCTAGCCTTTTCTTAACAAGTTGGAAATGTATTAAACATCTTCCTTGGTAGGTTATTCCAATCCCTAACTCTCCTTCCTATAAACGAATATTTGTCCCATATTGTTATGACAATACATTCTCTGAAAAGAAGCAAACATTCAAAGAAGAGGACAGTAAATCATATTTCACTGATCACTTATCTCATGCGTAGCATGATCCTACTCCATTCACAAAGGAGAAGAAAAACGATCTCATTACAATGTCAAGTTCTCTTCTTCTGTGGACAAGGTTACTCTGAATTCTATCATGGACTAACATTACACTAAGGAGGATAAATTGGTTATTTTCTGTGTAATAGTGGTATTGAATGCCTAAAAGTATGCTCCTTGTGAGATTCAGTTTGATTCTTACTGTTATTTTCTTTGCCTATTGTCACTGTGCGTGAAATCTAATGTAACAACCACAAGTGATTAACCAGCATAATGGACAACACTTATGTTACTTTGCATTATATTTTTCTTCTGAATTGACTTACAACATTTTTCTACCTTAAGCATTTAAAAACTTGTTTTGTTTGTGTGATAAACAACGTACATGAATGTAAATGTGATAAACACTCAGTAAAGAATCGCTGCTATCATAACACTGTCGTATTTTGTAATATTTAACAATGTATGTACGAAAAAACGTTTTCCTTCTCCTGAAAAGCTGCAAAAACGGCAGTCGTACAATTATCAAAGTCATAATGAACAAAGGTACTAGAAGAAGGCCAGACGCCGCGTCCAACCAGTTTCAACGAGCATCAGTGTAAATGTTGGGGGACACTCATCAGTAACTCGTGTATAAAGATTTAGGTCCAATAAGATTTACATTTGAAAAAATTAGGACAAATGTCATGATGCAGGATCCACTTTGGACAGAGTGGATGTGATAGAACACTAAAAGGTGAACACATTTTACTTAAACATGCCAGGTCCCCAACCTAATAATTTCCAAAAATTGATGAATCCCCCGATTACAATGCAACACATATATACTTGGAGAGTTACAACACAGTCAAGTGGAGTGGTGGCAAGAGTTTTCACCGTACTTGTCTGCGAACCTCGATGACGCGAGTTCAAGTCTCGCCATTGCTATTTTTTTTGCACAAAATAAATAAATTAATTAATTAATGAAGTACATACATAATCATTATAGACTGTTATGCCTTTCAGTGTTCAGTCTGCAAGCCTCTGTGAATTTACTAAACGTCACCACAATCCTCGATTTGCAACTAGTGTTGTGGCCTCATTTAGTTGTATACCTCCTAACTTTAAATCGTTACAAACTGAGTCTAACCATCGTCGTCATGGTCTACCTCTACTCCTCTTACCCTCCATAACAGTGTCTATTATTCTCCTAGGTAACCTATCCTCCTCCATTCGCCTCACATGACCCCACCACTGAAGCCGGTTTATGCGTACAGCTTCATCCGTCGAGTTCATTCTTAATTTAGCCTTTATCTCCTCATTCCGAGTACCTTCCTGCCATTGCTCCCACCTGTTTGTACCAGCAATCATTCTTGCTACTTTCATGTCTGTTACTTCTAACTTATGAATAAGATATCCTGAGTCCACCCAGCTTTCGCTCCCTTAAAGCAGAGTTGGTGTGAAAACAGACTGATGTAAAGATAGTTTAGTCTGGGAGCTGACTTCCTTCTTACAGAATACTGTTGATCGCAACTGCGAGCTCACTGCATTAGCTTTACGACACCTTAATTCAATCTCACTTACCATATTACCATCCTGGGAGAACACGAAACCTAAATACAGTAGAAGTCCGTTATAGCGAGATTTCACAGCAGCGAAAAATATACTCGTTATAACGGATTGTCGTTATATCTGAGTTTTGTATAAAAGTCAAAAAACCCTTCATGCACTTTAAAATCGGTAAGGAACGGCAATCAGTTTGTTCAAAACTTGCGTTTCCGTAGATGATATCCACACTACGGCTACTTGTTTGTTATTTTTTGTAGTCTGATACTACGTGAAAGTGTATGTTTAATTTCATTCTGAAAAAAATATAGTACCGTATATCTCAGAATCCAAGATGAACCCCACTTTTTCCTTCAAAAAATTTAAATCAGGCTCAAAAAGAAGTTTGTAAAATCATATGAATGCTTGTCTTACAGTAGGCCTACGCATTTTTAGACGCCAAACATTGACTTTCGTCACGCCGTATTTCGTTATTTTTGGCGGCTGCACAGTTATTTATTTCCGCGGGTTTAAGGACCATTAACTCAACATTGGCATCATAATACCGAAGAGAACTCGTTGAAAATTTTCCGGCAATACCTATTCCATGCGTCTCTACAATAGAACGATCCATCAGGAAATTATTCTTGCTGTCTATAAAACTGTTACTTTTACTCAGCGTCAGATATAACCGGCTGCCGCTACACGCACGTCTCGCTTGTCGGGTTCGGCCAAATTCAGCGGCTAGCGATGTATTGGCCTAATCGCGAACGTTGAAAGTCAACGAACGAGTTTATATCGCCACGGTACGGCCATTCCGCCCTTGCGTTTTTCGTGCACATACCTCACAATTTCATCTTCGACTTTAAAGCGTCCTTGTTGCGGACCACTGAATGCATTTATTGTACAGTACGCATATTTTTAGCCCTTTGTCTTCACACTAACGCCAAATACTGGCTTTAGTCAGGCCTATGCCGTATTTTCTTGCGGCTGCACAATTATTCTACATTTCCGTGTGTTTAATAATCATTAAGTTATAATTGGCATCATAATATCGACTAGAACCCGTTGAAAATTTGCCGGCAATACGTTTTCCATGTATCTTTACAATACGACTATCCATCACGAAAATATTTCTGCTATCTATAAACCTTAATTTTACTAAGCGTCAAGTACAATAGACGCGTTATGACTCTGCCACTGAGTAGCCACGGCTTTTCTAGAATTCGAAGGGTCGCATGCTTTGATGTCATTCTGCAGATTTGAGAAACACACAGGCTCTGTACAACCGGTTGTCGCGGCTAGCGATGTGTGGTAAAGAGGCGGTCGTTTATTGTCAACGAGTTCTGTGCGCGTGTGAAAAGAAGCAGCGTTGTTACCGCGGTAGTTGCCAGTGGTATCCATTAACTTACTGTTAGGCCGCGAATGCAACAACCCTTGAGTTTTCACAGATTCTGAGAAAAAAAGTATTGGATTCGGAGAAAAACGGTATCACTCCAGAGATTTCTGTGGCAAACACCTCAGCTTTCTTCTTCAAAACGCGTCACCTAACCTAACCGTATATTTAGTCTATCATGAAAACATATTTGAAACGCATGTAGAGAAATAACCTCCTCGCGAAAAATTTACATGTAAATAGCCGTAACTAGACGTTAGAAGATATGAAATATCCTCTGAAATCAGTATGAACTCTGCCATATCTTGAGGTGTATCACATTCTTACTTAATTTCCGTATATAACATTAAAATTAAGATATCGTTAACAACTGCTATCGGCCATGTTATTTACGCATTTATTTCGAAAAGGTGTTTTCCTCCTCCATTTCGAATTTTCTTTAGAGAACAGCAGTCAATGGGTATTACTAATAAACTCCAACATCGCATTTGAATGTTAACGAGAGAGCTCGCAAGTGCACAAAGTGAGAAAACTATACCGTACCGAAGATGACCGATAGCATTTTGTTGCAAACGTTTCAGTTTTCTTATTCAAACAGCGTCAAGTATCCTAACTTAACTGTACTATATGTATGATGAAAACACACTTCAAGCGACAGTAGAGAAATTATACATTTCTCGCTATAAATTTTCATAATAGCCTTTCCGTAATTTAACCAGACGCGACTGAATATAAACCAACCCCTCAAATCAATTAAGCACTCTGCCATATCTCAAGGTGTATCCCATTCTTACTTAATTGCAGTATTTAGCCTCAAAGTTATGCGGTTGTTTAGTCAGCCTTAATTTTAACGAGTTAACAACCTTTATCGGACACGTTATTTACGCATTTATTACGAATATATGTTCTCTTTCATTTCGAATTTTCTTTACGGAACAACTGTCGCCGGATATTACTAATCGACTCCGACATCGCCTTCGAATGTCGACGAGAGAAATTGCTAGTGCACACAGCGAGGAAACGATGCCGAAGGTAATCGATCGCATGCAATATCATCGGTGGGGTGCATAAATATCGGTAACGGAAAAAATCGCGCGCGCTTAATCGCTCGTAATAACGGATGAGCCAGTGATAGGGTTCTCGCTGTAACCGAAGGACGATACACAGTTTAATATAGGAATTTTGAAGGGGCAGAAAATGTTGTCGCTATAACGGAGTTATCGTTATATGCCGCACTCGCTATAGCGGGTTTCTAGTGTACTTGAAATTATCGACCTGTTCTAGCTTTCTGTCACCAATTTGACATTCAGTTCTGTGGAATTTCTTAACTACTGACATCAATTTAGTCTTCGAGAGGCTAATTTTCATACCATACTCATTGCACCTATTTTCAAGTTCCAAGATATTAGACTGCAGGCTTTCGGCCCAATCTGCCATTAAGACCAAGTTGTTTCACCTAACTGAATCCTTCCCTGCCATTTTATACTTTTCAGCAGATGATCCATGTAAACTACGAACAGCAAAGGTGAAATATTACAGCCTTGTCTAACCCCTGTATGTACCCTGAAACAAGAACTCATTCTACTGTCAATTCTCATTGAAGCCCAATTGTCAACATAAATGCCTTTGATTGACTTTAATAATCTACGGTACCTTTAATTCCATAGTCCCCCAGTATCGTGAACATATTTTCCCTCGGTACCCTGTCATACTTTCCCTAGATCTATGAAACATAAACACAACTGCTTATTCCTCTCGTAGCAATTTTCAGTTACCTGGCGCATACTGAAAATCTGTTCCTGACAGCCTCTCTGTGGTCTGAAACCGCAATGGATTGCATCCAACTTCCTCTCAACGACTGATCGCACCCTCCCTTCCAAGATGCCAGTGAATACTTTGTCTACTGTACTAATCAGTGAGATACCTCAATAGTTGTTGCAATCCTTCCTGTTCCCTTGCTTACAGATAGGTGCAATTTCTGCTTTTGTCCAATCTGAAGGTACCTTACCAACACTCCATGCTAATTTTACTACTCTGTGAAGCCATTTCATCCCTGCCTTTCCACTATACTTCACAATTTCAGGTCTGATTTCAACTATTCCTGCTGCTTTATGACAATGGAGTTTATTTACCATCCTTTCCACTTCCTCAAGCGTAATTTCACCAACATCATTTTCTTCCTCCCCATGAGCTTGGCTGTTCACAACACCACCAGGATGATTTCCTTTTACATTGAGAAGATGTTCAAAATATTCCCTCCAACTCTCCAATGATTCCGTTGGATCTATTATGAGTTCACCTGAATTACTCAAAACACTGTTCATTTCCTTTTTCCCTCCCTTCCTAAGATTCTTTATTACTGTCCAGAAAGGTTTCCCTGCTGCTTGACCATGCCTTTCCAGGTTATTACCAATATCTTTCCACGATTTCTTTTTGGATTCAAGAACTATTTGTTTCGCTCTCTTTCTTTCATCTTCGCACAAATCCCTGTCTGCCTCGGCCCTTGTTTGGAGCTATTTCTGATAAGCCTTCTTTTTACGTTTACAAGCTGCTCTCACTTCATCATTCCACCAAGATGTTCGCCTTTTTTCCCATCTGTACACACAGTTGTTCTTAGGCATTCCCTTACTGTTTCTGCTACAGCATCCCTGTATGCCACCCATTCACTTTCTATATCCTGAACCTGCCTACTGTCTACTGTTCGAAACTTATATCATATCCATGTACTTCCGTCTAATTTCCTCGTCCTGGAGATTTTCTACCCTTACTCATTTCCAGACAGATTTCACTTTCTCTACCCTAGGCCTAGAGATACTTATTTCTCTACAGATCAGATAGTGGTCTGTATCATTGAAAAATCCCAGAAAACTCGTACATTCCCATTAGCTTCCATATCTTCCCCACATTTACCAATCACCCTTTCGTATCCTTCAGTTCTATTCCCAACTCTCGCATTGAAATCGGCCATTAACACTGTTCTATCCTTGCTGTTGACCCTGACCTCGATGTCACTCAATGCTTCATAAAACTTGTCAACTTCGTCATCTGCACCCTGACATGGTAAATACATGGAGTCAATTCTAGTCCTAATTCCTCCAACTGATAAATCTACCCACATCGTTCACTAATTTACATACCTAACAGAAACTATGTTGCGTGCAATGGTATTCCTGATAAAGAGCCCTACCCCAGACTCTGCCCTTCCCTTTCTATCACCCATCAAGTACACTTTATAATCTCCTATCTTGTCCTCGTTATCTCCCCTTACCCGAATATCACTTACTCCTAGGACATCCAGATGCGTCCTCTTTGCTGACTCAGCCAGTTCTACTTTCTTTCTTTCTTCCATAAGCCCTATTAATATTCATCAAATTCCATTTCGTTCGCCAAGTTTTTTCCAAGGAGTCCCTCGCCTGTCAAATGGGAGTGGGACTCCATTACTCCCATAGGTCCGAGGCTTGCTTAAAATGTTCTGAGCTTGGTAAATTCATGATGCTGGATGCTACCTTACTTGCACGTAGTCCACGTGAGGATTTCTCCTGTAACAGGTTATGGACCACCGGTGAATTGTAGTCCTAGCCGCCTGAGCACAAGGACTCAGAATATGTCCGATATGCCCACTCCCATTCCACAGCAAATTAATTAAATAAGTTATTATTTGAGGGAATGTGAAGATAAAAATGCAAATAAAAATATTAGGCAAACTGCAGTGAACCTTATTTTCTACCTCAAATTAATCTTTATACCGTTATATGAAATAACATGCCTGGACTGACTGACTGATTCATCGTCACCGAGCCAAACCTACTGGGCATAAATAAATGAAATTTTGCGGATACATTTATATTAGAGTGTAGGTTCTCCCTAAGGAAGGATTTTTGGATGTTCCTTCGCTAAGGGAGTGAAAAGAGGGGTGAATTTTTAAAATGAATATATATTGGTATTTGGAATCTCCTTTAAACATGAACATGTGTTCTTTTGTTTTCAGAAATCCACTTAAGATGGTTAAAAGTAAGTGAAAAGAGGGTAAATCCTTTTTATGAGGTCAAAAACTGAAGATATTACAGACGTAAAAATTAGTACATGAAATCTCCTTCAAAAATTAAAAAAGAAACATTTTGTTTTTTTGAAAATCCGCTTGGAGGGGGGTGAAAGGAATTATAAAGGGGGTTAATTTTTAAAATGAATATATCTCACAAACATAACTTGTTACAGATTTTAAAAAATGGTATTTGGAATCTCGTTTAAAAAACAAGGAAACACGCATGTTTGTTTTCGCAAAATCAGCTTAAGGGGTGTTATAGGTTATAGAAGTGAATCTGTGGTGATTTTTTAAAAATGAGTATATCTCAAACTTAACATGTTACAGAAGTAAAAATTAGTATTTGGAATCTCTCTTAAAAAATAAAGAAACCTGTATTTCGTGGTTTGCGGAAAGTTTTGTTACGAAGGTGAATAGGACTGAAATGAGGTTGAATCCTTTAAGTGGGATACTTATATCTCTGTAACTGAATATGTTACAGACATGAAAATATGTATTTGGAATCCCCTTTAAAAATAAAGATCTGTGTTAACTTTGTTGTCAGAAAATCAATATATGAGGGGTGGGGGATGAAATGGACCGATAAATGGGTTGAATTCTTTTAATTAGGATATGTATATCTTAAAAACTGAAGATGTTACAGACATGAAAATTAGTATTTGAAAAATCGTTTTGAAAATGACATGTTTTTTATTTTTTGGAAAACCCACTAACACATTCAATGCCAAGGTCCTGGTCGTAAGAGGGGCCAAATGTATTTTTTAAGTGATTTGTATTATTTTGCGCATATGGATTGATACCTTGAATTTTATTTTGATATTCAACAGTTATACGGTCTTATTTACATGATTTTTACTGTCATGCACATTTGAATGACGTGGCCCTGTGTTAATTCGGAGGCATTCTTTTACATATGGTGGCCATGTCATTCATATAATGTTCTTTTCTTTTTATCTTTTCAGAATTGATTAAAATTTGTAAAAAAAATGAGTAAGAGGCGTAGCACATAAAGGCTATCTGAGGTAGGATTGAGGCGAGAAAACATGCAAAGATGGTTTTCGCCTATTGCAAGACTTGTCCTGGCATGCCTCAACTCTGTCTAGATTGTTCCAATTCTGTGCACGAGTGATTTGTGTACTGCAAACTTTTTATTCAGGTTGTTTTAGATAACTAGACATTTTATTTTTCTGCAAGGCACAGGGCAAATTCAAATACTACAAACATGAAAATAAACTATTACCAGAGATGGTTCTAGCTCAGCCCGCATGCTCCTAGTTTAAATAATAATTTTAAGATGGCAAAATTTGGAAATCTAGAGCGGCCAATGGTCATTACTGGTATAATTACATACTACAGGATATTTAGAATACGTTTTAAATATAATAATTCAGATAATTCAGAACAAGTGTGTTTGATAAAAGTATTTCGTTTGTTTTCATCTAGAATAAATTACAAATTTATTCGTGCGTATTATGTTTACATTCAGCATGGTATAACCAATTCCATTACAGGTACGGCCAAACCAAGCACACCAAAAAGTAACCCGTGCGCCACACTTTAAGGCTACCATTTGATTTTACCAAAACGTCGTTCATATGACGCTGCAGTAGTGGGAAGTTAAGTGTCATTCATATGTGAATGACTTGGCATTCAATGTGTTACGGGTGTGAAAAGAATTGAATAAAGTGGGTAGGTATATTTTTAAAATGAGTGTATTAGCAGTATATCACAAAAACCAAACATGTTACAGATGTGAAAATTGGGATTTACAAACTTCTTTAAAAATAAACACAAATATTTTTTTTTTCCCGAGAAATCACTGATATGCTAATTATAATGTATCGAGTATGCGCATGTATACCATTTTTCATGCATAAGATACAGTTTTACGGTACTATGATTTATACATGTAATCAGCAACATACTGAATTTTAATCATACCCTTGTCTGATTTGATGAAGTGCAGCATTTAGGAGGACAATTTGTGTAAGTTCTAATGATATGAAACACTTAAAACATTCCGGGAAATGCAAAGCTACTAAATATTTTCACAGTCGTATCTCGTTACTCTTTTCTTGCTTGTCTTGCTTTCAACACAGTCACGGCATGGTTTAGGGTTATAAGCCTCGGAAATGTTCCCAGTGAACTCGTACACGGTGAGTTGGGATTTTTTTCTGTGAATAACTGATCGGTAAAATAGTTTCTTTCAGTAACTATCTCATCCAATAAAGAGTTGTGAATCACATGTGGAGAAATGTGTAGAGTGAAGGGACCTGGAGGGGGGGTTCTGTTTATGATGGATTTTATTCCAGAATTTTGTATAAAATCATATTTGGATGGATATTTGCCGGGATAGACTTCATTATCATCGTCACTTGCAAATGCATCATCACTGTCAGGTGAATTTTTTGTTATGCTGCTATAATTTTCACTACTAGTAAATAAAATTCTTTAATTTTCTAAAACTACATCACTGCCCAATTCACTCTGACTATCCCATAATATACCTTCGATTTTATTCCTTGTAATACAATGTGTGTCAGGGCCGGCCATTTCTGCCGATTATCAAGTGGGTAATCACCCTACTTGGAGAGTGATTGCCTGCTGCATGATGCAATCTATGATTCTCAACTTCATACTGCATGTCATGCCATGTATGGACAGAAGGCTTGAACTTGTTGCAGAAAGCTTACCTCTCAGTAGACTGCCTGCCATGCATCTATGTATGAATGGTCACAGTATGTGGCCAATGAGTTAAGGGGGTTGGGGGTGAAAATAATTGAGGAAGGGTTTGAATTCTTTTTTTTACAAGCATGCTTATGTCTCAAAAACTGAAGATGTTACAGATGTGAAAACTGCTATCTGGAATCTCAGTAATAAACACGTTTCCTGTTTGTTTTAGGTAAGTCCACTTAAGGAGCGAGAAGAATTGAAAGATCGGGTGAAATTTAAAAATGAGTACAGGAGTGTGCAAATTAATTGGGACAAGGTGATTTATTACTATATGTATAATACAGTTAGGAGCTTTCTGAATATTAATAACTAATGTGTCCTCCTTTTGCTTTAGTGACCACCTGAACATGTTGTGGCATAGATTCGATCAGGTTAGAGCAGATGTTTCGTAGTTCCTCGTCATGAAACCACACATTTACCACATTTACTAACATGCTTTCCTTTGTTGAACAGTCCATTTTACCAAGACGCCTTTTCACAATACTCCACAAATTCTCTATGGGGTTTAAGTCTGTTGAATTACCAGGCCACTAAAGCACATTAATGTTGTTTTCTTCCACAAATTTCTTGACTGCCTTAGAAGTGTGACAAAGGGCCAGATCATGTTGAAATGCTCCTCCACCATCTGCGATGGTCTGTAGGAATGGCACAATCCTGCGCCTAAGGATTTCTCTGTATTTGGTTAAATTCATCATGCCATCAACTGGAACTAGTGCCCCTGGACCACTTGCAGTGAAGAAACCCCAAAACATATTTTGGGGCGGGGGATGTTTTGCAGTCTGTTCAAGATGCTCAGCTCGCACTGCCTCATGGTTGTTTTGCCTGACAATCCGTGCTCTGTAACCTTGAACAATAAAATGTGATTCGTCACTGAAAATTACATGTTTCCAGTCATTGGAGGTCAAAGATTGATATATTTTGGCCCATGCCAACCATTTTTTCTTCATGGCTGGCGTTAACAACTGCTTCTTTATTGGCTTTCGTGCCTTCCGCCCACAATCAAGAAGCCTACGCCGTACCGTTGAAGAATCAATTTCAACCCCAGTAACCAATAAATCTCTCTGAAGGTCTTTGCTTGTCTTGTGAGGATGAATTATACTGTTTTTAGGTAGAATTTTGTCAGTTTTGGGGGTGGTTTTTCGTTTCCGTCCACATCTGCCTTTTCTCTTTGGAGACAATGAGGCAGTGTCACGATATGCTGTAAGAGTCTTGAAACACTAGATTTTCCCACACCGACAACAGAGGCAATGTCCCTTATAGTCATAGATGTGTATTCACGAAGTGTAGTAGTTTCTGACTCGTTTACTTATTTGAAAACATACTAATCTGAATTAAAATTGAAAATTATGAAAAGTAATATTCATCAGACCTTGTACTCGCACTTAGATCTTACCTGCTTACTTACACATACGTTATTTGAAGGGCGCCAGCTTCAACTCAGTGCAGCAATAAGAGAATGAGATTCTTGAATATCTCTAGGGTGTGGGGTAATAAGCTTACTTGTGACAACATACCATATAAGTTCTGGGAAAAGGAGATTGGCGTTCGGTTTCCCCATTGAATTTGAGGTTAAGAAATTTTACTGTTTAAATAAAACGATTAATTAATTTGATAGAACAAAATATATTCTTGAAATAATTTCAGTAAAAATAGTGAGAAGTGCTGCGATTAAAACAGATGAGAATATAAAATTATGTCATTGCAGCTGAAAGAAATTAGGCATGAATTTGAATTCTTCTTGACCGGACATTTAACAATTACAGTGAAACCTTGGAATGCGAGTAACTTGGTCTACGAGTGTTTTGCAAGACGAGCAAACATTTTAAATAAATTTTAACTTGATAAGCGAGTGAGGTTTTGCAATACGAGCGTCATGTTGCGTACGTTTTCCCCTCCCCTGTTCGTTTGTTGAATAGATAAACGAGGTCTTTGTTCCTGTAGTGAAGAAATGTCTTTCAGAACATAATCTGCCGCTCAAAGTCTTGCTGGTTATGGGCGATGCTTTTGCTCATCCTCCAGGCCTTGAGGTCTTAAGGAGGAATTTATGTTCGTTAAGGTTATGTTCCTTCCTCCTAATACTACTCCACTACTCCAACCTATGGATCAGCAAGTTATTTCGAACTTGAAGAAGCTATACACCAAAGCACTAATTCAGCGATGCTTCGAAGTGACCGAAGAAACAAACCTTACCCTCCGAGAGTTTGGGAGAAATCATTTCGCCATCGTGAACTGCCTGAAGATCATCGATAAAGCATAGGATGGAGTCAACGAGAGAACTCTCACTTCCGCGTGGGAGAAGCTGTGGCCTGATCGTGTTCTTGGGCGTAACTTTGAGGGGATCGTAGGTGACAATGAGCCGCTGATTGTCGATCCTGTGTATCCTTATGGAAGACTAGGGGGCTGGAGGTGAATGACGTGGATCTTCAAGAGCTGGTGGCAGAACATAGGCAGTAACTGACCACCAACGAACTAATGAACCTGCGTCGTGAACAAGAGAAGGAAGTTATGGAGATCTCGTCCAGGGAAGAGGAGGAGGAAAAATCAATGGAATCTCTCACTTTAACTGAGATTCAGGAGAAGTGCAAAATGTGGGAAACGGTGCAAATTTTGTAGGAAAACACAACCTGAATAAGGCTGTAGCAGTGCGAGCGATGAATCAGTTCAATGACAATGCAATGTCACATTTTCGTGAAATCCTCAGTAAGAGGCAAAAGCAACAGTCATTGGACAGGTTCCTCGTTAAAGTTGCACCAAATGAAAACCATTCCAGTGTGCCAGTATATAGCAGTGATTCCGTTAGTGAAATTCATGCTACACAGTAACTCTTCTCTCGTCTCCCTCACACCAACAATGATTCTATTGTAAGGTAAAGTGCAGTTTAATTTGTTTATGTTAGATTTTGTTTTAGAAATGGCATGCGAATAAATATTTTTATGTTGTGGACGAATCATCCGCATTTCAATTGTTTCTTATGGGAAAACTTGCTTTGATATACGAGCGCTTTGGATTACGAGCACGTTGCCGGAACGAATTATGCTCGCAATCCAAGGTTCCACTGTATACACGAAATTTATCCCTCACTAGTTCACTTGACTGTACCTTCAACACTTTGAGTGTAATTACGACGTATTCCTTTGATATGGTGTTTACTGTAGATGTATCAAGCCTAATTTGGTGATGTATCATTTTTCTTTCACTGACAACTAAGTATCCATGTGACTGCTGCTTCTCCATCGAGAGGACTTCTTTGTAAGTCTGTCCTGTATGCCTTCATGGTAAGTGTATCCCTCTAACTGAACTGACCGACTGAGGTCTCGCCTTCCACTTGACTCCATCACTGTTTACCTTCCACTTTACTTCTTCTCTCTTCACCTTCCCTTTGATTAATGACCGACTGAGGCCTCTCCATCTCGTTCACTCTCCAACCAACTGTGGCCTCTGCTTCCAATTGAATAATGACTGACGCTACAATATGCAGCCACCTTATATAGATAGTTAGTTGACACACGTTCGCAATCTCCAGGAACGACTATGATCTACTCCCACCTCGCGACAAATGTTTCACACTATGGCGAAATCGCCCGCGGCTCCTAGTAGGTATCTCCAAGAACGTGAGCTCATCGCTAAACGTGCATGACGACGTAGCGATGAGTTGGCAGTAACGCCAGAAGTATTGCACCAATGTAACAATGTCATATCCACATCTGATATGCAGCAACTCTTACTGTACATGTTTTTAGTTAATGTTAAAAACTTCATATTGAAAAAAGATTTACAATTAAGAGATGAAAGTATATGATTTTCCACCTGTTCAATACAAATTCAAATGTGATATACAATGAAATGTCACATTTTATTCATAAATATTAGGGACCGGTTTTGGCATATCTATGCCATCATCAGCCTAAAGTTAGATACACAAGGACACAAGTAAATTACACATGTCAATACACAAATAAACTTTCTAACATATTGGCAATTCATAATAGCGTTGATATATACAAAAAAAAAAAAATTAATGTATAAAAACTCTTAATTATACCTCTTATAAAATTTACGATGAAGGTAAAAAGATCTATTTACAATTCTGTGATATCTATTACCTAGTGATGTTTTGTGTTACAGTTGTGTGTTAAATAACAAAAGATGTCTTTTAAAACACTTCTGTCTGAACAGCTTATACACCTAATAAAAATTTTGGGGTATTGACATTCCTATAGTATTAAAATTTAAGACGTAATATCACGTAAAAATACTCATGTAAATAAAATTAGTAACAGTGTCCAGTATTGTTACATTGTAAAAGAGAATAGCTGTTCGTTATTTAATGTTTGTTAAAATAGTTCCTCATTAGAATATAAGCTGTAAGCCAAGTTAAATTGAGCGGCTTTAAGAATCAAATAAGTCTTGCTTGAAATAGCGGTAGCTTAGTTGTCAGGTTGCCAGATGGTTTTAAGTTTCTAAATCTCAGAAGTACAAAGAACATGTGAGTGGCTGAGGCCGTAGTTGACGAGTATGAGTTCACAAAGCACTATGTCATCAGGTGGTGAAATGCAATTCTAGAGATCTTGTTTCAAAAGTATCCTGTTTCAAGAGTATCCTGCATTAGTTCCTCTTTAGCCTTCTGCTGGTATGTGGTGCATGAGGTTGTTATTGATGTTTGTAAATAACTAGACATAACAACCATTTAACTTACAACATATACAGGAAACCTACCCATACATCGAACACAATAAAAATAGATTCCACCCACCCATACACCCACAAGAAAGCCGCATACTATAGCATGATATACAGAGCATATAATATTCCACTTACGAAAAAAGATTTAAACAAAGAATTGAACCTAATCCACAAAATAGCCAAACAAAACGGATATAAAAGAGAAAGTTTAAACCGGATCATTAACAAAATAAAAAACCCACCCAAAAACCAAGTTAACTAGAACCGTCAAAGATAAAAAAGAATACGCATTATTTACTTACAACAGTAACCATATACACTCTATAACGAACATTTTTAAAAAACATGGCCTAAAAATAGCCTACAAAACCACACGCAACAACACTAACATACTATACAATTCCAAAACAGTTAACAACATAAACAAATACAACTATTCAGGTGTCTACCGCCTAAAATGCAGTGACTGCCGAGCCAGCTATGTAGGGCTTACTGGAAGAAGTTTTTCAATACGATATAATGAACACGTAAATGCTATCAAACATAGACATTTTTCAGCTATGGAACAGCACATTAATGATCAAAAGCACAAATTTACAAACATCAATAACGACATGCAAATCCTTAATACTAATCCAAAAAGCCCCTTGCTCAGTATACTAGAAGAATTCTACATAAACCTAGATAAATACATCAACCCAGATTTTAACTTGAACGAAAATACAGACAAAAACAACATTCTTTTCCACGCTGTTATTCCCCTCCTAGCAGATTATTATTTAAAAAGAATCAACAAACAACAATCCATACATACAAATAAACCGCTCCAAGATCTCCCCTCCTCCAACCCCACTCCCGTCACAAGCGCTCCACCCATCCCTTCAAACCTCCCCTCCGCCACCGCAAATTACAGCCCCAGAATAACACGCAACAGATCCCGACAGGCAGCCACGCAGAATGCACGGTCTCAACATTTAACGTAAGTGATACGACATATAACTTACTTTCCACATCTCTACAACACATCATATTATACACTTATTATTTCTGCTTGCAGATACATTATTTTACAACATATAGAAGCCTCCACGCCACAACAAACGTGCAACTTTATCAAGACGCACGACATTTCAAACGCACTCCACTTCACAATAGTCACCCATTCAACTAGTAACGACACGCGGAAAAAAAGAAAATGTTTTCCTAACGACATACAGAATCTCAAGATAACTCCAACAACAGCAGCAGCTTACAAAATTGCATCAATATTATACTACATCACGTATTTCACTTGTAAAAAGAGGCAAAGCAACATAGTATAAATATGTACTCGGTCCTATTTATGTAAATATGTCATACATTTCTAACTGACCAGTTATATCAGATTATGATCCCACAAATGGTAACAACCCATAGTACTGTTGTTAACCTATGTTAACCCTATCTTACGTTTGAAAAATGTGCACATATAGCACTACATATCAGTACTTTTAATGTAAAGAATTTATTTTAATAAGCTACCATATACCAATATTTTAGGTAGAAAGAGTTCATTTTAACTGGATCACCCCATGCTTGTACAAGCGACAAAAATAAACAATATAAACAAGGGATTGAACCCTTTCCATCAGACTAACTTTAAACATTTCCAACTGGCTTTCATATTAGACCACAACTTTACAAATGATAACATACCATAGAACTAATGTCAATAAATGTAAACCCCATTTTAATATACAAAACAAGTACAGAAGGTACCACATACTTGTATTTTAGTATTAAGGATCTATTTTAATAATGTACTATATACCAGTATTTTAGTCATGAAGAATCTAAATTAACAAGGTTATTCTATGTTTCTTCCATTTGACTGAACCAAAAAAGTGAAATTTCATAACTTATATATAAGAATGTAACTAGACTATTGACATTTCAAAAAAAGCAGATATACAGTGACATACCTCAAACAACGGTATTTTTTGAAGACCCTACAATAGTCTCACTATTATCAATGTGCACAAATGCAAGAATAATTTTATTCTATACTTTGTAATATAAATTGTAATATGACAGCATGTAACAAACAGCATATGCTTTTGAACTAGAAATGTACACACTTTACCATTTCAGTAAGCAATTTGCCAGTGTTTTCATCAAATAGATGGGTTGTATTGAATGTAATAGTTTTGATACTGTATGTAGGGAAATATAGGACCTGTATACTCATTAATTTGGTCATGGTGAGCCTATAAATCTCACGCACATGTTTTCAAACTAAGATGTACCCACCAACATTCTAAACACAAAAATTTTTTTTGACTCAATTGAATTAACTAAAAGATCAATATTTTACATGTGATGTTTTTGTATATATCTTTTTTATATGTATGTCAACTGCAGATGATCCCTTAGGGGTCGAAACTGGTCTTGACCTAATTTACCAATTTTGAAGTAAATAAATCTGTGTATTGATAAGGTGGTAACTTTCTTTATACTGTAGTTATCAATAAGCATTAAATTTCCTTGTTACCATTCTAGGGTTAAAGAACACACGTTACCAAATACTTACGTCAGACCATCATAATTAACACGTACTTCTTTGCTAGTTTTTCTCTCAGAACAAACACACACTACCTAAATTAAAGTCTACTCTACTTCCATGATTTGCCACCTAACAAAACACTTCTTACATCTAATTTACTACTACCATTAACCCATTCCAGTCTGGGCCTTAATATCACTAACAAACGTTCTGGACTGGACATTTTTAAGGATCTTTAAAACATTATATCTCTGTACCTGTAGTAGATATTGGCATGATTCTTTTTTCTTTGTGCTTGTTTGAGAATCTAATTTTCAAAAGCGCTCTTTGTATCATGTCAACTATCACTTGAGTTTTTAAAATTGTTTATATATTAGACCACGTTTTGCGAATGGAAGAAAATTCTGACGGATAACTAAGCAAGTACAGTTTTCTGAAATACAGTTATATTTACCCTATTTCGCTAATATAAAATGTGCATTGCAATTACAAAACAACAATAATGAGTACGATATAAAAACAATAATTTTTCAATAATAATAATAATAATAATAATAATAATAATTGCAATAACGACAATTGGAGCTCTTACGAAATTTTATTTTAATTGATAAATTTTGTTAAAACTTACTCAAATGTAAAATTATTGTTCCATTTACCACAAAATACTTCTGTGAAAGAGAAAATAAGTCTTCTAAACAGACAACTTCACGAATATGTAGACAATCTTATGTATTCACGCAAATATGAAATACACGGGAACATGCGCTAGGCCGTAAAACGATCACCAATCATAATGAAATGCAAGTTGTTTCGAATTCATGTGTCAATAATATGTTCATTTGCGCATAAACTTATAATATATCATAAAATATCGAAAATATCACTTTCGCGAAGCACATGTTTGCCGTGAGAAACCATGTCTTAGAGCTCACTGAGTGACAACATCTACTGATGCATGCAGTTCAAAAATATCGTAAATTCTCTGACTTTGACATATAATACTGCCATCTGCTTAAAATACTCTCGTAACTAATACATGAAGAAACACAATGTAACCACCAGAATGCGTACATAGCTCGTTCTCGATTTTTAGCGAATTGTCAAACCTTACTACAGGCTATGCCCGCAGCGCGTCCTGAACATAATTTCGGCTGCTGCGAGCTATGCTCGCAGTTAGACCGGAAAGAGTTAATCACTTCATTAACTATGACTACGTCATTACTTAAATATCTCACTTAACATTACTTAGGTCACAATCACACTGTACTCATAAATCTACTTTCACTACATAACTACTTATACTACATACCTGTTCAACTTCTACCTTCGGCCTATTCACTTAACTTACTTCATCCGATTCCCTGTGCATTTGGAATACTCTGACTTGATGACTATTCCTGAACACCATTCGCATTTGGCCTGTTTCTCTCTGATGACTTAAATCCTCACGCCTTCCGTCACTTTGGCCTATAAAGTTTCCTCGCCTTCCTTCTCTGGATTGCCCCTGGTAATTCTCCTGAACCCTATCACTATCGAAATTTCTATCATTCCTCGGCTGATCATAATTATTTCCTCTCCAGCTATTCTGTCCATAATTCACATCTGCACGCCTCCCATCTTCCGATTCTCTCTGGTTACTCCTCTGATAATTATCTGACCTGTTTCCCCCTTCCTCTACGGTTCTACTTTGCGGTCGAATACCACCTACGCTACCATTCAGAGCCTCAAAACTATCTAATAATACCTCCATTTCTTTAATAGTACTGACTTTCTGCATGCAGGCAGCTTCCCTAATTCTATCAGAATAATGTTTTAACATAATCCTTACGATATCAACTTCTGAACCAATACTATTCAGATTTTTCCATACGAGCACGTATGTCAGAAAATATTCTGTCATAGATACTCCTTCCTGTTGTCTCTATTTACCAAGCATAATCCGTTCTTTCTCACGACCTTGGACATTCCCATCCCAAAACTTATAAATGAACTTCTCTTTAAATTCTCCTAAATTAGACATATTATTACGGTACACTTGAAACCAGGTTTTACTTTCACCGATGAAGGAATTAGACAAGATCTCTAACACGTATTCCCATTCAATAATATTATCCCTCAGCTTACCTGCAAATCTTTTCTCGACTAATGTTATAAATTCCATAGGATTAAACTGTTTTCCAGAAAACTTGGGCAAATCTTGGTCCCTATTGTATAAACCACTCGTTACTATTATTTCTCTGGTAATCTGACCTCTCATTTCTTGCCGTAGTACCCTCTGGCAATTTAAAACCTTTTCTTCCCCTATTCTCTCTGCATTCTCTTTCATTATTCTCAGTTCTTCCTGTAATTTTTTTTCTCTTTCTCTGTCACCTGCTGTGACAAAGTTTCCTGTTTGTTCTTTAGTTCACTGACCTGCCCAAGCTCTTTTTCAAATGTTTCTACCTTATTGACACATTCCCTCGTATCTTGCGCTACTGCATTATGGATCTTGTCTAGTCTTTTATCTATGATCTCATGAATTTCTTCCTGGGTATTAGAAATCTTAGTACTTAACTCTACGATATTCTCTGTACATGTTCCTTTGACATGCTCAATTTGAGTACGAAAATCGCTTTGACTCAACTCCATTTCTCCTTTAAGATCAACACACTCTTTATTTATTTTCTAACGTAGATATTTGATTAGTTACCTCTACTATCTTAGTATCTATTTTAGAATTTAGTGATTCACTTAACCCATCTATTTTATCATTGATCACATTAAAATTTTCGTTCCTACTACCAATCATTTCTTCCATCTTACTACTTACGGAGTTAATCTGTTTATTACAATTTTCATTAATAGTATCAATCATTTTCTCCATCTTACTACAGCTACCAATCACTTCTTCCGTTCGTTTATCATTATTTTCGTTATTAATATCAATCTTTTCCTCCATTCTACTACTGAACTCGGTAAATCTGGCCATCAGCAAATTTTGAAAATCTTGGTTCATCCCCACTGAGACTACCTTTTGAGTTTCAGTGTGCTTCTCAATTTCTGCACTTTCCTGAATTACCTCAGAAACTTCCATCTTTTTCACCTGCTCCCTATTTTCAATTTCACCTTGGATGTTCTTAGAAGCAACAGCCTCGTCATCGCGTGACTAGCTGTTGTCTTCCTTGTCCATCTTTGGTTCAGTACTGGTAGTACGCGATCTCAAATTAATTTCCCTCTTCAAATCCCTTGACATGCCACCAAAATACAAATGTATATCACAAAATTACACTCCTGACAATTACCAGTAATAATTCCGTTGCCTTAAATGTGCATACTCTTCCCAAAATGAACCCATGATATGCTGTCATTCAAAACAAGTTCTGAATTTATTCGAGTCCCACTTTGCGGCGTCACAATGTAGATGTTCTTTACTCGCTTACTTACTTGAAAACATACTAATCTGAA
Organism: Anabrus simplex; assembly: GCF_040414725.1. Classification (NCBI taxonomy): domain Eukaryota; kingdom Metazoa; phylum Arthropoda; class Insecta; order Orthoptera; family Tettigoniidae; genus Anabrus; species Anabrus simplex. Next base: position 258,294,207 of record NC_090270.1, on the reverse strand, counting down.
TTTAAATTGAAAATTATGAAAAGTAATATTCATTAAATAAAATACATAATCATCGGACCTTGTACTCACACTTAGATCTTACCTGCTTACTTACACATACATTATTTGAAGGGCGCCAGCTTCAACTCAGTGCAGCAATAAGAGAATGAGATTCTTGAATATCTCTAGGGTGTGGGGTAATAAGCTTACTTGTGACAACATACCATATAAATTCTGGGAAAAGGAGATTGGCATTCGGGTTCCCCATTAAATTTGAGGTTAAGAAATTTTACTGTTTAAATAAAACGATTAATTAATTTGATACAACAAAATATATTCTTGAAATAATTTCAATAAAAATAGTGAGAAGTGCTGCGATTAAAACAGATGAGAATATAAACTTATGACATTGCAACTGAAAGAAACTAGGCATGAATTTGAATTCTTCTTGACCGGACATTCAACAATTATACACAAAATTTATCCCTCACTAGTTCACTTGACTGTACCTTCGACACTGAGTGTAATTATGACATACTCCTTTGATATGGTGTTTAAAAATCAAATCAAAATCTCTTTATTTGCAAATGAGGTGTCTACCTCGGTGGCAAACGGTACACTAAAATACATTATTGTCAAGCACTAAATATTAAATTAACAAGAGAAGAAAATTTTTCCTATAATACAATATTATACAATTTACGCTAACAATGTTTTCTATTAAACACACAGCTAATCCTTAATAAATTTATATTGTTTACAAAATTCTAATTATAATATCTCCTGTACTACTTACAAATATAGTCAACTGATATACAGTATGTGGAATTGCTTCAAATGACACTATAAAACTGGTATAACATTAACATTTACATTGCATTTATTTATTTATTTTTTTTTTTTTTTTACCCGTTCTGGATCCTAAGTAGCATAACGACCTGCTGCGTCTTAACCAGAGCCCCTTTTGCCACCACTTTTCAGAGTTCCTGAAGGGCCTTCACAGCTACCGTAGCGGTCCCAGGGCCCTCGAAGTCCCCACTGTACTTCACCCCTACAGGCAGTCCCCTACTTTGGCTGTCCAAACTCCTTAGACCAGGGGATGGAATTAATTTATTCACACACATTTTTTTATTTACAATAACCTGCACCGGTCGAATGCCCTCTAACACTTCATTTATTTTCTCTGTTGCTGTTTATTCTCTTCTTGAATATCTGTATAGATTTTGGAAAAGGATCAAACACTACCCCTGGTAAACTGTTCCACTCCTTCACACCCTTCCCAATGAATGAAAATTTACCCCAATCGCTTCTGCTAAAATTCCTTCTAATTTTATATTTGTGGTCAGTCCTGCCAATATAATTATTTTCCAACTGAAGCCTCTCACGGATATCTCCCCATGCTTCTTCTCCTGTATAGGCTCTATATAATCCTGTAAGTCTAGTTTTCTCCCTTCTCTTACTTAAAGTTTCCCACCCAAGTTCCTTTAACATTTCTGATACACTACCCTTTCTCCTGAAATCCCCTGTTACAAATCTTGCTGCTTTCCTCTGCACACTATCTATTTCTTTTATTAGGTATTCTTGGTGAGGATCCCAAACACTGTTTGCATATTCCAATAATGGACGAACCATACTCAAGTAACTTTTTTCTTTTAATTCTTTATTGCATCCTTTAAGTAGCCTCATTATGACATGTAATGATCTGTATGCTTTCCCAACAATGTCATCAATATGACCCTTCCAGTGCAAATTACTTTCAAATCTCACACCTAAGTATTTGCACTTGCCATCTTTTGGGATAACTACCTCATCCAAAGTATATTCAAATTCAGTTTTAAAGCTCCTGTTTGTAAAGGTTGTAACAGTTGATTTGCCTCCATTAACCTTCATATTATTTTCTTCAACCCATTGTTGGATACTTTCAAGGTCCCTTTGTAATTCTGAACAATCCTCAATGTTGTTTATTTCTCTATAAACAATTATGTCATCAGCATACAATCTTATTTTTGATGTTATATTGTTCCCTAAATCATTTGCGTATATTAAGAAAAGTAACGGACCGATTATACTACCCTGTGCAATTCCCTTCCAAACTGTCTCTTCCTGAGATACATTATTTCCTACTTTGACTTTCTGAACCCTTGAATTTAGAAATGCTTTTATCCAACGTGTAACCCTTACGTCCAATCCTATTCCCTCCAATTTCTTTAATAATATTCCATGTTCCACTCTATCAAAGGCTTTGGAAAGATCTATGGCTATGCAATCTAACTGACCTCCTGAATCCAACTGATCTGATATGTCCTGCTGAAATCCCACCAGTTGTGCCTCACAAGAAAATTTCTTTCTAAATCCATACTGGCTCCTCATGAACCAATTTTTATCATCACATATCCCTCTGATGTACTTCGATATTAAACTCTCCAGAATTTTACAAACTATACTGGTCAGGCTGATTGGTCTGTAGTTCTCTGGTTTCCTTTTATCACCCTTTCCTTTATAAATTGGTATTATTATAGATTCCTTCCATTCCTTTGGTATTACACTATTATTTATGACATAGTCAAAGAGAAATTGTAAATAAGGCACTATGTACCACCCCATTGTCTTTAATACCTCCCCAGTAATTTGATCACTTCCTGCAGCTTTTCCTTGCTGAAGCAGTTGGATTTCTCTGAAAATATCTTAGTTTGTGAATGAGAAGCTTCTTGTTTCCCTCTGTCTCTCTCCCTCTCTATCTTCTGTTTCGGTTTCCAACTCTTGACAATCATCTACTGAATCTCTAAATTCCCTACTAAATAGGTTTGCTTTCTCAGTATCTGTTAAATAGTGTTCACCCCCTTCTCCCACCATTGTAGGAATTTGGACTCCTTTTCCTTTTTGATTCCTGATATATGAATACAGCTTTTTCCATTTCCCTTTGTGGTCATTACCCTCTTGAAGTATGCCATTCATATAATTCTCTTTTGCTTCCTTTTTCACTCTATTCAGTTCCCTCATTAGCTGTTTTCTAGTTTCTCTACTCTCCCTACCCTCTTTGATTTTCCTGTTTACTATTCTACATTTTCTTTTTAATTTTCTTATTTCCCTTGTATAATAAACAGGGTCTGAGGTCATTTTACCCTTCTTAACAGGTACAAATCTCTTCTCTCCTTCCCAAATAATTCCTTTAAATTTAGCCCAAAGTGTATCCACGTTACTCCCTTCACTTATCCAACAACTGAATTGTGATTTAAGGTAAGTCCCAAATTCATCAACTTTAGTTTTTCTGTACAATTTCTTGTCTTGTGTAACCCTCTTATTAAGCCTTTTTAGTACGAGTCCTACATCCGTTATCACAGCCTTATGGTCTCCTATTCCTTCAATTACCTCAGTTTTATCAACAATTTCCCATGGTTTAACCAAGAATACATCTAGTAAGTTATTGAGACGAGTCGGTTCTTGTACTACTTGTGTAAATCCTCCCTCCCAAATTAACTTATTTGCCAGTTTCTGTTCATGGGCTTCACTTGCAGCTCCTTTCCATTCAACTTCAGGCAAATTTAGATCTCCCCCAATTATTACCATATCATTATTATTGTTTTTATGAGTATAATCTATTATTTTTTCAAAGATTTCCATGTCTCTTTCCTCTCTTCCAGGCCTGTACGTTCCTATAATTCCCACCTCCTTCATATTATCACAAACTAATTTTATCCCTAATATTTCATCCCTTTCATCGGTAAACCATTCATGTGAACAGTAAGTTTCCTTCACCAGAATAAACACCCCCCCTCCCTTTTTATCTCCTCGGTCTCTACGATAGACTGTGTACCCTTCTGGAAATACTTCTCTATTAACCACCCCTTCTTTCAACCACGATTCCACTCCTATCACCACATCAGTCTCATAAGATTCCATCAATGTACCAAATTTTAATTGTTTATTTACTACACTTTGACAGTTTACCAAGAGCAATCTCAGACACCCTTCCTCCCTAAAACTTGACTGTTGCAATTGGGTAACTTGAAATTCCTTACTATCCTGAGTTTCTTTTTCTAGTTGACTGAGCCAGCTTGAAGTACAGCTGGCTCTTTCTACTAGTTTTCCTGGTCAGTATTATAACTCAAGGGAGTTGCCTGTTTTACAGTACATATCTTAAGATTAATAAAATCTAGAACAATATTTGCTATCTTTCGTTTACCTGAATTGTTTAGATGGAGGCCATGTTTTGTATAACAGTATCTCTCAAAACTGCTGCATTCAATAACTTGAGTATTCCGAAAATGTTTACAAATTTTAACAATATCTGTATTGACCTTGTCCACTTCAATGTTCACACACGAGTCTCTACTCAAATCATGCCTGTGGGGCACGTTCACTACAAAAACGTTAGTGTGGGTCAGCTTCCCTAGTGTATGTTTAAGTTGTGATCTTACGTTCTTGGCATCGTCGAGAGCTACGTCGTTCGTCCCACCGATGATAAGCACTGCATCGCCGCTCCCGAAGTTCCTAGTTGCTGCTTCTACGTTTTCCACAACACTGCTGATAGAAGCTCCTGGATATATTTCTCCGGTTGCTGCTATATTCTCGTCGTCAATCACTCCCGCAATTCCCCTTCCTTGGCTATCACCAAACACAGCTACCTTCGCTGATTTAGGCCTAACTGGGTCTTGAATCTGAATTCTAGGCCTGAATTTTAAACTCGGCACGGCAACGGATCGCGATGATTTGGTTTCACGCGCGCGATCACTTTCTTCCAGGATTAAATTATTTAGGGCAGAAAACCTATTTCTAATGTTTATTTCCGGAAATTCAGTTGTAGATTTCTTCTTAGCCGGCCATCCACGAACTACTTGACACCACGTGCTCGAGTTTGTTACTTGTACCGGTATATCACTCGAAGAATGGTCAGTCCCAAATTCTAGCGATCGCAGTCTTTCTTTTAATTCTTGATTTTCAACTTTAAGAGTCTCATTATCCTTTTTTAGAATGTTTATAATTTCTAATGCACTTTTATATTCCTCATCGACTGTTTTCGGTGCTTCGTCAACGCCGTCCCCAACAACAACATTCCGAACACACTGCTCACAAATCCAGTCAACATTTTCATTAGTTTTTACGTTTCTAGGGCAATTTCCGCACTTATAATGCCACCATCGATCACATGAATCACACAACATTCCATTTTTCACTAATTTTCGACATTTTCCGCACTTTTCGTCACATTTTACGGTTAATTTACTCGGAGAATAAAACACTACGTCGTCATTACCGGGCGCCATTTTGAAAAAAAAAGAAAAAAGCGTAATTTGATTATGTATCCTTTTTCTTTCACTGACAACTAAGTATCCATGTGACTGCTTCTTCTCCATCGAGAGGACTTCTTTGTAAGTCTGTCCTGTATGCTTTCATGGTAAGTGTATCCCTCTAACTGAACTGACCGACTTAGGTCTCACCTTCCACTTGACTCCATCACTGTTCACCTTCCACTTTACTTCTTCTCTCTTCACCTTCCGTTTGATTAATGACCGACTGAGGCCTCACCATCTCGTTCACTCTCTGACCAACTGTGGCCTCTGCTTCCAATTGAGTAATGACTGACGCTACAATATGCAGCCACCTTATATGGACAGTTAGTTGACACACCTACGCAATCTCCGGGAATAACTATGATCTACTCCCACCTCGCGAAAAATGCTTTACACTATGGCGAAATCGCCCGCGGCTCCCAGTAGGTATCTCCAAGAACGTGAGCTCATCGCTAAACGCGCACGATGACGTAGCGATAACTTGGCAGTAACGCCAGCAGTATTGCACAATGTAACAATGTCATATCCGCATCTGATATACAGCAACTCTTACTGTACATGTTTTTAGTGTTAATGTACACACACCTATATATGCATACATATAACTACAATCATGCAAGTGACAAGCATTGCAGAATTGAATTGAATACTAATTATAATACAATCATAGTAATCTCACAGATATAATAATAATAGAACGGACAGAATAATAATAATACAGATATCACCTTGTAACGGGATTTGAACCGTTACAGAAGAGCAACTATTTTTGCCCGCTTCATTGGTGAAATGTCCATTTTAAAACAAACACAAAGTTTTCCTCTCGGAAACACATACTGTATTTACCCGAGTAATCCCCGCCGTCGAATAATGCCCTCACCCTCATTTTAGAAATGCTCATTTTGAAAAAATGAAATGAACTAAAATTCCTTTCATCGGACGAGTAACTTAGGCATAAACAAATACTTCGTATCACTCCGCGAGGTCCACGTGGTCTTTACACAAATATCACTGCTATGAAATATATTTTCCATGAAAATGAGCAAGTAGGTCTACTTACGTGACAGGTATTTCATTCATCTAAACTTCCAATAGGCTCAATTCCCTGTAGATGGGAAGATTCATTGTCTTTTGCATCACTAGAATCCTCTCCTAAATTACAAGTTCATCACACTCCACATCTTACGCCCGTAGGGGGCTGGAATATCTAATTGAAAGATAAAATCACAGCGACGAGTAATATGATCAAGATTATGCAATTAATAAACGCCCGACACATTTTAGGTTATCTAAAGCTTACGAACATAACCTGGATTTCCCAACACATAGGTAGGCCTAAAATGAATTCTCGATTATAGCTAGTATCCTCTACAGTACACAACTGGGTGACTTTCAATGAAGAATGAAGGAATACTGACTTACATTTTGAGTGACGTACAATGTGTAGGCTATAATTGGTTTTTCTTATTCCCTTTCTTAATGCTTTCTGCCACCAAGTTCAATAACCATTCACTCTCTTGGAAAGTCATATTAGGCTTCTTTCACCGTTTCTGCTCAATTGCAGACATAATTTATGCAAATTAGGTGCAAACCCCGGATGGAATCAAAAACTTGTTTACAATTCGATAGTGGCGGTGCAACACCCCAACATATATTAGGAATAAACGACATAAGTCATAGATTACAAGTAACAACTCTCATTATTGTTCCGTATTGAAGATGACGTTAGGCATAGATATCAAGGATAATTAAATAAAAAACACCTATTCAATACTTTCCACGTTTAATGTGGTTATTATCTACATGATTTTATGTAGACTCATTTGGTCAGGTACATGTTTCACCCATTATTTTGGGCATCTTCAGCCTGTAAACAACCTTTAGGTCAAGGTTTGGGACCTTTTTAACTAAAGGCTGAAGATGCCCAAAATAATGGATGAAACATGTACCTGACCAAATGAGTCTACATAAAATCATGTAGATAATAACCACATTAAACGTGGAAAGTATTGAATAGGTGTTTTTTATTTAATTATCCTTGATATCTATGCATAAGTCATAGAGACGTGCACGTACAGAAAAATGTCAAAATAGCAAATAATACAAGATAAATCAGTAAACACAACAAGGATACGGAATAACGGAAGCAAGGGGAGGGTGCGGAGGCCTACCCATATGAAGTATAGAGGTGGGGAAATTGCGTAGCAGACACCAAGAAAATAACACCAATATTTTCAAAAAATATAAAATATAATAAATAAATCTTTCTATACACTACAATTCAAAACTTTTAAACGAAAATTAAATAAGTTGGGGTGAATAGAGAATTAGCCATTAACACAACCTTACTTAGTAAAATTAAGATGAAGTAATTAAATGAATTACATAAAATAAAAAAATTCATTCCTAAATAAAGGTTCCTTTATATGATACTGATATTTATATAGGCTATATACTGATGCATCAGTTGAATCATATAATTACCATGGAAAGTACACATTTTAAGTATTTTCAATTAAATGAAACTTAAACCTTTAAACTAGAAAAAGGAAGAATATATATAGCAAATCGAGGAGGACTCGGACAGCACCCAGTCGAAGTAAATGGGACACCGCAAATACAGACCTGAAAGGCACACCACCGTACATGACCAATAAAATAAGATCACAATTACGGACAGAATATAACGACCACCAACACGTGCCGTGTTTACCAAACTTTTTGCCCAAGATCAAAAAATTTACAATCCCAACACCATGGTAAACAAGCCCGATAATTAACCCACAGTAACATCACCAAAATAGCACGAGCAGAAAACTTCACATAGCTTCAAAACACAAAACCAAACCAAGGGCTTCAGATGAAAATCAATCTATATCGTATTCACGGAGCCGTCCACACGATATGGTCATCGCGACAGACACAATACACATTCTCATCAACAATAATATTACGTAACTGTCAAGCACAATAAGATAACAACAACAATTCCAAACCAAAGATAAGATAAGGTATCACATCCTTCGCTCCAGGGCTGTCCAACCCTCGACTTATAGAACGTTATTCGCATTGTTGAAAGTACGATAACATTTGTACGATATTACACCAACAATAGTGTCTATTTTAAAAGCCCCAAGTGGAATGAAAATAACCTAACTAACTCAAATAAGGTATACACTAAGACATGAAGCATTTATCATCTTGTAAAAGTTACTAATGAAAATAATAATAATAACGTAAATAGAATATTAAAGAAAATTAAAGAGAGAAATGTGAGTGCAGTGTAAGGTCAATTTACGGGCACACAATAGCCAAAAACACGACAAGAACCACAAATATCTCCCACAGGAGAAACATAGACATGAATATGAGCCCACAATACATCACGATAGAGGAAACCAAATAAAATACCAAATTACAAGGAAAAACGTCACACGCGTACGGGCACAGCATAGAAAATCACCAGCAAATGCACAGGAAAGTAAATCCCGAGCGAAGAGAATGACGAATTTAAATCAAAAGACATGAAAAATTTCAAATATTATCTTAGCACAATAATGACATCACAAACTGAAGATATCCATATACCACACCAAAACTGAATATAATACGTACACAGTAAAATAATATTAACAGAATTAATACATCAAATATATATACAAGTTGGTCTTATGCTAAAATAACTCACCTCGTAATTTGACCTTAACACTAGCACTTCACCAGAATCAAATTAAACTACCTACATAACTACATATATACAGAAGGAACACACGTATAATACAAAAATAATGTCACTTCCATCACTAAGATGGGAATTTTTCCCGGTTATCATCCAACTCCAGTTGGAGGAGACATTGCTTTGGTAACGGTCACAGTAGCCATCCTTGCAACGACTAGTCTCCAAGACTTCCTGCGCAGAATGCCACGCTTACATCACACTCATTAGTACCAAATGTAATCTGGTAGATAGCGTAGCAGTCCATGTAGCTGCCTACAGTGCAGTCACACGCTTAGAAACGACAACACACAGAGTAACTATGCGAAGGAAAGGTACACCACTCCTCATATAGGCTGATATTATCAGAGTCCACGAAATACGAAGTCTTTCTTAATTTAATACTTCAAATACAGTAGAACTCCAGCCTCATATGATCGTGGTAAAATAATAGTTCAGTACAGTCACTAGGCTGGGAACTTAAGGTCCATACCAGACAGCAATAGTTCGCCAAAATAATAAGTGTCAAAAATAGACACAATTTAAATAAATGTGCCATAACCGTAGATTGTCCAAAGTATATGACATAATAATAAGTTTTTTTAATAACGCTACAGCGGCAGCATGTAGTCATTTTTTTTCTGTACGTCAGTATGAAAAAAATGCAATTCAAACTGAGATTGAAACGAAAACTTGGTTTTTGTAAACCGAGATAATAAATTCTGTGGTGAATACGGAAGTGAGCGTTATCCGAAATAATGACATATCTGAGTTTTGAAAATCTAAGATAACAGCAAAAGTTACAAACACTGGTGAACACAGGCCTAAAACACTTCTCACACATGGTCTCTTTTTACTGGACAGTAACACGACCGATGGTGGATAATTCTTTTTGTGGAATGTAAACCCTTTAAATAGACACACCAGCAAAATCTGATGTTAGTTTTGCGATACAGTAAAACCTCGTTAATTCGAAGTCTTTGTAATACAGAAATAGGGCTTCCAATTATGTGATTTCGAATTAACACCCATCTTGTAATTCAGAAATACCAACCCTCACCAGTTTTTGGGGATCCTTCTTTTCCGCATACTGCTGCAACGTGATATTGTGGCTTTCCTTAAAACGCTGAATACAAAAGAATTACAATTTCACTCTGTTTTCAACTGTGAAACACACTATAGGCACACCGAAGTGAGTGAAAGTGCAGAAAGCTACCCCTGCACGTTCCGGAAGATGCGTTCTATCATCACGTGGAGAAAGTTTGAATTTAAATTACTCGTAAAATACGGTACTATTTAAAAAAAAATGTAAAGTCAGTTTAAAATTAAAAGTCTGAATTGTTTTCTGTTTAAATTGACATACGGGGACAGTTTTCTTCCAGCACAAAGCATAACTGTACACTGAGCATCGAAAACTAGGTGAGCCAGGAGCGTGTTGCCAACCTTGACGCAAATAAAACCTGCACCCCAATTTCGTGGTTCGAATTTTTTTAAAAAATATGCGGGGATTATTTGCATAAATACGCTAAATAACACACACTGTTGCTACACATACAAGCACTCAACTGAACTGGAGGGGGCCAACAATTGTTGTTCATGGTCAAGGCAACAATAGTCCTTCAACAGTACAACAGTTGGGCAGATAAAATCGGTTACAGCTAACCAACTTCAGTTCTTTGTAAAATATGAGCTTGCCCCAATTAATTTGCACACTACTGTATATTTACGGTATATCTCATACACCTAACAAGTCATAAACGTGAAAATTGGTATTTGTAATCTGAAAATCCTTTTAGAAGGTTGAAAAAAGTATTGAAAAACCAGGTGAATTTTTAAAATTAATATATCTCAAAAAGTTAACATTTTAGAGACATGAAATTTTGAATTTGGAATTTCCTTTAAAAATAAATATGTATTTTTTGTTTTTGAAAAAGCCATGTAATGGGGTTGGAAAGATGTGGAACATACATACATACATACATACATACAGTGGTGGAAATATTTATTGCATCACCTTTTATAATTAACAATTTTTGTTATAATCATTGAATAACTGAGCTCACTTGGCTAATTTCTCCCTATTTCTATCAGAAATGAACATGTGCAGTATTTTTTGCCAATTTCATTTTATTCTTAATTTTTTGTTTATATAAAAAAAATTTATCATTTGACACTTTCTTGATGAAAGGATGTAAATGGATGTGTGAGCTATTCTGTTTGCTCTTCTGTTTGCTCTTCTGAAAAATGAATACTAATTTTGAAAGAAACACTGCATATTAATGTTGTAACATCACACTGATCGATTTTAGTGTTTTTAAAAGCACAGTTGCCGCATATGAATGCAGTGTTGCCATTCCCGGCCGTGTCGGAGATTTTAATCGCTTCTGATTAACTCTTCTGGCTCGGGGACTGGGTGTTTGTGTCCGTCCCAACACTCTCTTCTTCATGTTCAGACAACATACGACACTACCAACCACCACAGAAACGCGCATTAGTGATTATATCGCTCCATATAGGGTTCGAGTCAGGAAGGGCATCCGGCCGTAAAACAGGGTCAAAACCACAAGTGCGACTCAGTTCGCACTCGCGACCCCACAGGTGTGGGAAAAGTGGTGTGGAAAGAAGAAGAGGGAAGAAATAACCACAGAATCTTACCTTCAGCGCACATTTGTCGAGCTGCCTCAAACAGACATTATGTTCTCCTGCATTCAGTTTTTCTCAGTGTGCAATATCTAGGCACCAAAAAGTTGCATTTTTTTGTAACATAGTGACTCTCATTTTCTGCTCCAGGAAGACACCACCGGTTTGTTTCAAAAGCTTCAGGTACCGTACTGAATATTCATTTAGTATGAAAATATTTTTTCATTTAAATGTGAGGAGACTCGCATTATAAGTTAAAAGAAATGAAATATTACCTGTTCATTGTCGTCCTGTAGAGTACAATGGGCTTTTAAGACATAAAACCATGGAAGGACCAGATGTAAAGTCTACTCCTCATCACCCTCAAGATCAATTGTAGCTTCCTTAAATGGCTAAAGAAATGTTATAAGCAGGCCAGTAATGTTCTGATCATAACTGAGCAATTCACCAGAGTCACCCTACTTTTCTAAAATAATTCTCATGGTATCTATCTGGGAGTGAAGTAATTGCAGCACGTCATAATCACTGTTCCACCAAATGGAAACATATGGTTATAACCTCACACATAGGCCTCTTCTCTTAAAGTACGAAACCAGAGATTTCACTGAATAGATAACAGCTAACACATTAGGAACACTTTCTTTCAAAAAGGGTTCACTCAGAACATGCTTCAAGACCGTATTAATAATATGAGCCATGCATGGAAGACGCTTGTATATGCTGAGGGCCTTAACAATGTTGCTTCCCTGGTCTGTTACAAATGTAATTTTTCAAATGTCTTCATGAGAAACGCCATGTCCTTTCAAACAATCTTCCAATTCACTGCGAATATTTTCACCAGTTTCTGGACAGTCAGGGAAGGCTGAACACATTAACACATACTTCTTGAGAGACCAAGCTGCATTTATATAATAAAATGTGACAGACATATAGTGCACACCCAATTATATGTAGACAGGTCAGTGGTACTCGCACAGATACCAGATTTAATAGCACGTACTATATCAAGAAGCGTTTTAGTGTGCACTTTGTCTGCGAAAGTTTGTACCTTCCTAGCAACTGTGTCTCGAGAGGGTATAACATTCTTAATATCCGCTGAGCCATACTTTTTGCCCATTTCTATCAGCGTTTGCCCTAAATTTAAAAATCCTGCACCCTCAATAGTTGTAAACAGTCTCAAGTCCTTGACGCACATTTCCACGCACTTATCAGTCACCAAGTCCTTGTCCTCTTTCAAAATATTTTTAGACTCTGGAAAAATTTGGGTCAAATTTGGAGACGTATCGCAACATACTTGAGGTTCCTGAATGGGTGCTAGGTAGCTTTTTACAAAAATTGCATTGCGAGTAACCTACTGGCTTATTTGATACCTGTTCCTAAATACATGAAAAGTTTTCCCATGCTAGACTTGAGCCCAGTTTCATTGATAGAACAAATCCACCGCTTTTTAATTTTTCTTTAATTTCCTTTACGGTTGATTTGTTTATTTTCCTGCTGATTGCACTTCTCTACAACTGAGCTGCACTCGACGCAATACGTAGCTACACTTACATATAACGGCACATTCACATTGCATCAATAGCAAACTTCACGTTCACTTTTGTTAAGTCCGGCAGTCCGAACGGGTCCCAGGCAACCTGTCAGGCTTAGGGAAACCCAGGTTTTGGTTTGCTATGACGAGCGCGCTCAGTCCGCGTGCACTCTTGCTTCACAGATGCTCTAGCTAAGCTGCTTTGCTTGTTGCAGATCAGCTTGGGGCAGGCAGGCCTGAAGTACAATATGTGCACCTTTGCTTAAGACATCTTCCCCACAAGTTTACTTTTTATTAGAACTTCTAATGGATTTGCTAACGCAGTTGTTCACAAAGTTTGTTAAGCCCAAAATTGTCAAAATCTCCTCATTGCTTGAAGTTGAGTACAACTTGATTCAAAATGAAAGAATTAATGATTAGTTGGTTAATGGCTTTCAGACTTTGAACATAGTGAATTATCTCCCGGATACAGATAAATCCCTTTTCTTTTCATCATTGTGAAACTACTTTTGCACTGTGTGTGACTACATCATCATCAAGTTTCCACTGAAGGATGATGTGTTGAAGCATGCTCAAGTTGCTAGGCTAAAAAAAATTGAAGATTCACAGTTTTCTTCCATTTGTTTTTTCTTGGAAAAGTTTCCAACATGTTATGCAAGGAAGAGAATGAAACTACAGATGAGGTGGTGAATGAGCTCAGAGACAACATTTTACAGCTCTTCAGATAGATGACACTTTGTCTGAAAATCAAGATGCTGCAAGTGATTCCGGTTGGGCACAAATATCAAGAATTCCTGGAGCCGATGGACTTCTTAAGTATAACCAAATTTCTAGTTTAATTCTCTCTTTTCTCATACCCCCATACCTCAGCTAAAAAAGGCCACAACTATTACTTTAAAGTTGAATTAGCATGCGGCTTGCAGTGTATATTATATTATTTCTTGCCTGTGTTACGTTATTAGGTTAAAAGACGATATGAAATGGTTCAACCTTTCAATACTATTAAATTAAGAAATGTAAGTTTACATTCCTATTTAATTTGGTACTGTTTTCGACCAGTATTTTTGGTCATCATCAGCCGATCACAAGTAAGTGTAGAACAATGCACAGATAAATAAAATGCGAAGCTAAAATATTCTGCATTGTTTTCTTATGCCTAACCAAAACGGACGTTTTTAAAGAAGATGCGGTCACGTAACTGTGTTGCAGTGAAGACGGAAGCGAAAGAATTCCTACCTTGTCATAGGAAAGCTCGATAAGTCACAATGTTTTAAGGGTGTCGGGTACTTTCCACGGAAAGTAGTTTTCTCTGTAAAGAGCCTTTTCCATGTCGAAAATCGCCATGTGAACCAATGTTGTTGCAGGAGTAAGCAATCTGTGTGGATAGCAAACTTGCATTACTTTGGCGTGGTGTAAACAGTGTTGCAAAGCCGGGCATCGATAACTCTTTCAGAGATCCTTAAAGTTTACCATAGAACACGAATCGTACGATTGTTTGACCATTTGGTTACATCACCTTTGCCCTTCCAGTTGTCACTCTTTTACTGTTCGGCGAGACTGTGATAACCTCATCTGGTTCCACAGTGCGATTGAAGAGGTTCGCAAGAACGCAGGTGCTGCAGTCACCAAGAATGTTCCATGCCTCAGCCAGGATATCATATGATACTGCAATCCATCTGGTCTTATGATTTTTAATATTACTAAGACCATCTTTGTTAAAGATTAAAATCTGTCCATTAAGCGGATAATTTTTTCTTCGATTATGTGGTGGTGTCTATAACACGAATAACTATGAGTTTTACCATTATTTCTTCTTGGCACCATTACAATATTTTTTAAACTTCAAAATAAATACCACCAAATTATCATCTGCGATCTTTCATACTGGCTAATTTTTTGAGCTCTATTTCCTTATTGTAATTCCCACTAATCTTATCTCTTTATTTCCGTTGTTTCAGTTTCGTTCCAAAGCAGAAGCAACAAAAGCATTGAACCTGACAGGTATTCAGTACAGTTCGGATAAACTTACACTCCGACGACCAGACAATTACGTTTCTCCTCGAAAAGAAGCAGGGAGTGGAGATGGGAAAAAAGGTGAGTATATGATTTTTTTTTTGTGTCTTATTTAATGACAGACATACATACATACATCATTATAGACCGTTATGCCTTTCAGCGTTCAGTCTGCAAGCCTCTGTTATCATCATCATCATCGTTGACCCACTCCAGTTTCCCAGGTGTGGTATACGAGCCCCTTCCATTTTGTTCTGTCCATGAACCATTCTTCGTTCACAATCTGCTCCCAATCCTGACCTCTCTCCTCTTCATCCTTCCTCACTAAGTATGTCCATTTTTCTCTAGGTCTGCCCACTGGTCTCTTTCCCCTGATTTCTCTTTCATACTTCTTTCTTGCAGACCTGTTGGCACTCATTCTTTTCACATGACCAAACCACTTCAGTCTTGCCTTTTGGATCTTCTGGAGTAAGGAGTCTTCTAGTCCTACGTCTTCTCTGACTTTTTCATTGCTGATTTTATCTCTCCTGGTCTTCTGGATCATTGTGCATAGGAACTTCATTTTTGCTGCTTGGAGTTTTGAGTTGTCCTTTCTTGTTAATGTAGCGGTTTCCAGGCTGTATGTGAGGATAGGGGTGTAGTATGATTTATACAGTGTCGTCTTGGTTTTGAGTGGTACTTGTTTATCCCATAGTACTTGTCTTACTTGGAGGTAAAAATGTATTGCTTTGCTGATTCGACTGTTTGCTTCATATTTAGCTAAGTTATCCTTGGACATTATACTACCCAAGTACTTAAATTCTGTGACACTGTCCTGCTTAGTGCCATTTAGCATGATTTGCAAGCCTCTGTGAATTTACTAAATGTTGCCACAATCCCCTATTTGCAACTAGTGCTGTGGCCTCATTTAATTCTATACCTCTTATCTTTAAATCGTTAGAAACTGAGTCTAACCATTGCCGTCTTTGTCTCCCTCTACTTTTCTTACCCTCCATGACTGAGTCCATTATTCTCCTAGGTAACCTATCCTCCCCCATTTGCCTCACATAACCCCACCACCAAAGCCGGTTTATGCGTACAGCTTCATCCATCGAGTTCATTCCTAAATTAGCGTTTCCTCATTCCGAGTACCCTCCTGGCATTGTTCCCACCTGTTTGTACCAGCAATCATTCTCGCTACTTTCATGTCTGTTACTTCTAACTTATGAATAAGATATCCTGAGTCCACCTAGCTTTCGCTCCCGTAATGCAAATTTGGTCTGAAAACAGATCGCTGTAAAGATAGTTTTGTCCGGAAACTTCCTTCTTACAGAATACTGTTGATCGCAACTGCGAGCTCACTGCATTGGCTTTACTGCACCTTGATTCAATCTCGCTTACTATATTACCATCCTGGGAGAACACACATCATAAATACTTGAAATTATCTACCTGTTCCAGTTCTGTATCACCAATATGACATTCAATTCTGTTGAATTTCTTACCTACTGACATCAATTTAGTCTTTGAACGGCAAATTTTCATACCATACTCTTTGCACCTGTTTTCATGCTCCAATATACAGTAGAACCTCGATAATTCGAAATCGGTTAATTAAAAATCCCACCTAATTCGAAGAAGGTCTCGTTCCCGGAAACATGAGATACAGTTTTGCATTTATTTAAATTGTTTAATTCGAAATATGGATAATTCATAATTCGAAGTACAATGTTGGCCCCATTACCGAAATTTAGATTTTTAATTCGAAAGTGCCTTTACATTTTAAAACAGTTGTATGTTACAGAGTAATTTCAACTCGAAATTTATCCGCGTCATAATAGAACGCGTGTTTTGGAACGTGGAGTGGTACCGTAGCTTTCCACATTTACACTCACTTCGGTGGATCTACAGTGCGCTTCATGATTACTAAGTTGAATGAAATCGGAATTCTTTTGTATTAAAACTTTTAAGGAACGCCGTAATATCACGCAACGGGCAGTGTGCGGGAAAACAAAATCCGCAAGCACTGGCGATGCCGACAGTTGACGAAAATAATAATAATTTTTTTTAAAACGTGGCTCATATAATAAATTCGTAGGCACCGAACAATATTGTCATTGCCGATGAAACTGCATTACTTTATTTTAATGCGAGCGCAAACAATCATATGGTTTTAGAGGAGAAAGTGCCAGCCGTAGAATCGTACTAGTGTGAGGGATGGGGGTCATTGTAGTGCGTTGCAATCGCAATGCACATGGAAGCGAGAAACTTTATCCCCTCGTCATAGGAAAGATCGATAAGCCACAATGTTATTGGCGTCGGGCACTTTCCATGCCAGTACAAAGCATCTAAAAATGCAAACAGTACAGAAATCCAAAAAATAATGCATTTGCATAGGGGAACCAGCATAATTTATCCTCGTCTTTGAATTGTGTGATTTTTTTTTCTTTCGTTAGGTGAGGTTATGTTTGTAAGTGATTTACCCAAGTGCATTATTTGAACATTGTAAATGCACCTTGTTGGTTACATGTTGGAAATAGTTTTTTCCCCATGGCATTTGAAAGGTTTAAACCGTGAATCGAGGTGATTGCATGTATTAATGAGTCTTAGAATACTTTGTGACGCGGCAAGTGTTTACATTTCTGAAGTACAAGAGAAGTGCCATGGCGGGAAATCGTACAAGGATAGTCATAGGAAAGTTCGATTTTATGGACATCGGGCACTTTCTGTGTAAATACAAGGCATCTAAAAGGCTTACAGTATTGTAATTCAATGAATAAAGTATTTGCACATGGGAGCCAGCATAGATTTCTCGTCTTTGAATCGTGCCTTTTTTTTTTTTTTTTTCCTTGCTCTCTTTCTTTCTTTCGTTGCGTGAGGTTATATTTGCCAGTGAGATGTCCAAGTGCATTATTTTAATACTGTAAGTGCACCTTCTTGGATACATATTGGAAATAGTTTTTTTTTCATGGCATTTAAAAGGTATAAACTGTGAATCAAGGTTAACTGCATGCAGTAACGGGCCTTTGAATATTTTGTAACGCAGCGAGAGTTGGTACTTCTGAATTGCGAATTGGCAGTTAATTCGAAATCATGTAATTCGAAGTCCGATTTTTGAGTCCCAACGACTTCGAATTAACAAGGTTTTTACTGTATTAGACTGCAGGCTTTCCGCACAGTTGGCCATTAAGACCAAGTCGTCAGCATAGGCCAGACTGCTTACTACATTTCCACCTAACTGAATCCCTCCCTACCACTTCATACCTTTCAGCAGATGATCCATGTAAACTACGAACAACAAAGGTGAAAGATTACAGCCTTGTCTAACCCCTGTTAGTACCCTGAACCAAGAACTCATTCTACCATTAATTCTCACTGCAGCCCAATTGTCAACATAAATGCCTTTGATTGATTTTAATAATCTACGCTTAATTCCATAGCTCCCCAGTGTGGTGAACATCTTTTTCCCTCGGTACCCTGCCATATGTTTTCTCTAGATCTACGAACCATAAACACAGCTGTCTATTCCTCTCGTAGCATTTTTCAGTTACTTGGTGCATACTGAAAATCTGATCCTGACAGCCTCTCTGTGGTCTGAAACCACACTGGTTTTCATCCAACTTCCTCTCAACAACTGATCGCACCCTCCCTTCCAAGATGCAAGTGAATACTTTGCCTGGCACACTGATCAATAAGATACCTCGATAGTTGTTGCAATCTTTCCTGTTCACTTGCTTATAGATAGGTGCAATTACTGCTTGTATCCAATCTCAAGGTACCTTACCAACACTCCATGCTAATCTTATTATTCTGTGAAGCCATTTCATCCTTACCTTCCCACTATATTTCACCATTTTAGGTCTAATTTCATCTCTTCCTGCTGCTTTATGATAGTGGAGTTTATTTACCATTGAACTGAGGTGGCTATTGGATATTCTCTCTCTTCCTTTGCCCCACAGTTGGGCATCCAATCTTTTTTGCACTGGTTTCGACTCTTTTCTTCCCTTCACATCTCTACAGTCAGCTGACCAAGTAACTCATTTTTGGCGATCTAGCTATGATATACCACTCAGGGATTAAATTATATTTTTACGTGAATCCGACTGAGAAACGCACCTCTTATTTTTTCAGTATATCTGCATGTCTATCGGGTCATTAAATCAAAATATAACAGATTTTTAAGTTCAATTATTCATCATCTATTATGAAATTACCTTAAATTAATCTTATAATTTATAAAGAATAATAATAATAATAATATGCGAGTATAGAACCAATCTCGAGTGTGATAAGAAAGAGAAGGTTAGGATTTATTGGACATCTCATGAGGATGGATGACAGTAGGCTGATGAAGAAGATACGGAATGCAACCTGCTTAACTGGAAATAAGTGGATGCAGGAAGTCAGAGAAGATTGGGAGACTATTGGCATAAAGGAAAAATATCCACTGATGACAGTACAGGATAGGTCCAAATACAAAAAGCTCGTGGAAGGTCACAGATGGACAGACACCGGGATCCAGATTCAGATCACGGAAGCCGAGAGAAAGAGGAGGAGTGAGAGAATGAAGAGGTATTGGGAAGAAAGAAGACGTACCGAACAAGTCACTCGTGATCCTCAGGGGTCGTAACGAACCTAATAAATAAATAAGTTAAATTCTTAAATACTAACTTTATTCAAAATTATTTTAGCATGTTGGGATAATATTCTAATGATTCTTTTGTACAAGTAGGTATCATTCAAAATAAGAAAATAAATTTATTGTCTTGAAGTTATCATCTTACTCATAAGTTTCGATTCAACATCATCAATCATTTTTACCATCATCCAAGGTCTCATCTTCACAGATAAAATAATTTCTTCCCTATAGTTTCCTGCAGAATTAAATTATTTATGGAAGTTCTCTTGACCTGTCATGGATTACATTCTACATCTTCTCAGTCTCATATAAAAGAAAATTAAAATGTTTAATTCTGTAGGCTGACATAAATAATTCCATCATTCCACCTGGCTAACTCAGAACTAAAGAAATATTATATTAAGAATAAAATAAAATGAAATTCTTTGGGACTAACAACTAAGAGTTGTCAAATTCTCATTAAAATAATAAATATTTACATGATATTGTGTTTTATATTAATGAACGTTAAGAATGTGTACAAACTTTAAGAATATGTAAAATCATTAAGAATGCTTCTTTTTGATTCGACATCTGATCCATGTTTCATGCTGTTCATGACTTTCATCAATAAACGTAAGCAGAGTATGCAATGTTTCACATCTGTAGCTTTCAATTGCTACCTAAGCTAATATACCAATAAAAAATATATAAAAAATATATTATTATTAATCATAACTGGCCATATTCAAAATATTCCCTAAGAAATATGCAAATCTTCTCCAATAAGATTTCAACAAATTTGTGAATAGGTTATATTAAGGTCGTAATGCTTCATAAATTCAATCATATGGTTACTAATAGTCAAGGAATACCATAGATGAAACTTCCAAACTCGTAAATAGCAATAATATAACACTATGAAGACACTGCCGTCAATGATTTGCTTTTTCAACTTAAATCAGTTTAAATATTAAGTAACATGTCAAATTGTCTTAGAAAATGCCATCATTATTCTTTCCTATAGGTTATCTGGAGTTATTTTTGATGATCGTACTTTATTATTAACCTGCAAGTTCACTGACCAAATGTCATCAACTCGTATTATAAGTCAACCCAATTTACATGCCGCTATTAGCGTCAAATATACCCTGATCCATAACTGCGTTACATAAACTAACATCAGTTAGCCTAACGTAAATTTTTTTCCTTATTCGTTGTCATATTTGTCATAATTCCTCACCTAGTATATCAACGAATGTATATTATTCATAACATTCACATTTCTTACCTCATATTTCCGTCATGTATGACTTCACAGCAAATATAAACATCCTTAAATCTGTTCTAAGTAACGCTCAATTCATAAGATTCTGTATCTCATCACAATTAATGTTATAGGGATCAACAACTACCATTCATATTGATATGCACTTCTTTTATCAAAGTACGAACATATTAAGGCTGTATCTACTTACATTTGGCAATAAGTTGACGCCGTATACTATCTTGATAACCTACAATTCAATATGCTTCATTTTCACATTTCAGATATCTCAGATCACATTATGCATGGTATAATTCTTTGAAAGAAACTTGAAAATTGCTAGCAAAGCAATTCATTGGCAAGTATTATCTTCCCTATACATGGGCGTGTTTATATGTTTTGGAAGATTACCTAAATCCATCAGTTAAACATCACTATTAGTACACTTGCGCTGAAACTGCACATTGAGATCATCTCTCAAAGATATATCGACCTATCTCTTATAACACCATCAACAACTTGCTACTAAATGAAATATATATAATTAAATTTTGTATAAATTTTGTGAAACCTAACTTATTCCGCCTGCGTTTCTGGACTGGGACAGCTGCTCTCTCGTTCTCCTACAGGGCGGTCATCTCTGGATTACAGCTGCATCATGCCCGGGCTGCGGTCTCAAGTCTCGGGTCCGTACAAATAGCTGGTTGGATTACCGCCAGACGTCAATCCCATCTCCAGTTTAGTTGGCCATCCTGTTGCTCTCATAGACATGCATAAGAAACATATTTAAAAGCATCATTAGTTTCATAATCTTGCTATTTACAGATCTTCCTTGAATTATGATATGAGTAAAACAGTGGAATCGGAGGTAAGGCTTTTTGCGGATGATGTTATTCTGTATAGAGTAATAAATAACTTACAAGATTCTGAGCAACTGCAACGTGAGCTCGATAATGTTGTGAGATGGACAGCAGGCAATGGTATGTTGATAAACGGGGTTAAAAGTCAGGTTATGAGTTTCACAAATAGAAAAAGTCCTCTCAGTTATAATTACTGCATTGATGGAGTGAAAGTTCCTGTTGGGGAGCATTGTATGTATCTAGGTGTTAATATAAGGAAAGACCTTCATTGGGGTAATCACATAAATGGGAAATGGGATTGTACTGAGCTCGATAGCTGCAGTCGCTTAAGTGCGGCCAGTATCCAGTAATCGGGAGATAGTGGGTTCGAACCCCACTGTCGGCAGCCCTGAAGATGGTTTTCCGTGGTTTCCCAGTTTCATACCAGGCAAATGCTGGGGCTGTACCTTAATTAAGGCCACGGCCGCTTCCCTCCCATTCCTAGGTCTTTCCCATCCCATCGTCGCTATAAGACGTATCTGTGTCGGTGCGACGTAAAGCAAATAGCAAAAAAAAATTTAAAAAATAAAAAAAATGGGATTGTAAATAAAGGGTACAGATCTCTGCACATGGTTATGAGGGTGTTTAGGGTTTGTAGAAAGGATGTAAATGAGAGGGCATATAAGTCTCTGGTAAGACCCCAACTAGAGTATGGTTCCAGTGTATGGGACCCTCACCAGGATTACCTGATTCAAGAATTGGAAAAAATCCAAAGAAAAGCAGCTCGATTTGTTCTGGGCGATTTCCGACAAAAGAGTAGCGTTACAAAAATGTTGCAAAGTTTGGGTTGGGAAGAATTGAGAGAAAGAAGAAGAGCTGCTCAACTAAGTGGTATGTTACAAACCATTATTCTCGTCATTATTCCATATTGAAAAATAGCTGATCACAAAGTTTATACAAGGAGTAATTTTAATACCACCTATTCAATACAAATTTATTCCACTATAGTGTGGTTAAATACACATGGAAATTATCAGAAATTTGAAGTACATGTTTCGCTCACTTCAAATTTCTGATAATTTCCATGTGTATTTAACCACACTATAGTGGAAAAAATTTGTATTGAATAGGTGGTATTAAAATTACTCCTTGTATAAACTTTGTGATAAGTGGTATGTTCCGAGCTGTCAGCGGAAAAATGGCGTGGAATGACATTAGTAGACGAATAAATTTGAGTGGCGTTTATAAAAGTAGGAAAGATCACAATATGAAGATAAAGTTGGAATTCAAGAGGACAAACTGGGGCAAATATTCATTTATAGGAAGGGGAGTTAGGGATTGGAATAACTTACCAAGGGAGACGGTTTAATAAATTTCCAATTTCTTTGAAGTCATTTAGGAAAAGGCTAGGAAAACAACAAATAGGGAATCTGCCACCTGGGCGACTGCCCTAAATGCAGATCAGTATTGATTGATTGATTGATTGGTTATGCCTATGTTGAGCAAAGTGGATTATGACTTCGCAAACGTTAATATTTTATATTGCCTTGTTTTATGATTAGATACCTTAAATTAGCGATTTTCAACGTCTCCTCTAATAAATCTTTGATAATCTCTTGTTCAATCCCAATCTGCGCTCAACTGTTCACTTCGTCCCCTTTTAGATATTCGTTAGATATTAGATTTACGTATTCAAGAAATATAGCATTATAACTTTATATTGCAACTTGTTTTCTCAATAATTTAGGAAATATCCCTTTTAAATCTGCTGTTTTTCTTGCATATATGTCCTCTCGTAAATCTTCGTCTGGTAACTCAATGCGATGTTCCACTGTTCCTACTGTTGATTTTAACAATTTAAAGTTAC
This sequence comes from Anabrus simplex, assembly GCF_040414725.1. Lineage (NCBI taxonomy): Eukaryota > Metazoa > Arthropoda > Insecta > Orthoptera > Tettigoniidae > Anabrus > Anabrus simplex. The sequence goes on along the minus strand of NC_090270.1, from coordinate 258,270,468 downwards.
TGCATTTATCTAAATTACGGCTACTTGGATTCCGTTGGTCTGTACTTTCTTTCTTCATATTTACGGCCTGTTTGATTCCACATATCTGTATGTTATATTTTGTATTTTCTGCCGCATGATTTCTGACACTCAATCGCTATTTACGGAAAAATAACGATTTTAACACCTCGTTTCCAAATAATCAGGACAATGAAATGGTACACCATCCTTTCCACTTCTCAAGCATAATTTCACCAACATCATTTTCCTCCTCCCCTTGAGCTCAGAATTTATATTAGGTAACTGGGGAACATAGTAAGCGATTCCCCTTTTGCAATCTTAATACTGTAGCGAGTAGAAGATAAAGTGTGAACTCTTTAAGTTGTTTACTATTGGCCAGGATATTAACTGTGGTGTCTTGCCTGCTAGAGGCAGCACCATTGCTATTTGATAGTTGTTATCTGTAGTTGTAATATGTTTTATGTTCAGTAGGGTTGTTCAGTGATGACAAGAACCTAAGAGTTGTGTATCATGAAAATGATGAACATTTGATTTGGTGATATGTATGAATTATTATTCAGAAACTAAGCTTAACCCGCCAAAGGTTCCATTTGTCCATTTTAGGAGGAATGACTTGGCTTACGACTGCAATAGTGCATCAAATGTAAATTTGCCTTGAAATGTTCCTTGTATTAGTGTTTCCGATAAGCTGAGTACAGAAATCATCAATGAAGAGATGTAAAGCACAATGTGATTCCACTCGAAATTACTCTGCCAGTAATGCAGGTATGTGTAAGGAAGGGTGACAGAAATTTCAGGCTTTCTCAGCTGAAAAAGACTTTGTTTGAGAAATTATGGAAAAGTGAACCCATTCAAAACTTTTTTCTCAAGAAATCACGCTGTCCCCATGATAAGCAGTAAATAAGGTAAGAAAAGTGGGTCTGTTGGTTTTTGGTGGGCCTCTGAATATTCTGTAACATGATCTGGCAGATATTGAAACCAACCCCAATTTCTATCCAGCATTTTCATTGAAATCAAGCATATTCTAAAGAGAAATATTTACGCGAATAATCCCCGCACCCTAATTTTTAGGAAGGATCGTTTTGAAAAAAAATGAAATGAACTAAAATTCCTTCCATTGAAAGAGTGACATAGGCATAAACAAACATTTCATATCACTCCACGAGGTCCATGTGGTCATTACGCAAATATGAACGTGTAAATTTACGGATATAGCTGCTTTGCCTGAACATATTTGAGACGATAAAAATACATTATCACTGCTATGAAATATATTTGCCATGAAAATTGGGAAGTAGACCTAGGTATTTCATTAATCTGAACTTGCAGTAGGCTCGAATCCCTGTAGATCGGAAGATTCGTTGTCTCTTGCATCACTAGAATCCTCTCCTGAACTACGTACAAATTCGTCACACTCTAAAACACTTTCCACACACAGTCTATTTTTACTCAGATAGTAACACGACCGGTGGTGGATAATTCTTTTCGTGAAATGTAAACACTTGAAAAAGACACACCGGTGAACACTGACGTTTGTTGTGCGATTCAGTCAAACCTTGTTAATTCAAACTCTTTGGGAGGCAAAAATCTGATTTTGAATTAACTGCCAACTCGTGTTTTAGAAATGCCAAACCTTGCCAAGTCACAAAATATTCAAGACCCGTTACTGCATGAAACTAACATTTATTCACGGTTTAAACCTTTCAAATGCGATGGAAAAGAACATTTCCAAAATTTATCCAACAAGGTGCATTTAAAGTATTCAAATAATGCACTTGAATAACTCAGTAACAAACATAAGCTCACACAATGAAAGAAAAAAGGACCATGATTCAAAGACGAAGACATATTATGGTGGCTCCCCTGTGCAAGTGCTTTATTTTTTGGACTACTGTACTGTTTGCATTTTTAGATGCCTTGTACTTACATCGAAAGTACCCGACTCCCTTAAAACATTGTGACTTATCAAGCTTTCGTATGACAATGGGAGGAATTATTTTGCTTCCGTCTTCATTGCAACACAGTTCAGTGGCCGTATCTTCTTTAAAAACAGCCGTTTTGGCTAGGCACAAGAAAACAATGCAATTTTATTAGCATTGACAGTATTATTCGGTGTGTATGAATTGTTTATAATTTTGAGCCACGCTTTTCCGTCAACTGTGGGCATCGCCAGTGTTTGCGGATTCTGCTTCTCCGCACACTTGCTATTATGTGATATTGTGGCGTTCCTTAAAACGCTGAATACAAAAGAGTTACGAATTCACTCAAACTTAGCAACTATGAAACACACTGTTGACACAACGAAGAGAAAGGAAGTGCAGAAAGCTTTGAATTTAAATTAGTCTGTAAAATACTGTTTGTTCTAAAAATTTAAATGCAGTTTTAAATTACAACTCTGAATTGGTTTCCGTTTAAATGTGACATATGGGAGCAGTTTTCTTCCATCTGCGGTTACACAAAGCATAACTGTACATCCACTATTGAAAACTTGCCAACCATGTCGCACCCCACCACACCCCAATTTTGTGCCTCAATTTTTTTTTTTTTTATATGCGGGGATTATTCGCGTAAATATGGTAGTATCAGCATTGAATTCACGATGCAAAGTTACAAATTAAAGCAACTTCACTTAACTTTTTTTTTTCCTCCAATAGACTTCTTGGGTTTTGATACTAGTCGAGGCGAGCCTTTGCTGGCAAAGTGTAATGTTAACAGTGCACTTTGTCTTCTAGTATGGGCTAGAACAAATTTGTTACTTTCATTGATCTGTCTCATCTTCACCTTGGCTTTGACAATATGAAAGTGACTGAGGTATGAGCGATGCAACACCCGGGAAACTAGAGCTGGAAAATGATGATGATTATGATGATAATGGTGATGATGGCCATGGTTAAAAGTTTTGAGTGAGCTATATAACCTCACATTGCATGTATCCAAAGTGCTGTGATCTTATCGTTAAAACGGATGTGGCTCCTCGTCTCATATATCTACAGTATCTTGAGGATGATGAACAGAGAGAAAGAGACAGTGGCAATCCATTTGAAGATTGGATGGAATCCTGATTTCAAAAGGATACTGTGACGTCCTTGTAACAATTAATAGGTGACCAACTCGAGTTCTCTGCTCATAGGAATAATCCTGTTTTACCAGTAAATCGTCTAATCATTGAATTGCAATTTTATGCAATGGGATCATTTCATCAAGTGATCAATGACGTTAATAATATCGACAAATCAGCAGTAAGCCGAATAATACATGAACTCTCCAGTGCAATTGCATCTTTAGCACTCGAGTTCATCAAACTTTCCCTCACACAGAGAGAACAGACAAAGGTTATTGAAGACTTTTATTTAGAATTCAGAGATTTCCAGGAGTACTTGGTGCTCTGGATTGTACTCACTTAAGGATACAGTCTCCTGGATGGGGGAATGGAGAACTATACAGAAACAGGAAAGGCTGTTTTTCTCTAAATGTTCAAACTGGTAATGATTCCAATTTATTGTTCAGAGACATAGTAGCAAGATGCCCTGGTTCGACTCATGACAGTACCATATTTCATGAATCTCATGTGAAGGCACGCCTGGAAATGAGAGAAATTGAAAATGGGTTCCTTTTAAGGGATGGCAGTTGTGGAAGTATTATCTCCTCACCTCTCTTCAAAATCCTGTAATGCAGGCAGAGCATTGTTATAACATAGTTCACAAAGCCATAAGAAACTGTGTTGAGAGACAATGTGTTCTATGGAAGAGACTATTTCCTATTTTATCTTTGGGCCTCTCATGTAATCTACGGAAAATGTTGAACATTATAGTTGCAACAGCAGTCTTGCACAATATACCCTCCTTGATTTACGTTACCATTTGTTCTGTATAAATATTGAAAAGTAGAAGGGACACACTAATAATAATATTGATGATAATAATAATAATGGATTGTGGCCTCGGGGAAGGCCTGGTGCACGTCTTTTGATTTGACGCCCATAGGCCACCTGCATGTTGTGATGAGGATGAAATGATGATATTATTATTAGTCTCGTATCAGAAACATACATATTTTACACAGTTATAATTACTATATTACATTTGTCCAAAACTTGGCCACTTCCAATGCATTTTTTGGTGCTTGATATAGTTCATCTTCTGTGCAGGAGGCTAGACATAGTCGACATTGGAGCATATGTTGGACGGTCTGGTCTTCTCCACAGTCACTTTGGATTTTTTCAGAAAATCTTATCCAGTCAGGAACAGAATTGGTGCCAGCATACTTCCTTGCAGAAGACCATTTTTTTGCAGTCTCCATCAACTACGCTGTTCTTGGACATCAACAAAGAACCTGCGATTCTGCAAAAGAATGGCAATAAGTCTTGTTAGGTTAAAGTCCTTGGTTAGATTGTAGACCTTGACTAGTAGTAGCTGGTGGCTGACAGTGTTGTACGCTGCTGATAAGTAGACCAATACCACTCCTTTCACCTTACGAGCCTAAAATTAATCTTCTATAAACTGAGTGAGGTTTAGCAACTGTCCGGTACAGCTTTTACCAGGACGAAATCCAGATTGCGGTGGTATAAGTAATGGGTCATTTACAGGTAATAGGCAATTTAAAATCAATCTTTCCAGCAGTTTATAAAGTGACATAGTAGTGCAATTGGTCTAAAATTCTTTGGATCATTCCCATCTTAGCCAGATTTCAGCAAGGCAAGCACTCAACTCTTCCGCTATATCTTTGGAATTTGGTTTCTGCTCATACAGTTCTTGAAGAGTTGGAGAATCCATTTCTTTATCATTAAGCCAAAGTGTTTAATTTGCTCAATTCATATATCATCCAAGCCAGCTGATTTTCCATTTTTACTGTGTTTGATAGCCTTCTCTAATTCTTCCATGCTGAATGATGATATGAGGTTGTCACACTCCTCGTGTTCTTCTCTTTGCAATTTTGGTTTTTGTGTTTTTGTGGGTTGCCTTCCCATTCAGCAGTAACTGATGTACTATTTGGTTAGCAGTGATATTATGATGTGCAGTGGTCTTGATCGGATCATTGCTTAGACGTCTCAGGAGTCACCAAGCTTTATGACTGTCTCTTTTCAGATCCGAGTTTTCAATAGTTTGTACGCACTGATCCCTTTTGGTCTCTGTAATAGAGGAAATAAGCTTGTTCCCTACTTCCACGGGTACTTCAGTGAAAGGGTTTTCTTCAAATAAGTTGCTGTATTCTGCTAGTAGGATGGCATGATCTGAAGTAAGCCTGGGGATATAAGATGTTCGACAGCCCCAGGGGATAGACATCCTTGGCATCTCTTTACAGCTGAGCTGCGGTGAAGGTGTCATAACAACTGGGTACTGGTTCTATAGCAGATACTTTGGCGTCCAGCAATTCTGCAAATCTTGACCAGTCTGCCTTCTTAAAATTAAACCTCCTCTGAAAGGATACCTTCTGGGGTCTTCTAGCAGCAAACAATTGGCTCATTATTGGTCTATGCTGTGTATTGGGGAACAGACAGATTTTATACATTGTTGGCTGATATTGTTGCTGCCAAATATGAGGTCAGGATTGTAAGCTCTCCTCCACCTGCCACTGTTAAAGGATCCAGGTAGTTTTGCATTATGGATTAAAGTCAGTTTGCTTATTTATGCCCATTCTTGTTCTGCTGTCCAATTCTCATCTTCATGGTCATAGCCCCAAACAGTACTGTGGCTGTTGAAATCGCCAATCACAATCTGCACGTGTTTCTGAAATTGGATGGTTTGTTTACAGTGAATTCAGCACCAGGTGGTTTATAAAGGGTTGAAATGGTGCAATTAGCTGTTTCTATAAGGATCTCAATGTTGTTTATTTCTGTGAATGCTGTGGATGAAATCTGGATATCTGGATGAACAAAAATAGCGTAATTTAATATGTCTGGTCTCTCGATGACTCGTTTGATGGAGACGTCCATCCCTGTTTTTCTTAGTCAACGAAATGTTTAGTTACGAGTCTCTTTTTTTTTTTTTTTTACACGTTAAAATACTACGATGATTACCCTGAGATACTCGCCGACCCTAGCTGTAGTTTTCTTGTACACCACACATCCTGGACGAAGGAACGGCGCAAGAAAAATCTTCAGCTGAAATGATGATGAATACGGCACATACACCCAGTCTCCGAGCCAGGGGAATTAACCATTTATGGTTAAAATTCCCAGCTGCCAGGAATCAAACCCGGGGCCCCTGTAACTGAAAGCCAGTACGCTATGCAACCTTGCCTCACTGCTTTCTGCATTGCTGCTTCATTTTCATAGCCCTTGATTCTTATCGCTACAGATTGATTATATCAAATAATTCAGTCTCGGTACCTGACCCTGATCACCTTCCCCCTGTGGGTGGGGGCGGTAGAATAACACCCACGGTATCCCCTGCTTGTCGTAAGAGGCGACTAAAAGGGGCCCCAGGGGCTCTGAACTTGGAGCGTGGGTTTGCGACCACAGGGCCCTTAGCTGAGTCCTGGCATTGCTTCCACTTACTTGTGCCAGGGTCCTCACTTTCATCTATCCTATCCGACCTCCCTTGGTCAACTCTTGTTCTTTTACGACCCCGGCGCTATTAGGTTTGCGAGGGCTAGGGAGTCTTTTATTTTCACGCCCTTCATGGCTCTTGTCTTTCTTTGACCGATATCTTCATTTTTCGAAATGTCGGATCCCTTCTATTTTTCCCCCTGATTAGTGTTTAATAGAGGATGGTTGCCTAATTGTACTTCCTCTTAAAACAACAATCACCACCATCACCTGATCACCTTCAGAATCTCAAACTGCTTAGTTCAATCAACATTATCGAATTCCTTTTCCTAGAGCTATGAATGCCATACACATGGGCTTCTCCTTTTTAATTTGATCCTGTATCAGGATTGCTTCACATGTTCCTACATCTTTTCTGAAGCCAAATTGATCTTCTCCCAACTCGGCTTCAACTTGTCTTTCCTTTCTTTTTTAAATAATGTGTATCAGAATTTTACAAGCATGAGATATTCGGGTAAGAGGAGATAATGAGGAAGAGATAGGAGATTATAAAGTGTACTTGACGGGTGTTAGAAAGGGAAGGGCAGAGTCTGGGGTAGGGCTCTTTATCAGGAATACCATTGCCCGCAACATAGTTTCTGTTAGACACGTAAATGAGCGAATGATGTGTGTAGATTTGTCAGTTGGAGGAATTAAGACTAGAAATGTCTCCGTGTGTTCACCATGTGAGGGTGCAGATGAGGATGAAGTTGACAAGTTTTATGAAGCATTGAGTATTTGAACCTTACTAAAATAAGACTAAACATATCGGAAATCTGCTACTCCTTATGTTAATCAAACATAGACTGTTTTGTCAACAACTTTTAAGAAAGAAGAACCTGTATATATTATCAAACAGTATAAGTAGCATATCATGAGGAACCAAAAAACTGTGCTTTAATAATGGCAGATGTTTTGTAGAATTATTTATCAATTTTATATGACTTTCCTGTAGATCAACTACACCAAATTTATAGACTTTTTCAATCACCTAACAAACAATTTTAGACGCACCAAATAATACTGTATTTTAAAAAAAAAGACTTGTATAATACAATGGGTCAATGTTATCTAGCCAATTTTAATGTCTTTCATGTAGAATAGGATTTGATGTTTAAAAAACTGTGGTTTAAAATGGCAAATGCTTTGTAGAATTACTTATCAACTTCATATAAATTTCTTGTACCTAAGCTACACCAAATCATAGACTCTTTCAATTATAAACAATTTTAGATGCACCAAATAATACAGTATTTTTTCAAAAAAAAAATGTTATTTGTATAGTACAATGGGTCAATGTTATCTAGCTATTTTTAATGTTTTCCATGTAGAATAGGACTTGCTGTTAAAAGTATACCAAACAGACATTCTATAATGATTTTATAGCATATTTTTACTTTTTTGAATGTTCCTTGCTATTAAACTTCCAATGGCTGATGATGACATAGTGGATTGCCGAAACCGGTCCCGAAGATGTATTTTACAATAAGTTAAATAAATATGTGATGTTCTAAACAGACCATTATGATAATGTATTGAATAGGTGGAACCTTTAGCTTTACCAAGCATTGTAAAATCTTGAGTCAGTACGGACAAAAAATGAAGTTTTTAATACTTAATATCAAAATGGATACAAGGCGGCCGAAATAGCATTCAGCCAGGAAGTGAACTCAGACTGTCTGGTTAATGTGGCAACTGTATCTGTAGACCATGACAGGGATATTCCTTGTGCTTTGAACATCCTTTGCTGTAGGAATGCTGGAAGACCAAAACTAGAAGCAGGCAATTTAGGGGCCTCCTTGATCCCTTATTTAATTTTGTCACCATTCGAGTGTAACATTAAAAAGTTGTTGACTAATGGAACCCATGTATTTGGGCGGGTGGGGTCACTACCTTAACAATGCAGTGCAGATTTCCATGTAAGATCAAAGATTTAGTGTGCTTACAGTTAGCGGTCATGGAACTTGGTTTTGTAGTTAGTGTAATTTTAAAAGTGGTGGAAGGAAAGAAACACATTGTTTTAGATTTGAACTGAAAAATTAATGTTTTAGAAGCTAGTGAGAAAGATAAATTGTCTGTTAACCTCTTAACCAAGGAGTTTCCACTGAGAAACAAAAATTTATTGCAGGGAATATGTTTTTACTGAAAACGAGTTAAATTGTCGTGGCCATCATCATGATGTGGGTGACAAATCTGTCGTTCTGTGATTGATAACTTTTTCTTAGTGTATTTTTAATAATTTACTGGGTATTATTTTAAGGACTCTTAAAAATGTCTGAAAATATTTTTTAATTCATGAAACATTCGTAGTGAATTGACATTCTTGTGCTGTAGCAAATATTGTAAATAAATTTGAGTGAAACGATTTTTTTTTAAATTTTGTCCTTTAATATATAGAGTGCGGGTCTTAATTAGGGGTGGGTGGTACTTGGGATTATACAGTATAATATAAGAAAACATAAAGGTACTATGATACTGCCTTGAGGAATTTCCCTCTTAATGATTACAGGATCAGATAATGCTTCACCCACTCTAATTCTCTGAATCCTATTTTCTAGAAATATAGACACCCATTCGGGTTTTTTTGTAGTCCAGTTGCACTCATTTTTGCCAGTAGTCTCCCATGATCTACCTTGTTAAATTGTCTTAGGTAGGTCAATCGCAACACAGTCCATTTGCCCTCCCGAATCTAGGATATCTGCTATATCTTGCTGGAATCCTACAAGTTGAGCTTCAGTGGAATAACCTTTCCTAAACCTGAACTGCCTTCTATCAAACCTGTTATTAATTTCAGGAACATGTCTAATGTAATCAGAAATAATGCTCTCCCATAGCTTACTTGTAACACATCTCAAACTGGCTGGCCTGTAATTTTCGGCTGTATGTTTATCACCGTTTCCTTTATACACAGGACCTACTATAGCAACTCTCCATTCATTTGGTATAGCTCCTTCATGCAGACAGTAATCAAATAAGTACTTTAGATATGGTGCTATATCCCAACCCGTTGTCTTTAGTATATTCTCAGAAATCTTCTCAATTCCAGGTGCTTTTCTAGTTTCCAACTTTTGTATCCTATTGTAAATGTTGACACATTTCAGTCGATACACCATAACCTAGTTAACATCTTTTGGTCACGTATTTATAAACTCATTTATAAACTCATTCTTCAATACCGCGATAGTTGCCACAAACACTGTGATCACCTTTTTTGAAAAGAGTAATGATAGTGGCATTTTTAAAGGCCACCAAGTACTTCAGAGGTTTCCCATATTAAGAGGATAAGAGTATGAAGTCTGGTCTTTAGAGGTAGGTCTCCACATTGAATCAATTCCCGAGGAATTTTATCTGGGCCAGGAGCCTTGCCAAGTTTCTATTTACTGAGGGCAGCATTGAATTCCTTGAATGTTGGTGGAAGAGCCATCCATTGTTGTTGGGGATGTGGAAACATATCATCAAAAAATCCATCAGCAGGATTTGAACTCTAATAATGTAGCACCACAAAAGACTGCTTGTCCCTGGATGTACGAATAGGAAAGATTAAAACTATTTGTTTCCAAAAAAAATAGCCTGCAGAAGATAAAATGGTGGAGGCTTAACAAGGAAAACAATTACTGTACATCAACAACCAACACGTTCAGTGCAAATACTGACCAGCCAGTGGAGACCATGTGGAAGGAAACAGCAACTCAAATACACACAGAGCAGCAATTGAAATCCTTGGGTAAACAAAGCCTGTAAATCATATCATTGCATGTTGGGATGTAGAAGTCCAATTGGAAGTAAGTGTGAAGAAGAAGACTTTTAAAACTTGGTGTCAAAAAAAGGAAAGAGGAGGGTCTGCACCAGTACGAACTACTTAAGTTGTTTGCAAAAAGTACTCTTGCCAGAGAAAAGAAACAGCTGTTACCAGGAACTGTATGACCTGTTGAACACATCGGAAGGAGAAACTAAGATCTATTGCCTATTTAAATCTTGTGATCAATATGCCAACCACCAACCTCTTCTAAGAAATATCCAATGAATAGTTTCCTCATCCACATGGTGAGCATTGACCCAGTTGCTGGACCTGTTCCACCAGTTACTGTTGAAGAGTTATTAGAAGCTGTGAGCTGGAGAAGAATGGCAAAGCAACAGGATTGTATGACATACCATCTGAAGTGTGGAAGATGTTCAGATGACAAGGAGCCATAATCCTTGCAGAACTCTTCAATCATATCTTAGTTGAGCACTGCTTACCTACAGCCTGGCAGACCAGTACTACCATCCCTATTTGGAAGAATAAAGGAGAAGTCTAGAAATGCTACAACTATCACCCATTTGTCCTGCACTGCCTCGCATTGAAAATCTTTGAGCATATTCTTGGTTGTCACATGTGCAGCATTCTACAAGTTTCCCAAAGACCTGTGTGGATTTGTTAAGGGGCTCAGCACAACTGACACAATTCATGCTGCCCATCTGCTTGTTGAAAAACACAGAGAAAATAACCAGCCTCTACACCTGGAATTCTTTGATCCTGAGAAAGCCTTTGACAGGCTACCGCCTGAGCTTATCTGGGTAGTTCTTCATAAACATCAAGTCCTGGAAGCCTATGTGTGATGTATCCAGATCCCTTCCTGCAGTTTCTAAGTACTGCACGCTGTCCAGTTTTAACTTCACCTCCTTATCATATCGGTGTTGATGTTCACCAAGAATCAGCGCTCTCATCCCTTCTGTTCGTCTGGTGCATGGATACAGTGACAGTCGGGCTTTATAAAATCGGACTCAGAAGGACCACCTATGCAAGAATGACATGAGACTAAACATCAGCAAAACTGAATATTTACAATGAAGCACACAAACCAATGGTACCATCACTATAGAAGCTCATCTCTCCAAGACTATCCAGTTTAAATATCTTGGTTCGCATATCACATCGAATGGACAGTTGTTTCTAGACGCCCAAGCTCAGATTAATGCTGCGTGGCTAAAATTGGGCCAAGTCTTCAGACTGATTTGTGTCAAATACCTGTAAAAGTCTGTGGTTTGCCGAGTGGCCCTATATTGCTCAGAATGCTAGCCAGCATCAAAAAAGCAAGAGCTAGCCCTCCATGTAATAGAGATGAAGATATTGCATTGGTCCGTGGTTGTTACAAGGCTCGACTGCACCTAGAATAATGACGTAAGGAAACGGATGGGAGTGACATCTATTGCAAATAAAATCCGGGAAGTACGACTCAGGTCGTCCACGCACCTCACTAGAAGTGATGACGACTCCGTGGCAAATCTTCCCTCCCAGAGGAATTGGACCACTTGGTCGTCCGAAGAAACTGTGGCTTGTGTAGCATCAAGGGGGGTATGGATGTTGCTGGCCTCAGACCTAAGATGCCCTCGACAGAAGGAAGTGGCGAATGGTAACCAGACATGTGCATCCTACACCGTTTTGGGATGCACGCTAGGAAAGAGAGCAATTAACTAAAATTATTCCAAGACAAAGTGAGATAAAGCCCTAAGCATTATGACTGTAAATGATATAGCACAAACTCAGGACTTGTGTGTTTTATCATTAACATAATATTTTATGCTTCTTTCTCATTTTCCTCAGTGATGCCATCATTGGTTTGCTACCAAGATTTGAGTCCCAGCTACTATGGGTGAAATTTTAAAATTAAGTCACATCTGTGACATCATCTGTGATTCAGTGACTGGATAATTTGGAGTTACGAATATAGACGTTTGGTGTTTCTTGTCATGTGTATTAATGTGTATATTGTATATAGTACTTTGTCATCTTTCAATTAATACGCATGTAAAAGTCATACGATAAATAAAACAGTAACGTCTCTCTGTTCAGATTCTATGTAAAATTAAGTCCCGGGACTATGATCTACGTTCCAGTATTCAAATACATTATGGAGAAATATAACGGATTGTTAGTGGATGCAAGAGGTACCATACTGGGCATGACAGCCGAGTTATGGAAGAGGTTTGCCCTCAAGGAAAGCTACCAAGCCACAATTGCCGAGACGGCTATTCATGGATCCGTGCTTCTTTTAAGAAACAATTTATATTCCAAGACATGAGTGTTTTACAACACTGTGTCTTATGGCAAACCCTTTAAGGGTCAGTTTCCTAAATACGGGATTATATATACAACCATTTGAAACTATAAGCTTTCTTTTTCATATTTAATTTTAGTATGTATGGGGAGTGTTAAGGTTGTTTCATAATGAAACTATCCTACGTGACAGTAAAATTGTTATTAGGAAATTAAAATTGAAAGTAAATTCAAACCATTTCCAGTGCAATGTACTTCAGATTATCCAAGTTATTTCTGGGGCTGCTGGAGCTGCCCTGGCTGAGTTTTTTGTTTTGGCCTGGTGTCTTTCCTGAGACCACATTAATTTTCAGATAAAAATTCCACCCCAGGATTTTCTAGGATACAAACCGTGATCATTTTGTGTTTAAAGTCAGCAGATAAACCACTGTGTTGATAATACTTAAAAGTACTTACATCAAAATTGAAGTATTACCAGCCCAAGTAGTTGAGTACTTTTGCTATAAGAAACAATTTTCTTTATAAGAATGTTATTTTTACAGGTGCACCCTCACCACCACTCATCGCAGAGAGCGTCAGCCACATCCATGTCAGCAACTACCCACGTCGCTGTTCAGATGTTAGTATCAGGAATCATGCAATTATGAGTGTGATATGGTTGTATGATTGCTAAATATTAATAATAATAATTGTTATTTCAGGAGGAGGTGCGCACTTTTCTGAATCATGAAATGCGTTTGAGAGGTTTGCTTCTCTATCCTGGAGATGCTATTTGGCCATGTGGAGTTCCCTCCACAGAAGAAGCCCTAAACTTCGCTTTTGTAACTGTAAGATGTGATTCCTTCTTTAAACTAAAAATTATTTGTAAATAAGAGTTAAAATTATTCAAAATTAGGCTTATTAATATTATTGAAAATTAGGCTTATTAAACTTATTCAAAATTAGGCTTAACCTGTTTATTATGTGGCACATATTTTTGTCCTCAACTCAACATCAGCATTTGCCTTAGAAAGTTGAAATGTCACTGAAGAGGTGCTGTAGAAATGAAGTGGTGAGTTTCTTTAGCATGACTTTCTTACTGAGCCAAAAGATGCTGTTACGTATGAAGCGTAAAGAGTAAATGTCAACTGACTCTGCTCAGCATTCATCATATGGACCGGCTGTATAAAGGTGGGATTATTAGCTTTACTCATACCTTGGTCACATATTGCCAAAGCCAAAGGTCTGTCTGAGACTTTGTCTGCCTTTCCTAGTCTGTACAAGAAGATACACTGCATTCTAAATACATCATCTTTCTAGCAGTGGATTTAGCTTATTGCTTCACTTACTAATCAGTGTTTTATTCCGTATTAATTGTGTTCTTTTACAGGTATGTTGTAAGTGTTTTAAATGTTATATTTAGTACTTTGACAGACTGAAAACCTTATAGGTTTTATTAGCCAAGGGCACAGAAAAAAAATATATGGCTTTCCTCTTAACAAATCTTTTAGTAAACCTACTACTGTTAGGTTCTTAAGTCTGTCGAAAGTAATTTATAATAAATAAATGAATATACAAACTACCTGAAAAGATGCAGACACTAGCTGGCATCATTCAGGGTAGAACTAGGGTGGTATCTGATTGTCTTCGAATCTCTAACTTTCGTTCTTGATTAATGAAAACATACTTGGCAAATGCTTTCACTTTGGCCTGTCTTCCGACAGTCCAAACATTTCACCTCTAACATTGCAATACGAATGCCCCTGTCTCTCTGTCCCTATTAATCATATTTCTTTTTCAGGTAAATTTCTGTTATCATTTGTTTTATTTTTCAAAAAACCAAACCCCAGGCCCTTAACGCCCTTGAAAGGGCCTTGGCCTTGCCAGCGACCGCTGCTCTGCCCGAAGGCCCTTGAGATTACAAGGGGTCGTGTGGTCAACACGACGCATCCTCTTGGCTGTTATTCTGGGCTTTCGAGACCAAGGCCGCCATCTCTCCTTCAGATAGCTCCTTATTTCTAATCACATAGGCTGAGTGGACCTCGAACCAGCCCTAAGGTCGAGAGAAAAATCCCTGACCTGGCCGGGAATCAAACCCGGGGCGTCCGGGCGAGAGGCAGGCACGCTACCCCTACACCACGGGGTTTTATTTTTCAGGTAGTTTCTAAATGGGGTTTTTTTCAGGCATAGTTCTGTCGTCATATGTTTTCTTTTTCGGATAGTTTCTAAATTTATTCATAAATTAGTTTCGACAGACTCAAGAACCTAACAATTGTAGGTTGGCTTAGTCAAAACTGAAAAGAAATTGCTTTGCTATCACAAATCATTCAGTATGTTTAAAATTAATGAATCCATACTCTATACCAGTAATTCCCAACCGGGGTTGAGCGGAAGCAACGCTAATGTCAAAAAAAGCCATCTCTGTACAGGCCATGAAGATCCTTAGAGGAGTGAAAGGTAAAGTTTCCACTTTCTGTAACCTCGGCACTGAGTGGGATAGAGTGGTTAGCCCTATGCCTGGCTGCCTTTGCTCGCAGGAATGAATTCGGTACTCATTTAAGATGCTGATTAAATCTCAGTGCCATGTGCTGCTCCAGAAGTAGAAATCTTGTTTCTTAAAACTTTTGACTTCCTGGTGGAGAATCAAACCCATATCCTTTCGGGTGAACTGAGCATGCCTTTTCTGCCTTGGCTGGGCAGCTCCTTGCACTATGTTAAGAGTTTCTTAAAAATGCATAAAAGATTTTTTTGAAATATAGTGTTGCATTGTATCTCAGTTCCAGACTCCAGCAAACTAGCACGACAATTTTATACCGCTGATTTCTGACAAGAAATAAATTTCATTATTAAGACCATGTTGTTGACCTTAACAGTGATACAGTACTTTTTGCAAAAATTCCACCGTTATAATACAATTCTCTTTTATTCCTTTTCAGAATAACATTTTATTAATGGTATGGCACATTTGTACTCCTGTGTATCACAATTATTGTAATACAATCAGCCTTCAGTAAAAAAAAAAAAAAAAAAAAGGAACTTCAACTTTCCCTCAAGACTACACACATCAAGATTTTAACTAATATTAAGTTGTAGCTTTGTACAATCAAACAATACTAGTGTACTTTTATGCCTAAAGATTTTACAAATCAGGTATGTATGTCAAATGGTATTTTGTTTGGATCATAAGTTCATAGACTGGTTTGACCCCATGCCACCCTATCGTAATGCCAACCTTTTCATTTCTGCGTAACTACTACATCCTACACATATCTGTTTCTCATATTCATCTCTTGGTCTATTGTTGCCTACACTTTCCTCAAAAAGTAACTGAACAAGTCATGGGTGTCTTAAGATGTATCCTGTCATTCTATCACTTCTGGTCAAATTTTAAATTATCGTATATGTGCTTAATTTATCAAGGAAGTCCAGTTATGTATGCTCAAAACTAAAATTCACCACGCCTGCTGCTGTTTAACATGGATTTCTTCTTGATTGTTATATTCAACTGCAAATCATTGGCCTATGATGCAAGTAGATATGATTTTTTTTTTTTTTTTTAATATATAAAATCCTGTTTAAAGCATGAATTCTTATATTTTGTAGCCCAGAAGTATTATTATTTTCGTTAGATTTTTGGTCGCACGTGAGTTTTACTGATAGCCCTTTTCAAAAGTTGGCAGGTATCCTGATGCCACCCCACACCATCACAGAACCTTATCTGAATCGGTCGCCTTCCTGAACAACATTTGGCATGTACGGCTCACCACGGCGTCTCCGTACACGTTGACGTCCATCACTATGTGGCAAGGGAAATCTGGACTCGTCTGTGAACAACACAGGTCTCCATTGACAAAGTTGCAAGTTGACATGGGTACGGGCAAACAGAAGGCAAGCTGTGCAGCCTTAAATGGACCACTCGAATTGGACATCTGGGTCCTAAGGACACTTCTCTTAACCTGTTCCTTATTGTCTGGTCAGACCCAAGACTCCAGTGACCCTCCTGAGGTCTTGTTGCAGTTCTCTGGCAGTTGCTGAACGACGTCGCAACACACAAATTGTCAGATATCGGTCATCCTGTGGGGTTGTCATGCGTCCACGACCTTGTCCAACCGTCCTTGTGAACTGGCCTGTCGCATTGTAGCGATTCCACAAGCGTTGAATAACTGATGGAGAGACATTGAGATCCACAGCATCACAACAAAAAGTCCATCCTTCCTGGATCAAAGTGGTGGCCCTTGTGACTTGAACCTCGTCAAGATGTCTTGTGGGATGTGCTGCTTTACGTATGTGCTCAAATGACCGCAGTAGTCTGTGTACCTCACAACGATACACGGACACACCGCTATTCACTTTCTTTTGAGGAGTTACCTGACAGTTAAATGCATGGCTACGCCTACAGATGGAGTATAACTTCGATTTAACATACCCTGAGTAGCTAAGGTGTCAAAGTATGCTGTACGACCATTGGAACCCTATCTACCAAATTAATGTTATCATGCCAGACAGTACAAAACATGTTCCCCTAATTTTTGAATTGTGTTTTTGAAAGCTTAAACCTTTTGAACATCTCCCTTTGTTGATTTTATGAAGGCGGATCAAATATAAATGGGAATATGAATGAACCGCTGCTGTTAGTAATAATTCTGAGGCGATGCTTTGCATGATGTTGGTGGGGGTGTCTGGAGAAGGGGTTTGTGTGCGCAAACGGCAGTGGAGAGCTGGATTGCTTCAATATGCCATGAATGAACAAGAGTTCCTTAAGTCTGTTGCACATCACATCATTATCAAGTTTCTCGCTAATGAGTGCACCAAACCTTCCAAAATTTCGTGACACCTCCTCGCACTGTTTGGGGAAGAAATACTTTTATGGATTCGAGGCTAAAAAATTTGTGGTAGGTAAAGAAGCTGTGGAAAATGAACTCGCATCACTGCGGACAACATTGTTGCCATTCATGACATTATTGCCGAAGATCAGCGAACAAAAATTTGCAAATTGTTTTAGCTGTAGGAATACATTACAGAAGTCTTCAAACCATCATGCAAGTTCAACTCCATTTCAGAAAATTGTCTGCCAGGTGGGTTCCTCATCTCCTCAACCAGAAACAAAAAACTTTATGCCAGAAATTTCGTCATATACTCCTGCTTCACAATTAAGTATTTATTATTTTCCACCTAGTCGATACAATGATTGCTTAAGGCAATTTAATGGTTAAAAGTGGTACATGTTTCATATTTTATCAATATCTTCAGCCACATAACACTGTTTAGATGAAAAATATATAAACCGGGCGAGTTGGCCGTGAGCGTAGCGGCGTGCGGCTGTGAGCTTGCATCCGGGAGATAGTAGGTTCGAATCCCACTATCGGCAGCCCTGAAGATGGTTTTCCGTGGTTTCCCATTTTCACACCAGGCAAATGCTGGGGCTGTACCTTAATTAAGGCCACGGCCGATTCCTTCCAACTCCTAGGCCTTTCCTATCCCATCGTCGCCATAAGACCTATCTGTGTCGGTGCGACGTAAAGCCCCTAGCAAAAAAAAATATATATATATAAAATTGACAAAATAATGCTTAAGAGGAAGTGTCCTTAAAATTAACAGAAGATTGACAACATTAAAACAAACAAAAACTCAAGAGAAAAAATTATTACTACAATTGAAAGCAGTTGTCAAGGAAACACTTGTACAATATTCCATAGAGAGTATGTCCTAAATGAATATTCTTTTCGTAATAATTCATGAAAAATGTCAAATTATAAATTATACAGTTTATAGGTAATTGTCAAAATGAAGAAAACCAGATATCACAATGTGGTTCTTATTATTAATGCAGATGAAAATATAACTAATTCTTAGTTGTCAATTCTTATTAAGCTTGCTTTCCTTTGGAACAGTAACTCCTGTCATTCTTTTCACTGTCTTGTGTCTGGTGTAATATTGATGATGCGTTCTTCCTTGCTCTTGCACCTGAGGAGGTGGAGGAGCGGGGGATATAGGTGTGTCAAGAACCTCCTTGCTGCCACCTATAGCTTCAACTGAGGAGGAATAAGTTGTAGGGCTATCTGTAGATGGAGAAATTCCAATTCTTTTTTCGTGATCTTTCTCAAGCATTTTCAAATATACTAGAATTTGATAATATAAAGGATTCTTATATTCTACAGCCTCATTAATATCATTTTTCTTTATAAGTTGGTCTAGATGAATGTATAGATCTTCATATGTGTTCATTAAGCTGCCCTTCTTTAATTTCTTTATGATGGTCAGGTCTTGTTCTATGTTGGTAAATTTATGACCTGTGGCAGTCATGTGTGATCCCATAGCTGAGAATCTTCTATGTTTTTCAGCATTCACATGTTCCAAATATCTAACTTTAAAATTGCGGCCAGATTGTCCTATGTATGTATTCATGCATTCAAAGCATGTGAGTTTATATATTCCCGAATCAAAAAATTTATCTTTTTCTGAGAGATTTATTGTATCATGGTTGAAATTACTATGTTTCATGTTGTTATTGGTGGAAAATGCAATTTTGAAATTTTTTCTCTTAAATAAATTTGTTACTACATGTATGTTTGGATTATTATATGTGAACTTGATGTATTTTTCAGTTTTACTAGGTTCGATTGCTAATTTGGAATGCTGCTTCTCCGAAAATTTATTAATTATTTTATCAATCATGTTATTGTTGAAGCCATTCAAGAGGGCTTGTTGTCGGATAAACAACAGTTCTTTATTCCTTTCAGATTTGGATAAAGGAATACTAAACGCTCTGTTAACGTAACTATAATATGCTGATCTTTTCTGTGCCTCAGGGTGTAACGAGTTGTTCTTGATAGTGGTCAGTGTGAAAGTAGATTTTCTGTGTATTTTGAAAGAAAATCCTTTTTCTTCTCTCATTGTGACTATGTCCAGAAAATTCGGTGATCTCTCTACTTCCTCTTCTAAAGTGAATTTGATATTGGAATCCAAATTGTTCAATATATTTAAAACTTTATTGCTCTCGGTAAGTCTGTTATCTATTATAGCGTAAACATCATCCACATATTGTGTTCCAGATAGTCTAAGTATATATTAACCAACATTCCTGATGCTGGGGCTCCCATTGAGAGTCCTTTTTGTCGGTAAATTTTATTATTAAATGTAAAATAATTTTGATTTAACATGAATTTTAAAACATTAATAAAATCTTCAATTTCTGGTATGCTTACTAATTTGTTCTTCATTAAATTCTTCTTAATGACTCTGATAGTGTCTTCTATCGGAATGTTTGTATACATGTTGGTTATGTCGAACGAACATGTCGTGCGAGATGATCATCTCATGTCAGTGTGAGAGCCCCCACCCCAGTGTCACACAGGGATAGGCTTAGCCCTTACTCATTTCAGAGCTAAACTCCCATGCAGGCTGACCAGGCACAGATTATTAATATTATTATTGAAAACCTACAACCTGTTTTCCTGTCTTTGACCGGGTCAGGGATGTAATGAATGAACCATATATAGGCTATTGGTACAATGGGGTCGCCACTCCCAAAGTGATATATGAATGACTGATAAATGCTGTGAAATGATAATGGGGAGTGTTGCTGGAATGAAAGATTATAGATTAAGGCCACGGCCGCTTCCTTCCAATTCCTAGGCCTTTCCTATCCCATCGTCGCCGTAAGACATATCTGTGTCGGTGCGACGTAAAACAAATACCAAAAAAAAAAGACAGGTGAAAACCGGAGTACCCAGAGAAAAACCTGTCCCGCCTCCGCTTTGTCCAGCGCAAATTTCACATGGAGTGACCGGGATTTGAACCACAGTATCCAGTGGCGAGAGGCCGACACGCTGCCGTCTGAGCCACAGAGGCTCAATATTATTATTATTATTATTACTACCATACCTTCTTTTTTTTAATTAAAGAATTGAAGAATGTTATCAACAAGTTTTAAAAAATATTTTGTTTAAATTCTGTGTACACCTTCCTATTAATTGAAATGCTTGAGCTTGCTAAATTCAACAAAATGGTCCCGTGGGAAAGACAGTGAAAATATACTAATATTTGTAGCGACACCAGCTAAATTAATGTCCATATACAGGGTCTTGTTTTATAAACCCAGACCAAACGCACAGTGTTCGTACTCTGTGCAAAGGAAGCCATCTCAGCCTAACTTACGTTGCATGTGGCTGTTATAAAATATTGAATAGGTGGATTAATGAACACCTTTATTATTTTTGCCCTGCTTTAACCCTGTATACAATCTTGTATGATATCTTACCTTATAAAGGATGTTGGAAGTGTCATCCTTCATAATGAGGGACTACATAAACACCATTAGGATTTTCTGCACACCAATAGTAAGTGTTATGACTTTTCACACGGCTATTAAGAAGAAACCAGGCCCCATCTGAAAAGAACACAAGCTGTGGGTCAAATAAATGATCATTCAATGATGCAAGATTCCACTCACATTATCTCACTCTTGTGGCTGGATCAGCAGGTTTTAAACAACGGGCCCGTGTAAACCTGTAAGGTTTGTTATGTAACACCTTTGTAGCTCTGTTTGCAAAAGAAACCGAAACCCCTACTTGTTGTGCTAATGTTGTGTGATTTATTCGGTGACAATTCAAGATTCGCACCATTGTCATGTAGCTTTTCCTCTGTTAAAACTGTTCTTGTGAGCGCATCTTTTTTATTGAGCACTGAGCCAGTAGTTTCAAAGTTATTTATAATTACGTGAGTCTGTGCTTGTGAAGGTGGCACTTCACCAGAAAATTGCTGAAGACATGCATCGCGTACCCGTTGAGCCGACTGGTTCTTAAAATAAATTTTCCATCTGAAAATATGGTATTGCAATGGTAATTGTCTCACCATGTTAACATCTGAGATTGAGACTGGCTACTGATGCTAGGTCAAACACATGCACTCTCCTTGTGAAGTCTTGCACAATGTGTGCGCCTCTCTTACTTCTGCTGGACAGTTTGATCTTATAAGGGAAATTCTCAGAATTTCACCGATGCATGGTATTTGATTTCATTAACTTACTACTATGTCTTTATTTTCACTGATTTTATCACGTGATTTCATTATACTTGAACAAACGCACGCTACTTATCTATGTCTTGAAACAGTGCCATAGATCATTATAAAGCACGTTTGCCCTTGACCGGGTAGTCAAATGAAATGAAACGGCATATGGCTTTTAGTGCCGGGAGTGTCTGAGGACATGTTCGGCTCGCCAGGTGCAGGTCTTTTGATTTGTCGCCTGTAGGTGTCTTGGGCGTTGTGATGATGAAATGATGATGAAGACAACACACACACCCAGCTCTTTTACCAGAGAATTAATCAGTGATGGTTATAATTCCCAACCCTGCTGGGAATCAAACCGAGGACCCCTATGACCAATGGCCAACTCGCTAACGATTTAACCATGGAGCCAGGCGACCAGGTAGTTACTGTTATCCATAGGTAACATATTGTCTACCTATGTAAACCTGTTGTAGAAAGTTCTGAAAGAATGTGCATGATCTCCTATAACAAGATATGTGATGAAATGTACGAAGGTAATCCTGAAAATAAGGTTTCCAATTTTTTTATAAATACATAGACCTGTTTATTTCTACATTGGTTTACATCATTTTACAGCTTGAACATTAGCTATTTTTCTACATAATCACCATTTTGGTCGATTCATTTTTGTAGACGCTGTGATAGTTCTGGTATGCCCATGTCATACCAGCTCGCCGCCATGCTGTTCAGGAAGTTGTGAGCAGCCCTTCGAGACACCTCAGGAACCAAAGTGCAGAGATCATCCAAGGTGATCCGCCGAACTTCACGCTTGATTTGCTCAACCTTCACGACTGTCTTGACGGAAATTGACTGTCTCCCACTCGTTTGTCCGTTTGTCATGTATTTCAGTCCGACCGGCTGCAATCTCTCTACACCACTTATGAACATTTTTGACATCCATGAACGACTTGCCATACATTTCTGTCAATTGGCGATGGATTACAATTGGGTCAGTACCTTTTGCGTTCAAAAACCAAATAACTGCGCTCACTTCGCACTTGGCGGTAACATCCAACGGGAACTGAATGCCTCAGTGTGGCATCGCATGTTTATATACGAGCATGGGGAGACACTGTTCACAATATTGGGACCAGCAGCCACACGAACAGAGTTCTGTATTTATAAAAAAATAGGAGACCTTATTTTTGGGATCACCCTCGTAGATAGCACTAGGCTACCATGTAACAAAGATAGAATAACAATAGTATTCACTGATTAGTGACTCTTAAGTAGCATTGAAAGTGGAACACTGGACCGGGTCCGACCACACTATATACAGGGTAGACCACATAAGGTCAGATTGTATAGTACCTCAAAAACTAAGCGTTGTATAAGAACTGTCTGGAATAAAAGTTGCTTTTTATTTGGAGAACGTTTGGATGATCATTTGAGGGTCACGTGACATTTTTTAAATGGGAACCACCAGTTTTTATTTTGTATAAAGCACTTTGCAATTGTTCGAAGAGCACAATGATAGCATAACACTACGGTGAGGAGGCCATGAGACACTGTGTCCATTGTTTTATTTACCTTCCGTGTTAGGATGGTTTCCTGGTGTCTGTCGTTGTAACCGTACTTGCAGCCGCCTGCAAGTCCAGGTGGATCCACTGGTAGTACGTACTATTCCCTTTATGAGTACGCTCAGTCAGGTGAGCATGTGGTACCTTAAGTGTGGTATGTTCGTGAGGCTGATTTTGCTATTTTAGGACATTTAATAAAATTTATAAAACCATGGGGGTATGTGGAGAGGTAGGCTCATCGCATAAATGAAAGAAAAATATAAAAACACTGGTGGACTTTATTATAGTAAACACAAAAATCAGTAATATTCTTCTCTTAGTAATATTTAATCAAGAAATTAACAAACTCTGGATTTTATACAAATACAAAATTGATTGGGCAGAATTTGAGGTATCTCCTTCATAGTTGTCCTCGTATTGGTTAAAGAAAACTGAAATTCAACCTGCAAAGGCTTTCATTAGTTGAAATACTACATCCTTAGAATAGGCCAATTCCAGGCGTCATTACATTTGTACATTTCTTTCCAACATATAAATGAAACTTACCATCTAAACAAATTTAGATTTATGTATAATAACGCCTAAATGATACTTTAAAATTTCCACAGATTTCATTGTCGTAAACCTGATGTTCGCGATTTTATAAAATTCTAAACATAGCAATCGGTGTTTACATGGAACGGACTTTTGACTTTACATGCCTTCGCGTTTTTTCTAAATTTTGCAAATTGTGGCAACTTTTACTGATAATGTCAATATATTGTTTACAAGAACAACAAAGGTACATTTTGTGAAAGAAACCAAATGTGTAAGTTGCATAATGTCTGTGTAATATAGTTAAAGGTGATCGTTGCGTGTTTACTTGACAGCGTCGCGGGATTACACACACGAATCAGTGCTACAGCGACGTGGCATGAGGGGCTTATAAATCTTAAACTCCGCATCAAATACAATCACTGATTGGTAAAATGTATATTTAATATCGCAGTAAGTAATAATAAAGAAGGAGTGTGATGGTGCAGCGGTCAAGTTGCTTGGAACCATCAAGACAGACTGGGTTCCAAGTCCCAATTAATGCATGTGATTTTCGAGGTGAAAGTCACGTCCGGTGGTTCGGATTTCGCGTAAAAAGTGAGGTCTCATGGCTTATGATACTGAGATTATCAATTTGGTCGCATAAAACTACAAGCTTCATTCCTCCTCTTAATAATAATAATAATAATAATAATAATAATAAGGTATACAACTACAGACACTGGTACTGACATGTGGCCTACTTAATAAACTAAGTGTTTTTATGAATTGTCACACATTTATTTAACACTAATAACAGTGAATGTAAAACGCACTAAAATATTTAAAAACAACTGAACATTCAACGTTTAAGTCAGTTTGAATGAAAGCTTGGTCTGAAAAAAATATAAAAAATGAGAAAAATATTTGTTCATTCTCCTTCTGGTATAGACATATCAAAATACCATTTCCCACGAGTAAAACGAGTCACTGGTAATTTTCTCTCAATTTCACTTACATTTAAAAAGCACTCGTCTTTCGTCAGTGGTTTACAGAACAGTTTGGCTTCATCGTTGCATTTGCGAAAATTGATTATGAAATAAATATCACCATTATTTTCAGTTATGGTACAAACATAATATTTTGAATGTTTCTTTCCACTGTATTTTCCAAATACGAAGTCACCCACTTCAAAAGCCGTATCATGGGGGTGGTCTTTTGTCATCTGCTTCGATCTTGTAGTCTGGTGGTAGTTTCAGAATAATATTTTCTTGCCTGACCTATGTTTTTGAATGGTTCCACATAGTGCATATCATGTATTCCTAGTAGTGCACAGAAATGTACTTTGGTCGAAGTCCACAAAAAGAAGAACGACCGATTGCGTGATGTGGGTATTGTTTAAAAACTTCTTATGTGTCTTGCATTGCGACGCACATTACTCATTTGATTTTTTTAAATTCCTCTCCAGAACTGTCCTTTATGGAGATAAAATCTCTTGCTTGAGGAGATGGCCAACTGATATCATCCGGATTGAGGAATATCCCTTTCAGACCGAGTACGCACAATTGTGCGGGTTCGTATTTTAGTTATCCCTGACCGTATTTGATGTTTTTTCGGCGCTACACCGGACTGCAGTGATTGTGCAGGACACGTGGCGTGTATTTCAATTGATTTTAGTATGCGCTTGACCGCCAGGGCGAAGGAAGAAGAGTTTAAAAAGCACAGTTGATCGGCGAGATGGCAGGAAGCAGTAGTGCCGAAAGTAAGTATTTATTTATTGCGTTTATATTCATCTAGAAGCTTTACTGAATACCGGAATATATTCAATGAAGTGTGTACATTGGTTAGTGAACGTAAATTTTGAAGCTACACCATCGTACGTGATACAACGAGGTTTTGAATTTTGATACGCACAATTGTGTGGGTCCTGTTTTTCGGATTTTAGTTTTTATTTTGTAAAATAAACTATTAATATGTGTATTGAGGAGCATTTTAGTCAGTTCTTGACGTACAAACAAAAATTCACACCTCCAGTTTTCTTTCAGGTCTGAAAGGGATATAAGCACTTCTTTATTTGGAAGTGAAAACTTCCTGTTCTTGCCGGAGCTAGATGAACTTGCACCAAATTTTACACTCAGCGCAGAAACAACTTGCCGTTTCTTCCACGGACTCACTGGTAAAGCGTGCTCTGAATGCTTTACAGCATTCCCCAGTGTTTGATTGCATTTATAACCAGACATTGGCGTACTCGTCTCTGCAATTGATGTTGATAGTTTTCTTGGACTTGTAGAACAGGAAGTATCTTTTGATAAGTGTTTGCTTAAAATAAGGCAAATAAGTCCATTAAAAATACCCTTGAATTAATCCAACGTTGGAACAACTTTAAACTACAACCATACCATACCATACATTCATTTGACATTACCAATATGTACACAAATATCAAACCGGAGAAAGTTATATTAATTATTTCAAGAAATTTACGATCTCATAGCCAGCTCAGCCAACTTGAAATAGCAGACTACATGTCTTTACTGAAATTTTTAACTAACAATAATTATTTCACGTTTAACAAAGTAATATACAAACAGGACGGACTAGCCATGGGTACGCCGGCATCTGGTATTCTTGCCAATATATACCTGGATTTCCTTGAGTACACTAAAATAGAAAAGAATATGAAATTCAACAATATAGTCTTTTGGTCCAGATTTATCGATGGTACATTTATCATAATGGATCAACGCAACATCGATGCAATTACCACTCTAACACAACTTAATGACATTGATACGAATATTAAGTTCACTATAGAATCCGAAACCAATAATACCCTCAATTTTTTAGATTTAACTGTTACCAGATTCCCAACCACC
This sequence comes from Anabrus simplex, assembly GCF_040414725.1. Lineage (NCBI taxonomy): Eukaryota > Metazoa > Arthropoda > Insecta > Orthoptera > Tettigoniidae > Anabrus > Anabrus simplex. The sequence goes on along the minus strand of NC_090270.1, from coordinate 258,243,966 downwards.
TTTAAATATAAAATCTATAGAAAACCGACGCACACAGCTACAACCATTCAACAAGACTCTTCACATCCCCCTTGCCATAAACGTGCCACCTATAATAGTCTAGTACACCGTGCCCATAATATCCCCATGTCCAAAGCAGATCTTAATAAAGAACTTAATATTATACGTAATATTGCACTGCATAATGGTTTTAATCATGGTTTCATAGTTAATAAACTTAACCATGATAGGTTAATATTGTGTTTGGTCCGTATTGACTGGTCTGAATGTACAATATAACTATTTATAATAGTTTATTTAAATCCGCCTTGATCAATACACTCATTAAATGAAAGAAACATTATTTATTAAACCATACATGTTTCGGGAAATCTCAACCATTCCCTTCATCAGTGGTTAGATCAAAGAATAACATAATATGACACAATCTTTTGTTTTACAATTTGAAGGAGTTTCATAGAACGCATAATACGTAAATTTAAACATCGACACAAAACTTGCCTACAGAAAGAAAAAACGAAACCAATAACATATGCAACTTTTACATTTAACCCGGATATTTACCGTGTAACTAATCTATTCAAAAAGAAGGACGTATACATCGCCTTTAAAACCAATAACAGGAATCTTGATATATTCCACAACTCCAGCCGTGTCAACTTTCTTAACCCTTTCGACAGATCAGGCGTATACAGATATCATTGCAACGACTGTTCCAGCAGTTATTTCGGACAGACCGGGAGATCCTTCAAAATTAGGTACAACGAACATATTAATGCCATCAAATACAAAAGATCCTCAGCCATAGGACACCATACGCACGATTACAAACACAGCTTCTACGGGATTGACAACGATTTACATATCATCGAAGTTATGAATAAAGGGCTTCTTTTAGACCTTACAGAGCAGTGCTTTATTCATTTAGACCAATATTACAACCCTAATTTTAATCTCAATGAGATATCTGAAAAACCGACCATCTTATTCGACGTCCTTATTTCAATTATTAATAAGCTCAAAATGTCTAAAGATCAGCCATTATATAAAACAGTTCGCAACATGTTAGCGTATTACCCCTACCGAAATCCACGCCCTCCCGACCCCTACATCCTCCGCCTGCAACCTCTTCCCCTCCACCTACATGACACGCCCCGATTCCCTGCCAGTACTTGCGGCTTGCTGCCTGACACATCGCTCGCTAGTATCCTGCATTAGTTCCTCTTTAGCCTTCTGCTGGTATGTGGTGCATGGGGTGAGTTTATATTTCAAAATTATTTATTTCTTTCGCGTTTTTTGCGTTATATTGATACAGTTTTCAATCTTTTTTAGGTCCGTTTTGAAACAAGATCTCTAGAATTGCATTTCACCACCTGATGACATAGTGCTTTGTGAACTCATACTCGTCAACTACGACCTCAGCCACTCGCATGTTCTTTGTACTTCTGAGATTTAGAAACTTAAAACCATCTGGCAACCTGACAACTAAGCTACCGCTATTTCAAGCAAGACTTATTTGATTCTTAAAGCCGCTCAATTTAACTTGGCTTGCCGCTTATATTCTAATGACGAACCATTTTAACAAACATTAAATAACGAACAGCTATTCTCTTTTACAATGTAACAATACTGGACACTGTTACTAATTTTATTTACATGAGTATTTTTACGTGATAGAACGTCTTAAATTTTAATACTATAGGAACGTCAATAACCCAAAATTTTTATTAGGTGTATAAGCTGTTCAGACAGAAGTGTTTTAAAAGACATCTTTTGTTATTTAACACACAATTGTAACACAAAACATCACTAGGTAATAGATATCACAGAATCGTAAATAGATCATTTTACCTTTATCGTAAATTTTATAAGAGGTATAATTGAGAGTTTTTATACATTCAAAATCTTGTATATATCAACGCTATTATGAATTGCCAATATGTTAGAAAGTTTATTTGTGTATTGACATGTGTAATTTACTTGTGTCCTTGTGTATCTAACTTTAGGCTGATGATGGCATAGATATGCCGAAACCGGTCCCTAATATTTATGAATAAAATGTGACATTTCATTGTATATCACATTTGAATTTGTATTGAACAGGTGGAAAATCATATACTTTCATCTTTTAATTGTAATGTCTCGTACATCGGACAAACCGGCCGAAGCTTCCAAACCCGTTATTTAGAACACTACAATGCCCAAAAACATAATAAATTTTCCGCAATGAGGACCCACATGAGGGGCATTGGCCACCACTTCACCACAATAGAACAAGACCTAAAAATCCTAAAAAGAGTTGAGAAAGGTAAACTAATGACTGATTTTGAGAACCTATACATCTTTCTAGGCCAACACTTCAATAAAGACAAAAACCTCAACGAGATAGTAGATATAAAAACCCCCTTTATGAACAAATTCCCACCTTGCTACAAGAAATGAATTTTCAAGGCAACAACTTGTCTAAAATCTTTAATGCCATATTAACTAACTCACCCAGCACGTCGACAGTTACCCCCCCTCCCCCTCCACCTCCCCCATTCCCACTAATTCCCCCACACGCAATAACAGCAAGCCCATACCTCCTCCCACCCAAGCACTTCCCCCTCCACTATGACCCCATCGATACAATACGAGAAATAAAAGCCACTCGACCGACAAAAACACTACAACACCCAACACAAGCGAATAACATTCAACCGCATTAATAAAAAGACATCAATACTATCCACGTAATTTTGGAGTCCATACATTCCCCCTCCCTCCCTCTTTTTACAAACCAACACTTTATCAACCAGCACTCCCAACACATAACAAGCTCACCCCTCCACTCTACCTTCCTCCATTCCGACAGCTCACCTCTGCGCATGAACTTCGCCCATGCTCCTCCCTCCCAAAGCTCCCCACCCCCTCCCGCCGCCATTGCCAACCACATGTGCGTATTACCGACTGAGCCTCCTTCATAGTCAACCAACATCCATCAACAAATTGCCTCTCACCGACACATCAGGTATGTAACATAACATTTACTCTTCATTATTTACCATGATCTTTTCTTACACACCAATTAATACTGTTAACATCTCGATTACAGATAACTTCCACTTCATACAACAAAACTTCCAACAACACGCTAGAATTCCAGCGCACATCGACATGAATATGGCGTGCCACTACGGCTCCTCTTCGCAGACAAAATGAAGAGATGCCTCGTCCCAGCTACATCGCTCTGACTCTATAGTTACCTTATACATTCTAATCTCTCCACTGTAGTTCGTAGCATAAGCAACTCCATTCTTTTTCACTAGACCAGCAACAAAAACAGTAACTTTGACCCGAGGTCCTTCATTCTTTCATTCATGAAATAATATCAATTTAAGTCTCACTGGCATCTCACACCGATGTTTTCACACATCATTCCAAGCTACAAGAAGTCAACTAAGAAAAAGCGAAGGATTCAACCTGCAACATATTCCCAGTAATACAATTACCTACAAATAACTGCCATCATTGTTGCCATTCAAATGCACCATTTACTCAATGACACCCTTTGAGTCTCCATCCACGCTGACCAGTTCACCGTACCGAACCTGATGCTTCAACCAGACAACTTTCTGTTTGATGCCTACAGAACCTCGTTTGGCTATGGAATATTTTCCCTGCCCCCTGTGTGATTATAAACTAAGATTAAACCACTCTGCATATTTCTGATCATCTTCCAACGATTAGAACAACGGGACGCACTTGGTACTAGACTTCTTTTTATATATATATATATCCTTGCTCACCAAGCTGCTCTCTCTTGTAAATATATATATATTGAACCCATGACCTTTGTGCCCTAAGAACATTATGCGTAAATCGACAATCATTTAAAAGTTGGATTCTTGATAGCATGGATTTGACACGTGACGAGGGGGTGATTACCTTCGGTCCCACGCTCTGGGGTACGTGACGTCAGCCACACGTGTCAACGGCGGAAGAATCTCGAGTCATTTTTGTGAACTATTTCAAAGCGCGTGTACATGGTGACCCAAGCCAAGTCAAAAAAATATAGTGCCTATCAAAGGGGGTCAATCATCTCACAAATCGAACCCGTAAAAGTTTTAAATGTCCATGAACACTACCGCCAGAAATGTAGCAAGCATGTAGTCACTTTCAAAACTCTTCAAATTACAGTTTAGGTAAGTCAGAAAATTTATAGAAATTTTCTTGGCGGCAAAGGGAGAGATCCGAAGAGAGGGGGTAACTGCTATAAATATGAAGGGACGCCATGACGAAGTCTCCTTCTCCGGCATTTGTGATACAAAGCGGACGAAAAATTGTTGAGCTGCTCTGCGAAATCAAAAAACGAAAGTAGACTGAGTTCAACTGCAGATTTTAGCCATTGCGGCTAAGTCTTGACTCCATGAGGAGATAGTTTTCTTGAGTGAAATAATGGTACCAGATAGGACGGTCAAAGTACTGAATAAATTCTAATGTGGTAAGTAATTCGTGTGCGTAAATAATTATAGTCCATCGTATGCACTCAACAAACAAGTGAAGGGTATTTTCTTTTTTTTTATGCTTTATTCCAGGAAACCTGAAGAAATATTAAAAAATGGTTTGTAAAGCCATGAATGTAAAAATGGCTAAATAAAATGCCAGGGTCGCAGGTGAGCCCTATGACGACATGAGGTAGGTGACTTTCCATCTTACTACCTCTTATATCTTGTCTCGTGATCTCTAAAGGTGTATTTGAATGGGGATATACGACGCAGTGGTCACCCCTACTAAGTTTTGTAAATGTGAGAGTACGACTAAAAAAGTCATTTGTTTTATTTTCCACTTGGATAAAATTTTGAAGTCTTGCGAGTGCTGTATAATGTTGTAAAAAGTTATTGAATAGGGTTCCGAAGTGATATCACGTCCAATGTAGATCGTCATCCGTGTGAGTGTACTGCCTATATTTTGTGATGCCAAATTAAGATGTTCATTCGACGTAAATTTTTCTGTCTGCAATTTGATGTTAATAATCCACGGTCACTCATTTTCAATCGAGTGGAAGCGCGCTGTCGGGTGAGAACCTAGGGTGATGAATTTGGTCACGGAGAGAAACGTTTTTCTATGCCCATTTTAAACTGTGTCTGACTGACAATAAAAAGATCTAGTCGAATGTTTCAGTCATTTCTCGTAAAAATCAAGTTATTAAATACGATATCATTTATGCGAAGTTATTCATGAGTAACGCATTGTGCCATATTAGACGTCGAGATTTCTAGTGAGGATTTTATTCCAGTTCTTTGTCGATGATAATTGTGGAGCTGGGAAACAGAGGTTAGTTTTGTTGATATGAGATTTGTGTATCAGGTTGGACCTGTCATTGAAGCCGGGACACGGAAGCCCGAGGAATGTTTTATATGAGTTGAGATGAGATGTGCGAATCAGGTTAGAGTCCTGTCATTGAAGCCGGGACATGATAGCCCGAGGAATATTTTATAATGTTGAGAATGGAAAGAAATTCATAGAAATCCATAGCGGTATTAATAGGCGACGCGTATAATTAGTGTGGGCATCTTGAAGCATAATCTGTGCATTTTGTTGGTTAGAATATCGTATTTGTTTAATTATGTTGGCAGAGTTTAAAGGGAGCATTTTGAGAAGTCAGCCAGGTAGAACGAACCGGGTGTTTCATGTAACTGCCAAGCGAACTTGGGGGGGTGAGAGGCCTCAACTGTGATAACGGGACAGGCATGGAGTTGAGATTGTACTGTATCCTCGGCCAGGGAAAACGTTAAAATGCTGGATTTAGTTGAAATTCATAGCCGGTAATGATCTGAGTATTGTGAAATACTGTAATTGGGGACGTAATGAACATTTGAAATCACGAACTTTGAGTATAAGGAACAGAGTAACCAAAGTCAGGGTTGTCCAAATATAGAGCGATGGTTGTGATGATCGGTTTGTCTGTGAGGGGTGTGCAAAATTCATAAATGGTAATGACGAGATATGACATCGTAATTATATGGCGAGTAGTTTTAGTTTGTACGTAGATTATTAGGATATCCAAGTGTTAATAAAGGTTAGGGCTATATTAGATTTTAAAGTGTGAGATCAGGAGACAAGATATATAACTGGACATGAATTAGGTAACAATTCTTTTCCAGCCAGATAAACATCGCAATATTGAATTTACATCACAGCTGCGTAGGAATTTGTGAAGAAACCAGAGTCCGCGGAGATAAAATTTACTGATCTTTAACATTTCGTTAAATCATTTAAATTTATTTAATTATTAAATTCAGTGAAACTGCATTTTGAAATTTCTTTCCATTTCTCAGTAATAGACATTCTGTATAACGTGGAAGAAAGGCCCCTAATTCTGCAAACCAACATTCCTAAAAGGCACTATCATGTAAGTTAGCATTGTATATGCGCCAAAGACACAAAAAAAGTCATATTGTGCAATATTAAACGTCCAAATATTCGCTATTAAATCCAGAATCTTCAAAATATGCATTATGCATGAATTTTGTCCTAAAAAGACTAAAACATGCAAACATGCACGGAAAAAGAATGGTTATTTGGAATCGTTAGGCTATAAAACGAATATTTGCAAAGTTTGAGAATTGTAACCAGCTTATTTAAAAACATGCATTTGCATGGAAATCCGGGCTCTAGACATCACAAACATCCAGTCCGCAGGCCCGGGATATTAATCATTACAATTAAACACCCCTGACCCGGCTGGGAATCAAACCCGGGGCCGCCGGGTGACAGGCGGACGTATTGCCCCCTACACCGCGAGGCCGGATTGACAAGAATACTTTTCTCCTCTTGGCTCAACTATGTCTGTACACGGAAATTGCCGATCAAGTAGTGTTTTTTTTAGTGTTGTCTTGTTTCAACTATCCAGATCCCATTTCTTGTTCTTTTACATGGCCATCACGATTCTCTGTATTCGGCTATTGTGTCAGTCTGGACTTCTCTGACATATCATAAGTTCATTTATTCTGTTTAACTTCGTCGCCGGTAATCGCATTTACTCCGATCTCATTAGATTTTCACTTTAAGGATAGTGTAATGGTACACATCATATCCCACACGTGCTTGATAGGAGACGAGTCTGCAGATCGTGCTGACCAGGAAAGTTGCTACACGTCGTGCAGAGCACTTTGAGTTTCATGCGCAGTGTTTGGGTGAGCATTATCCTGTTGGAACTGCACATCACCTTCCTGTTGCAGGAATGGTGAAAGAACGGGTCTTACAACATTCTGCACGTACCGAGCGCTGGTCAGCGTTCCCTCCCCAAACGCCAAAGGTGAGTGAGAGTTCTAGCTTATCGCACCCCAGACAATAAGGCCTGGGGTGGGGCCAGTATGTATTGGACGAATGCACTCTACAAGACAGCGCTCACCAGGTCTACATCGTACACGCAAATGACCATCACTTGCATGTAGGCAAAATCTGTTTTCATCGATGAAGACCACAGTCTGCCATTCCATCTTCCAAGTGATCCTCTGACGGCACCTGTCGAGCCGTGCATATCAGTGCCGTTGTGTGAGTGGAAGATGGGCTAGAGGTGTGCATGCCCATAGTCCCACTGCCAGTAACCGGTTAGCAACAGTTCGTGTTAACCCTCTTATCTGTGCTGTAGTAGCTGTAGGATCTGCCACTGCTGCCCTTACAATACGACGATCTGGGCGGATGTCTATGCTGCATGGATGTCCAGAACCTCGTTTACAGTTGTGAGAATGTTCGTGTGACCATTGCAACCAGCATCTTTGCACAACTGATGCAGCACATCGAACTTGTGTGGCAATCCTCTGAAAGGACCATCCCGCCACTTGGAAGGCCACAATTTGACCCTTGTCAAACTCGCTCAGTTGGCTGTAGGAAGCACGAGTGCGTCTCCATGCCTTGGCGCCTGCACGTTTACGTCACACTGAGCCTTATGGCTGTAAACATTCCCTATTAAAGGGGACATGCAGATGGCGCTCTGTCAGCTATGTCACTACACTATCTATTGGCGGACGACATTGAAACCATTATCAGTACACCTACTATCCCCAGATGGCATCTGCCATCATCGGATCAGAATCAATGTCGTCTTTCCAGGTGTACTAATATTTTTTCCGGCAGTGTGTTATGCGGTGAGTAAATACAGTATGTAGGCCTTAAAGTCATGTGTTAACCATTTGCCATTATGTAAGCCCTAATTATGTTTGCCATACAAAAATCGTGTGATTCTCTCACGTTGGATTCCCCTTACATTTTGCAGCTGTAAAAAGAAGAAAAGAATGTGTCTCAATATTCGAGTTTGTACAGTATAATATCTTCCCTGACAATGTTGTAATGGCATTATAATCTCACTAAAGTTTTCTCAATTTTATGATGCCCATATATCCTGTTTTCTCTTAATGTTGTTTCTCACTCTAGTCTGTTTTTTACTTGACAGTTACGGTCACCCGAGGAGGCTACCAATGCATTGCAGCTTGACGGTTTGGAGTTCAAAGGACACAAACTGAAAATAAGCCGTCCTCGTGATTACAAACCTCTTGAAGAAGGGGAAGAAACTAAACCGCTGCCTCCTGTACCTGGCAAGAGGAAGATAAGGAAAGCAAGGAAATTGAAGAGAAAGAATCCCGAACTATTTGAGAATGGCCCTGGATATGTTAGAGGTAATTATAATCATCCAGTAAGTTGTTCTCGAATACATATAATTTTGATATGAATGTCTCCATCCTCCGATTTGCCTCTCAAACGTAGTTCTGTATAAAGTTGATGGATTACTGATCAAGTTTGCCACGCAGTTTGGACTGTGGAGCTGTGAGCTTAGATTTGGGAGATGGTGGGTTCAAACCCACCTGTCAATAGCTCTGAAGATAGTTTCCCATTTTTACACTAGGCAAAGCTGCACCTTAACACATTCACTACCTGTTACTGTACAGGCATGAATGTGTTACATTTTGCGCGATTTAAATGGCCAGCCCCACCATTTAAATGCCACGCTGTTTCAATCTCCTCTACATCATTGGATATTCTTGGTTACGTTCCTTTGGTACTGAACTTAAAAATCTGAAATTTTATACAGTCCTTCACGTCTGTACATAACAGTGAAGTGATGAGGTTCAACACTAATCACTTCACTGGCATATATGATTGTTTGTTTGCACATATTTTTAAAAATTCTTGAAAATAAACAAATTCACAAATTCCTTATCCAGTGGAACATTTTGCCCTGAATTAGCTGTGATTGGTTGCAAAGTTGGCCTATAATGCGGATCTTGTATTGATTACTGAAGCTTCTTCCAGGTTTTGCATTTTGTAGGTAGTTTTCGAATTCACTGATTAAATCCCTTTTCCCTTCAATGGGAACGTGACACATTCATCACACGAGTCATCATTCAGGAACACCTCCAGTATTTCATCCATTTCCAAACTTTCCTTAGAGGCCGGTAGTTTCTTGTCTTTTTTCACAACACACTTGTTAACATTTATAATACAGTAAAATACCAGTATAATTTTGGGGACCTCTGAATTTAATTTGTTATAGTAAAATTTCATTATACTGAAATAAATCAATTCTTAAGAACTTCCCCTTGCTAAACCTCTTAAAGAATCCACATTATTTCGACATGAATTTACACACAAAAAACATTAATACTGTATTCATTAAGTGAGAGGAAAATTAGGATATATATATACAGTAAAACCTCGTTAATTCGAAGTCGTTGGGACTCAAAAATCAGACTTCGAATTACATGATTTCGAATTAACCGCCAATTCGCAATTCAGAAGTACAAACCCTCGCTGCGTTACAAAATATTCAAAGGCCCGTTACTGCATGCAGTTAACCTTGATTCACAGTTTATACCTTTCAAATGCCATGAAAAAAGAACTATTTCCAAAATGTATCCAAGAAGGTGCATTTACAGTATTCAAATAATGCACTTGGACATCTCACTGGCAAATATAACCTCACGCAACGAAAGAAAGAAAGAAAGCAAGAAAAAAAAAAAAGGCACGATTCAAAGACGAGAAATCTATGCTGGCTCCCATGTGCAAATACTTTATTCATTGAATTACTATACTCTAAGCATTTTAGATGCCTTGTATTTACACGGAAAGTGCCCGATGTCCATAAAATCGAACTTTCCTATGACTATCCTTGTACGATTTCCCGCCATGGCACTTCTCTTGTACTTCAGAAATGTAAACACTTGCCGCGTCACAAAGTATTCTAAGACTCATTAATACATGCAATCACCTCGATTCACGGTTTAAACCTTTCAAATGCCATGGGGAAAAAACTATTTCCAACATGTAACCAACAAGGTGCATTTACAATGTTCAAATAATGCACTTGGGTAAATCACTTACAAACATAACCTCACCTATCGAAAGAAAAAAATCACACAATTCAAAGACGAGGATAAATTATGCTGGTTCCCCTATGCAAATGCATTATTTTTTGGATTTCTGTACTGTTTGCATTTTTAGATGCTTTGTACTGGCATGGAAAGTGCCCGACGCCAATAACATTGTGGCTTATCGATCTTTCCTATGACGAGGGGATAAAGTTTCTCGCTTCCATGTGCATTGCGATTGCAACGCACTACAATGACCCCCATCTCTCACACTAGTACGATTCTTCGGCTGGCACTTTCTCTTCTAAAACCATATGATCGTTTGCGCTCGCATTAAAATAAAGTAATGCAGTTTCATCGGCAATGACAATATTGTTCGGTGCCTACGAATTTATTATATGAGCCACGTTTTTTTTTAAATTATTATTATTTTCGTCAACTGTCAGCATCGCCAGTGCTTGCGGATTTTGTTTTCCCGCACATTGCCCGTTGCGTGATATTACGGCGTTCCTTAAAGGTTTTAATACAAAAGAATTCCGATTTCATTCAACTTAGTAATCATGAAGCGCACTGTAGATCCACCGAAGTGAGTGTAAATGTGGAAAGCTACTGTACCACTCCACGTTCCGAAACACGCGTTCTATTATGACGCGGATAAATTTCGAGTTGAAATTACTCTGTAACATACAACTGTTTTAAAATGTAAAGGCACTTTCGAATTAAAAATCTAAATTTCGGTAATGGGGCCGACATTGTACTTCAAATTACGAATTATCCATATTTCGAATGCAAAATGCAAAACTGTATCTCATGTTTCCGGGAACGAAACCTTCTTCGAATTAGGCGGGATTTTTAATTAACCGATTTCGAATTATCGAGGTTCTACTGTAAAAGCAAAGCTAAGTCACCTCCGTACAGACCGTGAAGGCCCTTGGAGGAGTGGGAGGTAAAGGCTGCCACCATTGTTAACCTCGGCACGTGATGGGGTAGAGTGGTTAGCTCTACGCCCGGCCGCCTTTGCCCCCAGGAATTAACCTGGTACTCATTTTTGGTGTAGGCTGAGTGAACCTCAGGGCCATATGCACCTCCGGAAGTGGAAATCTCGTTTCTTAAATTTTACGACTTCTTGACGGGGATTCGAACCCACGTACTTCCGGGCGAACCGAGCACTCCTTTACCGCAGTTAAAATTGAAATAATAAATAATGAGGTTCAACCTATTCAATACAAAAGAATAAGAAATGCAGTGATTACATTCTTATTTAATAATAAGTAGAAGTTGTACCGGTTTCGACCCTAGTCCAGGTCATCATCAGCCGATTAAAACATGAAAAACAATGCATAGGTAAAAGAAAATAAAAGATCAAGTTCACTCCGTATCAGTAGAAGAGGCGATCTAAAAATGACGGGGTAGACACTGTAAAATTCAGAAGAAGTAAAATGTAAGTCGCTTGAAAGAAACATTTTTTTTTTTTTTTTTTTCTGAACAGCAGTATGGCACACGCAGTGTTAGGCAAAGTCTTATAATATTAATGAAAAGCGGAGAACGTTTAAACGAGCTAGCTTGTATACAGTGTCAGGCACAAAGTCATAACACAATCGAACACATATGAAGATCCATAATCGTACGGAAGCTGAAGATGAGTAGATCAATTGAAGTAACTTGCCAGCTCCCCGTGATCAGCGCGATATATTCAATATCAGGTACTGTGGTTTCAAATGCCAACGTAAATTGAAGAATAGCTTAATGATCCAGTGTTTGCTTCGGTCACGGGAATGTAACTTTATATAGATACATATAATATAATTCAATATAATTGAATAAGTAATTATGATCCTCTCAAATTTTTGAAACAGTTGACGTGAAAAAAACAATTGCGAAGAGAAAAAATATAGTAAAAGGCGCAATACCGGAAACAAAATGACAACATATATGCACAGTGCGCTATTTTTTAAAATGTAAAAAATTCAGGTCCTGATTGAAGTAGTCGAAGTCAGCGCAAGGCAAGAGTTAAATTTGAATGAGAAGAACCGAAATGAAGGTGGCATTGTAGTTCATTTTTTATTTTTATTGAGGTGAAAGAAAAGATAGGATAAATTAATAGAGGAAGAAGGATAGTGGAATAAGAGAAGAATAAAAGAGATTGAAGTTAAACGGTGTTGAGGAAGGATAAGATAGGGAGATGGAGGGGTAGTTTAGGGTGGGTTATAGGAGGTAGAAAATGTGGGTAGGAACTTTGTAAGGCATGAAAAATAGAATTGGGGTTTTGAAATTTATAATTTTTGAGCAGAAGAATTAGGAAGTCAAAAAGGATGTTTGCTTTTTCAGACATGTCGTTTAAATTGAAATTAGGGTTGAAGTATTGGTCAAGGTGAATAAAGCAATTTTCAGTAGTGTTTAAGAGGGGGCCTTTGTTAATGATTTTAAGTATTTTCATGTCTTTATCAATATTGGTGAAATTATGCTTGGAGTCTTGTATGTGTTGTCCTATGGCGGAGAATCTGTTGTATTTAAGGGCGTTGATATGTTCGGTGTATCTGATATTGAAGTTGAGGCCAGTTTGTCCGATGTAGGAGGAGCTGCAGTTGTTACATTTGAATCAGTATACTCCAGATTTAGAAAAAGCATTAGATTTATTTAGTGATTTAGAGTTGTGTAAAATATCAAAATTTCTATTGTTATTTCTAAAAGAAATTTTCATGTTGTGTTATTTAACAACATTAGTTATTTTATAAGCATCTTGAGTGAAAGTGAAAGTGGAAAATGCAGTAGGTTTTGTTATGTCTTTAGATAACGTGGTTTTAGGACGGTGTTTGAATTTCTTGATGATACGATTTATGAAGGAGTTTTTAAAGCCATCTGTCAAAAACACTTCTGAACTAATCAACAAATTAAAGAACTTTGATATCCAACCAAATTTTTCTTCCCATTCTTTTGACATTGTAAACATGTACCCTAGTATTCCAATTTCCAAATTATTCCCCGTAATAAACAACAACCTAAACAAATTCAGTAACCTGAGTAAACTTGAAATTCAAGACCATGTCTATTTTTAAATTGGTTCTCAACAATAATTATTTTACCTTTGATAATACCATTTATCAACAAGATGGCTTGGCTATGGGCTCACCAGCGTCAGGCATTCTTGCTGAAATTTACCTTGACTTCTTAGAAAACACAAAAATTAATAATAATAACAATTTCTCTAACATCCTCTTTTGGGCCAGATATGTCGATGACACATTAGTAATTTTAAATAAAGAATCAACCAACGCAGCCTCTACACTTCTTCACCTCAACAACATAGACTCTAACATTAAATTCACCCTCGAATCAGAACACAACCAAACTCTTAATTTTCTAGACTTAACTATCACTAGACATCCTTCTTCTTTATCGTACAAAATATTTAGAAAACCAACCCAAACAGCAACCACAATATGACAAGATTCTTCGCACCCTCAAGCACATAAATGCGCTAATTATAACAGCTTAATTTTTCGGGCCTTCAACACCCCTATGTCTAAAAACGATTTCAATAATGAATTGAACACCATCCGTAACATCGCTAAATTCAATGAGTTTAACAACTCCTTCATAAACCGTATCATCAACAAATTCAAACACCGTCCTAAAACCACGTTATCTAAAGATATAACAAAACCTACTGCATTTGCCACTTTCACTCAAGATGCTTATAAAATAACTAATGTTTTTAAAAAACACAACATGAAAATTTCTTTTAGAACTAACAATAGAAATTTTGATATTTTACACAACTCTAAATCACTAAATAAATCTAATGCTTTTTCTAAATCTGGAGTATACAGATTCAAATGTAACGACTGCAGCTCCTCCTACATCGGACAAACTGGCCGCAACTTCAATATCAGATACTCCGAACATATCAACGCCCTTAAATACAACAGATTCTCCGCCATAGGACAACACATACAAGACTCCAAGCATAATTTCACCAATATTGATAAAGACATGAAAATACTTAAAATCATTAACAAAGGCCCCCTCTTAAACACTACTGAAAATTGCTTTATTCACCTTGACCAATACTTCAACCCTAATTTCAATTTAAACGACATGTCTGAAAAAGCAAACATCCTTTTTGACTTCCTAATTCTTCTGCTCAAAAATTATAAATTTCAAAACCCCAATTCTATTTTTCATGCCTTACAAAGTTCCTACCCACATTTTCTACCTCCTATAACCCACCCTAAACTACCCCTCCATCTCCCTATCTTATCCTTCCTCAACACCGTTTAACTTCAATCTCTTTTATTCTTCTCTTATTCCACTATCCTTCTTCCTCTATTAATTTATCCTATCTTTTCTTTCACCTCAATAAAAATAAAAAATGAACTACAATGCCACCTTCATTTCGGTTCTTCTCATTCAAATTTAACTCTTGCCTTGCGCTGACTTCGACTACTTCAATCAGGACCTGAATTTTTTACATTTTAAAAAATAGCGCACTGTGCATATATGTTTTCATTTTGTTTCCGGTATTGCGCCTTTTACTATATTTTTTCTCTTCACAATTGTTTTTTTCACGTCAACTGTTTCAAAAATTTGAGAGGATCATAATTACTTATTCAATTATATTGAATTATATTATATGTATCTATATAAAGTTACATTCCCGTGACCGAAGCAAACACTGGATCATTAAGCTATTCTTCAATTTACGTTGGCATTTGAAACCACAGTACCTGATATTGAATATATCGCGCTTATCACCGGGAGCTGGCAAGTTACTTCAATTGATCTACTCATCTTCAGCTTCCGTACGATTATGGATCTTCATATGTGTTCGATTGTGTTATGACTTTGTGCCTGACACTGTATACAAGCTAGCTCGTTTAACCGTTCTCCGCTTTTCATAAACATTATAAGACTTTGCCTAACACTGTGTGTGCCATACTGCTGTTCAGAAAAAAAAAAGAAAAAGTTTCTTTCAGGCGACTTACATTTTACTTCTGAATTTTACAGTGTCTACCCCCGTCATTTTTAGATCGCCTCTTCTACTGATCCGGAGTATACTTGATCTTTTATTTTCTTTTACCTATGCATTGTTTTTCATGTTTTAATCGGCTGATGATGACCTGGACTAGGGTCGAAACTGGTACCACTTCTACTTATTAAATAAGAATGTAATCACTGCATTTCTTATTCTTTTGTATTGAATAGGTTGAACCTCTTTATTTATTATTTCAATTTTAACTGTGATACTTTTCAATACGGAACAATGAAATTTTTATCTTTAAACTCCTTTACCTTTATTGGAGGTAGAAAATGTGGGTAGGAACTTTGTAAGGCATGGAAAATAGAATTGGGGTTTTGAAATTTATAATTTTTGAGAAGAAGAATTAGGAAGTCAAAAAGGATGTTTGCTTTTTCAGACATGTCGTTTAAATGATATAAAGTACAGGTACTTGTAGGAAGTTTTCAGCATCTCAAATTTTACCCCGTACCGGTACATTATGTCCTCAACTTTATATTTTCGAAAAGTCTGTGATTTTCTTCTGAACACTCCCAGACACAAACGAATATTCAAGGGAGTCAGCAATCACTGCACTTGAATTTAACACAGATTCTGGCACATCAATTTGTGACAGAAGAAAATCCTGAAGACTACATGCCATGTTGGTTGCCTGCACAAGAGTCCAACTCTGTTGAACACTTTGAGGCAAATCTTCCTCTTCGTCATCACACGGATTCCTATCACTTTTAGAAATCGGTATGTTGGAATACATCTCTTTTATGTTACTTTGTGTTACTTTCCTCTAATTCAAAATCCTTGGTTCTGTTGCAGAATTCAATTATGTTGTTGAGTACTCCTGTCGAAGTAAACTTAAAATGTTTCTTTAAAAAAAATCTATAAACTTTGCCGTCACATAGGTTGGACTATTTCTAAAATTTACTATTGAACTTACAAGGTATGTTCATTTTATGAATAGTGTAGTTTTAGTATTCTTTTATGACATTTAAGATATACAGTAAAACCTTGTTAAGACGTTTCTACAGGGGACAACAACAACAACAAAATGTTAGGCAAGAAAACATACTAGTGAATATATGAATAAAAACTATCCAACAGGGATATAGAAACATTAAAT
This sequence comes from Anabrus simplex, assembly GCF_040414725.1. NCBI lineage: Eukaryota > Metazoa > Arthropoda > Insecta > Orthoptera > Tettigoniidae > Anabrus > Anabrus simplex. The sequence goes on along the minus strand of NC_090270.1, from coordinate 258,227,483 downwards.
ATGACTTTTTCCGACATGAGGGCATTTTACGTCACGTATCCGTGGGTACAGTGTAAACTATATCTACCATATCTGAAGATGGGAAGAAAGTATTATTAAAAGGCATGAAAAACACAAGAGAACAAATATGAAAACCTTTTCTGCTGGTGCTTATAAAATAGCAAGTGCACTGAAAGTTGTGAAAAACACCAAACACCAAATATGAAAACTTTTGCACGGGGGCCAATAAAAATATCAAAGTACTATTGCAGATCACACTCTTTCTAAAACAAATATTAGTAGAAGCCTTTCATTTTGGAGCAGGGGGGTATTAAACATTATTCTCTGGTCACACTCTTTGACAGTGAATTGGAGGGTACACTTGACCATATGCGACTGTCAGGAATGACTTTGGCCATTTTGAATCAAACAAAATTTCAAGCAACGTAGGTGATCAAGTCGAAACTGGAAGGTGTGAGTTGAACATTAGTGACCGTTGCGTGCTTCAAGACACGGTTGCAGAGTCCACTTTCTGACAGATTTTAATTTTATCTTCATTAGTACGGAATTTCACGACTTTGAAGGGCTAATTTCTCATTTCTTTCCTCTTTTCTCCATTTCCCAAAGTACTTTACATTTTTCTTTTAAAGAAAACTGCTTTAGCATCTTTTGATCCATATTGGCGAAAGAGTTAACTGGCTCACTAATACACACGTTGCTTCACAAATGAAAGATAAACATTGTGCACGTCATGAGATGTGAATAAATGAAATCTAGTACTGAGTGTAGAGGTGTGAAACCGTAACGTTCATTGGTTGATTGTAAATGTGATGTTCCTACCCAGTTGATAGCGTTACTTCTTACGTATTGGTAACTTTGAAGTCGACATGCAGCTCGACCAATTATGTACATGTTTGTAAAATGGCTACCTGATGCGTATCCTACAAACGCGAATACTGTAATCCAATCTGCACACCCCAATATTTGAAGATATTTTTATTAGTAGAAAATTGGTTTAATTTGCATTTTATGTACAGGTGTACCGAAACTCAACGGCAAGAATTTAGAAATGGATTTCTAAATTTCTCACATAGAGAGAAGAAAAAAAGTTTATGACAATATGGGTCCGGAAATGTATACTTGCAGATTTATTCAAACTTTTGTACTTATACACCGTACGTCTGTAACGGCAGCTGGAACACTTTGGGCATGTATTAGAGGGAATTTTCAAAGGGACAACCTTTAGATTGAATACAAGCCTCCACTTGTTATCGTATGGAGTTACGCATGCGATCAAAAATGCTGGGTGTAATGAGTTCTGCCTGACAGGTTGTCACAACGCTCTCACGTGTAGTTGCTTCATCAGGAACAGGAGTTGCATACACGAGAGACTTAACGTGTCCCCACCGGTAAAAGTCCAGGGGGTTCGAGACAGGAGAGCGTGGTGGGTGAGCAATCGATCCTCCTCTACCTATCCATTGCTCAGAAAAATGGGTATTCAGGTACCTGCGGGAGGATAGACTGAAATGTGCGGGAGCAACATCAGGCATGAAAAACATTTGTCGACGAGATGCAAGTGGCATGTCTTCCAAGTAATCGGGCAATGCAGTACGCAAGAAATTTGTGTAGTTCTGTCCAGTAAGCCTATTCGGAAGAACGTATGGTCCCAACAAGGAATCACCAACAATGCCTGCCCAGATGTTAATGGCGAACCTCTGTTGATGAGAATATTGGATGATTGCCTGAGGATTTGTAGCACTCCACACGTGTTGATTATGGAAATTCTGTATTCCGTCTGTTGGGAATGTCGCTTCGTCTGTGAACAACACAGAAGCTGCGAAGTTAGGCGTTATGCCGCATTGTTGTGGGAACCACCGGCAGAACGTTACTCTTGCAGGATAATCCGCAGGAGACAAGGTTTGTACACCCTCCAGATGATACGGTTTTCTCTTAGCAGTGTCCAGATGTGTGAGAGCTAAGGTATTTTAAGACTCGGATCAGATTCATTCACAACATGATCACTTACGTAGCAATTGTAACCGGTGTCTCGAATTATTTTGCAGCATACAGGACATGTGAATTATTACTAACATTAATTTGTGTCACAAAGTTTGAATTAATCCGTTAGTATACGTTTCTGGATCCATGTTGTCATAACCTTTTTTCTTCTCGCTGTGTGAGGAATCTATTCCTAAATTTTTGCCGTCGAGTTTTGGTACAAGAAGTTTTGGTATAAGAAATTAATCCTACATAATGACGTTCAGTACTGGTACTCCAAAACTGAATAAGATAATCTTCACCTGCTGTCGGATAGGCAACCTGCTCGTCAGAATTGTAATGTGTTTGCTTACCTTCCCCTGATTTGTAATCGGGTAGTTTCACCTGTGTGTGGTATAGTGTGGGCTACCTGGTATTAGCTGTATAGAAACATGTTGTGCAAAATATGCAGCGATTAAAAAGGGTGAATTTCAATTATATTTAGAAGGGAAAAGATGTTAAATATAAACAAAAAGGCCCCATTTTAATTTGTTATGCTGAAAGTTCGAAATTCATTACAGTGAAAAGCTATGCTAGAAAACAGACGACTGGGTGAGTTGATCGTGCGGTTAGGGGCACGCAGTTGTGAGCTTGCATCTGAGAGATGGTGAGTTTGAACCCCACTGTCGGCAGCCTTGAAGATGGTTTTCCATGGTTTCCCTTTTCACACCAGGCAAATGCTGGGGCTGTATCTTAATTAACCCTTTAACCGCCAACGTCCGATTGATTGGACGTCCCGGAAAAAATATTTTCCAAGTTATTTATTTGTTTTAATAATGTATAATATGTGTTTTGGAGTAGTATTGGATTAAATTCGACTATATACAACAAATTTAGTTCAGGAACTTGCTGCCAAGTAGCTTGGTGACCAATCAGCAATTCAGCTCCCTCGGGCGGGCGACGAACCCTTTACTCTTTTTCCGAGAAAAAAAAAGAACGCAGATGTTCCGTATGCAGAAAGATTAGTACTAGTCATGGTGGTAAATGGAAAAAGACCAGATACATTTGTAAACAGTGTAAGAAGGGTGTAGCCCCTTTGTGCCTCCCTGAGCACATTTGCTAGAACACATCCTAAACATGTGTAAATATTATTAAATAGTTTCTTACACTATATTTTAAAGTTAAAAACTTCATGATTGTTCCGTATTGAATAGAGAAAATAAGATGTACAATATTGTAGGGAAGGATCCACCTTTCAATACTCCGTAGTAAAAAGTAGTTACAACCTGTTTAATGGGACCGGTTTCAACACATTTAGAGTGTCATCATCAGCCAATTAGCGAAGATCTTAACAATAACTAACATATTAAGCACAGGCAAAATATTAACATTGTATCACATCGTGGCAATTCAGTGATTATTTCCCCCTGTGGGTGGGGGCGGTAGAATAACACCCACGGTATCCCCTGCCTGTCGTAAAAGGCGACTAAAAGGGGCCCCAGGGGCTCTGATCTTTGGAGCGTGGGTTGGCGACCACGGGGCCCTCAGCTGAGTCCTGGCATTGCTTCCACTTACTTGTGCCCGGCTCCTCACTTTCATCTATCCTGTCCGACCTCCCTTGGTCAACCCTTTTTCTTTTCCGACCCAACGCTATTAGGTTTGCGAGGGCTAGGAAGTCTTTCATTTTCACGCCCTTCGTGGCCCTTGTCTTCCTTTGGCCGATAACTTCATTTTTCGAAGTGTCGGACCCCTTCCATTTTTCCCTCTGATTAGTGTTATATAGAGGATGGTTGCCTAGTTGTACTTCCTCTTAAAACAATAATCACCACCACCACCATCAGTGATTATTGTGTTTTGAACATTAATTGAATTGCCACGATGTGATACAATGTTAATATTTTGCCTGTGTTTAATATGTTAGTTATTGTTAAGATCTTCGCTAATTGGCTGATGATGACACTCTAAATGTGTTGAAACCGGTCCCATTAAACAGGTTGTAACTACTTTTTACTACGGAGTATTGAAAGGTGGATCCTTCCCTACAATATTGTACATCTTACTATATTTTAAAGGCAAAAGGTGAATTTTTGAGTGTTAAGTTAGTGTGAAATAGACATTAGTAATCATTTTTTACTTACAACGAACCAGGAACTGCAAGATTTGCATATAATGTAAGATTAGAAAATTTCACGTTAATGTAATAATAATAATTAATTGTAATATTGTACATAAAGCTCTATTTTTATATGTGGGATAGGAAACACCACATCTCTAAAATAAGGCAGTTTTTGATACTAAAAATATTTTTTTCTTAACGTTTTTGATCATGAAATACCTTTTTTTTTTTTTTCAAAGAAAGAAAAATTTATTTGAATTATGACTTCATAAAATAAAAATTTATAAAATAAGGCTGCACTGATTTAGATAGAAAACATGGCCGAAGCATTACCTTCAAAACAAAAAAAATGCCCATCCAATTTACATAAATTAACAGAAGTTATTACGAATAATTTACTGCAAGGCAAAAAGTGCTGATTAGGCCTTGGCAGTATAGGACATGACACCGCGTATGAGGCTGGCAGTCAAAGGGTTAAGGCCACGGCTGCTTCCTTCCCACTCCTTGCCCTTTCCTATCCCCTTGTTGCCATAAGACCTATCTGTGTTGGTGCGACATAAAGCAACTAGCACAAAAGAAAACAGACGACACAGTACAGATGCATTTAGGCCCAATGGAATGAAGATACTAGTCCAGAAGTAGTGTATAAGAGGTCTTCAAAGTAGAAAAATATTTAAAGCACAGAATTACGAAAAGTTTTCTAGCGTATTGACAAAATAATGTTCATCTTCACATAATTCCAATGGCATATAAGTTAAAGGAATTAGAGATCCATCTCTCGCTTATCGATAATGATCCAGTGCAACTACTCGAAAAACATAGTCATGCAAAGTTTACAAATGAGAGTTTTACAATACCTCATGGTTGAATAGTAAAGTCTCATATTGAGGTGAAAATTTACACCACCAAAGCACAAAGATGTTCCGCTCTCTCCGACAGCCAAAGAACGCCTCAAAGTAGTAGGCAAAGAGTGCTGATTATATAGGCCAGTTGGAAAGGGGAGGTAGAGGGGAAATCATGACACACGGCACTAGAAACGCCGAGAACGTCCATGAAGAGTGTACAGTTGATTACGTCATCCTGGTTTGACACAGGCTGACAGTAGTCCCGTAGCTGCGGCAGTGTGCGGATGTCAAACTTAGGGAAGAAAGCAGCGGAAAATGACGGATTCCGCGGTGGTGAGTTGACACTGTTACATGAGTGTAACTGATATGTTCTGCATAATTAGTCCAATTCAGGTTTTTTTATGTCCTGTTATGCTCAATATGAGCAGCTGATCAAGGCTGGGAAACCTACTGTCTATGTGCGAAGTAACTAGATACTACCACATTATATTTCCCAAATAGTACATGGTATGGTTCTTTGCGTAATAGAGTTTGAACTTTTTTCCGAGTTTGGAGTTAAATCTTTCCCTTGCTCAGATCTCCAGGAGGGAAATACATTAAGAGGGAATACCTATGAAATGAAGAAGAAAGAAAGAAAGATGGGAAGATCAGGATTGGAATGTAAAATGTCTGTATGCTATTGCAACCAGGAAAGCCAGAAAATGTAAAACAGGAGATGAAAAGAAACAGATTAGATGCACTTGGTGTGCATGAAATTGGGAAGTTAGAAAGTGGAAATTACAAACTTTTCCACTGAGTAGAAGAGAAAAGTGGTGAACACGGAGTAGGAATATTGATAGGACAGAAATTGAAAATAAGATTAAGAAGGAGAAGGTACAATATATTGATGGAAGATTGACGATGATGATGATGATGATGATTATCCAGCAGCAGGGTAGCCCAAAAGATGTGGTATTAACACAGGTATACATGCCAACTAATGATGAGGAGGTGGAAAAATATTGTGTGAAGGTTGAAGAACTTGTTGAGGAAAAAGGAAATGCATGTGGTGGTGGTGGTGGTGGTGGTGGTGGTGGTGGTGGTGTCATCATCATCTATACATTTAAAACACTAGACTGATTTTTGTTACATCAATTTTCAGAGAACGGCTGAACCGATTGATTTTGTAAAACATTCCAACGAATGCTCTTGGCCTGTAAATTTTCAGTGTATGTTTAAAAGCATTAACATTTCTTGCCATATATTTTTAAATTATTAAAGCTAAATGTGGCATTCTCATTAGTCATTGCGCTCGCCAGTACGTCTGGACTGCCTGAACCATGAATGCGCTGAGCAGGTGGCACGATAGGGGGGGTAGAAAGAGAAAGGCACACATGCGAAGTCAGGCATCGTGGGGTACGAACATGCTGGGTGGATTATTCCTCACTCAGTGCTCATAGCAGTGCTCTTTACTCGCCATTCAAAGGCTCGCATACCGGGTGGAGGACCCTCGCTCTTTCTTCATTAACAAGGAAATGTTTTCCATCCAGTTATGATTGTGCAGCATTCATGAGAAGTTCGTGTTGTGTTCTTTAAGTTTAGTCTTGTTTTTATGCAAATGTTAGTTATCTGTGTTATCTGATGATTTTATGGTAGCATGCAGACTGTACTTGTTTTAACCCTCAACTGGTGACATATTCCGGAAGGAACATAACTGGTGACATGGTGTCTAAGAGACATCTATAATTTGAGCATTTTTAATAGAATTACATTTCATTAAGGCGAGGTTTATTCATTTTATATTAAAAAGGTATATTTTGAGGAATGGTTTAACACAATTTTAAAAATTCTGAATCCAAGTGCATGTCACTTTATGAAGAAGAAATTTAGGTTTCAACTTAGATTGCATCAGCGTCCCTCATATGCCTCTGAATGGCTCAAAAACTATTTTCCTACACAGACTGAAACATAATTATTTGAGAAAACATAAGTTTATCACACATTCACTGAAACTAGAAAACCTTCAATGCACTAATTTTTGCACATTCAAAATATTCTGAAATATTACAAATATATGTAATTTGTCTTATTTCAGTCCTTTTTTGTCCAATGCACACTTGAATCAAATATTATATTTGTTTGCATGTTTTCACTAATCTCAAGAAAATTTTACTACATATAGGGCCTACCCTTTTCTGAACGTTTTGGAGCAAAGTGGCCTAAGTGTTCAAAGAAGTGATCAATATACATGCCATACATATCTTGTGAAACTTCATAAATGAAAGAGAAACTGCCTAACAATCTTCATACACCATTCTGACTTCATCAATAAGGAAAAATACGGAGTACCCCTGACATTGTCACAAGCGCATGGTTTAGTTCCGTCCTCAATCATCCTTCACACAGTTTACGCACATTTTCTGCTGCACTGCAAGCAAATAAGTATCTTGCATTTGAAACAGGAGTATGCTGTTCTCCTTTTTGATGATGGACATATGCGACAGGCTTTCCTCTTTTCAAGTTTTTCTTCCTGGTCTTCTTCTACTGGCGTTTTCAGAATACGTGATATCCCAGTTCTTATGTCCCTTGGAATTCTTTGATTTGAGAGTCTCCTTTCCATATGCCGTTGTGCCAGCTGAGCTGCTAATGATTTCAAGAAGTTCAGTTTGGTAATTTCCGAACTTTTGGGGTAAGACTGGAATAAGGTATAGGCATTAGCTGCTGCAATGTCAACTATCCTGAAAAAGACAGCCATGGGCCATCTTCTTGTCCTCCGGCTTGATGAAAAACTAGCACATTTTCTATCCAAACTGTCCACACCTCCCTTTGTAGTGTTGTACATACCTATCATTTCCTCTTTTCCTGTTTCTGTACAAATACCCTTATTGTGGTGCATGGATGATAACAAAATGACGGCTCGGTTCTTTTTCGGAACAAATGACAGAACTGTTAGCCTATTTGTAAATCCGTAGAGAGACGAACCAACTTCTCTGTGCTTTGATGGCAAGAACGCTGTAGGTATCTCTCTTTTTTTTTTTTTTTCATAGTTCCCAGACAAATGAGGTTCATAGAATTTAGGTTCTCGGCAAGTTCAACAGACGTAAACCAGTTATCAAAAGTAATATTTCTGTTCGTCCCTTGGATTGGTTTTGACAGGCGGAGAACAGCTTGTGTGGGCTTGCTTAGTTTTCTTCCTTCGTCTGATAATCCTATTCCATCTGTATCCCTGCAAACCAAATGTAGAAATAATCTGTCCATGCATCGGTCATGCACATGAGTTTTAGACCATATTTGTCTGGTTTGTTCGGCAAGAACATTTTCATGGCACAGCTTCCACGGAAAGCGATCAGCATTTTGTCTATGCAAACATTAGCTCCCAGTGAGTACGATTTCTGTGAATTTCCTATTAGCGATCCTAGAAGTTCAGACACTGCTGCTGTGGGGTCTTGCGAACGTCTTTGCGTCCTATCTTCAGGATTGTCAAATCATAGTGCTAGGAGAAGAGTAAGAAACCATTTTCCAGACATGATGAGGCGAAAAATTTCTCTGCCGGTTCCATCCCGTAGCAAACATTGCAGAAATATCTTCATTATTTGATTTGAAAGAAGCAGTGAAGAGAAGTAATCCTAAAAGAGCTTCAATTTCTATGTCATCAGTGTCCTCAATTTCGGAACGATCAATCCGTTTGTAATTCTGTCTCATGCTCCGCATTTTGACATTAGTCCATTGAACTATTTGTTGCACCATCTCCCTGGAATATATAAAATTCCAGGCAGTTTTAGAGTCTATTTGATTGCCAATTCTTGCTTGAGCACGCAACGCAGTTAACCGAATTATGTTGTGACTTGGGGCACGCACATTTCTAGTAGGTTCTTTAGCAGACCATTTATAACTGTTTTTACCATAGTAATAATGCTGTTCTGTGCTTTCTTGATCTTCACCTTCACTACCTGTGCCTTCTTCTTCTGAATCAGTACAATGTTCACTTTCAATAGCAAAGTCACTGTCCACACCATTTTCAACATCACTAAATTCTGTATCTAACCACTGTGCTACCTGGTCTTCGAACCCAGGACCTTCAGGCCTTATAGGTCGAGATGGACCAGCACGGTCCGCCATTGTTGAATTACGAACTAAAATGAAATAGCTATGAGTTCACTTCGTACAACTTAAGAAACCACACATTAAAATGTTGCACAGCTGGTGACGTGGTGTCTACGTAGCCACTTGGAAACTTGTCTACACTCTGAGGAGAGAACGATAATACTGAGGGCGAAGCTCTATTGATGAAACGTTTCTTGACAGAGAGATAAGAAGGTACTGCAAACCAAAAGTCTCACTTCCGGTTGTGTGCTTAGGGGTGTACATGTATCTCCTACAATGAGTCTGTCAGACACCACTTCACCAGTTGAGGGTTAAAGTTCTGACAGAAGGTACTGCGCACATACTGTACAGTTAATAGGAGAAGGCAGAAATTCAGTGAATTCTACCATTTATACCAGGAAGTGAAGAAAGACCCATAGAAATTCCACGTCTATTTAAGAATGATAATGCAGACATTTCAATGTCCGACTCCTTGGCTGAATGGTCAGCGTTGAGCCCTTCAGTTCAGAGGGTCCTGGATTTGATTCCCAGCCGGGTCGGGGATTTTAATTGTGGGATTAATTCTTGTGGCTTGTGGACTGGTTGTTCATGTTTATCCCAACACTCCTCTTCATATTCACTACCAACCACCGCAGAAACATGCAATAGTGATAAAATCCCTCCACGTAGGCTTGTCATCCGGAAGTACATCTATCTGTAAAACAGGGTCAAATCCATATGTGCGACATAGGTGTGATAAAAAGTGGTAGAAGAAGAAGAATGCAGACATGTTAATATTTGCTAAAATGAATTGAAGGCGGTATGAAACCACAGAAGTACAGCAACTATCATATCAACCCTATTTCCATTGAATGTATGCATTAATAATCTAATATTATTTAATATTTAGTAGCCAAAGTTAATTTTGGTCAATATTCAACCATTCATTAGCATAGTCCTTGTCACAATTTTTGAAGTTCGGTATGGCATTGAAAACAGTTAAATCTTCGGCTTGCACACATTTCTCTTCATTGTTTTCTCCTGCTTTTGTACCTTCCGGCCACAGTTGTTTTTCCGTCCAGTTTTTAAAATTTCCTCCAAACTACCCCAAATATCAGCAATCATATAAATGCAGTCTGTCAAGTGAAGTTTTTTCGTAAATCTCACATTTTCATCAGACCCTGCTAGCAACAGCCAGCGTAAAAAGGTTTTTTACTGTAACCATTTTCGATTTTTGAATAACACCTTAAATCTGTTGCCTATATTATCACTACAACTTGTGGCAGTAAGAACTGAACTTTGAAATATTCATCAATGGCATTAAGAACTTCAACTGAACAATGTGTGGGGAGATTATCTAGGATTAAAAGAACTTTACCCATTTTATGTTCATTTTGATGGCGTGCTTTAACATTAGATATCAATTTATTTTCATTCCAGTCCTTGAAAGTAATAGCAGTCATCCAGGAGGTGTTTTTTTTGGGAGTTGTATGTCACAGGCAGACATGTAACATTTCAAAAACTTCATGGATGTTTGCTTTTCCCCATAATAATGGAAGAGAGTTGGTGCCATTTGCATTACTGCACACGCAGTCACTCTATCCTTAACGTAGACTGGGTCTAACATCGCTCGACGGGAAGCTAAGGATTTCTTTTGGGAAAGCACGCCAGTTTAGGCCTGTTTTGTCTGCATTGTAAACATCATCTTGTTCGTAACCTTGTTCAGAGAAAAAAACAGCAAACTTAATTTTGTAAAATGATGCAGCGTTCGGATCTCCAGACAGCTTTTCTCCTTAAATTTGAAGTTCTCATATGCTATGCCATGATTTGAAGTTTGTACTGTTTCTACACATCAGTGGATTACTGAGAAATTTAGTAGATGAAGCAGTAACTGTTCTGCCAACAAATTTTTTTTACATTACTTTTTAGGTGTGTGCTTTTTATTTTTTCTGTTTCTAAGGTATTATTTTTGGTTTCTAGGATTACCGCTTGACCCAGCTTACAAGGTATTCGTTGGTAACGTGTCTGAACGAGCCAACCAGGTAGGTGATAGCTAGTAGTAAGATATAAGTAGGCTACAGTGACATTGGGGTAAACATAAAAATTGCAACTAGAAGTACTTGTTCAAACATTTTTGGAGTTGGGGGAGTACATGCAGATTATTAGTTATGGTGAGAAAAAACAAGGGGTGTGAAGTAAAGCCTGATCAACAGAAGAGAAAGACCACATACATTATTAGTTTCAATACATATTGTACGAGTTAAATACCAGTAAAGACACTGCTGTCAGTCACACACAAATAATTTATGCACTGTTCAGAAGAAATAATGCACAATTTTGTTTGAATTGGATAAAAAAACACAGTTTGAATTCATAGTGAAACACTTATCATGGTAATCATTTGCAGTAACATTCATGGGAAAGTTCGAACACTTTCATAAATACTCGTGTCTATTAAGGAAATTATGCTGACTGAGATTTGAAGGCGTGACGTTCATATCCACAACATACCAGGCCATGCAGGCTACACGTGGTATCAGGCAGGTAGTCTGTCTTGTTCTTGCAGCTACGTCGCACACACAGCTGTCGGCGGCTAGCCTGCTCGCTCTTCCGAACGTAAACAAATCAAGTTAGCTCTGAACATCTTGCGTAATGATTGAATACAATTAATCATCAGAAAATACGACATGTACAGGTCGTAACCGATACAATATGTAGTTCGTTTTATAATTCATGGTGACCATCTGATATTGCATTAGAAACCCTATGGCCTACGCTACCGAAGACCACCAACAGATCACGTCTGTGAGGATGAGTGACTAGGTATCAGCACCCTACACAGTCAAAAACAGTCACATGTGAAACTTGCCGTCTTCTGACAGAAATGTCCGTCAGTTTCTTGCAGGGATGGGAGAAGTTCTGTGTGATGGGGTGTTGTCTTGCCCACTGGATCCAATTCCTGACCTGGTCGAATGATTGGAAACAAGCTGTGGATGTTCATGTTCTATTGTAATTTGTAGTTCTCTTATATCTTCTTTGATTTCTGTAATCCATATAATGTTGTTCTTACTGTTCCATAATTTTTCAATAATTCTCCTGGTGATCCAGTTTTTTGGTGTCCTGAGTATATGTTCAAAGAATGAGATTCGTTTTTTCCTGATTGTGCTGAGTAACCAGTTCCATTTCCTGGTAGACTGTTTCATTAGAAGTTGGTCTCCAGTGTTAATTTTCTTGGTAGGTTTCTTTTGTGCACGTTCTGATTATTCTTCTTTCAATCTTGAGTATTCTGTGTATATGTGGATTGTTTCTTGTTTTGAAAATGGTTTCATTACATATGTTATTTCTGTAACTGTTTTATAGTGTTTTAATTTTGTGGCTATTGAGAGGCCTTTTCTATTGGACATGTTCTTGGTAATTTTATTTGTTCTGTTATGCTGTGTCTGCTTTTCGTTAAGGTTATGTGTTTTTATTTCTCCTAAATATTTAAATTTATCAACAATTTTGATTTCCTGTTCATGTATTGTTATTTTATTTTCGAGTGATGGGTCAGTTAACATGATTTCTGTCTTTTCGAAGGATATTCTGAGGCCAATTTTCTACACTGTTTCCTTTCTTAACGTTGTTGGAAAGGAAAGCAAGGTCATCAGCGATTCCCAGGCAGTTGTCTTTAAATCTTCTGCTTTTGATGTTCTTCAGATTACAAATATCCTTATACCATTCTCTTATTCTCTCATTATATCTGAACTTGACTTCAGATTTTGTGTTGGTTAAGGCGAGTTTTATCAATTATTAATTTTGGATGGAGTCTGAAATTATTTTTTTTTTTAAGATTTTCAATATTAAAGGTCTGTAGATCTAGTCCAGGGCCTCTCAGGGTGCATGCGCCTGGTGCATGCATTGTGCACGGTGTAAAAGACAACTTCGCTTGGTTGCTCAGAGTGCAGACCCCCACTCCTCGATTTGGAGCAATAGCGCCGTCTCTCTCTTTCCCCATGCCTGTCTCGCTTGCTCCCCCTGTCTCCCTCTTCCTCACTTGCTCCGTAGTGCTCCAAATCCGAGCTGAGTAGCCCAGAGACGAAGTGTTGGTCCGAGCCGAGCCAAGTGGAACCAATGCACTGTGCACAGGAACTCTGCGCCGCTGTTTGCACGCGTGAGATTTTGGGCGTTTGAGAGGCCCTGATCTAGTCATATGCCTTCTTAAAGTCTACAGAGGTTAATGCAAGAGGCTTCCTTTGTTTCCTGTAATATACCATAACTAATTTTAAAGTGATGATCTGTTCCGTGCAGCATGTTGAAGGCCTGAAGCCTCCCTGGTATGCACTCTAAATGTTCCTTACTACTACTACTACTACTACTACTACTACTGCTGCTGCACTACTACTGCTGCTGCTGCTGCTGCTGCTGCTGCTGCTGCTACTTCTACTACTACCACCACCAAATATATATATTTTCATGGTATATATTGCCCCTGATTGTCTCTATGACTGCCAAAGATGAGACGGCATAAAAAGATATCATCTGAAGCATGTATTTAAATTTTGAAGGGCTCTTAATTGTTTTCCCTGTTGAAATGTTTATTCGAAAAATGATAGAGTTTTTACCTGAAACAAAATGTTAAAGAAAGGTAGTTAAATAGTATTGTGCATGAGACTTCCCATACGTCAAAATTGCCTAAGGTGGTACTTATTCGTACAGTGCGTTAGGTACGTCGGACGGCCGTCTTTTGGATCCACTTGACTGCTATACTAACATAACTAAGCATTGACATCAGCTAGCTTTGACACCTCAACATTTTATCATTAGCAACGTCTCCTACAAGAAGTCCCATCTTCTTTTTAACGACTTTTTGATAAATCAACCGTATATATTTTAATACACTTGATACGTTCACACTTCTATTTTAAATTAATTTGACATTGGTCTCATTATCTTGAACTCACGTTATCGCAGCGGAACAAATATCCCCCTTGGATGACTGTGCTTTCACGCTCAAGGCCGTCATAGTCCTAATGGTGTATAAGAAGAGGATCCATTTTGGTTTTTAGCATTCACATAATTGAGATTAACTACATTATATTTTTAAAAACTATTAATATACAATGTTTTTAACAAACTTTCTGTTCATTATCCTCATTTTAGAAGTTATTGTGTAACATTTTATGAAGTCATTGTTCAACATTTTATTCTGTTGTTTGTAAAAGTGGAAAGATCCCATATCCAATAATTTTAAGATTGATATAGGCTGATGATGTCCGGAAAAAGGGTGAAAGATGTACCTATGAATTTTAAGTAGTATGTATAAATTTTAACCACATGAAATAGTGGATTGTATTGTATTGAACAGGTGGATCTATAAATAATAATTATAATATTTGTGATTGATATCACCTTTGAATGTCGATGAGAGAAATCGCTAGTGGACATAGCAAGGAAACGATACCAAAGGCGATCGATCTCATGTAACATAATCACCAGGGTGCATAAATATTGGTAACAGAAAAAATAGCATGCGCTTAATCGCTCGTAATAACAGATGCGTCAGTGATAGGGCTCTCGCTGTAACCGAAGGGTAATACACGGTTGAATATAGGAATTTTGAAGGGACAGATAAAAATTGTCATTATAACGGGGTTCTTGTTATATGCCGTACTCACTATAGTGAACTTCTACTGTATTCACGATTGTTATACTTTTGAGTATTCAGTCCACTAATGATCCAAGTAACATCCTAATTGTGGCATATTCTGATCATATACCGCTTACTTTGAAATCATTAAATATCAGATCTGTTCCTCTGTCAGCACTTGTCAGTTACTCAGTACATACAGTAGAAATTCGATAGTCTTACTACGATATAGGTTCACGGCAAAAACAGCTGTAAAACGGCGTTTTGCAGTAAAATGTTGATCAACAGAATCATTAGTTTAATAACACACTCCTCTTTTCAGTCGTGTTATTTCTTATTGCCATTCCACAATAATGCCGAAGTTCATCGATGTTTTTATCTGTAAGTCTTCCTTTACCATTTAGAGTCTTCCCATGTACAACTTCTCTTTTCCTTCTGCCCGCTTCGATTTTTGGAGGATTGTACCCATCTGTTTTTGAACGTGGCCCACACATTCAATTTTTGAAATCTGTTTTTTTATCACATGGTTGGCATTCCAGTACTCAGTGTAGCACACAGCCTTCCAGACTGAATATTTCCAGTGATAGAGATATTTAAGTAAGTCAATGCATATCAACTGGATTGTATCAGATCCATTTGCATTATTAACTTTGAAATAATAAAAAATACATTTCCAATGGTTTCGACAAATAATGCATCAAATTGTTCAGGAGAGATCATTATTAAGCAATAGTAACATTAAAAAATCGTGAAATGGTGCCGGACCATCGGGCGTTCCGGGTTGTTGGATGCCGGACTAATGGAATTCTACTGTATTTAAAATCTGGTTCTGATAATCCTTTGTGCCTAAAACTATCATACATCGGTTTCATCTGATACGGGTCTATAGGCAAGTCCGAGTTCGATAATTCAGAACAGGTTTAGGAGGGCAAGAATAATAATAATTTTTTTTAAAGCAGTTATTATAGCTAGCATACACAGTGAAGAATCATAAAGCTATAGGGTTCTGAGAATGTAGAATGTGGCAATGATAAATGTACTTTCAATAATAACAGGTACTTTTACTGCAATGAATATACTGTATACATTTCCGACCAGCGGGGGATAACAACTTAAAATTGAAAGAATAATTTCCTATGTGAGTTTAAGATAAGTTGCACAAAATTGTTAGCCCAAGATGCTTAGTTGATTACATTACAAACAAAGGCTGATATAAACAATTTTAGTAAAAGCAGTTGAGCTAGGCCCATATATGTACATATATCTGTGCTGGAAACTTTTACAAACACTAATGTGCCAGGGAACATATTTGGACAATAAATAAGTTCTATATCAATTTAGGCAAGAAAATAAGCTAATTTAACATGATCAACAATCAGATTCACTTCTTCTTAAGTGTTCAATCCATGGATTGGTCTGCACCAGTTCTCCAGTCAGCTCTATTCATAGAGGCGGCTGTGAGCTTGCTTCCGGGAGATAGTAGGTTCAAATCCCACTATCGGCAGCCCTGAAGATGGTTTTCCGTGGTTTCCCAGTTTCACACCAGGCAAATGCTGGGCCTGTACCTTAATTAAGGCCACGGCCGCTTCCTTCCAACTCCTAGGCCTTTCCTATCCCATCGTCGCACCGACACAGATAGGTCTTATGGTGACGATTATTCATAGCTTTCCTCTTCATCCCTTCGTAGCTTCTGCACCCTACATTAGACATGATTTGCTGTACATATTGTAGGCATGGTCTTCCTCGACATCTTTTGCCTTCAACCATTCCCTCCAATACAGTTGTCAACAGGCTATCATGTCTCAAAATATGTCCTATCAGTCTAGTCGTCCTTCTCTTTATACTTTTCCATAAGGTATAATTTTCCTCCACCTTCTTAAATACTTCAGCATTCGTTATTTTTTCTGTCCAGCTAATTTTTAGCATTCTTCTATAACACCATTGTTCAAAAAAATATAACCTCCTTTTTTTTCTTATTTTCCAACTGTCCACGTTTTGCAACCATAAAGGGCAACGCTCCAAACATACTCTTTCAATAGTCTTCCTCTTGTTTTAAGATAATAGAATTTGTAGTGAATAAATGTCCCTTTTTCTGAAACAAAATTCACTAAAAATTGTTAAACAGATAATGAAATAGAACCTAAGGTTGTTAAATTCTTATACAAAGTATCTTAAGGATCTGTATACTGTGAATGTTACAAAAAATTATAAGAAGATATATGATAGGCTGGGGAATGAAGTGAAGGAAACCAAGAGACATGTCCAGAAAATTTTGTTGTTAGATGCACAAAGCAATGAGTCCAAAACACACGAGGATTTGTGTAATACATTAAAGGTTAAACAGTTTGAATGCTCAGGATGACAATGTGAGCCCTAAAGTAGTTCAAAAAGCCTGTAGCCCGTTAACACAATGAAAAATAGGTGGCCTGTAAGTCGATGACTTCCCCAGTTCCGTCAGCAACGATGAATATAATAATAAAAGAATATGTGTCACATTATTTGCTCTCTATGTCTCACCTGGAAAATAGTTGCAGTAGATGGAGCAGAGAACCAGCTCTGTCCAAGAAAATGTGCTCGCACATCCAGCAGGGAACGGGCTCTCGTTCAACCTCCCGCAATAGGCCAGCGGCACGTATTTATATGAATGTGAATTTGTTCTGGAAATTATGAGAAATAGAATTGACGTCAGGAGAGTGGGAGAGTCAGGTGATCGCAGCCAGTATGCGAAGAACAAGAGTGGAAGAAAGTAGTTTTAGAATGAAGTTCCGGGGATATGCAAAGTAAGTCTGGAATATTTGTGTCAGAGTACACGTCCCAGTAGGATCTTCTGTTATTTTGAAGCTAAAGAAGTATTCACCGAATTTCCTGTGGCCTGTAGTCATAACGTACAGCATACAGACCTTATATTTGCAATTAGGATGCTAATGGAAAAATACTGGGAGAAGAACAAGCCTTTATTTCTAATATTTTTGAACATTGAGAAAACATACGACAGTGTACCAAGGGAAAGAATTTGGCAATGCATGAAAGAACTTCAAGTGCGAGACAGCCTCATAGACAAAGTGAAAATGTTGTATAGTGGGAATAGAAGCTGTATTCAGGTAGGATGTGGTTTGTCAGACTGGTTTGAAACAAAGACAGGAGTGCAGCAGGGCAGCTCATTGTCACCACTTCTATTTATTATTGTAATGGATGTAGTAATGAAATCTATTAAAAGGAAAGAACATGGAGATATCAAAGTCTTCACATTTGCAGATGATGTTGCAATCTGAATTGACTCAGAAGAGGAATTGGGAGAGAGAATGCAAAGCTGGAATGAGGAGTTTAAGAAATATGGTTTAAACATCAGCAAGACCAAAACGGTGGTGATGAAAGTGTATGGGTAAGGAGCAGATCCAATAGTCATGTTAAATGAAGCCCAACTGGACAGCGTTCCAGTTTTCAAATACTTGGGTAGTGTTATTTCAAATAACATAGCAAAACATGAAGTGAACAATCGAATCAGTAAGGCAACACAGTTTTACCACCAGGTAAGACACCTGCTGTGGGATGGGCAAATACCCATGAAAACAAAATGACATTGTACAAGTCCTATTATACACCCATTCTTACATACAGTCTCGAAACCACAACAATAACCAATAGAGATAATTCCAAACTTCAGGCAGCTGAAATGAAATTCCTATGCACTATGATCCAGAAAACCAGGAAAGACAAGATTAGGAATGAGAAAATTAGAGAGGAAGTAAGAATAGATGATTCTCTCCTCAATAAGATTCAGATATCAAGACTGAACTGGTTTGGTCACATGAAGAGGATGCCAGTAAACAGAACTGCAAGGAAGGAATTTGACAGAAAAATAGAAGGAAGACGACCCGTGGGAAGGCCACGAAGGAAATGGATAGATTTAGTTAAGAACGATGTACTGCTGAGAGGTCATGATTGGGACAAGTTGGTGGAGGAAGAATGGTACAAGGACAGGATGAGATGGAAGAGGCTCATATACCACACCCGGGAAACTGGAGATGGTTTAGGATGATGATGATGATGTAGTCATAGCTGTCATGTTATGGCTTAGGTTTAGTTTAATTTTCAATCTAATCTGTACTTTAGGAAAATATGATTTTGTTATGCTTCCGTTTGTAGTATTTTCCCACTCCGTCTCCCACAGTTGAATGGTTTCCTCTCTCAGTCCTTGTTTGATTGTAGGTGTTCGACTGTAAACCCCTTCTACGTCCAGGTTGTTTGCAGCACGTTCTCAGCTAAGGTTTACACTAATGTCTTATTGGAAGGAATGGGAGACTCTTGACTCTAATAAGCAGGCAACGAAGGTATTGAAGAATGGACGAGAGGAGAAGAAACGAAGGCGCGCATACGCACACGCATGCCCAATTCAGTGTATAGTTATGCTGTCCAAATGACTATAGTACATGTATTCACCGTCGAGTGCATGCACCCAGCTGATCTTTGGCCCTTTAAAATAGCAATTACCATCATATTTTTGGAACTAGGCTTGTATTCAGTATCTGCTAAGCCCCTAATTTTTATTATTGGGAACTTTGACAAGATGTATTTATTTTATTTATCGTATGGCTTTAGTGTTGGTAGTGTTTGAGGACATGTTTGACTCAGCTGGTGCAGTTCTTTCTCTTTGATGTCAATAAGCAACCTGCGCGTCTGGATTCAGAATGATGATGAGATAGGGTGGGGGTGAAACCTGGTGTCAGGGCATAACCTACTCCTGTTGAATAACACCAACGGGCCTGCTTAAGGCATAAAGGGCCGATTGCAGAAACAGTGTCTAGTTTTAAGCCTTAGACAACGTCTACCTAAACGACGCCTAAGTTGTGCACAGTCTTCCATTGCAGAAACAATGTTCAGCCGGTGTTTAACTAGACATCATTTAATGTTTCAATATTGGTCCGAAAATGGAGATAAAAGTATCTTTCATGCAACTCTCTGCTTATCGCAACCAATGAAATTTGTCGGTACGCGCGCCGAATGCTAGTCTGATGTTGTCTTCCTACACATTACTCAAATATGGCTAAGCATGATCGTGACTTGCCTGCAGATAAGAATATCACTTTCGGTGGAAATTAAGTCTCATAATATTATCGACACTAAAGCGACACACCACGCACGAGGAAGTGTAGCTTTAATTATAGTGTTGTTGAGTGTAATTTCGTAAATAGCTTCGACGAAGGGAAGATAAAACAATAGTACTTCGTAACCAAATGAGTTGTATGGGCTAAAAAAAAAAAAAGAAAAACACCTCATACCTTTATTTTCCTTCCTTCACCTCCTCTAAAATTTTCCTTTGATCCTTACCTACCTCCGTTTCTCTCTTCAGCTAAAAAAAAAAAAAAAAAAAAAACCACCTCATACCTTTATTTTCCTTCCTTCACCTCCTCTAAAATTTTCCTTTGATCCTTACCTACCTCCGTTTCTCTCTTCAGCTAATAAAAAAAAAATTTAAAAAAATCTTACTGTCTTTCAAATTTATGGTCCGCATTGAACTGCGAATTTATATCCACCTTTATTTAACTCCATATATGTTATTCCACCTCGTGAAACATCCATCGTCCTTCAAGATTCCAGAAGCAGAAGAGCTTTCTCCTAGTATCATACTTCGCATCGTCTATTAATTCTACTTTATAAACATCTTGAGAAGACAATGTCACGATTCTTTATTTTCAATTGATCTCTGAATGAACAACATTATCGCTTAAGAACCAAGTTTTTTCGATTTCCATTTCCACAATTTATACGACGCACGGAACTTTTTTAAGGATCTCTATTTTTTAACATAATATGGCGCTTCTCTGGTTTCCTAAGCCTCCTTGCGCAACAATTGCCTTGTTTCAAAAAATGAAGAGCCTTTCCAACATCCATGTATTTTGACGTCTTTCAATACCTTATAAAATACGACGTAATCTTCTTCGAATATACAACAGCTAAGAAGAACTTTACAATGGCGAAAAATGAAAGTATCCTCCTATTCAATACATCATATATTCCGTCATTAGACGGAGTAAACAAGTTCAGACATGTTTCGGCTCGTTTGAGCCATCTTCAGTGAAAAAATTAGGGGGGTTGGAATAATTTACATAATATGAGTTGAAAAAATGCTAAAAAACATAATGAAAGCGCAAATGAAAAAACAAACAAAATAGAGCCTAGACGGAAACAAAATAGCACAAATATACAATATTTACAACAATATGCAGAGCAAAAAACAACTTATTGCAACAAAATTCAGTGAAACAGGAGTTTTTGAAATAATAATTGATACTAAAAAACTGCGTTAACCTAAGAAACAAGGGAATGAGAAAACAAATGATGCAGATGGAAATGAATAATAGTAGCACATGGTGAGGTTGTGGACCTCATAGTTTACAAATTATTAGTTTATAAAAACGACAAAACAGTTTGAAATCGCTGTCAAAATCCTAGTGGGAACCCATCACTTCAAAATGGTCAGGAGGAGAGCGGGAGCAAACATTTTGAGAGAAACCAAGCCTGAATTAACCTGCAGGCGAAAAGCCTGTGATAAGGAGAAAAAACACCTTAAATTTAAGGCTTCAGAAATAGCAGCATTCTTAATATCTTCTCAATCTAGCGGTCCCTTTCTTCATTATTGTTTCATAATGTTGGCTGGTGTTTTGCCTTATTATAGAGGGGTCGGAAGTGCCGCATATAAAAAATATGAGAAGCTGTGTTAGGTAGAAGACAGATGCATAGTAAATTGTAGTAATCTAGTGGAAACCGTCAATGAAGTTCCAATCTGTAATGGAAAAAATGAGGTTGTATGAGAAACATGGGTTGATAAGTAAAAAGTGTGGAATGGTTGTGAAGAAAGCTTAAACTTACGGTGTGCAGTAGGTGGTTGTCCTCTCTAGTGGCCTGGCTTTCTCAAAGTAACGGTCTCGTTCGCGTGATCGAGTCTATTGTTGGTTCGGCTGTGTCTGCTAGGATGGAAGGAGCGGAGGGGGAAGGGGAGGTACAGGGCTGGTTTGAGGAAGGGAGGGGTGTTGAGTTGGAGAGATGGAGGTGGGTTTGTTTGGCAAATATAAAGAATGAATGTTTCAAGAGGATGTTAGTTTACTCGCTGACTTCTAAAGCTCGAATGGTGTGGCCTTCTTAAAGTGACGGTCTCGGTCGCGTGATCGAGTCTATTGTTGGTTGGCTGTGTTTATTAGGTTGGAAGGAGCGGAGGGGGAAGGGAGGTGCAGGGCTGGTTTGAGGAAGGGAGGGGATGTTGAGTTGGAGAGATGGAGGTGGGTTTGTTTGGCAAATATAAGGAATGAATGTTTCAAGAGGATGTTAGTTTACTCGCTGACTTCTAAAACTCGAATGGTGTGGCCTTCTTAAAGTGACGGTCTCGGTCGCGTGATCGAGTCTATTGTTGGTTGGCTGTGTTTGCTAGGTTGGAAGGAGCGTAGGGGGAGGGGTGGTGTGAGGAGGGGGGGGGGGGGGGAGTGGTGGTGAGTCAGGGAGATGGAGGTGGGGTTTGTTTGTGTTATGGAAATTCTGACAAATGTATGGAATGAATGTTTCAAGTAGAATGTTCTTTTTCTCGCTGACTTCATTTAAATTGTGAGTGGGGTTCATAAACTGATCTAAATCGATGTGGATGCTCTCGAGAATGTTGAGCAAGGTGCCTTTTTGCTCATAATGCAAGATCTTCAGGTCTTTGTCTATTGAAGTGTATTCGTGGCTGGATGTTTTATGGTGTTCGCTCATAGCTGAAAAACGATTATATTTGAGAGCGTTGCGATGTTCGGCGTATCTTATGACAAAATTGCGGCCTGTTTGACCTATGTAGCTGGAATTACAGGATTGGCACTTTAATTTGTAAACTCCGGAGTTCAAATATTTGTTGTTGATGTTGCTATTGTTATTGTTGACAGTGTGTGGATTGAAAATGAGTTTGGAGTTGGTGTGGGCCCTTTATATGCGGCCCTTCCGACCCCTCTATAATAAGGCAAAACACCAGCCAACATTATGAAACAATAATGAAGAAAGGGACCACTAGATTGAGAAGATATTAAGAATGCTGCTATTTCTGAAGCCTTAAATTTAAGGTGTTTTTTCTCCTTATCACAGGCTTTTCGCCTGCAGGTTAATTCAGGCTTGGTTTCTCTCAAAATGTTTGCTCCCGCTCTCCTCCTGACCATTTTGAAGTGATGGGTTTCCACTAGGATTTTGACAGCGATTTCAAACTGTTTTGTCGTTTTTATAAACTAATAATTTGTAAACTATGAGGTCCACAACCTCACCATGTGCTACTATTATTCATTTCCATCTGCATCATTTGTTTTCTCATTCCCTTGTTTCTTAGGTTAACGCAGTTTTTTAGTATCAATTATTATTTCAAAAACTCCTGTTTCACTGAATTTTGTTGCAATAAGTTGTTTTTTGCTCTGCATATTGTTGTAAATATTGTATATTTGTGCTATTTTGTTTCCGTCTAGGCTCTCTTTTGTTTGTTTTTTCATTTGCGCTTTCATTATGTTTTTTAGCATTTTTTCAACTCATATTATGTAAATTATTCCAACCCCCCTAATTTTTTCACTGAAGATGGCTCAAACGAGCCGAAACATGTCTGAACTTGTTTACTCCGTCTAATGACGGAATATATGATGTACTGAATAGGAGGATACTTTCATTTTTCGCCATTGTCAAGTGAAAACCGTCAATACGGAATGATTCTAATATCTTGTAATAAGCTAAGAAGAAGCCAGCATTCAACCTACTCTTCTTCTTTATTACATCATTTAGTGCACAGTGGTCTTTTATAATATACAGCGCACCGAACTTTACATAACTTCCGCTCAGTGCTTCGTCAATTGGAAGAGTTATTATTTTTAATATATCTCTACTCAAATTCCCACATGGTATGTACCTTTTAAAAAGACTGTACTTGTGTTTACATTGTTTATGTTTTTCTTCGATATTTACGCTTTAATTTACTTCAGGCTGATGATGACCTATTACTAGGTCGAAACTAGTCCCTATGTAATTTTCATTTTGTATTGAAAAGGTGGACCAATAATAATATATTATTTTACTCTATTGTAATCACAGTTCAATACGGATCTATCATTATGAAACTTATTTCTTTTAATTACTTAGCCAACCGGGCAAAACGTAAAGCCTATTTATACTTAGGTTTAAAAGTTAAAATAGCCAAATTAGGCAAGGATATCGAGTTTCTTAAACAATGTATTACGTATAATTTGACACCTAATTTTCTCAAAGGCAACTTAAAAAGATTTCGACCTTCACCTCACATTGCTAAGACCCAAATTAAAACGAACAAAATTTGGCTAAAAGAAGAAATTAAATTCCTATACAAGAAAAAATCTTTCTTAAATCATAGATTATATGAAACTCACCTCGTAGCTGCAAATTCACTTTCAAGTGTTCAATGGAATTTATTTCAATCTCTAATTGATAATAGACTTTTCAACATATTAGCTAAGAAACAGAAAACCTTGGATAAGAAACTTAGTATACTAAAAGGTTCTAAACCTAATAACACCCTTGCTACTAATAATAGAAATTCCTCTAGCACAACGATTCAATTTCATCCACCAATTATTAATTTATCCAATGTTCCTCTGAATGATGATGATAATTCAATTTTAGCCAAAGGTCCTAATCACAGTTGGCCTAATCTTAATAAACTTGACAGCTCTACTACTATGATCTTAGAATCTGAACTAGCCATCAGTAAATTACCTCTCGAAAAACAGGATGAAGTTAGGTTCGAAGTTAAACGTAAAATTAACGACATTCTTAACTCAAGTATGAAACCCAACATCCCTATCGACATTAAAGAATCATTCATTGATCAAAAGCGATTACGCGCTCTCAAAAAGAAGATTTCTGATAATAATCTTATTGTCACTAAGGCCGATAAAGGCAATACCACTGTTATAATGGAAAGAAACAATTATATTAATAAGACTAAAGAATTCTTTTCTGATAGTTCGTTCACTGTTGTTAAAAAAGACCCTACTCAAAAAATCCAACGCCTTCTTAAACAAACTCTTAAAAACACTTCATTCCTTTTAACTGAACAAGAAAAAACTAAATTTATTAGCATGAATCCAAGTCTTCCAACCGCTAAAGCCCTTCCTAAGATTCACAAACCCGGCATCCCTATCCGCCCGATCATCAATTACAGACCAAGTCCTCTTTATAATGCTTCTCAATTCATTCAAAAGTTTCTAAGAAGATATTATCATTTTTTGTCTAAAAAATCTATTAAAAATACTACAGAGTTGATCGAGAATCTTAATAACTTTCATATCCAACCTAACCATTCCCTTCACTCTTTTGACGTTGTTAATATGTATCCTAGTATTCAAACCTCTAAATTATACCCTATAATTGAAAACATTTTAGGCAAATACAGTCACCTAAGTGCTTTAGAAATACAAGACTTTATGTCTATCCTGAAATTGGTTTTAAACAATAACTATTTCACTTTCGACGGTATTATCTACCAGCAGGAAGGTTTGGCCATGGGATCGCCGGCTTCGGGTATCTTAGCTGAAATCTACTTAGATTTTTTAGAACATACTAAAATTAATAATAATAATAACTTCACTAATATTCTTTTTTGGGCTAGATATGTTGATGATACTTTGGTAATTCTAGATGAAAGCACAACAGACGCAGCTTCTACTCTTATCAACCTTAATAATATCGACCCACACATAAAATTTACGCTCGAATCTGAATCTGAACAAAGAATAAATTTTTTAGACTTAACCATCATTAGGCAACTATATTCCTTAAAATTCAACATCTTCAGAAAACCTACCCAAACTTCTTCCACTATTCATCAAGTTTCTTCTCATCCACAAATCCATAAAAGAGCGGCTTATAATAGTATGGTTCATCGAGCCTATACAGTCCCAATGTCTGAATGTGATCTTAAAAAAGAATTAAACAATATCCGTATGATCGCTAAACTCAATGGTTACAATAGTTCTTTCATTGAAAGTATTATCATTAAATACAAACATCGTCCTATAACCACTCTGAAAAAAGATAAACCAAAAATTTCTTCATTTTCTACCTTCACGTTCAATAAAGATATTTACAAGGTCACTAACGTTTTTAAAAAACATGATGTTAAAATCTCCTTCAGAACCAACAATAATAACGCTAATGTCTTACACAACTCATCATCTATTAATAGAACTGATCCTTTTTCAAAATCTGGTGTATATAGATTCAAATGCAACAGCTGCAATTCTTCTTATATCGGACAAACAGGAAGAAGCTTTAAAATACGATACCTTGAACATGTCAATGCCCAAAAACACAAATTTTCTGCAGTTGGTCAACACATGAATGATTATAATCATAAATTCACCGACATTAAACAAGATATGACAATTCTCAAAATTATGAATAAAGGACCCCTCCTTAACATAACAGAGAATTGCTTTATAAATTTAGACCAATATTTCAATCCCAATTTCAATCTCAATGACATTTCCGATAAATCAAACATTCTTTTTAACCTGCTAATTCAACTTTTCAGACAATCAAAACCTAATATTAAAGGTCCGATTGTTCATTCTATTTTTACTACTTTTCTTAATCATTCTTCCATATTCCCACATCCCTCAGCCCCACCTTAAAAAAAAAAAAACTCATACCTTTATTTTCCTTCCTTCATCTCCTCTAAAATTTTCCTTTGATCCTTACCTACCTCCGTTTCTCTCTTCAGCTAAAAAAAAAAAACCTCATACCTTTATTTTCCTTCCTTCACCTCCTCAAATAAATTTTCCTTTGATCCTTACCTAACTCCGTTTCTCTCTTCAGCTAAAAAAAAAAAAAAAACACACCTCATACCTTTATTTTCCTTCCTTCACCTCCTCTAAAATTGTCCTTTGATCCTTACCTACCTCCGTTTCTCTCTTCAGCTAAAAAAAAAACACCTCATACCTGTATTTTCCTTCCTTCACCTCCTCTAAAATTTTCCTTTGATCCTTACCTACCTCCGTTTCTCTCTTCAGCTAATAAAAAAAAAAATTTTAAAAAATCTTACTGTCTTTCAAATTTATGGTCCGCATTGAACTGCGAATTTATATCCACCTTTATTTAACTCCATATATGTTATTCCACCTCGTGAAACATCCATCGTCCTTCAAGATTCCAGAAGCAGAAGAGCTTTCTCCTAGTATCATACTTCGCATCGTCTATTAATTCTACTTTATAAACATCTTGAGAAGACAATGTCACGATTCTTTATTTTCAATTGATCTCTGAATGAACAACATTATCGTTTAAGAACCAAGTTTTTTCGATTTCCATTTCCACAATTTATACGACGCACGGAACTTTTTTAAGGATCTCTATTTTTTAACATAATATAGCGCTTCTCTGGTTTCCTAAGCCTCCTCGCGCAACAATTGCCTTGTTTCAAAAAAATGAAGAGCCTTTCCAACATCCATGTATTTTGACGTCTTTCAATACCTTATAAAATACGACGTAATCTTCTTCGAATATACAACAGCTAAGAAGAAGACAGCATTCAACCTACTCTTCTTCTTTATTACATCATTTAGTGCACAGTGGTCTTTTATAATATACAGCGCACCGAACTTTACATAACTTCCGCTCAGTGCTTCGTCAATTGGAAGAGTTATTATTTTTAATATATCTCTACTCAAATTCCCACATGGTATGTACCTTTTAAAAAGACTGTACTTGTGTTTACATTGTTTATGTTTTTCTTCGATATTTACGCTTTAATTTACTTCAGGCTGATGATGACCTATTACTAGGTCGAAACTAGTCCCTATGTAATTTTCATTTTGTATTGAAAAGGTGGACCAATAATAATATATTATTTTACTCTATATAGATGTAGCTTGCATTCTGGAGATCATAGGTTCGAAACACATCATCCGCAGCCCTGAAGATTGTTTTCTGTAGATTCCCTTTATTTACACCAGGCAAATACTAGGGCTGTTTTGTCCACTGCTCTTCTTCCCCAGTCCTCCTCTTTGAACAATAATCACCACCATCTCCACCACTTGCCTTTTCCTCTCTCATAGTTGCCAAAAACTTATCTGAATTAGCGTGACGATTATTTAAAAAAAACATACAACCTACTTTTTAGTTGTCACTATTGTGTGTTCTTACTTGGCAGTAAATATAATATATATGAATCCCTCCTGGTTGATGTGACAACCCTCTGATGATTCAGACAAGTAGTTCTGACAGGTAGTCAAAGTGACCTATAGTTCAATGGAAATCATCCCATGTATGATAAAATATATTGGTTGACAAGAATTGTAGTCAAATTGACAGTTGCTGGACTGTCCCCTTATCAGTCTCAAGAAAGAAGTCTTTTGAATAGCGTAATCTTATTTTAAGCTGTACCTCCTCGTACATTTCAGATGAATTGCTGTAATTTCACAGTAGAAGACCCACAGAGAGACAATCGGACTAACCTTTCTTCCCGGAATCATCTCATCATGAAAATACAAAATACATGTTCCATGGTGCATAACCTCCGGTTGTGATTCACTCCACACATTTGAGGTTAAACAGTGTTCTCGGCACTGTTTAAACTTGGCTGGTTGAACATTGGTTTTAGACAGTGTCTAAGTGATAAATAACGTCTCTGCACTGCCGCAGTCATAATTAGACATTGGTTAACCCTAGACATCATCTAACCACTGTTTCTGCAATCGACCCAAGATCTTCATCCAGTGGATGAATCACCATGAACAGTGTCATGCCCTCACTCCATATGAACACTGTGGAGTGTTTTGGAATTGAATACAGGCTTTTGGCACGCAATCTAATGATTAAAAATTGTATACCACCACCTCTCCTACCATGCCGTCCAACATTAAGATTTTAAAAATTTACTCGAAGTAGACTTTCAGTATATTAGGTCCTGTTCAGTACATGTAGTTAGTTAGTACCACAGAGATGTTAAGTACAGGACAAAAATGGCCTACCAGTCACCAGTGGAATCCAAATCCACAATCTTCCGATTTCACGTCACATGCTTGTGCCATTTGAGCTATGGTGGTCTAGGTCATGTTCGTTCTTTTGGACGGGATCTAAGCTATACGTCTGGCACTACTGCCATCACAAATGTAGAATGCACACAAGTCGCCTGTTGTGGGTCAATTTAATGAATATTTCATTTTCATGACCACATTATACATGAATTATACTTTCAACATATTAGGTCATATTCAGTAGATATAGTACATGGCCAACCGGACACCAGTGGGTCAATTTAATTAATATTTCATTTTCATGGCCGCATTGTACTTGACTTAGACTTTCAACATATTAGGTCTTGTTCAGCACGTATACTGTAGTACATGGCCAACTGGACACCAGTGGGATCCAAACTCACTGGTGTCCAGGTGGCCATTTTTGTTCTGTACTTAATATCTCTATGTACTATATGTAATGAACACAACCTAATACATTGAAAATTTATTTAAAGCCCAGTGTGGTTGTTAAAATTAAATAGTCTCATTTAAAAAAATAATTTTCTGACTTACATTCTGCTTGTAACTTATATCTTGCCTGATTCTACTACCTAGGAAAGCATTGCACCTTTTGTAGTTAGAACGGTTATTATATGATAAATATTTCAGTTTGAGTTCAATTTTTGAAACTTCCTTATTTTGTCAAGCATTTTTAATGAGTTTACTACCTGTTGTTCTGTTGAATGTTCCCTTTTAAATAATGGGAATGATGACTTGTGTTACAGGAAGAGCTGAGAGAGTTCATAAATGAGCAGATGAGACAGAGGCTGCTGTCCAGTTACAATCCCGTGCGCAGTGTGATCATAAATGCTGGAGCCAAGTTTTGTATTTTCCAGGTATTGTATCTCATGGTTTTGTAGCTTCACAGTTTTAACTACAGTGGTCATCGAAGGGACATAACAATTTGTCCTCGTATGGGAGGTGTCGTTTTGGGAGGGAGGTTGCCCAGTCTCACTGTAAATTTATAATGTGCATTTCAAGTGATAACTTCAATTCTAAATATAATGAACTTCAATTCTAAATATAATGCAAGTACTTGAATACTTTGAGTTATAAAGGATCAAGAGAAAGAAAAATACCACGCATTTTCATAGTGGACCTAAGATAGAGTATGCAATATTTACAAGCATTATCTCTTTCAGAATTTCTTCATCCAGCTGTTTGAAGCTTTGAAGTCTACACAAACAAGTTCTTTTGTTGCGTCCTTCTCAATCTCTTCAATAATAGGACTTTTTGCAGTTTGAAACCACTGAAACACAGCCCTATCAAATACAGGACTGTCAGTTTTAGGAAATTTATTTTCTCTTGTGTCATCGCTTTTATTGTGCCACTTCCGTAATATGTAGTCTGTTGCAAAAGTGTATTTATGTAATTCATACACATAATTTCTTCAAGCACATGAGCACTGTGTATAAAAAAATTTGCATTTGATAACTTCAGCTTTTCTGCAGATTGTCAAATTGAGATGTCGTGGCACTTGAGATAAAATAGTTGCCAAGTGGGTGAAGTGAAACAATAAAGTTACAGTTCATGTCAAATTAATTGAGGTAACTGGACTTCAGTCTATTTGTCAGACAATATTTTATGACTACCTTTATTCACATGCTGCCAGCTAACTGTACTGAAGGGCTAAGTAGTTGGGTTAGCAGATACAGTACTAATACGGAACCCTTACTTTCTTCGTGCTGAATGTATTTCAAAATGTTTGTTGTAAGTAATTCATTCTCACTATCAATATCTTTCCCTCCCACACACATACAATTTCATAACTAAGCTTCTGATAAAGTAATTCTGTTAAATACTGCAGATTCACAGGTAGAATAGGCCTGCGGTAATCCCCCTGCTTGTCATAATTGGCGACAAAAAATGAGAACTATCATTGAGAGCTAGCCTGACATTTAGTTGCCCAGGTCTTGATGACATGGTATGAAGCTGTGTGGAACCTGGACCAGCTTTACATGCAGTCTGCTGACCAGCCAGTGTTAGTAGTCGAAATGGTGGAGGATGAACTCCAGCATAGTCAACAGCAGGATTCAGGCCACATGGGATGGCTATTCTGGCTTGACGGCAGGCAGCAACCAATCATATAATATTAGAGTCATATTGGCTGGTTTTATACATCAACCAGCTACATGCCATTCATGAAGTTTAGAGAAAAATGCGTCAAGTTTTGGAAACATTATGTAACCTAGCAACGAATATTTGCTTTTGCTGGACTTGATCATTCTACTGCCGGGCGAGTTGGCCGTGCGGTCAGGAGCACGCTGCTGTGAGCTTGCATTCGGGAGATAATGGATTCGAATCCCACTATCGGCAGCCATGAAGATGGTTTTCCATAGTTTCCCATTTTCACACCAGGCAAATGCTGGGGCTGTACCTTAATAAGGGCCACGGCCGCTTCCTTCCAACTCCTAGGCTTTTCCTATCCCATCGCCGCCATAAGACCTATCTGTGTCGGTGCGACGTAAAGCTACTAGCAAAAAAAAAAAAAAAAAAATTCTTCTTACAGTAATATTCCATGTTTTGATCCATAATATGTGCATAAAAGTGAACTTTATACATTATTATGAACAAAATTTCAAAATAACACTTAGTCAGAATATAAATTATGCTGTAGCTGTTAAACATCAATCAGTTAAGCACCAGACAAAGGCATTTACACTTTTTGTGCTTGCTACTTTAGCATATCTTGATATGCATAGTACAGCTAAGCGCCATCCTTGCATTCTGCCATACTGTGCTTTACCAATATTTTACATGGTCAGTTGTGTTTGAGTTAGCAAGGAGTGCAGATGTGCTGAGTTGAACGCGGAGAAATGGGCAACACATTGGCACAACACAGGGCAGCGATAGGGAGCTGACACTGTGGAATGGTAAGTAGAGAGGAGAGAAGTTTGAAGATAAATGGTGAGAAAGTGAGGATGTTGGCAGCTCTACTGGCAGCGGCGGTGGTTGTTGTGCTGTTGATAATAGAGGTAGTTGCAGTTAATCTGGGTCCTGGCTGGAAGGTTCCATTGGATGGGAGGAATTTGAAACAATAAGAGAGGCATATCAGATGGAGCAAATAAAGGAAATGTTTCGAGAGCTATCTAAGGAGTTTTAAGGACCTGAAGCTGTGTATTAAGGAAGACATGAGGAAAATAAAGGAGGAGGTAGGATATGATAAAGATGGGCTAGAAACATTGACGCAGAAGGTAAGAAGTTTAGAGCAAGATCTGAGGGAGGCAAAGTGATTAGTAATGAGGGGTGATCAAGAAATTATGAGGAAAAATACTTTCATTTGTGGTGTGCAAGAAGAGGAAAAAGAGAGTAAAGTGGAACTAGTGTTCAAAGTGGTGCAGAATAGAATGAAGACTAACGTTGGTGAAGTTGATATAGACTATATGCATCGGGTTGGGAAAGTT
This sequence comes from Anabrus simplex, assembly GCF_040414725.1. Classification (NCBI taxonomy): domain Eukaryota; kingdom Metazoa; phylum Arthropoda; class Insecta; order Orthoptera; family Tettigoniidae; genus Anabrus; species Anabrus simplex. The sequence continues at coordinate 258,195,426 of NC_090270.1, read as the reverse complement.
AACCCTTCACTGCATGATTTTTTATTTTCTCTTTACAGTAGAACTCCGCAATAGCGAGTACGGTATATAACGAGAACTCCGTTATAGCGATAATATATTTCTGTCCCTTCAAAATTCCTATATTAAACTGTGTGTCGTCCTTCGGTTACAGCGAGAGAACTATCACTGACGCATCTGTTATTACGAGCGATTAAGCGCGCGCGATTTTTTATGTCCACTAGCGAGTTTTCTCGTCGACATTCAAAGGCGATGTCAGAGTCGATTAGTAATACCCATCGACTGCTGTTCCGTAAAGAAAATTCTAAATGAAAGAGGACAATTTCGTAATAAATACGTAAATAACGTGTCCAATAATGGTTGTTAACTCGTTAAAAGTAAAGGCTGACTAAATGACCGCTTAATTTTAAGGCTAAATACTGCAATTTAGTAAGAATGTGATACACCTCGAGATATGGTAGAGTGCATAATTGATTTCAGAGGTTAGCTTATATTTTCTCGCGTCTGGATAAATAACGGAAAAGCTATTATGAACAGTTATAGCGAGAAGGTTATAATTTCTCTACTGGCGCTTGAAGTGTGTTTTCATCATATGTATAATACGGATAAGTTAGGATAGGTGATGCTGTTTGAATAAGAAAACTGAAACGTTTGCTACAAAATGCGATCGATCATCTTCGGTACGGTATAGTTTTCTCACTATGTGCATTTGCGAGCTCTCTCGTCGACATTCGTAGGCGATGTTGGAGTAGATTAGTAATGCCCGTCGACTGCTATTCTCTAAAAAAAAAAAGTCTAAATGAAAGAGGATAACACGTTTTTGTAATAAATGCGTAAATAACATGGCCGATAGCAGTTGTTAACTCGTTAAAAATAAAGACTGAGGTAAACGATCTCTTAATTTTAATGTTACATACGGAAATTAAGTAAGAATGTGATACACCTCAAGATATGGCAGAGTACGTCACTGATTTCAGAGGATAGTTCATATCTTCTCACATCTAGTTAAATTTCGGAAAGGCTATTTGCATGTAAATTTTTAGCGGGGAGGTTATCATTTCTCTACATGTGTTTCAAATATGTTTTCATGATACGTACCGGTATACGGTTAGGTTAGGTGACGCCGTTTGAAGAAGAAAACTGAAGTGTTTGCCACAGAAACCTCTGGAGTGATACCGTATTTTTCCGAATCCGAGACGACGACGTTTTTCTCTCAGAATCTCATGTGAAAATTCAAGGGTTGTCTTGCACTCACAGCCTGAGAGTAAGTTAATGGATACCACTGGCAACTACCGCGGTAACTACGCTCCTTCTTTTCACACGCGCACGCACACACAAAACTCGTTGACAATAAACGACCGCCTCTTTATTATACATCGCTAGCCGCGACAATTCGTAAGTTTTATAGACAGCAGGAATATTTTCGTGATGGATAGTCGTATTGTAAAGATACGTGGAAAGGGTACCTATTGTCGGCAAATTTTCAACGGGTTCTCGTCGATATTATGATGCCGATTTTAAGTTAATGGTTATTATACACTCGCAAATGTAAAGTAATTGTGCAGCCGCAAGAAAATACGGCATAGGCCTAACCAAAGCCAATATTTGGCGTTAGCGTGAAACGAGGAGCTAAAAAAAATGCGTACTGTACAAAAAATGCATTCAGTGGTCCGCAACAAGGACGCTTTAAAGAAATCACGAAGATAAAATTGTAAGGTTTGTGCACGAAAATTGCAAGGGCGGAATGGCCATACCGTGGCTCAATAAACTCGTTCGTTGGCTTTCAACGTCCGCAATTAGGCCTGTACATCGCTAGGCGGCAAGCGAGGCGTGCTTGTAGCGGTAGCCGATTATACAGTATCTGACGCTGAGTAAAAGTAACAGTTTCATAGACAGCAAGAATAATTTCCTGATGGATCATCATATTGTAGAGCCGCGAGGAATAGGTATTGTCGGCAAATTTTCAGCGGGTTCTCTTCGGTATTATTATGCCAATTATAAGTTAGTGGTCGTTAAACCCGCGGAAATAAAGAATAATTGTGCAGCCACAAAAAAATTTACGGCATGACGAAAGCCAATGTTCGGCGTCTAAAAATAGTGTAAAATGCGTAGGCCTACTGTACAACAAAGGCATTCATATGATTTTTCAAAATACGTTTTGAGCCTGATTTAATTTTTTTGAAGGAAAAAGTGGGGTTCATCTTGGATTCATAGAAATACGGTACTATATTTTTTCAGAATGAAATTAAACGTACACTTTCACGTAGTATCGGATTTTGAAAAATAACAAGTAAGCCGTAGTGTGTATCATCTGCAGAAACGCAAGTTTAGAACAAACTGATTGCTGTTTCATACCGAATTTTCGTGTGTTTGGATTTTTTCCGACTTTTATACAAAATTACATAAAATCAGCTTCATGGTCCGTATCGCACTTCAATAGATTCACAATTAAGTATTTATTTATTTTCCACCTAGTCGATACAATGATTGCCTAAGGCAATTTTTAATGGTCAAAAGTGGTGCATGTTTCGTATATTATCAACATCTTCAGCCACATAACACTGTTTAGATGAAAAATATATAAAATTGACAAAGTAATGCTTTAGAGGAAGTGTCCTTAAAATTAACATAAGATTGACAAGATTAAAACAAACAAATAACTCAAGAGAAAATATATAAATTATTTCTACAACAGAAAGCAGTCGTCAAGGAAACACTTGTACAATATTCCATAGAGAAATTGTCCTAATAAATATTCTTTTCTTAATAATTCATGAAAAAAGATCAATTTATAAATTAAAAATTATACAATTTATAAGTAATTATCGAAATGAAGAAATCCTGATATCACAGTGCGGCTCTTATTATTAATGTAGATGAAAATATAACTAATTCCTAGTTGTCAAATCTTATTAAGCCTGCTTTCCTGTGGAACAGTAACTCCTGTCATTCTTTCACAGTTTTGCGCCGGGTGTAATATTGATGATGCGTTCTTCCTTGCTCTTGCACCTGAGGAGGTGGAGGAGCGAGGGATATAGGTGTGTCAAGAACTTCTTTGCTGTCACCTATAGCTTCAACTGAGGAGGAATAAGTTGTAGGGCTATCTGTAGGCGGAGAAATTCCAATTCTTTTTTCTTGATCCTTCTCAAGCATTTTCAAATATTCTAGAATTTGATAATATAATGGATTCTTATATTCTACAGCCTCATTAAGGTTATCATTTTTCTTTACAAGTTGGAAAATAAATAAATACTTAATTGTGAATCTTTTATACAAAAATCGGGTATAACGACAATCCGCTATAGTGAGTAAATTTTTCGCTGTTATGAATTCTCGCTATAACGGACTTCTACAGTATTTTAATTCTAGACATGTATAATCTAATCCAGAATAAGGGAAAAATAGTTTTAAAATTCTTAAAATGGTTTTAACAGAGTTTTAGCATGAAAACCCACATGTGACTAATTAGTCCCACCATTCACAGACGACATATTTGTTTTGAAGGTTCAATTCCCATTTTCAGTTTGCTCACTTGAGATGAAAGTCCTTGAAACAGTTCTTTTTGTTTGTGATACACAGTGCTACATCACACTTTTCACAAAATATCAGGGTTTTTCCCTTATGTGAGGGAAATTTGCACTGTTGTGAATTGGCCAGTGTTCCAAACGATCTTGACAAACTGGTTGTGGAGGGCAAACTGCTGCTGGGGCCTTCTTTCTCTTCTTTATAAGGTCTCCCTCTACTTCAGAACTTGGCTGTCCTCATTTTGAGATGATTGACAGTCCCACTTGACAGCGTGAAAGCGCTAAATCTTCCTGGAATGATGCCAGTGTCATAGTATTTTGGATACCCAGCTGGGCAGCAACTCGTCGATACAAAATCCAGGCATTCACAATTGTGACACCTAAGAAATGGTAGAAGAGTTTAATGTACCATTTCTTAGTTCTATGATTCTATAATGTGCCATGATTGAGTCCAATAGGTCGACTCCTCCCATATGTAGATTGCATACAATGACAATTACTGGACAGTCCACCTCAATTGTTTTTCCTTCTTTCCTATCAAATCTTTTGACCTTTTTGGTTGGTTCCGAGCCTACAAATGTGGACATTAGTGTTACATCGTTGTCCTTCCATGCTGCTGCAGACACGTATCAACAAAATCAACTTTAGCAACACACTCTTCACATGTTGCCCTGGAATTTTTCTTCCTATCACTTTCACTCTGGAACTTCAGTCCAGGTATACGGTTCCTTCGTACGGTTCCAAGACAGTAAATACCTCTGTTTTTCATAAAAACCAAAAGTTGTAATGTGGTATATGGTGAACATTGCAAGGAACAATTCGGCACAAACATACTAAATCGTTAGCACTTGCCCCAAGATCTGGTTCCCCAACTAGCCTACAGTCCTCGCGATTCTCTTGGCCTGTATATTTACTTCCAAATTATATACAAATCCTGACACTCCACTAAGCACAAATAGATTGTAACCCCACTTGTGTGGCTTCATCGGCATGAACTGTTTGAGATATGAACGACATTTTGTTTGACACAGCTGCTCATCTTCTAGAGGTATGCTTCTAAATTTTTCATTGAGGGAATCATTGGACGAATTTTATATAGTCAGTCATGCCCTGGCTCGCCTGCAGGTACAGCTAACAATGAATCATTGAAATGTAAGTCCCATCTGATCATCTCAAACACATTTGGTGGCATAGCTTCTTTTACAATACTGCAACCTAGGGTCTCCTTCCAATAACTTCGTACCTTAGGTAAATGCATAATTGACGTCAAAACACAAGTTCCAGTAAATTTGTGCAGTTCATTTGGAGATAGTCTTATTTGTTTTTTCTGATGTCTTCTGTACACTATAGCTGCAACTTTCTTCACAAATTTTTTTCAAGCAAATTATCACTGAAAAAATATTTTTAAAATTGTAGTTGAGAAGACAACTTCAGTGTGTTACCAGGAAGCTTCTTTGAACCTAAAAATGAGATGTCATCAGCTAAAACTGACAATGAACCTTTTTTCCACTGCACATTTTTATATTTAATGGGTTGAGAAGTATTTTTAGGTTGTTGTCCTGCTGCTGTTGCCAAGGTTATGATCACCATATTCACAGTACTAGTACTTTGCATCTGGAGGTCTTGTTCAGTAGGATGGAAATCTGGTGCTGTAGTTGATGCTGATTGTTCCCTCGGGTCAACAGGTTTATCCAAGTAGAAAGTCGGCAGTGTAAATCTTTCATCATCTGAGTCTCCAGGCTCGTTGTCGTCTTCACTTTCTTTCGACAATGCAAGTACCTGCAGTATCTTATTCTCTCTCAAGAATGACATTTTCTATCATGTTTCTCACCTAAAATATTATACAAAATGACATAATTAATATATTTGTTGATATATACACATATGCTGCTTACCTACTTTATTGCATTTTATATGTCATGCCAGCTTTGTGGTCATCATACCACCACATGAACAGACTGTATAATGGGAGTAATTGCTCATATCTTTATGTTCCTTAAAAAAGTCTACACCAAATATCAAAATGCTTTTTAGTGTATTTGATATGAGCAGAAAACTTACCAGTAACAGTATGATTTTTCTTGAGTGGCACAAGAATCCAGTTACATACTATTATTGCAGCTCCAGCTCTGAAGGACATTCAAACATTTTCTTCAGCATAAATGCCGCCAACCATATGAAAAATAAATCATGCTTGCTTACATACACAGATGTTTCTCCTCCATCCCATCATGTATAAAAGTTAATTTTATATTGCGTAACTATAGTTACGGAGAAATATTGATCATGTACCGGTATCGTCCCATTGCAATGTAGGGTTAACCCCTTCAGTCACGGGTTCTGGCAGACCTCCTGTGCCAGAAAGGTGAGGTTTTTTTCAGAAGAAAGATTTTATTTTTAGGAAGCAAGAAATGAGTAACAATTATTAAGGGAACACATTCATTATTATTCAAGCTTAATGAAAAATTAGCCAGCCTGAGTGGCTCAGACGGTTTAGACGCTGGCCTTCTGGCCCCAATTTGACAGGTTCGATCCTGGCTGAGTCCAGTGGTATTTGAAGGTGCTCAAATACATCAGCCTCATGTCAGTAGACGAAATTTCAGCACCTTGGTGTCTACGAAAACCGTAAAAGAGTAGTTAGTGGGACGTAAAGCCAATAACATTATTATTATTATTATTATTAATATTATTATTATTATTATTATTATTATTATTATTATTATTATTATTAACTTACTTTAACTCTTTTTTTTTTTTTACAGTAGGCCTGTGATGTGGTTTCATAAAATATTGGTGTTTAGAGAATATGGTCCTTTGACCAGTACATTTTTATTTCAGGCTTTTGTATTATTTCCACCAACAACACTAATGCAATAAACTGCCAGATTTCATAAGAGTTTGTTCCTTTCCAAACTTGTATGCAGAGATATATTTACAAGTGTTTCAATTCAATTTTGTCATACGAATTTGTTTCGATCACTATCAAATTTACAACATCATCTGTTAGAAACAGTTTAGAACAGTCAGTTTTACTCACCTCTGGTAATAATCCAACCCTAACACCAGGATTTCTTGTAAGTGGAATTATATTAGATTGCACACTATCCCTAGGCTTACATTTTTTCCACATGTTCAACAACTCCTACCATCACCTTAGCTTCTGATGTAATATCTTTTTCACTTTCACAGAAATACTAAGAAGGTCATCATCCAAAAAATCAATAGAATCATTATTACTATTATCAGAAATACTAATGTCATTCACAGATTAATCTTCGTTGTAGTTCCTTATTTATCTTCAGACATCTCTTCCGTTTCACGCTCGCCATTTCTCTTTACCTCGTCAGCTGGCTAGAGATTGTATATGTAATGTAGAGAAGATAAGGCGTATTTTAAGCCAGACTTCATGAATACAGCTGGAAACCCTCCCGTCATCTGTTGAGAATGCTCGAGAATATTTTCCAAAGGGATTACAGTGCTCGAGAAATTATTGGGCTATCACAAAATAAACACTGCAGCTAAACTAGAATTTCTCGGGCAGTGATGTTATGGGCAAGCGTGCCACCTCCCATGAATTTCTCGGGCGTGCCACTTAAGAGGTTAAGGGAAGGAGGTCCATTAGAGTGAAATTATTATCTACATTGATGGCGGACATTATGATAAGGAATGCTAGTAATTTATAGGGAGAAAAAGTGTGGATAAGAAGGGAGATGGACAGTGAAGTCATTAAAGAGTACAGAATCCTTGGCAGGTATTTAAGGGAGGCAAGAAAACAAGGTCTTGAAGCATATATTAGAGGGCAGCAGCTGGTTGCCAGGGATGGAAGATGGTCGTGTGCATGGACGGTGGGTCGGTTGAAGAAAATGGATGAACATCAACATCAGCAGAAGGCGACCCTGATGGCAGAGGGAGAAGTGAAGAAGGTCTCAAAAAAGAGAAATAGCAGTGACGTAGAGGAGTGATATTACAGAAGTGAGTGAAGTCCACCGCACAACAAGATCGGGAAGTGAAGAACTGCTGAATTTGGTGCACATGGAGCAAGGGATCACAACATTAGAGGGCAGCCAGGGGACGATACAGACAAGAGGATGTGAAGAGAGAGAAGAAAGAAGATGTGAAGGTGGTAGGGGAAGGAGCTTAAATTTACAAGACCTTTGGGGGGAAGTAAAATAAGAGGCTAGAGGAGAAAGCAGGTAAAGAGAGTGTAGAAATGGTTAAAAAGATGTGGTAAATGTAGGTCATATTGGAAGTGAGAGTAACTAGAAGTAAGACCACAAATACAGTAGAGGGCAGTAAGAATATAAGAGGAAGCAGAGAAGAGGTGGGGTAAGAGATAACTATTCTGAAAAGCTGATGTGTAAATATTGAAAGGGTGTCTAGTAAGCTGAGCAATGAAGAAGTGGCAGAGTTGGCAGAGGGTTTTGATATTGTTGCTTTTTCTGGAGACGTGGCTAGCAGTAGGGAGAAGCTTAGTATGGTAAAGGGTTTGTAGTAAGGAGTAAACTGAAAAGGAAGAAGGGGATGAAGGGAAGAAATCCAGATGGAATAGCGATATTAGGAAGACTTAAGCAAGTTAATAGAAGAAATTTCGAATGAGATGGATGATGTTGTATGGATGAGGTTTAAAATGGGAGGGGGTGAGGTTAAAAATGTATATCTGACTTTCCTGTATAATCATCCGGTAGGATCGGCATATGCAAATTGTAACTTTTTCTAGGAATTAATAGATGATATAAGTATGATTAGGGATAGATATGAAGAAGATGGTATGATTTGAATGGGAGGCTGGAATGCGAGGATAGGTACTTTAAGCCCATCATATAATGAGACCGAGCTCGATAGCTGCAGTCGCTTAAGTGCGGCCAGTATCCAGTAATCGGGAGATAGTGGGTTCGAGCCCCACTGTCGGCAGCCCTGAAGATGGTTTTCCGTGGTTTCCCATTTCACACCAGGCAAATGCCGGGGCTGTACCTTAATTAAGGCCACGGCCGCTTCCTGGCCTTTCCTCTCCCATCATCGCCATAAGACATACCTGTGTCAGTGCGACGTAAAGCAAATAGTAGTAGTAGTCGTATAATGAGGGGATGGAAGTAATGAGAGGTGAGAGACGGTGTGAGAATAAAGAGAGGAATTGTTACGTAATAAATTGTTGGGGTTTCTGTGGGACAAGAAATTTGTATATTTTGGATGGATGGTGGAGAAGGATGAAAAAGGGATGATGACATACATATCGACGCTAGGAGGGAGTGTAATTGACTAGTTCGGGAGACATGGTCGGTAGAATAAATGATATAGAAGTAGCAGATTGGGCAGAATCATCCCACGTGTTGGTATATATTACTTTGAGGAAGATTGAAGGAAGAGGGCTACAGGGAGGGAGGGAAGAGAGATGGGCACAAGTCAAGTTAAATATAAATGGTCTGATGAGACAAAAGAGAAATTAAATACTTATTTAGTTAAGAACTTCCAAATCATCAGGAGTTGAACTGGAGTAGTGTTGGGGGTTAATGATGTGGACATGCCCTTAGAATTATTAGAAAAACCGATCAAGAGTGTAGCAGGTGTCATAAGAGGTAAAGAGGTAAAAAGAAAGTAGGAGAGGGGTGGTACAGTAAGGAATGTACGGAGATGAGAAGAAAGGTGATGAGGGCTTTAGGGTTTATAGGAAGGGGGGGGGGGGGGGTGGAGAAGAGGGAGGAGCTTTGTAGGTTATGAAAGATGTATAAGGACATGTTAGTAGAAAGGAAAATGTTGTTGTAGGAGGAACAGATGGAGGCAATAAACTGGGACTGTAAAAACAACCAAAGTGATAAGGTGTGGGAGAGAATAAACAGAATTCAGTGAAACCTCATTAAGGACGTTTCTGCAGGGGACAAGATCACAGTTTTTTTTAAACGTTTATTAAGTTTTTAATACAATTTATTCCTGGCATAAAAGACATGCCCTAGATTAATGTTATAAACTGAAAAATGTGCTTCTATTACACGGATAAGTACAATATGTCCATTTTATCTGCCAGAAGAACGAATTTCCAGATTTTTATCTGAATTCCCTGACATTTCCCACTTTCCCCAGTTTTCCATACGGGTGGAATTCTACAGACTCAAAGATCGTATTGCATAGCTTCACCAAACTCTCTAAAACGTTTTTATTTTTTACTGCCTCTTTCCAAAACACCGATGTTTTGCCATTTATTCCTCCTGCAGACCCAACTTTCAACTTTCCCAGCACTACTAATACTTCGTCTTCCGTTATCTTTTCATCCAAGACCACACTACCCAGCTCTGTCTCCCACCGTATCTCTCTCGACAACTTCTCCCTATTCCATATGTCTCACCCCCTTCATAATCTCAGGAAATATTGAACCCATCTTTCACAATTAATATTGACCTCTCCCTGCCTCCTCACCCTCTATGTACAGTGAAACCTTTTTAGTGTATTCCTCATTAAGACGTCTTCCCGCTTAGCACGTTGTAATTTCAAAGCAACGATACTCATCGTATTAAATCTATATAAAAATACTTCACTTAACGTGTTCACAAATTTTCGCTATTACCGCTTAGTACAATCACATTTTTCCTAGACCTGAAAATGATACTGTATTTGTCATCAATTGTGAAAGAAATGTGATCTTGGGTAAGAGATATCGCTACAGCTGCGTAATTATGGGAAAAGGCCTTCCTGAACTTCAAAGCATAAGTTGCACTTTCGGAGAGCAAGCCATTAGCCTCAGGAATGTTCACTTTTGCTTGCCGGTTAACAGCAAGACAGCTAAATAGCAGAGTGAGTCTGTTTATGCTTTTATTTCGCATTCCATTCAGAAGGTAGAAATGTATTTTGTGTTGAGTGGTACAGTGAAGAGTGGTTAATATTTGTCGCGTGATACAATAGCCTAGATCTGGATTAGGAACATAATCGTGTGAAATTGACTAGCGTGGTGCATATTTGTCTTGTGATAGCCCACTTATGGATATGCAAGCATCAATAGCTATATGGATAGCCTATAGCAAGCAGTAGCGACTATGATCGATCGATTGATAGATCGAATTTTCAATGTTTTGATCCCCTTATTATTGAATATTCTATGTTGTTGGGGAATGGCTAGCTTGATGAATTAGGCCTAATTGCATTCTCAGTTTTTCTAATCGCTTAAATCTATATCTTCCACAACAAAATATGCATATAGACAAAATTCACAACCCAATAGATGACTCTGTTTGTTTACTGTGTAATGGCGTGTGCAGTAGTTACTGCCTCGTAAAATGTAAAAACAGACAAAAACCACTGACTGAATGCAGGAAAGTGTGAAATTCGCTTAAACCTAATACTCATTTGAGTGCTCATTATTGTTGTTGTTGTTGTTGTTGTTATTGTTACGGGGTTACCCGTGGACGCAGACGTGAAAGAAGATGCTGGGGTGAATGGGTCTAACTACAAAGTCAAGAATGGAATTTAAACAAAATGGAAGGTTATATTTTCAAAAAGCAACAAATTAGCAATTTAAAAACAAGACTTAGAAAGGTCCAAGATTTCAGAATTTTCACGCTCTTGGGCTACAAGCCCCTAGTTTTACAATTTTTGAGTTCCCAGTTCAAAATTACAAAAGAGTACAAATTTATACCAGGGCAGAAATCCGTCGATACATGGAGTGCTGGCTCCCAACTCACAACATCAAGCCTTCAACAGGCATTCAGTAATGTTACTTTGAAAAAGAGCTAACAGGCTCTCAGTTTTCGAGCGAATTCAAGGCAACACCAAAAATATTATACACCTTTTGGCCTTCCATGGGCCAGCTTACAGATTGAAACAGGGGTATCTCGTACCCAACCTATAGGGCCTTCGTGTAAAAGAAATAACAGTTAAATAAATGGCCCAAACACAAAATGAAAGGAGGCGAAAACTTGCACTCCTAGATGTGAATTCTTAAAACCTAAGGGGCACTAGGCCGATGAAACAAGGGCTATTCCCAAACTACTGAGGTGACTCGTATAAGATTAATTAAGACATAACGGAAAGGAAGAACACCAGTTACAAAACATAATCACCTCAAACCAATATGAAGGGGAGCTTGAGAGGGTACATCACTCTCTATCCCCGAGTTACAGTTAGAGATTTTATGAAATTTTTACATTAGCCGGCAGAACTTACATTTTCGAGAAGTTGGTTACATAGTTAAAGTTTCGGACCTTTCCCTCAGGTTAAACTGCGGAGCGAGCAAAAGTAAGATGTTAGATGGCCATTACCTTACTGAAGAACTGCTGCCTGATGGAAGAGGCGCCTCCTGCTTGACACACACACTAAGTTAGATGACGATCAATTGGCCAAGAGACGAGAAAATCCGCAGTTTATAAACCCTCGGGGAAAGTTCGAGACCTTTCAATAAACCAGCCACACCCTCTCAGTTTTATTGGAGAATTTAAAAGTTACACTCAAAATAGAAGAAGAAGAAGAAGGTGATTAGTAGAAAATTAATTACAGAAATTCTTTATTGGCTAAATTCAAAACTGGCAAAAAGAAAAGATAAATATTGCCAACCCAAAAATGAGTAAACGTAATTTAGTAAAACAAAAACTTATGAATACAAAATTTCTCCAAATCAAGGTTCTTCCACTTCGCTCCAGGGTGCATAATCATAGATTTTTAGCAGTGACCTCTGTTGAAGAAAGTCCAAACTTCTTGATGAATGGTGAACAAAACACGTAAAATTTCATACAGTACATGAAACTCCCCACTAAAAAAATTACGTCAAATTACTGTAGTGACATCTTCTGAGTAAAGGTTTAAATAGGTCTAGTTTCCAGTTCACAGTTTTTCATGTCGAGGAGTTCTTTTAGGCGTAAGATTTAAATGTGCGGCTTAGAGGTGTACCTCCCGGTACAATTATTATTATTAAATGCGCTGGCGTAGGTAAGCCTCGTGTAAATGTGTGATGCATCGTGACACCGTCCAGACCATGCCATGTTGATTTCTAACCTATCTTTCGTGCGAGGGGTTCGGAAGTTTTGAGGCACGACTAGTAGCTTGTAATATTGTGTGTAATTTTGTGAATACAGAACAAGATTTAAAATAATTACATTGTAAGATGAAAGCTGTTTTTTGGTTTGGAGATTTTGAGTTTGTGAAGTATGTTTGTAGGTATTCGGTCTTGATCCAGCCAATCTCAAGCTGCCATTCATATCAATGTATATCAGTTGAGCGCAATCTCGAAACCTGGCTGCCAGCTGTATTGTCAACATCACCACGTGGTTAACCTACCTCGCTCAGCGTGTGCGGTATATGTTGTTGCGTGATTTGTTAGCAAGCGGTGATAGTGCTTAATATGCCAGTTACTTTCGGAATAAGGTGTCCAACCCTCCACTATACAGCAAGTCAGCAGAGTTAATTGCGCGCAGTGGGCCGTGCTGTGGGGCAAACCCAAAAGGCAAAGTCGTGGTAGGTACATGGATATGGAAAGAACAGGGAAAATAAAATAACCCTTTTTCTTTTGGAAACAACCAAAAGTTTTTGAAGCTATGTATTTTCAAAACTGACAACAAGATAAAGGTTAAAATGTTACTTTTTTTTTTTTTTTTTTTTTATGTCTAAGCTCAATAGTGATCCTGACTAGAATTTCTACAAGCCTTTTCATTATTATTATTATTATTATTATTTCTATTATTATCTTTTTTTTTGTTACAATAGGAAATAACATGCTAGCGTCACACTAGAGAAATGCACAAAAGGGTCAAAATCTGAAAGGAAGGTACATAAATTTGAAGGGACTAACACTGATAATAATACCTGGAGTACACATACAGAGTGAACAATATCTCAAAATAGTACAAGGGTTGTCGAGGAACGACAATATGGATCCTCACAATTCAAAGAAATAAAGTAATAGTACACCACGGCCAATTAAAAGAAGGGACCGAAGCAAAATGAACGTTGGCACACATAATATATATATGTTTTTGAAACGACGACTAGATCAACACCAATGTTGACAAAAAAATGATAAAACGACAAAAGTTAAAAGAAGTTGGGGATTTGTGGGCCACAATTTTTTTTTATGAATCCCATAATACAATCTCAATTAGAATATATTCAATCGTAAAAAAAAAAAAATCAGTGTTAAAAGGGGCATGACTAATTAATGACAGATCAGTAACAATCATTACCAATTTCTAACTTTTGGTCCTTCACTTTCTTTAAGGATCAAAAGGGGAAAAAAAGAATGGAAGGGAAAAGAAAAAGGATGATAAAGTCCGCGCACTCATAGTCCTAGACAGTTCCCAGAAAATAGACACAAGATTCCAACGATCTACAAGACACCCATTATTAAATTCAAAATTACGTGTCCATAGCTGAAGATACTTCCGCAACACTTTGGAAATATTATAAAACTTTCAGGACTCAAAATAAATCGAAAATAGTAAGTCCATGTTTGAAAGAGATAGACTGAAAATGGAGTTTGTTATGTCAAGCCAGAAGGGCAAGACCAATAGCTGAAATACTTAAAAGTTTGTATGCATGTCCTTTGCTCACCCACCTCCTCATAGAAAAGCCAGTTCGTAGAACAGCAGAAGTACAGACCAGCTGTACAATGACAAATGAAGCCCTCCACACTAGAATCACCTCATATCCCAACTCGTCACAAAGAAGATCAAGGTGAGCTTATATAGGCAGAGAGTAGTGATCACCGAACATGCGAGAAGGCAGACGTAATACGTGACGTGAGCGGAGGGAGGAGGGGTGCAAAACCATGCCCAGTAAACGAAGAGCCGGACGGGCGAGTAGACGCACAGCTGATAAGGAGCGACATATAGCAGCAGGCTGATTGTAGAATGCAACAGCACTGGATGACGAGACAAGGAAGGTAGGCGAAGAAAAGTAGAGTCTCAAATCCCACGATGTAGTAGTGAGAGTACGTGACAATGTTTAATGGTGTTCAGTGTAGATGTAATTTTATTTCTATCCCTGTATTAGTTAGGTATAGTTCATCTGTGTACCATACCCCAGTATATTCCGTGGTCTCCCATTTTCACACCTGGCAAATGCTGGGGCTGTACCTTAATTAAGGCCACGGCCGCTTCCTTCCAACCCCCTAGGCCTTTCCTATCGCATCGTCGCCATAAGACCTATCTGTGTCGGTGCGACGTAAAGCCACTGAAAAAAAAAAAAAACCAGTGTAGTTCATGAAAGACAAGTGGCAAGAATGTGACTCGGCAAAAATTGGCACTCTGGTCTCAATCAGCCATAGCCTCTTTCCTATGCCAATCGTATGTATGTATGTATGTATGTATGTATGTATGTATGTATGTTCAGTCAGTCAGCGCTAACGCTGGTGCTCAACAGCTCTGCCATCAGCTGTCATAGATGGCCTAGGCATCACTGAAGAGGCATACTAGGGAAATGAGGAGTGATGTAGTTTCCTGTTGCTTTCCTCACCAAGCCAGAGTTGCTATTACATATCAGTCTGTCAAGCCTACTGAAATGTATACACCAATCGACCCTATGAGCAACATTTTCACACCATTCATAGCAGGGACTGGCTGCATAAGGATTGGCATTACTAGCATTGCTCATACCTCAGTCACTTTCATAATGTCAAAGCCAAGGATAAGACAGAGACAGAGCTATGAAAGTAACAAAATTGCTCTAGCCTATACCAGAAGACATAGTGCACTGTAAACACTAGGTCCTGCCAGCAAAGGCATATGCCAATCATTAGCCGCGAATAATTTCTTTCTTTTATTCTTAATAATAATAATGTGCCTGTTCTTGTTTTAGTGTCGGATATTGTTAGGAAGTGCATACACTATCTTCGAAGGTTTTGCAAATTTGTTTTCACTCTTGATTCGCGTGTGATTTTCTTAGTACAGGCCAATTCCAGGCTTCACGTGTTTACATTTATACATTTTTTTTTTTAACATATGTATGAAACTTACCACCTAAACAAATTGATATTTATGCATTATAACATGTAGATGATACTTAATAACCCCCACAAATTTCATTGTTATAAACCTGATGTATCCGATTTTATAAACTTTTAAACGTAACAATCGGTGTTTACATGGGACGGATTTTTAACTTAGCATACCTTTACGTTTTTTCTAAATTCTGTGAATTGTGGTAACTTTTATTAGTAATGTTAATATATTGTTTACAAGAAGGTCAAATTTACATTTTGTGAAAAAAAAAAAAAAAAAACGAATGTGGAAGTTGCGTAATGTTTGCGTAATATATTTAAAGCGATCATCGCGTGTTTACTTGCCAGCGTTGCGGGATTACTCACGCGAATCTGCGCTGTGACGACATGGCATGAGGGGCTAACAAATCTTTAACTTCGCATCAAATATGATCACTGAATGATAAAATGTATATTTAATATCGCAGCAAGAAATAATAAATAAGGTATGTGATGGCGCAGTGGTCATACTGCTTGCAACCATCAAGACAGACTGGGTTCAAGTCCCGATTAATGCATCTGTGATTTTCAACATGAAAATTATGTCCGGTGGTTCAGATTTCACATAAAATATGAGGTTCCATCGCTTATGATCGTGTGACTGTCGGTTACGTAAAAGTACAAGCTTCCTTCCTCCCAATAATAATAATAATAATAATAATAATAATAATAATAGTGGACTCTGACCACAACTTGTTGGTCATGAAATGCCATCTGAAGTTGAAGAAATTGAAGAAAGGAAAGAATGCAAAAAGGTCGGATCTAGACAAGTTGAATGAAAAGAATGTGAGGGATTGTTTCAAGGGACATGTTGCAAAAGGACTAAATGAAAAGGCTGAAGGAAACACAATAGAGGCAGAGTGGATAGTTATGAAAAATGAAGTCAGCAGGGCTGCTGAAGAAATGTTAAGAAGGAAGAAAAGATCAACTAAGAATCTGTGGATAACTCAGGAGATGCTAGACCTGATTGATGAACGACGAGAATACAAGAATGTTAGAAATGAAGAGGGCAGAAAAGAATACAGGTGATTAAAGAATGAAGTGGATAGAAAGTGCAAGGTAGCTAAGGAAGACTGGCTGAAGGAGAAGTGCAAGGATGTAGGATGCTAAAGGGTTTATTGTGTCACCTATTCAATACATTATAAATGTTTAAACACTAAGGAATTTATTATTATTTCCTGTTGAGACATGTTTTGCCCTTCATTGAGGGCATCATCAGTCAGAGCACCTCCTCAAGGTACAAATCAGGCACCTGATTGGTAATTAAATTGCAAACACTAAGATACAAACTCAACATATTACAATGGGAAAGTCAAGAAAAAAGGAAAACATGTTCAGTGATGATACAGTTAAACAATATATGTTTATAAACACAGTAGTGGGCACCAATGCGTAAAATCACAGGGTATTTAGCAGAGTCCAGCAGTGGTGGTCCAAAGAATAATTGACACTCATCAAAAAAGGCTTTCACGGCCGCAGATCTTATAATCACAGCAACAGAACCAGCTTTTGGGTGGTTAGGCCGTGTGCATAATGCAGAGTTTCGTCCAGACGTGCCATTTGGACTCATCAGCTGGAATGGCACGCCTCTCCAGGACTCTGCATAGCAGAGGCAGACCAATCTGTGTGGCCCCGCCGAGTTAGCAAATCAAGTTTGCTAACCTGCTAAAGGAGAAAAGATTTCTCCGTTCAAAAAAAGAAAAAAAAAAGAAAAATGCTCCCCCATTGGAGATACAACATCAAAAAAGGCTTTCACGGCCGCAGATCTTATAATCACAGCAACAGAACCAGCTTTTGGGTGGTTAGGCCGTGTGCATAATGCAGAGTTTCGTCCAGACGTGCCATTTGGACTCATCAGCTGGAATGGCACGCCTCTCCAGGACTCTGCATAGCAGAGGCAGACCAAACTGTGTGGCCCCGCCGAGTTAGCAAATCAAGTTTGCTAACCTGCTAAAGGAGAAAAGATTTCTCCGTTCAAAAAAAGAAAAATGCTCCCCCATTGGAGATACAACATCAAAAAAGGCTTTCACGGCCGCAGATCTTATAATCACAGCAACAGAACCAGCTTTTGGGTGGTTAGGCCGTGTGCATAATGCAGAGTTTCGTCCAGACGTGCCATTTGGACTCATCAGCTGGAATGGCACTCCTCTCCAGGACTCTGCATAGCAGAGGCAGACCAAACTGTGTGGCCCCGCCGAGTTAGCAAATCAAGTTTGCTAACCTGCTAAAGGAGAAAAGATTTCTCCGTTCAAAAAAAGAAAAATGCTCCCCCATTGGAGATACAACATCAAAAAAGGCTTTCACGGCCGCAGATCTTATAATCACAGCAACAGAACCAGCTTTTGGGTGGTTAGGCCGTGTGCATAATGCAGAGTTTCGTCCAGACGTGCCATTTGGACTCATCAGCTGGAATGGCACGCCTCTCCAGGACTCTGCATAGCAGAGGCAGACCAAACTGTGTGGCCCCGCCGAGTTAGCAAATCAAGTTTGCTAACCTGCTAAAGGAGAAAAGATTTCTCCGTTCAAAAAAAAGAAAAATGCTCCCCCATTGGAGATACAACATCAAAAAAGGCTTTCACGGCCGCAGATCTTATAATCACAGCAACAGAACCAGCTTTTGGGTGGTTAGGCCGTGTGCATAATGCAGAGTTTCGTCCAGACGTGCCATTTGGACTCATCAGCTGGAATGGCACGCCTCTCCAGGACTCTGCATAGCAGAGGCAGACCAAACTGTGTGGCCCCGCCGAGTTAGCAAATCAAGTTTGCTAACCTGCTAAAGGAGAAAAGATTTCTCCATTCAAAAAAAGAAAAATGCTCCCCCATTGGAGATACAACATCAAAAAAGGCTTTCACGGCCGCAGATCTTATAATCACAGCAACAGAACCAGCTTTTGGGTGGTTAGGCCGTGTGCATAATGCAGAGTTTCGTCCAGACGTGCCATTTGGACTCATCAGCTGGAATGGCACGCCTCTCCAGGACTCTGCATAGCAGAGGCAGACCAAACTGTGTGGCCCCGCCGAGTTAGCGAATCAAGTTTGCTAACCTGCTAAAGGAGAAAAGATTTCTCCGTTCAAAAAAAGACACTACTCTATTAGGAAATCATAGGAAATATAAAGTTTATACACATATTTACATGGAAACAGTTAGGGGAGAATGGGTATAAAGTGTCTGGCGTCAATGTTCATACACTAATTACTGCCGTTGCTTGAATGATTATAGGGTGACAGGGTAATTATACAGTAATTTTTACAGTATCCAATTGAACATTTGAGAAATTACAAGCTTATAGTACATATTTTACAAGGGAGCAGCTTGGGGAGAAAGCATACAAATGTCCGGTATCAAGTGCGTCCCGCGTTTTTAGACGTTGGTTGATGATTGCAGCATTAACACTATCAGTAATATGCAGAGTGGTCCAACCTCAGTTCATAACCATAGGGGGCAGGGGAAAATATTCCACCGTTTATTCAAGAATGTCAAATGAGGTTCTATAGGCGTAATTATACTGGAGTTATCTGGTTGAAGTCCCGGGTTCATGAATATGATTCAATAAGTACGTTGAATTTGGTTGGCATGGACGGAGACTTATTGGGCGTCACTGAGTACACGGTGCATTATGAATGGCAACAATGATGGCAGTTATTTGTTGATAATTGTATTTACAGGGAATATGTTGCGGGTTAGAATTTTTCACTTTTTAGTTCTGTTAACTTCATGTGGCTTTGAATACTATGTGAAAACTTCGTGTGAGATGCTAGTGAGACTTTAAACTGATACTATTCCGTAAATGAAAACATAAAAGACCTCGGGACAAAGTTGTTGTTTTGTGCTGCTGGCGTGGTGAAATAGAATGGAGCTGTTTATAGTATAATCCCCAGTGGAGGGATTAAATGAGAAAATACATTACTACAGAGTCGGAGCATCATAGCTGGGACGAGACATCTTCTTTTACTGTTTGTGAAGGGGAGCCGTAGTGGCACGCCATGTTCGTGCCGGTGCGCGCTGGATTCTAGTGTGTTGTTAAAAGTTGTGTTGCATGGAGAAGAAGTTATCTGATGTGTCACTGAGAAGCTAAATGTTGGTGAGTGTTGGTTGACTATGAAGGAGGCTCAGTCGGTATTACGCGCATGTGTTTCAAATTATATTTATCACTTGCAAGTGCAAGGATGCCGAAGGTTGTATGGTCCTAGGAAAGGTAGATGCTGCATACAGGAAAATCAAGGAAACCTTTGGAGAAAGGATCTAGGTGTATGAATGTTAAGAGCTCAGATGGAAAGCCACTTCTAGGCAAAGAAGACAAAGCAGAAAGATGGCAGGAACATATCCAACAGTTGTATCAAGGTGAAGATGTAGATAATTTGGTTCTGGAACAAGAAGAGGCTGTTGATGCTGATAAAATGGGAGACCCAATTTTGATGTCAGAGTTTGACAGAGCTGTGAGCGACCTAAATAGGAACAAGGCACCTGGAATTGATGACATTCCCTCTGAATTACTGACTGCCTTAGGAGAAACCAGAATGGCAATGCTATTCCATTTAGTGTGTAGGATGTACGAGAAAGGAGAAGTCCCATCTGATTTTCAGCAGAATGTTGTTATACCTATTCCCAAGAAAGCCAGTGCTGACAGGTGTGAAAACTATCGCACCATTAGTACCGTTGCCTGCAAAATTTTAACAGGTATTATTTACAGATGAATGGAATAACAAGTTGAAGCTGAGTTGGGAGAAGATCAGTTTGGCTTCAGAAGAAATGTAGGAACACGTGAAGCAATCCTGACTTTACGTCTGACCTTCGAGGATCGAATCAAGAAGAACAAGCCCACGTACATGGCATTCGTAGATCTAGAAAAGGCATTTGATAATGTTGATTGGACCAAGCTATTTAAGATTCTGAAGGTGATTGGGATCAGATACCGAGAACAAAGAATTATCTACAATCTGTATAAAAATCAGTCTGCAGTGATAAGAATCGAGGGCTTTGAAAAGGAAGCTGCAATCTAGAAAGGAATAAGGCGAGGCTGCAGTTTGTCCCCCCTCCTTTTCATTGTTTACATAGAACAGGCAGTAAAGCAAATCAAAGAGGAATCTGGAAAGGGAATCACAATTCAAGGAGAGGAAATCAAAACCTTGAGATTTGCCGATGATATTGTTATTTTATCTGAGACTGCAGAAGATCTTGAAGCTGTTGAATGGTATGGACAAAGTCTTGGGTAAGATGTACGAGATGAAAATAAATAAATCCAAAACAAAAGTAATGGAGTGCAGTCGAATGAAGACAGGTGATGCAGGAAATAGTAAATTAGGAAATGAAAGGAAGTAAAAGAATATTGTTACTTGAGTAGTAAAATAATTAACGAAGGCAGAAGTTAAGAGGGCATAAGATGTAGATTAGCACAAGCAAGGAAGAGAAAAGAAATTTGCTCACTTCAAACATTGATATAGGAAATAGAAAGATGTTTCTGAAGACTGTCATGTTGAGCGTAGCAATGTATGAAAGTGAAACATGGACGATAACTAGTTCAGAAAGAAAGAGAATAGAATCTTTTGAAATATGATGTTACAGAAAAATGCTGAAGGTGAGATGGATAGATAGAATCACAAATGAAGGGATACTGAATCGAATTGGCAAGAGGGGATCGATTTGGCTAAATTTGACGAGAAGAAGGGATAGCATGATAGGACACATCTTAAGACACCCAGGACTTGTTCAGTTGGTTTTTGAAGGAAGTGTAAGTGATAAGAACGGTACGGGTAGAGCAAGGTATGAATATGACAAGCAGATTAGAGCAGATATAGGATGCAATAGTACGTAGAAGTGAAAAGGTTAGTACAGGCTAGGGTGGCATGGAGGGCTGCATCAAACCAGTCTATGGACTGATGACTCAAACAACATATAACTACAGATATTGGTACGGGCAAGTGGCCTAAGTAAAGTTTTTTTTTTGAATTGTCACACATTTATTTAACAGTAATAACAATGAATGTAAAATGAACTAAAATATTTAAAAATATCTGGACATTCAACGCTTACCAGTACATAGTCTACAGTTTGAATGAAAGCTTGATCAGAAAAAAATATAAAATGGAAAAACAATTTATGTTCATTCTGCTTCTGGTATATACTCATCAAAATACCATTTCCCATGAGTAAAACAAGGCACCGGTAATTTTCTTTCAGTTTCACTTTCATTTTAAAAGCACTCGTTTTTGTTGGTCCCCTGCATGCCACAGCTACTACAACGAACTCTATCACATATGACTCCACTGCTGCTGCTGCTTCTTCTTCCTCTTGCATTAAAGAAGGTTCACCAGAGATGAGATATCTACAG
Source organism: Anabrus simplex (assembly GCF_040414725.1). Classification (NCBI taxonomy): domain Eukaryota; kingdom Metazoa; phylum Arthropoda; class Insecta; order Orthoptera; family Tettigoniidae; genus Anabrus; species Anabrus simplex. The sequence goes on along the minus strand of NC_090270.1, from coordinate 258,173,626 downwards.
AATTATCTTTCAAGAGAGCAAGTAACCAAAGCTGAGATTATATGGTGCATACACACTGTCAAGCAACACCATTCTGTACGTGCCAGTGAAACTAGTGTACGAGTAATGTTTTCAGACTCTGAAATAGCATTGTAAGTTCAACTGCACAGGACGAAAGTTGCATATACAATCACTCTTGGTTTGGCTCCCTATTTTAAGTTGTTGAGAAGTGTGCACACATTTCACCATTGGTTTTGACGAGTCACTGAATAAAGTTTCTCAGATGGGCAAATGGATCTTATAGTTAGTTGTTTCATCTTGATACTAATGCACTTCTTATTTTCATTCCGTGTTTCTTGGTCGCTCTACCTCCTCAGACTTTTTTTTCGAACACTGCAAGGACTCAGCCTAAAAAATCTCTTACAAATTTCAATAAAAAGTTCTTTCAGGATATCGATAATTTATTAAATGATCCATATGCTCCTATTTCAGTGAACATTGGATCTTGTGGCTTGGATACTGTGCACAATTCATATAAAATGGCAGTAAAAGAAACTCATTGTAATATTGCAGAGTATCTTCGTGCTCTTCACTTCTTGTTTTGCTACGTTCCTGCAAGACGTGCTGATTATACACATTATTCTGGTTCAAACGTATTTCCTTTGAAATATTGTGCTATAAGATGGCTGAAAATTCGAAAGTCATTGAACGTGCTATAGATACCTAATGTTGACAAATATATGGAAGGAACTAACAGGCAAGAAAATCCCAAACTGTAACATCTTCAAAATAGTGTCAGCTTCACATAAAGATAAGCTTCGTAAGGCAAGTTGTCATTTTTATTATTACTTGTTGGAGATTAGGAACCATTCTTAAAACAGTTTCAGACAGATCTTCCATTTGCACCACTCCTGTATGAATCTCTCATTGCAACAATGAGAAATGTCATGACAAGATTTGTTAAGTGTGAATCACTGCAGTCTTCAGAAAATGTCCTCAAAATTAATTTAGACAGTAAAGAAAATCTGCATGCATCTAAAATTGACATAGGTTATGTTGCTATATCAGCACTTCATGGCACTCCTGGATTAAATGATAGATATATATTACTGTTTTGCACAGATTTTCTAAGACAGGTCCATCCAGTCACTGCGTGGAGCACTGGGCAGTCAGACTAGCGCTCCTTCCCCTACCACCACTACACTGTGGCAGCAAGCAGGCCTGAGACAGATGGACGATGTTCAGACCGAGCTGAATAGATATGTATTGTGGCGAGATGAGAAGAATGCAAGAATGAGGAATGTGGCTGCAAGCACGAACTTCCTGTTCTGACCAGACAGATCAGCTCTTATCTGCTCGTATCTGCTACACGAAAACATTGACTCACACTTTGCAGTGTTCAATGTCTTGCCTGATCTAATCAGATATGTGAACACTCAGATGAATATGGAAGAATCTGTCGATTTTTTCACTTAGTTGATCCATGTACTGCTTTGCCACAATTGATATTGGTCACACATACCAAATCACAGCATTAATAAGAGCAAAAGTCTGCAATATATCTGGCTAAATCTTTTGCAAGCGTTATTTCAGCATGCTGTGAAAACACGCATTATTACCTCGAAAACTTCCAGCGACAGAGTTGGAGAGAAAGGTTCAAAGTTTATAAACTTAATATAATATATTATATCAAATCTCAAGTTGAAAGTGCTATTAGTTCATGCGCTAGGGAATGTATTTTGATGCGGGCGTCACTGCTTCGATATGTTTGGGTTTCTAGCGAAAGAATTAGTCTTAGTAATGATAAAGCATACCAAACTTCTTTCTTTTATTACTATTTGCTTTATGTGGCACCGACACGGATTGGTCTTATGGCGATAATGGGATAGGAAAGAAAGGCCTAGGAGTGGGAAGGAAGCGGTCGTGGCCTTAAATAAGGTACAGCCCCAGTATTTGAATGGTGAGGAAATGGGAAACCACGGAAAACCATCTTCAGATCTGCTGACGGTGGGATTCGAACCGACTATCACCCGGATGCAAGCTCACAGCTGCGCGCCCCTAACCGCACGGCCAACTCGCCTGGTTACCAAATGTATGGTGAACCATTATTTAGACAGACATGTCGAGTTCCAGTATTTTGATTTACGTTGAATTTTAAAGTCTTCTTCTTCTTCTCCTTCTCCTTGGCCTTTTTTTCCTATTTACTGGAGTCGGCACTTGATTTGGATTGCAACCAAGTGACTTTCTTTACTACAACACTATTTTTTTAAGAATGACTAAAGACCTGGAATTACAGAAAAGCCTTTTTGCAGGTGAAATAAGTTACAGGATTGTGAGTGACCGCAAAGAGACCTCGACAATGTTGTAGCTGTACCTATTTTGAAACTTTGAAACTTCTCTTGATGTGTGATTAATAATACTGTAATAATAACATACATGCATCTTCATTAGAGACTGTTATGCCTGTCATCGTTCAGTCTGCAGGGCTCTGTGAATTTGCTAATCACTGCCACAATCCTCTATTTGTAAATAATAATAATAAATGTCCAAAAATTTCACCAAAATCGATCCCTTTTATTTTAATAAAGAGTGATAATTCTTTCTTTCCTCCCAGGACGTGTACTTCAGGCCGTGTTGTGCTCACATTAATCGGGCTTACCTAACCATCTGAAAACGACTAAAAGTTTAGGGAACTGCACCTGGGTTGTACACCTTCTCACTGACTTGAAATCAACCAGCTGTTTCCTGTTATATATAATATATCCACACCTCAGATTTCAACAATACATACAACAATGCATAATATATATTATATATACATATCCCATAAACAAGCATACGATAATAATGAACCTTACACTAATAAACCAAAGACTAGAACGTTTCCCATAAACATTTGAACATATTGTGCATAAAAAAGATAAAAGTACGTGGTAAAACATGGTTCGTCTTCTTAATACATCATGCTAGTCCGTAATTAAAACATAGTTTCCAAATGCTGCACATTTATGTGTAAAAAGTATCCACTATGGAAAAATCTCCAAGCTTCTACATCTAACCTATCAAATAAATTAATTAATTCTGAATTACATGTAATAATGTATGTCTAGGGGTTGTGATATCTGTCTCAGTACAATAACATAGTTCGTAAATATCACTTAGCAATGCATTAAGCCTACAACAAAAACACTTTGAAAATAATAAAATAATAAAGTTTGCACTTTCTATCACATATCTTCAAAGAAATAATTGCAAATTATTACAGTACGCTAGTTATCTATATGGTGCTCAGTAAAATGCTTTGAAGACTATGCAAAAATATGAAAGGTGAAGTTAATTGAATGAACAGTTTGACAATTAAGAGATGAAAGTATATGATTTTCCACCTGTTCAATACAAATTGAAATGTGATATACACTGAAATATCACATTTTATTCATAAATATTAGGGACCGGTTTCGGCATGTCTATGCCATCATCAGCCTAAAGTTAGATACACAAGGACACAAGCAAATTATACATGTCAATACACAAATAAATTTTCTGACATATTGGCAGTTCATAATAGCGTTGATATAAACAACATTTTGAATGTATAAAAACTTTCAAATATACCTCATAAAATTTATGACAAAGGTAAAATGATCTATTTACAATTTTGTGATATCTATTACCTAGTAATGTTTTGTGTTACAATTGTGTGTTAAAAAACAAAAGATGTTTTTTAAAACACCTCTGTCTGAACAGCTTATACACCTAATAAAATTTGGGGTATTGACATTCCTATAGTATTAAACATTCAAAATGTTGTTTATATCAACGCTATTATGAACTGCCAATATGTCAGAAAATTTATTTGTGTATTGACATGTATAATTTGCTTGTGTCCTTGTGTATCTAACTTTAGGTTGATGATGGCATAGACATGCCGAAACCGGTCCCTAATATTTATGAATAAAATGTGATATTTCAGTGTATATCACATTTCAATTTGTATTGAACAGGTGGAAAATCATATACTTTCATCTCTTAATTGTAAATCTTTTTTTCAATACGGACCAATTATGAAATTTTTAACATTAAATAAGAAATCCTACCAGGCAAAAAACAAAGCTCATCTTTATATGAACTTACATATCAAGATAGGGAAGTTAGGCAAGGACATAAAATTTATTAAGCAATGTATTGCCAATAATTTAACTCCTTATTTTTTAAAAAACAGAAAACGGAACATTCTAGAACATCAGAGAAAGGTACATCTAAGAACCAATAAGCTCTGGCTTCAGAATGAGCTTAAATTTTTATATAAGAAGAAATCATTTCTTAATAATCGTTTATATGAAACCCATCTCGAAGTCACCACAATGCTATCAATAGCACAATGGAACATTTTCCAAGATAATGTTCACAACAGACTACCACAATCCTTTTCCAAAAGCAGCGCACTTTGGATAATAAATTTCAAACCCTTCTCAATAAAGCCAATGCAGACAACAAGCCGCGCAAGGATAATACGCCAACTCAACACTTATCTGAATTCCATCCACCATTCATTAATCTGTCCGAAACCAACTTTGACAAAGAAGAAATCGATATCCTATCTAAAGGACACAAACACAATTGGCCCAACTTTAACGTAGCAAACATAGCCAAAACATTGACAATAGAAGCAGAAGCAGCTATCAATAAAATGCCCATTGATATCCAAGATGAAACCAGACATGAAACTAAAAAGCAAATAAATAATATTTTCAGTACACCAACACGGCTTATAAATCCTACACAACTTACGGATAGGAAAAAGATTCATCAACTCAAGGACAAAATTTAAAACTCAGAAATCATTATCACCAAAGCAGATAAAGGGAATGCTACTGTTGTAATGAATCAGGCAGACTACATCGAAAAGACAAAAGCCTTTTTCACGGACGAATCTTTTACAGTTATTGACAAAGATCCTACCCAATCCATTCAAAGACAATTAAAACGGATACTTAAAAACACAAATTTTTTACTAACAGACAGCGAAAAGAACAAATTGATCAACATGAATCCTGGTTTGCCAACTGTTAAAGCACAGCCCAAAATTCATAAAGATGGAATCCCCATACGCCCCATAGTGAATTTCAGACCGAGCACACTCTACAAAATAGCTCAATTTATCCAACAGTTTTTAAGCAAACACTACACTTTCCAGGCAAATAAATCCATTAAAAATACCCTTGAATTAATCCAACGTTTGAATAACTTTATACTACAACCATACCATACCATGCATTCATTGACATTACCAACATGTACACAAATATCAAACCGGAGAAAGTTATATCAATTATTTCAAAAAATTTACGATCTCATAGCCACCTCAGCCAACTTGAAATAGCAGATTTCATGTCTTTACTAAAACTTTTAATTAACAATAATTATTTCACGTTTAACAAAGTAATATACAAACAGGACGGACTAGCCATGGGTTCGCCGGCATCTGGTATTCTTGCCAATATATACTTGGATTTCCTTGAGTACACTAAAATAGAAAAGGGTAAGAAATTCAACAATATAGTATTTTGGTCAGGATTTATCGATGATACATTTATCATAATGGATCAACGCAACACCGATGCAATTACCACCCTAACACACCTCAATGACATTGATGCGAATATTAAGTTCACTATAGAATCCGAAACCAATAAGACCATCAACTTTTTAGATCTAACTATTACCAGATTCCCAACCACCTTTAAATATAAAATCTATAGAAAACCGACGCACACAGCTACAACCATTCAACAAGACTCTTCACATCCTCCTTGCCATAAACGTGCCACCTATAATAGTCTAGTACACCGTGCCTATAATATCCCCATGTCCAAAGCAGATCTTAATAAAGAACTTAATATTATACGTAATATTGCATTGCATAACGGTTTTAATCATGGTTTCATAGAACGCATAATACGTAAATTTAAACACCGGCCCAAAACTTGCCTACAGAAAGAAAAAACGAAACCAATAACATATGCAACTTTTACATTTAACCCGGATATTTACCGTGTAACTAATCTATTCAAAAAGAAGGACGTATACATCGCCTTTAAAACCAGTAACAGGAATCTTGATATACTCCACAACTCCAGCCGTGTCAACTTTCTTAACCCTTTCGACAGATCAGGCGTATACAGATATCATTGCAACGACTGTTCCAGCAGTTATTTCGGACAGACCGGGAGATCCTTCTAAATTAGGTACAACGAACATATTAATGCCATCAAATACAAAAGATTCTCAGCCATAGGACACCATACGCACGATTACAAACACAGTTTTTACGGGATTGACAACGACTTAGATATCATCGAAGTTATGAATAAAGGGCTTCTTTTAGACTTTACAGAGCAGTGCTTTATTCATTTGGACCAATATTACAACCCTAATTTTAATCTCAATGAGATATCTGAAAAACCGACCATCTTATTCGACGTCCTTATTTCAATTATTAATAAGCTCAAAATGCCTAAAGATCAGCCATTATATAAAACAGTTCGCAACATGTTAGCGTATTACCCCTACCGAAATCCACGCCCTTCCGACCCCTACTCGCCTCTGCCTGCAACCTCTTCCCCTCCACCTACATGACGCCCCGATTCCCCGCCAGTACTTGCGGCGTGCTGCATGACATATCGCTCGCTAGTATCCCGCATTAGTTCCTCTTTAGCCTTCTGCTGGCATGTGGTGCATGAGGTGAGTTTCTATTTCAAAAATTTAATTTCTTTCGCGTATTTTTTGGTACGTCATATTGATACAGTTTTCAATCTTTTTTAGGTCCGTTTTGAAACAAGATCTCCAGAATTGCATTTCACCACCTGATGACATAGTGCTTTGTGAACTCGTACTTGTCAAATACGGCCTCAGCCACTCACATGTTCTTTGTACTTCTGAGGTTTAGAAACTTAAAACCATCCGGCAACCTGACAAATAAGCTACCGCTAATTCAAGCAAGATTTATTTGAGTCTCAATTTTACTTGGCTTACCGCCTATATTCTAATGAGGAACTATTTTTAACAAACATTAAATAACGAACAGCTATTCTCTTCTACAATGTAACAATACTGAACACTGTTACTAATTTTATTTACATGAGTATTTTTACGTGATAAGAACGTCTTAAATTTTAATACTATAGGAATGTCAATACCCCAAATTTTATTAGGTGTATAAGCTGTTCAGACAGAGGTGTTTTAAAAGACATCTTTTGTTTTTAACACACAATTGTAACACAAAACATTACTAGGTAATAGATATCACAAAATTGTAAATAGATCATTTTACCTTTATCATAAATTTTATGAGGTATATTTGAAAGTTTTTATACATTCAAAATGTTGTTTATATCAACGCTATTATGAACTGCCAATATGTCAGAAAATTTATTTGTGTATTGACATGTATAATTTGCTTGTGTCCTTGTGTATCTAACTTTAGGCTGATGATGGCATAGACATGCTGAAACCGGTCCCTAATATTTATGAATAAAATGTGATATTTCAGTGTATATCACATTTCAATTTGTATTGAACAGGCGGAAAATCATATACTTTCATCTCTTAATTGTAAATCTTTTTTTCAATACGGACCAATTATGAAATTTTTAACATTAAATATGAACAGTTTGAGACTGAATAAATGGCATAAAATACAGTAAGTTACTCAGGAAAAAATGAAAATGTAGCCTGCATGGGGACACAGTAATCTTAGGATTTTGAACAGCTATAGAAGAATTAAAAACGAGAGTGAGTAACAGGATTCCGGTTAACCAATTTCATCATCGCTCACTGCAAGCGGTTGAGCTAGGTCAGAATCAGAAGATGAATCACCACTCTCCCCATCATCATCGTCACTGGATTCCATATCACCTAAGCGTATGATAAAACTGTCAACTGCATCTGCCATTAACCCATCCTTTTCCCACCGGGCGAGTTGGCCGTGCGCGTAGAGGCACGCAGCTGTGAGCTTGCATCCGGGAGATAGTAGGTTCGAATCCCACTATCAGCAGCCCTGAAGATGGTTTTCTGTGGTTTCCCATTTTCACACCAGGCAAATGCTGGGGCTGTACCTTAATTAAGGCCACAGCCGCTTCCTTCCAACTCCTAGGCCTTTCCTCTCCCATCGTTGCCATAAGACCTATCTGTGTCGGTGCGACGTAAAACCCCTAGCAAAAAAAAAAAATTAGCAGAACTTGTTTTTGTGGTTGATGACGTGTTGATCGAATCCCTCCCAGTCAGCGGGTGTCACAGATGTGATAGCATTCGCTGTCACTTCCTGCAGCGTCGTTAACGAGATGTCACCCGAAATGTTCTGTTCTCGTACAGTTCTTTCGATTTTGGCCCAGGCCAGTTCGATAGCATTGAATTCGCACATGTAAGGAGGTAAGCGTAAAACCGTGCGCCCATGAAATCTCAGTAATTCATCGAACCGGTATTTTTTTTCAGGATCTTTGAACTCCTGGATCAGTTCAAACAGCTGACATTTCTTCATTTCTTCAGAAAAATTCACTTTATTCTCTTTTAACCATTTCACCATATCACTTTTAACAGCATACAGAGAAGGTACTTTGTTTACTTCAGTACTGTGATAAGGCGCATTGCCAATTACTATAACGCTTTCAGAAGGAAGATTAGGAAGAAGTTTTTCACTCGCCCACTTATGAAAATTTACTCAATTCATTTGGCCATGGTAATCTCCTGTGGCCTTTCCTGCTCTAAAAATCAACTTTGCTCCATCAATAAACCCACTCTTAGAACCAGCATGGACAAGTATAAGCCTATTTGAAGAGCTTCTGTTGGTTGTTATGCCCTGAACACTGTCACTCTGCCAACACTTATTAAATGTCAGGTTGTCAACCCATGATTCATCAGTATAAATGATGTTCCTGTTTCAAGAAGGTAAATTCTCATGCATCTTAAATAGTTACTTCGCCAATAAACAATGTTTGGGCGCTCAATCGGTATTTTCCTGTTACTGGCACATATCTTCCACTTGAAACCCATATCATGTAACAACTTTCTTAGTGTGTGCACCTTCCAGGGAAAGTTAATTTTCGCTTGAATTGCCTTCAGCAGCTTCGGTGCTGTTGGAACTATTCTCAGCTTTACATAGAAGTCGTTTATGACGTCTCTTATGACTCCCCTATCAAATTTATCACAATGAAACTTGTGTTCCTCTGATCTAGGCCTCTTTTTACCTGGAGTACACAGTGAAGACTCACCAGCAGAAAGTCCTTCCTTTCGGATCTTTGAGATCGTTCGAACAGATACACCACTGTAATCAGCAGCCCGCAAGTTACTCTCTGTTACTAAGTACTTGAATTTTCCTTGTCTAGCTTCCTCATCACATTGGTTTGTAACATTCCTGATCACTTCTCTAGCTTCACTGTGAATTGTCTTTCCCTTCTTGCGTACGACAGATATTACGCTGTCTTTACAAAACAGTTACGCACAGAAATAACAAGAGAAATTAAGAGCAACATCAGTAACAAGAAATAAAGGCAAACAACTGAGAAAGGAACACGAACGAACGTAGAACAACACAACAGCAATGAACGCAGACACAGCTGGATTACAACTGACAAGATCGAAGAGCTGCCAGTAGAGGATAATATAAAGTTGCCTGGGTAGTAGCGGAGTTGCTATGGTAACCATTGCGTCGCTGGCTCTGCCGGTGAAAACCCCTTCACCCCGTGCCTCAGCAGGCATGTGCATTCTTCTGATCTCCGAACAATATGTACAGTCGTGCGGCCGAGTGCTTTTGTGGGTTTTTTGACATATTGATAGGGCTGTTTTACCATAAAAAATATACCGCATTTACAAATCGATAGGTACTCCGATGTATGGAATGTGCAGGAAACGAAATCAAGTGTTAAGTAAAGGATAATGTGATTTATTCAAAACTGAAATTTGAACATATTTGAGAGGAATTTTTTTTTTAAAATAGTGGCTTAACGTCGCACCGACACAGATAGATCTTATGGTGACGATAGGATAGGAAAGGCCTAGGAGTTGGAAGGAAGCAGCCGTGGCCTTAATTAAGGTACAGCCCCAGCATATGCCTGGTGTGGAAATGGGAAACCATGGAAAACCATCTTCAGGGCCGCTGACGGTCAGATTCGAACCCACTATCTCCCAGATGCAAGTTCACAGCCGTGCGCCCCTAACCGCACGGCCTACTCACCTGGTCAACAAAATTTTACCAATATGAACAGATAGTACAGACCTTGAGTGACTTTTGCTCAGTCTTTTTTTTTTTTTTACTAGCTTTTAGTTTTGGAGCAAACACTCTTCTCCAAATTGGGTACAGTATTTCTGGGCACAGTTATTCTTAAACTCCTTGCCCCACCTCTCCCTTCCCTGCCCCTTCCTTTTCCTTTGAACCTCTCAACCGTTAGTAAGAGGCACACAACAATACGCCACACACCACATGCCGCAGCGATTGGTAAGTCTCATATAACCTATGCCATTTGACTAACATGCTCTCTCTCTCTCCTTCTTTTTATTAATTTTATCTATCATTTATTCAGATTAACTTCATGGACACCGCAATGTATTGCGAATTTATACCAGCCACAAACTAAGAATGCGTCAGTTTTAACCATATCTTCATGTGCCGTCCTGACAATGTCCAACAGCATTTCAGCACGTTTTTAACAAGCACTATGGGAGCATTTCATTTTATGTATGTTGGTTGATGTGGAAACACCATCTAGGAGTTCTGCGTCAGCTGGTGGTTATTTACACTGGCGTCCAGTGACTTGCATACTGCTAACACTAGGCATCGTCATTCGAGAGTGAAATGCCTTCGGAGCCAGTTTGGTCCTCGCTCTTGAGGAACGAGAGAAGCTTAGCGAGCAAGTAGGGAAAGTGCATGACATAGTACGCACTGAAGGTCAGTGGTGCAAATGTATATCAAATCTTTCTGGACAGCTTAAATTGCGACACAATACGCGTGAACTCCCGTGAGGTGACAGTAATGTGTTCCCACCTTTATCCTCGCAGCACACGACGTTCAATCCTAGTTGGTAAATGTTGCATTTACTGTGGAAGAGAGTTTAGCACAGCGTAGGCCACCAATGAACAGATAGTACAGACCTTGAGTGACTTTTGCTCAGTCTTTTTTTTTTTTACTAGCTTTTAGTTTTGGAGCAAACACTCTTCTCCAAATTGGGTACAGTATTTCTGGGCACAGTTATTCTTAAACTCCTTGCCCCACCTCTCCCTTCCCTGCCCCTTCTTTGAAAGAAGCGTATTTAATACTTCGAGAAAAAAAACACACACACAAAATGTTTAAAGTGAATCACATTAAAAAATTAAATCTGCAGCGCCGTTGTTCCTTATGTCATGTCAACAAGTATGATAAATATGAAGGCCGAGATAGGATAGCGTTACTAGGAAAACTTTAAAATACCACATTTGGGGATGTATGTGCATTTCATATTACCCCACTCAACTCTACCAGTTCCCATTTTGCAGTTGAAATTGTAATGATTAGCAGTGATGGAACTAACAATTCTATGAATATTAATTCAATACGGGTCAAAACCATGAAGTTTATATCCTATTCTTAAACAATTGCGCAAGTTTCTATCGCTCATTGTTGCACGATGTTTACTTTTGCTAAGTTTAAGAAGCAGAAAAGAAACGCTCACAAATTTACATTGAGCTGAACATTGACAGAACTTTACATGCATGTTTATACAAAAGGGGGTATTCTTCTTGCGGAAAGCTGCTGTAAAATTCTTCTAAAGTTCGTGACATTAGAAAGCCATCTTTAAGACGAACATTGCACTGCAGTTCAGTCAACTCTAATCGAAATAGCTGTAGAGCACTGTCTGCACTAGTAGAAAATGGTCAAACAAATACATCTAACACCGCTTGGAGTTCTGATAATTCTGAAATTCTCTTTTCAAACTCTTCTTGTAATTGGCGAATTACCTGCAAGTACTTATCAAAGTCGATACCTTTCACTGTTTCAAGCAATGGAAAGTGTCCTGTGTTCCTTGCACTCAACTGGTTTTCCCACAAAATCAATTATTTTTGAAAGCTAGAATTTTTTCCACCAAATCACAGATATTGTGTTTTTTGCCCTGAAGCGAAGTGTTCAAAGTATTCAGATGGGCAGTAATGTCACTTAAAAATGCCAAGTCCGCCACACACTTAGGATCACGCAAAAGAACTTTGGGCCACCCTTTCCTGTCACAGAAGATATCTATTGCGTTCCGCAAGCAAAAAAACACGATGAAGAGCCTTCGCCTTTCTCAGCCATCTTACTTCTGCATTGTGCAGGATATCCAGATACTCCGCTTCGATGTCATCCAAGAACTCTCTGAATTGGCGGAGCGTGAGTCCATGGGAGAAAAGAAAATTTACCATTTGCCCAACTGTGACCATTACGTCTTTAAACTTGGAGACTTTTGCACAGATTGCCTCCTAGTGTATCAAGCCGTGGATTGCCGCCATTAGGGTACTACCGCTCTCAGCCATTTTTAATTTTACATAGTGGAGGAACCCCGTGCATAGACCACGATAAGCAGGAGCTCCATCTGTCGTTACACTTGTCAGCCGCTCCCATTTCAATTCCATTGAATCAAAAACACCCTCCACAGCTTGGAAAGTATCGAAACCAGTAGTGGTGTCATTGAGAGCTACCAGGTCTAGGAAATCATCGGTGGCCCAAAGATCGTCATCCACCCCTCCAATTAAAATAACGAGCTGAGCTTTGTCCGCAATCTCGGTTGATTCTTCGAGGGTGATGGAAAATTATACCAAATATGCTGGCTTTTCCATGAATTGCTGTTCCATATCAATGGCCATATCGTCTATTCTGCGAGTCACAGTTTGAGGAGAAAGAGAGATTTTGTCAAATTTCTCAACTAGCTCCATAGGACAAATACATGCCGCCGAGTCCATTAGGCACTCCATGATTAAATTCCCTTCTGTGAAGGGTTTCCCAGCTTTGGCAATTCGTAGCAAACATTTGTAGCTTGCTCGTAAAATGCGTCCACTGACCTCGCTCTCCTCAATCTCCTGTCAGACAAAAATACAGCAAGTCACAGTTTTAGTGTTCTTCAAATAATTCAATCATTTCTTCATTCCCGTTGTAAACAAGCATTTTAAAATGAAAATAATAATACTTACAGAATAGTGCTGCTTGAAATTTTCTTTCAATTATTCCAACTTCAATTGGCGACTGGCGTCTGTCAAATCAATGTAATCATCCTTGTGGTTGGCACTATAGTGCCGTTACAAATTGTGTTTCTTAAACACATTCAATCTCGGTGGCACACTAAATATTTGGCATGCCCTTTATAAGCTGTACAGAAAAATGAAATTTCCCATTCTGCTTTAAAGGCTGCTGCTTCGCCACTTTTTTTTTTTTTTTTAATTTTATGATGTTCAGTCATGACAACTGCGAAACTGATTTAGTTACACGCTGTCAACAAAGCATATTGGACTAGACTAGCGACTGATGGATCGGCTGCTCACTTCGGCGTGGCAGGCAGACCGCTCGCTCAGCCAGCCAAGCTCCTCCCACCGCTACCGAAACTACCTACCCCCAAAGCGCTCGGAGCACTGGCTTAGAGCGTGGCCAGAGCACTAGCGTACTGGGAGTGCTGTTTGGATGAAACTGGTCTCAGAAGAATGGTAGCTTTGTGCAAGAAGTTACTGGAACCGTCACCGCTGGCATATAAACTGACTAAAGGAATTTCTTGTTTCGATCCAAGTGCAGCCAAGCAACCTCTAAGCAGCAAATGGCTAAGGAGAGCTTTAATTGCCTTTGTTGAAAACAAATGGATCTCGGGTAATAAAAGCCAATCATATACAAAGGGAGTTTACTTCTGTTTGTGAGAATGATACTTTCGAAGAAGTAGTGAATTCTTTGTCTTCAAAAGACGAGAGGTTAGATCACTTTTGGCTCTGCATTGTTTTGCCAACAGTAAAGCTTGAAAACAGTAAAGTTGGTTTCATTCCTGGAAATTATACTAATATTGTTTCGTGGAAATACTTCACTTGAACATAGTTTTTTCTGTTAATAAAGATATTATAGTAGAGAACATGCTACAAGAATCCCTTGTAACACAAAGAAGAATATACAGTTGAACCTGACTTATACGTATATCAAGGGGAAGAGAAAAAACTACTTGTAACTCAGAATTACTTAGAAATCAGACTTACGCAATACATCACATATTTACTGAAAAACCAGTAGAATAGACCGACATGTGTAAATCCTTGCAAATAATAAATACATTAAGACAGATAATATTAATTTGAACTTGGTTGATAGTTTGCCTTGTTTCACTTTTCTAGCTTTAAGAGTATAAACCTCCTTTAGCAAACTTAGTAATGAATTCAAACATTTTCACTACAACTTTTCGCACTGATGTAACGCCTACACACTTCGATTGCACTTAACACTTCACACAGTTCAGGGGTCAAGATTCAAGTCGTTATCTCCACCTCCATTGTCACTGTCGCTTGTCGCTGGTCCATCACCGCCGCGTTGTTGGCATACGTCAGCAATAATCTCTTCATCCGATAGTTCTCCACATACAGCCAGATTATCATCGAAATGCACAAAAGTATCGAATTCTCCACCCTCCGGTAGCATTAGCTCATTGCCAGACAAAACTTCGTCCCCATAATCATCATTAGAGACAGCCTCTTCTAGTAACGCACCAGCTTTGGGGAAACAGTTGCTTATTGTGGAGGAAGACACCTGCTTTCAGGCAGCCGAAATAAAATCCATGGCTTGTAGCAAATTAATGGAGAAAGGTTCATTTCCTGCATCACTCAGTGTTATTAAATGTTGAACCAGCATTTTTCTATAATGCACTTTGAAACTTGCAATGATGCCCAAATCAAGCGGTTGTAGAACACTGGTACAGTTAGGAGGGAAAAATTCCACTCGGACTTTCTCCAGAACGATTTGAGGTCGATGTGCTGCACATCGATCCTTAAGAATGATCTTCTTCTCTTTATTTTGCAGTTTTTCAACCACTGTTCCGTTGGATTCGTATTACGTAGGTTTTGTTTTCACACTCTTAAAACACCTCGGATTCTTCGATTTTCCTATCACAAGTGGAGGAAGTTTGTCAGATGCATCTTCATTCGTGGTGAGAAGTACTGTTAGACAAATTTTACTTTTCTTCCCTCCATGGCATGAGTCACCTTTTTCAGCTAATGTTTTATTAGGAATGAGATTGTAGAATAGGCCGGTGTCATCATAGTTGTAGATGTTTGGAGACTGAAAATCTCTTACGATACCCGGCAGAACCTCTTCTTTCCAGTGTTGCACTGTGACGTCGTCCGCAGATTTTGAGTCACCGGAAAATGTTCTGCCTGTGAATCCATGACGATCTTTAAATCCTTGCAACCATCCTGACAAAGCCTTGAAATCAGCAGTGATAATCATCATTTCAGATAAATCTATCGCCTTTGCCTACAGCATGTCTCCACTAATTGGTAGAGCTGCAGCCCGCTTTTGGTGGAACCATGTGAAAAGTGCTTTCTCCAAATCTACGTACCGTCCTTCTTGCTGACGGCTGTGTTTCAGCCATTTTGAACCCAGTTTTAAGAACTCATCCAAAATAGCGTTTCATTTGCTGACGATTGTACATAGCGTGGTATAAGCAATTCCTAAGTCTGAAGCGATTTTAGTTTTTGTTTTGTGTGGATTAGCGTCCACTTCTCGTATAACTTTTCCCTTTTCTATTCTCCAACTGAATGATAAAACGACTGTTCAACAGTAAACACCAGACACCGGCATCGTGGCTCTTAGTAGCTATCCGTAAGGCTGGAGAGTGTCAAGTCAGCTGGGATTGTTGCGGTAGGTACAGGTAACCTTAAGCGAGCATTTTTTTAAAAAGATACCCTCCTTTGCTACCGGGTACCGTAGGGAGGCGGGGATAGGGGAGACGAGGGATTGTTGGACAGGAGATTGGCGGCTTGTAAGAGGGGCTCCGCCCCCAGGTTGCTGGTTATTCACGATGGGGGGAAGTGGAAGTCACCCATGCAGGCTCGTGCCGCAAGACATAGATTAACTCCATATACTTGGTTTATTTTTGTGTGTTTTCATATATACGTATACATATTTTCTCCAGTGAAATGATCTAAGTGGGAGAATTCTGTGTCGATCAGGAGAAAATAAAGGTATTTAACATGGATCCTATCTGATTCAGCATTTAACAAATATAATCGTTTCACATGTAATACAAGTTTTTCCAAAAATCATACATTTAATGGCATATAAGTACATACATACATCATAAATACATCATTTTAGACTTATGCCTTTCAGTGTTCAGTCGCAAGGCGCTGTGAATGTTCTTAACGCTACCACAATCCTCTATTTGTAACTAGTTCTGTGGTCTCATTTTGTTCTGTATCTCTTATCTTTAAATCGTTAGAAACGGAGTCTAACCTCCATTGTCTTGATCTCCCTCTGCTCTTCTTACACACCATAACATAGTCCATTATTCTCCTGGATAACCTGTCCTCCTCCATTTGCCTCACATGACCCCACCACCACAGCCGGTTTATGCGTACAGGTCTGATTTCATTTCTAACTTAGCCTTTATCTCCTCATTCCAAGTACCCTCCTGCCACTGTTCCCACCTATTTGTACCAGCAATCATTTTTGCTACTTTCATGTCTGTTACTTCTAACTTATGAATAAGATATCCTGATTCCACCCAGCGTTCACTCCCGTACAGCAAAGTTGGTCTGGGAACAGACCTATGTAAAGATAGTTTTGTCTGGGACCTGACTTCCTTCTTACAGAATATTGTTGATCACAACTGCAAGCTAACTGCATTAACTTTACTGCACTTTGATTCAGTTGCACAGTACTACCATCCTGGAAGAACACACATCCTAAATAGTTGAAATGATCTACCTGTTCCAGCTTTGTATCTCCGATCTGACATTCAGTTTTCCTGGATTTCTTCCCTACACTCATCAATTTAGTCTTGGAAAGACTAATTTTCATACCATACTCATTGCACCTATTTTCTAGTTCCAAGATAATAGACTGCAGGCTTTCGGCACAAGACCAAGTCGTCAGCATAGGTCAGACTGCTTACTACATTTCCACCTAACTGAATCCCCCCCTGCCACTTCATACATTTCAGCAGATGATCCATGTAACTATGAACTACAAAGGTGAAAGATTACAGCCTTGTCTAATAAGTACCTTGAACCAAGAACTCATTCTACCATCAGTTCTACTGCAGTAGTGTCTATATTAATTTCCTGCTTCTAACTAAGAAACAATCTCTCAGTAGAAATTCCATGTTCTTAATTCGTCCCTGTAGGAAATTAATCCTAGCTTTGGCTGAGGAAAGAGTGCATTTAGCTTGCATTAAATTATGGGTTGCATTTACATGCTCCAGATACCAAGTGTTTTATACTTGTTTGATCTCTGTACATGCTGTTGCAATCAGAACATTTCCATCTATACACACCTCAACATGTGAATTTGTTAACTAGATTCAATGAACTGGAATTGTAAAATTTGTTGTTGTTTGAGTCAACAGTCCATATACTGGTTTGATGCAGCTTCCATATCACCCTATCCTGAACGTTTTCATTTCTACGTAACTATTGCATCCTACATCTGCTCTAATCTGCTTGTCATATTCATACCGTGGTCTACCCCTACCGTTCTTACCACCTACACTTCCTTCAGAAACGAGCTGAACAAGTCCTGGGTGTCTTAAAATGTGTCCTATCATTCTATCTCTTCTTCTCATCAAATTTAGCCAAATCGATCTCTCGCCAATTCTATTCAGTATCTCTTCACTTGTGATCCGATCTATCCATCTTACCTTCAGCATCCTTCTTTAACACCACATTTCAAAAGCTTCTATTCTCTTTCTTTCTGAGCTAGTCCATGTTTCACTTCCATACAATGCACGCTCCACACAAAAGTCTTCAAAAACATCTTTCTAATTCCAATATCAATGTTTGAAGTGAGCAAATTTCTTTTCTTAAGAAAGCTCTTCCTTGCTTGTGCTAATCTGCATTTTATGTCCTTACTTCTGCAATCATTAGTTATTTTACTACCCAAGTAACAATTTTCTTTTACTTCCTTTAAGACTTCATTTCCTAATTTAATATTTCCTGCATCACCTGCCTTTGTTTGACTGCACTCCATTACTTTTGTTTTGGACTTATTTATTTTCATCTTGTACTCCTTACCCAAGACTTCATCCATACCATTCAGCACCTTCTCAAGATCTTCTGCAGTCTCAGATAAAATAACAATATCATCGGCAAATCTCAAGGTTTTGATTTCCTCTCCTTGGAATGTGATCGCCTTTCCAAATTCCTCTTTGATTTCCTTTACTGCCTTTTCTATGTAAACATTGAAACGGAGGGGCGACAAACTGCAGCCTTGCCTCACTCCTTTCTGGATTGCTGCTTCTTTTTTCAAAGCCCTCAATTTTTATTACTGCAGACTGATTTTTGTACAGATTGTAGATAATTCTTAGTTCTCGGTATCTGATCCCAATCACCTTCAGAATCTTAAATAGCTTGGTCCAATCAACATTATCGAATGCCTTTTCTAGATCTACGAATGCCATGTATGTGGGCTTGTCCTTCTTGATTCGATCCTCTAAGATCAGACGTAAAGTCAAGATTGCTTCACGTCTTCCTACATTTCTTCTGAAGCCAAACTGATCTTCTCCCAACTCGGCTTCAACTTGTTTTTCCATTCTTCTGTAAATAATACATGTTAAAATTTCCAGGCATGAGATACTAAACTAATGGTGCGGTAGTTTTCACACCTGTCAGCACCGGCTTTCTTGGGAATATTTATAATAAAATTCTGACGAAAATCAGTTGGGACTTCTCCTGTCTCATACATCTTACACACAAAATGGAATAACCTTGCCATTCTGGTTTCTCCTAAGGCAGTCAGTAATTCAGAGGGAATGTCATCAATTCCAGGTGCCTTGTTCCTATTTAGGTCGCTCACAGGTCTGTCAAACTCTGACCTCAAAATTGGGTCTCCCATTTCATCAGCATTAACAGCCTCTTCTTGTTCTGGAACCAAATTATCAACATCTTTACCTTGATACAACTGTTGGATATGTTCCTGCCATCTTTCTGCTTTGTCTTCTTTCCCTAGAAGTGGCTTTCCATCTGAGCTCTTAATATTCATACACCTAGATTTCCTTTCTCTAAAGGTTTCCTTGATTTTCCTGTATGCAGCATCTACCTTTCCTAGGACCATACAACCTTCAACATCCTTGCACTTCTCCTTCAGCCAGTCTTCCTTAGCTACCTTGCACTTTCTATCCCACTGATTCTTAGTTATCTTTTCTTCCTTCCTAACATTTCTTCAGCAGCCCTACTGACTTCATTATTCATGACTATCCACTCTTCCTCTATTGTGTTACTTCAGCCTTTTCATTTAGTCCTTTTACAACATGTTCCTTGAAACAATCCCTCACACTCTCTTCTTTCGACTTGTCTAGATCCCATCTTTTTGCATTCTTTCCTTTCTTCAATTTCTTCAACTTCAGATGGCATTTCATGACTAACAAGTTGTGGTCAGAGTCCACGTCTGCTCCTAGGAAAGTTTTGCAATCCAACACCTGATTTCTGAATCTCTGCCTAATCATAATGAAGTCTATTTGATACCTTCCAGTGTCCCCAGGTCTCGTCCACGTATACAGTCTTCGTTTGTGGTGTTTGAACCAAGTACTGGCAAGGACTAAATTATGATCAGTGCAGAATTCAACCAGCCGACTTCCTCTTTCGTTCCTTTTTCCCAATCTGAATTCTCTTACTGTATTACCTTCTCTTCCTTGGCCTACCACTGCATTCCAGTCTCCCATCACACTTAGATTCTCGTCACCTTTTACATGTTGTATTAAATCTTCTATCTTTTCATATATTCTTTCGACTTCCTCATCATCCGCTGAGCTAGTAGGCATATAGACCTGCACTATTGTGGTGGGCATTGGTTTGGTGTCTATCTTGACGACAATAATTCTTTCACTGTGCTGGTCGTAGTAGCTTATCCACTGCCCTATTTTCTTATTCATTATTAAACCAACTCCTGCATTTCCCCTGTTTGATTTTGAGTTGATAATTCTGTAGTTGCCTGACCAAAAATCCTGTTCTTCCTGCCAACGTACTTCACTTATACCAACTACATCTAACTTTAGTCTATCCATCTCCCTTTTCAGATTCTCTAATCTACCACAACGATTCAAACTTCAAACTTCTAACATTCCACACTCCGACTCTCAGAATGTCAGTATCCATCTTTCTGATGATCGCCCCCTCTCGTGTAGTCCCCACCCGGAGATCCGATTGTCTAATTGATAGAACTTTTTGTATGATCGGTTTCCAGATAATGCAGATTCTGCTGTATTTAGCTCTAAAGTATTATATTAATGGAAATTCATTTGTACAGATAGTGTCAAATAATATGAAAGGATAGTTTTCTGAATGTATCTAACTGTAATTTACTTAAAAGTTTACTAGTTTTATTTACTATTATTTGTTGTCGTGTCATTAACTTTCAACCTTAATTTTTTTTTTTAAATATGGGTCAGGTGCAATAGAAAACAAATCGTGTCTTACAGGTACAATTTTTAAAAAATTTGAGAATTCCTGTTGTAGATAGCAGACAATTGCCACTACTCATTCATGAATTTGTGATTTTTGTCACGTTCAAGTATGACAGGTTTTTTCTTTTCCTTAACACCACTCCTTTCCTCTTCTACTTTCTTCTTTCATAGTACTGCAGAAGAGTTCTAGTGAAACAACACAGAACACACTGAGCACAAAACTAGAATGGCAAAGGCAACAGTTAACTTAGTTACACCACACCTTCTGGGAGCATTCATAGAATTGCAAGGGGATTTTCAAATTCTCACTGCCACTTTATGGGACTAGTGGACGGGAATGAAGCCCTTATCGATTGTCTAATTGATAGAACTTTTTGTATGATCAGTTTCCAGATAATGCAGATTCTGCTGTATTTATCTCTAAAGTATTATATTAATGGAAATTCATTTGTACAGATAGTGTCAAATATTATGAAAGGATAGTTTTCTGAATGTATCTAACTGTAATTTACTTAAAACTTTACTAGTTTTATTTTATTTTAAATTTTTCCTACAGCATTTGCAGACTGCCACAAAGACAAAGTGTACCATACAATTTATTTAATGTTGTGGATATTGTACATTGTCAGCTGAAAATTATCCCAAAAATAATGTTATAGGTTCGTTCACATGAGGAGGCAAGAACAGCTGCTATTAGCTTGAATGGTTTACTGTTTGAAGGGCGTAAGCTGAAAGTGAAAATCACAATCCCAAACTCGAAGATTCAAGGAACACCAGAAAAGCAGACAGGTATGTGGAATTCTTTGCTCTGCTACAGTTGTAGCTAGTCATTTCTCTACTCAGTTTATCTGACAAGTAGCACACAGGTTGTCTGGTACTTTATGAATACAAACTCACAAAAATATTTAATGAAACAAGACTACAATGGGAAAAATTTATCATGTCATTTTGAATGATAATTTAGTATGATGAAAAGATGGAAGGAAACCCCATTGTGGAATGATAGAATTCATCAGAATAGTATACTTTCGTACCTAATTATGTATAGAAACTATTAAAATTCACAAATAGGAATTCCAGACAGGAAAGAGGTTTTTTCATCATATTAGAATATTATTTTCATACTTACTCTCTAAGATAGGAGACATTCTTAGAACCACAGTAATCAAGAAACAGTACTGACACCAGTAACACAAGCCTTGTTAATCAAAGGCATACCAGACGCATATACTAAACCAAGAAGATATAGGCTAGTTCTTTTCAATCTAGAATACTCTTTGTAAACTCTGAGCTAGTCATCCAGACCTTTACACAAACTTAAAATGAAAACTAAAAATCTTATAGAATTTGTAATAGACTTACAGCTTTATTAGGCTTACTCGAGAGCAGGAACAAAAATTAAAATGAACCCTCAACGTTCCGATTTCACGTCAGATGCTCTCCCTGAGTTACGGTGGCCTCTGTCATTCATGTTCTGTTGGCAGGTATACGAGTTGTTCAGCTCAAATGACCAACCACAAATGAGCAGAGCTCGCTCTATAGATGTACTGGCCATAGGGCCAGACCTGTTGTTCAGATACCTGTCAACACAACAAGAATTACCATAGTCACTATAGTTCATTTGGAAGACCATCCAATGCAAGGAATATCATAGTGTACCCGACATGTCAACATACAGTAGAAGTCTGCTATAGCGAGTACAGCATATAACGAGAACCCCGTTAAAACGACAATATTTTGCTGTCCCTTCAAAATTCCTATGTTAAACTGTATATTATCCTTCGGTTATAGCAACAGCCCAATCACTGATGCATCCATTATTACGAGCGATTAAGCGTGCAAGATTCTTTCCATTACAGATATTTATGCACCCCAGCGATTATGTTGCATGTGATCAATTACCTTCGGTAGCAGTTCCTCGCTATGTCCAGTAGCGAGTTCTCTCATTGACATTCTAAGGCGATCTCAGAGTCGATTAGTAATACCCGTTGACTGCTGTTAAGTAAAGAAAATTCGAAATGAAAGAGAATATGCTTTTGTAATAAATGCGTAAATACCGTGTACAATAACAGTTGTTAGCTTGTTAAAAATAGCTGACTAAACGATCACCTAATTTTAATGCTAAGTACTGCAATTAAGTGAGAATGCGATATACCTCAAGATATGGCAAGAGTGGATCATTGATTTCAGTGGTTAGTTTTATATTTTCTCGTGTCTGGTTAAATTTTGGAAAGGCTGTTATCATGTAAATTTATAGCGAGAAGTTTATATAATTTCTCTACTAGCGCTTGACATGTTTTTTCGTAATACATATAGTACGGTTAAGTTGGGTTAGGTGACGCTGTTTGAATAAGAAAACTGAAACGTTTGCCACAAAATGCGATCGTTCATTTCGGTGCGGTATCGTTTTCTCGCTATATGCACTTGCGAGCTCTCTTGTCGACATTCGAAGGCGATGTCAGAGTCGATTAGTAATACCCGTTGACTGCTGTTCTCTGAAAGAAAATTCAAAATGAAAGGATAACACTTTTCGTAATAAATACGTAAATAGCATGGCCGATAGCAGTTGTTAACTCGGGTATAAATAAAAGCTAAGTAAATGCTAGCTTAATTTTAATAATCTACACTGACATCAAGTAGGAATACGATACACCTCAAGATATGGCAAAGCGCATCACTGATTTCTGAGGTTAGATTATATTTTCTCGCATATAGTTAAATTTCGGAAAGGCTATTCCCACGTAAATTTTTAGCGAGGAGCTTATAATTTCTCTACATGCATTTGAAATATGTTACATATGATACATATACGATTAGGTTAGGTGATGCCGTTTGAAGAAGAAAACTGAAATGTTTGCCAAAGAAGCCTCTGAAGTGATACCGTTATTTCTCCGTATCCAAGACGACTTATTTTTTCCTCAGCATTTCATGCGAAAAATCAAGGGTTTTCTTGCATTTGCGGCCTAACACTAACGAACACCACTGGCAACTACTGTGGTAACCACGCTGCTTCTTTTCTGCCCCGCGCGCGCGCACACACACACACACACACACACACAAAACTAGTTGACAATAAACGACCGCCTCTTTATTACACATCGCTAGCTGCGGCAACCAGTTGTACAGTGCCTGTGTGTAACATCACTGGGTCTCGGGAAATAGTGACGAGAGAATGACGTTCTATTAGCCTCTACAAAAACGTTTCTCAAATCTACAGAATGGCATCAAATCATGCGAGACTTCAAATTTTTAGAAAGGCTACGGGTACTCAGTGGCAGAGTTATGACGCGTCTACTGTACCTGACGCTTAGTAAAATAAAGTTTATAGACAGCAGGAATATTTTCGTGATGGATAGTCGTAACGTAAAGATCTGTGGAAGAAGTATTGCCAGGAAATTTTCAACAGGTTCTCGTCAATATTATGATGTCGATTTAAAGTTAATGATTATTAAATACTCAAAAATGTAGAATGCAGGTAATTGTGCAGCTGCAAGAAAATACGGCATAAGCCTAACTAAAGCCAATATTTGACGTTAGCTTGAAGACAAAGATAGCTTTAAAAAAATGCGTAGGGAATACTGTACGAAAAATGCATTCAGTGGTGCGCATCAAGGACGCTTTAACCCGTTAACGCCGTGCGTGTCCATGTGATCACGACCTGCATTCTTTCATTTAGATTGCTCTCAGTGCTTTGTATAGCGCTGGAATTGATTGCTGACTGTGTAGATCAATTCAAGAAGCATATGGCAACTGTGTGCGAGCATGTTATTACGTGATACATATCTATCCATTGTTTCGGCGCACTTTCGTTTCGTGTCATTGTCACAGCAGCTGAATCATGATGGCGCGCTTCAAGTAAGTTTGATATTTCACATATATCTATGTTTAGATTACACAACTCATATGCTTAACAAGTTTGGGAGTGTTTGTTTTTTATTTTGAAGTAAAGGAACTTGGTGCCTTCTATACTTTATTGCATTTGATATGTCTTAATGATGCGATATCACAACTTGATGACGGACATGACTGTTGCTTGCGTAACCATTTTCAACAATACAAAATCATCTGACCAATCGGAAATAGGCTTAGAAAGTGCCAACTTCAATTAATGAAATAATTTTACAAAAATTAAAAGTCTCTTCATAACATCTTGCCCCCCTTGAAAGGAGTTCTTTCAACTAAACTATTGTAACACTGTAATCTTATACCTATTGTAAAAACACTTATTCTGAACATATGCATTAATACAAAACTCTATACATACATATTTTTATCATTAAAAGAAAATAATATTGAAATTATATCTTTGATGAAAAATAACACAAAGTTAAAGATATCTTGAATTCAGTTCTCCTTGTCATCCCCTTCAATGGGAAGAGGGCATATTTTCTTGATGCTTCGGGTGAAAGTTCCACCAGCCGTCCGAACGGTGACAACCCTCACCTCACCATCTCGTCCAGGGTGAACTTGAACTATCCTACCTCTGGGCCACTCTAGAGGAGGGATGTTGTCCTCAATTAATAGCACCAAAGAATCAACATCAATACGTCGATTGGTATCATGCCACTTGACGCGTTTTTGCAATTCCTCCAAGTATTCTCACTGCAATCTCTGCCACAACCGCTGCCGAATTTTCTGCAAGTGCTGCCAACGTGACAAGCGGTTATCAGGTTCTCTCAACAAATCCCTTTACACAGGTTGCACGATCGAGTCACTTAGAAGAAAATGTGCTGGTGTTAAGACTTCTAAATCATTTGGATCATTTGGCAAGGGAGTAAGGGGACGTGAATTTAAT
Source organism: Anabrus simplex (assembly GCF_040414725.1). Taxonomy (NCBI): domain Eukaryota; kingdom Metazoa; phylum Arthropoda; class Insecta; order Orthoptera; family Tettigoniidae; genus Anabrus; species Anabrus simplex. The sequence continues at coordinate 258,148,210 of NC_090270.1, read as the reverse complement.
ACAGCCTCTATATCGCAAAGAATAGTGTAGGTTTCTTCGAAAGTTAGCACATGTCCCTGTGTTTCAGTCAGCAAATGTCTTTTCATCATCTTTACAGCTGCTTCCCACAATCCCCCAAAGTGGGGTGACCGGGAATGAAACTCCACTGTATCTGCTGCTGAGCGAGTGAGGAGGTAATGGTCGTTGACCCCTTTTCCAAAAAGGACTGGATATCTTGTAGTGCGTTGGCTGCTCCAATGAAATTCTTCCCATTATCAGAGAAAAGCTGCTTGCACAAACCTCTTCTCGCCGTAAAGCGTTGCATTGCAGCTAAGAAAGCTTCGGTCGTTAGCTCCGACACCAACTCCAAATGCACTGCCTTGGTACTGAAGCAGGTAAATACAGCTACGTAACTCTTGTAAGTATGAATGCGGCCCCTTCTGTGGCTTTCTCTTACAGATATTGGACCTGCATAGTCCACTCCTGTGGTAACAAAGGGTCGAACAACTAATGTAACCCTTTCTTTTGGTAAATCTGCCATGCGTACCTCTGGAACTGTAGGATGGTAACAAAAGCACTTCAGACACCTTTTGACAATCCTTTTCGCTTCTCTTCTGCCACTGATAGGCCAATATCGTTGTCGAGTTGCATGTAGCAGTTGCTCTGGGGGACAATGCTTCAGACGACGATGTTCATTTTCCATGATCATTCTGGTGATGTGATGATTTGCTGGTAGAAGCACAGGATGTCTCTGTTCTGATGTTAGCTCCGAAAAATGAAGCCTTCCTCCAACCCTAATCAATCCGTCACTATCCAGAAACGGACTGAGTGACTTTTGAGAACTCTTCTTTGGGAGGTCTTGATTATTAATTAAGCAATGTAGTACTTGAGGGAATGCTTCTAATTGTGTCCATTTGACTACCTGCTTCTCTGCTTTACAAGTTTCTTGTATTTCTAGTGAACCTTTTTTCCTTTCTGATGGTTTGAGTTTGCAGTTATAAATGAATCTTTGACAATATGCTACTATACGGCATAATTTTGGAAATGACGAGAATTTATTCAGTAGAATGCTGGTTGATGTTGCTGTCAACGTAACTGCTGTGACCTTCAGCTCTGGTAGTTCTGTTTCAAATTCTTCTGAATGTTCTGGTTGTTGACGTTGTGTGCGAAGCCAAGAAGGTCCACTCCACCACAGCTTTTTACCTTCGAGTTCTGCTGAAGTAATTCCTCTTGAGAGAAGATCAGCTGGATTTTCAGTCGAAGGAACATGCTTCCAGGTGGTTGCATCAGTGGCTTCTTGAATCTTTGCAATCCTGTTTGCCACAAATGTCTTCAGCAGCCTTGGCTCAGTGTTGATCCATCCCAAAACAATTGTACTGTCACTCCATAATCTGATCTGACCAATTTTTTCTTTCAAAGCACTCACTGTTGTTTTGACAAGTTGTGCAAGAAGAAGGGCTGCCTCCAATGCGAGTCTTGGCAACGAAATGGTTTTTTAAAGGAGCTACTTTCGTCTTCGCACAAAGTAAATTGGAAATGTAGAGACCACTTTGCGTTTGACAAACTGCATAAATGCATGCTCCAAAAGCCTTCTCTGAAGCATCACTAAATCCAAACAAATCAAAAGAGCCAGAGCAATTCCCAGGATTTATGTTTCTCATAATTCTGATGATGTTCAGTCTTTCTAATGACGCATAATACTCGTTCCAAATCTGAAGGTGCTCTCGAGACAATGGCTGATCCCATTCAAATCCATCTACCCATAAGTGTTGCATCAACATCTTCCCTTTGATCAGTACTGGACCCACGAGTCCTAGTGGATCAAAAATCTGTGCGATTTTGGAGGCGACTTCTCTTTTGGATCTTAGTGACTGCTTTGCCAGCTCAACTCAAAACTTAAGGCAATCTTGTGCTGAGTCCCAGAGGAGTCCAAGAGTCTTACTAGCTTCACGTTTGTCTAAAACCAGTAAAGTCCCTTCGTCGCTTTTGCTCTCCAAATCCTGCAAGATCTCTTTGCTGTTGGACCTCCATTTCCTCAAATGCATTCCACCACTCTTGAGTATATTTTGTATTTGCCGCCGTAGCCCGATCACGTCTTCTAGAATGTCTCCACCACTTAAGCAGTCATCCATGTAAAAATCATCGTGAATAGCCTTTGCTGCTGCTGGAAATTCATTTTCATGAAGAGTAGCCAATTCATTTAGGCACCTCATGGCATGGTAAGGTGCTGATGCTGTTCCGTATGTTACTGTATTCAACTGATAAATCCTCACAGGGGCAGAAGATTCCTCTTTCCACAAAATCTGCTGTAATGCTCGATCTTCAGGATGGATGAGGATTTGCCGAAACATCTTTTCCACATCTGCCGTCATGACATACTTATGGCTGCGAAATCTAAGTACAATGTGAAAAAGATCTCGCTGTAAATTAGGCCCTGTCATGAGCTTGTCATTGAGTGATGTCCCGAGTGATGTTTTTGCTGAGGCATCAAATACACTCTGACCTTTGTGGTGTCACTATCTGGACGTACCACTGGTTGATGGGGTATAAAGTATGAATTTGGTACATCTTGATTTTGATTTGTTTCAATGAAGCTCATATGTCCTAGTTTTTCATATTCATTCATGAAATCTGCATAAGCTGTCTTGAGTTCAGGGTGTCTGCTTAATCTCTTGACTAATGATTCTAGTCTGTTTAGTGCGTATTTTCTTGATTCTCCGAGGATGACATCTGGCTTGATAGGGAGCCTTACGATGAATCTACCTGTCGTATCTCTCGAAGCGGTGTCCATGAATTGTCTTTCACATATTCTTTCTTCTGATGTGTAATGTTGAATCTCCGGAATTGCTTCTTGTTTCCAAAATTTTTCCATCTGATCTGATAATTGTTGATTGCTAATTTTCATGCATGTTGTTGCTGATTCTTGTTTATTCTCAAAAACTTCACTGCCTATAATCCAGCCTAATCGGGTGTTTTGCTGAGCTGGTTGTCCTTCAGCTTCATTCTTGGGTGGACCTATGACTATTTTCCAATAAAGTCCTGCACCAATTAACATGTCGATGTCTCCAGGCTTGTTGAATGTTGGGTCTGCCAAGCTAATGTCCTTTGGAATAATAATATTGTCCTTCTTGATCTCCAACTGTGGCAATCGTCCTGTTATAGTTGGCAAAACTAGAAATTCTGCTTCCACCTCAAATCTGTCATTCCTTGAAGCGAGATGTACTCTCATAATCCTTTTTGTTTCCACTTTGGAACAGTCTACTCCAATGATCTGTGTGTTTGTCTTGACATTCGGTAAACCAAGTTTCTTATACAGACCTTCCTTTATTAGATTTGACTGAGATCCCGGATCCAGTAAGGCTCGGCATGTCATTCTTCTTCCGTGAACATCTTTCACGTCAATTAAAGCTGTTGACAAAAGTATTTGTGATGTTATTCCTTTCGCCAAGCTCACATTGAGTGAAGCAGGTGAATGATGAGATTTGACACACAGGTTTATGGGCACTTGATTTTCTTTAACATTTTGTTTCTGTTTGTCATCTTCCTCAGCATGTAAAAGTGTGTTGTGAAGAAGTCCACATTTCTTGCATTTTGATCCTCTGCAATTTCTTGCAATATGTCCTGGTTTCAGACAGTTATGACACTGTCCTTTTTCTCGAAGCAGTTTTCTTCTGTCTTCAACTGATCGTTTAATTAATTCTTCACATGTAAAAATGAGGTGACTTCCACCACACAGATTACAGCTTGCCTGAGACGTCGTCATAACAACTTTCTTGCTAGGTTGTCTGTCCTTCGGATTTGCCTTCGTGTTCAATGCCTTGGTTTTGTTATGATTTAAAAGCATGTATGATTGGGAACGCTCAGTTAAAAATTTCAAGAAATCATCCAATGTTGGCATCTTTTCTGGAGTGTTGCCTTTCACCCTTTCCTGCCAGTCTCTTTGCTCAATGAAATCCAGCTGCTTCTTTGCTAGATGAATAACCAATGTGTCCCAATATTGTACCGGTTGCTTCATTGCTTTTAATGAAGCCATGTGAGTTTGAATATGAAATTGTAATTGCCTGAGTGATTCAGATTTGTTCTCTTTAAAAACTGTAGGAAACTTGAAAAGTTCATCTAAATGTGTCTCGATTATCATCATTTGATTATCATATGTATCCACAAGCAAGTTCCACGCACTTGTGTAGTTTTCTTCTGAAATGGTAAAACCTTGAATGACTTTGCGTGCCTCGCCCTGCAGAAGACCGATCAGATACTGATATTTTTGGATATTTGTTAGTTGAGTATCATTATGAATGGCTGACTCAAAACTGTTCTTAAAAAGCAATCATTTTGTGAATTCGCCGTTGAATTCCGGTAATTTAATTTCTGGTAATTTATGTATTCTTCTGTTATGATGTTGTGGAACTTCCTATTGATGAACAGCGTTGTTTACTGCCGTGTTCATTTGAGCTAGTAAATTACTTTGAACATCATCTGCTTCATCCATTATCGTTTGCTGTTGCGTAACTGCGCGGAAATAAATAGATTCAAATAGCTCTCGCTCTCCCTCACATTCTTCTTCAAACTGTAATGCAGCTGTTTCATCAGTGATCTCAGTTTCCTCAATTTTCATTTGTACTTCTTCAAAAGAATTCCATAGCTCTTCACATTTTTTAATTCTAACCTTCGCCTCTGATTTTGACGTGTCGGCTGTAATGGACTTTATTATTCTTGTTAACGTGCCTTTTACTCGACTACGTGATTGTTTCAATTTCGTTAGTTGCGACATACTGAAATTAAGGTTATGCTGTGAAAGTTCGAAGGGATTGAGTGAAGGTTATGTATAAATTCAAAGGAATCGTGTTGCTGAATTGAGGTTATATGACAAAGGAATTTGGATCTTTTATATTTATGACAACAGGAGGATCAATGGGCTTGAATTATTATTTTTTTTTCTTATTATTATTATGTTGATCACTGCATGTTTATGTTACGAAAACGTGCGCTGAGAGAAAGAGGCTAGAATCTAAGAGTATCGTATGTATAGCAAGGATGGTGTATATGTCAAAGAGACCCTCGCTCTCACGGAGATTCTTGCCTTGAGCGGCGAGGAGAATGTAAATCTTGAAATCTTGTCTTTACTTCTTTGTATGTACGTAACATCGAATCGTACTTGCCTGATTACTGATTTATGCTGCAATCCGTTGACGTTGTTGGCCTCAGCGGTCTGATTTTCGTTATGAACGAGAATGCAATATCCGTGAATGATTCCACGAATTCGAGATGTGTTGTATTTTTACTCAGATGCTTAACCTCAATTGCGACGCATTGTTTTCACTTCTGCATTTCACATTTCATGATCTTGCTTGTTTTGAACATCTCAGGTTATCGAGAGCCGTGCTGTTGGGCGCCAATGTTTGTTTTTGATTTTGAAGTAAAGGAACTTGGTGCCTTCTATACTTTATTGCATTTGATATTTCTTAATGATGCGATATCACAACTTGATGACGGACATGACTGTTGCTTGCGTAACCATTTTCAACAATACAAAATCATCTGACCAATCGGAAATAGGCTTAGAAAGTGCCAACTTCAATTAATGAAATAATTTTACAAAAATTAAAAGTCTCTTCATAACAGGGAGTGATGTATGTTCACATTATGATGCAGTTCATTTACATTTAACGGTAAATATTACTCCCGTAGGCACTTAAAACATTGCGTGATTGTATGATCACGCTAGGCGCTTGTGTTAGCTATTCACCCTGTGCGTGTATTTAATGGTGGACGTTATGCTACCTGTTTCGATTACTGTTATACATCAATTTTCACTGAACAACTTTATTCGATTTACGGTCATCTATTCTACATTTAAATAAATTGCGACTTGTTAACATATATGCAGCTACAAAACCTTGTTTCCCTTTTTACAGGGACATTACGCTCCAAGAAGTATGAGATATTGTTGAATCGGACGAACCAATTGGAGATGTTAACAGCATTTTTATTGAACCTCCGGAAGCTAATATTCACTCTGACGAAGATTCAGGAGATGAAGATGTTGGTGGTTTGGTTGATAACCTCACAGGTCGCCAGCTTTCAAGTAAGGCAGAAATTGTACTCGCTGGCAACGATCGTATAGGAGACACAGACAATGATCCCGTTTCAGCAGGTATTTTAGATCAGTCATTTAGCAAGAAAACTAAACTTCAAAGAATAAATCCTGTGTGGAGTAAGGATGAGAACCGAGATTCAGTTGGCATATTCCCGGAAGCCGATTTTTCCACCTTATCCGGCAAATCTCCTACAGAGTGCTTTGAAGTAACGTTTGACAAAGAAGTGATGGAGTTCGTGATTCAAGAATCAAGCAAGTTTGCCTTGTTTAAGAATTGTGACAACCCAAAAATATCTATGGAGGAATTAAAAGTATTTCTTGCTGTGCTAATTCTTTCCGATTACAACAATGTGCCTAGCAAACGATCGTATTGGGAAGCAGTGGATGATGTACGTAATACACTTGTTATAAATGCTACGAGAAGAGACCGCTTTCTGGAAATTTGTTGCTTCATTCATTGCGCGGATAATACTCAGTCTGATATGAATGATAAAATGTGGAAATTACGACCTCTTATAAACATGCTAAAGAAAAGATTCCTTGCGAATTTCCGGCCTGAAAAGGATTTAGATTTTGACGAATGCATGGTGGAATATTATGGTCGGCACAGCTGCAAGCAATTCATCCGCGGAAAGCCCATCCGCTTTGGTTATAAGGTCTGGTGTTTGAACACTCCCCCTGGCTATCTCATAAATTTTGACATATATCAATGAAAGAATCCTCGTGGTAATACTGAATGTGAGCAACAATTTGGTAAGTGTGCTGCTCCAATGGTACTGATGCTGGAAGAACTACCTGATGATATGTCACACTTACCCTTTCAACTATATTTCGATAATTTTTTTACTGGAATGGCACTTTTGGCTCATCTAAAACATTGCGGATATGGCACTACAGGAACCATTCGAGAGAATAGAATTCCCAAAGACTGCTCGATCACACCTTCAAATGAAATGAAGAGACAGGCTCATAGGACATAGGACATGGCAACGAACTCGGAGGGTATAAGTATTGTCCGGTGGGTTGATAACTCCGTGGTTACCATAGCATCAACATGCCATGGTGTTGAACCAGTTTCTAAGGTAACACGATACTCCCAGGCTGAGAAAAGGAAAGTGCATATAAACCGGCTGACTTTGTTTGGAGCTTACAACAGTGGAATGGGTGGAACAGATAGGATGGACCAAAATGTATCTTACTACAGAGTAGGCATACATGGAAAGAAATGGTGGTGGTCGCTATTCACATGGCTCCTGGACGTATCCATTCACAATTCATGGTTACTGCTAAGGAGGTCTGGATGGTATTTGTCACATCTAGAATTTCGTCGCTACATTGTTCAAAGATATCTACATAAATTCAAAATAACGCCAATAGGAAGAGGCCGCCCAGTCACCTCAAGATACAGTATCCAGCAGAGTAGTGTCACTGACGATGTACGACTTGATGGGATTGGATACCTCGTAACGCCGTACAATCGACGACGCTGTGCTGGAAAGGAATGCTCCAGTGCTGTTCGCACCGAGTGCATAAAATGTAATGTTGGACTCTGTGTTCCATGCTTTGTCCTATTTCATACAGTGTGAAGCATACAGTTCTTATATTTGTTCCTATTTGGTAATTTCTGTGAATTAGATAACCTGAATGTAATATATTACGAATATCTTGAAACTTTCGTTGCTTTATTTATGTATGTACATATTGTAATTAATGTATATTCTTCATCAATTATCATCTTTAGCTTATTTTAGTGTATTTTGTTCTTAAATTATCAATATCAATACATAAAATCATTATATACTAAAGAAATGCTAACACATCCGCCTAGCATGATCATATGAACACACCACCTAACGACGAAACCGTGAAAAGTATGAGCGTAATATTTTGTAGTTATGTTATACTATGGACCTGAAGTGATTTAGACGAATTTCAAAGAAAACGGACGAAAAAATAATTTCAGCATTAAAGGGTTAAAGATGAAATTGTTAGGTATGTGCATGAAAAATGCAAGCGCGGAATGGCCATACCCTAGCGCAATAAACTCGTTCGTTGACCTTCAACGTCCGGATTAGGCCTATACATCGCTAGCCACTGAAGTTGGTCAAACCCGGCAAGCGAGACGTGCATGTAGTGGTAGCCAGTTATATCTGACACTGAGTAAAGTGACAGTTTTATAGACAGCAAGAATATTTTTCTGATGGATCATCGTATTGTAGAGGCGCGTAGAATAGGTGTTGCTGGCAAATTTTCAGCGTGTTCTTTTTGGGTTAATGGTCATTAAATCCGTGGAAATAAATAATAATTGTGCAGCCGCAATAAAAATACGGCATAACGAAAGCCAATATTCGGCGTAAAAAATGCGTACTGTATAACAAAGACATTCATATGATTTTACAAAGCACTTTTTGAACCAGATTTAAATTTTATGAAGGAAATAGTGGGAGTTGTCTTGAATTCGTAGAAATATGGTTCTATAATTAAGCATACATTTTCAGTTAGTATTGGATTTCAAAAAATAACTAAGAAGTAAGCCCTAGTGTGGATATCATCCATGGAAATGCAAGTTTTGAACAAACTGATTGCCATTTCATACAGATTTTAATGTAAATGGAGGGTTTTCCAACTTTTATACAAAAATCGGATATAACAACAATCCGCTATAGCGAGTAAAATTTCCGCTGTGATGAATTCTCACTATAATGGACTTCTACTGTATTTAAAATGTCTATACAGCCTAATATCCTGAAACATCAAAGCTTGTTAGTTGACATCAAGTGTGAAAACCTGCACCAGCATAATTACTTACAAAGTTGTAGACAGAACGGGAGAAAAGTATAACTTTATGTGAACACCACACTTGAAAAGAGTATAATTAATACAGTAGAAATCGGTTATTGCGAGAATTTCATCATCATCATCATCATTATCAGCCAATTCTATCATTACATGATGTGGCCTCTTTAAGTCGTGAACTCAGGTAGGTCTTTAACAGAACTCTCCAGGTAGAACGGTCTCGAGCAGTTCTCTGCCAGGTAGCACCAGCTATTCTCTTGATGTCTTTGTCCCATCTGTCTGGTGGTCTTCCTCTAGGCTTTTGGTGATCTCTTGGACTCCATTCTAGCACTAGCTTCGTCCATCTGTCATCTTCCCTTCGAGCAATATGTCCAGCCCATTGCCATTTTAAGGTGGCTATTCTCTCAAGAATGTCATTAACTTTAGTGATTGATCTGATGTCATCTGCTCTCTTCTTATCTTTCCTTTTAAAACCCAGCATTGACCTTTCCATGCCTCTCTGCGCTGTCCTAAGTTTCCGTTTCGTAAATTCATTCAGTGTCCAGGTCTCACAGCCGTAAGTCAGCACAGGTAGAATGCACTGATCATAAACTATTTTCTTCAGATTTACTGGCATATTTGATCTGAAGACAGTTGAGTTTCTTCCATACGCCTGCCATCCTAGCTCAATGCGTCGAAAAATTTCTGGTCTTATATTACCTTTCATATTCATCAACTGGCCCAGATAGATATATTCATTGACCTTCTCTAACGGCGTGTTGTTGATGTTCACACTTCCTTCTGTGACCCACTTGTTGGACATGACTTTTGTTTTGGAAAGGTTCATCTTCAAGCCGACTGACTCACATTCCATGGCGAGATCAGTAACTAATGTCTGGAGTTCATCAATGTCCTTTGCCAATAATGCAATGTCATCAGCAAATCTCAAGTTATTAAGCCTTCTGCCATTGATCCTTATACCCTTTCCTTCCCATTTTAACTTTGACATTGCCATCTCCAAAACAGCTGAGAATAGCTTTGGAGAGATTGGATCACCTTGTTTAACACCTCTTCTGATAGGGAATTCTGGAGTTGCTTCACCGACATTAAAAAAGGCTGAAGAGGACTTGTAGATGTTGTTGAGAACTCGGATATAAGCCACCTCAACTCCCTGCTCATCTAAGGCTTGTAAGATAGCTGAATGGCTGATGGAATCAAATGCCTTTTCAAAATCAACAAAGGCTATGCACAGAGGCATCTGGTATTCATTTGCTCTACTAATCACTTCACGCACAGTCAGAATGTGGTCCATTGTGCTAAAGCTGCTGCGGAATCCTGCTTGTTCAACGGGCTGGGCTGAGTCAAGGGTAGAGCTGATTCTGTGTAACAAGATCTTCATAAAAAGTTTGTACAAAACAGAGAGCAAGCTTATAGGGCGATAGTTTTGGATATTGTGAATACTTCCTTTTTTATGCAATAATACTATCTTTGCTTTATTCCATGATGCTGGGATTGAAGCATTGTGTAAACAAGAAGTGAAGATTTTAGCCAAGTGGTTTACTGTTTCATCACCTGTGAGCTTCAGAATATCAACAGAAAGATCGTCATCACCGGCAACAGTTCCTTTCTTCATGTTGTCTATAGCATATCTGACTTCCAAGGAAGTATATCTGGAACTTTAGTTACACTTTTTAGGTCAGGTGCTATAGAAATTTCCTTTGTTTTACTATAAAGACTGCTATAAAAGTCTCCGATAAAATTCAAAATCTCCTCCTTTTCAGTAATTCGACCATTGTCTCCATCAATTGCTATGATCTCTTTTTTTACCGATTGTGAGCTTACGTTTAGCTGCCTTTAAACTTGTCTTGTTCTCTACGCTTGTTTTTAAGGTTTCTTCATTGAACTTCTGTATATCAGCTTTCATTTCTCTTCTTAAGGTCTTACATAGCTCAGAATATTCTATTGTGTCCCGATCAGTTTGAATTTTCATTTCTCGTCTCCTCTGTAGGAGGTCTTTGGTTTTGTCACTGAATTTATTTGGTTGGTCGTTATTCTTACATAAGCCACCTACTTCTTGTGCACTTACAACTAACATTTGTGCTCGGTCTTCTTCCTTTGTTACCTGAAACTTTCTTTGGATGACTTTTTGGAATTCTTCTTTGTTTACTTCTAAATTTTTGAGATTGATTATGTTTCTCTTCCTTTTTAAGAGTTTTAGTCTTTTATCTGTTACATTGGTTTCAATTGTTGCTCTTACAAGTCGGTGATCACTGCCAGTATTGAATTTGTTTAAAACCGAGACGTCTTTCACAGTATGAGGCGTATTTGACAGAATAAAGTCTATCTCGTTTTTTAACACTGAAGTTGGGGCTTCTCCATGTCCATTTTTGGTTAGGATGCTTTTTGAAGAACGTGTTCATTATTGGCATGTTGGTATACTCTGCAAATTGGACTAGTCTCTCACCTCGGTCGTTCCTGTCATCAATCCCGTAGTTGCCCACCACTGAGTCGCCAAGTTTATAGGTGCCAACTTTTGCATTAAAATCACCAATGATCAGTTGGAAATGACAATCTCTTCTTTTTTCACAGATTTTTTCAAGGCTCTCATAAAAGGACTCAACTTCTTCATCTGAATGGCTTGAAGTGGGAGCATAAACTTGTACAATCTGCACTTTGTACCTTTTTGGCACATTCAGAACCAGTCGAGTTATTCTGCTGGATACTCCTTCTAGCACTGATATCTTGTCAGTGATGTTTCTGTTTACTAGAAACCCAACTCCATTCAGTTTTCCTTCTGGCTCGCCACAGAAATAAAACAAATTTCCAGATTTTAAGAGGAGACAGTCTTCTCCTTTCCGACGTATTTCACTTAGACCAACAACACTCCAGTTGATCTTCCCAAGCTCTTCTTCAATCTCTTCTAGTCTGTCATTACCTAGCAATGAGCGACAGTTATAGGTACAGACATTGAATACTTGAGGTTTCTTTGTAATAGATCTTTCTTTCTGAGACATCAAAGCTGCTCCCACCCGGAGATCCGATTGTGGGAATATTTTACCTCCAGAGAATTTATTAACCTTAATGTCGTTCATCATTTGACTTAAAAGGGTGTGAAGCTTAATCACCACGCCTGCTTCAATGACGGATTGGTGATCCTCCCGCACTGATCGGCTCGCCGACCCAGTTTCCCGCAGGGGTTGGGTATCCAAACCTTCCACTGGGTTGCTTGGCTTAACAGGAGCACCTCTTGTAGGTTATGTGCTTGGAGTTGAAGTGAGAGAGGCTAGAGAACTCAAACTTGCCGAGTCCTTATGTTATTGTTGCTAGATGGATTGCAACGACGCATCTCACTCCCATTTGCCACCCCTGCGAGAATTTACAACCGCGAAAAATTTACTCGCTATAACGGATTGTCATTATACCCGGTTTTCCCTAAATTTCAGGAAAGATATGCAAAAAACCAAATACTTCACAATGCACCTATCATGAAAACACATTAAATAATTTATTAAGGTGCACTCGAAAGAGCATTACTTAACCTAGTAAAACATTTACAAATTAGCAATTTTTATATTTTATATTCTCAATTCAAAGTTTTAGAGTTTTCCCTGCTACATATTCGGTATTGATTTCACTCTTTTCGGACATTCCGTTATATGATATAAACTGCACTTCTGACCACAGAGGGTGCAAACGCACTCATTGTTTGGTTTATGAAAGGTGGTATTCCTGCAAATACAGTGATGAAAGCCATGTATGGCCAGCCTGGTAACAACATGCCTTTGCTCTTGACCTTCTTTAGTCCAGTTTCTGTCACATATAGCGCTTGTGCTGTAGAAATCCTCTTCTATCTCTTCTCTCTTCGCCTCTCTCTGTCGTTGAAGCTTCTGGCTTGATCTAGTAGCTGGCAAAGAGTGTTTTAATCGTATATCTTCTATGAAGAAGGTTTCCCTCATAAGAACATAAACTAGCTTAGAAGGGGATGCCTTGCTCACACCCATAACCCTCTTCATGAAATACGCCTTCACTTTCTCAATTTCCGTTTTAAGTCACTAAATGACAGCTTTTCCCATATTATTTCAATACCATAGGTGACTATTGGCTCTATTGCACTATGAAAGAGTTTCATCGCCGTATCAGTTGACAGCTGGGTTATATTTCTTATTTTATAAGTGGCTCTGATGGCCGCTGCGGATTTTTCCTGAATATGTATCCTGAAGGAATTTCCTGTCGGTTGCATGGTGATTCCTAAGTACTTGTATTTCTTAACAACTTGAAGCGGTACACCTTCTAACATTATATTGTCTTTTGCTGCTTGTTTCCCTCCTTTTCTGAATACCATTTGGACAGTTTTCTCCTTATTTATATTAAGATGATTCACCTCAAACCATTTCTCTAGTTCAGCTACTGCTGTTTGCACTTCTTCTTTGTTTGATGATCCAATCATCATGTCATCTGCATACATGATCAAAGTAGCCTTCGAATTATCGTTTATAATTGATTTAACATCTGGCGTTAGTATATTAAACAGAGTGGGACTGATAGGATCACCCTGCATGACACCGTTGGTTTGCCTTATTTTCCTTGATCTTATATCGTTGTTACTGATTTCAATGTAATTGTATCTCATGATGTTTTGTATTATCAAGGTGAGTGGGTGGCTCTCCCCTATAACGTCTCTCAACTTTTCCATTAGCGTTCTTCTGTTCACTAGGTCAAAGGCTTTTCTGTAATCTATGAACACTACATAGTACTTTCCCTTGGGATATCGCAATGCTTCTTCTATATCCTGCATTAGAAGTTTCATGGCCTGTATTGTGCTCCTCTGTTTCCTGAAACCAAACTGGGAGTCTGGTAGATAAGGATCAATTAGTATATTAAGCCTTTCGTTGATGATACATATGAATACCTTAAAAAGGACATCCTCCAGCACAATTCCTCGGTAGAAATCTGGGTTGTCAAACAATCCTTTTCCTTTGTAAAGAATTTTCATGGTTGCTGTCCTACATATTTCTGGTATTTCCCCTGTTTGAAAACATTTGTTTAATAGGGACACCCATAGGTCTATCAGGATATCTGCAGATTCTTTCAGATGTTCCGGAAAAATTCCATCCGGACCTGCCGCTTTCTTAATCTTGGTTTGTTGTATTACCCTCATTGTTTCCTCTTTAGTAATGACTGTGTCAGTTAACTCATTTCTTTTGGGCTCAGTCTTGTATGCCTCGTCTGAGTTCATTTGATTTAAAATTCCAGTGAAATGTGTCTCCCATGGAAACACATTGTACGTCCTGGAAAAGTAATAATAAAAATAATTTAGCTGTAAATTTATGAGGTAACAACCTTTCTGAAATGTAACCCGACGTGGTAATAAACTAACCTCTGAAATCAGTAATGCATACTGTCGTATCTTGAGATGTATCACATTTTTTTATTTACTGTACCTAGTACTAATATTAACTGCTGGGCTGAGTGGCTCAGACGGTTCAAGCACTAGCCTTCTGACCCCAACTTCATAGGTTTGATCCTGGCTCAGTCTGGTGGTATTTGTCGGTTCTGAAATATGACAGCCTCGTGTCTATAGATTTACTGGTTCATAAAAGAACTCCTGCAGGACTAAATTTTGGCACCTTGACATCTCCGAAAACCAGTAAAAGTAGTTAGTGGTACGTAAGGTCAGTTTGCATAGTTATTATTGAAATCACTTGTTTATTTCAGCCTTTATTTTGACGGAGCTAACGAAAGCTGTCTCTCACGTTATTTACGCACTTATGAAGAAGCATTATGAAGGCATCTTCTCTCTCGTTTGAAACTTGAATATTTCTTTTCACCAGTCAACGGGGATTAATAATCGGCAGCGCAAGATAGCTCGCCAGTGTCAGTAGTGGACGTTGTGAGAAATCGATATGGATGATCGATCATGTTCAATTTATTTCCATTAGATTTAAATGTGTTTCCTCAGTGAACTTCTACGTTATTTAAATAGGATGCAAATGGGTTAAAAGGAAGAGAAACTTGCAGTAAGGCATAATTTACATGGAAAAAGGATTGCAATGTTCTTCTGCATAATTTTTGTAATGTATTTACTGCCGTAACATCATTTGCAGAGGTTATGTTACATTGCATTTATGCACATGATTTAAATTAAAAAAATATAGCAATGCAATGGAAATTTGTATCTTATTGCACGAAAACATATTAGAAATCCAATAATAATATTGATCATGTTATTTGCTTCCGATATTGGGAGTGGCGACCCCATCTTAATAATAGCCTAAAATGTTGGCAAATATGGTTCAAACTCGGAAAATGCTAGGATGTCTTCAGCAGGCAAAGCGCAGTTCTCCAGATGCTGGGGGAGCTCTAAGAAATGAATGACCAGCATCACATTGTATCCGAATAGGGACAGTTAACATTCTAACCCTGACGGACAACACTGAGGAGCTAGTGGAGTTTATGAAAGAGAAGGACATAGCTATCCTAGGTCTCAGTGAAAAGAAATGGAAAGGAAAGGAGGGAAAGAAAACTAAAAGAAGGATACAGACTGTTTTACATTGGAGGACAGGAGGCAAGAAATGGAGTAGGGATGATTATAAGAAAGGATGTCCTAGAGTGTGTGGAGGAGGTGAAGAAGATAAATTTTAGGATGATCATAGGAAAAATAAAATTCGAGTCGTGGGCAAAAGATCTGTTTCAAGTATATGCCCCGCAAATGGGGAATAAAGAAGAATCCTTAGAAGAATTCCTTGAGGATGTGGAGAAATGTATAGAGGATAAGGAAATAATAATGGGAGGCCTAAATGCCCAAGTGGGAAGAGACGGACAAGGAAGAGAGGAGTTCTTGGAATCGTAAGGTTATGAAAGTAAGAACCCAGCAGGTGATGTTGTAAGGGACTTCTGTCAGCGAAACTAATTATAGGGAATATGTGGTTCAGGAAGAAAAATAGCCCGAAGATAATGAGGTATTGACAAGGAGATAGAAGAACGAAAACTCTGATAGACTAAATACTAGTGGATAAGGGACATCGGAAAGAGCTAATGGATGTTACAACCATGTCAGAAGAAGCCTTTTGAGGGTGATCATAGAGCAGTGGTATCAAAATTAAGAGTGGGAAAGGTCACTAAACTGCCAGAGAAAAGAGAAAAAAAGATTAAGGTCTGAAGATTAAAAGAAAAGGAGGTTGGAGAAGAGTTTAAGAAAGATTTGAGAGTACAGATACCAAGGACAGTTATCAGTGATGTGGAACAAGAATGGGAAAATTTTAAGAGAGTATTTGTAAGTAGTGCAGAGAAAACATGTGAAAGAACATCAGGGAAAGTAAGGGAAAAGGCGACAAAATGGTGGAATGATAGAGGGAAGGAAAAGGTAAAAGAGAAGAAGAAAACTTGGAAGGAATGGAAAACTAAAAAAACTGACGAAATTAAACAAAAAATACAGAATCAAAAAGAGATTGCAAGTAAGTAATTGCAGAGGAAAGGAAGAAAAGCTGGGAAGAATTCACCCAGGAAATCAGGGAGGATTTAAATTCTGGGGAAAAATTATTATTTGGAGTTATAAAAAATAGAAGGAATGATGAGGTGAACACTGGATTTGTAAAAAACAAAGGAGAAATATTGACTAAGCCAGAATAGATAACGGACAGTTGCAAAGAACATTTCAGCGAGCTACTAAAGGCAAGACATCAGATAAGTGGAGAAATTACACAAGCAAAAAAAAATTGAGGAGGAAAAAATAAAAGAAGAATTACTATGGCTGAAGTGGAATGGGCAGTCAGTAAAAGGAAGATGGGAAAAGCTGTGGGAATAGATGAAGTTTCACTAGAAATGATCAAAGCAGCAGGACCAGTGGGATTGCAATGGACATACAGACTTCTCAGATGTGTGTAGAGAGAGAGAAGTAAGTTCCTGAAGACTGGAAAAAGGAAATAATATTACCAATATTCAAGAAAGGAGATAGGAAGGTATGTTGTAACTACCGAGGAATCACAATCATCTCACATATTGCCAAAGTAATGGAAATAATAGTAGAGAAAAGAATTAGAGCAAAGATAGAGGGCCAAATAGAAGAACAACAATTTGGATTTAGAGGAGGCAGGTCAACAGTGGAACCCATTTTCATCCTGAGACAAAATAGGGAAGAAAAGTTGGGAATATAGCAAGGATATGATAATGACCTTTATTGATTTGGAAAAGGCTTATGATAAATGAAATGGCGTATGGCTTTTAGTGCCGGGAGTGTCCGAGGACAAGTTTGGCTCGTCAAGTACAGGTCGACTTGCGTATCGAAGGCTTATGATAGCATTCCTACGACAAAAGTTTGGGAATGCCTAATAAACAGAGGGATTGACAAGGAATTGAGAAACATGAAAAATGCTATGTACAAAGATTGCTACAGTAGTGTGAAGACTACATTCGGGGCATCACAATGGTTTACAGTAGGAAGAAGATGTAGAAGATGAAGATGAAGGTTATGTTGTTTGCAGATGATGTGGTGATTTGGGGTGAGGATGAAGTGGAGGTACAAGAACAGTTAGACGTGATAAATAAAAATATTGAAAAATGGGGATTGAAGATAAATGTGGAGAAGAGTAAAACAGTGGTGATGAGTAGAGGCAAGAAAGAAGGAAAAGGAATTATCAAAGTTGGAGATAAGAAATTGGAAGTAGTAAAACACTTCAAATATTTGGGAAGTGTACTGTCTGAAGGTGGAAGAATAGATTTGGAAATGAACAGAAGAATACAACTGGGGAGTGTTTTCTATCAACAGGTGAGAGGACTAGAATGGAACAAGGATATACCAATGAAGGCTAAAGAAGTTATGTATAAAGCTTATTATGTTCCTATAATGACATATGCAGCAGAAACTTGGACAATGACTCAGAGAGATGAGAACAGAGTACAAGCAGCTGAAATTAAATTCCTGAGAAGTATGATACTGGGAGTACAGAAATTAAAGGACAAACTAGAGCAAAACAGATTGAAATAGTTTAGACATGTCAAACGGATGAATGAAGTAAGACTACCAAGACGAGCACTGGAAGGACGGATGACAGGGAAGAGAGGACGAGGAAGACCAAGAATGCAGTGGATGGACTTGGTGTAGAGTAGCATTAGAAAACGAAACATGGATTGGAACATCGTGTCGGAAGAAGGATGGTGGAATGACATAATAAAGTGGAGAGGAATCATATTTGCTCCCAGCCGGTGTCAGCTGGAAATGGGAAAATGATGATGATGATGATTGGGACAAACTAGAGCAAAACAGATTGAAATGGTTTAGACATGTCAAACGGATAAATGAAGTAAGACTACAAAGAAGAGCACTGGAAGGACGGATGACAGGGAAGAGAGGACGAGAAAGACCAAGAATGCTAAGATCGTCATAAATCGAACATTGTGGATGGTGTTTACTTACAAGTTATCATACGGTGATAAATATAAAAGCTGGCCACTTCCTTGAGAAATTTTTCTTCTATCTTCTAGTACGGTTCCGCTTTATTTTATTGTGGTACTCTACGGAGCTCCCTGAATAAAGGCAGAGATGTCTTATACTTTAGCAGTTAATATACACACAAGATCCCCCCGGTTATGAAGCCATTTTTGTTGTTTACTTTCCTACAAATGCCTAGCGACTTCTTCTTTTCTTCATGGAGCTTCTAAATATTAGTTCCTAATTAGCGTCGACCTCTAAGATCTTTTGCTACCCTGTTTTTCCTTTATTCCCACCTAGATATACCTGCTCCCTTCACAGATCTGCAGGTTGTTCATATTGTGTCATCTTGGACTTTTTCCCTTTCTTCACCTGGTAGTCCTAGAGCGGAGAGTCTGATTCTACCCAGCGCCTTACATTCGAAAAGTATGTGTTCAGCTGATTCCTCTGCTTCATTGCATTTCCTACATATATTGTCTCTTATTACTCCAATTCTATGTAGGTGTTTTTTTTTCAGATGGCAGTGTCCTGTCAACAGTCCTACTACCCATCTTACATTTTCTCTGCTGTGTTTCAACAGATCTTTAGTATGCTTCTTGTTTGGTCCTTTTATCAGTTCCTTTGCAAGCCTGCATCCTGGAGTATTTTTCCAGTTTTCCCTTTGTTTCTTTTGTGCCCATTTTCCTGTGTATTGTAGGGCATGTCCATAGGAAATCCTGCATACAGGTTCTGGGCCTACAAAATGTGTTTCTGCCCCTTCCTTGGCTAGGTTATCTGCCTTTCCATTTCCTTCTATACCTGCATGCCCTACACACCATATTATTTTGACAATATTGTACTTTGAGAGCTTCAGGAGAAGTGAGTGGCAATACCAGACAGTTCTGGATATTATCCGGACTGCCTCTAGTGCCTTAATGGCTGCTTGGCTGTCCGTAAAAATGAAAATGTTCTTATTCCTATAGTTCATTTTCAGATTTTCTTCAAGACATGTGATAGCTATCATTTCAGCTTGAAAGACTGTAGTGTGTCTGCCCAGGCTCATCTGGATTGATCTCTCAGGTCTTCCCCCCATTGATCCCTCCTCCTGTGCCATCCACAGTCTTTGAGCCATCAGTCCACCACACTGTATCTTCTTTTTCAGTATTCCATTTGTTGATATCCCAGTCTTCTTTTTTTATTTTCTGGGTCTCAAATGGTTTTTCAAAGTTGTACTTTGGTATCATATGATCAGAAGGCATGTGTAGAACTTCCTCTGTTATTACTCTGTTAATTTTAGTGTGCTAGATTGGGTCTTCGTGCATTCCAGCACTCTTATGATTGTGCCAATCTATATTAACTCATTCTAGCCTGTCTTTTTATGAAAATGCATGGTGACGGGAGGTCTAGTAAAGTATTCAAGGATTCTGTCGGTGTAGTTCTCGTAGCCCCAGTTATGGCTACGCGTGCCAATCTCTGGAGGCTATCCAGTCTACTGCCGACTTTCCCTTGACTTACTTTCTGCCACCAGATGATTGCAGCATAGGCCATCAACGGTCTAATGATCATTGTGTATATCCACATTACCATTGATGGCCTTAGGCCCCTTGTCTTACCAATGGCTCTTTTACACACATACAACAAGTTCTTGGCCCGGGTTATGTTCCTTTCTATATGTGAATTCCAGGTTAGATTTTTATCTAACACTACACCGAGGTGCAGTGCCTGTTCTTCCATATATATTTCTTGCACAAAGAGCTTCAAGTGATCTCTTTTCCTCTAATTTTCTCCTTCTTGTAAAAGGGACCAAAGTTATCTTGTTCAGGTTGACTGATAATTGTTCTTCCCTGACACCAGTTCTCCACAAGATTGAGTGATCTTTGCATGAAGTCCTGGATAACACTCATCACCTTACCTCATTCCATGGCTAAATGGTTAGCGTGCTGGCCTTTGGTCACAGGGGTCCCGGGTTCGTTTCCCAGCAGGGTCAAATCAAAAAGACCTGCATCTGGTGAGCAGAACTTGTCCTCGGACACTCCCGGCACTAAAAAGCCATACACCATTTCATCTTCATACCACAATCACTAGGTCTGTGTATCCTTGTGTATAGAAACCTTGTTCATTGAGCATAGCTATGATTTTGTTCACCATGAGGTTCCACAGCATAGGCGAAAGAACTCCTCCCTAAGCACAGCCTCAGGTGGCCTTAACTGTCAACGTTTCTTCAAACAGGGTCTCTTTTATCTTCCTTCTGTCTAACGCGGAATTAATCCATTTAACGACGGTTTTACTCACCTTGCTCTTTTCCAATGCTTTGATCATAGTCATAGGTTGTATTGCTGAAGGCTCCTTCTATATCTAGAAATACTGCCAGTGCAATTTCTTTATACTCTAGGCTTTCCTCTAGTTTACAAACCAACTGTGGAGTGCTACTTCATTGGAACTGCCAGGTCTATATGCAAACTGATTTTCATGTAACATTGAGTTTAGTTGCACAGTTCTTCTGATATATTTATCCAGAATTTTCTCCATTGCTTTCAGCATGTAGGAGGTTAAACATAATGGTCGGTATGCTTTGGCTTGGGCATAATTTGCCCTTCCAGGCTTAGGTATGAATACTGCTTTAGCTTCAGACCAGGATTTCGGCACGTACCCTAAAGCTAGACTAGCTCTGAAGAGGTTCATCAGGGCATTGACGAGTATCTCCCGTCCTTCCTGTAGGAGTATCGTAAGTATCTCATCTGGCCACGGAGCCTTTTCATCTCCTCAGCCTGAAGAAAGTGATACGCCATTAGTATCTCCTTTTAATATAAGAAACTTCATCTTATTTACCCGTATAGAACTGAGATTACAATTAATTATAAAATCTTACAGGTTCCACCGTTTTCAATACAAAAACAATGTTGTCAGATGATCTGCATCTCCAGAGTGTCCTTCCCTGCCTGATTAAACGACCCGTCTGGTTTCTCCAGTGTCCCCACCTGATTTATATGGGTTGCTTTCAGAACCTTCTGGAGCCTTGCTGTTTCAGTGTGTGATTCCACTTTCTCACAGAACAGTCTCCAAGATTTTCTTTTTGCTTTCCGTATCTCTAGGTTACACTCAGTTAGTTTTCTATGATATACGTCCCACATACCATTGCTAGATGGTATTCTGTACAACATCCTAACCTCTTTTTTTATTTTTCATCTTGGCTAGTTTGTTGTCCCACCACCTTACTTTTTTGGTGTTTTACTTTTCTTTGAGAGGACAGTTGTCATGGAATTAGTCTATAATGGCCTCTTCTAATAGTTCCACTGCCTCATCCAATTCTTTCTGTCCTCTCACGTTAGTTGGAATTTTTTGTACAGCCTTCCCTAGAACTTCTCTATATCTATCCCTGTTAGTTCTTTTTGGGTCTGTACATCTCAGTCCCACATAGTCTCGCCTCTATTGCAAATTGGATGTGCTGGTGGTCTGCCAAGGATGGTTCCTCCAGCGCCTTCCAGTCTTTAACACTATGCGCCCGCCGGTAGTAATATTACTACCACGCGGCGTGCACCCAAGTGCCGCTGTTAGTAATGCTACTACAATGATCTTTGAAATTCAGCCACTCGAAAGCTATTCATGTTATCGAATTAGTTTTTGCTTTGATGTGTTGTCGATTTCCTTTACTAACGTTAGGTGGTGTAGTCGATCAATTGTGATTGGTGGTGCAACTTAGGGACAATGTTTCGTAGCCACGTGCGCTCAGTTAGATTTTACGTAATTGCTGACATACGTACTCCTCGTGCTCTCCGGTTAGATAAGCTCAAATTTATGTGCGTGTGTTCTAATGATGGATTATATGACTTCACAAATTTAGAATGAAAGTGTAGTGAGGTAACAGTCTGCAATCATCTCTCAAGTAGTCGATTTATACTGTGTAATTATGACCATCTGTGGGACTGTCAGACTAAAGCAGCTGGCACCGTAGTGCCAAATCGGAAAGGAATGCAAAAATCAGAGTTCGCGAAAAAACTGAAAAAGGGTGAAAAAATGTCATTGCAGAAAGAACACCTTCTAGCAATAAAGTGGCGAGATGTTCGAGACATGTACATGCTGAGCACTGCACATGATGACATGATTGAAGTACCTGCAGCAAGAGGTAGCCACCAGAAATCCAAACCATCAGCAGTAGTAAACTATAACGCCGGGCTGAGTGGCTCAGACGGTTGAGGCGCTGGCCTTCTGACCCCAACATGGCAGGTTCGATCCTGGCTCAGTCCGGTGGTATTTGAAGGTGCTCAAATACGTCAGCCTCGTGTCGGTAGATTTACTGGCACGTAAAAGAACTCCTGCGGGACTAAATTCCGGCACCTCGGCGTCTCCGAAAACCGTAAAAGAGTAGTTAGTGGGACG
The DNA here is from genome assembly GCF_040414725.1 of Anabrus simplex. Lineage (NCBI taxonomy): Eukaryota > Metazoa > Arthropoda > Insecta > Orthoptera > Tettigoniidae > Anabrus > Anabrus simplex. The sequence continues at coordinate 258,125,576 of NC_090270.1, read as the reverse complement.
TAAAACAAATAACATTATTAGTAAACTATAAGAAATTCAATATTGGTGTTGATAAGTCCGACCAATTGTTGGCATATTATGCATTCACAAGGAAATCGATGAAGTGGTGGAAAAAATTATTCTTCCATCTGTTTGATCTTGCCATAGTGAATGCCTATATACTGTACCGTAAGATTTCTTCACAAAAACTTCTCCTTTTGAAATTTTGTGAACGTTTAGCGGATGATTTGGTGAGTAGTGTTGGGGCCGAAATTACTGAAGAATCATGAGCATCAACTGCGGGAAGGCTAGTAGGTAGAGATAATTCTCCAGACAGAATACCTGCAGTAGGCGCGAAGAAGGAAGGACACGCGCAGCGTACGTGCAAGGTTTGCTACATGTCCAAACATAACACCGGTCGTGCTGTGAAGAAAATGACAACCATATATTGTCGTAAATGTGACGTAGGTCTTTTCATAGGAGAATGTTTTGAGTGTTACCATACCAAAGCTAAGTATTGGGAATAACAATGTGTAATTCTGTTATTCAGTGACTTCAAACTATCAAACTTTTGTAGTGAATTAGAAAGAAGAAGGATAAAAGAATGCACCAATATTGTAGCGTAAGTTTCTTTCCAATGCTGAAGGTAAGCATTTCTTATTTGATTTCATGGGATAGCCCACTCTTTGTACAATACGTATATAAATTTGTTAATTTATAATGCGAAAAGTGACAGAACTGTTATTTTTTTTTCTGAGAGTCTAAATTACGCCGGCACAGGGCTCATATTGTTAATAAAGTTTGCAATATACGTAGTGCTTAGTGTACTGTCTATTACCTCCCTGCGAAATAAATGTTAGCTTGTTTCCTAGGTTTAGTATCGTCAACTCATTTCCAGTAATATCACCTCTTGCATTGCAGTTCGTGCTGCCGTGGTGTGAATTTGCATCTGCTCCAAGGGCTAGGTGTTCGCCTTTCCTCTTTACTTTCCAAATTAGGTTCTTAACTTCTTCTGATGGGGGCAGATTAGTTGAGTCATATGGGAGGTATGTGGAGCCTATGATTATTTCTCTGGGACCTTTCCAGTTTCCAAGTTTTATCTTGGCCGCCACTAAGTCCTTTGAACAATGTTCCTGCAACAGAAGGCATTTTAGTTTTCTGTGCCTGGCGACTTAGGGCACACCGTTAATTCTCGAATTGCAGTGGTCAATATATTACATGATCGACAGGGCATGAATTGAGTTTCAACACACAACTTTTTACAATACAAAATAAAATACACCAGCGTAATTCAAAGAAGAGACCCGTTACCAAAACTGGCGAAAAGTGCAGCGATTAAAAATGTTTCACTGTGCGAAATGAAAGTCAAAACTATTCTAGGCTATATTACATTTGCATTTAAAGTTTCCATTCATAACACTACATTTGAATACAGTAGTTACCTTACAGAGGCTTCAGGAAGGAGTCCAAAGGCGCTCGCTTCAGTCTTGTACCAGCAGTGGTGTTCCTCATTACAAAATTCTTCACTCGCTGGATAGCCACCAAATCATCTAGCAAATGTATCATTTACTGCATAAAATGTTTCTAAAACATCTAAAGCACTCATGACTGCAGACTGTGTGTGTGTATGTCTGTGATGTCCCCGTCGTTCTCACTCTCATTCAGATCCTCGCACACAGGCACACCTTTGTCAGCTTTTACATATTACATTAGCTTATTACATATCTGTAATGAGCTTTCACATAATCGTCAAATTGACAGGTGACTTCCAGCTGAGAAGAGACATGATTCCAGCTATCTGGCACTTCAAGGTGAGGAAGTTCCTCCTCAATAATTTCGCTTTCTGTTTCACTTCATCGGAAACCAGTGTGTCTGAAACAAGCCAAAATTGCAGTGAGAGACACGGTTTCCCATGACACTGCAATACCTCGGATAGCTTCCAGTACATTCCAATTCAGTACTCGTTTTGTCTCAAGCCTACGCATCAATGAGTTGACCAGTAGGCTACAAAAGTGCTGTGTAAGGAGTTAAATATGCCCTGATCAAGTGGTTGTAGCACACTGGTACAATTTGGTGGTAAGAATACCAATTCAATATTCCTTAGCTCAACATTTGGATGAGCGGGTCAATGGTCTATAAAAAGAACGCCTCTTCTGTTCTTCAATCTCATTCTCAAATCAAATGCTTGAAGCCACTGCTTAAAAAACGCCGGTGTCATCCATGCTTTCATGTTCACTTCATACATGCACGGAAAGTTACGCACGCCTTTAAATGCTTGCGGGTTGGTTGACTTGCTGATAATAAACAGTTTCAGCTTATCACTACTGTCCATTTTGCAGCAAAAAAGAACGGTTGTCGTTCTTTGCTTCCTTTTCCATCTTTGCATGGGTCGCCCTTCATCAGGAGTCCTTTGGGGGTAATAAACTAAAGAAAAGTGCAGATTCATCAGCGTTGTAGTCTTCTTTGGGCTCGTACCTTTTAAGAATTTCACGGAGAATTGGAAGCCAGTCATTGGCTGCTTTTTCATCTACACTTCCCAGTTCGCCTTTTATTGTGTGAAGCGAAATGCCACGTCTGGCTTTAAAGCAGTTTAAGCATCCATTGCTGAACTGGAAGTTGAAATAGTCTGAGACCCAAGTCTTGTGCCTTCGATTTTAACACAGACCCTGAAATAGGAACTCATGCAGCTCGTTTCTGGGTAAACCACTCAAAAAGGGCATCTTCAAGGTCAGCATGCTCCGCACCACACAGTTTTTTACTCCCGTTTGGAATGCTACCTTATAAAACAGCGTCTTTGATTTTTTCTTTACTTTTAAGGATAGTAAATAGAGTTAAAGATGTTAAATTATACTGCCTGCCTGTTTCACTTTTGTTCACACTGATTTTTTCACATGCCTGTACAATTTCATATTTTGTAGCCAAATTTAACGATTTTCGTTTCCTACTCGACATTGTAATGTGTTAAGTCACAGCAAAACATAGTGGATTTGTTTTATTACCGATACTGTTTTCAAAAGGAACGAAGTCTCCCAAACAGCCGACAGTTCAAACTATGCTGTTCACAGTACCAAAACCTGAAGACAAACAGAAATTTAAATTAACACTACACAGTACAGTCAGTTTGCTTTTAGTATCACTAATAGGGCCTACACGTTATGGAAAGAAACTCGGTCTTTTAAATAATATCTCGCACAGAAAGCACAAACATGCACACTAAGGAAGTCACGATGTAAGCAACACAAGAAGTGGTTTTACTCTGCATACATCAGCAAGAAATAAAAGCGTCAGATTGAGTCACACCATGAGGAACAACTATTTTTGACAGCAATAATAACAGCTCAATAAAGAACTCTTCATTGTGACAATGCGTAGCCATAACAGGTTGACCAATCCAACAAATTTGTGACATCCGAAAGAACTACCACTTCGCGTGAATTCATGATGCGAACAAGAACAAGAGTTTAATGGTACCAATAAAATTGTTTGCAAGAGACCCACTGCTCTAATTTTTGTCGATCGTTTTGTGGAAGGTTTTACAGTCTAATTGTGTAAAACTGTCACACTAATGTACAAATATTTACTGTACTTCAGTTTATGGAGTATCAAGAGTTACGCGAACGAAAATAATCGATAGTGTTTTGCTAGCTAGTTACGCTGAAGAGTATAACTATCGATAACGGAAAATAATGTGACATCCGAAAGAACTATCGCTTTGTATGAATGCTTGTTACAAACAGGAGTATAAGGATGCCAATAAAATGCTTTGCGAGAGACCCGCTGCTGCATTATTTGTCAATCTTTTCGTGAAGGTTTTATAGTCGTGTAAAACGATCACAGTAATATACAAATATTAATTCGTGGAATATCAAGAATTACGCGAGGGAAAAAATTGATGGTTTTTGCTAGCTTTTTGTGCTGAAATGTAGAAATACCAATAACGGAAAATAAAACGCCTTAATATCCCTCATAATAACGGATTTTAATGAAAGGGTTCTCGTAACCGAAGGTTGTTGTACAGTTTAAAATAGGAATTTTGAAGGGGCATTGTTGTTGTTAAAATGGCATGCTCATTATATCCCGTACTCGCTATAACGGTCTTCTACTGTATTTTTTTTCTCCTAATGGAATTATTGTTCATGAAAAACAAGTATACCACCGATTTAGCCTAACATAGCATTATTGTACTCGCTGATAAAACCTATGCAGTTTCCTTTTAATATACAAAATTAGTGTCAATCTCTGTTATTAATAAGAGAAGCATACTGTTTTTCAAGCCCATTAATATAATTTTAAAGTATGAAAATAGAAATTTGAGATATTTAATGAATCTGGAGGTATTTGAAGAAGATTTTATTATTGATTACATTGGCTCTACCTGGCTACTTAAGGTTGTTGGTTGTCAATCACCCCTGCTGGTAAATAGCTAGATATTGACATCCCCTTTACTAATACTGTTATTAACAGAACATTATTTTTCTTCCTTGGTCACTCTTTTACCAGAATTTTATGTGCATTTTTCATGCAAATTCATTTCACATTACGTAGACTATCAAACAACTTCATTCGTCCTTTTCCAACATATTGCATATAGAAATTGGTGGTCTACCGTATTTTGTGCATGCATGCTACTTGCCAGTTTTTTCATTTTAGAATGGATTAGTTTGCCCCTTCCTCCAAGTATGCACTTAGCAATAATGAAGTAAACTGAAGTTCACATATCCATATATTTGTACGTTTCACCACTATAATTCCAAATTCAAAGGAAATGCAGAATATTATTATAAATAACCTGTAAAAGGAAGTCATACAGGCTACTAAATTTTACATCTCTCTTGGTGACAGATACTGTAACCGCTCCAGCTAAAGTACCAGAACCAAAACCTGAACCTAAACAAGAACAGCAAGCACAACAGCCACAACAACGGCAATTACCACCAGAACGTCAGCAGCCAGCACGACAACAGCCGGCACAACAGCAGCTAGCACGACAACAGCCGGTGCAACAGCAGCCATCACGACAGCAACCAGCACCACTACTAGCCACCGTACACTCGTATGAGAAGAAGGTTGTAAGGACTCCGCAAGTGACTTACCACAGCTATCAGCGTGAAGTGCCGCAGTACACTCGTATTCTTGATCAGGTATGTATTGGCTTTTCTTCTCCAGTTCTTCACTTACCCATTTTCAGAATTCTCGACCTGCTTCTTTCATCCCTAAATCATGTTTTATAGTTTTGGGACAAACGGTTTTAGAGTGGGAATGTTTTGAAGTTGGGAGACCATATGAACCTGTCCTCTTGAAGTGATACATTGGATAAATACAGCGACAGGTCGGTGTCAGTGGAGGGAGCAATAGAAAGGAGAGAGACTAAGCTAGTTGGCTGAGTTGTACAAGTCTCATAGCTGTGAACTTCATTTCGGGAGATCATGGATTCGAACCTCACCATCAGCACAATGAAGATGGTTTTCCATGATTTCCCATGTTCACCAAAACCTTGTCTGAGTTAGTGCAACATTTAACTACTATGAAGAAGAAAACAAAAGGAGAAGCCAGAAAAACATTAAAAATTGAAACTTGTCTACGCATACACTATGATCTTTATTAACCTGTCAATTGGTACATTTCTTTTGGGTAGATACTAACACAGTGGCACATTTTCCATTAATGGGAAGTACGAAGGTCAATCAAATATAAACGGGATTTTTGTACCTGAACATCAACAGTTGGTCGGACTGGCCCCGCGCTTGAGTGGGAAGAGTGTGCTGTTAGATATTTCCCGCTCTTTCGTCAGTTACGCTCACGATGTCGGAGCAGCAGGTGCACCCCTCCATTGTGCAAAGCATAATTATAAAATTTCTTGCTTGTGAAGAAGTTACAGCGGCGGAAATTTGCCAGAGATTGACTGCACAGTTCGGTGATCAAACATAGTCAAGTTGAAGGAAGGACGAGAACGTGTGGAAATTTAGCAACACGGTCGCTGTCCTTGGACCAGCATTACAGGCGTAAAGATTTGTATGGTTAAAGACATTATTGACAATGATTGACGGGAGAGAGTATCAGAAATTGCAGAACAAGTCAGAATCAGTTATGGGAGCTGTCAAACAATCATCACAAACAGTTCCGTAAATTGTATTCCAGATGGGTCCTTCGCCTTTTGACCAAAAACCTGAAGGTGAGACGTTTGGAGGTCTGTAGGAGGTTTACAGCAAGTTTTGCGGAAGAAGGTGATGCATTTTTGAGTCAGATCATCACCTGCGACAAAACATGGGTCCGACACTACACTCCCGAATCCAAACAAGCCAGTAAGGAGTCGTAGAGGAAAGGGGATGCAGCACCAGTGAAAGCCAAGACTTGACTGTCAACTGGCAAGGTTCTTGCAACCATTTTTGTTTCGATCCGCAAGGCATTTTGCCTATTGATTTATTGCATGAGCGACGCACAATCAATGCTGCTTACGCTTACTACTGTGAGCTGTTGAACAAGGCGAGGGTTGCATATCACCGCGGAAGACGAGACCAGCTGATTCGACAGGTCATCTTCCTCCACGGCAATGCGTGGCCCCATACTGCAGCTCTGTCTCCAAGCTACAGGAAATGCAGTGGACTACACCTTGATCTTCCTCCTAACAGCCCGGACTTATCTCCCTGCAATGTCCATTTGTTCGGACTGCTTAAAGAAGCTCTAGGAGGGGAACGATTTGAAGATAATGAGAGTGTGGAAGAATTCGTGCACAACTTGCTGGTGACACAACCCTGTTCTTTTTACGATGAGAGCATCCAAAAGCTGCCCATACACTAGGACAAATGCATTTCCAAAGCAGGAAACTATGTGGAAAAATAAATTGTAATTCCCTTGTGTTTTTCAATAAACGAATTTAAATATGAAATAAAACCCTGTTTATATTTGATTCCCCCTCGTAACGTATAGTAAGATACTCTTGTGTATTATAGTATTTTTATCAAGTAAAAAAGGTATAGAACATGTATCAAGCTGTCAAAAATGATCATAGTACAAAGGGCATGGTGTGTGGCTCACTGAGGAAAGGAATGCGAACTTACAGTGTGTAACCGTACGTATGTACGATCCCCGAGTTTTTAGGTTAGGAGATTTTCGTATATAGTTTGTTAGGTTAAAATCATGTAATTTTGTTTATTTACCATGTAAAAACGTAATATTATAAGAAGAATGTATAGTTAGGGAATATTGCATATGTTCATCATTATATTTTGTATAAATTTCCGTTTGGGTAAGAGTCTGTAAATATGGCCTAGCCGTAAGGATTGTGCAACTGGGAAAACTGCGACTATATCGGGAAGGACGGTTGAAGTCAGTTGGATGTGTTGCAACAGGTGGCTTGAAAACACGGGGTACGGCAGGTTGTATCGGTTGAAGAATTGGAGTGAATCAATGTGGACATACATGAGTGGACGGTCTATGTCACATCATATACTCGATAGCCAATGCGAGGGCTTTGTTTTGAGCGAGGTTTGTGTTGACAGAGTGACGCGGGAAGAAGTGCCGGTGTGAGCGTTGCTACCAGTAAACTTTTCAGGACACGATTACCACGTGTAGCAAGCACATATAAGTGGGTACGCGTGTGCGGCGAGTCACTCTGATTCTGATTCCGATTCTCATTGTGTTTCTGACTCTGATGCTGATACTGTGTGTTTCTCATTTGTACTGGTCTGCGGGAGCGACGTATTTGCGCAGTTTGCTATACGATCTGCTATTGTTGGGAGTATCTGTTACGGAGTGAACATGGTATAATCTCAACGACTTACCGGCTTTGCAGTGGACTTTCTGTAAAAGAAAGTGTTTGTTTGGAACTTGTCACCCGAGTATGCAGCTTCAGTTGGTGGAGAATTTTGCTGTTTGCTTGCCTCCGGAGATGTAACGCTTTCTGTCCAGCCAGCAATTGTAAAGAATTCAAGACGACGAAGAAGTGTAAATAAGGTTAGGGATGCTGTTAGTAAAGAAGGTTGCATCCATATGTAGAGAAATAGTCATCGTACTATTCTCTACCAGATTAGGATTCACGGTAACAGCGGAGTGCAGTGGGGCTCTTACCTGGAGGTATGTTAAAAGTATAATGATGTTCGATTTTAAGTGATGATTTTAATGATGTGTAATTTGCCTTTGTAGACGGCAAACGAGTAAATCTAGTGAAGAGATGATTTTGTTGGGTAGTATTGTGTATATTAGCTCTATGTAAACGGCCAGCACTAAGTGGGTTGCATTAGTGTTGATTTTGTTGGTGTTTGTCACATATTAGTTCTTATTCGATGTTCTATTTTTATTGGTGAGTTTAATGATGTGTAATTTGCTTTTGTAGACGGCAAACGAATAAATCTCGTGAAGAGATGATTTTGTTGGATAGTATTGTGTATATTAGCTCTATGTAAACAGCAAGCACTAAGTGGGTTGCATAAGTGTTTATTTTTGTTGGTGTTGGTCACATATTAGTTCTTATTCTGGGAGTAAAGTCATAGAATCAAACTTTAAGTGAGTCTTTTGTCAGTGGAGTGAGGCTGAACCTGGCATGTTACCCAAATTTAATTTCAGGGGTTATATAGCAACAGGTAAGGTTACAAAGCAAGTCTGGAGCCTCGTCAGCCTGATGACCGTCGCCTTGGGAGAGGGAGTGGCTCGTTGCTCTACATAATTAAATATTCCTGCAAGTGTTTTGCAGGTGGCGCCCATTATCCTTGTTATTTACACTTATTTGAGTCAACGTTTATCTGTTCAGTATTTCAATAAATTGCAAAAGTTGCAAGTGAGATACTTTTAATTGGTCGGGTATTTTCATCAGGTTTAAAAACACTGAAGTGTCACTATCAAGCTACTAAAGTGATTAAAGTGCCAAGGGCCAGGAAAGAGAATCTTGCTCAGTTAGGAAAACAATGGGAAACGTACTATTATATACTCTTTATGTAGTCAAGTATCGTATCAAATTTTAAAAATACACACTCATTATCAACTTACCTAAAATCTTTAACAGTTACAAGGAAGCCGCTGTAGTAAAGTTCAGTCAGGGCATTTCATTACTAACTCTTCTCGAAATACCATATTACCGGGCGAGTTGGCCATGCGGTTAGGGTTGCGCAGCTGTGAGTTTGGATCCGGGAGATAGTGGGTTCGAGCCCCACTGTCGGCAGCCCTGAAAATGGTTTTCCGTGGTTTTGCATTTTCACACCAGGCAAATCCTGGGGCTGTACCTTAATTGAGGCCACGGCCGCTTCCTTCCCATTCCTAACCCTTTTCTATCCCATCGTCGCCATAAGACCTACCTGTGCCGGTGCGACGTAAAGCAAATAGCAAAAAAATAATAATAACATAAAATAATAATAACATATTTACATACAGGATAAGAGAAATTAAGTATTACCGGGCGAGTTGGCCGTGCGTGTAGAGGCGCGCGGCTGTGAGGCTTGCATCCGGGAGATAGTAGGTTCGAATCCCACTATCGGCAGCCCTGAAGATGGTTTTCCGTGGTTTCCCATTTTCACACCAGGCAAATGCTGGGGCTGTACCTTAATTAAGGCCACGGCCGCTTCCTTCCAACTCCTAGGCCTTTCCTATCCCATCGTCGCCATAAGACCTATCTGTGTCGGTGCGACGTAAAGCCCCTAGCAAAAAAAAAAAATTAAGTATTACAATCACAACACTTATTCTCTACTTTACAATACTTTATTCGTATTCATCAATCTTGAAGTATTGCTTCCACTTCCATAGAAGTAGTCCTCAGAAGTCCACAACTTGTGTGGTAGCACTAGAAGCCAGGTGCGATGCACAGGGCTGCTTTGCAATCGTCACACTCGTACCTAGATTCTCGTCTGTCCCATTCGGTAACGCACAACACGTGGTTAAGATGTTGATTCCCATAGGGAACTTGAAATATTTGTTCCGAATGAGAAAATTTATAAAACCAATATAGTTGGTCCGTTATTGGACTCATTCCTGATTGCCAGCATTTCAGTTGATGAGTTAGCTGGAAAATTCGTATGTCCAATACGGCTGATGATGACCCCTAGATGGGTCGAAACTAGTACCGTATAATTTTGTAATTTTGTGAATATATTGTATTGAAAAGGTGGAAACATTTACGTTATTATTATTATTACTTATATATTATTCTCAGTTCAATACGGACCAAAAACATGAAATTCATAACCATCAATGTATATTCCTTGTATTATTAACTATTACCATAACATCTCATTTCACTTGTTATTCTTTAAAATAATATTGTCTTAGGATTTCGCCACAAATGATCTTTGCTCCAATATGGCTGATGATGACCCCTAGATGGGTCGAAACTAGTACCGTATAATTTTGTAATTTTGTGAATATATTGTATTGAAAAGGTGGAAACATTTACGTTATTATTATTATTACTTATATATTGGTATTGACATGATACTGTATAAGCTTTTGGGCTTATGCCGTGTCAAGAAAATAAGGTGAAATTCTTTACGTTGCACAGAGAACTGTGCTCTGCCTCCTCTCAGAATAAATCTTGACTGTCCACGAGAAAGGCTTCTTAGACAATTACTCTTTAAAATTTAGACGTTATAATAGAAGTGGAAATGGTACGTTGTTTCACCACCAGATGGCTCCCAGGACATGGCACAACGCTAGCATTCGAAGCAGAAGCTGACCGAACCATAGAATCAGTCTAAGCTGTTCAGATAACGTGTGTACGTAACATATGACATTGACAGGTGTATGATATAGACACAAGCCTGGAATGAATCATCTGGCGACAAGGAACGTACGAATTTGGAAAACACCAAGACGAAATAACAATAGTGAAAGGACAGGGAAGGGAACTACCTTCGTAAATTATTAATGGCTGGTAACCAGGTATTACTTAATAGATAGCCGGTGTCCTTGTTGAAATTGTTAGGATTTCTACGTATTTCCACAGCTTCCTTTATAATCCTGGACCTGTAGTGTCTAGTGTGGGTAAGAGCTCGAGCATCTTGAAACATGACATCATGACCCGATGATAGAGCGTGTTCAGCTATTGCCAATTTGTCTGGTTGGTTGAGAGGAATATTACGTTCGTGTTCTTTGATACGGGTACCAATGGACCGGCATGTTTGGCCGATTTATACCTTACCGCAAGTACAGGGAATTTCGTATACCCCAGGATGTAAAAGTGGGGACAATTTGTCCTTGGTTTTACTCAGACTGTGAGCAATTTTAGTGGCGGTGCCAAACACGGTTTTTATATTGTGTTTGCGGAGGACTTCATCAATTTGATCTGTGTTGTGAATGTAAGGCAAGTAGGCAATTCACTTCATTTCTTCCTTCTGTGAGCTTTTCTTGCAGGGCTCTATGAATCTGCAAATCGCTGTAACCATTACCCTTGAACGCGACTTTGAGCGTGTCCATCTCCATCTGGATATGTGATGGCTCACGAATTCGTCTCGCTCTCTTGGTGAGTGTCGTGAGAATGCCTTGTTTTTATGCTGGATGGTGATGAGAATCTGCATGAAGATAGCAATTTGTATGGGTAGGCTTACGATAGACGGTATCCTAAGGAGCCTTCCGGTTTCTTTCTTACTAGAACATCCAAGAAAGGAAGGTATCCGTCCGACTCCATCTTCGTAGTGAATTTTATTGAAGGATGTTGCTGATTTAGGTAGTTTAGAAATAGATGAAGTTTCTCAGGACCTTCTGTCCAGACCACAAATGCATCATCAACATACCTCCACCATATCATATGTATGACGGGCGCCGAAACAATAGCCTCCTCTTCAAAATGCTCCATAAAGAAAGTAGCCGCTACGGGCGAAAGTGGACTTCCCATAGCCACTCCGTCCATCTGTTCGTAAAAATTCCCTCCCCACAAGAAATAGTTGGAAGTCATGCATTGGTAAAATAGCTTAGTAATGTCCTCAGGGAATGGGTGTTCAATGAGAGACATGACCGAGTCATTCGGCACTTTAGTGAACAAGGACTCCACATCGAAACTCTCCAAAAGTGCATTAGGTTGAAGGGTTATGGTTACAGCTTGTTGACGAAATACCGAGAGTCCCTGACGTATGATTCAGTACGTCCTATGTGTGGCTGAAGCAATTTGCTTAGGTATTTAGCCAGAGCATACGTAGGAGAACCTATCGCACTAACAATAGATTTGAGGGGAACACCTTTTTTATGGATCTTAGGCAGTCCATGTAATCTAGGTGGCATTGCATCCCCCAGGGACAGATGTTTAGTCTCCTCTTTTGGAATTGAAGATTGCCTTAAGAGCTTCACGGTGGCGTTGGACACACAAGTGGTGGGGTCACGTGGGCTCAGTCTTTAAACAGGCTGTGACAATATAGTCGAGGTCTTATTCTTATACTCGTCAGTGTCCATAACCACTGTCGCATTACCCTTACCAGCTGAGAGAATGGTCAGTTCAGAATCATCTCTAAGTTCCTTCAGAGCTCCCCTTTCGCCCCTTGTTAAATTGGGCGCATGTACAACAGCGGACCTTATGAGTCTCCCACGTTTCTGTCTCAATTCCTCAGCCTCATCCTTTAGGTAGTTCGTGGATGGCTGTCTTAACGGAAGTAATTAACTCCTCAGTGGGAATTTTAGAGGGAGCGGCAGCGAAATTAAGACCCCTAGCTAGAACTGCCGTTTGGTTCTCGTCCAAGGATTTCTTGGAAAGATTGATGACAGTTTTACTAGCATCCGGGTTCGTGCGAGAGAGACCGCCTGATTCTGAGTTAGACGGAGGAACTTTGATTTCTGTCTAAATGACACTTGGTTGTATTTTCGTTCAGCCTGTATAGCAGTAATGCGATCGAAAGTCAACCACAATTCCCGCGAGAGTGTGTTACTTAACAGCAGGTGTAAACGAAACAACTCTCTGGAGACTGAATGTAGTTCCCTGCGAGTGTTGTGCACTCTTAAATTGAAATAAGAAATAAAATGGTTCAACCTATTCAATACAAGTAAATAAGAAATGTAGTGTTACAATCTTATTACAATAAAAGTGGTACCGGTTTCGACCACCAATCTGGGTCATCATCAGCCGATTAAAAATACAAAAACAATGCATAGGAAAACAAGAAATTAAAGGACAAGTCTTTTAAAAGCAGTTGAAGAGGCAGTATAAGACAATAAGAATTAGCACTGTGCAATTTTAAACCATAAAATCCAAAAGAAGTTGAAGATCAGTCACTTATATGAGGCACGGCGCAAGGCCCTGAAGAGTAGCACAACACACGCAATGTCCGGCACTGTGCCTCAAAATGTTTACAAGAAGAAGTGAACAGTTCAGTCAACCAGCCTGCATACACTTTCAGGCGCGAAGTCACAACATGATTTAATAAATGTGAAGTCCCAAAAACGTGTAGAAGTCAAAGACATGTTGTTTAATTGAAGTGATATGCTAGATCCTGAAGATCAGCAGAATACAGGCCTAATCAATGTCCAGCACTGTGCTTTTAAATGCCGACGAAACTCGGTGAATAGCTTAATGATCAAGGCTGTTAATGCTTCAGTCGTGGAAATATACATACAGTAGAAGTCCGTTATAGCGAGTACGGCATATAACGAGAACTCCGTTATAGCGACGACATTTTTCTGTCCCTTCAAAATTCCTATAATAAACTGTGTATCGTCCTTCGGTTACAGCGAGAACCCTATCACTGGCGCATCCGTTAGTACGAGCGATTAAAGCGCGCGCGATTTTTTCCGTTGCCGATATTTATGCACCCCAGCGATGATATTGCATGCGATCTATTACCTTCGGCATCATTTCCTCACTATGTGCACTAGCGATTTCTCTCGTCGACATTCGAAGGCGATGTCGGAGTCGATTAGTAATATCCGTTGGCAGTTGTTCCGTAAAGAAAATTCAAAATGAAAGAGAACATATTTTCGTAATAAATGCATAAATAACGTGTCCGATAACAGTTATTAACTCGTTAAAATTAAGGCTGACTAAACTACCGCTTAAAGTTGAGGCTAAATCTGCAATTAAGTAAGAATGGGATGCACCTTGAGATATGGCAGAGTGCTTAAATCCCTACTGGCGCTTGAAGTGTGTATTCATCATATGTATAGTACGGTTAAGTTAGAATACGTGACGCTGTTTGAATAAGAAAACCGAAACGTTTGCAACAAAATGCTATCGATCATCTTCGGTACGGTATAGTTTTCTCACTTTGTGCATTTGCGAGCTCTCTCGTTGACATTCAAAGGCGATGTTGGAGTTTTTTAGTAATACCCATTGACTGCTGTTCTCTAAAGAAAATTCGAAATGAAAGAGGAACACACGTTTTCGTAATAAATGCGTAAATAACGTGGCCGATAGCAGTTGTTAACTCGTTAAAAATAAAGACTGAAGTAAACGATATCTTAATTTTAATGTTATATACGGAAATTAAGTAAGAATGTGATACACCTCAAGATATGGCAGAGTACATCACTGATTTCAGAGGATATTTCATATCTTCTCGCGTCTAGTTACGGTTATTTACATGTCAATTTTTCGCGAGGAGGTTGTTTCTTTACATGGGTTTCAAATATGTTTTCATGATAGGCTACAATTAGAAGGAATTTTATCAGAAGCGATTGGGGTAAATTTTCATTCATTGGGAAGGGTGTGAAGGAGTGGAACAGTTTACCAGGGGTAGTGTTTGATCCTTTTCCAAAATCTGTACAGATATTCAAGAAGAGAATAAACAGCAACAGAGAAAATAAATGAAGTGTTAGAGGGCATTCGACCGGTGCAGGTTATTGTAAATTAAAAAAATGTGTGTGAATAAATTAATTCCATCCCCTGGTCTAAGGAGTTTGGACAGCCAAAGTAGGGGACTGCCTGTAGGGGTGAAGTACAGTGGGGACTTCGAGGGCCCTGGGACCGCTACGGTAGCTGTGATGGCCCTTCAGGAACTCTGAAAAGTGGTGGCAAAAGGGGCTCTGGTTAAGACGCAGCAGCTCGTTATGCTACTTAGGATCCAGAACGGGTAAAAAAAAAAAAAAAGTAAATAAATAAATGCAATGTAAATATTAATGTTATACCAGTTTTATAGTATCATTTGAAGCAATTCCACATACTGTATATCAGTTGACTATATTTGTAAGTAGTACAGGAGATATTATAATTAGAATTTTGTAAACAATATAAATTTATTAAGGATGAGCTGTGTGTTTAATAGAAAACATTGTTAGTGTAAATTGTATAATATTGTATTATAGGAAAAATTTTCTTCTCTTGTTAATTTAATATTTAGTGCTTGACAATAATGTATTTTAGTGTACCATTTGCCACCGAGGTAGACACCTCATTTGCAAATAAAGAGATTTTGATTTGATTTGATTTGATTTGATTTGATTTGATTTGATTTGATTTGATTTGATTTGATTTGATTTGATTTGATTTGACATATACGGTTAGGTTAGGTGACACTGTTTGTGGAAGAAAGCTGAGGTGTTTGCTACAGATATCTCTGGAGAGATACCGTATTTCTCCGAATCCAATACTTTTTCCTCAGAATCTCATGCGAAAACTCGAGGGTTGTTGCATTCGAGGCCTAACACCAGTAAGTTAATGGATACCACTGGCAACTACCGCGGTAACCACACTGCTTCTTTTCACACGCGCACTGAACTCGTTGACAATAAACGCCTCTTTACTACACATCGCTAGCTGCGACAACCAGTTGTACAGAGCCTGTGTGTTTCTCAAATCTGCAGAATGGCATCAAAGCATGCGACCCTTCGAATTTTTAGAAAAGCCATGGCTACCCAGTGGCAGTCATAACGCGTCTATTGTACTTGACGCTTAGTGAAATTAAGGTTTATAGACAGAAGGAATATTTTCGTGATGGATAGTCATATTGAAAAGATACATGGAAAAGGTATTGCCGGCAAATTTTCAACGGGTTCTAGTCTATAGTATGATGCCAATTATAAGTTAATGTTTATTAAACACACGGAAATGTAGAATAATTGTGCAGCCGCAAGTAAATACGGCATAGGCCTAACTAAAGCCAATATTTGGCGTTAGCGTGAAGACAAAGAGCTAAAAAAATGCGTACTGTACAAAAAATGCATTCAGTGGTCCGCAACAAGGACGCTTTAAAGAAGTCGAAGATGAAATTGGGAGGTATGTGCACGAAAAACGCAAGGGCGGAATTGCCATACCGTGGCGCAATAAACTCGTTCGTTGACTTTCAACGTTCGCGATTAGGTCAATGCATCGCTAGCCGCTGAATTTGGCCGAACCCGATAAGCGAGACGTGCGTGTAGCGGCAGCCGGTTATATCTGACGCTGCGTAAAAGTAACAGTTTTATAGACAGCAAGAATAATTTCCTGACGGATCGTTGTATTGTAGAGACGCATGGAATAGGCATTGCCGGAAAATTTTCAACGAATTCTCTTCGGTATTATGATGCCAATGTTGAGTTAATGGTCCTTAAACCCGCGGAAATTAATAATTGTGCAGCCGCCAAAAATAAAGAAATACGGCGTGACGAAAGTCAATGTTCGGCGTCTAAAAATAGTCTTAAAATGCGTAGGCCTACTGTAAGACAGGCATTCATATGACTTTACAAACTTCTTTTTGAGCCTGATTGAAATTTTTTGAAGGAAAAAGTGGGGTTCATCTTCGATTCGGAGATATACGGTACTGTATTTTTTTCAGAATGAAATTAAACATACACTTTCACGTAGTATCGGATTACAAAAAATAACAGAGTAAGCCGTAGTGTGAATATCATCTACAGAAACGCAAGTTTTGAACAAACTGATTGCCGTTTCATACCGATTTTAAAGTGCATGAAGGGTTTTCCGACTTTTATTAAAAAATCGGATATAACGCGAATCCGTTATAGCGAGTAAATTTTTTGCTGTTGTGAATTCTCGCTATAACGGACTTCTACTGTAATACAATTTTATGTAATTGATATCAATGTTAATAGGATCTTGTAGATTCTTAAGAGATACGGAATAGTTGACGTAAAAAACAATTGTGAAGAGAAAAATAGTAAAAAGCGTCTTTTTGTCTTCAGTTTGTACATTTAGTCCAGGTTGCACCGTAAATGTAAATCTTGGCCATTCAGATCCTACTTGTACACTGAGCTGAATATCACCGCTACTGTTACTGTCACGTTCACTTGAATCTGTTGTAGCATGTGACAAGATCTGAGAAGTGAAAAGTTTGGCAGCTCCACACGAACAGCAGGCACGTCTCCACTGCGGCCGTAGTGGGTCTGCCCAAGTTTCCATCGCAACCATACCCCTACTACCTTCTGTCCAGCTAGGCAGGTAATAAACGGACCCTAGCTGTCGGAACGTTTCTTCTAATATTACGACTATAGGAAGTGTACTTTTCTTTTGGATTTGTATTGTACTACACACTTAAGTTTTTGTGTGGTCTATTAACATGTTGATAAAAGATAAAAGCGAGGGAGCGTCAGCCGGATTGTGCTGGGTGCCGACCCGCAGCCACGAGAGGCGAATGCCTCTCCGTGCTGCTTTATTTACAAGTTGTACATACATAGGTAAGAGAGATGTGTAACTATACAATAAAGGACCCCGGCCAGACCGGAGAGTATACATTGCGACCGTGGAGTCAGTAAAGATCTCCAAATTATCACATAACAGATTTCGAGTCTCTATCTCCTGAAGGACGGCACTGGCACCAAGAATTGCGGCAGCGGTTTCTGCGGCGTTGATTCGAGTTGCCTGACGCAAAGCTTGAGCCCAAGCGGTGTTGAGGGTTGGCGATACATATGCCACACTATGTGGTGTGGCGTCGACGTAGACCTGGGTGGTATGACGTACCGGACCAGCGGTGCGTGGGGCGGCAAGGACGACACTGTTGTATACCCGAGCTGGCCAATACCATTCTCGGGACAAGATATGGCGAATGGGAAAGAAAGGGAGAGCAAGAACATACGCCACCCATGCCAAATATCCCGCCACGCGGGCCAAATCGGCAGACTGAAGGCGAGGTAACAGATCCATGTAGGATATCACACGGCGTTGAACTTCGGGTGTAAGTTGTAACTGTTGCCTGTTAGTGTCTATGAAGACCCCCAAGTAAATGAGGGAAGTGGTAGGTTCAAGAATTGATTTGGCAGGATTGATTGTAATACCGAGCACTAAGTCCAGGTAAAGCAGGATGTCCTCAACTGGTATAGTTGGCCTGTAGAGCAACCAGTCATCTAGATAACAAATGGCATGAACTCCAAACTGATCACACAAAATGTCTGTCACTGCCAGCGCCCAACGCTGCATCACTGAAGGGGCTAGTGTATGCCCCATGGGGAGCCTAGTAAAGGCGAATTTCTGTCCTTTGTAATATACTCCGTAGAAATGTCTATGACTAGGGCGCAATGGTAACTGGTAAAACCCCAATTTAAGGTCGATCTTGATGAGCTGTGAATGAGGTGGTATTGCCCTGAGTGCCTTGGCCGGATTGGCCAAAGAAAACCGGGGAATCGTTTAATGAGATGTCCATGCGCTTAAGTCATGTATGAGACGGGCGGACCCATCAGGTTTTGACACTAAGAACAGCGGATGAGCATCCGTTATCTCTGCTTGCACAAGTATGTTATGGCGCACTAAATCACTTATCACTTGGTCCATGAGAGGAGATGGACGTGTAGGCACAAACCGATGAGGGGCTGACACAGGCTTAGGCAGGCTGACACCGTCCTGCAGGATCTGTTCAGCAAAACGGCCCATAGGAGTGTCCTGAGCAAGTAGATGTGCTCATTCTCTAGTGTATTGACGGTTATCATAATCATGCGTACACTAGTATGTTATCTTATGAGCATGTTTATTGTTTTGCTGTATTTTGGTGCATTGTAGAATATTTCCGCAAGTATGATTGAAATAGATGAGCCCAGTGGTAGTTCTTCACATTGATTTGGATCACAAGGGACAATTTGATGGATAAATTCAGAAAATATAGAAAGCCCAATTTTGTTATCTTGATACACGACACAAGCATTCAGTATTCTATTTCATGTTGCATGCTTTAACACATTTCATTTTCACAGACTCACACACCATAAAGTTGTTACTGTTACTAATGGTTACAGTCAGTGACAACCTTATCCATGTGCGCATACCTGCCAACCCTTCCGATTTACCCGGAAACTTCCCGATTTTTAACTCGTCTTCCAGTTTTCCGATTTATTTTTATTTAATATATAAGTAATAATAATAATAATAACGTAAACGTTTCCACCTTTTCAATACTACAATATATTCACAAAATTACAAATTATACGGTACTAGTTTCGACCCATCTAGGGGTCATCAGCCGTATTGGAGCAAAGATCATTTGTGGCAAAATCCTAAGACAATGTTATTTAAAGAATAACAAGTGAAATGAGATGTTATGGTAATAGTTAATAATACAAGGAATATACATACTAAGGTTTTTAACAAAGAATAAAGTATAAATGGGGTGTTGTAAAAATTATAATCATGGAAATCAGTAAGTTCTTGTATTGAAATGAAATATGGCTTAGGAAGAGGGCTTAAGGTGGGGCTGAAGGGTGCGGGAGAAAGTGTAATTGTCTTGGAAAAGTACCTTTGATTAAATTTAGGATTGAGTTTAGGTTGGCTGCATTATTGTTTCTGAGGAAAGTGATAAATAGATCAAAGAGTATGTTGGGTTTCTCTGAGATTTCATTGAGATTGTGACTGGCATTAAAGTATTGGTCTAGGTGTATGTAGTAATATTCCATTATGTTCAGTAAAGGGCCCTTGTTTGCTAATACGAGAATGTCCATGTCTTGTTCAATATTGGTGAAATTATGGTTATAATCTTGCATGTGTTGGCCGATGGCTGAAAACTTGTTGTATTTTATTAGTTTTCAGCCATCGGCCAACACATGCAAGATTATAACCATAATTTCACCAATATTGAACAAGACATGGACATTCTCGTATTAGCAAACAAGGGCCCTTTACTGAACATAATGGAATATTACTACATACACCTAGACCAATACTTTAATGCCAGTCACAATCTCAATGAAATCTCAGAGAAACCCAACATACTCTTTGATCTATTTATCACTTTCCTCAGAAACAATAATGCAGCCAACCTAAACTCAATCCTAAATTTAATCAAAGGTACTTTTCCAAGACAATTACACTTTCTCCCGCACCCTTCAGCCCCACCTTAAGCCCTCTTCCTAAGCCATATTTCATTTCAATACAAGAACTTACTGATTTCCATGATTATAATTTTTACAACACCCCATTTATACTTTATTCTTTGTTAAAAACCTTAGTATGTATATTCCTTGTATTATTAACTATTACCATAACATCTCATTTCACTTGTTATTCTTTAAATAACATTGTCTTAGGATTTTGCCACAAATGATCTTTGCTCCAATACGGCTGATGATGACCCCTAGATGGGTCGAAACTAGTACCGTATAATTTGTAATTTTGTGAATATATTGTAGTATTGAAAAGATGGAAACGTTTACGTTATTATTATTATTACTTATATATTATTCTCTGTTCAATACGGACCAAAAACATGAAATTCATAACCATCAATTATTTTTATTTCTTCCTATTTTTGGCCAATATAACTTCCAGTATGGTCAGTACTCTTCCCCTAGGACGAATTCTTATGTGCTTGTGTAATTTACACAACCTCATTTTTAAGCATATTTACCGGTATTTGATGCTTTATTTGGCAGGCGGATCATCCGTCGCCTTCGTGAATCGTATTTCCCGCTCACTACAGCAGCGCGTGTGCTGTTCAGGTGGGAATTCGGGACAGCAATCGTCCTAGGAGTCAGAGAAGGTCGTGCGCACTAGCGACCGCTAGGGACTCCGTTGGTCGGGATGAAAGAGTGAGTTTGTTATTGTGTGGTTCGCGCGCTCGTTTCTGTGCATTGTTTCGTTGGAGTTTTAGACCACGTGTTTTTTCTTGCGGTTCTGTGCTTTTCCCCCTGTCGAAGTCATATGTTAATAATGTACGAGACATATTGAACTGTTTTGTATGTAGTAGTTTCGCGTATTTCAGTACTTTTGTGTTGATCTTAGTTCATAATTTTAATGACTTCAATGTATTTCAGAGAGTTGTGTCGGTGACAGTTTGTGGTATTTTCTCTTCACATGATGGCTACAAAACATAACAAACATTATCTCCAAGTGTTCAGGGATACCTATAAAACTGAATTTCCGTTCATTTTACAGTCTAATAAAGGAAACTATTATGCATTTTGTTCCGTGTATCGGTGTGATATTAATATCTCACATGGAGGGGAAAACAGATATTGTAGCTCACAGTGTCGCACAGAAACACAAAGCTGTCTCGAGAGGAACAAAAAATTAAGTAATTTTTTTGTAGGTAGGAAGGAAGATGATGCAGTCACTCGAGCAGAATGTTTGTTCACGGCGTTCATTGTCGAACATAACCTTGCATTGTCTTGTTCTGATCACGCAGGGCCATTGTTCAGAAAGATGTTCCCAGATTCAGACATTGCGAAGAAATATGCGTGTGCTAAAACAAAAACATCTGCCATAATTAATGAAATGGCCCGTGATGTAGATAGTAAGGTGATTCAAACTTTAAAGACTGAACCTTTTGCGATTTCAACTGATGGTAGCAATGATATAGATAGTAAGCTCTATCCTATCATCGTCTCATTTTTCAACAAAGAATTGAAAAAGATTGAAAATCGTTTGCTATCCATGGAAAATTTGGAAGGCAATTCTACTGGTATTAATATTGCTAATTTGCTCCTGGATGTTCTGAAAAGATATGACGTTCCGATGGCAAACTGTATAGCTTTTAGTGCAGATAATGCTCCTGTTATGATGGGAAGAAAAAACGGTGTTTGCTGCTAAACTAAGAGAGCAGTGCGAAAACATTATTATTATGGGATGCCCATGTCATTCGATCAATTTGGCTGCCATGAAGGGTGCAGACTCCCTTCCTGTCAAAATTGATGAGATGCTATTTGATATTTATTATTATTTAGACAAAAGCTCGAAGGGAAAAGATCATCTCAAAATGTATTAAGCTTTGTACCAAACTGATGTTAGAAAAATATTAAAGCATGTGTGTACACGCTGGTTATCCTTGGGGAAATGTTTGGAAAGATTGATTTTAGAGTGGGAGCCATTTCAGAATTTTCTTAAGGATGAGGTAAAGCGGTCCAATGGCACAGACACATCTCCTAAGTATTTTTCAAATCCCAAGCTAAAGGCACATGAAGATACAGAAATGGAACGTGATCCGTGTCTCAGTAGAGTACAAGACCAAGCTTCTGTTATTTCTGGAAAAAGGAATGCGGAGAGTAGATCATCTCCATCATCATCATCATCATCATCATCATCATCAGGTTTCCACTCCAGTTGCCCGGGGGTGGTTTACGAGCTCTCTCCACTTCTGTCTGTCCATGTACCACTCTTCTCTCAAGATGACATCCCAGGTGACTCCTCTTGTTCCTATGTCCTCTTTCACTTGGTCCAGCCATCTCTTCCTAGGTCTTCCTACATCTTCCTACCGGTCGTTTTCCGGCCACGACTGTAGGAATTGTTTTGCTGTCCTTCTATCATCCATTCATTTGACATGGCCAAACCATTTCAGACTGGCCCTTGTCACTTTTTCATTCAGGGATGGGTACACACCAGCTTCCTCCCTTATTCTTTCATTCCTTACCCTGTCCCTTTTTGTCTTCTGTACCATAGTTCGTAGGAACTTCATTTCTGCGGCTTGTAGTTTGCTATCCACTTGTTGGGTTGTTGTGTAGGTTTCTAGGCCATATCTTATTATGGGGGTGAAGTATGATTGGATTAGAATCTGCTTTGATCTTAAGGGAACTTGTTCGTTCCAGAGGAGGTTCCGAACTTGATGGTAAAACTGAGCTGATTTTTTAATGCGGTTGTTAATCTCATGCTGTATTCTGTTATCATTTGAAATGATGCACCCAAGATATTTATATTGGTCTACTGTTTCCAGCTGTGTACCTTCCAGCATTATTTTTCCTTTCTTCTTCTGCCTATTGACAGACATAGTAACAGTTTTCGATTTATTTATTGTTAATCCGTGTGCTTTCAAATGTTCATTCCAGGTGTTCAGCTTCTCTTGGATTTCCTTCTCTGTATTTCCCCAAATTACTACATCAAATGCAAATGCATTGATATCCATATTGTTCTTCTGCTTAATTTCTTTCATGACTTCATCCATGACAGTGATAAAAAGTAAGGGTGAAAGGGTACTGCCTTGTTGCACTCCTTTAGTGGTTTGGAACCAATCAGAATTACCGTTTCCTATCTGTACGCAACTGCAGCAGTCTTCGTAAAGCATTTTAACTTTCTGGATAAGCCCTTTGGGTACATTTTTTCTTTCTTAAGCATTCCCATATAGTCTTCCTTGGAACACTATCAAATACTTTTTCGAGATCCAAAAACAGTCAAGTCTTTGCCCTTCTCCCAATGCTTTTCTAACAGTATTCTAAGTGCAAATATGAGATCGGTAGTTGATCAGTGTTCTCTGAATCCATATTGTTCTTCCTGTAGTTGTGGTTCTATTATTTTCCTTAGCCTTTTTTCAAGTATTTTCTCAAATATTTTCAAACCATGAGACAATAAAGAGATCCCTCTATAATTGCTACATTTCTTCCGGCTTCCTTTTTTGAAGAGAGTTATTATTATTACCTTTTTCCAATCATCTGGGACTTTCCTATCCTTCCATATTGCATTAATTACTCTATGAAGCCACTGTATTCCTATTGCACCAGTTGCTTTGATCATATCTGCACTGACTCCATCAAATCCTGTTGGCGGGCTCTCTTGGTCAGGCTCATCATCGCACCTTAAACTGACCTGCGTTGTTACATCACTGGAGTCTTTCCCAGTACTGTTGTATAAATTATCAAAATAGGATTTCATGATCTTCCTTATTTCTGTCTCTTCCCTAACTATGTTACCATCTGGTTCCTCTATTGCTGTTATGTATTAATTGTCTCTTCTTATATTTCGTATTGTTCGGTAAAGTAGTTTAGAATTAGCTTTGCTGTCTTGCTCTACTTTATCTGTGAAATCAGTCCAAGCTTTCTGTTTTTCTTCGGCCACAATTTTCTTTACTTGTAGCTTCTGATATCTGTATTTCTGCTGCAGTTCGTTTACTCTAGATTCATTCCTTTGACTTCCTTTTTTGCATTTCTTTGTCTCTGGCTTTCCTGGTTTCATTTTTCGCTTTCACAGCAATCTTCACCCGATCGTTCCACCAAGGAGTTTCTTTTGCCTTCATTTTGCTATTAGTTTTACCACAAACTTCTACTGCAGCTCCGACAATGCTTTCTTTGAATCTAGTCCACTCGATGTTGCCTTCTTTTAATGCATCTGATGGTAATTTATTGGTCACTCTTTTTGTGTATTCATCTTGTTTCTCTGCCTTCTTTCCATCATATCTATCAGCTCCTCGCTTCTGCCAATCAGGGTCAGGATATTTAATGTTCCAATTCTGTGTTTAGGACTCTTTCTTTTGGGCTTCTTCTCAGAACGTACTTGAACATCAGCCTTACGGTCAACATACGTTGCAGATGTTTGAGAACATGTGTCTATCCGGTATTTTTGGGTTCCGAGGCTCATTTTGTAGTTGAAAGCAATCGATATAACCCTTCAGTTGACTTGCTAAGCCTAACACTGCTGGGGATTTTCTGTCAGGGGTATTCTTCCTTAGCCTTTGGCAGTCCCCTACCTCACTGCAAGGCAGCAGCTGATGAATTTATGTGTCATTTCCTACACAAGGGTGCCGGGCTGAGTGGCTCAGACGGTTAAGGCGCTGGCCTTCTGACCCCAACGTGGCAGGTTCGATCCTGGCTCAGTCCGGTGGTATTTGAAGGTGCTCAAATACATCAGCCTTGTGTCGGTAGATTTACTGGCACGTAAAAGAACTCCTGCGGGACAAAATTCCGTCACCTCGGCGTCTCCGAAAACTGTACTTAGTGGGACGTAAAACAAATAACATTATTATCTGCACAAGGGTCTCCTCAGACCTTCTAGGGGAAAACTCCTCCACCCGTAGCTGTTGGTCTTCCCCTAGTTTGTCGAGTTTGGTGTCGGCTGCCCAACCCTCGGTCAGACAGTCACAGGTAGAACCGTCTACTGTCGCATACGGTAGCAGGATCACTCCTGACCATCATCTCCATCTGTGAAGAAAATAAAGGAGTCTAGTTGCACTGCCAGTATTTCACGAGAGGAGAGACTATTTCTTTTTCTGTCTTCAAACTTTAATAAAGCATTTTGCTCATTTCTGGCATTTATCATCCCTACATTTGAAAAAACTAATAAAGTTCTTCAGTCACAAGCACCTCACATTCATGTTATATGATCAATGCTGACGGATATGTTGAAGGACATTCTGTGTAGGTTTGTTAAGCCAGTGGTTTTAGAAGTGGTCTATCACACGAGAGAGAATCGGAAAGCTGATGATGATTTAGTAATTGGCTGTTCAACATCTCTTCTAGTAGAAAATCTGGCACCTGAGGAGAAGAAAAACTTTTATTTGCACGCCAGGAACTATTCTATTGCAGTTTGTGATTATATTATTCATAAATTTAATTTGAATAGTGGTGTTTTTGTTAATGCTCAAGTAGCTCAGATAAATTCTTTGCAGACTTATTCCTTCAATGCCATAAAGTATTTTGTTTCAAAGTTTCCTGTTATATTGCCAATGAAAGATGGTGACGATGACCAAGAAGCAATGGATGCATTACAGTGCCAGTTTTGTGCTCTCCAAGTGGAGGATTTACCATTGTCTGTTGTGCAAGAAGAAAGAGTAGATTCTTCATGGTCTGCTATTGGGGATATACGAGGTGCAGATGGGTGTTTCAAATATGTTAGAATCGCAAAAGTAATGCTCTCAATATTGACAATTCCACACAGCAATGCTGAGTGTGAAAGATTGTTCAGCCAGGTAAAAAAGACGAGGACACAATTCCGATCATCTCTGAATGACGAAAATCTCGATAAACTATTGGTGGTCAAATCAAGTCTTAAGTGGAAAGTGTTATGAGCAGCAGTATGACAGTGCATTGTTGAAGAGGGCAAAGTTAGCTGCCAGTTCAATGCTAAACAAGTAAACACAGCAGTCTCTGTCACCTACATGTGTATATTCTGCACCATTTAGTAAGTTGTAGTCAGTTCTTGACTTATCTGTCTAAATGTTACAATTCGTATGTATCTGTCATAAATGAGAATGATTATTAGGTACGTTTTCTTGCAATTGTTTTTGTTTTCTTAGTTTAAGATTTTAAATGTAATGGTTAATTCGCATTGTAACTGTAGATAAGAGTACCGGTCAAAAGTTTAGGACCACATTGAAAAATCATAAGTTCCATCTAGAACCTACAATTTTGCTACTAGACCTCTGTATTTCTTTCCTGAGCTCTTGCATCTAATATGATATACATCGCCTGATTTCAGTGATTTACGCCAAGTATTGTAAAAGTTATACAATTTTAAATGTTATAAGGTTACATCAGAAAGTCAACATTTTTGGAAATATTATGTACTGTATCCTCTAATTGGTTTCAAGTATCACCACCAAGATTCTTGTAGAGACTTAGCAATAGTTAGGGGGCATTTTAGTATAAATATAAAAATTCCGAAAAAATGACCCACCCATTTTTGTGCGGGTTTTTTTTTTTTTTTTCAAACCAGTGCTAAAATAGTCAATTTTTCCTTGTTCTTGTCATAGGCCTCAGTGTGAACTATCGGTATCAGAAACGTATTCTTGGATGCCATCCACAGAGTGCAAATGAAACTATCAGGGCAGATAAGTTTGACGCCGATAGCTCACAATGAGACCTTGGGCCATACATGAAAAAGGCAAAGAGAAATCAACAATTTTGGCCCTGGTTCAAAAAAATAAAACGCGCCAAAAAAAAACAATGCCGCATATTTTCGGATTTTTTATATTTATACTAAAACGGCCCCCACCTATTTCTAAGTCTACAGAAAAATCTTGTTGGTGATACTTGCAACCAATTAGAGTATTCAGTACATTATATTACCAAAAATTTTTATTTTTTTGGTGCGACCTTCCAAGAGTTAAAAATTCATAACTTCTACTTTTTTGGACCAACCCAATGACTCGTCATAAAAAGAAAGAAAATTTCCACCTAATCAATACATTTATTTTCTTGTAAAATATTACAATCTAGGACTGGTTTCGACCCTTCATAGGTCATCCTCAGCTATATCAGAATCACATTTTCATTTCTATCTTATACCTCCTAAAGACCTTCATGATATATTATTTCATAATTTTCAATGAAAACTTATCTTAAAAACTTACAAATTCACAAGCGTTATGATAAAATTAAAATTACAAAACTTTGTCTATTATATACATGCATTTTGGCTGACAGAATGCGTCCTTGGGTTGATTAAGCATCTATCATAGGTATTTTTGCTTATTCTGTTGAATCGATACCCATTTTATTCTTATTATTTACAATCGTGAATAGACTATCAGTAAAATGTGATAAATAAAACTTGCGTGATAATTACAATAAAATATCATGTTACATCATTACACCATATTACTGGAGTGATACTATTTTCGGTAGAATATAAATGCGTGTTGACCTCTATAAAATATTTTTCAATAAACACACTAAGATATTTTAAAGTGTAATTATTGTACTTTAAAGTCTAAAATACTTATTGCTTTGGACCTTGCGTTGTTAGACTTTAAAGTACAATAATTACACTTTAAAATATCTTAGTGTGTTTATGTAAAAATATTTTATAGAAGTCAACACACATTTATATTCTACCTAAAATAGTATCACTCCAGTAATATGGTGTAATGATGTAACATGATATTTTATTGTAGTTATCAGTTTTATTTATCACATTTTACTGATAGTCTATTCACGATTGTAAATAATTAGAATAAAATGGGAATCGATTCAACAGAATAAGCAAAAATACCTATGATAGATGCTTAATCAACCCAAGGACGCATTCTGTCAGCCAAAATGCATGTATATAATAGACAAAGTTTTGTAATTTTAATTTTAACATAACGCTTGTAAATTTGTAAGTTTTTAAGATTAGTTTTCATTGAAAATTATGAAATAATATATCATGAAGGTCTTTAGGAGGTATAAGATAGAAATGCAAATGTGATTCTGATATAGCTGAGGAAGACCTATGAAGGGTCGAAACCGGTCCTAAATTGTAATATTTTACAAGAAAATAAATGTATTGATTAGGTGGAATTTTTCTTTCCATTTATGACGATTTGTAAATATCAATACGGAAAATGAAATTCATAAATCAAGACAACTCAATGAAATCAGGCGACATGTATCCTATTAGATGTGAGAGCTCAGAAAGAAAATTACAGAGGTCTAGTGGCACAATTTTAGGTTCTAGATGACATTTCGTGATTTCTTTATGTGGTCCTAAACATTTGACCGGTACTGTATGTATACCTTTTATCTTGTCCTCTTTTTACCGAGACCGTTGCCCAATACACTTGATGAAATCCAAGAATTAAAAAATCTTCCTATTTTTGATTTCTAAAAGTTGGCAGGTATGCATGTGCAGTAAATAAGGTTTCAGTCCATTTTTTCACAATGCCTTATTATTTCCATAACCAGGCCCATCCATAATAAACAAGGGCTTCCCCAACTTCATTTCAACTCCCATTACTAAGTTTTTAGATAGCTGCAATATTCTTTCTTCACTTAGCTGTTATATCTCCAAACCACCTCAGTCTTTCCTCCATCAATTCGTTTAGACCTAGGTTAGATCAGATCTCATCATTTTTCACGTGATCAAGTCATGTTTTTTGGAGGGCAGTTCTAAGAAATGTTATTTCACAGGCTTGAATGCTACTACAATCCTTTGATGTTAGTGTGCAGGTTTCCAGAGAATATGTAAAGATGGGAATGAAATATGACTTGTACAAGATCATTTTTGTTCTTTGTGGGACCTTCTCATTCCATAGTACACTACTGACCAAAAGTTAAGCATAATCATTAAACTAGGCCATACAGCCTGATGATACGAATGTCAGACAGATTGCTGAACAAACAGAAGCTGAATCACACACCATATGTCGCACAAAAAACCAAACCCCAGGGCACTTAAGACCTTGAAAGGGCTTTGGCCTGCCCAGCGACCGCTGCCCAGCCCCTGCTCAGCCCGAAGGCCTGCAGATTACGACGGACCATGTGGTCAGCACGACGCATCCTCCCGGTCGTTATTCTGGGCTTTTGAGACCGGGGCCGCCATCTCGCCATCAGATAGGTCCTCAGTTCTAATCACGTAGGCTGACTGGACCTCGAACCAGCTCTCAGGTCGAGAGAAAAATCCCTGACCTGGCCGGGAATCGAACCCGAGGCCTCCGGGCGAGAGCAGGCACGCTATTCCTACACCACGGGGTCTGCATGTCGCACAACTTGTCCAAAAAAAAACAGTGTCAGAAAGGTTCTGATAGCTAAGGTACACCTTTGACAACAACTAACAAAACTTGGCAATGTCTTCCTGAACAAAATATACATTAATAGGGTGTATGGTTACCCCTAACAGCCAGATATGCTTCACAGCGATGTGGCATGCTGTCTATTAGATGGTCCAAGAGCTCTTGTGCCAGTCGATCCCATTCCTCCCAAAGGGCAATCCGAAGGTCTTGGAGGGTCCTTGGTGGAGGCTAACAGGATGCAGTTTGCCTCCCCAGTGCATCCCAGGCATGTTCTATAGTATTCAGATCGGCAGACCTCACTGGCCAGTCCATACGATGAATGTCTTCCCCAGGCAGAAATTCATCCACCAGAGCAGCGCGGTGTGGTCGGACTTTATCGTCCATTAAGAGGAAGTCTGGACCAACTGCACCTCTGAAGAGTTGAACATGTGATCTCGGTACCTCATCCCTGTATCTCCGAGCGTTAACAGTGTTCCTCAGACCACCCATGAAGGTGTGTAGGTTTGTACGGCCATTCAACATGATGCCGCACCACACCATGACGCCACCACCATCATACTGGTCCCTTTCCACGATGTTCCTGTGATTGTATCGGCTACCCGGTTCTCTCCAGATTAATGTGCAACGGGAATCATTCTGCAAACTGAAGCACGATTCATTTGTGAAGAGCACATGCCTCCGTTCATTCATGGTCCAATTTCAATGTTGACGGCTCCACAGTAAACAGGCCCATCTCTGTGCTGGAGTGAGCGGGACGCACACCGCTGGACATTGGCCAAACAGCCCTGCTGTTCTGAGCCTCCGGTACCCAGTTTGCCGGGACACTGCAACCCCTGAGACGGATGCAAGCTCCGCCGACAATTGTCTTGCCGGTGCACTCCGATTTCGTTGGGCTGTTAAGGCCAGATATCGATCCTGCTGTGGGGTGCTTACCCTTGGTCGACCTGGTACTGGCCTACGACTAACATCTCCTGTGTCTCGAAATTGTCTCCAAAGCCTGGAAATAACACTTTGTGGCACATTCAAGGATACGTCGACTTCGGTCTGCGCCTGGCCTGCTTCCAGGCGACCGAGTATTCTACCCTGCAAAACAGGGTCCAAATGGCATCGTCGTGCCATTATGTTGTCACGTTCATCACGAGGCTACACTCTGCGCACTATAACGGGACAAACACGACTGAGGGAATATGGGGCACAGGCACTGGCTGTGTTTACTTTGC
This sequence comes from Anabrus simplex, assembly GCF_040414725.1. Lineage (NCBI taxonomy): Eukaryota > Metazoa > Arthropoda > Insecta > Orthoptera > Tettigoniidae > Anabrus > Anabrus simplex. The sequence goes on along the minus strand of NC_090270.1, from coordinate 258,094,930 downwards.
GGTTACGCCACTAGGCAAAGCAGGGAACACTCCTTGGACACTAGTGTAGGCTTCTAACAATACCGTAAAAGTTAGAGCATTTGGTTACTCTTTTATTTCTATCTCAGCTCTATTATTACTAGCCATTACGGTTCCTAAATATCTGAATTGGTGTACTACTTCAACTTGGTGGTCTTGTAGTTATATGTTGCATTCAGTATTATGTCTGCTGATTTTCATTGCTACTGTTTTTGATGGGTTGAATTTCATTCCATAATCATCAAACTTCTTACACCATGCATTCAGATTATTTTTCACTCCCTCCTCCGTTTCATCCCATTTTTCCACATCGTCTGCAAACACCAGAGCCTGAAGATCTTTATTACCTTTTCCATTTAGTTCCTTTAAAATGGTATCCATAACTGCTATGAATAGAAGAGGTGATAAGGTACTTCCCTGTTGTACTCCTTTGGTTGTATTGAACCATTCACAGTGACCATCTCCAATACTGATACAGCTTTTGCAATTAGTATATAGCATTTGGATCTTCTTAATAAGGTACTTTGGTACATCGAGTTTTCTAAGACTTTTCCAAATAGTTTATCTAGGAACATTATCATATGCCTTTTCAAAGTCCATAAACACAATCATTAGTCTTTTCCTCTTTCCCAGTATTTCTCTGTCAACATCCTCAAAGCAAATATCAGATCTCTTGTGCTTCTTCCAGCCTTAAAGCCATGTTGTTCCTCTTCTAAAACAGGCTCTAGTACAGGATCAGCCAACTGCGTGTACGTGTGATGTCAGGTAACACGTCACACACTCTGCTCGGGCAGCAAAACGAAGTACTTAGTACTGTAACTGAGAAGTGAAGGCTAGAGGGGCGAGTGAATCACAACGTCATTCCTAGGGGGAGGCCCAAGGGCTGCAGGTAGTACAAAGCGGTTATGTTTAGTACATATTTCTCTCCACATAATTTATTGTAACGTAACTTTGTTATGAATTAACATAAAAGTTATACAGCAAATTTATTTCTACATATACAAACTAAACTAGCTTTTTCCAGTAAATCTTCGAAACTGATATTGAACACAAAATTGCTGTGTTTTACAATATGACTCACTGTAAAAAATAGTGCTAATAGTGACAAACAGCACAGTTTTACAACAAAAATAGTACAGAGAGTAATCTGTAAACTTAAAACACGTTTTATCTCATGATATCGATACTCAGTTGCCACTCGTGGATTTCCTTGATTTTTGTAGTCTTGTTTCGTTTACTAGTTTTGCAATATTTGGAGTTAATGTTTGAGGAAACACTAAGTTTAAGAGCACACTTCAAATCGTGATCTGACAACTGGCTTCAATGTTTTGGTTTTGTTGATTTAAAATAGAAAAGATTCGTTCACAGGCATACGTGGAACTGAAAATACTCAACATTCTCGGTGCAAACCTATGCAATCGGGGAAACTTTTTTTTTTTTATATTATGAGCCCAACTACTCCAGAATTGCGTCCTAACATAGAAGGTGCACCATCTGTTGCTATTGAAACTAATTTGTTCCATGGCAATGAAGCATTTTCAACAACACTTACAATGCAGTTGAAAATGTCGATGCCTTTCGTGGTATTCTTCATAGGCACTAAATCCAGTATTTCCTTCCAAATTGTAAAGTTTTTGTCAACCCCTCATATGAAAACGGCTAGCTGGTTCGTGTCAGAAATATCTGTGCCCTCGTCAGTTGCTAAGGAGTATGCCTGGAAGCTTTTTGTCAGTTCTAATTATTGTAGGTCGACATCATCAGATAGATCTTGAATTTTTGTCAACACTGTGTGCGCGGACAAGCTGGCAGCTTCAAACTCCTGAATGATATTTAGACAAAACTCCTCACCTGCTAGAATTAAACATTCCTTTACGAATTCACCACCACTGAACGGTTTAAGTTTCTTTGCAATTAAGTATGAAATTTTATAACTCAAGTCGAATTGCTGACTCACTGATCGAATGCTCGACATGGTTATTTAATTTACCTTTTAGTTCTGTAATTACACGTACCTTTTCCTCACCTTGATACTGATCATAATCTGCAGTGTGATACAAACTGTAGTGGCGTTGTAAATTATATATTTTTACATACTGTAGCTCTTTTCTACAAACAAAACATTTAGCTGTAGCAGTCTTATCATTTTCAACAAATAAATATAGATCTTCCCATAAAGATAAAAAGATCGGAGGGGTAGATAGCTTCTCGCACCGTGATGTGCCCGGTTCGTCCATACTTGTGTACTGTACCACTAACACCATACAGCTGAGGATATTGATAGGTATGTCAAAATCATTAAAAAACCTTTTTTTCAGAATTTGATCCTAGATTTAACAATTTGGAATGTCTGGAAACTTATATTCAACTTTTAACCACGCCATTTTCAGTTGTTGCAGATAACGTTGATCTAGACCTACAGTTAGAGTTATTAGATTTACAGTGTGATAGAGAACTAAGAGATAAATTTTTAAATAAGAAGGATTTGTGTGGCTTTTTGTGAAAAGTGTCCATAAAAGCCGTAGCCATCAGCATGTATGGCACTTCACGTGTCTACTACAAAGCGAGGCTGTCTCTTCATCTCCAGTCTACGACTGCGGCTCCCCACCTTCTGCACTCTTACGTCACATGGTCTCTCCGACGTCACACAGTCTCTCTTACATCACACGCCAGCCAATTGGCCGACCCTGCTCTAGTATATCCCGTACTCTGGCTTCAATGATCTTCTCCATAATTTTAAGGCCTTGTGATAGGAGGGTAATGCCTCTGTAAATTTCACTTTTCCTTCTACTCCCTTTCTTAAAGATAGGAGTTGTCATCCCATTTGTCCACTCTTCACGTATTTCATTATCATTCCATATTGTTCTGAGAACTGTATACAGCCACTGTATTCCTGGTGTACTAACAGCTTTAATCATATTGCCTGTAACTTCATCAGCTCTTGCTTACTTACTACTTCCCATCTTATGGAGAGCTTGTTCTACTTCTGTCCATGTAATTGAGATATCTTCCTCTATTTTTTTCTCTCCTACATCATCAACAGAGATCTCATTAGGGCCCTTTAGGAGCTTGTCAAAATACTGTCCCATTGTATCCCTGATACCTTTCATATTGCGAACTATATTCCCATCTGCTGTCTCCAGAGCTGTAATTGCTTCTTTATCTGATCTTTTACTTTTTACTATTCTATATATCATTTTCATATTCCCTTTACTGTCTTCTTCCGGTTTATCTGTAAATTCTTCCCAACTTTTCTCTTTTCCTTCCCGTACAATTTTCTTGACTTCCAACTTCCAGTATCTATATTCTTTCGCCATCTCTTCCAATTTATTGTTGTCTATTCGGTCGCTGTTAATTCTTTTGTCAGACTTAGCCACATCGAGAACTTTTTTGGCTTTATTCCTTTTCATTATAGTTTCTTTCACTTTATCATTCCACCTTTTTTCTTTAACTCTTGTGCTTTTTCTTCCACATCTTTTATCTGCACTACCAACCAGACTTGTCTTAAAATCATTCCATTCTTCATTACCTTTCTTTGTGTCTGTTACTGGTATTTTAGTTCTGATTTCCTCTTCAAACTGCTATTTGACTTCCAGATCTTTCAGTTTCCAGTCTTTAATTCATGGTTTTTTCTTCTTCTTGTTTACTTTAATAATAGGTTTGGTGACTCTTAGGTCTGCAGTGAGGAGTCTATGTTCACTATCAAGGTTCTCACTAGGTATCACTTTTACATCATGCACATTTTCTCCACTTCTTGGTCTATCTGTGACGATAAGGTCTATCACTGATCTGTACTGAAGCTCCCTGTTGTATCTCGTTATCTTGTGGCTATCCCGTTTTGGAAACCACGAGTTCTTCACCAGAAGTTGGTTTCATGTACTTAGATCAAGCAGAAGTTCACCTTCCTCATTTCTATTACCAAATCCATATGGACCAATAATTCCTTCATAACCTGACCTATCAGCATGCAGGAGTTTGACAAGCCATACCCTTGATGACGCAGCATGCAGGAATTTGATAAGCCATAATGCTATGTGATAGATCAAATGAGTGAGAGAAGAGATGAATTGGAAAAGTCACACGGGAGTGAACTTATAAAGAATAGTTGAATTAATTTAGTTAATTGGGAAACATGCTAATTTTATTGTGATGCCAATGTGTCAAGTAAAACTAGAACATTAAAATCAACCAGTGGTGGCCGGTGAACTGTTTTGGGGGGAGGGGGGCACAGTACTTTTTCACACACCTCTTTCTTGACAACTTTGACAGAAAAGAGAAGAGCAAATTGAGATCTTAAGGCTGCCCTTATCAGCTGTTTTTGCCATTTGGATATACAATGATGATTACATTTAAATGATACCATCACTGAGGATCTGATGTTTAAATTACGTAGGCTACATACGGAATTAGTCAGGCTTTATTTGCCGAACTACATTAATTGGAGGTAAATAATCCCCTGGAAAAGTAAAGGCTCAAGAGCTACAGGGTTTTTATTTATGCTTGGCAGGGTCTTTATTGCTGGACCTTGGCCACCGATAACAGGGCGCTATTGCCCGCTGGTGTACGCGGTTTCCGGCACTTCCTGCAATAGCTGAGAGCTGAGCTCCGAGATAGTAGGGTGTTCAATGAAGCTAGTGCATACTGTATGTCGTATTGTATAGTGTTTTATTGTGATTGTGTATAGTGCTGTAATGTATGTAAAATATTTGTTATGTGAACGTGTATATCTGCACAATACTTACATAAAGTGCAGAAAATCGTGCGCTAGGACAAGACAAAAGTTTCGAGCAAAATTTCCAGGTAGACCCATTCCTATCAATCGGACAATAAAACAACTGGCCAAGAGATTCAAACTACAGGTTCAGTAAACAATAAAAATAGACGTAATGGTCATTATCTCCTTACTGAAGCGTGTTTGGTACGAGGATCATAAGTAAAAATGTGTGGCCCCCTCGTAGCCCAGATTTAACAGCATGTAATTTTTATTTGTGGGGAATGTAAAAATATGTAGTTTATGGGAACAACCCTCACACACTAGATGAACTTAAAGACAATATAAGAGCTGCAATTGCAGCCATCAGTGCTGAAGAACTTCATTAGGGTGATACAATATTTTCAGTGTCATTTTTTAATTCAGGAGGCAGAAATACATAAAGTACACCTACTTTTGTGAAAAAAGTTTTTTACCTGTTGCATAGTGTTATGTTTGGCAGCGCATGGGGAACATTGTCAGCATAAACTGTAAAAATGGTGAGTAAAATGCATGATAAATGCATGATAATGATTTTGAGCACCGTATTCTGCTGTACATACGCATGCGCGGTAGCCGGCAACTGAACCGTCACTGGCAGCCAAGGTCGAGCGAGAAAGTCCCTGCCAAGCATAAATAAAGACCCTGTATGATAGTTTGAATGTGATAAGCAGGCAACACACAGGTGTACAGGCAAAAAAAAAAAAAAAAAAAAAAGGCTGTGTACAAAAATGAGCACATTGTTTATTGTTTTCCCCATCGATTGGGCTTGATTATTGAGTGCTGTGCAACCCAACAAGTAAGTGAAAGGTTTTAAAATAGCAATCTATGAAGGATTTTGTACGTTTTTCTCCAAATCTTCCAAGCAGACAGCCATACTAGATGAGATGGTTTAGAAACGAGTCCTGAAAATTTCCGCAACTAGATGGAATATTTGGGCAGAATGCCAAAGAACTTTTTTTGTCGCCAAACATGAACCAAGTACAGTAAAGATTTTGGATGACTGCAATGGTTATTCTGGTTGTCTCAGAGAAATCTCGTCACATATCAACTGAAAGCGCACAGAATAGATTGAGTCTAAAAGCTTGTTCGTATAGATTTAGATACTCCCAGAAAAACACGACTGCTAGCTTTTTTCAGTGTGCCCTTTTAAAGTAGTCTAGCTAGACCATTAAATTATGAAACCCACGAAAATTCCAGGGTTATCGGATGAATTGGTTTCATTCTGTCCTCACAGTGGGAACTCAGATTGTTTACAAAACTTAATGCAGTCAATCAGTTTACTGAGTATGTAGCAGTTTTTTGATACATCCTTATTGAACTGTCTAATTTCCAATCTATATGCACTATCTAACTGGCACCTGATGTCTACCTTACCAAGTATCGCGAACTGAATACTATTGTTTATATGCTTTTCACTAGATTTATTATTGTTATTTTAACTCATTCAAGAGTTTTAGGTCTGTAACATCAGTTAATGTCCACACGAGATCATGAGAATTCATAGCCAAACCCGTGTAGCAAAAGAACGCATTTCTTATCTTACATTCACACAACCAGTCTGTATGTTTGTACGATGTGTGGTTTTTTTTTTTTTTGCAAGAATTTGGAAGCTCTGTAATATTTAAATCAGATTTCGGAGTTCCTAGCCTTTTCGGTTCTAATCTACTGTCAAAAGAAAGACATTTGCTCTCGAAAATAGCGTCCACAGAATTCATTTTCATAAGAAGTAACCATCCTAAGGTGTAAGCATTGTTAGAATAAGATTGAAAATTTAAAAACCGAAAGACATTTAAGATTTAAGCACTATGAGCACAACTCGCCAGTTTCAACTCTAGAGCACAGCATTATTACTATTATTATTATTATTATTATTATTATTATTATTATTATTTAGCATATGGCAACACATTGGAATATACAACAATATATAAATCATATACTAAAAAACTATGGCCTTATTACTATTAGACATGAAGCAGAGTATACAATGACAGTGTATGCACTTATATTGTGAGAGTCAATTTGTCTATCCAGTTAACAGCATCTGGGGTCAACAATAGAAAGTCCTTCAGATCTCCCGAGTATGACATAATACTACACTGCTGCACAATGTGTTGGATGGTCTGGGGAGTCGCTCCACAAACACAAGATGGACCAGGAATTTTGTTCCATTTGTAGAGGAAGTCGTTACATACTCCATGGTTTGTACGAATCCTGTTGGCAGTTTTCCACGTACATTATTATTATCATCATCATCAATAAACACAGATAAAGAAATCATGAGGATATTACTATCACCACAAGCCATTCCAAACCACAATCGCACCGGAAATTTGACACAGAGTACTTACAAAACTTAATTCCATACAGAATAATCACCACGAAACACGAATATAAAGGAAGATTACAAACAAAGAGTACAACTAAGGACCAGTATCACCATATTCATTCAAGTCTTCCGCATGAAAACGAACTCTCTCAATGCTGCCAACGCAGGATGCAAGCCGGAGGCTTGTGTTACTTCAACTTCGCAATTTGAATCAACATTCCTGGTCTCAAATGTTACATTTCATTATCATTCATTATTATTTTTCTTCTTCAAATATAATTTAAAATAGGGCAAACGAGGTCCTGAATTATTATTTAATGTCATTATATGCAGCCATGGCTGGTGCATGCTCGTAGAGGGGTTTGTGAAAATGCCTTTACTCTTACGGACTCTGCTGAGCTTAAGGCCTCTTCCCGCACCCTTCCTCCCTCCGAAACTGTCCACCTGCCTGCTTCTCCCTTACATCTACATACCTGCCAAGTATTCCGGTTTTCCCGTAAAATGTACGGATTTTGAGTGTGTTATATGGTTGTACAGATGAACAACGTTATTGTACGGATTTTGAATATCTGCGCTTGGTTTCGCTTTCTGCAGTCAAATACTGTATTTGCTGCAGTCAAATCAGATTTGTTTGACTTTCGACAGTAGCTGGTAATACCAAATACAGTAGAGACAATACGCGACACTTACGGATTTAGCCTGGTTAAAATGGGAGACAATTCGACGGTGGCGCTCCTAGTGACTTGATCTGAAAAAATCGTGCTAAATTCAAATATCAATGGAAATGTATATACGGAAATGGATAAATAAATTACGTGTAGAAAGAAAGTGTTATTGAGATATTAACTTCGAAGTTGCTAAAGCAATTCTGGATAAATGAATGAAGAATTATTTAAAAGGTTATTATTCAAAGACTGAAATTAGACATATAAACAAGATGTGAAATGGACTGCTGTGAAATGGCTTGATCTTTCATTTATGCATTACTTTTTTAGCTTTAGCATTCCTG